>NC_053455.1:19504131-20841631 GCF_015227805.2 Hirundo rustica
ATGACATTAGTGTGGTTGGAGTCTCTCACAAGGGCCAGGTCTCAAAAATGTAAGGCTGTACATTTCTCTGTGTAGAGAGCTTCACAATCTTGGTCTTCCTGGTCAGACAGCCTATGGCAGACCCACACAATAAAATCACCCGTCTCTGTCCTCCCTTTGATCCTGACCACAATATCAATACCTCTGTTTGTAAGGCTCAGTACTGGTATGAGTATCCGGTGGTATTCAAACATTTTCATGAGTAAAAATAATTTGTTGAAAACCAATGAACACAGTGGAATGAAAGAGCTATTGATCTTAGACTTCCTGTTTATCACCTCTGGCTCCTATTGAGTATATTAAACTATTCTAAATTCCTGTGCATATCCAAAGTCTTTCTTCCTCTTTCCTTCCCACTCCCAGCCAGGACCAATCACTTGAGCACACACTCAGTATATACACATTTTTCAAACAATTCTGTAAGATTTTATTATTTTGCAGTTTGGATAAGAATTTTCATTAGAATACAAGAAGTCTGACATTCACACAGACTTTTGAAATATTTCCTGCCATTTGTTGAAATACACAATGTACAATGACATAAAAGCAGAACTTTAGTTTCTCTTTTTCCTAATTGATTACATGACTCCAAATAAACACCCAAATATCAAAATTATGGGAACATTTGTAAAATTGCAAAACCAGGCTTTTGTCCCACTTCCCTCCCATAATAAAGCATATATAAACAATGTAAAATAGCTGCTTAGCTTCATGACCATCCACTAGCCATGTCTTATTCACCCCATTTACTTTTCTCATCACATCAATAATTGAAGTTTACAACATCACGTGGGATCTTTCTGGGCCTTTGAACTGCCTGACTGAAAGAAGATATATAGAATTGTCTGTTTGGTATGGAAGTCTCTTCATTTAAATATGAAGCAAAAAAAAATTGCCAGGAGGCTTAATTTTTTTTTATTTTTAGGGTTTGCTGGATTTTTTCTTTTTGTTTTTGTATTTTATTTGGGGTTTCTTGGAGAGGGGTATGGGTTCTTGTTGTTTTGGTTAGTTTGCTTCGGTTTGGTTTCTGCAGGGGGGCTTGGGGGTGAATTACTTGTTTCTTACTCCTTTTTTTTTTTTTTTTTTTTTTTTTTTTTTTTTTTTTTTTTTTAAACACAATGCGTCAAGGAATGGAACACATAACAGCACTACAGGACAGTTTTCTCATAAGGGAAATGATTCTAGTTAGTTTTGAAGTATGCCAGCAGCATTAATTCAGGATTCTGCATGACATTTGATGCAAAGTAGTCTTACACTATGTAAATTCTCAAACTGTTGGCAGAGTTTTCTGATGCCTAAATAAGATAAAGGTAAAGACTGAAAAAAAACCTGCATAAAAATGAGGGTGAAATGTTTACACAAAAATGGAGCTAATGATAAAATAACCAGGAGGAATTATTTTTGATCTTTCTCCCTCTCAAAACTGACATAGAATGTGGCCTTTATAGACTCTGAGCTTCCCACAGCACAAAATAACAGTTATTCAGTAGGGAAAGGAAATATGTAAATTTTAAGAAAAAAAAAAGAATAATGATCAGCTATAAAAATATAGCATAAGCAGTTAAGGAAATTACAAGGTAAATAAGCAAGAAACAACACTATATATTTTTTCTCCCTTTTCTAACAATCCCAAGACCTGTGGTTTATGAAACCAAATTCAAGCCATAACCCTGTGCCTTTTCTAATGGAAGCATAATTCTACATCTAGATTGGGGTTTTGTTCTACCATTGGCTTGGTTCAGTTTTTACTTCATTAAGTTTTTTCTGGAACCAGCAGAAATTGGTATATTTAAGGCTGGAATCATTGTTGAGGATAGCTGGTGATTTAATACTGAAGCAAGGTCCTGCAAAGCTGCCTGTACTTAGGTTTTATGTTCACAGTAACTGCTTGGTAAAGTGCAATCATAGAACAGGAAGGAAATATTATGTAAGAGGAAATGTGAAGCTGGATTGAAAATGTGATTCAAATATGACTCCGGAAAGAACAGTAAAAAAATGATTAAGTTATAGATAATGCCTCTGTTCTGAAGATTTTCCTTGTCTGGAAGAAAACACAGGGGAATAAAGAAAATTTCAGTGAACTTGGCAGTATTCTTTTCAGGATAAGCTGTGACATAACTGTATGGGGATTTGAAAACTAGACCCATCTGAGCTGGTTACAAAGCAAAATAATTGAAATATGAATGCCATTGGGTTAGGGCTGTGGACAGAAGTCATAGGGAGATCTGACTTGGATCTGAGGCTTAGTTAAAGTCCAGATAGGACACCTGGGCTGGCATACCTGGACTACCTCTGGGGTTTGCCAAGGTCATCTAACCCATCATCATCTGATTCAAGTAGAGGTTGCTTGGCTTATCAAGAACTACCAGATTAAATTATGAGAAGATTTAAAATAAAACACTCAATTTGGCACAAATTCTTTTGGGATCTATCTTGATTTATTCTCTACTTTTGGGAGGGAAAATAAGTATGATACTCGCACTACTGGTTTTCACTTATTTAGGTGTTTTTTCTGTTTTGGTTTGGTTTTTTTTGTTTGTTTGTTTTGTTTTGTTTTTGATTTTGTTTTTGTTTGTTTTGTTTTAATTCTACCTTCTTTTCAAACAATATATTTTAAATTTGGCTTTTTACTACATGCTGTGAATTTCTGATAAAATGCTTTTACAGGTAAAACCATTTTGTTTTTTAGGTTTACCACTGAAAATTTTCAGGAAATGACAGAGGCAAAAAAGAAAGTCCTAGAACCCTGAACCATACCTCATCATTAAACTTCAGCTACTGCATTCCTTCATATCTATTTTCTGAGTATGTTACAACAGCTCTGTTGCCATGTCTTGTTTTCTCTCTGCTGAGTTCATTCCTCACCATTATAAACAAATTAGCATAAATTATTAGTTGTCTCTCTTTTTTGCACAATAACAGAGGGGTGTCTTACTCCCAGTCACATGAATGAAAAACATTCTCTCCAGCATTAAATCCTTGACAAAGCTTATCTTCCTTGAACTTTTACTGAATGCATATGGTGTTGTCATTTTGGATACACTGGAGAAGTCCTACTCGTTTTTCAACAACACTTAACTCACGCCTCTAGTGCCAAAGATGCAACCTGGCTTCAAAAGATTACCAGCTATATGTGTGCATCTATATTGCATCTTGCTGATACAGTAGACTGAGGAATGTTTCATATTATGTTTTCAGATTTCTACAGCTTTTCATCCAGGACTGAATATATTTTACATAGCTATTGCAAAAAGAAAGCAATAGCCTTGATGTTTGAAAGAAGCAGTAAATCAAACAATGAACAGATTGAAGACATTTTTTTTCTTCTTCAACAGAATTAGGTGACATTTAAAATATTTTAGATCCTTAATCTAATCCCTTTCTTTGATAACTGGCATTACTCTTAGCCTTTCATTTTGCTCCTTTAATAAAAAATACCATTATACTAGGAACATTTCTTCCTTTATGTTTTCATTGTTCTTTTTCTGAGTTTATTTCTGAGTGAAAGGAAACTCTGTTAACCTGTGCCTCCCACACATACACACCAACCCATTTCACTAGATTTCAAGGCTTGATTTTTTTTCCTACTGAAATCAAGGCTGTTATATTCAAAATTTTTCATCAAACTGTATCATAAATGCAGTGAGCCACACCAGCTGAAGAGGTTTCTTTCTCTCTACTGACTATTAAATTACTAGTCACAAATATATTCATTCAAATAAATATTAATTCCATCTTTGGTAACACAGCTGAAATAAAAGAATGACCTATGTGTGCCTCAAATATTTTTCTACTTTTTGACCTGAAGAGTCAACTTTAAGGACAAAGAGTATCCAGTTCTCTGTGAAAATCTAATCTCTTTAATTACTTCCCTTTTGTTCCACAGTTTGCTAACACATTCTCTTTTATGTTATCCTTTAGGAGAACTGCATCATGGCCCTGTAAATCACCCAGGAAAAAACCTTCAATTGTTTTTCACAGAAAAGCATAAATGATCTTACACAAAGTAGTAGGAAATGTGAATGATTCACATCTGCAGGGAAGGTTATTTTTTCAGCCTCTCTTTGCTTCCAGTTATTATATAAGTACATTAAGCCATTCTTCTTTCTGTATTTCATACAACCTCACAACAGAACACAACTAAAAATTGTCTTAAGGTCTCATCATCAGCTTCCAAACTAATAAGCAGGCAATGGTATCTGAAGTTCTTGCGCCATATGATGCAGAGAGAGAAGCACACTATTAGATGTATCACTCACTTGGAAACAGTTTTCTATACCTAGCTCCCTAATTAATGTCTTTAACTGCACTGAGTAAAGTTTCTGTTGCAAGGATTTGTTAACAGCGGCACTAATTTAATTTTTGCACTACCCTCTGTGACTTAAATTTTAGCTATACAGATAGTTCTTTAAGTTTTGGGCTGGCTTGAAGAAAAAGGAAGAGCTTTGGGCTAAAAGACATGCCGCAATAACAAGTCAATTTAATTCATTAGAAAAAATAACTGAAATGAAAATATTCCACCTCTTACTTCTCAAAATGCCTCATTTAGATATATAGTTTCCAAAATCTGTTATTGTGAAAAGGTGGGGTTTAGTTTGTGGCTTTTTAAATGAAAAGAGCTATATTGTAAGTATACAAGGGCAGATATTCATAGAAGTAAGTAGATACCTACATTATGTAAATATAGTCAACTCCCTAGCCTTCAGTGGATCTCTGTTAATCCGTGTACTGGTATCAGGAGAAATTTTGTTGATGTATAAACAATGCTAACACAGCTATAAATTGCAATCTATTTTAATTAGTACTAAACTAGTTATTCTTAAATTTAATATGTATATTAAATTTAAATAAATTTAATACGTATATTCAGACTTTAGAGTGTAATTTCTGTATATTGTGAATTAGACCCAAATAAATGTTTTTACAAGAGTACTTTTCCTAAGAAAAGTGTTATTTCAGAATTAAAGTAAGAATGGCAATGAGAACACTGCTTTACAGCAATACAAATATATTAAAGGTGATAAATGTGAAATTTTGAGAACAGTTATATTATGACTTCTCTGTTTCACATAAAAAATAAACTCTCTCTCTCTTCAATCAGTAACAAAATTTCCCATTACCTCAAAGGCATAGCATCAGATCTGTCAAAAACCACAATCCTCTTGCATTATACGACTGTTCTGAGTACATTTCATGGTCTGTAAATCATCCTCAGCATTTCTCTGAGAAACAGCTATGTTAACAAGTCTCTTCCACTGGCTAAGCAGCAGGAAGCCCCTGCAAACACTGTCATCAACAGACCAGGAGAACAACCACATTGTGGCAGCAGAAAGAACATCTGAAAGAGAAGCTGAGGCATGGCTCACTTTAGCACAACTAGCAAGGAGGAAAGAAAAATAACAATAATAATAAAAAAGAAGTAAAATACTATCTTAGAAGTACATCACTGTTGTTATTCCATAGCCTCACTGACAGAACAGAACTATGAACAGCCACAGCATATACAGAAAAGAAATAAAGTGCCACACAAAAATTGTGATTTCTTTTCTTTTTTTTCTTTTTCTTTTTCTCCTAGAGGACTTTACTGACTCTGATAGGAAGAGAAATGCTGTACTGAAGTTTAAGTATATTTCATCCTTTGTAAATGTACAGTCCCCCATAGGACCTCCCTTCAGGAATTACTTCAGATTGATGCAGGCATGAACAGTCAGCAGGCCAGAAAAACAGCTTACAAGTAAGAAAAATGTAGTACACCAAGCAAAACACAGCACAACATTGTGTGCTATGTGGAAGCAAAAAACCTTGGCCCTAGTATTTATTACCCCATTCCATTACATGCAGCAGTTAATACAAGCACTTGTATGAGTAAGCATCAGAGGTGAATATTAAAAACACAAGCATGTATTATAAATACAATATGTACTATGATTTCCTTGCCCCTGGAGGCTCCAGGCACTCCCAAGAGACCCCTTCCTGTAATCAGACCCACCCCCCCTTGCAGAAGGAGGCTCCATCCCACCCCCCCATGCCCTGAGGACTAGGACGTTTTCCTGCTCTCCAGGAGGCACATCCTTCACACCCTCACACCCTTCCCAGAGCCAAACACTTCCTCACACTTGCCCACTTTCCCCTGCAAGATGCCTCCTCCCCACAAGAGCAGCGGCCTGGTGAAAAGTACTAAATAAAATAATAATAATAATAATAATAATAAAAAAAAAAAAAAAAAAAAGAAAAAAAAAAAAGTTCACATAAAGGGGTTTATAGTAAGCAAGAATTGCTGTGGAAAGCTTTATTCTGAATGATTGTTTGCTCAAGTAATCACATCTTAAAAGATATGATTCCCTCTGCAGTCATAGGGGACTCTGGATACTGAAGCCACCGTGGTGTCTTTTAATAAAACATGAGGATATAGATGCAGAAGATGCCCAACAGATTACTTTTCATAAGGGTGAAAAATCCCTGAGAAAAAATCTTGGAAAAAAAATTAAAACCTTTTTTCAGAAAAATAATTTCAGGGAGAAATCCTTACGGAGACAATCAAACTGATTAAATTATTTTTCTTGTCTGACTCTGGATCAACATAATAGATCTTGGATGTTGATGATGATTGTTACTGTTCTTGTTGAAAATAGAGGCTCAGAGTGAAAATATGTCTCTTTTCATAAAGTGGATAGGCTCCTCTCTTCAAAATATTTTCTAGTTTGAATGGAAAAGTAAGGTAAAATAATGAAATTTTATTATGCTCATTTGTAGGGAAAGAAATGATGTACAAAGAAATCCAATTCCTTTCTTATAGTTAAAAAGGAAGTTTGTCTTAAGGAACAAATTAATAGAAATCAACTGGATTACAGTGGAAAGTCATTTTCTCTTTAAAATAAATGATATGGCCAGATAAAATAGCAAAAATGAGTCTCTATAGCATGTATCCAGTCAAACTCTACAGCCCATAAAGCTTTCTCTAACCACATGAACAAAGTAAAATTTTCAGAATATAAAGGTGTAAAGTTTTGTAATGTTTCTTTACTTTTATTTATTTTATTCAGCTAATTTGTTACTAAAATTTCCTAGAAGTGTTTCCAGAGAACACACAACTCTAAAAACAGATGCATGCTTAACCAGCCTCAGGGTTTGCTCCCAAATGGAGGTAATTTTTTCCTTTCCATTTTTCAGTATTTTTAAGGGCTTTGCTTCAAAAAGATTCAGCAAAAATTTGCAGTAATAGTTCAAACTGAAGACAATTGTCTCTGTTTTAGGCTCTTGTGAGCTTATCAGAAGCCCTTGAAAGGCAGATTAGAAGATTAGTAATGTCCATTATTACTATTTGAACAAGCAAAATTACAGCAATGTGTTCTCCAGCTCACAAGGTTTCACAACGGGATGTGTATGATGGATGGGTATCCATTAGTCCAAACTATAGATAAGCACCCCAGGTTTTGAGTCACCCCTAACTTACTCAAATTTTTGTTTAGGCTTCAGCCCGGACCTTCAAATTAAAGAATGTTCTTTAATATCACTCAGACTTTATTAGCAAGAAATGCAACAAGAGTTCTTGTTCTATTTTGGGCAATTTTTGATCACCTTTCCTGGCGAATACACAAGAAAAGAGAAGTGAGAAAATTAAAAATAAAAACCGAAACAGTGTACTGAAGATTTTTTTGAGCAAGAGTCATCCTCACTTTCAGTACTTTTGAAGGACTAGACTTAACTGTATTAAGTCATGCACGTTATTAAAGCATGGGGTTTTTTTATTTTTATGTTGTGCAATTCAATATTTATACTGCAATAGAAAAACAATTTCAATAACTGACTACAAACAATGTATGAGAAAATTCTGTAACTGAAATTCATATTCATAAATAGAAATGTGTGGTCAAATTATCCATCTGCATTTTTTTAAAATATCTGGGGTTTGCCATATTATTTTAGAAATATTTAACAGTATAAATCACATAATGCAAAATAAATGGTATTACTATTTCATGGGAGAAATACCTCTGACTTAAAAAATTTTACTGCCTTGAGCTTTCACTATAATCAAGGTATTTACTGATTTCATTTGCCTTTCTGCTAAAAGTGCAAAGCTGATAGACTGATGACAAGATCATTAGTTTACTGTTTCTTCAACTATGATAAACTGTTACTGGAGAAATTACAATAATCTGAGAGCTTAATTTTCCTCAGCCAATAATTTCAATTCTAAAATGATTTGGTATTGGCATATCTGGATTTTTCTATCATTCAGGGTGAAAGAGTTTATTTGTCAGATGAAGAAAAATTATTGTTTGACTACTGTTATTAAAAAATACTTAAAGAGGTAGTAGTCTTTTTGTTTTGCAGCAGCTTATTCACTGGTTTGTTATTTGTCACTTTTACATTTTTATGACTTTAAATCTTTACATGAATTGCTGATCAAATAGATGGCTAAAATTGAAACAGAAGCTGATATGATGCCACTCATTCATTCTGCAATATTCAGGTGGTGTGCACTAGAAAACAATATCAAATAAAGATGATTTAGTGATCTCAATACCAGAAAATTTAAGTTGTGGAGCGCAAGTATAAGACAACACTTGAACAGATTCATCCCAGTCTGACTGGGTGAATAGGTTGGCTGGTCCAGCTACAGGATAAAGACAAGTATTATAGATAATCACGATAGAGAAAGATGGTTCCTAAGTCAGGATAAGTCATGTTTCTTATTTTAATTTAATTTTCCCTTAATTAATGGGATGTAGCTATGATATTTACTCACCTATCTGCCTGCAGTACAACTGAGTAACCGTCAAAAAATGACATGTTCAGGGTATTATTTTTGGTTTATTTGAAAAGTCAAAGATGAATCCTGAGTGTGTGCTGGCGGTTTGGCTGCTTAAGTTCAGGGCCAAGTTAGGTAATTGTGGTATAGATGTAATTTGAAGTGCATAAATAGCATAAACATGGACTTCATTAATATCTTTCATATGTTTGAAATTATACATATATACAAGCAGCTTACTAAGAGATGGCACTAGAAATTAAACTTTTGTATTCAAAGGTAATCCCAGAAATGTCAAATTTAAAATCTTCAGGAAAAAATTAAAACCTTCATAATTACCAAGTCCACTATGTCAGATCAACAATCTTCATAAACACTGTGATCCAGCAGCTTGAGGTTTGTGGTTTTGTGAGGAAAACAAAATGCCAAGCTCATGGAAAATTGCCTAACTAGTCATTTTAATTCAGAAGCATAAAATCTAGTAACAAGGGCTTCCTGTGCCCTCGTCTATATATTTAAATTTTAGGGCTTTTATGCTATTTAAAAACTATAACAAAACATTTGGGCAATGTATACCTAACTACTCACATATTTAACTGAAAACATGTATAATGTATGTATGGAATTACAGAGTTCCAAAAATCCTGGAAGCAGCAATCCAGTAATAGAAAATGTACTATTTACAAATCGATATCATTGAACTGTGGCAAGACATGGATGTAGTCAAATTCTAACACTGCAGGTCTGATTCAGAGTTCTGCTCTGCTGAGCTGATAGTCTGAAGGAAATAGGATAGATGGAATCAGGTAACTTCCGGCTTTGCATGGGCTTTCTTTCTCCTCGGGGATATAGGCAATCCTTTTGCTTATATTCTGTAGCAGAAACCTAAAGGACTGAAGCAATCTCACTGTGAGGAAGCAAGCAATTCAGATGAATTTAATAAATTGAATTGGTTTATAGCAGGATAGCAGAACCTCTTCTAGAGGGTCTTTCCAAGGACAAAGCAAGCAATTCACATTTTGTTCAATAACATCCGCTTACATAGCAGGAAAGAGTAATTACCCCATTGCAGGAATGAAAGGTGAAATTTAATAGCTTAAGTTATTTTGTGGGTCAGATAAGATAATCATGGTAGTTCATTTTGACCTTAAAATCTATGGATCTGTGCATTAAGCTGTAGAGACCTGTCAAGGTTTTTATATACAGGCGAAAAATTGAATACTGTTTGGAAATATTAAACTTTCTTTCCTCCCTCTTAAAGACATGATATGAGGCAAATACTGATTTTACTTATACTTCTTAAAATCACCAACGTTTTTTTATCCCCTCCAACTAATTATGATTTTAATGGCTTTTGCTATCTTTTACTGGACTTTTTTACACTGGATTTAAAAAGCACAAGCAATGAATACATGTATCTTTCATTGATATTTTTATGGCACATAATGTACGGCAAAAAATAATGAATAAAAGACACATTTTATAGGTTCACATCAGGTTAGTTATGATAACAAAGAAATGCTGGATTATGCATTTTGCCTAAAACTTGGGTGAAAGGAATTATTCTCATTTCCTGTGACAATACTTTAAAGCTAATCAATGAATGTGAAGAGCTGATTGTTGTATTATTTCAACCCTCTGAAAATACTTAACATCTCCCAATTTCTGTGAATAGCAAAGGAAAAATCAGAGACAATGGCCAGATTGTGTTTATTTTCATGGATTATTTTTCCAACTCAAACTGTCTGCTGTGTTCCAAGAGCATAATTTGCTAGAAATATTTCCACAAAAAAAAACTATCAAATGCAAAAATAGTGGCACCCAGTGGTCAAGATATACCTTATATTTATGCTCAAAGCCACAAATCATTTTTTGGGAAATTCCATACTTCTTTCAGCTGGAGTATAATATGTCCTGTTTCAATGAAAGGACCAATTCCTACTTCAACAACATTCTTTGCCATAGCCTTCGTTTTCTCATGTTCAATAAGTTTCACATTCATTTTGGGATAATTTATTTCTGTGAGCAAAGTGGGTCTGAGTAAACAATACAAGATGTGGATTGCCTGTAAGTTAATTAATTCCTGAGAGGACACATCTGAAGAAGAGGTTGTATTCAAAGATAAATCCAAAAATTTCTTCTATTCAAATTTCACATTTTCTTTTCACTCACCAAAATGTGAAAATTTTTTTGAAATTTAGAAAGAATAGTGAAATTATTCAGTGGTTTACAATGATAATGTGGCTTCACTTCAATTTAGTTCCATTTCCTGCATAACCGTTGTACAATATTTTCTCTATCTTACCAATGCATATTAGACTATACATGTGAAAACCTCACCAAAGTTTTGTGATTCTTCTGGTCAAAATTTCTAAGATGACTTAAGCTGCTTATCATCTCTGGGTGAAAATAAACTCCAGTCCTCCAGTGTCTTCCAAATCAACTTTATCTAACCAGATAATTGATTTCCCCATTCACTGCAGAAGAATTATGGAGCAACTGAACATAGAGGCCTTAAAACCATCCACCAAAAATAGCTGCTGAAAATAGCTCACCTGAAGTTGAAATACAAAAATCAAACCCAAAGAATTTATAAGAAGGACAGAATCAAACAAATTTAATTGTCATATACTACCTACAGTAACAACTACTACCTGCAATATCGAGGTAAGGTCTATTATCTCACAACATTATCATTATAACTATAATTTGTCTACAAAAGCGAGCAATCAAAATATTTGTGGAAATATCTGGCTCCACAAAAATGCTGTCATTGAAAGTTTTATACTTTTTTTTTCCAAACACAACTAGGATTTTTTTCCAATTAACAGTAGTTGTACATGACATTTCGTAAAGTAAAAATGTCATAGCAGCTAGTGTTGTCTTCTCCACTACAATGAAATGGTGCTGTATTTTGTCAAATCTTGCCATTAGGTCAAATCGTCAAATCTCTTCCTATTTGATCAGCATAATGACTAATGTCAAGTCCAAAACTAATAGTATTTAAAAGACTTCTAGAAAATACTCTGAACCATAATGAATCGGGAAAAAAATATCAAACAGAAAAGCCCCCCAAAATAGAAATAAATTTTTCCATTCAAAATCTAAAAGTATTTACTTCTGCGCACAACCTGAAATTTCATGTATGACTTGGAATATTTATATTTTTCACTGTAGATTGTACAAAGATGAAAAAAAATAATATTCTAGAGGATTGCTTTAATTAAAATAATGGTGAACTTAATTTATTTGAATTAAAATTTTACTACCAATATTAAGTAGTTAATTAGTATTTATTATGTTCTACTGTTGATCAGTTAGCTAACAAATAAGCTTAGCAGTTTCTATTAGTCATAATAAGTCATATAACTCAAATAAAAAGAAACAAAATAACCTAATTTATCTGAAAGTACAGTGAAAAGAACATGAAAACTGAAAGTATTTTATATTAATGTATTTTCAGATATAATTAAGAGGCCTGCAAATGAGGTAGGAAGAAAAATAATTATTTTACGTTGTGTTCAGATCTGATTTAGAAAGCCATTAAAAAATTATATTAACACAGATTAATTTTTAGCTTAATCAGAGGACCTCAGCCCCAGCTACAACCAGCTCATGAAAGCAAATTTAGTATTTGTAGAATAAAAAGAATTTTTCTACCTAGTGTTTTTCTGCTAAAATCTTCTGTCTCATGAGGGCAAAACCTGTCTTCTTGTCCTGTTAATTAAGATAGAAAGCATAATTTTGCAACAAGTATAAATAACTGCAAATGCCTTTTTAGTCCTTATTCAGTTCTGCTTCAGAAGACACACTGTATTTTTCCAGCAGAGCTGTCTGCCTTTGAGATTTTGAGCCAGCCCTGAATTAGCTCCTTTGCCACTTCCCTTTCCTCGAGTGTCAGTGCACCAAGGACATTTTTTTTAGTATCTTCCTTTGTGGATTTACCTCTTTAAATCACATTATTTTATTGCCCACTCACATAGTCTAAAGTATCTAGGAGACTCTAGACTCTATTTGGTTTTGAACTTTGGATTTCCTTAGTAAACGCACTGAAAAGACATTGTATTTCTTAAGTAAAGATCAAAGTGATGACCAATGCCCAAATATTCTCATCTTTTTTTTTTTTTTCTGAGGTGAACCTGGATTCCATTTCACTACATTATTTTCTTTGTTTGAGTAGAAAGTTATTTTGGAGACCATGTCACTGAAATTAACACCAAAACTAAACACAACAGGCATTTTAAAATCCCATAAACTCAAACAGATGGGCTTCTGAAGAATGAAATGACACAAATTAAAGCTGAAAAATATATCTAACCTGTTTCCAGTGAATTGAACTACTTATAATTCTCAAAAGAAGGTAATGGTGTCTGAATGTGCATAAGAAGTCTGTTGTGTCCGTCACACAACACGGTCTACTAGAACATGAGTTCACTGGTTAATTCCAGATTAAGGTTGCTACCGATTAGAACAACTGCCTTTTTTTTTTTTTTTTTTTCTTTTTTTCTTTTTTAACTTCTGCAGAACAAAAGCCAGATTTTTTTGGAAAAAAGGATATCTAAAGAAATAAATTCTATTTTTAAAATTAAGAAGTCGTGATCAAATTTAATACACTTGAGAAAAGAATATGCTTTTTTTTTTGGCACTTATCAATGTCACGAATCTTGCTATTGAAATAACACTATTATTGATATAAAATTTCATTATATAAAATTTCCATTTCAGAGGTCTTTGTCTTCTTGGTTTTCAGAGTTTGTGGAGAAAATGTTAAGGGGTGTAGTAGCATTTTGTGAGATAACTTTTCCTGGAACATATCTTAATAGAGTTCATATTCATGAGCAAATAACAGAACCAGTCACAGTCTTCACAGTCTTTCTTGCTTAACTGGGCAGTAAGCGATTTTTTTTTTTTTTTTTTTTTTTAATGAATAAAAAGAGAAATTGAATATGAACAGGATGGGTTACATCAAATATGTACTCCTCTGTTCTGAGAACCTGAGTTCAAGCAAAGTTCAGTACTGCTTCACTGGAGAAAAACATGGGCATGGAATCAAGCTTGCCTTAGCAGAAACCTATCAGAGGTATCTTCTGGCTTCTAAACTAATGTGATTTAATATATGTGTCATACTAAAAACATGGGCAGTGGATATGAGTTCTACATCTTGCTGAGTGCATTCAACTCCTCCACAATAATTTAAGACATGTGAAGATAACACTAAGAAAGATTTTTCAGGCCAGAATATTTTCAGGAATGAAGACAAAAAACCTTTTGTGCGTAGTATAAACAGTAGCTTTAGACTGATATAATTAAAATCCACACTACGTGCTAAGCTCAGCTGAGTATGTCTATACATTAAGTACATTTCAGAAAATGCTCTGAGAAAACTCAGTATTGTTCAGGCTAGTATATTTAAATGTTTAGATGTTGTTTTTAAAGTACTCTTAACAAGGAAAAAATACCTTTTTATTCATGAGTTTTACCTCACTTTGGAGAATTAGCTTTCAACATCCCAAGGTTCTAACAGTACAAAGAGATATTCTGGGCCTCAGGATGGTCCGAGAATCACCTATAAATGTCTTACTGAGATGTTGTTGCAGATAAGCTGCCATATATTTGATACTTTCAATAATAATTACTCTTTCCTCTGTGTCCCATAAAATAAAATAAAAATTACACTTTTTTTTTTTTTTTCAGCAGATTTTTTCTTTCAGCAGATTTTGAAAGTACCACAAAGCTTTTCTGCTTTACACTTCCATAACATTTAAAATAGGCCCATCTTCATTTCATCACAAGCTACAATTGATGAATCTAAATTCCCTGCTGTAGCTTTAGGGAGGGAAAATCAAAAGCCTGACTTAATGGCTTAGAATTGCCTTTCACTAAAGCAAACAATCATCATCTATGCTAATTAATGAACATCTATCTCATTCAGAGTTGCCAGAGGGATTTTTTTTAAAATTTTTTTTTTTTTAAAAGAGGACAAAAACAACAAAACCAAACAAACAGAACCCCCAAAACCCAATTTATTCCAGTCCCTTTATCCCTTATTCTGGCTGCCAATTCCTCTTCTCAGACACACTCAGCAGTCCCTGATTCACTTTCTTTTCATTGTTCTGTGAATATATATTGATGATAGCTCTAAGTGAAGCCTTTGAGGTGAAGGTGAGCCACAGTTCCTGTCTCTATTCAGTATGTCAAAAAGGCTGCTAGCAAGATGAAGTCAAGCAGATAAGTATTAGGGAGAAACTGAATAGAATCTGTTGGTGAAAACTATCAGCAATTAACCAGGAATGGTAGTTGACTGTGGGAAGAAAGAGACCAGGAGCTCAAGGACCCTGAAAGAAAAAAAGATGTTTTGATCTGATACAGTAAAACAAGGAGGAGGGTCCTGTTTAACTTTCATCATGAGTCCTGGCAAAACTTCCAATGACAGATATATTCCAGACAACATAAGAAAGGTTCAAATTTCCCCATAATGTAGGCCTAGATATATAACCATGAAAAATGATTCAATTAATTTTTCCTAAAGCTTTCATCATGTCTGTGCATGTTTTTGCCATATGAACATATGCATGTATTTTTAACACTTAAGGCCTATTGTTACTCCTTTTAATAATTTTTTCTTTCAAGGTGACATCTTGTAGTGTTTATAATGGTTAAAGTTCTAGAGTCCCATTCATATAAGGTCAGACTGGATTTTGTCCAAATAACCAGAATCAGTTAAATTTGGAAAAGAATTTTCATAAAAAGAAGAAGGTGAGAGAAAAACATGAAGCTGACTTTTTAAACTGAAAATTTATTTCAATGTTTGCTTTTGAAATCTTTATTTTGTTCCAGAGCCAACCTAATTCTCAGAAAGTTGACAAAAAAGGATTGTAAGAATTTTTTTGGCTTATCTTTTATTCTTTTTTTTTAGTTTTGAAAAATAAAATGAAGTGCAAAATGTGCTATGAGCAGAGGAATAAATTAAATCTTCTTTTCCAGGCATCTGTGTCTCTCAACATAACTTTAACAGTTGACTTGACATTTCTTCTTGCCTTTAAGTATTCTACAGTAATTTCTCTGATCCTTTCCATCACAGCTCCATTAACCCTGCCTGCCAAAGTTACCTTCTGTATCATCAGATCCTCATCTGGGAAGGAGGTAGGGCATACTGTTGTTGCTTTTGGTGAGCCAAAATTCCAAGCAGAACGTGAGAACTTAAACTACATTTTTCTCAAATAACAGAGTTCATCTTCTGTATCCATCTTAACATTTTTGTATGACAAGGAACAGAATATCCATGAAACTGGAACCCTTCATGTACCTTTTGTACATGAGGACTTTTGTACTTGAGGACTGAGTAAAAGTTTCAAAGCTTATCAAGGTGGGAGTGATAGATGGAAAAACACGCTCTGAAACTCCCAAAATAATCACCTTCAAGTTATCCCTTCCCCACAAATGGAATATTATGCTAAATAATATAAGCTCTATAATTTTGATGAAAAATCTTTTTCTCCATAATGATTGTATTCCTGAGTGAAGACACATGGACTTCAAAAGTGCATTTGGAACAAAACTCTTTCAAGAGTTGATAGATATTTGAACACGGCTTGTTAATCACTTGTCTTTCAACAGTTTACACTGAACTAAAAATGCATGGCTTTGTACTTAAGAAAAAATTATATAAGAATAAATAGTAATTAATGCATTTAGGGGGAAAAAGAAAATAACATTTGCAAAATGTGCAAAATAGTGTGATGCTCATTTTTATTCTCATTCTCATTCTCTATTCCTCTGTGGAGAGAATCACTGAGAATATATGAAATAAAAGTAATCGGGAGGGCCTTCAGTTTAACCTGGCTTATTCTTTTTCTCTTGCAGGTTGGGTCAATATATTTATGCTTGAGAACTTAGTTCTACTGTTTGGGGACAAGTTATTCACTTTGTGGTAAAACCATCTGGCCATCCATCATCATGTCATCCTCCAGCTTTACTCAGTTGATGACTATTTTCTTGCCTTGTTCAGGAGCGTAAGTTGACCTGTTTTAATAAGGTTTCAAGGGAATCCATCAGCTCTTTTATATTATTAATGAGCTCTGTAAGATTTTTTTTTTTTTTTTTTTTTTACCTGAGTCTTCACCTACTAAATAGTAATACATGCATGGGATTTGCTGCATACAAGTATGAATTTTGTTTATTTTTCTGTCTTTAATTTTTGGGGTTTTTTTGATTGTCCATCCAATAGTCTTTATTGTGACAGTGACAACAAAAATATGTTCATAATG
The DNA here is from genome assembly GCF_015227805.2 of Hirundo rustica. Taxonomy (NCBI): domain Eukaryota; kingdom Metazoa; phylum Chordata; class Aves; order Passeriformes; family Hirundinidae; genus Hirundo; species Hirundo rustica. The sequence continues at coordinate 19,521,193 of NC_053455.1, forward strand.
GAGGATTCTTCTTATAAAGAGGAAGATTTTTGAATTCTTTTCATCTACTGAATAAAATAAAGTAAGCTATCTCTTTGTACTTATTTACTATTTTTATTTGCTTTAAGTTAAAGCAAAAAGATTTACAGATTTGATAAATTTGCTATTGAATTATCTCGTTACTTGGTGCTGCTGTGGGGAAATACTATCAAAAATTCTTTCAGTAAATTCTAAATTTTTAAAATTATTTTTCAAATTATTCTTGCTGCCATCCTTCTTTACCTTTCTATCTACCATCAGTTCATGGTACAAATGAAAAAAAAAAAAAAAAAAAAAAAAGAGACCATACAGATGTAGCTCCAAAAAAAAGCCAATATTTTCAGAATGAAAATTCTCTTTAGTTTTAGTTAATGTATTATTTTTTATCTCAGAATTTGGCTTCAATCTTTCATCTTTAAACCAAATCAAAAGCAGTATGTGAAGTTCCATGCAATGTTTTCCTCTATAAAAATAAAAATATTAAGCTTATAGTTTTTCTTTTGGGGAGAGAATTTATATTATTATGGCATAAGTTGATCAGGCTGACTTCATTGTTGATGTTGAAATGGAAATTTCTGCCTAACTTAGTCCCAAGCAAGGGAAGTAGAATGGGGTGGGACTTTAACTTTAAACAAAATCTTATGTCTGAATTTCACTATCATTTTCCATAATGCCTCACACTACGTGACTAGGTTTGAATACTCCAGACTTGGAAGGAATGCAATTTCACCATGTTATAACTCTAACCTGTTTTCCAGCTACACTGTGCATCAGCGACTAATGAAAATGGACACTGAAACTTAGCATGTATAGCATGTTTTGCCAGTTCTTTTCCAAACACTTCCATGTAGTTTTACGGGAAGTAAATTTTACATATGAAGAAGAGATTAAATTTATTTTGCAGTAGTTAAATATCTTGGAAGATCAGAAGAAGTCTTTTGTCACTGAAAGTAGAGTAAACGATGGTGACCCTTATGTAATCATGCTGCACGTGCACTGTATGTGGTTCTTCAATGCACATCAAACTGCTTTTTAATAAGAAAATATGAGTCTTGATTGATATGACAATTTTTTAAATTGATAATTATGCTGTCCAAAGGCTGAGGAAATAACAGTTATCCTTGCTTCTTGTTTTAACTATCATAGTTTGTTCTCTCTCTCTCTACCTTGGCAGTATTTTGCTAGCAGGCCAAACACAGATTACTTGTCCTTTTCCTCAGCTCTCAGCCTCTGTATTATCTTTCCTTCAGGACTAGGTTGCTTGCCTTTGTGTGTTTCTATTAGGATTCTAGAATCACTATGGAGTAAAGATTTTCATCCTATATTTTTGGACTTTTGTTCTTGGTGTTCCTTTATAGATGAGAGAATATTGAAAGAGACATCAAGTCACCCCATTATTGCTGAGTCTCTCCAGAGAACTCCTACAGCAGTTGGCTAAGTCAGTGGTCTGACAGCAAGACTGGTGCTAATCATTAGTGCCATCTCACGATAATCACCTTACATGCACACTTCAGCAAGCAAATTTCATGGATCAATAATTGGGTTTTTTTAAATGTTTGCTTTGTACAACAGTTAATTTAATGGAACTTCCAGGTACATATAGAGAATACTATGATGTAAATATGTGAGTGATAATAGTCACTTTAAAATAAATGAGGAAACATCCAGTCAATGTTAAAGTTGCTAAATAGCTGACCAAATTTAAAACCTTTAACTGCAGTGGTTTATCTTAGTAAATCTCAGACTTAAGGCCTAACAGTCAGAAATTTGTGTTCTGAGCTGGTATGATTTTTATTTTTTTTAATTGCTGCAGGACATAACAGCAAACATCAAATGTTTTTAAAGCCTGACTCAAAGTCTTCTCTATTGTCAATAGCATCTTCATTTTTGTAAAGGAAAAACAAATCATTTGTTCTGTGTCCTTCTCTACTAAGTGCTTTGGGCTAATGTGCATGAGACTTGAATTTAGTAATTTTCTAAGCAATTTGGGTGTTCTTATTAACTGCACTTTGGAGCTTCTTCACTGTGACAGGAAATGTGACTTCACATTTAGCTTCAAAAACAGAATTAAGAACTTTTACAGTTAGATTACATTCTGGGATCTTGTGTAAATTTAATTTCCTTGAATGAGATACTTTAAAAATACTGAAAACATCACTGTTGCAATCCATAATACTGTAAAGAATTCTGGTAAACTCAAAACCCTGGGGTTCATCAGATTCTGTGAATAATATTTCATTTCACAGCCATCAGCTTTGTGTACAAATATGTTCACCTAGTTTCTAGCCCAACTGGAACATAACTGTTAGCAAGCCACTCCAAAGAAGTCAAACCTTGGGCATTATTTAATGTGTAGGAATGAGACTGGTTGTTATTAGCTATGAGTTTATCACTAACTTTGTGTCTGCCCACACAAATCATTTAACTTCTTGATATCTCTATATGCCATTGGGGAAAAAAAAAAAAAAAATTAAAAAAAAAAAAAAAATTGGAATCTAACAAATTTAACAGAAAGTAAATGGACATCAAGGCAGTGTCATCAGCTACTACACCATGAAGCTGTTTGCTCTTTTTCTCTTCCTCCAAAAAATTTTGTGCATTCCCAGAAAAAAATAATAATATCAGAAGATGTTGTCATCTCTCAGTTCTGGAGAATTTAATCTCAAATTAAAGATGATCTTAATAAATGGAAATTGACCTCTGAAGCAACGGGGAGATTTGAGTCTGCCCCTGTCATGTCCTGAATGGATTTTCAGGCAGGAAAAGGGCTCACTCCTCCAGCTGGTATGTGAATATTTCTTTTGTTTGTCCTTGTCTGTCTTGACAAGACTTTAAAAACACGTCTCAAAAATGCCACTAGATTTTGTTGCGTAAATGCAAAAAAGAACTGGCTTACATTTCTCTAACATAAATATTTGGATTCAGACAAAAGTAATCAGAAATTCAATCAAATTTATAACTATCCTGCCAGAGGTAGGTTGCTCAATTCCACTTATGAGTTTCATGCTTTTAGCAGTTTTTATAAAATTTCTTTAGGAATCTCGATTAAGTCCCTAGTCACAGAGAAACTGATTTTATGATTGTTGTTAGTCTCATCATTAGTTAATGAAGTTATCATTTGATTCTTAGACATCTAGACATAAAGTTTTCCCTTTGTTTAGAGCCTCAAAAAGATGATCTGTGGACTGCCTAAGTCTTGTGGAGATGTATTTATCCCTAAAGTGTTTATTCTCTACTTTTTTAAAAAATAATTTTTGTTAGTACATCTGGAAAAGTTTTTTGGAAAACATCTGTGTTTACAGTTTTATTGTTTTTCACTTGACTCAAACTAGTACGTATCTATATGAATAGGTATGTCTTTATGCATTATGCATAAGCCTTATGGAACAATACATAATGCATAAGAACAAACATGCTGAGTCCTATTCACTCCTTATTGTAGAAAACTTGTCTTTAAACCATATCATTAAAGTTCTGGTGATGTTTCTTTCATATCAGAATCAGACACTACTTTGCAGGGAATTTTTTATAATGGCACTTCAGAGAAGCGTTGGGACAATTCTGCAGCTGTTATGATGATTATGTATAAAATTTAATTCTGTTTCTATAAGAGACTGTAATGGAAACCAAAGTATTAATCATTTGTTGTTATAAGAACAATTTCCTGTAATTCTAACAATCTAACACATCCTCATTGTCATATATTGTAAATTAAGATTACGTGAAGATGATGTGCTCTGTTCCTCAGAACGTGTCCTCCTAGATAATAAGAGAAAGAAAGTTAGCTGATGGTGCCAGCCTTTATTTTAATTGAAAAAGAAGATTGTGAGGGGGAGGTAGTCAATATTCTTCTAACTGCTTTAGCCTCTTTGAACAAGAAATATCTCAAATATTTAAGCTCTAGTGGGATGAACAATGGCATATGAAATAGTAGCATTACTATTTTATTTTACCATTATCTTAATTCTCAATACCATTCATAAGTTTCATTAGCTGAATATGGGAAAGAAATGATAATGAAATGTGTGAGAATTCAGTGATGGAGCCCATAAAATGTTACAATTTAATATTCCAAAGTTAATTACAATGAAATGCGCTGTATGAGAGGTTTGCAATTGTAAACTAGGGGTGGACATGTAAGTTGCCCAATCACTAAAGGAGTGAAACATAGAAATAATCCAAGCACTCCAGAGATATGCATTGAGAAAGTGGCCATTTTTCATTGTTATGCCTCTATTGCTATCACTGAGGGGCTTTAGTTCTGTATTTATAGGCAGTTGCTTTACAAAAATGTGTATACATCTATATATACGTATACACACACACATACATACACATAGAAATATATACCAAAGTTAAATCAGACTTCATACTTCATAAAATTGTTGTCTACAGTCCAGATCATCCTGTGAACTTAGTATCATAAGTCATGGTGCATCAGTATGCATTTTCAATTAAATGAAAAAGAGATTCCTCCACACAAAAATATGAGAGCCTCTGTGGAATCACAGCACAAACAGGCCTGTGGCCCTGATCACAGGCCATCTAAAATACACTTCTATCTCTTTGCTGTATTTGGTGATTTTGAATCAATCTTATATGATTGTATGTATGTTCAAGAGCAATAACTGGAAGAAAATGACATATGGCACTTTAGAGGATACTGTGAGTACTCTAAATCATCAGACTAAATTTTACATAACTTGAAACTGTTATTTTAATAACTTTCATTTTTCAAACATAATGGTGAGAAAAGTAAATAAGTGTCTACAGAAGGTTGCAATTCAAACGAGGCAGTCTCAGGCCAGAATGACTCAATCTGAAAATGAAACTATATACTGGCTGGAAGTGGTGAAACACATGGAGAGAAAGATGCAATGATACTTTTAGAAGTCAGAAAGAAACATATAACAATCTTATTTTTTCTTGAAGCTTGTTCATTTTTTTAAACATGTTTTTAGTTTTATTTATTTATTAAACTGTTATGAGTTTTTTTCTAAAAATACAATTTTGTAGTTTTTCACTTCTGTGAACATTATTAGAATGTATGAGTCATTTTAGACAAATAGGCAAAAATTAAGGAAAATGGAAAGGAAAAGGGAAAGGGAAAGGGAAAGGGAAAGGGAAAGGGAAAGGGAAAGGGAAAGGGAAAGGGAAAGGAAAAGGAAAAGGAAAAGAGAGGAGAGGAGAGGAGAGGAGAGGAGAGGAGAGGAGAGGAGAGGAGGAGGAGGAGAGGAGAGGAGAGGAGAGGAGAGGAGAGGAGAGAGATGGAGAGGAGAGGAGGGAGGAGAGGAGAGGAGAGGAGAGGAGAGGAGAGGAGAGGAGGGAGTAGGAGAGGAGAGGAGAGGAGAGGAGAGGAGAGGAGAGGAGGGAGAGGAGAGGAGAGGAGAGGAGAGGAGAGGAGAGGAGAGGAGAGGAGAGGGAAAAGGGAAAAGGGAAAAGGGAAAAAATAGGGAAAACACTTGTCTTTCAACAGTTTACACTGAACTAAAAAAACTGAAGATCTGTGTTTGGTTGACTACCAAAAAAGGGGTTGTGTGACTTCCTTTCTCCACATCATGCAAAACAGAATGCCCAGCTTTTAAGATGAATTTCCCTCATTTTACCATCATGATAAAGAGTGTGCCGAGTAGATGGGATGTCCTCAATTTCTTTCTATATGTGGGATCATCTTGTCATATGTTGTTTCTTTCCTAGCTGTCATACTTCCGGATTTCATGCAACCACCTGAACTACTTAGGGTACTTTAATTTCCAAGACCTGGGCAGTCTGCCTACCTTTTCACACACTTAATAAAATCAGACAGAAAGAATTACAGACTTAAAAGGGGAAAGGGGAAAAAAAAATTCTTATGGAAAAAGTAACATAAGGTTGTTATTCTAAGGAGGGTTCACATTTGTTTTCAATATGAAACTTGAATATCACATGGAAAATTGAAATAGGCTTTTTTTGAGAGCTGCACTAACACCAAAAAAAAAAAAAAAAAAAAAAAAAAAGTGATTCAGGATTGTAGGGAATACCTGGCATACAACAATTCAAATATTAATATTTTCTAAGCAATTAGTTCTCTCTACTTGATTGAATTTTCTTGGGGTAAAATAATTGTATCTGAATTGTTTATCTTTTTTTTTTTAATTATAGTTTTTTTTGGTTTTTTCATCCCTTTATAACAGGTAATGCCGCTTCTGTTTTATAAACTGCTTGGTGTTAAATGTTATCCAAAGTGCTGAAGTAATCAATAATGACAGGAGATAAATGGAATATATGACTTCTTTAGTTTAGGAAAAAAAAAGAACTCTGTGAAATGAGTCTTACAAAGAATTTGGAATAGTATTTGTTTATTTCCACTTAGATTTGCATGAGTAAGGTACAACAGCACACAGGTCTAACTGTATGCCAGATGCAAAGTAGAAACCAACCCCATCTCTCTCAGAAATTATGATATGACAGCTTTCATTAGTTCAGTACTTAACATGCAATGACTTTTGCTTTCTCCTGTACTTCTTGCCCTCTCTGGTGTACTGCACACTAAAATGGTTAATCCCTTGCTCATTAGCTTGATGCTGCATCCCTGCAATTTGCAAACAACTTTCCCCTGCCCTCAAGCTTTGGCATCTGGTTCTCAAGACTTCCATGGAAATACTTCAATCATTTTCAATTCCTGTGATGAGTAATATAAGAAGTGTCTAAGTCTCAAATTACATAACTGAGGAATTAGACATAAAGATTAGGATTCTTTTAGTAATCATTATAGCTACATAGCAACCGTGATGCCTTACATCCAAGGAAGCCAACACCAGATATCATGGAACAAATAGAAACATAGAAGGTTTAACTGCATGTCACAAATTAAAAATTAGCTTTTAAAATTTGTTTTCTTTGGTTCTCAAGAATATTAATTCTACTTATATTCAGCCTTACACTATTTTCTAGTGCCGTAAATTTTGGCTTTTTTGGATGTTCTTGAAGAAGATACATTCAGTTCTACTGAAAAGAGAAGTCTTCAGCACAGAGGGAATTGCTTCTGTTGCTACTGGAAACCTATATTCTTCAGTTCTTGCTCAAGACTTTCATATCTGTATCTATGGTAGAGAACAAGAAGTCTTTAGGATACATACACCCATAGATATAAATACAAACTTGTCATGAAATATCAAAAGATGAAGCATCAAAACACTGTGACTGAACTGATGCACTGAAGATGACCATTTCAGGACACTTACCTATCTGCAAAACTATTTGGAAAGGCTGGTCCTCTACATTCTTGGTAATTGACTATTTGTGGGACTTAAAAGCAATAGAATAAAGGCTTACATGAAGAGAAATTGAGCATTATTTCTGATTAAATATGCTTTTACCAAAATACTGATCATTAAACTTACTTTTTCAACGTTTATTATTTTATCCACCAAAAAAAGCCCACAACCAAACAAACCTTTTTTCTGCAAATGTTAACTTTCTTCCCCTTAAGCCATTACACTGTACTGACAACATGAAACTAGAAATAAAAACACATAGTAAGCCCCCATTAATAGGTAAAATTTAATGTATTTATTACCATCAATAATAATGAAAGAAAGTCCTGATCATTTTATATTTGAGCTTGTCAGAGCAAAGTAGAACTGGAAATATATTTGCAAAAACATTAGGAAAATCATGACAGATTAGTAAGCCACTTTTACTAAATATTTTAAATTTATCCCCTTTTTCTGTTTCTGAATTAGCTAATAGCATACAACAAACTTAGTTCATATTTAAACATAATAATATTAAATTTTGAGCATAATCGTTTGCAAGCAATTTATGTAACTGCTTTAGAATAGATGCTTTTTTGCTTAAATATTTTCATTTTTATATCTACTGTCTGCTGGATTTCTCTGTCCATTTCTAATCTGAATATATATATATATATATATATATATATATATATATATATATATATATATATATGCTATCTTTAGTCCTCTATGTATTGTTTTTGCCAGGATGATATTCACCATTTTGCCCACTCTTTAATCAGGCACAGGTGGGTTTTATATATCACATAATGCGCTGGATAGATAACCCAAACTTGCAGATTTAATAACCTTTAAACCTCTCTCAATATATTCATATAAAATAATAAGAGAAAGTGTATCCTCGTTGAAAGATAGCTGAAAAAACACTTGTTTAGAGACAGTTTTAAATTGCTAGCAGAAATGTGTCTCTAATCATGCACAGGTGATCAGGGTGGCATCACTTCAGGGATCTTTGCAGTCCTATTATGTTGCATAGGAATAATTATCCATGTAGGCATTGACCCATGATAGAACCATGGAGAATTTGTTTGGATCCTGTAATGAATATCAATATTGATTTTATAGCTACCTACCTGCTCTGTCTTAGCAGCTTAGATAAAACTTGTTTGAGTTTTCATAGGAGTCCCTTCCTTGTTAGTCAAGTTGGCAGAATTTATCTTTAAATCAGTGGTGGTCAATGAGAAATAAAACTTAATCCTGTGGCATTAAAGTAAATGGTAACTTTTTCTAGGTATGTGGTAGACACAGGACCATGCTAATCATATTTTGCATTGAACATAATTTTTTTCACATTCACAAGAGCTTAAAAGTATGAGATGAATTATTTTATTTAAGTAGGCAAATTTTAAAACAAAACAAAAACAATATTTTTGTCGTGTCTTCCAGACTGAATTTAAACTTCAGTCAGGTATTTCCGTCCATTTTTCTCTTTCAGGAGGAAAGTTGGTCAGAAACTCTGGGATGGCGACAGGTGCTTGAGAGCAAGCCAATGATTTACAGTGATAAGAACCATTCTAAAGTGCTTTAACAGAGGATCATCCAAGGGGAAAAAAGATTAGGGCAGTAGTCTGTAGTGGGTACTTCAATTCACATCTGGCTTACTTGATGCTAGTAAAGGTAGGTTACTGTTAGAAGGCTGGCCAAACCCTCTCCAAACAATTGAAGTATTATTAGTGGGATATGATGTTATGAGTCAGAAATCAGCTCTTTGAAGAGGTGAAACCTTTACTTCTTTTTGCTTTTGGGTTTTTTAAATTTTCTTTTCTTTTCTTTTTAAGCAATTTTAAAGGTGGATGACATTCTTATTGCACCAACATTTCAATGAGAGAAACCAGATGAAAAATGTTGTGAAAAGGTTGCAAAGTTGCAGTTTGAAACAGAATCTCAAACATTTAGACACTTAAATAAATAAATAAATAAAATAGCCAGCTGTATGGTAGCAGCTTAAAGCCTTGGCAGAAGAATAATGAAATGGTCAGCTGAGGGGATGTGTAGGTATTAGTTACATAACTCTTTGTACTGTATCCCTCCCTATATCTGGCTAAATCCAAATCCCCCTCCTTTATTTCACTTCCACTGTGCTATTTAGGATTTTGGTGCCTGTGCACGAGACCCAAAGGATGATTGCACCAAGAGTGGGATTAAGCAAACAAGAGGAAAGATTTCACTGTACTGCTTAGTATGATTGTTGCAAGCTGTTTTCTAAACACATTGAAGAAGGAAGCAAAGGTAACTTCTCCTGTAGTGCTCTCTTCTAGACATTTTGATTGCAAATTGACTATGAAAATTAGGCTTTTCCAAAAATTATAGCTCTTTCTAAACATCAGTCCTACCTAATAGAGCTGACATTAATATTGTACATTCAGATTACAACATTGACAGCTCAATAAATTTACCTCCAAACTATGTACAAAACAGAACTCACCCATGACTGCAGCGCAGATGTAATGCCTACAATCATAGTATCAGAAGTATATTCTGCTACTGACTGATCTGCCAAAGAACTTCGATTGGTAGTTTTCTGTGGTGACAGCCTGTCACATTTGGTCTAGGACGTCACTACACACAGACTAGTCACAACAGAGTTAAATATAACTGGTTGGTTACACATATAAATTATAAAATAAAATGTCAAAATAAATCAAAGCCTACTGAAGTTATCTGTTTCACAATGGTTTTTTTCAGTAGCTGTAACACAGATCTCCACAAACAATTAAAGGAAACTCCAGGAAGCCTGTGCACTGATCCGTTAAAGCAGTTTCAGGAAACAGAATCCAGCACAGAAATTTTCCTATGAGTCTCTGTCCCTTCAAATGATGCCACCACTGAATGCATGCCAAGTTGTTAGTGAAACTGGTGTGTAGGAGACTCAGTGTTCACTGGAAACCTGTGAATTATGTCAGGCAATCTGGTTCTGGTTGGGCTTAGGTCCAGAAAGGATATCTGGTTTGATTCCCTCTATCAGAACACAATAGACCAGAAAATAGTTTATGGAAAGTCAGTGTAATTGGGTGTTTCAACTTAAAATTCACAGCTGTGCAGCTCTTATGCATGAACAGAAAATCCTATGAGTGTGTAAAAACCTTGGACCAGAGTTGTTAGGAGTATATTGCCTTATCATTTCTTCAGGGGATGGCAGTGTAGAATGTCTCTGGAAGACAGAGGTAGTCTAGGTGATGCTTTCCAAATATATCTTCCATTTTCAGTTGAAAACTTAAAATCAAAACATTTTGGTAAACCCTGTTCTCTTATTCAAATCAAGAAATTTGATCTGGCATTGCTGTATTTAGCTGAAAACTTGGGAGTTTTGAATAATTGGTTCTAAAGATTCTCTTTAAACTGGGTAAAATATATTCTCAGAACAGTTAAGAAATTTGATTGTGCTTCATACACTGAGACAGTTCTGACAAATGCTTTCAAACACTCCAGAAGGACTTTAGCCCTCTGATCAAACTGTATCTATTCTTGTGGATTGTGCAAACTGGACTGGGTTGCTCAGAATGCTGTTGAGATGCAGAGTAATCTTCAAACACAGGTTCTTAAATATGTTGCAAAACAAAATCATTACATATTAAAGCTATATATATTAGGAATTTAGAGAGTATACACTGTTAGGAAGAAAAAAAAAATTACTCTTTGGGTTTTTTCCATATTTTTTTTACTTTTGGGACAAAGATGCTTCCAGCATACTGCAATCATCCTCTTCACCTCTGACCTTCAAGACGTAATTCCTCATACAGCCGCTCTAAACCCATAGCTCTGACAGCTGAGGTGCTGAGCTGTAAGCAACTGCATTTAGTGCTGTTCTCAGTCTCCCTAAATGCTGCTGGGCTATAGACCAGCGAAACATTTTTCCATACATTTCCCTCTTTCTGCTAGTCTTATTTACTCTGCTAGGTTCTAGCTGTGTCTGCATTTATTTAAATGCCACTCCTAAGATACCAGTGCACACAGCATGATTTTCCCTGGAAAAGGCTTAAAGTGCTGCAGAAATTCCATCCTTAGGGAGGCCTGAATCTTATGTGCCTGTAACTGGCAGCGGTCTACAGGGGTCAAAAGTATGCTGATCTGTCCTAGAAATCAAAGCCTTAAAGTATATTTTTAAGAAAATGAGAATATTTTTGACAGATAAAACTGTGGAAATGCAATCCTACTATTCCACAGAGCCATGGTGTAGGGATTCTGTCCAAGCCACCATTTCATAGATGTGCATTATAGGTTTATGCTCTGTATATACAGCTCCTATATGGTAGCTATGAAATGCAGCTCCTGCTTTGAACTCAGACAAAAGCAGTCTGGAGAACATTGATAATGTGTAGCACATGTTAACTCCTATATCCAGTGTATTTTTTCTGGACTGGAGTGTGTATCTTTCTCCCCTTTGCATCTTTTTTCTGAACTCCCTTGTTGCAGCATTCATAAGAAGTCAATTAATGACTGGGTATCTTTAAAAAAAAAAAAAAAAAAAATCACTGTATAGGGTAATATTGAGATAATAACAGTTATACTTCCGCAGATACACTCCATTCTGAAACAAATGTGTTAAATAATGAACCCCAAAGTGACAGCTAGTCTAGGAAATATGTTTTCTACATTACTCCCTTGTGAAGTCTTTTTTTTTTTTTTTTTTTTTTTTTTTTTTTTTTTTTTTTATGAATAAACAACCAAAATAAATATATTTTGTGTGTCTGTATGTGTATAAACATATATATTTTTATATATCTGTCTATCAAAACTCTCATATGTGTTCCTTGCTGTGTAATAGATGCTATAAAATCCCATCTCTCCTTGGAGAGGGAGTTAAATGCATGGCGAGTGTGTAGAGACTGGCAGTGTTTTATGGAACCTGGCAAATGTAAGTGTAATAACAATAGATGTGCCAACATCCATATGTCAGCATCCAAAGTTTTTGGGCCAGACGTTAAATCTTTTATAAGGTGAAGATAGTTATTGCCCTTTAAAAAGACCTCTCAGTGACCATTAACAGATGAATGGTATTTATACATTTATTTCCTTTGTGTTATAGATATGAATGACATTATTTTTAAATTAATCAATAGTAAAAAGAAGATATATTGAATATTGAAAAAGATACAGAAAAGACAGAAAATATCTCTTACAGGAAATTATCTTCCTATGAAATAAAATACAGCTGTTTGTATTCGCATCACAGCTGTATTGCCTCTTCCACAATAGTCTGTAGAGCCAGTGACATCATTGTCTTATTACAGACACTGATTCTGGGCTGAAGTTTGTCATCCTGTCGACAGCAAGCGTGACCGTTTGTGTGGCAAGGACAAGTTAGGACACCTGGGACACATTTGTATAAACAGCCTTTCCTGCCGTCTGCCTGTCGGCTGCCTAAACTTAATCCCACCCACATTCCATTCTAAAGACCACAGCGGGAGAAGGACAAGAGAAAGAAGAGGAAGGACGTAGGGGTGGGGATAAGAGGGAAAAGTGTTGATAAGGGATTACAGCGACTGGAATGTATAAATTGGACATGGAGGACAGGAGAAACTGTTTAAGAGGAGTTAACACATGATGTATGGGACAATCCTGATTTAATCTATGATTGCCTATGTTATTTTATATTTTAATAATTAAAAATATAAAATATTATCTATTCTTCATCTCTATGTTGCTGTCTCTTTGCACATACATACATGTGTGTGTCTATATTTACATAGAACAGAAAGAGTTTAAATTGTTTCCAGAATAGGACATGTATATATGCACTTCTAACTTTATGAATTGTGTCCAAATGCTTGGGGAAAGTATGGATAGTAACCATCATTCCTTGTTTTCAACAATTTTTACATTTGCACTGTACATTTCACTCCTTCATATGGAAAAGCTATAACATAATATTTGACTTTCAGGTTTCAAGAACTGTCAAAAACTTAGACATTTCTTTTTAAAAACATCTCCAGCAGTACTGTCCCTTCAAAACCACAAAATGCAATATCAGCTTCAGAATTCATGACACAAATGCTACAGTAATAGTTCTTTCAGATTCATAGTCCTCCTATAAATTTCTCAATTTAAACTGACGCTTTAACCTGTGAATTCCAGAACAACTAATGCAGGAAAACAATATGCTATGTGTTAGAGTGGGATATTAGAAATCCCTCTATGTCAGTCTACCCTGATAGTAAAGAGGGCAGAAAAGGAAACAAAGACCTTGCATAAGAGTGTGACAAGATTTGGAATAAATAATCTATTGATGTTTAGAAATGGAGAACATTAGAGAAAAATGTGCAGTAATTCTTTTTATTTATGAATAAGCCACTCATGTAAAATCTACACCCTGTGGAGTAACTGTAGGTGCCTAATTGACTGCCTGTAAGCAAACCATTACAACTCTATTACTCCATCAACTGCAGGGAGGACACAGTGGGGAAAAAACAACTTCTAAGTAAAGTTTTCACACTCCTGCCTTGTGGTGAACTCCTCAGCTGGTTTTCACATTCTAAATCCAGAGCATGTTTCTTCTCACAAACTCCTTATCTATGTAGTGCTGGTATATAGAGCATGCTCTGCTATGGCAATTGTGCCAGATAATTAGAAACAAATTTAGTCCTGGTATAAGCATGAACAGAGTTTCCAACAAGACCACTGCCTGTATTAAGAAAAATGTCACAGTAAGAAAAAAGTTCTGTGACACTTTTATATAAGTGCGAATGTGTCATCATACAACCTCAACAAATCTCCAGCTCCTCTTGTTTATCTTTTTCTCTCTCTAGACGTAACCTAAGAGTGATGACTGCAACAGAAGGTGGAAAAATCTGGAAAGAAATATACTGGGAGTGATTAAATATAATATTTAAAGGTATATTTTTTCTTGGCAATTAATATTTTGTGGACAAAAAATCATATGCATACTAATTTTTAAGAAATATGGGAACAAGACCAAAGCAAAAATCATCTTAGAAGAGTCGCTCTGTTCTTTGATGTCAAAATTTAGACTGCTTCCTTCAGTTTTCCTCAGCTTAGCTACAGTTTCCTAGCTTCAAGATAGAAAAATGGATATATGTAGTACAAGAGAAAACAAAATATGGTTCACTCCCATCTTCTAATCTTATGGATATCTAAAAATATCTCTAAACAAGACTCAATATAAAGATTTCTGATAGTCTGTGCAGGAAGTGCAGTGCCCTGTACGGAATGTCCCCCTGTGACCCAAGCAGTATTCCAGAGACCCAGAAGATCACAGTGGAGATGCTCAGGAAATGCAGTGACAGCTGGCTTTTCTGAAAACTTTTTGAAACTTCCTTCTTCTGTTTGGATAAGATATACCAAGAAAAAGGCCAGTTGGAACTCAAAAATGCAAAAATAAAAGTGAGTATGAATATGTATTTATTCACATGCATATAAATTTCTCTCTATATATAACTTTTTAACAGTTAAAAACTGTCTTAAAAACTCCAGAAAAATTTGGGACTGGCTTCACTCCAAAACTGAGGTAGTTTAAACAAGTTCCTGTTTCATCAAAAGGAGTCCATCTACACCACAGTTCCTGTAGATTAATAGATTATTGTCCACAAGCTACAAATTTGACGAGAAATCAGTAGAGGCATGAAAAAGAACCTTACCAGAAATGGGGTCAGGGTTGATTCTTGTGCTTATGATGTGTCTAAAACAAGGAACAAGGAGGAGAGATCTGAGAGATCAGCCTTTTATTTTCTTCATGCATCGGCATAGTTAGTATTCAACACCATTTTGATGGAGGTAGAAAATCACAATTACTGCTTGTGGGAACTCATTTAACAGGATAATTCAATTGCTTCCAGTCACATATTCTTGCCCTTATTTGTCTCAACATCTGCTGTATTCTGTCTGCTGGACACCATGTCTATGAACTGAGGGACCTCAGAGGACTGAGGCCTTTGAGATCTGCACGCTTGAGAGTTATGCATGACAAACCACTCAAGTCACTCTAATTGTACTCAATAGAATTGCATGTCTTCAGCTTACTCTTAAAAAGCATGTAAAGAAAAAATTAAAATAAGAAAAGGGGGAAAGAAAAAATGGCTGATATTTTATGTGTTGAATGAGGAGGTTCAGTTTTCTGAGAAACAATTAGACTGAGGCAGTGGAGAGAATAAGTTGTTTCCTTTGCTGGTAAGAAGGTTTATGAGTTCATCTGCATCTTTTTTTACTACCTCAGTATCCATCTAGTTAGCCTTTAAGGATTTACCCTTTATACTTACAGCCTTTAAAAAAGTTATGAAGGCATTCATAAGAGCCTCTGTAAGACCATTCTTAAGCCATGGGGAAAGACAGAAATGTTTCCATACTTTTTCCATACAGTCTTTTCTCTCTTATGGGCTTCCTTCTTGTCAATATATTTTTGTGAGATAGCTCAGAAAAATAGAATTATATCATTTACCCATTAAGACAGTGACAAACATTAAGAGAACGATGTACAAAATCTGAAAGAAAAACAAACAAACAAAAAAGTCACAAACAAAACAAAGAAGCAAACAAGAAACTCACAAGTAGGTTGTACAGAAACACCTCAAAATTGAATAGGCATAACTTTTGGACTTCAGGGACTAAAATATGGTTGTTGTTTTGTTTTCTTTTTCCTTAAATTTTCTGTATATCTTTCTATTTGGGGTAAAATCTAAGCTGATTTAAAACTTCTATCATGTTCCAGAAGACAGAGTAAAAATAATTTCGCAAATGAGACTTTTTATTGCTTCTCTGCTATACCACATTGTTACACAATCTAGTTAGATTAAAAAGTAAAATTACCAAAACTCTTAGGCAGAGACAATGTCCAAACAATCCAAGGTAAAATCCAAAATAGCACTTACCAATCCAAAAGCACCTACCATACACTCAAACAGTAATTTAAACATATCCAGAAGGGTGATCTGAAAAACACACTATGTACTCACTTGTATGCCTAAGGCATCTAAGTTTTCTAGCTTGGTGTGTCTCTGCATACATCAAAATATGTCACCTTCTCAGCTGAACGAAGTGCACATCCTCCACACCTAGTCCATCTGGGATGCAAAGCAGCGTGTCACGCTCAATTTGCCAAGTGGCCTGGCTCAGTAGGTGCGCCTTGAACTCACTTCACACACAATGACAGCAGCAGTGGCAGCACATTGCAGAGCTCCCACAGTCACTTCCATTCAAAAATAGGTCAGAAGAAGGCGGAAAGTACTTGCACAGCAAGACTGTTATGCAAAATCTCTTCAGTAATATCACCTCCTCCTCCTCCTCCTCCCTCTTCTTGCTGGCTATCTTCTGAAAGTGATGCAGGAGAGAGCTGTCTGCTGACACTTCATATGACTTACACATAGAACCACAGGCAAAGCATTTGCAAATCCTAGTTCCATAGAATCTAATTTTGTCTATGGATGAGTGCCTAAATTCAGAAGCAACAAAATTTTAGATGCTTCCCTCCCTGACATTTTCAAATGTGTAGATTAGACATCCACCATCAAATGCATTGGCTGATATGAATTATGTTTGAAGATTGTACTGGAAAGTTTAGATGTCCCGCATTGCACTATGAATTTTACATCTCAGGCTTGTACTTAATTTGAGTCAGTGAGCAGTCCTCCAGTACTTTTCTTAAGATTTGCACCCTTGATCACATTTTTGAAAGTTCAAGATAGAGTGCATTGAACCTTGCCCTGTGGATCACGGTGTGCACTGTTCCTTTGTCTTCTGAATACCTAAAAAAAAAGGAAGTTAGATCCTAGTGTTGTCAAATCGTCACAAAATAATTTGAAAAATGTAGAAACTGCTTTTCCACTGTTTTTTCAAAGAAATCCTGGTCAGAAATTAAAGGATATCAGTAGTCCTAGAAAGAGCTCTATTTGGCAGATGAAATGCAGAAATAAAGGATCGGTCGTATTCTAAACTCTCAGAGAGCTTTCTTCCTCTATCAGCTTCATCATGACAGAAAAGTCATAGCACAAATAGTTTTGTTCATTTCATTCACAAAGATGACAATGAGCTTGACATCTCTGAGAAAGATTTCTCTTTTGCAAAGCTACCAGCAAATGAAGTAAAGGATGAAGTGATAAACCAACAGTCATTTTATTTGTACAGATAGCTCAGGAAGTAAGAGTTACATATAACAAGAAAAAAATGAAATATGTAGTTAATATAATTTTCCTGATATCTTAGTCAAAGCCTGCTTTCTCTCACTTCCTTATAACCCTACAGGCTTGCACTCATCTTGCAATTTTTATTGTAGTCTAACTTGGGCTGTCACAGCCATGTAGATGTCGAAATCTGTGCTCTTTGGAATACTGTTTTTGAAATGCAGACAGTTGTATTGTGCATATTGTGATGTTTTTGGAATGGACTGGATTAATTTAATTTCATCCATTAAACTTAGATTCTCCCAACCTTTTCTCTCAGATTTTCTCTGTGAATTATCTATCAATAAATACCAAGCTAGAATTACTGGGCTATGAAGATATGGGTTCTAGTCTACACTACTTATCCTACGCAGCTCCCTTTCAAAATATTATGTGCTATTTTTCCATTTTAAGTCCTCTTCATAAATAAGATATTCACATTTTATGAAACAAAACTCTTGATAAAGATTGATTCACAGCACCTATATGTCAGTTTTGTTGCCTGTGTTAAGGATGCTAGAACAGGAAGGTGAGACAACTACCCATAGGGTCACTGACTGAGTTAGAAGTTAAACCCAAAATTTCCTTTAATGACCCCCAGACTAAACTTTCCTGCTTCTAATGCTGTCCTGCATTTCCAAGATCTATTCTTGTAATATTCAAGGGGACAGACTTAACAATTTTATTTTTAATGAAAAGCCAATGTGGTCAGTAGGTATTGTACAAAAATATTTGTCAAGGTCCGTGCTAAAGGCTCATTGACACTGACAAAGATTTGTGGGTTTGGTTTGTTGGATTCTTTTTACTGTTAGATTTGTTTCTGCCCCTAAAGACATTGAGCAGGGCTCCCTGGAGCCTTTTTTAAAGTATTTTGTGTGGATAAAGGCATATCATGTAAGTGCTGATAAACGAGGCCAGGTATATTTTAATAACCTTCAACGTGGAAGGTATTTGTGTATCACTCTTACACACAGTCAGTCACTGTGTATCTTGGCAAAGCAAGATCCATTTCTGAAGAAAGAGAACTATTTCCATCCTTAATAAGTCATTCCAAGTTTCCTGTGATGTTATAAATAATCGGGCAAGCAGCCGGTTTTATTCTCCCTAATTTGATATGGCAGACTTGGAGAGCAGAAAAGTTCAGCCTCAACATAAGCTCTAGAGTTGGACTTTGACCAAAATTTCCCCCTTCCTTCCCATAATGAGATAAAGTTTATCATAAAACATGCTTACCAAGGCAGCTAAGACAGGGTTCAGGCTTCACATCTATTTCCTAGGAGCCCCTAGTCAGTCCTGCGTGCTGCATGCATGAGGTCACAGCAGGCTGGGCTTGCTTGGGGGAGCTGGCAGCTGGGCTGACAGTCTTAGCTAATACACTTGTCATTTGGGAAAATAAAAAAGTGCTTGCAAAACACAGCTTAAATTAGATTGTGAGTAATTGGAAAAGGAAATATAAAGTCACACTGTTTTACATGCATGTCGGGAAGGCAGTGAGGTGATGCATTGAGTACCTGGGTTACTGGCAAAGGTCAAGCACCCTCATGACAGACATCTTTTAAAAATTTTGAGGAGATACCACAATCGTCACAGAACTTTCAAGAGCTGCACAATACAGAGGCATGAGCACATAGCAAAACTAAGTTTTATGCGTAAAAGAAGGTCGGTTGAAAGGACATATTCCTTCATAATTATAAGAGTGACAAGAGGAATTTATGATTATATTAGAACCTAAGAAAAGATTTTTTAAAATCTGCTTTTGCAAATGATGCTTGGCAACATTTTGGGAAAGTCATTCAAACTGTTTCTAATTGTCATTCAATTGCAAAAGAAGTTAAGTAAATAACTTTATCTACATCTCAGAAATTCAGGAAGATTAATTAGATAATGTTATTGAAGTCGCTCATAGGCACTCTCTAATAATAATGCACGCCAAAGCCTTCATTGATGCTCATTACTTTCAAATATGAGGGAAAGAGATTTTTTTGTTGTTGTTTTTTAAAAGCTTCAGGTCATATCTACAGATCAACTTAATTTCCAAAATGCAATCCAGATGTATTGTTACAGATTCTAAAATAAAATTGTAGCTTTAAGGTAAAACATGCTAATAGGAAAATTAACTTGCTCTGATGAGTCATAACATAAAGTAATTTCCCTTTTAAAACAAAACTAAAACCTTACTTTGGTCCCTTATCCCAGATGGTATTCCTTCTGAAGAGGTAACTTGGATCCAACTTAGATCTTTTATGCTTTCTAAGATATTCTGTATACTTTAAAAAAAAAATACTATATGGGAATTAAGGACATTTTCTAAAGAGATCTACTCCCAATTGTAAATCCTCTATTAGAAAATTAAGAAACAGTTAGCTGAGTTACATTTCCCTATCATTTATATGACTTCTTAAGAAAGAGTACCCATGTAGCTAATCTGCTCTCTCTTCCTATCTTCATCTTCCAGTTCTGCAAAATCAAAAGAAGTCTCTCAAAGACTGAAAAGGTCTTCCTGGATAGTGATGTAATTTTCTCAAGTAGAACGAACACTGGAAAGACATGGAGAGTCTGAACAATTTGTTTGGATAGTGAGGCAACCGTGTTGCCCTCTTGCCAACTGGAGCAGAACACTTCTGCAGCAGCGGGTCTGAGCAACATAACCTGGCTGCGTTCTGGAATGTGTAGACCTGAATCTGATTTCAACAAAGGTTGCTTCACACCACTCAGGTGGTGGAAATTAGTCTTAAAGTGAGTATAAATCATATTTATACCTACTACAAGGCTTCTTTATATAGCTAAGTCAGTGGAAAGTTGCTTTGGTGTAAATGCACTTTAGGTCCCCATACTTTTAATTTGGCATAAAAATGGAAAGAAAAGAGAAAGAAAACCCTTTCAATGCCCCAAGGTTGGATAACAGCCATACTGTAACATAAACTAAGATTTCAAAGGTGTCTTAAGAAACAGTTCTCCAACTACCATTCACTTTTCAAGGGGGCTGAGTGACTCACTTCCTGAGACCTGTTTGAAACCCGATCCAGAACGATTATTCTGTCTGCATACAACTAGATTGTTTTCTAATGACTGACTAGTCTGACAGACCCATTACCACAAAGACCCTACTTTGGGTCAAGCAATAGAGCTCTTTGTTATCAGCATTGGAACACTTTACCTAGCAATACATGTGTTTAAGTTATAGCTGACAAAGGTATTGTTTTTTGCCTATGGCGTCACTGTAGTGCCACCTCAGAGGAGCTAATCAGAATAAGGTTTGGCCTCTGCTCAAATACTTAAATGGCAGGTTCCCAAACAAAACCAGGTGTTAGTCATCCTGGAGGTCTCACTACTCCTTTTGAATCAACAGTGAACCACTGCCCCGGAATTTCAAAACCAGCTTTCAGCTGAATTACTCTGTGACCAACTGTTGACTGCAGGGTCAAGGATTTTTGATCCAGACTTACCTTTGTTGTTGTTTTCCTGAAATGCCAGCAGCACTCATAAAAGTTGGATCCCATTTTATTAAAGTACATGCCCATGCTTCCATTCTGAGTAAGTAGCTTGAGGAGTCAGAAAAAGACAGATCAAAAAGAAAATCACAACAAAGACAGTGTTGCTGGTAAAGAATCAGGTACAACATCAGCTAGACTAACTTCAGGAAGCTGTTTTATTTCCCTCTATAGCCAGTGGAGAGAGACAGGTATTTGCAGAATATGGTCCCTCTCTTCCCTGATATTATAGTAACAGAAGGGATTACTCATTCCTGGAAGTTAAAGTCTCTGTCCTTTGAATAAAGAGATGTCTTTAACAATGAATTTATGTTAAACAACTCCAGTCTCTCTCTCTCTCCAACCTTAGAGCTTTAAGTGCAATATCATCAAATTTATACATAGTCTTAATATGGAGAAAACTTAATCATTTAGCAGCTGATATTATAGTCAACACTTTATGAAATTCATAGAGAGATGCAGGCATGGACACACACATGGATATGTGCTGTATAATCAAACAATATCTGAAACTGTCACCAACATACAACAGCCAAAGGTGCTCTCTGGAAAGCAGAAAGCCAAAACCACAAGATGATTAATGATGACGGATTTTACTGACTTTATTAGAAAACAAGCCCCCAAACAACTGTTCTTTGTTCTATGGATGAAAAAATCCCAGGACACTCAGCATCTAAGTATTTTCCAGCTTATGATATGAGAAGCAAGGTCACTGAATGTACTGGATTTCTTACCCTTCAGTAAATGATATTAGAAAATATCTCTAGCCTCAGCCCTCTCATCCCCTGCCAGAATTTTGCAATACTAAATGTCAAATTCTTGGTATGGACAGGTTGATGTGGAACATCTAAACTGCAATTCACCCACTTGATTTGTAATCCTTGTTTTGAAACCAGCCCATGATACTACTAAATTACAGACATTTTCCACACTTACTGTATACAGTTAATTATCTATACCTTTATTAAGTTATCATGGTATTGATTTGGATTAAATGAAACTTTGCAATGAAAAATCTCTAATATATAAGAGACCCAATCCAGGAAAAAACTTTTGGACTGTGTTATATATGTCCTAAAGTTAATTAGTGTTAAAAGATATAAAATGTAATGCAATCTCTATAAGTTTTGTTTTAATCCCGTATGCTAAGAGTTAACTCAGAGGAAAGTAGCTTGGAAAAGGTACAGGAATTTCTCTTGTCTGAAAAGACATGGGAGGGACACGAGATAAAAATAATTGGAATTACCAGAAAGGGAGACCCAAAAATGCCTCTGCCGGGAAGCATTAGAAAAGGAAGAATGACAATGGGAAAAAGATGAGAGCCCGGAGAAGCAGATGATTACATCAGATCGATATCTAGACCGTCTGCTCCTGAAATTAACATCTCCACACCACACCTGGACCCAACCATTAACAGCATTGTCCTCTCCCGCTGCCCTATTCAAACTCTTAGAACTGAAACATGAATGTTAAATGAAGATGCCTCGGAGGAAGGACCATCGAAATCCTGAGTTTCTCTCAGTGATCCAGTGTATAAAAAGAGGCTGCTACAAGCCAGAAATGTGAACTTGGGGGATAACAGACTGGCAGAGTGTGTTATCGTTGTTCACCCAGCGCTGACCCCGGGCTCGATGCTGTCCTTTTAATTGTGGCTGTCCGAGACTGTCATTCTGTCTCTCAATAAAATTCCAAATTGTGATTTATCGAACTTGGTCGATCGTATTTATTACAGACTGTCAGATGCAAATCTTGCTTACCTGTAAGTAAGATTTAAGCTACAGTTATAAGTTTAAGTTATGCTTTAAGCTACAGTTGTAAGCTGCTTGCACTGGATCCCTGTACTGGAAAAGAGAGACAGAATACTGAAGAAGGTGATTAATTAGTCAAGATCCAGGACCTTAAGAAAGAAGAGAAAGGATCTGGAGGTGTCTAAATTTATTCAGTGACTATAAATGGAGTCTTGGTAAATAGCTTATACCTTTAGATGGCTAAATTTAGGAGTGATTACTCTCACTCCTACTGGCTGCTTATAACTCCTCTGTAAATATCAGTCAAGAGTAAAGATTTTGTGCCTTAAAATAGAACACAAGACAAAAGCCTACAGTAGAAGTTGATTTTGCATATATGGAATTATTACAGGATTATAGAATAGTTTGGGTTGGAACAGTTGCTCAGAGCCTTGCCCAATTTGACTTTAAATAGTTCTGGTGATGGAGCATTTACCACGTTCTGGGCTCTCTCTCCCCACTCCCATATTGCAAATTGCATATATTGTGATAATAAGGAGTGTGCACCAAGAGTGTCCATCCCATTCCTTATACTTATACTTAAGGTATAATAGAAGGTTAGGTTGACTTCTGTTTTCTTCTGTGTGAATGTTTTTTAAATTCAACAAATATTTTAGGGCAAAATGATATTTTCTGGAAGTTCCCAATTGAAAGTATTTTAATATATCCAAATGTCTTCTTTGTAATGGCACCAGAAAATATACTGAGCAAAATTAAGATTCAAATACATAACCTTGACTTAAATGTCAAATCAGTGTTTCAGACTGCAATAAGTGATTGGGATTTTATGATTTTTTCTGGCAATATATTTCTATACAGAAAGAAATGTCCCAATACAAAACTCTATTACTTTGAGGTTAACTGATCATCTGGCCCTTTATTCTGTTAAAATGTAAATTACTGGCTTCTCCAAGCTACAATCTTGATTCTATTATTGTGGCCATAAACTACCACAGCACTGACAATGCACTACAGAGGGAATCTAACCAGTTATTCCTAACCTTCACCGCCATGCCAGTAATATGTGGTAGTAAATTTGGCAACTAGGAACAGGACTCTATCTGAAACAGGGACTAGAATGTATCTTAGTGGTTTTTAATCTGCTAGATGAGTAGTCTGAACTCCTGAACTCCCCTGATTTGTACTGAGAGATACAAATAAAATCCATAAACCCACGGATGAATTGCACCACTGCTCTGATAAAGCCCAAATCTGTGGGATTCTCTGCTGTTCTTGTAATATTTTTTCTTTAAAGCCATCACACCATTAAAAACAAACAAACAAACAAACTAAAAGCCAAGCAAATAAATAAACAAAAATGTCTATCCAAAGGAGTGGACTTAATTACAGTACTTGGAGAAGGAACCTTACCCATAGTTTTTTCAAGTTAGAGGCCTAGGCCTGTGATTTGAGACCAAGTTCCACCTCTGTTTCGAACACAAACCAGAAGACACTTTTAAAAGCCCCCAGACACAATGTAGACAGCACAGCACTGCTAACCAACAGCCAGGCACGTGGCTCCAGCCGACAGGTCTAATGAACGAGATTAGTGCCTGTTTTATGAATTAAAATTTGTGGTAAAAAAATAGTGTTTCATTTTCTCAGCAACCTCAGTCTAATTATTAACAGCAGGTTCAGTTGGCAAATTTCAGTATTTTTTCTCCTTTCATTTGTAAGTGAAAGACTTCAGTCTCTTATTTATTTTCTTTTTCCTCTAATGCTCTTGTAGTTATATGCCAGCTGGTTCTACTATTTTCTTTTTTCCTCTCTTTTATAAGGTTTCATTTTCCAGTAAAAGAAATATATAATGTATGAATTTCTGTAAAAGCTCACACTTTCACATTTGTTTATCCCCATTGTTAGCAATCCAAAGCAGACACATGTTCACAGCATGTTCTGTCTGGCAGGAACACCCGTTGCTTAATTTCCTACTACCACCCTCACAATCCTGGCAGGCTCCGGTCAGTCAAATGCATTTGTTTTCCCTAATTGCCTGATGGCATTTTTAGAAATCCTTTTCATTGAGAAATGAGTGATCACAGGAGACTTCACCAGATGTAAGAAAGACTGATAGTCAGTAAGCTGAAGGAGGTCAAAGAGTGTTGTTTGCTAGAATGTAATGAGCTTAAAGATGTGTTATTGTTATTAACTGTTATTTAAGCATCATATCAATTTAATATATTTTCCCCATCAATTCTCAAAGACAGTGTTGCTCTTCACAGTGAGATTTACAGCTTAAAGGGATCAGTGACTTAAAAAGTCCACACACTCATTATTTGGAAGTTATGATTGCTAGGAGATAGAAAATAGAACACCTTTCAGAATTCAATAATTCCAATAATGCAATAGAGCATTACCTGCTAGAAACTTATTGCAGAAAATGTCTCCAGGGAAAAATAATTGCAGAGAACCAAAGAACTGTTCATCTTGGAAAAGACCTTTAACATCCACTAGTCCAGCTGTTCACCCAGAAGCTCCAAGTCCCCAGACTATGCTTCCAATGCCACATCTACATGTCTGTTAAATACCTCCAGGGATGGTTACTCATTGTCCCTGAGAAGCCTATTCCAGTGCATGATCCCTCTCCCCTCCTTTTTTGAAGCAACTTTCCCTAATATCTAATTTATACCTCCCCTTGTGCCAATTGAGATAATTTCCTCTTGTCCCATCACTTGTTTCCTGAGAGAAGAGGCCAATCCTCTCCCCCAGGGATGGTACACCATCACCTCCCTGGGCAGTCTGTTATTATATCTACTCACCCTTTCTGTGAAGAACTCTGAGAAGAACTTCTTCCTAACGACCAAACTCAACCTCCTCTGGTACAGCTTGAGGCTATTTCCTCTTGTCCTGTCTCTGGTCGTCTGGGAGAAGAGGCCAACCCCCACCTGGCTACAGCCTCCTTCCAGGCAGATGTAGAGAGCAAAACTATCCCTCCTGAGTTTCCTTTCCCTCAGGCTAAACACCCCCAGCTCCCTCAGCTGCTCCTCATAAAGGTTTGTGCTCCAGACCCTTCCTCGTCTCCATTGTCCTTCTCTGGCCACACCCCAGCACCTCAATGTCCTTGTAGTGAGGGGCCCAAAACTAAACACAGGATTTGAATGGTGGCCTCACTAGTGCTGAACACAGCAGGCAATTTCCTCTCATTTTATATCATCCCTCCCAAATTTCAATGAGAATCTACATGCCAGAAGGGATTCAACTAGTATTACCACAGAGGCAATTATCAGTCCTTTTTCTAGAAATAGTCTCTGTGTTGTCACCATACCATTAGTTTAATGGTTTAAAACCATTAGTTTAATGACTAAACACCTTTAAGTGGGACAGTCTGAGAGGTTAAGCAGTTCATAGAACTGGTTGGGAGCTTGAAAATCTTCTAGTGTTGTAGATTCAGTTTTATTTTGGTACACAGATTCTTTCATTTTAATACAAGGTTTCATCCGTCTGCTACAGAATTATTTAATAAGAGAAGATTTGCACAGTGTAGAGATTTTTTTTTTTTTTTTTTTTTTTTTTTTTAATTGGGACACAATAGAAAAGAGAAATGAACCCATTCCTTCCAGTGTGGGTTTGTTAACAGATTTTATCCTGTCTTGAACAAAGCCATATCCACTTGGAAAAATTTACTGCTCTAAGGATGCCAAAAGAGAATTAATTGATATTCTAAGACTTACCATAAGGTTTTTCCTATTTTTCATTTACCAGTGAATATCTAAACTGTGCATAAACTTTTTCCTTTTTTTGTTTGGAGCCCTTGCTCTTTGTGCTTAGACAAGAAAAACAGAATCAAAGCTGAACTGATTCTTCAGGAGAGGAAGAATGATTCTTTCAGTCAGCTTTTGTATATTGTATTATTCCCTTTTTTATCTTGGAATATGTAAAATAGTATATTTTGCAATTGTAGGGCAGTAAAATATATGTGTGACTTATAAAATCTTTCTCAATTCAACACAATTTTCTAAAATTATTTTTGTTTCACTACAAAATGAGTGAAAACTCACACTCATTTATTGTACATGGGTACAGGCAGTGACCTAGAAGCATGGTGAGATTGAACATATAGAAACTGATTCTATCTACTTCTACTACAAGTTGCTAACTTTTGTTATATCTAAAATCTTAATTTCTTCTCTTCAATCTTTATCATAACATTAGTATGGCATTATTTTTCTCTCTGGTCTAACCTACACTATGTGATTCTCAGCCTCCACCAACTTACATTATTACCTCCCACATCCTAATTTTATGTCACCTACTGCAAACTTTGTGACAATTACCTGAAATTGCTACACAATATTGTAGAATAAAAAATAGAGAAACATTGGAATGTGTCATATGTTGAGGTCTGGACTTGAAATTACTTTAAATTTTGCTCTTCACGAATATTGACAGTCATGCACAGAGTCAGAACTTAATCTTTAACAGCGAGCAAGTGCAGCCTAACACTGATGACAAGTTTTTACAGACAGTCATGCTTTTCAAAGAGAGGGGTGTCTGACATGAGGTACAGCACTTTCACTACAATCCCTATGTTGCTAATAAAATCATGTGTGGTGTCTGTGTTACTTTATGGTGTGTCCACCTGCCCTGTCCATCAAATGTGACACAAACAGAAAAAAGTCTATTAATTCTACGTGTGATACAGAGGAACATGGAGGGCTTCTCTGAGTAAGATGATTCACACTTAGTAATCTTTCAGCCATTGGTTATTTGAAAACATATTAGAAAATTATATAGATTTTTGGTTCCAGCCAGAGCTCAAGAATCAAATCTCCTTAAATATTATCTGAGCTCCTTGCTCAGACTCTCATACCCTACAAAAATCAATTATTAAAGTGAATAAGAAAAAACAAAACAAAACAAAAAAAAACAACAACAAACAAAACAAAACAAAACAAAAAAATATGAAAGTGGGTTTCTGGGTGAAAACATCACATCTTAAGCCATTTCTGTATGCTCTTTAGGTTCAAATCCCAATACTCTTTTCTATGCATTTAAATTTAATTTATTTGGTATTTTAATATTTTAGAAATATGGTTTGTGGCTAGATGAGACTGAGTGTGTTGTTTAAAACTGCTTGTTTGTTGCTTTTTGGTTTTTTTTTCTTTTTTTAAATACAAACGTCATATTTTCTTGATTCTGCTAGGATGTCAGGAGGCTCTGAGGTCTGGACACCTATAAATTAGAATTTTTGATATGATGGTCACTAAAAATATTGTGTCAAGCCTCTGGTCATGGCTGTAATATAACATTTGAGTAGAAAGGAAATCAATCTTTTATACTGTCATGATTTGCAATGTAACAGATATGAACAAACCTTTTCATGCACAGGAAGAAAAATAATATTTTTCACTGGCACAAATTTTCCAAAGCGTATCATTATCATGGAATAAATAATTTAGAGAAGGTCTTCAAGTCTTGATCAGGAGTAGAATCTACAGTCAAATTTTTGTTTAATCCCCCAAAATGAATTTTGAGTAGTATTTAAAAAGGAAGGGTTGATGATTATTTAATGTTTTATTTGCCTCTTACTTTCTCTGTTGTTTTATAATAAACAAATGTCCCCTTTTTCCACTTGGAAGAAAACCAACAGGAAACACTGGAAATTGAAGAAAACTATGAAGAATATGATTGTGAATAATAACAAGAAAGTGTTTTGTGGAAGGAATGTTTTGTCAATGAATAAAAAAAGTCTGAGTTTTCTCATTAAGCTTACCTAACATATGTAATTATTATGATTAGTTACACATGGTATTCACAAATCAATTCAGTCTTGAAAATGTGTTTTTCAGTGGGTGGCTATTTTTTGTGCATGTGTGAAGGATTTTATTCTTAACTGTGTTCAAAAGTCTGTCAACAATACAGCTGGGCTTTCCCTATTGTTCTCAGGAACCGTAACCTACAATATTGTATTGCTCCAGTGATTTTACCAGAGCTGTGCCAAATTACTCCAGCTGGGTGCTGGGACCCTCTTAGTGAAAGGAAAGCATTGTCATTGCAAATCTGCAGTCTCAGCACTGAGGAAGATTTCATAGCCATTTTGCCTTTTGTATTAAGAGCTACAGACATTATTACAAAGACATTCTCACCTAGGAAAGGTATTCTGTAATTCATCTGATAATTTAACATGTAACAATTGTTCTAGAATGATTAGTGGTGCATAGTTTATTATTAAGAAATAGGAATGCTCTATTGATTTAACTGAGTACATTTACAGGACAGATGACAAAAACTTTGTCCATGTTCAACATGCTTGATTCACTGCAATTCATATCTGAATTTACTCAAGACAAATTAAGTTTTTTATTGTTAGAGTAGGAATACAAATTTATCACTGGAGAAAAAAAAAGCTGCATATTTGAAAATTGAAATGGTAGTCATTTTGTTCAAATTATCTAGCTCAAATTATATTCATGTTTGCTTGCCACGCAAACTTTGAAGCACAGAATGAACAGGCTCACATATTTTTTCAACCTCTGTGTCAGGGACCAGTGCTTTTACTGCTGGGATTCATATAAATAAAAGAAAAAAAGGAAAACCCACATTATTATAACATAAAATAAGTTAATAAAAGTCACACGTGTATTTGTAAAAACCCTCATTATTATATCCAGGATATGTCTGAATACTCCTAGCAGTCTTGGCCCTCTGTATTTAGACAGGAGGATGAGTCAAGTGGAGTTGCAATACAGTAGCTGCAAGCTAAGCTGGAGTAAAATTTATCTCAGACAAAATTTTATTCCATAACATGAATGAATATGCTTCCTATACTTTAATTGGAAGTTAGGTTTTCTCCTGCCTTTTGCAGAGTTGGATTCTAAATATTCAGCACTAGGAAGAAAACATAATACTAAGAAAATACTAAGAAAAAACAATCCCTAACTTTTTAAAGCAGATTGTACAAGTAAGTAGACCCTTCTACTTTTTCTCTTTTCAATCTGCAATCTCTAATACTCTGTTTTCCTCTTCATCCGTTTGCTGCAGGTGTCTTGACTTTTGGCCTTTTATTCCTCTCAACTACTTTATAAGAAAAATAAAGTGCATGTTCACACCCAATTCCCACTAGCGCCTGTCTTTGTTCATTGTGTTAACATAGATATGGCTGGCAGCAGTCAGGCTGCGATGCATCTTGTAAACATGTGCATATCTCCCATCAGCTTGGAAAATATAACCAGGAAAAAAATCCATTTAATTAAAGTACAAATAAAAATAAATTGACATTTTAAATCTGAACTGTAAAAGTGTAGAGCCTTTACCTTTTCCACTTTTTTGAATTGGGGATTGCTAAGACTAGCAGAAGAAAGGAAGTTTGCCAAAAAATATTTTAATACTATATAAAACTATGTAAGAGGGCTGGTAGTTAATCAAGAGCCATTGTCTGAACCAGTCAGCCTATCCCTCAGCCTACATACATCCTTTTGTGCTGATAATACCTCAGGAACATGGAGAGCCCTACCTGTCAAGTTAACCTGACACAATTTTAGTTCCCATAGGCTTTCCCCTCAGAAAAATAATTGTAGGATCATTAATCCTAAATGATAGGATTATTCAGGTCTGAAAAGACTTCAGTATGCCTCAAGTCCAACTGTAGCTCAGAGTAGGGTCAGCTTTAAGGATAGAGGAAGTTCCCAAGGTTTTGTCCAGTCAGGTCTTGAAAACTTCTGAGGAAAGTTGTCAGTCAACATCTCTGGGTAACCTGCTCCAGAGCCTGACAGTCCTCCTGGTGAAAGAGATTTGCTTTTAATGTTAAGGGAACTGAATCCATTGGATAATAAAACTCAGAGCATTTCTTCTCCAGAATTTCTAAACACACAATGACAGACACAAAAACACAGAAAATTACACAAAGTAACACTAACACAAGCATACACAGACACAGCACCCTCATCCAGGAAAGTACCTAGGGTCAGAGATTTATGACAAGATGTTGCTGTGTGTAATTTTGTGTTTTAATACCCTATGGTTTATTTCTTTTCCTCCCCGGAGTGGTAGATTAGCCTGGGTTGTCTGTCTTCCCTGATACCTACACCCATTCCCGAATGTTTCCTATCAATCCTTCCTGGTGCCAGCCCGTGTCTGGACTGCCCGTTAGGGAATCCCCTATTCCTCGAGGCCGCCATTGGTCTACTTATATAAATCTCATCACATTAGCCTTTCCATTGGGTTTATGTTTTGTAAACTTTCCCTTGTGTCCTACCTTGGTCTTCTCCCTATCAGCCCCCTGACCCCCAAACTCCACCCTGCTTCTGTCCCTTAAAACCCATGGCCCAGGTTTGACCCGTCTTCACCTCTGCACTGTATTTGTGTTATGTGATGTTAATAAAGGAATCTTGGACTGCATGTGAAGCCCACTTCACTCCTTTTTACCCTGACCAGCAGTGACTGCTTAGGACTCTAGGACCCCGCGGGTTGTGTTGTGCCTCTGCAAAGTGCCTTATCACCAGGCACGAGACGACAGCAAGACAGGATAAACTGTGGGAATCATGCAGAGGGCTTGGCCAGTCAAAGTTACTCAGCAGTAGTCGGATTAGACGTGGTCCTCCCTCCCTCCTGCTGTTTTCATTTACCCACCCTTTCTTCCTGATCCTCCTTAATCCATTCATTTTCCTGCTCTTGGCCCTTCCTGTAAATACCCAATATGTTTTTCTCAATTACACAAGCCTCCTCAAATGTTCCATAAGACAATTTTTTTTGTCAGTTCACATGAGAGCCACAGCTGGCTTGTTTCCCCTCATTTTACCCTCATATAAAGTGCTATATGAACTTCCTCAAACCTTTCAATAGTTTCATCAGTAGCTTGAGAGAGTTGGACCTTTCTGGTTTTTCTGTTCCTGAGAAGATGTGACTGGATGTTTAATGTATTACCTCCCCTGCCTCTACTCCCAAACTGAATGCCCTTATATTCCACATATCCTTACATTTCTATCCAGGCACAAGCTTTACTGTTTCAATTTATGCTGTGTTGCACCTTCCTGCCTCACACCATTGTATGTCTCCACTTTATAGGTATATATTTCTCATAGATACTGGGATCTGCTTTTGAGTCCTTCCAAATGCAGCTTTTCCTCCAGGCTGAGTCATGGACCTTCAGCCTCTTCTCACAGGGCAATTCCTCTGGTCATCTTGATGGCCTCTGATCCATTTCCTGAAGTTTATCAATGCCTTCCTTATGTCTGGGATACCCAAAAATGTGCACAGTATTTTCAGCATGGTCTGACGAGTGCTGATAACAAAGGGAATAATCCCTTTGCTCAGTCTGTGAGCAAGACTGTGCTTCTTGCCAAGGATGTTGCTGTCCGTCTTTGCTGCCAGGGTTCACTGCTGGCTCACACTGTCTGTCAAGAGACCTACATATCACTTTTAGCCAAGCTTCTACCTCACACAAGCCTCAGCCCACATCATTGTTCTTCCTTTATATGGCCTTTGACTTTGTTTAACTTCATAAGGTTCCTCTCAGCTCTTGATTGTTGTAGGTCCTCCTGGATGGCAGTCTTTAATTTACACTTTATCAACTGGCTCTCCAGCCATGGTCTCATGATCTTAAAATTAGGATCTACTAGCTGCAGCAAATACAAGAGGACAGTATTGTGGGGCTTTTTAAGAACATTGCTTTTTTGGAGCCATTCTATCATCCCCTTCCTTTCTAAATTGTGAGTAGCAAATACATGGTGAGTTAGCTGATGAGATGATGGTTCCTGAAGTGCATTGCTCTTTCACTGCCTGGGAGAAGAACTTCTGTGGTGTTTGAAAAAAAATCAAACCAAACCAATACAAAACAAAAATACAATCCCAGGAAAAACAAATAAACAGACAAACAAATGAGTAAATCAGTCTAGGAATGTGGTTCCCTAACCAGTTCCCTAACCATGGTCACTGAATTAATACCCTTCTGTTTCCTTTCTACTTGAAGTGTTCTGAAGATTATTTTTCTGGAGGGTTTCTTTAAAAAGTCTGATACAAAACCTGGCAATCAAGGTTACTATATTGTATTAGCTTTCTAAAGGCATAATGACTGGGAAATCGATGGCAAATTACATTTCATTATATTGAGAACATCTATTGTTAATCTAATAAATGTTTTACTGCAAGGTAAAAGCAGGAAGGAAGTATATAACAGACAGTAAAGAAAACTCCAGGGTGGCAGAATTTTAATAATTTTAATAATTTTTAAATATTTTAGAAGAAGAAAATATGATTTAGATGTTCTCAAACAGTAATTCTGATCTTCAGTTCTCATATGGATAAAATTCCCCATGACTTCAGGAGAAACTTGAAAATATTACACTTAGATTTTTTTTTTTTTTTTAAATGAAAAGATCAAATAGAAAACATGTTTAAAAGTACTATGTGTGCCTGCATGGAAGCCAGAGTGACTAATCACAAAAAAGTGAGGATGAGACAGCACAAGTGTCAACTTCTCCTAAAATGTAACCATCAGAATATAAGGCAAAACAAACAAACAAACAAAAAAACAAACAAACAAACAAAACAACAACAACAAAAAAAACCCCACAACACCACCAAAAACCTGAATATGCGATAAAAATGCCTCCTGAGAAGTTACTATATATGAAGAAATGGAGATATAGTATCTTTGAGTAATTCTACTTCTTGGGATAATCCTAATAGTCATATTCACTCATTTTATCTGGGTTGATATTTTAGGGAAATTAACTAAGTCATCCTTTAACAACAATGTTTTTCTATAACTAGTAATTTTGGCTATATGAGAGACAAATCATAAAGGGGACGTCCATGGAGTATGGCTGCTAACTCTCTGGGAGATAAAAGGCTTTGTGAGTGAATATTCAGTAAGGGTTCCTCTTGGCTTTCTATTGATGTTGGATAATCCCTTGGCTATTTTAAAGTAATCTCAGGAATTTGATGTTTAAGGAATTTGACAGGTATGTTGAAGGCCAAATTCCTTTCTTCCCATGCAGCTGATAGACAATATAAAAGCCAAAGAGTGCCTGGGTTAGAGAGCACATTGACTACTTCCATCTACATCCCGGAGATAAGAATGTGGCTTGGCTCTGTGTGCCCTATAACACAGAACTGTGCTGGGAGGACTTTCAGTGTACCAGCCTTTCCACCAAGGGTGCCCCCTTCCACAATTTCCTAGTAAATGCCAGGGCTGGTATAATGGATGGCTTAATGTATTAGTTGTCTAAAATTATTTCTATAGACTTCATGAGCTGTCAGTCTAGACTGAAGAGCTCATCTCCAGCTTTCTTTTGGCCTCAACCTCATTCCTTCCCTTTTGGTAAATCCGTTTTTATTGTGATACTCTCATGTATTGCAAGTTAAATTAGATTCAAAATCCAAGTGTTTCAAGTGAGGAAGTGCAATAAATGGTAGAATCAGGGAGAATGATGGCATTACTATGGCAGTGTTGGATTATAATTCTATACTAAAAGATTTACTCATCTCTGCCCAAATTCAAAAAGAATGTTTAACTGAATTTTGTGATAGTTTGCCTGAATTTTTACTAATATGAGATTTCTTGGGGTTTAGAGTTTTGTTTTGTTGTTTGTTTGGTTGGTTTGTTTGGAGTTTTTCTTTTTTCAGTCTAAATAGCCAATGACTGCAGATTTAATCTAGATTTTTTTTTACAGATATATGGCTTGTAATCCTTTCTTTTTCCTAGTAAGGATGAATATGAATGTCAATTCATTAAATTTTGATAGGAGTCATGTGAGATTGCACCTGAATCTTCAGATATTTAGATGAATGCAGGGGTTTCAGTCACATGTCTCCTGTAATCAAGCAGCAGACCCTATAGGAAACAGGAGAAAAAGAAAAAAATAAATTAAAAAATGGAGCTGTCTTAAAGAGAAATGTCATAATTTCTTTATTTATTTTTAGTGTCTTGATATGCAATCAGCACTAAAAAAATTACTTTGTTTCTTAGATTCTCTGTCTGTCAAACTGAAGTGTCCCTAAATACCTTTGTTTGTGTGTAAATATTTATTAGTTTATTAAAAAAAAAAAAAAAAAAAAAAAAAAAAAAAAAAAAGCTCTTTGAAGCACTCCATAGATACTGTGCGTTAGTTTTTCAGATTTTTTTCTTTATGTTTTTCAGATTTTTATCTTTATGTTGTGGTTTGGTTTGGGTTTTGTTGGTTTTAGTTTTGCAAAGAACATGCTAGCCTTTGCAGGTTTATCTATGTCATGTAGAAACTGCATGTACTTTCCTTTTGACATCCTGTATCAGCACAGCAAATTGTTTCATTAAGTACCACTTGTTCAGTAAGTGCAACAAAATTAAAGCTGAAGGAGATGAATCATATGTGAGGGCAGGGATCAAGGAGCTGTTTATTTTACAAATGTCTCTAATAAGCATATTTCTTCTTTAAATCAAGGAAATATTTTACTGATATCAATGGAAGCATCAGTATCATAAAAGGGCATCTGTACTTTTCAAGGCTTTGTGTGTATAATTAATTTTCAAAGAAATTTCATCACTTCTTCATGCATTGCTTCTGCATTAAAATATTTCTTAAGTGTCAGTGATTTATAACTCTAATTGTCAAGGGTATGATTTAAAATTGTGAATTATTTTAAAGGCAAAAAGATAGAAAGAAGGGTCAAGGAACTGCTTATCTGGAGTTCAAGAAAACTTGGTAGGACTGTTTTAAATTATCTGGCAAGGCTTATAATCTAAGAAAAAGTCTGCAAGTGAAATTTGAAAAGGTATTAAAAAACCACTAAGTTCTATCTCTTTTGTATATTTATTTGAATTCACAGAATATTTAGTATGATCATCATTCTGTGAATTCATAGGTACATTATAGAGGAAATCTGTAAGAGTGCATTCATAATGACTCTAAATGGCCATGTTTGTGTGTACATAGACTATGCCTATCTTGGCTGATGTAGTAAAGTGAGTCAAGGTAAGGACTGCTGAATCATAATCATCTGCTTTGGAAGTCATTCTGGCCACTTCAGCATACCTCATAGTGTATGGATATGTTAGAAGTTAAATTTGCATTAGATACATATTATGGCTCAAGAAGATGGAAGAAAGATTTTTTTTGTTAAGTTTTATAGCTTGTTTAAGCTTGCAGCATCAGTGGCCACTTGTCTTTCAAGTTAACGATTTCTTTGGCTTCTCTTAACCTAAGTTTTTCCTACATTATAGAAGTGCAGGTAGGAATTAATTTTTGAATATATCAAATGGTCAAAATTCCTTGAAAGTTTTAGGGAATGTTTGTTATCTTGCTCTTTACTTTTTAAAAGAGTACAGTAGTGTCCTGGTTTAGGGCAAATTTGGGAGAAAACCCCTCAATGGGGTCCCACCGGGGAGCAAACCCAAACGGCCTCTCCCCGCAACCAGTCCAGTAAAGAACTTCCTCGGACAAAATGGAAAAAGCTATTTTACTTAACAGACAAAGTGCATACAAGTACAAAGAATGAATAATATGAAGCAATTAAACCTCTCATTCTGGAGTGAGATGGCAAATTGAGAAAGCTCTTGCCATGGGTGTAGCTCAGTCTCTCTTGGCCTTTTATCAGTCCCAGTCCCTCCAGCACTGCCGGAAAATGCCGAGGTCCAGGTCCCGGTGGGCTGCAGGTGCAGCCCCCAGTGCTCCCCTGGGTTTTTTCAGTCCAGAGCAGGTTTAAACAGTCCAAAGGAAAAACAAACAAACAAACAAACAAACAAACAAACAAACAAACAAACAAACAAACTGTCCCGGGAACTTCTCTGCCCTAGCTAGCTAAAGCTAACTAAAACAAAAAAGATCTCTGTCCTGCAGTCTCTCCAAGCCTCCACTGCACACCCCGTCCCATCCAGAGAAGAATGTGGAAGAGTCAGGCAGTTTTTTCAAAACAAACTCCACTCTTCTCCTTGCTCTTAGAACCAGTCTTAAAGGCACAGAACTCAATACACAGCACAAACAGAACAGACCACTGGGGATACAAGCATTATAAAGTCACGCTAGGACAAGTAGGCACATCTTTAATACTGTTCACTGTGTTTGGAATCATAGAAAGTTCCCATAAATATTCTCCTCAAAGCAAGGTGTTTCCTTTGGGTGTATTTTGTCTTGGTGCTTGGAGTGATGATTTACCTGTAGAGCAAGTGTCTTTCATGCAAACCTCAGTGAGCTGACTGGTCACCGAATTGTCCATTGTGGTCGATCTCCTTGGAGTTTATTCTGGAATGATTTTGATAGTAAGGAACATCTTGCTCTAGCTGTGTTCCAAGTTCTTTTTCAAAGCAGGAACAACAGGGAAGTAGATTTGCCTTTAGAGATGGATCATGGTCCATACACTGCTTAACGTGCCTTCCATAGGAAACCATGGTACATGGATGCACACTCAGGTCTCACAAGTGCAGGGATGAGTTGTAGGCATATAGGCATTAAGTGGGTAGGGACATTGTTCAACCCAGTGGCTTGCAACATAAATTAATTTTTTATGCTGTTACTGAGCTGCATTTTCACATTACTCACAAGAATATTATATATAGTAAAATGCACGGATTGTTTCTCAATCAAAGCACGTGCTTGGCATTATCAGTGTGAAGAAACAAAGCAGAGCTTGTCACTAACTTTAGAGAATTTATTGCACAAAAGTTAAAAAGCATGTAAAATCCATTCCTAATTTATAAATGAGGGAAAAAAAAAAAAAAAAAAAAAAAGTGAAGACTGGATGAGAGTATCTAGGAGGATGTTTAGTGCAGCCAGTTCTAAGATATGACATTTCTTTCATTCCATTGCCTCTGTACTACTAGTAGTTTAATATCTGTGTGCAGCTTCAATGAACAGAAATTACTGCAATTAGCCACAACAGTAACTGTGATCAATAAAAGAAAAATACCAGAAAAACTGAGCTGAGTAACAATAATAATTGATAAATCTGCCTGTAATGGTTTGGTAATAACAATGCCTACCTGTAAACTTA
The DNA here is from genome assembly GCF_015227805.2 of Hirundo rustica. Classification (NCBI taxonomy): domain Eukaryota; kingdom Metazoa; phylum Chordata; class Aves; order Passeriformes; family Hirundinidae; genus Hirundo; species Hirundo rustica. The sequence goes on from NC_053455.1 coordinate 19,558,800, forward strand.
AAACTAGGAAAAAATCTTTGGAGTATATCTCTACCAAAGACCTACTGGCTTTAAGCAGGGTAAAAAATATCTAAGGCAATAAAGTTTCTTTTAAGGAAATACAATTTCTTTCTAATTCTTTATCCTCCCCTTCTGCTAACCCAGGATGAAACTTGGGTTAACAGATTTAAGTACTGTTTTAGAAACCCTAATTTCAGAATATTGCCAACAGAAAAACTGTAGTTTTGGGGAAGGCGGAAAATTTTGTCTGCAAAAGTTCTTAATTCCAAGCAGATGACAATAATAAAAGAAAAGTGAAATGAAAAAAATCCTGAGGTAGAGGCAAGAAGGTGTTACCAAGTTCAAAGGGTTTTTAAAAGTATTTCACTACAGCTACATTTCAGAGGGCAATCAGACCATAACCTCAAAGTCTGGGAGATCTGTAGAAGTGATTCACCACAGCTGCTCTTCAGTTTATTGCATCTGGAAGTGAAGACCTCTTAAATTGAAATTAAAAAAAAAAAAAAAAAAAAAAAAAAAGAGAGAGAGAGAGAAAGGAACATTAATGAGGAAGATCCAGCACCTCAGGAAAACAGCCTGAACAGGAAGGCAAAAGAGAATCTGTTATACTACTCAGGCAGCTGAACAGGCTGCTGAACTGTGGCCCAGCGATGGTGAATGTCAGAAGTCTGCCACACACATTTCCTGTTTTGCATTGTTTCATGAATCCCAAACAGCTGCTGTGCCACTGAAGTCAGGAAAAGCCTCACCCAGCTCATTGTTTTGGACAAGATGACAAAAATATTAGTGACACAAAATTGGAATTTTTCATGCCAGGGCCACCAATCTGTCCCATGGACTTTGACACGGCCAGGAATTTATGCTGACTTTTGGTTTACTTCTTACAACTTTAACCTTTGAGGTGCCAGAGAAAATTTTGTGTTATATCTACTATTTTATACTATATTATTTATTGTAATGTATTTTAACGTAATAGAACAAAAATTAAGGACATTATGAATTGATATCATCTAAAGAGATATGATGATAGAAGCAGAAAAACTGAAGGGTAATTTAATTTTTTGGACAGGAAGCTTTCGAAGAAAACTGAATATTCATCTTAAAAATCTAGTGTCACTAGAAAGTTTTAAATTATATTAATTTGGTGGTTTTTTGTCAATATGATAATGTCAACATTTGATTGAAATTTAAGACATTTTCCTGAAAAAAAATACTTAGCTCTTACTCAAGACTTGATCTACCTGTTGAATTAACACAAATATTCCCACTGATCTTAAAAGAAGTTGCATTAAATTATGCACTATTTGAATGAAGTGAATAAAGAGGTCAGCAGGATCTTTCATCTATACTTATTTTTAAGCAAATCAAAAACTCTGACATATGATCTCTTGTTTTTACAGACTAGTAGAATATTTGAGGTTGGAAGACACTTCTGGAGATCATTTAGTCTTATCATCCTGCTTAATGACAGTTTATCAAAGCAAATTTAAAAGATCAATTACTTGTCCCTTAATGGATATTATGTCAGTTGAAAATGATCTTTTAAAAAGAGTATCTGTAGATGGATACTTTAAAAACCGAGGCCAACTAAAGATTTTAACTGTAAAAATACAACACCTATCTCTTTACTAACATGTAATTTTCTCAGGCACCCACTAGGAAAAGACCATTATTTAAATTTACTTATTTTTATAAATATATGTAACTTCCTCTCCTCCAAGAAAAAATGTATAGTTATCAATTACAACTAATGAGCATGTTTCTCTGAAACTGTGAGAAACACAAAATGTTAAAATACTCTGTAAATAAGTACCTGTTTGTAATGCCTTAGTAACATTGCAAAAAGCTTGTCACATTGTATGAAACAATTTCTTGGCCAGAGAAAAAGTGATCCGAAGTTTTTCTTTCCTTTATTCCTCAACTTTGAGACTCCAGTCATTATGAGATTTGTGTTATTCTTGTCCTTTTGGCAGACTGTCAGGAAGGAGTCAATACTATTAATAGCAAGAGCTACAACAAAAGTTCAAAAGTGAACTAATCTTTTAATAGACTGAGACTGCTTTGTTTATAATTGGTTCAAAACCTTTCAGAAGGAGAACTCACACTACTACAGTACTGGATATTAAATCTTTAAAGTCAATGTGGAAATCACCAAAGGAAAGAGAAAGTGAGGAAAAGGGGTGCTGAAAATAGTGAACATCAGGTTATCAAAGTTGTCAAAGTACATAGTATCAGATTTTATACGCATGTACAGAAATTTAAAGGACTCCAGCATTTGTATACACTGCTGTAAAACAGAATTTATGTCTTGTAGCACTGCAGTGTGCAAGGAAAACAAGACTCAGCAAAAGGTGTTCAGAAGACAAAATTGAAAATATCATTTTTTTCTGATTTTTTGACAGTCAAAAGCAGGAGCAAACTATGAGTAAAATATGTCTGAAGCTCTTCTGGAGAATTTACTCAAATATTAAATTCAATAAGCAGTCAAATTTACATTCTGGGAGTCTTTGGATTAATAGCATATCTTTACCCTTGTCAGAAATTGCCAGTCCAAACAGGAACCAAACAAATTAAGACTTCATAACCACCTCTCTTTCAAGACTTTCAACATCTCCTAATAGATCAGGCTCCACAAAATATCTAAATTCTTTCTTGAATTAACTTTGATTTTATTTTTGTTTTCTTTTACAAATTTTTCTTCTGAAAGGAGTGATTTGGATTTGCCTTAAAGATGGAAGTAAGGCAATCATCTTGAAAGAAATCACTGAGGAGTTACCTAGAAACTACAACCCTGTGGATGGGTTAGTTATCTTTATGACTTAGTTTATGCATGAGGTCAACCAAAATAATCATTCTGGTCCTTTCAATATTAATAGCTACTGTTCTACTTCCTTTCCTTTGCTCTTTTGTTACTTTCAAATGAACTTGAAGCCTGATCTTAGAATCCCCTTTTCTGAATGTTTCATAGTTGCCTGCCTGGAACAGAGTGAGACTGCCTTCTAGGTGGAAAGCTCTACCTGGCAGGCTTGTTCTAGCAGTGTACCGCACTTGTACATCAGGGCAGTGCTAGTTCAGTAGATCTTTGAACAATAGAAATAACTGCAAGTGCTACAAATGTTTACTTTCATGAGCTTCATGCTCTGCATTATACTTACTCTCTGGAATTGCTGTTCAGTCCTTTAGAAACCTAGTGAGTTCACAATCTTCAATTTTTATTTCTTGGTTTTATTCTGGTCTCTCTTTATGTCATGGGAAGGCATTGCAGCCTTCATTCCTGCACTAGAACTGTAATGATTTGGAAAAAGGAACTACATTTTTTTTCCTCCTCCATTAACTGTGGTGGTGTGTTTTTGATAAGTTATTGTTAAGTTATTCTCCCAATGGTTTATCTCTGATATCCCCCTGATATGTGTGGTTTCACCCAAAGTTTCTTCTCCCTGACCCAGCTGTCATTCACCCCCTAGATCCACCTGTTACCCCATTTACATGATGCCAATCCTTCCTGCCCGTATTTCCAGAAGGTTCCCTGTCAGTCCTAAGCCCCACCTGGGAATTCCCCTTTTTCTCCACACCCCTTGGCCCATGGGACCCTTTCCATTCCCCTTGCCTTCCCTATAGGTTATCAGACTGTGAGTCTCTCCTTACTCCCCTCCCCATTGTATCCCTGATTGAATGGGATCCTCCCCCTGTTCCTCCCCCATTTAAAAGACTGTGCAAGCGCAGGTTTTTGGTTTTTCACTGCTGCACTCCTTGGAAATAAATCCTTTGAGATGCATGCAAGAAACCCCTCCCTGTTCTTTATTCCGATCCACAGCGCATGGTAATCGATTGCTGTTGAGAGCAGCCCGGCTGCTGTGGTATTCAGCAACTCTGCTCCACCACCACTCGAGCCCAATCCAGACCCTGGAGTGGCCAGGCTTGGTGCAGTGCCAGGGTGTGCAGGCTAGCTGTGGTTTCTCTGGCTTTGTGCCAAGTAGCATGGGGAATTTCCTTAGATTTGAAATTCTATGCAGCTGGGCATATAATTTAATCCTACGCCACCAACTTCAGTAGAAATTGTGACCTCTAGAATACTTAGGACCAAAGAGAGTTCTTTACACTGTGCTGTTAGAGTAAAGAGATTTTTCAAATTAATGGGATGAAAGGCACAAACAACATTACTTAACATTCACAGTGGGAAAAGTAAGAGTAGAAATTTGATTTACATACAATAGAGTTTCAGTTAAAGTCTCAGTTCTTCCAGAGTTGAAAATCAGTGCTGTCATTGGGCCTGTAAATTCCTAATGACTGAAAGTGCCAGAAACATCAGACAATATTGTTATTTCATTATAAAGGTTTGTTTGTTAGACATACCCAGCTGGACTATGGTCATTTAGAATTCACAGCTTTCTGTTAAAAAAACTAGCTTAAGACTCCACTGCATACCTGGCATCATTCTATTTTATTTATTTTGAATAATGACTCAACTTTAAAAACAATTGTGGATTTTCTCAGGTTGATTCTTTCCTTTTAACTCTCCTGTCTTTTTCTTCTCCAGTACCACAAGCTCTGCAACTGCCAAACTGGACCTTTGACCCATGTTTTAAAAACAAGAGTAGGAATTTCCTCTAAGGAAGATGTCAGTAGCTACATGTAAATCAGCCTGCCAGATGCAGTGCCATTCAGGGAGTACTAGAGCAAGCAGCTTTCCCTCCAAGGCAGAGAGATATCTTAGCAATGTGACTCAAGGACAAAAGGACATGGCAAATGCAATAACTCCAAATATAATCTACCAGCAGTCTAAAACCTTTTAATAGTTGGAAGCTGCTCCCTATCCTGGGGAAGCTTTTTTTCTTTTTCTAGATGGCAAAATCTGTTGATAAGGCAGTCAGCTTTGCTATCACAATTTCAAGCTAAGAAAAAAATTTGCAATAATAGAGAATGTTAAAATATTTCATTGGTCTTATTTGACTGTGTGAGACTGTGAATAGTGCATCGTGATGTGTGTCCTTTTATTTCCATTCCCCTAAGGGAGAACAGGCAAGTATTCCATTCAGATAGATCACTGATTAATGCTCACAGCTCTCGGCATTCACTGGCTTCAGGAGTTGTTTATTGAAAATATGTAGCTGAGTCTCAAAGCCAACAACATTTCCCCAGGGTGCCCATTAAGCAGAAGGGCAGCACAGTTGTAAACAATCTACTTTGTAAAGTCAAAGAATTTGATAGAAAAGACATCTAAATAATATTTAGTAAATATTTCATATTTTGCAATGTGTAGCTTGCAGGAAGAAAGGAAAAATGGGAAGAAAAAAATTTAAAAATAGTTATTAAAGAGAAAAATATCTCTCTAATCATAATCTAAAAATAACTCTCTAATAGTAATCTAATAATGTTTTTTTCTCTAAATGCATGCATCATAAAATCCCAGTCCGTGCCAGTGGATGAGAATGGGTTCCATAGGTGAGCAAGGAGAAATAGAGCCCAGTAACGGCAGGCCAAAGAGAGGAAAATGTGTATTGGGAAGGTACTGTGTAAGGGCTTCCCGAGGAGTGATAAAACTGTGCTAAACCCAGTAGAACTGATAAAGTCAGGACAAGAAGAACATGATGCCTCTGTGGAAAATCAAAAGCACACATGGGGACCCACTGTGGCTCTGTGCTGTATGGCCACTGGCTGCTGTGCACATAGAAAGACTATAGGAGAGATTCTGTACCAACAGGCCCCCAAGGGCCTCTCTTAACAGCTCCCTAGAAGGTCCTGGCACATCTCAACCAGCCCCACTGCTTTAGGGAAGCACCCAAAAGACATCACCCCCTGGGGCTGATCTCCCTGCTGTTTCTTCATTCTGGTAGCTGGGAAGGAGTATGAGAAGATGACAATGAACTATGTGAGTGCATAAGTGTGCTGTAATATTTTCTGTTAAAAGCAAGAGCTTGAGTCTATTGTTAATAACAGCTTAATGCATAATGTAATCTGTGCCTCCCTTCTCTTCCAGTTCCCTATTAGACAGAGGAATTTACAATCGATACATGCTAAGAGAAATAGAGGAGGAGGAAATACAGCATCACTTACAGGTGCTACAGGGTCCAATAAACAATGTGTGGGTCTTTAAAAATTAGGCAAGAAAAGATGTTTTGAGAAGCAAGCATGGATAGACAACTGTGCTTTATTTGTAAGAACATTAGGTTCTCTGAAACTAGTATATTTCTTTCATATTTTGTATAGTTGCAACAAGATACCTAAACGTATCTTTCTCCTTCACCCTTTGCACAACATTCTCTTAAAAAAATTCCAGAGCAGAGAGCTTGTCTTTCCAAGTGCTTGCAAAGAATTTATCTCTACACTATAAAATAAGGCTGAAACGGATGAAAGTGGAAAGTTCTAAACAGGAATGTGTGAGCATCCAGCCTCAATTTTGCATCACCTTGATGCATTAAAATTGAATTTTCTAGAATCACTGCTCTCTCTGTTAATTTTAATGCTCTTGTCATATCTAGAGATCATCAATGTATGCTAAATGTTAATTAAGGAGAACAATTTGTCTGAACAACTGTAGCTTTAGAAACATCTCTTTCTAAGAGTGATAATTGAACCATAGAGACATAACTTTGTTTTCTCTCTATTTGTTTTTATATGCCTCAGCAACCAACTCTGATTTGGTGAAGTATACTAAGGCAAAACTCTCACTTTATTAAAAGTACAATTGTTTTTGTTTTTGTTTTTATTGCTGTTGTTCTATATTATGTTACTTCTAAGCTGAAAAATAATGAATTACATTTGTAAAAAATCTGACATTTTTACACTTTTAATAATATATTAGCAAACTTTCAACATCCATAGTATTAATTGTTTTAACTATTAGAGCTGATAAAATTTAACACAAATCCGCTGGCCTTAACTTTGCATAATTTTTTGCTAAAATGTGCATGCAGCTTCTCCTTTGCTCTCATGGGGTTTTTTTTCATAATGTACAGTCTAAAGAGCTTTATTTCATCAAATTAAAAAAGAATAATTAAATGCCCCAAACAAACCAAACAGCTGAAACAACAAGAACAAAAAAAAAAAATACTAGCAGCATAAAAAACTGAAAAATTGTCTGTATATTAATTGTCAAATTTATTATAATTTCTGAGAATGATTTTATTTTAAAACTTGTATTGAAATCCAAAATCAGTGTAGTTTCTCATAGCTTCAAATTTCATTGCAAATCTCTGATATCTCAAAACGTAAAGTAATGCATATTAAAAATTAACACTTGTTTTTAGGGTTCTATTAAACATTAATGTTGCATCTGAAATTTAGATACAGTTCTTAGAGTGTACATATTTAACCTGACAAGATCTTCATGTTAATTGTAAGCAGCCTGTACTGAATTATTGTGAGGAAAATATTAATCTCCAGTCAGTCACCCACTGCTGATAGTGATGTCCCTCAGGCAGTACTACAAATGGACTGAAAGAGGAACATGAAACTTTGTGTCCCAAATGTGTGCCACATGTGGTCTGGACCTGGTGTCAGACCAGAATTTTCATCCTGAACATGAGACTCTACTTCTGTATTCATGAGGTAAAGATCTCAGTGCTAGGAGATAATCTCAAGGTCTCTCTACTCCACTAAATCCAAAGAGCCAAGGAAGGGGTTCAGACATTGGCACATATGTCTTGCTTTTTTTTTCACATGTTCTTCTGCATGGTTATATTTCATGTGACTTTGGACAATCCCAGGAAATGCCTGAACACCAGGAACTGTTTTCACAGAAAGTACAGGTGAGGCAAGTGTGTCCAGGAGGCTGTTCTGTGACATACACTTTCTAGAAGTGACATAAACCAAGACCTGGAACATTTAATCTGGCAAATTCTTGTGCCAATTTCTGTAAGAATCTGTTTGCTTTTTCTGCTGCTTCTCAGTTAGAGCAATGACCATCCTGAGCCTCTGGTGCTTGTTGACAGAAGTGTCAGTGTTCCCAGAAAAGGTACAGTTGCCTTAGATGGTGATAAAATTTTAAGAGATGCAGCATAACAGATCAGAATGGAGAAAAAATGTGCATAATTTCTGTTACCCTGGTTTTTCTGAGTTTCTTTATTAGCCTTTTGATTTTCATAAAATCAAAAGTCAGATCTTTTAGTTACTGTAGAATATTAGAGCAGTTTTTTACCTTTCCCACAGAAGTAATATAAACAAATCCTTTGTTTTTCATTCCCTGTCCTTTGTTTGCATATTTCTAACCTGAAAACAATTGTAATTGACAATTCATCTGGCCACTGAGGCTGAGGGGTGGAAACCCCAAAAAGCCAATCTTCTGCTAGACCCACAAATGTATAAAAAGTAAAAGAATAAACAAAGGGCTCTCTTCCTCTCTCGGTTTTCAGCTGTGAGCTGGGATCGGAAGGACCTCTGCCTTGCGAAATCTCATCTGCGTGTGACTGCTTTTTGTGTCTCTGTGACATAATTTCTGGTGGTTTTGTTCATGAGAATGGTTTGTGCTCTTAGTTAAGTAGGAATATATTTACCAGAGGTATAAATCTCTTTTGTTAATCTCTACACTCAGTGTAGTCAATGTAATATTAGTGAAAGGCTTAGTCACTTGGATTACTTTATTTCTTTTGGGTTAACTTCATTCAATTCATTCATTACTTGTCATTGCACATTTTCCCATCTCAATGTTTCAGTGTGTTAGTCGTTAACTCTCTCTGAAAAAATATCCTGCAAAATTATCCAGTTGTAGATATGATGAACACCTGTCTTGATGGTGTTTCCAGTTTAAGGTTCATAGCATCATAGTAATAAGAAATCAGAGAAACATAAATGCGTATGTCATGGTTTAGCCCCAGCTGGCAGACAAGCCCCATGCAGCTGCTTGCCACTCCTTCACCAGAGGAACTGGGGAGAGAATTGGAAGGATAGAAGCTGGAAAACTCATGGGGTGAGATAAAGACCATTTAATAGGGAAAGCAAAAGCTTCACAGGGTAGCAAAAGCTACACACACAAGAAAAACAAAGCCCTGCTTCTCAGATGTTCAGCCACCTCCAGGAGAACAGAGCCCCATCTCACCTAAAGTGACTTGGGAAGAGAAATGGTTTCACTCCAAAGGTGCCATCCCCTTCCTCCTTCTTCCCCTCATTTTCTATACTGAGCATGATGCCATGCAGTCTGGAGCATCCCTCTGGGCACTTGGGGTCACCTGTCCCGGCTGTGCCTCCTCCCAACCTCCCCTGCACCCCCAACTTTCTCACCAGCTTAGCAGTACAGAAAGCAGAAAAGGCCTTGGCTCTGTGTACTCAGCAACAACAACAACATCTCTCTATTAACAACATTCCTCTATTATCAACTCTGTGTTCAGCACAAATCCTAAATACAGCCCCATACCAGCTGCTGTAAAGATAATCAACTAAACTCTGGTGAAAGACAGAACAATATACCATCCCCTCAAATGTACAGAGATATGTTCTTGAAACTTGTTATTTGAACTGAGAAAAAGGATTAAATGGGCTGACAACTTGAGTGCATTTTAATAATTTATTTTGCAATCAGATTTGGTAAAAACAAATAGATTTGACTAAGGATGGGCAAAACTAGCTACTAAGATAAAATAAAACAAAGAGCCACTGAAAACCAAAACAAATCTTAAGAGTTACTCATAACAAATCTAAAGAGTTACACAATCAACAAACTTCACTATTGTTCTGCCTCATAGATGCATTTCACATTTGGCATGCAACTTTATTTTCACCTTCCTTAGTTTGGAAATGTAAAAACTGCCATTGAAGAGAAAAATAAAAAGTAAAAGGAAAAGAAAAAAAAAAATAAATCAAGACTGTTTATTCAAAAGCTGAGAGAAACCAGAAAGGATGGATCTGTTGTCTCTTCTGTATTCTTACTGATAATTCAATTAATTTATATATAAAGAAAATAAATAATTTATAATTTAATATCTGTACCTCAAAAAGTAATAACACAAGAAAATCATTATTCTGTCTAGCCTGTTTTTAGGTTCCTTCTTCCCTCTACTTCTTCACCCTTAAAGCATCTAATTACTGTCTTGTTCAATAAGAGTTGCATTGTGATTGTGATTCCACTGTGTTTTCAAAACTGTGTGAAAGCACATGAGGGCAAAAGAACAGGATCTGTGAAGGTGTCATTCCAGCTGATAACCTTTCAAGAGGAAAGCTGCATGTGGGGGAAGTATTTTTTCCATTTTACCTCTGGATGCTTGCACTAATAATTGACAGAACTGCACTGAGTTAATTTTCCTTGTAAAAAAATGTAAACTGAGTCTGGATTATGCTCCTTTGAATGATATTTACTCCCTGTACCACCCCCATCTGAAACACTAGTAATGCCTCTCTCTGTTGTAAGCAGTCCTTTGTGTAGTTTATATGTATAGATTTTTGTTATTATTTTAAAATTTAAACAGAAGGTGAGATGTTGTGTTTCTGAGGCTTTGATAGTGAGAAGAACTTTAGCTGTTTTTCCAAGGAATTCTGGACAGAAAAAATAAATCAGTGTCATAATCAATATTCCTGATTGAAGACTGACTATACCTTTGGCCTTCTGTCATACTCTGCTCTTTTCCTTATGTCAAACCCGCCTGTCACAGCAGGGCTATATTGAAGACCACTCTGGGATGTGTACACTTTGCTGCAGCAGCAGACTGACTGGAGGGTGTCTCCCTCAAGCCACAGCAAAAGCAATGGATAGAAGAAAGAGATAAGTAGGGGTGAGGAGGAGATAACTGGGTCCAAGGATCTAATGAAGTCTCAGTCCCGTAAACTGGCTGAAGTAATTTGTTTCTGGAAGAAGAAATCTGCCACTGCCACTGCTTCTGCATCAGACAGAAATTCCATCGGTATCTGAAGGGGATTCCAGCCCATTTCATCTCTGAGGTAGAGATTTCCTTCCCTGTAATTTTGCCACTCTATGTTACTGTCTCTTTGTCAGTGATAATACTGACCTGGAATCTAAGCTTACACCTCTTGAGGCAGTGTGGACAAGACTCAGTCTTATTCTTCTATTGCAGATATAGTAACATGTAGCTGCTTTCAGGATTTTTAATGACTTCCCACTTGTAGGCACAACCAAGGATTGTATTAATGACAATGGCATGAGAGAGTTACAAGGACATTTTTTATATTTTGGTTCCTTCATAACTTAGAACAAGCTCATTTAACAATCCCTGGGTTTCAAAATAACTTTGCTACAAACTCTTTCCTCATGCATTTTACATCCATTTTTGTAGTTATTAGAACAGTAATTTTAAAGCTACCTGTTTTCTGTTTCATTTAATATTTATTGGTTTTGTTGAGAGTTTTTTTAATCACTTTCCATGGAAGAAGTTTAACTGCTTTTTATGCTAATCAAGTTAGACCAAAGGAGAAGAACAGAAACCAAAAACCTTTCTTAATTTCTTACAGTAAAATAAAAGGAAGGTAGAAATCCTAATAAATAGTCTGTGGAACATAACAACACTCTATTGCAAACCAACATGACAACAAGGTTGTGATGTCTTAATTTCTGGAAGAAAAATTGCGTACTTAAGTCTCTAATTCACTGAATTACATCAATGATTTCAAACTGTAGGTGTGTCTGTCAATAAGTGTGTGTGCATCAGTTCTCTTACAGCTCTTAATTGTTTCTGGCCAGGAATTCTTTAGAAGTTCACTATTAATGAAAATAAGATTTTTCTAATTCCCTCAGGTTAGGCAACTGCCCCCCTGCGAAGAATAGCACTGAGCTCTAAAAATCAGATAAACAATCAATATATTAAAAGCCACAACTGATTTTCAGAGATTGCAAATAGAAAAGCTTTGTCTGCACATAACTTATACCTGGAATGATAAGTGAACAAATCTAGAGTTGTCTGAATATTTTGGCAATGTCTTGAATCACGTTAGCATAGCATCACAAAACTTTCCTGTCAACGCTCCACCAAGACTTTCATTGCCAAAAGAAATAGTGAAAAATTGTACAGCTATGTTTTCATAATTAATGGGAGCTATTTCCCTATAAAGATAAAATATTTTGAATTTTCCATGTGATGATTGATATTATGAACTTTGATTGATATTATTAGAACTTGGCATCTAAGTAAAAGGTGATATCAAATTAAGTATGTAAAGCACAGTAGAAAACAAAATGGATGAAAACTGGTACTCATCTTCTTCCTCAGAAGAACAAAACTGAATCGGACAGTCAGCATTTGAGAATAAGAGTGGAACACTTTATACATGCTGCGCCATCTGAAAGATGCTATCAATGCTAAATGGTAACATCTCCTGGCAAGAATAACTTTGCCATTTTGTAGCCATATAAACTGAAATTTGGATAAATGAAAAAATATATAAAACGATGCTAAGAAAACCAGGGTAAGTAGCTCCCCAACAACACTTCCAGGAAAAGGATCAATAAATCTCTAAAACAAATGACAAAAAAGAGGTAAAAATCTGCTGTGAAAACATAGTAAAGCACTTTATCCACTTAACATAATCCTAAGTGATGAATTTATATTAGCTAAAGGATATACTCGCAAAAAAATTAGAAAGACTACAAAGGACATACACTATGACATAGATTTGTGTACTTTTCTAAGCTTACTCTTCATTTTTATATGAAGTCCAAGTTTCTTGTCTTCACTTTCAAAACTCTGTTCACAGCATAACTTCCTCTTGTTTCAGACTTCTAATCTATAGAGTAAATTCTCTGATATTTCTCCAGACCATCTCTCTTGTATACACATGAGACAATTGAAAAAAACCCCACATTTGTCTCAGGTCCATCCTTTGCTCAAATATGGAGGACTTCTGTGCAAATGCTGTGGGAAAAAAAAAAAAAAAAAAAAAGTTCTTTTCCTCCTTATTTCCCAGGGTGGGATTAAACTCTATCAACAACAATACTTACAGACATTAAACTACTTTTTCTTAAACATCTTTGATATTATCTTATTTAAAAAAAAAAATGTAATCAAGAAAAATTCCTTATTTACTTTACTACTTTGTGTCACAGAGAATGTACCATTCATTTTTCTTTAGACATTATGTCCTTAAAGATTTTTTTATTAACTGTTCTTGAAACAAGTGAAAATATATTTTCTATCTTTCAACAAGTGTCATGTTGCTAAGTTTCTTGACTTTTGTTGTTTTTCTCTGTATTAGCTCAGTCCACAGCATATCTTTCTTGTAATGCAGGGCCCAAAAGTGGACATGATACAATGTTAAACATTTTGGGTTTTACTTCTACTTTTCTTGTTCTGCGGTGCTTTGTTTGCTTCTTTTTTATCCCCTCCCTCTCCCTCCCCAAGTCCACCATGAGGTTTACCTGCTTCACAAGAGAATGGAGTTTCTGATTCTTCTTCAACTCATAATCTAGTTCATAATGTAACTTAAGAATTTCATTTGTTTTCTAGTTACCTATTACTTCCAAAATATTGTCTCTGAACGTAATTTTTTCTTTCAGCCATTTTCAAACTGTTTCACTTATATAGACCGGATTCGAATTCCACACTTTGTTGCTCTTACATTTGCTCACAGCTTCTCATCTGCAAAGGCAGTAAGACTATCCTCGAATTCATCATTTTATTCTTCATTGAAAACAGTGAATTCATCTAGACTCAGTGCTGACCTTGTAGCATCCTATACATAACCACTCTGGAATGAAATAACTTTTTACTCTTGCTTCTTTATTGTTAGCTTGGCTAGAGCTACATTATAGGCACCATATGCCTTATTAACAACAATAAACTAACATTGGATAGATTTTTCTGACAATAGAGAGACTAAAATAAGAGGTCAGAAAAACAAAGAAGAAAATAGTACCCAACACTCTGCTTAGCAGGATGGAGGTATGAAAATAAAGGAGGAATCTAATAAAAATTCTCCGTTCTGAATTCAAATGTTAAATTAGAAATAAAAAATCAAGATATATGAAGCAAGTGTATTCTCACACCCAGAATAACACGTATGCCGATTGGAATGTACAAAAATAAATAAAATCAGAAAACTGGAAAGCTGATACTAAGCAGTTTAAGTAAAAGCTATGTAAGAACACCAAGTCCTTTAACTTTCCTCCTCAAATAAATAAATTCAACCTTACTATATATTTCTGAGAGCTACAAGTTTTCCAAAGGTATGGAGATAGATATCTAAATGGCTATGAAAATAGACACCTCCTATAAAAGGTATTAAAATATATAAATTAATAACAGCTGCTAAGATATGTCAATGAGTTTTGAAATACTTCTCTTTACTGTTATCCAGCACAAGAGATTGAAATATTTTGACTCTGTGTTTCAAATAAAAGTATGGAATCTGTTATAACAGGTGCAACTTCGGGCATCTGGAGGAAGAAGTGTAACTGCCGTTTTAAAGTCTTTACTGTAACTCAGTTTTGCATGTCTTAACAGCATGTAGATACCTTATTTATACACAGCTACAAATACACAGAGGAATTTTGTTGGTAGCAGAAGAAACTTCCAAAAGAACAAAAGAAGAAACAAGCCTGAATTCTTCCCTTCCCAGCTGGGTCTTGCCGAGGGGCTGCCTTTGATCCTCCCATGAGCTTACAGCTCGGGAGAACAATAAGCTCTTGTGTCTCACAAGGAAAGAGGGTGAAATTCCTCACTATGAGCGCATGCCATCAGAGAGAGGTGGGAAAGGTAGGACGTAGTAGGAGGATATTAACAATTAAAAGGGTGTTAAAAGTGCTTGTCCTCCTCTTGCCAATAAATTTATGGCATTTTTTAGTTCTGGTTCAGCCTCTGTGTTTTCAGCTCCTTGAAATATACACTACATATTGTATTAGGAGGTTGAACTGAACTAACTTCTATGAACATTCTGGTTTAGCACTATACTGAAACATCTGTTCTGTGGTTTATGTCTGCTTTGCCTAGTAAGATCTCTTAATCATAGTATTTTGCTTTTTAAAGGTTTCTTATCAACAATAGGTTTTCACTCAGGAGTCACAGAACAACTTTGTCGCACATCCACAGCACCTGGTCAGATAATAATCTGGCAAGCTTCACTCTTTGTTACTGTGTCTGGACTGCAGTGAAATGGGCTTCACCATCCAGGTGGAGTTAAATTAACTATTGAGGTAATAGCTGCATTATGGCATTGCATGACTGGCAGCTCACTTCTACAGCGCAGCATTTTGAAGCAATTCAGCTTTACTAAAGTTATTTTCCACTTCATGAGAGTTTTCAGCATTATTTTCAATACCCCTTTTCTTAGTTAGATGTCTCTGGGTCCTAAGACCCTGTATATTGAAGTTTGTTTTCATCTGCCCTCTTGAAAGTAGGATTTGATTATATTCTCCATATAACTTATACAATTTCCTGTGAACTAAGTGCACTTAATTTTACCTTTCCCATAGTTTCCTGACATTGTATATTATAAATTGAAACTGGCAAGTGTTCTATTTTTTTTTTTTTCATCTATTATGTCTTTAGCCTGCACTTTCTTATTTTAATTATGTGCACTTTCTCTGAGCACTGCTTTGAGCATTTCTCTGCACCTTTCAGCCATATTTGCTGTTTAAAGACATTTCTGTGGAGTTAGATCTGTTTCTTTACAATCCCCCTTGCAGACTTTAATCACATGTCCCACAAATAAGCCTGTCTCTCGTTAGCAAGTCTGATTCCAGCGCCGTATGTGGATGCCAGAGTTCTCAGCTGCGTAATGTTAATATTGGTTTAGGATGTAAAAACATGTTATCATATTCCAGTTTCATTCATTAGCAGGTCATAATCCTCAGGCATCTTTATCTGCTGTTCCAGTGTTTCAGGCAGTATTCTTAGTTACAGCATCTCACTCTGCTACACTTTCTTTCCCTTTCCCTTTGAGCTTTTTAAGGAATTATTTTCATTTTCCTTTATCTTTATTTTTTATGGTCACCTTTCCATACAGAATCAGTTTTAACTTTGCACTGACAGGTTTTTATTTGGAAACATGGTAGTCATGTTTTATGTTTGTGCTGACCATTCTAATTTCAGTCATGCTTTGTGTGTGACTTGGCTCTCACAGTCATAAAACAAACATCCACTTTTCCCAGACCTATCCTGTTTTTTCAGGTGAATTATGGCTTCTCTATGAACCTTTGCAGATGGAAACCTCCTACCCAGATACTGGACATTCAGAAATCCTGCTCTTATGGATTTCTGGCAAAAGCTATTCTCTATGTACACTCTACTACTGAATGTCTATGCACAGTAAATACAGTATTATTCAGGAATAAACAGAAGAAGTGTGCTGTGTGCATTCTCTGTGTGCTTTCTGACACCTCCCAGAACAAAAAATATTCTTCTCCTTCCCACCTTCTTTCAAGAGCTGGTAAAACTATTTTTCATATTCTCCTGAACTATTCTGCATATAGAGCAAGTCCTATGTAAACGGGAAGTGTTGGTACCAAATAACTCTATGATGAAAACACACTTATGTCTTAAAAATAAAGTATGCTTTATTAAGAAGTATTTACAGAGGTATTACCCTGGAAATGGAATCAAAACTTTTATTTTTTGTTTTTCAGGTTCCTCAGAGTTCTTTCTTGTGCAAACTGGGATTTCCCAAAATTTCAGTGTATGTTGTTACTTGAAAGTAATTCTTTGGTTTATTTGAATATGTTTAAACCAGTTGTAAGTCAAACAGCTGTATTGTATAAGCCTGGATTTATTAAAATACTTTTTAATCAGCCAACTGCTTTTGGTTATATGTGTGCTAATGGTGGTTTTCAGTAATCTTAAATCTGAGAAGAATTAGAGAAAGAAAAACTAAAAAGTAAAAACTTGCAGTTGGCTGAGATCTATAAAAGAAATTACTTTCAAGGAAGTGTCAATCAAGTACTTAAAAATCCCTGATTCCTTAGGCACATCATCTCATTAAGTTTATTTGCAGGATGAGGTTAGCTTTGAAGCGGCCCTGGTTATTTAAGGTATTCCTAGTTCCTCTGGCTCTGTTCTGCCAGCTCTGTCATTTCACAGCCTGCCCCAGAACCCTAATACAAAATAATCAATGAAACTAAAGATATCTTAGGAACAAATGCCTGGACAAGAAAACAATTCCTTGTTTTGGCTTACTTTTCCAAACTGTTTTGCCCTACAACACAGCATATCAGTCCTCCACTATGAGTTAGAGGCTTTGTTAAAATAAATTCCTCTATGATGTGAATGTTATTTCAAGCAGAACATACAGACATATATGAAATTACAGACTTGAAGATAAGAAGCTCACTGGCAGGAAATACAAGTCTCAGCTTAGCCTGATTTTAAGATAGCGACTTGGACATTTAGGATTAGATTTGACGAGGAATTGTGCTCCAAACATGGTCCCTGCTTAAATGATTAGGTAGGAGGTAGGTATAAACCAGTTTTGTTGAAGATCAGCAGAATCAGTATTTATACTTTTTCTTAAAACATCTGCAATGAACACTGAGGTTCACTTTGAAGAAAACAAATTCTATCCAAACACAATAACACAATAATAAGGTGAAAAACAATGCAAAACAAACAAACAAAAAAATCAAAACAAAACCACAAAAAACATACCAAAAAATCCAAAACCATACTTTTCTTGGAACAGATGTTGTAATTTTTTGTTGTTTGTTTTATATTAGGTACTCATGCAAATACTAACAAAATTAGTAGCACTGAAAACATCCCAGGCATTTGTTTCAACATACACTTAATTGCTGCATATGCTATGAAAGGATCTCATTACTTGATTTCAAATAATAATTTGGGCTCAGCCTGTGGGTTGCTTATCTTTAAGTACAGTTGTGCCAGCAATGTCAACTCTGAGAAAAATTTCAGAAAGAAAGAGAAAAATAGATTTGTTTTCTTCCTGACAGAGTACCATTTCATTGCAATGAGAAAATACAGTCAAATAAAACCTTTCCTTTCTAAGAAACCTTTTGTGCTTGAAAAACAGTGTACACGTATGAATCATTTCACAGAACTAGAACTATTTTCACCCAATACTGAAATGAAATCAATATGGCAGGTGCTTCAACAGTATGGCATAATAATTTTGGAAAGGAAGAAGGAAGGAGAGTGCTAAAATGAAGTTTTACAAAGAAAGAATATGACTAGCCATTCAAATCGGAACATAAAAATGGTTAACCTGTTTTTGGTTAAAGTTTTCCTTGTGAAGAAAGTCACATTAAAAAATACCAAACTATTTTGATGAAAGGCATTCAAACTATGTATTTTAAACTTTCCATCTAATCAGTCAAGCTGGTTCTTTTGGCACTTAAAACTAAAAGAGATAACATATATATAGAGAGAAAATTTATAAGCAGATAAAAATGAATGATTGTGAAGTACCCTGTCAGTTATTTGAAATGAGAAATTTGCCAACAGCATTTTAAGAAGAGATACATCTCCTCAGATTTTCTGTGTACAGATCTCATGGTCAAATACTACAACATAAATTTTTGACAGCTTAATCAAAACAGATTGTTCTTGGCATTTTCTATATCTGAAGCAAAAGACCACCATATACAAGCCTTTAAGGTTATATTGCTTTTCATCATAGTATTCAGTAAAGATGCAGAGTTTTCCTTTGAGCTGTCACAGGGACATTCCTGCTGTCAGAAATTGATCTGCTGAACATGTGGATGCCAATGGCAGGGCTCCTACTCTCTCTCTGGTTCCAGGACATCAACCCCTCAGGAACTCAGCAGTGTTTCTGTTTCATTAGCTGTGTGTTTGCTGCTGAGTGAATAAACATACATTGATCAGTCAATGGAGAATATCTCCTTTTCAAGCATTAATTCTCATGATACACTTAAGACTGTAGCAAGTTTTTGTTATACTGATTTCACACAGAAACAACAGATACGTAAAAGTGAAATTAGGCTGGAAACAGAGCATTTGCCACTGAGAAGAAAATATAAGAATATTGTTGAGTTACAATTCCCTGTTGTAGATAGAAGGCAAATTTTTAATAAAAAAACTACTTAAACCTGAAATAACTTGATTTAAAAATTTTCAGAACAATTCTATACCAGTGACAGCTGCTCAGATGTTACCTTGACAGGGACAACCTCTCGTAATATTGGAGCTGGATGTATTAGCACTCCAGTATCAAGATTATGACATCCATAACATTTGAGATAGTAGGAACTGATTTCTCAGTCTGAAATCTTTGTTGACCATTAAAAGACTAATCCAATTAGCTGCAAAATGTCTGAAAAGGTATTAGGAATGCACTGGTAACTTTGAGGAGAGAGAAGTTCTACAAAATCTACTTAGAAAGGAAAGTCACAGATCACAGTATCAGTCACAGTATCAGAATATTCTCCATTGAAAGGGACCCACAAGGATCATGGAGTCCAGCTCCTAAGTGAATGCCCATTCAGAGATCTAAGCCACAATCTTGCTCTTATTAGGACCATGCTCTAACCAACAGAGCTAATCTCATTACACATCAGTAGTTTTGATTAGACTCAAGTAAACTCTTTCCAAGGATGACTAAAGAATTTTAAAATCATTTTTCTCTTTGAAAGAGTTGGGATAATTATGTCTTCAGGTTCTTGTTATTCCATTCTGTGGTTTAGTGGTAACCCTCCTGTTATCCTAAATTCATATCATTCATATCATAGCATTTAGATTAAAATGCTATTTCCTGATTGTTTATTCAGGTAAATCGATGCAGTCTATAACTCATGTTTTGACTCCTCTTGAAAAAAAAAAAAGTGCTTTAAAGTGCAGGTCATGTTACTAGTCTGAGGCATAAAGTGGAATGGAAACAGAAAGAAATATTCCTCTCGCAGGTTCTGAGATTGGTCTCTACTGAAGCACTTCATGTTTTCCAGCAAGACTTTTAAGAACATCATCTCTAAGACAAGAATGAAGTGAAATTGGTGAAAGTCCAGCTGATCTACATCATGCAGTAGATCTGTCCCTTTCTTGAAAAATGGAGAGTAAATGAATGTGTGTCCATAGCAGGTTTTAGAGCAGACTCTTTTGATTTATCTAAAGAATGCGTGTAGATACCGGTAAACTAAGTCTCCTGGGACATGGTGTGTCAGTCACACATAGCCTTTTCAGTGACACTCTCTAAAAAAGTCACCAAGAAACATTATTTTATAAATCCAGTCGTGTTAAACTTTCTGCTCACATTCAAGTCGCATAAGTAGAACTATGGAATTTCATTAATCCCATTAATTTATAATAATCGAACCATATTCTTGATTCTTTAAACGTTGTAAGCAACTCAGATGTCTAGGACATTTACAGAAAAACAATGGTTTGTTAGGTATAAGGCAGAGAGGTGTAGTGGAAGTTATTTCACGGTGTGATGCCAATGCACTTCAGTTCTGACCATTGGTGTTTCAGGTATGTGCCACTGAAAGCCTCATTGAATGTCACAAAACCATCAAGACAGCTAAACTTCTGCAAATGAAACTAAACCTCTGCATATGAAATGAACAGGATAAAATCATACTTAAGAAGATACTGCATGATGGTAAGTAATTTTTAGTAGTATTTAGTCTTGTACCTTGTTTTTCTTTTTAAAATCCATGCAAAAATTTAACCCAGAATTTCATGTTCTTCTGAAGATTAAAGTTTATATTAAAATTACACATAACAAAGTGGTCTCCTGTTAGAATTTGTCAAATCTTCCTGGAAGGAAATTCTCTGCTATCTATCCAGGCAGTGCACAGTACTCGGGGCTAAGACATTATCCCTGATTATTATCCAAGCCCCAAAAAAAGAAATGTTACATGAACAGTAGCAGCATCTCCCAGTGAAATGGGAAGAGCAAGGCCATCCAAAAAGCTTATGGTTGGATTGCCTCTTTCCAATAATATTCTAAAATATGGACAGATATCATTCTGTGTGAAAAAATAGATGCTTCTTCCTTTCCTTGTGCCCTCATACCCAAACAGTTAACTGCATTAACTGTGATAAGAGAGATTGACAAATGGCCTGAAATCAGGACTGTCCTGGTTACATGCTGAAGGAGATTTTCCTATTTCACAGTTTCACCACTTCTGAAGAAAAATTAATCAGAGTGATGGCATAGAATAGCAAGTATCAAGCTTATGAAGGACTTAAGAAAAAAATCTTAACCAAATGAAACTTAGGTCACACTAGGCAATTAATCAATCTGACTCCTAATAAAAATTCTGTTAAGTATTTGTTCAACTCTCTTCACAGACCGTCTGTCATCATGACCCGTGTACATTTATGCACTTAGGTATTCGCTCATCAATATGC
This sequence comes from Hirundo rustica, assembly GCF_015227805.2. Taxonomy (NCBI): domain Eukaryota; kingdom Metazoa; phylum Chordata; class Aves; order Passeriformes; family Hirundinidae; genus Hirundo; species Hirundo rustica. Next base: position 19,579,991 of record NC_053455.1, read on the forward strand.
TCACAGGAACAGTGATCCACTGCCACTGAAATCAATGGAAAAACTCTCACTGATTTCCATTCGATAAGGCCCAATCCACACACTTGAAGATTTACGCTGTTATCTCACATATCAAATGTTAAACACTTGCACATGGGAGCAGTTGCATTGAAATTAACTATATTAAGTCAACATGGGATGTTGCTCAGAACTACAGACCTCTAAGACATCTCTTTAAGAAGTCACAGAACAGAAGGAATATGATGCAATTTATAAGATGCAATCATAACTTGGAAATATGGAAATATCAGAGTACAAAATACAGGTTTTGCACTCCCTAAAAACTTTTAATCATTGGTACAGTAAAAAAAAAATAAATAATAATAATAAATAAATAAATACCTTTTCCAAAACAAAAAAAAATTATGCCTCTGTTTAGGTTCATTATGAGAAAGAAAAGAAAATTAACTTGTCAAATAAATTAAATGCTGTGAATCACTTGCTTGGATCTGTTTATTAAACCAAGGCTTTTATAATACACATTGTTCTGTATGAAAAAATGCTTTTTCTGTTTCTTCCCAGCTGCATGAAGGTCTTCCATTCAAAATTTCACTTTATTCCTCTGATTAATTACACATGCTTTTGTAGCTCTAACTTTAAAATGTTATTCAAAAAGAACATGCTTTTGAATCAATATCAATCATATTGTTTTATTTTCTCAAGGGAAAAGAGGGTGTTCAAAGGAAATTAATCTTATGTTGACATTGACTTTTTTCCCTATAGAATGTGCTTCTGGCATTTGGAAAATCTGTAGTATTGCTCAGTCTGTCTATAGTAAATTTTCAAAATAACTTCAGGTTTTTTATTTTACTCTTTTGTTTCAAGAATGGTGGAGGGCAGAATGATGACCTCATAATCACAGGACTGATATTGTAAGTTTGCTGTTCTTTGTCCCTGGCACAATATTCTTGATTGAGCAAATTGCTCTCAGCATTCAAAAACTGGATGTCATGGAGTTCTCTGAATGATAAAGAGTAGTAAATACCAGTCCTGATGTTTCTCTTCCATATTGTCCTCTCCATAATGCTGCAAAAAACAACAAGATGTTTCAATGTGTCCCTGTCAAGATTTCCTCTTGTATAGACCTCTACATTGCTAATTCTGAGAAATGTGATGTTCATCATCACATTATTTTTTCAAAGACTATAAAATCAATAATGTGAAAATTGCATTTTTATTTTCCCTTTTCAGAAATACTTCGCATCCATGGGACAGGGGAAAAGAAAGACAAATTGGTTTTACCCAGTATGTCCACATACCTGTAGTATTGATAAATTGACACCATATTTACAACATCCTATTAAAATTATATAGTAAACCCAGTGGACTGGTTTTTAGAGTATTGCAGCTCTTAAAAATGGAGGGTTGGGAAATACTGCAAGAAGTACATTTCAAAGTAAATATTGTTAGCTTTACAAAGAATTCACAGAATCAATTCTGTTGGAAAAGACCTCTGAGATCCTTGAGTCCAACTTATAAGCAAACATTGCTATTTCAGCTAGGCCATGGCACTAAGTGCCACATCCAGTCTTCCTTAAACACCCTCAGGGATGGTACACCATCACCTCCCTGGCAGCCTGTTCCAAAAATATACTCACCCTTTTTCTGAAGAGCTTCTTCCTCTGTGAAGAGCTTCTTCCTAATGGCCAACCTGAACCTTCCCTGGTACAGCTTGAGGCCATTTCCTCTTGTCCTGTCACTTGTTGCCTGGAAGAAAAGGCCAACCCCCACCTGGCTACAGCCTCCTTCCAAACAGTTGTAGAGAGTGATAAGGTCCCCTCTGAGCCTCCTTTTCTCCAAGCTAAACAACCCCAGCTCCCTCAGCTGCTCCTCATAGGAAACGTACTCCAGAGCCTTCAATGCTGGTGAAATCTTAAGTCTTGGTAAGCTGAAAAAATTTGCCCAGTATAACCTGCAAAATCTTTGATCACTAAGTTGACAGATTCCAAGCCAAAGAGTAAAATTATATTTTTCAGTCAAGAATTCCACAGGCAATCATGCTGCTCCCAATTGTAGTGGGTTTTTTTCTTTTTTATTTCCATTATTGAATGCTATTTTCTATTTTTTAAAAAAATGTTGACAAGAAAAGCAATATGTCTCAAAGAAAAGCTTATTAAATGTCAAAAAAATTCTATACATCACAGTATGGGAGGATTTTTTTAACTTTCGAACTCCAGATTCTTCAAAGCATTGCTCCCCAGAATCTATCAAAGCAAAGTACCATTGCTGTGGAGAGGATCTTATTCTTGATGTAGTGTATTTGATATCTTTTTGAAAGAAGAAAGTAAATTTTGTTTCACAGAAACCTTTGAAGCATGTTCTAATGAGAAATACCTCTTCTATTATTTTACAGTTTTTATTCATTGTGCTCTTTTTTTTTTTTTTAATGGCTAAAACTATTCCAAGGAAGCAGTCTTAGCAGGTGGCTGCTTAGCACTTCATCTGTTTCTGCTGTTTATACTTTCCTTGAAGTCACACTCCTGTGTTAAAAGCACTGAACTTGTCCCCATAGCCATTGGTCATTATGCAATAAATCCACACACCACAGATATCAGATGCAATTAGACCGTAAATCAAATACTCAGAGGGAATGCCAGAAGTGGAACCAGCATCTCTTCAGGCTCAAGAACACAAGTCTTAATAGCTTAAGTCAATAACTAGATTTTTACTTGCTTCCATGATCTTATAGTTACATCTATACCAATAGTTATACCAATATTAAAGCTGATATTAATAGTAACAGCAACATCATAGAAATTCAGGTAAACTCCCAGTATATCTTGAAGACTCCTCATTCACTGCTGATAAAAGGTATCACCAATCTTCTTTCCCTTTTACTTCAGGAGATTCTCATTACTGTATTCATCACATTTTGATAACACCATTTTTTCAGACTCATTGTTGATATTTTAACCATAGCCATGAAGTATCTTTTCAAGAGTGTATCTCATATCAATCTCATGGACATCAGATTTTGATGAAATAGATTTATTTTCTCTGGACCATTCTCAATTACAAAAAAACCTCTTCATTTGCTGTTAATTGCATGGATTCATTGGTGGTTGTCATAACTTGATAACAATTGAACTATCCATCTCACCATTTTTTTTTTTTTCAGATGTGTAAATTTTTTACATGAAATTTATTTCATTAAGTTATTTTTCAGCTTGTGTTTTTTTTCTTCTTCAAATTCAAGTCATGCCAGTGTGTTTTGTCTGATAAAATTGCAAATATGAACCCAAGAACTTTCTTTGCTCACATAACTTGCTTGTATTTTCTTATGAGATATCTGAAAGTCAAGAAAAATCAAATATGGGTTGTAGAAAGAGTATCTTTCAAAGGAATTTTGAATATGAATAAGATATTTGATTTTACAAAGTGACTCAGTTAAATGAGAATATTGAGAATCTTGACCAAAACATCTCTCCTTAAAGATTTTTCTAAGTGTTCTGGTTTTACATACTTAAATTTTTCTTGTGTCACTTTCTTTAAAGACTAAATTTCCTTTACATTCTACTGATAGCTGACTTTATTGTCACCATAGGCCAGTGAAAGTTTTTCCAAGTCTATCCGGCTCCTCTTCTAATGCTAGACTAAAATAGACACTATTTGGAGGATGATCTGAGAGATTGAGACAGACCTTTCCTGTCAGCTCTATTGTGTGTCTCTTGACAGCATTTTCATCTGCAGATATACTTCCTCAAAGCCCTGTCTGTGGTGTCTTGTGGATACAATGGGAACCTGACATGGGAAAAGCCAGAACTTGAGATAAATTACACAAAAATGTTCTGTATTTTCTTATGTACTTGTATACTTAGTTACTATGCTTCCTTTTGAACTAGATGTAGTCAACAAGATTGTCATGATCTAGTCTACAATCACAGATTCAGTTCCCCAAAATGTCAAGGACAGTTCTTCAGTTTTAGAAACACCAGTTTCTTTCTGCCCTTCATGCAGTTTTTAATAAAATGTACTTATTTTGTGTCCTTATGTTCAGTGCAGTACTTTTCAAAGCTCAGTAATAAAAGTTTTTAATCAACTTGTGATTGATTTAATGGGAACATTTACTCATAGTAGTACACATGGTTCAAAAATCAGAGATAACTTACAGACATCTGCTCCATTTGTTATCTGAGATATATTCCATCTATAGTTAGAAAAAGTCCTTGTACAACACAGAGCTAGGGACTCACAGCCAGCTTCAAAATTTTTCAGTTGACCACTCATTTATACATGCAATTATTTTGTCCTGTTTAACTTAATTTTAACTGTGATATTAATATAGCTCTACATCTTGACATTACTACTTACAAAATGTCAAGAATTACAGAATTCTTAAATTATCTAAGCACTGTGTGCATCTCAGCAATACATGCTATAAATTAACCTTCTGCATTGACCTCACTTTCCATGCTTGTAATGGTTTTAATTTAATATAACCAGGCAGAAACACCAATTAATGTAGAGGTTTTAGTATTTATTCTTTTTCTGTGGGAGGGTGAGATTAGGAGAAAAAGTAAAGCAGGCTTAAGCTTAAAAATGAACAAAATAGTTTTACTAACACGCATTAAAAGAATGAAAAAACAAAAGTTGAGAAAAAGAAAAACAGAATGAAACTTTAAAACACTCTTCCCTCCCTTTACAAATTATTAACTTTCTTATTAAACAACATAGAAAGTACAACTTGTGATTTTCAGTCAGTTTCACTATTTAAACAATAATCATTCATTACTTTAGGAGAAGAGTCTCTTTAGGGTTTTTTATGGAGACATTTGCCACAAGACAAAATAGTATAGTGGCTCTTAATTGGTATACATTTGCAACCGCCCAGAGTTTTTGCAGACTGTGATGTTCTATTAGCAGCTTTTTTCTTTGGCCACTTAAGCTTCTCAGTGGTTCTGGGGAACAGTTTACAAATACTTCTTCTAGTCTAAAATCATCTTTGTCTCAAGAGCTGAGGCCTCCTTTTGACCCAGGAGTTGGGGAGGGCATTAAAGCTCTCCATTAAGTCTCAATTACATCAGTCCTCAATTTTGATCAGAATTAGCATTCTCCCCAACAACATTAAAATGCTACAAAGAACAGTCCATTTCTCCATAGTTTACCCCAGAGAAGTCCAGTTAAAAATGTCCACTTCTCCAATCCTATTCCAATATTATCAGTTCTTTCACTTCTAATCCACTGACTTCATTCAGTGTCTGTTCTACGTACCCTCTGTTTTCTTTCTTTTTCCTCTCAAGGAAGAGTTGTGCTTTAGAAGCTCCATGTTGCTAGGAAAGGGTTAGATCCGCCCAGGCCTGCAGGGGCCACGTGCAGGCCCCGGGCTGCAGGGCTGAAGAAAATTCAAAGCCGTGCCCATGTAGGTGTGCCGGTGGATGTTTTCTTTTCCACCCCTCGGTCTCATCCAGGGCAGCTCGGCTCAGAGTTGTTATGGAGCTGCAGGCTTTCTTTCTCTGCTGCCAGAGCCATTAAGCTGGGCCATGGCTTGGCCTCCTCTGCCGCAGTCCCAGGCATGTGGCCAGCATTGCCAAGCTGCCGTTTCCCTTCTCCCAAACCGGCAGCTGGGGGGAAAGGGGGCTCAGCTGGTCCGGGCCGCTCCCTATGCGGGCAGCAGCTCCCAAAGGCTCGGCTGGGCTTGGCCCGGCCTCCAAAGGGCAGCAGGGCCTGAGCCGGGCCCTCCTCTACTGCCCCACGATGTTACCTCATGGCTGACCTGGGAGCAAGAGAGCAATTTTGCTGGAAATAAGAGTTTTAAATGTCCTTTCCAAAGTGACATTGGCATCCTTATTGGTCAAACTAGCTGCCAATATCTTGGCTAGCTTTCTGATAGGTCTCTGTCCTTCCCCTCTAAAGCAACTCTAAGGTCCTGGCAGGGAAAAACATTCTACATTTCTCTATAACTAGAAAATAAAACCGTCCAACCTATGATAATTGTGATATATGTCCTAAAGTTAATTTGTGTTAAAAGATATAAGGTGTAATTCACCCCCTGTAAATATAAGTTTTATTTCTAATCAAGCATACTACGGGTTAACTGAGACTAAAGCAGCACGGAGAGGGGTACAAGGAATTTCCTTTGCCAGAGATTACACAGGAGGGACACAAGAAACTATGCTAAGAATTACATGAAAAGGGACACGAGGACACCTCTGCCGGGAATCGTTAAAAAGAGAACAAAGACAATGGAAAAGGGAGATGGAGAACCCGGAGGACCAAATGATTACATCAGATCGATATCTCATCCGTCTCCTCCCGACATTAACATCTCTACACAGCACCTGGACACAGCAATCAAGGACATTGTCTTCCAGAGCAAATCCATTCAGACACACCAGAACCCGAACATGAATATCTAATGAGGCTGCCTCGGAAGAGGGAATCTCGGAGTCCTGATTTTCTCTCAGCAATCCAGTGTATAAAAAGAGACAGCTCCAAGCCAGAAATGTGAACTTGGGGGTTGACAGACTGACAGATTGTGTTACCGCGTTCCCCCAGTGCCAAAACCCGGGGTTCGACGCTGTCCTTTTAATTGTGGCTATCAGAGACTGTTATTTTGTCTCACAATAAAATTCTAAATTTTGATTTACTGAATTTGGTCTATCGTATTTATTACAATAATGATCCACACAGCATTTTTATAGGAGATTCAAACTACTATTGCCTTGAATCCAGAATTTTGGAAAGATTTTCTGCATTCATGGGAACAAGACTGAGACCAACAGTTCTGCTGTTTTGCACAATGAAACTCTTCACCAGGAAGATCTGTTTTAGGTAAAGAGAAAGCTTTGTTTTCTCCTGGATACATTGAAGACTATGTATTGAGTCTTCAATATTGTGCATAAAATAGGAACTAAGGTATTTCACAGAAAGCACTGAATTCCAGATAAATGCAATGCTGAATTTTTGCTTTATAAAAACACCAGGACTGAAGACCCTGCTCCTCCACCCCTCATCTTGCACACTGTTAGGAACAAAATGGTTCAGAAAAAAAATTCTGCCTGAGGGATTAAATTCTAGCATTAATTTGTCCATTAGTATAAATTCAGATTCAAAGGTATGTTCAATGTTTATTTCTAGTATGTTCAGAATACCTATCACTTTCAGAAAAATTTGAAAGATAAATGAACTAGAAAGAATGGGAAGAAATTCCTTGGCTCTGCACAGGGAAACGGTCACTGTTATGAAGATGGAAAATGCTTGATGGACAGTGAAGCTAAACCACCAGCTTTATATAAAAGGAGAAAAACCCCAAATATGTAATTTATATATTTGCATCACACCAACCATAGTCTGTGTTAAGGGAAAAGTTCCAGTCTTCATCTTGACAGTCTAGATCAAAAGGAGATAGCATGTTATGCTGGAATGCCACACCAGTGATAACATTCACATTTGTATAGGACTCAAAAAGAAAAAGAAAAGAAAAAAAAATGAGATTAGGTACCGAGCAAAAAAATTGTTTGAAAAAATTAGGAGAAAAGCTCATAGGAGAATTTCCTCACTATTTTGTGAGGTAAAGAATGAAGCTTGGTTCTAAATAATTAATACAAAGTAGAAGATGAGACATGTAATAAGTACAGGAAGGTACTACCTTAAATACATCTTTGGCCTTGCAAGAGATAAGATTTAAAAAATTTAGTGAGCATGTACTCCATTTGAGTGCATAATTACAATGATTAGATATGCTGATAAGGTAATTGAATTTGTTAATGACAATTATCCATTTGCAAATAGAATTATTTAATTAATGTACACAATTCAAAATAAAAAAATTGTCCTTCACAGGTTTTAAAAATCACTATCTGTGTTCTGCAAATTGGAAGTAGTGATAGGATTTTAGTTTTCTACTCCACACTAATCAACAGTTTTATAATCCACAGTCTTTAATCAGACAAGCATACTGTTCCACAATGGTATCTAGCTGTGAAGAACAAGAGTGTAAACCATCTCTTCACCTTGTGAGCTAAATGCAGAGAAAGCTGTTTCTGCAGTTTTTTTCAGTTAATTATTCCTTAATGGAATGTTAATCACACTCAAATAATAGAATTGAGGAGGACTGCTAACTACTCCTGTTGTGCTTACAGTCATGATCGCTTAAAATTCTCCTAGATGTCTCTTTGATTTTGACCAGGTTAAGCACTGGAGATTCCTAGGTACAATTCAGTTCAGTAGGCAGTTTCCATTCACCAGCATCATAGTATCTTGAGCAGCAACCACACACACCAGCCATCCTTCGAAATAGCTCATCAGTCTGTTCTGGTTGGAGTTGGTTTTTTGTTTTGTTTTTGGTTTGGGGGGATAGGGTATAGGATACCCTAATAGGATAGGGTATCTGAGAAAGAGGAGGAATTGTACAAAATATTTTGATGCTAAGCTTTATTTGCAGAGATTTGTAACTGTATGCTAACTTCAGTGATGAAAAAAAAAAAAAATTAAACCCCAAAATAATTTTAAAAACCCCAACAAACCCAGTTTACATGAATAAAACCAAAATGAAGAAGCAAGTGAAAAGAAAAAGAATGGGCAGCTAGGAAGAGCTGTGATAAGATCTCCACACATGCTTATTCCTCTGGGTGAAAAGATATTTGAACACTAGAAGAAATGCAAAAAATTGAAACTTTCATTTTTGGAGATACTCAAAACCCAACAGGGCATGATTTTGAGCAGTCTGCTGTAGCTGATCCAGCTTTGAGCAGGACGTTGGACTAGATGGTCTCCACAAGGCTCCTCCCATCTCAGCTACTCTGTGACTCTGCTACAAATGTCAGGGCACTGAAGGCCCTGTGGGACAGGTTGGGTGGGTTTAAGAGTTATCAGAAAAAAAATCACCATCATTTCACTGTGAATACAGGGAAGATTAGTAATTTAAATAAATCTCCTAAAATTAATTAATATTTTCTCCCAAGCTTGCTATTCATGACACAAAGAGGATAAAAGATGACCAAAGTGCACAGAATATTCCACTTTAGGAACAAGGATTTGGATTCCTACCCTTTATGAAAATCCTGCATTCTACTTTATTTTTAGACCTCTTGCTGTTGTCCCTCTTCCACTATATCTGGATATTCAGCATGTTCATCATTGTTGACTAAGGCTCTGCTGCCACTATTTAGTGAAAACACCAGCTTAGCCTGCAATAGCACTAATCATACATAACCATCACATACAAACACTTATGATATCATCTATACCTAGATTCTTAGCTCAGTTGCCAGGTGGTTCAAAATGTATTTAATTTGTTGAGGGCAGGGAAAAATCATACAGACACAAGAGATTCTTGTTTTCTCTTTTAGATTGTATTTTTGTATCTGCTACATTTTTATGTTTCTTATAGAGCAATAGTAATCTAAGAATATTAATATTTATCTATATCACAAAGAAACTGGATAACAAGTTTTTAATATATGCAGAAGTCTTTAATGGGAAGACATATTGATTTTGAGTCACAGTAGAAAAAAACAGAAGAATATTTTACTATTAGGGTTATTATTTCTCACTGCTTGCAAATTTAGATTGAATTTGTCCTTCCCTAGTTGTCCTTCCCTCTGTTCTCAGAAGAGAAGCCAGGGAGGACTCAGTTCAGAAAACTGATGGAAATTCTGCCATCACACACTATTTCAAGGATGACAGCCTGCCCTCAGGTTTTGGTACTGTATCAGTTTATTCGCCTGAGGGAGTGACTTCACACTCACTTCTCACCTCTCTGGAGTGTGTATTATCTCATTGTGATAAAGCACGGAGCATCCAAAAATACTAGGTTTTATGTTATCCTGATAAGAATCTTATACTTTAAATATGTAGTTGAACTTTCACTGGATTCATTAGAAAGTGATTAAGAACAAAAGAAGGGTTTTGTACAAACAGCTCTGCCTGTAGCGGTTGAAAGTGACCTAAGCATATTTATTGCATTGGCCCAGTATTTAATTTTGTGCTTAATTCATAAAATTTTCTTCAACTGTTGCTTAAAGAATGCAGAAAATGGGTGAGAAGGTGGATATCACATCTTCCTGGTGAACATTCTGCTCATGGTTCTCTGAAGATCTTTAAGCCCAATACAATCCTTCGAAACTCTCTCACTTTCCATAGGCACTGTGAGAGTGTGAGAGTATGCTAAAATTTTCCCCATTTTCATGAGGTGTTGCTGTTTATGTTGCAAAAACTTACACTTTCTAATTTCATATCATGTAGAGGATTAGGTTTACAGGCTGATATAAGGCTTTGAGTTCATTTCAGTTCTTGCTCTCTGAAAATATATTCTTAATATGTAATTTTCTTCATTGTATCTAACACCACATAAAATCTCTTTTCAGTGACAAAACATCTTCAGACTTTTTTTGTCAGTTACAAACTATACTTAGTGTTAAAACAATCAAGAATCATGATCTGGTTTTGTTGATAATCTGAAGTTATATAACACACTACATATACCAGGCAACATTGAGATACCTTGAATCCTAATGGGTTCTATTTTTCCTGGAAAAAGGCTCAAACCCAACAAATTCAATAAAAGGAGGCCAAAAAACACTGTCTCTATAGCAAGGCATCAGTTGTTTTTGCCAGTGGCTACCTTCAGTTCTCATAAATAGCAAACAACTCAAATCTTAAAAGACACGACAGCAGTCCAGGTGAAGTTTCATTGCCAAATCACTGTTTAAATTGACAAACTACTTTAGGAGAGGATAGTAATTATCTTTAGAAACACTGCAACATGGGAGAAGCCTGATTTAATTTAATCACTAGCACTGTAATTTAAGTCATGATGCATGCTTTAATTATTCAAAGCAAAATATTCTTCTCAGAGGACTTTTCATTAGGGATCTGTTCTTTGAGAAAACCTAATCACGTATGGATTTTCTTGCCACAGTAAGTGTAAATATCAGGTAGAATACAAAAAATGCGAACTGAATATTGTAACTAATTCTGTTTAATTATTGATTAAATCCAACTGTGTTAGACTGTATGACTGAGACAATAGTAAATAAATTATTTGCAGTAAATTATACATTAACTTTATGAATTCATATAATAATATCATTACAGTATCTGGAACTAAATTTGGCCTAATTCCTAATGTTACTCTATTTTTCCTTCCCATCCCAATCACAGAATTTCAAATTAATATAGAACTCTTATTTCTGATACAGGCCCAATAACTTACCTTTACCACATGAAGTTACACTGCATAAATTGTTCATGTCAAGAAATTAGAACAAAACTACCCTTGCAAGACTACTAATAAAAGCATGATTTTTGAAGTAATTCCTAAAACTTGGCGAGATAAGTAGACTAACAACAGCACTAGATTACTGATCATTACAATGCTTCACATTTACATAACACTTCTAAATATTTCATTATATATACATTATATATAAATGCTTCCAAGAGACAAAGGAATAGATTACACTTACCTTGGAACTTTGTGTTCTAAGACAGAGAAATGTTTAATCACTGAATAAAGGTGATGTTTAAAGTGGTGGGGGTGGGAATCTCATCTCAGTCATACACATGAGCCTTGATCAAACTGATAGAGCAAAACTGAAAAGATACAAATTAACAACCAGAGATTCTGGAAGGTTTTGTGTAACATCTATTAGTGGAATTGCTTTTAATTTTAGGTCATCCTCCTCCTGGTAAACAAACTCTTATGTCCTAACCCACCACATCCCCAATATAAAATACAGAAAAATAACCAGTCCTGAAGAAGATTCATTGCTTCAAATCCAGTCAGTTGTGATTGTTATAAAATCACTTTGCTGCTTTGAAATTTCTTTGCTGTTGATTTTTAGTGTGTAACTAGAGTGGTTTTCATAACATAAAATACATTGCCGTCATTGTTAATAAGGACCCTAAGTCCTGCTCTGTTATATGAGACAGTCTCAAGTTCTGAGAAAATAAATCACCTCAGAACCTAATTGACACACTTGATCTGTGTGCCCATCTGCAGCTTACAATACATGTATAGCTGTTTTTTACTGTATTAGGCCAGTTTGATGTACTTTTGGAAGAAATGAGTCCTCTTTACACACTCTTCCTCATTTGTTAAAAGAAGATATCTTTACAACTAAATTTTACTCCATTCCCAGCTCCTCCAGACCCAAAAGAATACAAAAAATTGGAACAGAGTATTTTAGTACGAAAAGCTTTTCTCATGTGGTGATCCTACGGATTTAGTTACAAATTTCTTATTGAAACCAGTGGAAAGCTCAGTTGTTCAGAATGTCTGGGCTTTAACAAGGTCTAATACATGTTTAACCATTAAAGGTATCCTGAAAATTTAGTATAGTGATCAATGCATGCAGAGTGTCTTTGGTGATCGCTATTCAATCTCTCTGCAGTCATTGAACATGATATTTCTTTCTCATGGCAATCAATAAACAGTGAAAAAAGACTGTGTTTAAAAGTCATTACAAAATGCTGTCCTTTATATTTGCTTCCCTTTGGGTTTCACAAACAAAACTAGACCCTATACATATTGACATATAGGCTGATAATACCCAGGAAAGCAATGAGTACGCTAAGCAGTCATTGCAAATACATTAAATCTGAATAACAGCAAGTTAATTCTCGTATGCTGTGGGGCCCCAATGCTGGAATGACACTAGTTCCTATGTCTTATAAGACATAAGAACTACACTTTTAGCTACTGGCTGAATAGGAAAGGATTCAATATCTCCACCTTTAAGGATGGAATACCTGGGGGCTTGAAGGGTTAGCTAGGGTGGCCAGGGTTACTATCATATTCACTATTATCTTCCATCTTTCAAAGCCTCCTGTGGTTCACATGTGTTAAGCATTCTGGTACACAGTGTTGCCAGAAAAAGGGTTCTGCATTCACAGGGGGATCAGAGATGCTCTCTGTTTCTACAAAATGTGACAGTTGCTGGGGATGAAAGACTTTTCCTAAGTATCCTCTTCAACTCTATTTCTGAGTGCTGGATAAAGAGGGGACATTTTGATATTCCTCCTAGCACTTTTGTACAATCAAGTCCTCCTTCAGTGCTTATTCTATAGTCACTTTCTAACAAGTGGAGATGCATAATCAGACCTTATAAATGAGGCATGCCACTACATCATCTATAATGAAATGTACGTTTTCTTATAGCAAAGCATCTGGCTTCTGTATCTAACTATCAATCTAGCCACTGCATTTTTAGTCCTTGATGATGAACTTTCCTGTTAAACTACATTTCTTTTAATTCTGTGGCAAATGATTACTGAAATGAACTCAATACATCTACAAATCATTTCAATAGATGAGTACAAAAGGCATAGAATGTTATGTTAGCTAGAGGAAGTGCCATCTACTATGAGAGACTGCTGTGTAAAATTTATTTAGTGTATGCATGATGATCACATCAGCCAGGATATTACAAAACTGAAATCAATTACTAATTATGATACACAAGATTCAACAATTAAAAGCAACTTGAACTGCACAGAGGATGATAAAACAAGCTCATAAACAAACAGCTTTCCTAAAAATATTCTAATGTGAATGATGGTGTGGCTTTTAGTGTCCCTTCCTCCAAATATTTCACTTTTGTATTCATGAAGGATATTAAAAGTCACAAAATAATGAGTGGGAGTAGAGAGGCCATGATAGAAAGAATGAATTAAAATTCCTGAACACAATTAGCCAAATGTTTTGTTTCAAAGCTGTCATCTAGAAACTTGAATCATTGCTAAAAACATAGTTCCTTTTTTTTCTCAACTTCTCTCTCCAGAGAGGCACTAGAAGTTATGTGTAATCAGATACTCAAGTGGTCTATTTCGGTGTTCTGTCACAAGCAGAAGATTAGGTTTTAACATTTTATAAAACCAAATCTCACTTTGGGTTCATGTCACACTAGCAGAGGATGATATCACCACCTCTCATTACTGCAGTATAAGAATTTGTGACACGCTGAATCTGTAAATGGTTTGGGAACAGGGTTATAAAGGAATATACAGTCACCTCAGATGAACCCATCCTTAAGTCTACTAATTGTATAATGCTGATGACATGAGCACTTACATGTTATGCCTTCAGTCACCTCCAAAGAACAGGTAGAAACAAATCAGATCTGTGCTACCTGTAGTGCAAGTGATCAACAAATGACATGCTGTGAAAATGAAATAAGAATTCAATTCTTGCCAGAATGGAAAGTCCATCACAGTAAAACCATGCTACATTTAAGGTAAAGCTGGACAGTCTGTGGGCAAGCTGAACTCCAGAACTGAGTTTATGTCTCCAGCTGAACAAAAGCACTGCATGTCTTCATGAAGTATTATGTAGAGCCATCTCACAGAAAAATTAAATAAGACCCAACAGAGGCAGATTTACACTGTGTTATCTCTTAGCATTTCTGCTCCTTAGAAACATGTTGCTCAAACACATACACTTTTGATAGACAAGTACTGCAATGTGTCAGATGACTGAGGTGACAAGCACATGTGATTTTTACCATCTTCTCCACAAAAAAAAAAAAAAAAAAGTGATCTTCAGTCCTGTCTCCTTGTCTCTTAAATACTGAGTATACATTATATTTATCATTTTCTTCTTTGCAGTTCTTTCTTCTTTCCTAATTTTGCAGCTCAGTGTCTCATTCTCACTGTTTATATCTAGTTGGAAAATTTCTAAATTATTCTCTAACATTGCATCTGTATTCACCTCCCCCAAATTCTCCTTGTATTTATGAAATTAGTTTTCTCTGCTTATAGGATAAAGTTCTTCAGATTTATAACCCCAAATACAGTGAAGCAAAAACACTGAAGTGAAAAAAATAAACAATCTGAATTTGTGGATAAATGACTCTGTATGTCAACAATTTTAGAATCCATCATAACCTGCCAGTCATATGCTCTCTATGCATGAAATGTGCAAAAAATATAGAGCTAAAGAGTTTTTCACATAAGCCTAAAAGTATCATAAGCAAATTTGTTCATAATTACAATAATTTTAAACACATCTTCTAGCAGGAAAAAAAAAAAAAAAAAAAAAAAAAAAAAAAAAAAAAAAAAAAAGAAGAACAAACATGCTCAGTGAAATTTAAAATGTTGATTTCTTTATCTATGATGTATATTAAAACCTTTGGGTTTGTATAGGAATAGTCTGGGAATCTACAGATAGTCAGCTCCTTCATCTGAGCTCACAGAATACTCACATTGGCCTGGATATCAGTACCTTCATAACATCCCTGAACTGAATCAGCACAGAGTGTCTGACTGTGCTCTAAGCATATGCAGGAGAGCATAAGTGTTTAACACCTCTAATTTGCAGGCAAAGCAGAGGCTGTTAAAGGTGGTGCAATGTCAGAATGAAACTAAGTTCTTTGGAATGTTACATTTTAATTTGAATAAATAAATAATACTGTTTATTCTCCCTGTGAATTTTATTTTTAGTATGATGACATCTGGTCAAGCTCTTGGTTTCAAGCTATTTGGTCTTAATATCAAAGTCCTGACTACTGTATACACTTTTAAGATATAACAGAAGGTGAAAGATGAAATGAGTGGTTCTGTAAAGCATTTTTCACAAGGAAGATGCTTGTGAAAGATTCTGCCAGAATCTTACAGTTGCAATACATTTTTTACAACCTTTTAAATTAAAAAAACACAGATATTTTAAACTCAAATTATATACATTTTTAGTTTCCCTCTCCGTGGGGTTTTTTCAGTTTATAAAACTATCTGAAATACCTCAATCTGAAAACACAAGATCATTTAAAAAAAGGTTTAATTATGTAACAAACTTAAGTGATATTTCCAAATCCTATCCATTTTTTTCTCCTGTATAAATCCACTTTTACATATATATTTTGAATGTATAAAATTAAAAATGAATCAGAAATTTTACCTAACATACAAGCTTACTTGTAAAGGACAGTAAAAAAAAAAAAAAAAAAAAAAAAAAAAAAAAAAAATCTATGTAGAATAAAAAGTTACTGCCAGTCTTTTATTGCACAAAGGAGATAAAAACATTGTGTTTCGCTGAATCTATCCAGTTTATGTGTATGGAAGCTGGCTGTCAATATCTTCTGACAATTTGGCAACAATGTAAAAATAAAGAAAATCAAATCCCTGCTGAAAATCCTCAGCAAGTGGACTTGCACATCATTTCAGTGAGTTGCTATGGGATGTACACTCCGAAAGTTCTCTTTAATCAGGAATTATTTATCCATATTCAGGGAAGGCATACAGCAGCAGGGGTACCATCCTGTTTTCTGAGCTTGAACTTGCTTCTGACATCTCTTTTTCCAGTTGATCTGAAAACATCCATCTTAAAAATCTGTATCTTAGTCCTTTCTACTTCACTATAAAAAAAAAAAAAAAAAAAAAAAAAAAAAAAAAAAAAGTGACATACTGGTATTGCACCTTTTTGCTTCATCTTTAGGGTAACTGAAACACATCAAACCTGAATATTTATGTTCAATAATTGAAGAAAATAAAATGTATGTGTCTTTTTTTTACAAGAATACTTACATTTAAGTTCCAGTGCTGCTCAAATCAAGTATTATTTAATTTTTTCTCAGATAGAGAATATTGCAGAAAGAATAACAGCTATGAGGGAAAATATTAGAATAACAGACAACAAATAAATATGAAAAGAGAGGAATTGTATAGACAGTACAATAACAGATTTCAGTTTTCTCTCAGATATAAAACAGCTTCTAGAAAAAATACTGAAACAAGTATTTTTTCTGATAGCAGTAATGACAGAAAAGCATCCTCTCCTGACCTGTAGGTCATATGCAGAGGGTATTCTGGTTACCATTTTATCATGAACATTTGCCCACAGTTTTAAATACCCTCAAGTAAAATGATTTCTCATTCACACTCCCATCCATATTCCATGGTAAATGCATTTGCTCTAAACTTTTACAATTGTCTTCAGAATTTGAGCTTCATTCACTTTGGTATTCAATCAAAACAAACATACCAACAATGGATATTTTTGTAGAATCTGGTTTAATGTTAATAAAATAGTTCCATTGTATTGCATACTTGCATACATATATCAATGTATGTAATTTTTTTTTTTTTTTTTTTTTTTTTTTTTTTTTTTTTTTTTTTTTTTTTGTCCTTTTGTGCTTCTCATCGTGCTTCTTTCATAATTTAAATGAGTAGAGATACACATCTGCTGTGGTAAACCCCTCCTAGGGATAGTGCTTTGACAGCTAGTAGACTAGAATTCAGATCCTTAATAACTTTTTCCTGTTTCTCCAAGTGCTATTCTTACACAATTTCAGATTCAAATAGCAGATTCTAGTACTAAAGGATATAAAATACAGTTTCTGCATGATGACTGTTAAAACCTCTAATCAGAGAAACAAAGTTATGGAGTGTCATGTGCTATTATGAAGTGTCCTTTTGTCCAAACAAAATGACATTGTATAATTGCAGCTAAAGATTTGGCTATATTTAGGTCTTCCAGTTAGAGGCTTAGGAAAAATAAAAACTAAAAAACCTCCACTAAATACTTTTCTTTCTCTTTTTTTGCTTCCAAATAGTATTTTAGTGGAATTGAAATACAGCACAGATCAGGTTTGCAGTGCTGGGGGGCACATAGACAATAGAGACTCTCAAGGTCCAATAAAGTTGCAGAAGATACACCTCCAAGTGCTCAGGACAAAGTCCTAAATATAATTTAATATTAGTTCCATTGTTCATACTACTTTTAAAATGAAAATTTAAAATATCTGTAAAATAATTTCTTGAGAGTGCAAGGCAAAAGATTTCACAAGGATGAAGGAACACTAGAAAACACACAGTAAAGAAACTGACATCTTCTGTGGACCTTTATTGACCAGCTTGTGGATGTCAAGGTAAAAATGTGATGTTTTCCAAGTCAGTATCTTTGGTCATATAGTATTCAACTTCCTTCTTATTTTTCTTTATTTTTATTCTATTTCTGTGCAAAAAAAAAGTGGTAATTCACTGATTTAGATGTGAGAGAATTCCAGATCTTCCTCAAATTTGATTAAACATAATAAATGGTTCACCACAGTGCATTTGCTTAATGCACTTATGCACAGTCAATTGTTTTCACTTACAATACAACATTATTGTAGTTGAATTAATTAAGATTAAATTTAGCAAGGAAAATATGCTCTGCCTGCTCTTTGGATAAAGTGTCCAACATTGTCTTTGATAAGTTTTAAACCATGTATCTATAATTTTATAATTTACAGGGAACTGAGTCAGAAACAAAGGAAGAAAAACCTCAGCAATTTTTTTCTGATAGCTTTAGTTCTTGAATGAATTGTGTGTACACTGCATCCTATCATGTAGGTAAGGAATGCCAGCATTATTTAGTAAATCCATAAAACCACACTTGGAATTCTAATTCAACGACTCAGAAAACCACAAACATGGAGACTTTTAGGTCACCTGGCTCAAATTTCACTTTGACTGGTGGTGAGTCCAAGTCATCACTGCCCAGTGTCAGTTTTCCAGCCCATCGGTGAACCGTAATGGTCTGGTCAGTCACAGGTGCCTGTGGGGCTCATGGCCTTCCAGCAGCCATTTATTTCATATAAAGTGCTTCCAGCAGCCATTTATTTCATATAAAGTGGAAAACAAAAACCTCCACTGTGAAAGCTAAGATGCAAGCATGTGGCCAGTTAGTGCTTACTTCTCAGGATTTCTGTAGGTTGCTACAAAATTATACCAACTATGAATAAGTTTTCTCAGTTTAGAATAAAGAGAGTAGGAAAAGCCATATCCAGGTTTATCTTTCCAGTATTTCTCCCTCTTATTAAATGTCTTAAAGCATATGTGTTTTTAAAAAATTGATTTAACCAGTATTATTAAATAGTGTCTCTAGGTGGATTATAAAAATACCACTCATGTTCTATGCATATTATAATGTCACATTTCAAAAAAAAGAAGAAAAATATGGGTACCTACATGTTCTCATGCCATGCTCAAATTTCAGTAAGCAAATGTACCGTTGAATAACATCAAGGAGTTACATGGCCACAAAATGTACGTAATTATTTGGCAATTCATTAGCAAAAACTAATGCAGATGTGATTAATTCAACAAGCATAATCATTGTGTACAGATTTAGGCTTTGGAAATTTGGCCTGCAGTCAGTGGCACATCAGATATGATGAGCTGTAAGTCTACGGGAAAGGGAGGCTGCTCTTTCAAGTAGCTCAAGGACACACAAAATTACAGAATAACAGAATTACGGAATGATTAGGTTGGAAGAGACCTTCAAGATCATTGATTCCAACCCATGCCCTACCACCTCAATTAAACCATGGCAACAAGTGCCACATCCAGTCTTTTTTTAAACACATCCAGGGATGGTGACTCCACCACTACTACACCATGAAATTGAAAATGTTAACAAAAAATAATCAAACTAATCAGCAAAAGCTTACAAATTTATCTGGGACAAACACCCATTGATGGAATACTCCTGTCTTTGCCTTTAAGTAAATGAAAATTGTTAATCCAATTGTATATTAGCTAAAATTACTGGAGGCTAACGAAAAGACAAAGGAAGACAGAAGTTTGACCAAATGACCCAAACCATGTTCCAATGTGTCACTGTGTGCCTTTTGTTGATCTGACCTGTGTATCCAGATCAGTTTACCTACAAGGGTGAATGCAATAAAACTCAAGTATCTTAGTGAAGTTATGCATCTATAAGGAATTCTGACAGATTTTCCATGAAAGTCAAAGTCAACAAAGAAACAGAATGAATAACAGGGCAATCAGAAATATATATATATATATATATATATATATATGAATCTGTTCTGAAAGGAAATACTAATCAGCAAACCTTCCAAGTATGAAACACCAGGATGAAAATAAAAATAAAAATAAAAAAAAAATTAAAAAAGCCTTGTGTTATTTGATTTCTACTTCACTGAAATGTGATCTATCGTCCAAAGCCCTCTCCCACTGTAAGCTACTTCAGTCATAAACCTCAGCTGTATGTCTAAATAAGCTAAACTCAATTGTGAACACAAATGCAAATATTTATATCTGTTGTATCCCAGAAGTATTTCAGGATTCTTCAGCTTTCTGAAACAGGTGATGTGTTATTCCCTGTTCCATGCAAAGGAGAGTGCTTTGTGATTTCTTCTCACTGCTTCAGGCCATAAAAAGAGAAACGAATCCAAATCTAAAATTAAGACAACTTTTATTATAAAAAACTATTAGAAATTTTCAATGGAAAATACAAAATACATTTTTATATCCCAAAAAAGTTTTCAAAATACTAATGAAAACTGCAGGAGTAATTTGTAGATAGAAGCTTCTATTTGCAAAATGAGTTGAAAAATAAAGAACTGATTGACCAGTCTCATTATTAAATAATTCTTTTTTTTTTTTTTTTTTTGTATTTTTTAACAGAAGTAATTCAGCATGTTTCATAAAAATTCAGAAAGCAATTCTGAAAAGAAATACATCAGCTTTATAAATGACAGTTTGACTAACTTGCACCTGGGGATAATGTTGTTAGGGTTTTTTTGTAAAAGAACTTGAAAAGATATTTTTATCTTGTTCCTGTCACTCTTTCAAGAGTTTTGTAATCAGAGTGGTTATTAATTTCTCTCATTAATCATGGATGAATTAGGGAGCCAGGATCTTTGAGGCTCAAGTCAATTATGTATAAATAGAGTCCATTATTTACAGCACCATTATGTCCCCAGCTCATTTATTACATAAATCTTCTCCTATCATCTGGAATTTATCCATCTTTATTAACTAAATTTTCTGGGTAAATGTAAAAATTGTGACTGAGGTAAATCACATCCCACTAAGCAGAACTAGATAAGAGTCTAGTTTATTTTATTTCTCTTTTTTTTTTTTTTTTTTTTTTTTTTTTTGACTAGTATTGACTCTTTTTGACAGGAGATGATTTTCAAAAGCATCAGAGGAAAAATTCCTGTATACTGCACTTTCTGCATGTCAAAACTAGTTTCAAACATATACATTCCTCTTGGAAAACAAGAGGTTGTGTCCTCGAGGCCCTTATTTGCCTATTATGTGATGTCACTGTGAATCTTAACAGTAACATTTTAAAGCAAAAGAGCCAGCCTAAAATTATTTTTTGATATTTTGTATAGTTACTCTGTTATTTTTGCCCTAGCTTGAATTGCAAAAAAACCAGAACAGCATAATAAACATCACAAAACCTGCTTAGCAAATTGCCCTTATTTTAATTAATCAGCATAATAAAGACAAGAATACTGAGCAATTATCTTGGTCAGTCTTTTATTTTCTTTTCTCTTTTAGCAAAATTTTACATTGAAATTAATTTAATTTTTAGTTTTGCCTCCCAGCTGCAAATACAATTATCCAGTTTTATAACTGTAAGTTACAGTATGGAAATCTGGAAAAGAAGTGAAAAGCAGAGATACGTACATTGCAGATACTGTTCATCTTGAGTGGGGAGCAACAAATAGGAAATTCTTTCCTTTAGTAGTTCTTAACCTTAAAATGGGTTTATCTAGCATCAGAAAAACCTTTATCAAGTCGAAGTGGGAAATCTGTTCTGCATAGACGATCATCCTGCCCCTCAGAGGGTTTGATAAATTTCACATACACTTTAACTGATGAAAATGAAATATTATTGTAAGCGATAAAATAGTATTACTTATCTTTACAGTGTGTCTGTTCTTTGCTTTATGTATTTTTTTAACCCTTTCATGTTCATTGAATAGCCATCTTGTTATCCTTCATGAGTCAGAGGCTTCCGTAGCCTTATGTTCTTGCCATAACCAATGAGAGGAAATTTCGTTGCCTTCTCTTTTGTCTTCATGTCTGTGTCACAAGCTGCAAATCAAAATAGAGAGGATCTGCATTGGTCTGTCTTCAAACAGATCTTGAGATATAGACAATAAGTGAGAAATTGTTATAAATGCAGACTAATGAGACATTTCTGGTGTCAGATTATCCCAGCATTTTAAAACCCTTTCTCAGTTTTTGATCTAATCAGCCCTTAGAGCATTTAAGAGTTGTGAAATACCTTAAGAATTTAATCTAGCTTCTTCTGAAAGGTTCTCCATATTTGTAAATTTTGTATATTTATGATTTTAATGGTACAGCACCAGCAATGTCTATCATTTATGAAAAACACAACTCAAGGATTCATTCATTGTGACTTTTGATGGGCAGCTCCTTGTGCGTAATGCCAGTCTTTGCTCCTTAAATAGAAAGAGTTAATTTTATGGAAGAAGAGGAATTATATTACAGTGTCTGAAGGCTGTATTTAATTCATAGTGAATTGTTCATGCAGAGGAATGGATTTTACAATGAAATGAGAGATTCCAAACCTTTCAGCTGTTTAATAAACCATATAAATAGAAGAAATTGGTTGGGATTGAACATCTCAGCCCACCTCCCTACTCACACATATGGCTGAAATATTCCAGGGTACTAGAGAATAAAATAACTTCTTTCCTATTCCTGTAAACTAAGACACTCATTAACAGAAGTGAGAGACAGATCAATCAACCAGGCAAATGAGCACTGATGGTGGTGGGATATATCAGGGGACACGTTTTTCTTCCACTTCACAGTTCAAATAAACACACACACACACACACACACACACACAAAAAAAAAAAAAAAAAAAAAAAAAAAAAAAAAAAAAAAAAAAAAAGAGAGATGGACCACAAGGCTTAAAATTTCATAATATATGGATTTTTATTCATTATTCTGACCATAATTTTGCATGGTTGTGTTCCAGTATTCATCCTATATTTGGTCTTGCATGAATGATAAAAAATAAAAATATCCACTATCAATTTTAGAAATTAAATATGAGAATATTTGTTGCAGAGATATTAAATATCAGTATTCAGGTTTCAGTATTCAGATTTTGTACCATGGGATGAATGCCACTATCAGGCAATCATAATAAATCTTGTTCATTAATAAATAGCCTTATTGAGCCATACACTCCTGAAGGTGAAAGTGCAGAGTTAGGTCCCCAAACAGTAATTTGAAAGGAATTATTAATTTACTTTCATCCTTTTCTGGGTTACTAAATTCTCTTCAAACCTTTTTAATTTTTCATTTCATAGTATTCAGCTTACAAAATCACATGTACTAGAGAAAAAATCCAAAATGTAGCAGGAATTCTTCCATTTTCCTACTTTTTTCCATTTTGCCCAGGATTTTTTACTCGAAACCTTTTCAAGGTACCTGGGAATTTCAGCAATATATTAATATTTAGAACCATCTTGGGTGACTACCTGCTGTGAACACTAAATGTCAAAATTACTATTAATGAAAATATTGTCATCGTATATTCAGTGTGTGAATTAACACATACAGGTAACCAAGGGCTACCATCAAACCACAGCTGAAATGCAAAGAGTGTGTTTATTTCATTACCTCACTAACAACATCAGGTGGCAGAGACACAGGGAGACCCAGGTTCCGTTTGGCTCAGCTCATCCTAGCAAGGGAGGGGGATCCAGGGGCTCCCTTCAGCCTTACTGTAACAAAAGGCTTTGGGCATGCCTGTGAAAGTGTGTTATCTCTCCACAGGAGTCCTACTTCTCAAAGCAGGAACCAGAGGAACAACACAAGGCATAAAAAATGTAACCTGCACACACTGACAGTTTTAGCAGTCTCACCTGCAAGGTAATTTTGAGCAAAATTATTCTCTCTTTCTTGTTGAATATCACAGTTTAACCCTTTCTTCCCAACAGTCAGTATTCACTTTTTTGTTTTGTTTTGTTTTGTGGTTGGGGTTTTTGTTTGTTTGTTTGTTTGTTTGTGGGGTTTTTTTGTTTGTTTTGGTGTTTTTGTTGTTGTTGTTGTTGTTAGCTATATCATAAAATCATAGAATGGTTTGTGTTGGAAGGGACATTAAAGAACATCTGATTCAAACATCCCCCTGCTATGGGCAGGAGCATCTTTCACTACAGCAGGTCTCTCAAAGCCCCATCCAACCTGGCCTTGAACACTGCCAGGGATGAGGCATGATTTGCTTTATTCTGCTGTTCCAGATGCTGGCAGTGAGACAGGCTTCCCAAGCGGGTACCCAGTTCATCCTATCCAGTACATTTGGTGTTTTCTGATTTCTTCCATTATGAAGCTAGGGATTTGATATTAAAGACAAATTTGAAAAAGAAATTGCTGAAATTATGGAAACTAGTGGTCTGTATTTTTTCTACAGTTTTATTATAATAAATAAGAAAAATATCCAGTTTCCAAAATGAAAAAGTACTCTAAATTGTATATTCAGAATGTGCATGTTTTTATAAAGGACAGCAAATTTTGGAGGAAAAAAGCTTAAGTAACTATGAACTCTGAAGCCATTGGACTTTTTGCATGGGAGAAAAGCTATGTATGCTCTCTACCTGAATGCTGGCAAAGCCTTTGACACTGCCTCTGACATCATTCTCCTGGAGAAACAGGCTGCTCATGGCTTGGACAAGTGCACTCTTTGCTGGGTTGAAATCTGGATAAAATGTTGATCCCGAAGGGGGGTGGTAAATGGAATTACATCTAGCTGATGGCCTGTCACAAGTGTTGTTTCCCAGGGCTCAGTACTGGGGCCTGTTCTCGTTAATCTCTTTATTGATCATCTGGAGAAAGAGCTCAAGTTTACCCTCAATCAGCTTGTGGATGACAGCAAGTTGAGCAGGAGTGTTGATCTGCTGGAGGGCAGGAAGGCTCTGCAGAGGCATCTGGAGAGGCTGGATCAATGGACTGAGGACGTTGGTGTGAAGTTCAACAAGGCCAAGTGCCAGGTCCTTCTCTTTGGTCACAGCAACCGCAGGCTCTGTTACTGGCTTGAGGAAGAGAGGCTGGAAAGCTGCCCAGCAGAAAAGGACCTGGGGATCAAAAGCAAGAGAACCTAATCCTGACCTGTATCAACAACAGTGTGGTCAGAAGGACCAGGGCAGTGATTGTCCCCCTGTACTTGGCACTGGTGAGGCCACATGTTGAATCCTGTGTTCAGTTCTGGGATCTTCACCACAAGAAGGACATTGAGATGTGGTGGAGTGTGTCCAGAGAAGGGCAACAAAGGTCATGAAGGGCCTAGAGCACAGGTCTTATGAGGAGCAGCTGAGGGAGCTGGGAGTGTTCAGTCCGGAGAAAAAGAAGCTCAGGGAAAACCTTACCTCTCTCTGCAACTACTGGGTCGCAGTGAAGTGGGAGTTGGTCTCCTCTCCCAAGTAACAAGAGATAGGAAAAGAGGTTGTGCCAAGAGAGGTTTACATTGGATATTAGGAAAAGTTTCTGAACAGAAATGGTGCACAAACAGGATGCACTAGTACAGCCTGCCCAAGGAAGTGGTTGAGTCATCATTTCTGGAGGGATTTAAAAGATGTGTAGCTGTGGTATTTAGGGACATGGTTAGTTGGTGGGCATGGCACTGCAGGTTTTACTGTTGAACTCAATGGTTTCAGAGTTTTTTTCAACTTAAATGAATCTATGCCTCTTCCCTGTTTCTAATATAATGCTGACTCATTTGAAACTCACCTATTAGTGAGTTTCAACCAATCTTCCTTATTTTCCATTATTAAAATATTTTTTCAAAAGTAAGGTGAATTTCAATTACCTTAATTTTGCTTCTCTAACTTTTAATTAACAAATCCTGGAATTGTACAAAGAGCAAAGTAACTGCAGTAGTAGTTGAATATCAAGGGTACAGTGCTCTAATTGTCTGTTTTTAAAAAGACAGATATTTTAGACTTTAAAATCAAAATTATTTTTTATAACTAATAATATTATATATATATTTAAAAAAAAAAAATTTTGGCTTGGAGTGACTCTTGTGTCTCTTCCATCCAGCTACATTAGGGACTTTGGAAAGGACAAACAGATTGGTTCGGTTTGAAGGCCACAAAATTCTCAAGTTGTCACTGCTTGTTGGTGAAGCATAACCCTCTAAAAAATAAGGATCCACTATATTGACCAGTGGCATGAGCATTACGTTACAGTGACCCACACAAAGCATAAATTGTGGCCAGCTAACCTAACTCATTGTCTTTCTCTTGCTCTTCCACGTTTATTACTGGTTATGCAAAACAGCATAAAAGAAGAGTCCTCCTTGATACAGCAACTTTGTTCTTTCTACAATGTCTTCTGCCACCAAGTAAAAAAAAAGACAGGACCATATAAAGATCTCAAAACAATGTATCTGTCATTGGTTGTTCTAGCATTAGGATTCTTTTACATCAAGACAACAGGGTACTTCAAAAACTGAGAAAAGCTGACTCAGTAACTAAGTAGTTTTGTTATGTCATAAATTAGTATTGGGCCTAAAATAGACACAATCAAATCTTCCTATAAATAAATACCTGATGTCAAAATTAGGTGAACTCACAATTGTTACTATCTCAGATATAATGCCACAAGAATGAGTTGGTGCGTCTGATCTTCCCAGGCTCAGCATAAAAGATATGAATTATGAGTTACTTCCTTCTTTAAAAGCTCTAGTATCTTGGCACCATATGGAAAAGATCTTTATCTTATAAAGACTTCAATCTAATGTGATTGATATTTCTTCATTCTGTGAACAGTGTTTACATTTCTAATTTTACCATTGATAAAAAGGTTTGTAAATATAGAATGTATTCTAGAATGTCATATTCAGCTTCATCTCAACTTCACCATGTAAGAAACTGAAATACTCAGCAATTAAGCAGTTCACTACAACCTTCAGATGTCTAGCAAAAACTAAGACAATGAATATACCTTAAATACAAATCCCATAGTAACCAGTGAAATGGATGATTCAATAGCATTGTCCTGTCAGGGAACTACACAAAAGACTCATGCTAACTATAATAATTACTTTATTCTCCACTGAAACAACTGTAGATTAGCAAATACATGAGAAAATGCTGTATAGTTATGGCTAATCTTTTAAGTTTGTCACACTACTTGCATGAGAAAGAAGCATCTCATCCTGACTTACTTTGGATGCTCAGATAATGAGAAGTATACTAAGAATGTATTTTCCAGAAAAAATGCTTTCCTTTTAGGTTGTCATTTCATCATTTGCGCTTCAGCATGAGAGTGTTGTTCAGTATGATAGTTCCTTGTGGTTTTTCTCTGGTTGTTTTGTTGGGTTTCTTTTTCTTCTAATCTTCTACTACAGAGCAATAATTTTAATCTTTTATATGTGACATTTCAAAAGACGTAGGCCTTAAAAGATGTAGCTGTTCTTTTTGCTAAAGTCTTTAAAAGGCATTGGGAACCAATCCACTCATACTGAAGAGAAAAAAGGTAACAAAAGCACAGTCTTATTTAAAAGGTGAAGAAATTCCAATTTAAAGCTACTTTTTTTTCTTTCTTTCTTTCTTTGTTTTTTTCTAGCAACCAGTGTAGGGAGTATTGCCTGCCTATATGTTTTCTCTGTTATTCTGTCCACAGGAAGTGGAAATAAACTTCACAGAATAAAAAATATATTTAGAAAATCTAAGTGATGACTATCCAAGTTTTCAGTAAACGTGAAATGTAAACCCTTCATGAGACACAGGAGAAATTTTCAAAAAGGAGAGAAAAAAGTTTAAAAAAATAATTTTTCTTAACAATACAGTGGTAATGTCTTTTGGAATAGTTCTGAGCCAGGAGTTTAAAACAGGATTATGTTGTAATATTTTATATTATCTGAACTGTGTTTTCTGAGGGATGACTTGATGATCTTTATTTTGAATACCTGTATTTTTACCGAATCCAAACGGCCTGAGTAAAATACCTACAAAAGCCACTTGGAACTACTTGCATGTAAACAAAACATTGAAAAGTGTTTTAAATATTTCCATCAATCTAGCTAGCTAGCTAAAAATTAATGTAATCTGTGAATTACTGAAATACATTTCAGGTGGAGTTTTGTCCTGCTCCATCATCATATCTTAGATTTGTTATTATTTTCTCCCTTAGGGGGAGCAGAACCACAGCTACCTCCTTTTCATTATATCCCATTCTAGTCTTGAGTTCTCCAAACTACTTGCCAGTAATATTTAATTCCATTTTTATTTTAGTACAGACAGTTAATACCATTATACTTTGAAGAATGTTAATTCTAAGGAATTGTTACTTTGGCAGCTCTTGACTGTATTGTAACAGTTAGGAAGAGTCCAGTTCAGGTTAAAATGTCACTGAAGTAGTTTTATACTTATTTTCAAAAACTCACATGATATTTTTTACTGTAATATTTAAACCTAGTTCACAGAAAATTCCCAGCACAATAAAGATGGTGCAATGCAGAAACAACCTTCAGGTAAACAATAATCAGACAAAAAGCTATTAGTAGGAAATGGTGAAGATATGTACAGACTAGCTTAAGAAAAGCTTTCTAAGGTCTCCAATATGTGTACAGCTTCTCACAGGTAAACTAGGGTCAAAGTGTTGGAAAAATTTTGCCTAAATGAAATAAATGTTATATCTTACATAAGTTGGTATTCTTAGAGTGGTTCTCCATTCTTCAGGACTACATATGTAATTTTTAGCCATTCATAATTAACTGAATGAAGACTGTCCCTTTTATCAGGCTCCAGACTTCAAAAATGAAAGATGTTTTGAATTTATTTTATAAAACTTTCACTACACAGTGCAAGATCATTCTTTCCATTTAAAGCTATGACACTATACAAAATAAAGCACCACATGAGAGATATCGAGCACCTCTTTTTAAATTAAGTTCAAATAGAAAAAAGGGCACTCATAAACTCAGTAGATCCAAGGAGATGTTCCAGAATAAAAGAAAAATTAATTTTCCAGCACATTTAGTTCCTGGGATATCACAATAGCTGTTCCTCTCATGGCACAATTCCTAGACAAATTGTTCAGTGATTATTCTATTTCAGTTTCTCTATTGAATATTCAGCTTAATTGCACAAAGAGAATCACTTTGCTATTGAATATGGGAAAAAAAAAAAAAAAGAAAAAAAGAAAAAAAAAAGGAGAATAATTTCTGGCTGAATCTATCTTGCTGCTCTGAAGTTGTAGGCTATAATTTTCCGTGTCCAGCTTAAAGAAAAAATATCTGGTTCATGCCTTGATTGTAACCATGAGAGATTAAATGCATTTAAGAAATGGATATAACATATATCAAATGTGTATATTCTGTTTTCACTTAAAGTATGATTGATCACCCCATGCTCCACTGCCTTTGCTTGATCATCATGGCATGTCAAGACAAATTCAAAGCTAATCCAATTTAATTTTTTCCTCAATTACAAGACCAGCCTGGGGACTAACACAAATCTGCCCAAAGAACTGTCTATTTTTAATCTGACTACCCTTTCCATAAGAGCTATATTCTTTAGAACCACAGAAATGCCAGCTTCTAGGCCAATGATTCCCAAAGCTGTAGGGCAAAGTCCATTGTCAAACCTCAAACCTTGTAATTTACTTTCCCTATCTGTTAAAAAAATAAATGGACATTCTATACTTTCATGCACTAAATGGGGAACACACTTTGGAAACAGTTTTAGGGGTTAGAACTGTTGATAGAAAATTGCTTTCTTTTCAGCTGCTTAATGATATCTCTTCTAGAAGCAAAAATTCCAAGGAAAGCAAGAGAACAGGAGATGAGACACTTATGTATCAAACTGAAGGTGAAGAATGTGAAAGGTAAGTAAAAAGTATTAACAATGATGAAAATGTTACAAAACGTATCAAACTAAAATACAAAGTAAACAGCACATGAAAGAAATCTGAACGTTTACATGACACAAACAATTAAACTACATTGTCCAAATCTACATTTCTGAACTGAATATTTTTTTTAGCCAAATGACTTCTTAATTTATGCTGTAAACCTATTAAAGTAAAAAACTCATCACAGCTCTGCAGAGGAACCCAGATAGACTGAATACATGGGCTGAATCCAACAATATGAGGTTTAACAAGACCAAGTGCCATGTCCTGCAGTTTGGCCACAACAGCCCTCTGCAGTGCTACAGGCTGGGGATGGTGTGGCTTGAGAGTGTCCAGGCAGAAAGGGACCTGGGAGTGCTGGTGACAGCAGAACATGAGCCAGCACTGTGACCTGGTGGCCAAGAAGGCCAATGGCATCCTGGCCTGTATCAGGAATGGTGTGTCCAGCAGGACTAGGTCAGTCCCCCTGTATTCAGCACAGGTCAGTACCTAAATGGTTGTAAGGTAATTAAATTGCCTTTCTTAATGTGAGTACTGTTAAAGCTGTAGAGTTTCTGAATTATTTTCTCAGTTATTACTGAGAAAAAATATATATACAAATATCTATTCAATACAAATTAGTTATTGACATTAACAGTTATTGACATTAACAATAAGTGACCTTTATCTTTCCCATCATTCTTGAATTAAAGGAAAAGAAACTTCAATAGCATTAGAGAAATTAATTTTAACACAAAAATAAAATTTTTAAAAAAAGCTCCTCTTAATTTTCAGAAGTCTATTGACTGAAGAGTAAAATGAGAAGACAGGACTGTGAAGATGGCACTATCTTGGTTTCTTACTTACATATGACAAACAGTGATATGTGCCAGCCAAATGCTGAAATCTATTCACAAATGATTTGAAATGGATGTTTTTGTCAGCACTGTTCTGGATGAGTCAAACACAGACAGTGTCAACATTAACTTCCTTACAGACAGTCCTTCTGAGGAGGAATGAGGACTGTCTGGGATTTCTTAAAAACTAAGATGATTGTACAGAGTTACTCATGTGCAGCAAGTTTGTGATGCCTGGAGGCACCAGAAATACCGTGCACATGCATCACAGCTGGTCTGTGCCTGCGCTGTAAAACCAGACTTCGAAACACACCAAATTTTTCAGGTATGTGATGTACCAGGGAGTCACACATGCACAAAGATATACCTGATACTTCCCCAGCTGTCAGGCATATTGTACAGGCACATGGCAACTATGCAGTGTAAGTTCATTAATCACCGCTTCCAAGACATAGGACATTCTCTACACATAACACGCTGTTAATCTACTCACAGTCAACAGGATTGTTCAGGATTTCCAGGGTCTGGAATGTGTATGGCAGACCTGCTGCTTTTTACACGACTGATTTTTTTGGATTTCCAAGCAATAGTAAGAAATCTTCATGAGTTTCCAGAATTGCTATTTTAAATTAAAAAAGAAGTCATGACTAGCAACTAAAAGATGAGAATAGCTCAGGGAATGATCTTCCCAAGGTCTGAATGAAAGATCAGTTGGGTCAAATTGTGTTTTAATTTTTTGCTAAGTTGTCATTATCTAAAGGTATTCAAATAAAAATCCACCTAGATTTATATTTATTTAGGCCAACTTTTTCTAGGTCTTTTCTTTATGAATTTTAATTAAATGTGACAAAAAAAAAAAAAAAAGGGGGGGGGGGGGGGAGGAGCTTCTGAATGTTTTAGACTCTAAACTGCTGAAAAAGAGAATTAGACCTTTCAAGTTATTGATGTGTTTAAGCCTCAAATAAATATTTCAGATTTCAAATTGTGTCTCTCCAGGTACTTATAATGAATTCACAGGCCTGGTGAATTCCATTTAAGATCAATTCTCTCTAGAATTGACCAATTCAGCTACAATCCTTTTAAGTAAAGTAACATAGTCAAACCCTGTTTTATGGATGGCCCATGCAAATTAGATTATTTAATATTTTATAAAACAAAGAGTTTGAAATCTTCCAACAAAAATATGATGCTTAAACTACTCATAAGATGGATGGATCCTGTATTATATTTAATAGGTGTATTAGTGGTGCAAACACTCATTTTGTCATATTTGAGAAAAATCATCCATTCTCCCTTGAGTGATGAGAGGGGATGTGTTCTTCTGGTTTTGTTTCATTTTTTGTGCCCTGCAGATTAATGTTTCTGTGGCATGAAGATCATCATTAAACAATCTTATTATCTCTGAATGAATGAATAAGCAATGGTGTAGAGCAGCAAATTTTTGCATACAGATGGTATATTAGCTTGTATCCAATATAATGGCAATCATTGGATGTATTTTGTATGAGCTTTGATGCTTAACTTCCAAATGCTGAACTATTTTTCCTCTCCCATATTCAGTACTTTAGGGTTTCCTGCCAAAATTCCTCCAAGTTACCACAGATGGAGGCACAAGAAGAATGACGGGATGTCCGAATCATTTTCTATCACTGTCCTATCAAATGTACAACAGAACTCCCTTACAAGCAGCTCCCACTGGCTCTTTTACAGCATGAATACTCTAGTACTTCAACAATGTGCATTAAAAAAAACCAACCTGCTGGTGGCTATGTTGTGTTTGAGATGTCCCTACAATTATTATAAAGAGAACCTTGGGTAACATGATCAGTTCTAGCTGTAGATCTCTGTGGACTAATAGATGGATAAGATTTTTGTTGGATGGTCCCATTCAGAGCAGAGTGGTTACCAGCTCAGGGTCCCAATGGTCTCCAGTGACAAGTGGTGTCCTTAAGGGGTCTGTATTGTCAGTGTTACTTAATATTTTCATTAATGACTAGACTGAAGGAATTGAGTGCACCCTCAACAGATTTGCAGATAACACCAAGCTGAGTAGTGTGGTGACACATCTGAAGTGCAGGTTGCCATCCAGAGTCACCTGGACAAGCTTGAGATGTCAGTCCATGAGAATCTCATGAAGTTTATAAAGACCAAGAGCAAAGTGCTGCATCCGGATCAGATACACCTAGTATCAACACAGGCTAAGGGTGAACAGATCAAGAGCAGCCCTGCTGAGAAGGACTTGTGGGCACTGTCAGGTGAGAGGCTGGACATGACCCGGCACTGTGCACTCACAGCTCAGAAAGCCAAAGTTCAACATCAAAACCAAACTTGGCCTGCATCAAAAATAGCCTGACCAGGAGGCAGGGATTCTT
Organism: Hirundo rustica; assembly: GCF_015227805.2. Classification (NCBI taxonomy): domain Eukaryota; kingdom Metazoa; phylum Chordata; class Aves; order Passeriformes; family Hirundinidae; genus Hirundo; species Hirundo rustica. Next base: position 19,612,815 of record NC_053455.1, read on the forward strand.
CCTCTCTCTCCCTTCTAGTGAGAGTGCTGCATCCAGCTCTGGGGGCCACAGCATAAGAAGGTTGAGCACATGTTGGAACAAGTCCAGAGGAGAGCCACCAAGTTGATCAAAAGGTAGGAACATCTCTCCTATGAGGAAAGGCTGAGAGAATTGGAAAAGATAGGGCTTTGGGGTGACTTAACTGTGGCTGTCCAGTTCCTGAAAGGAGCCTACAAGAAAGAAGGAGAGAATTTTTTTACAAGAGCCTGTATTGACAGGACAAGAAGGAATGCCTTCAAACTGAAGGAGAGCAGATTTAGATTAGATATGTGGGAGAAATTCTTTACTGTGAGGGCAGTGAAGCACTGGAACAGGTAGCTCAGAGAAGCTGTGGTTGCCCCATCCCTGGCAGTGTTCAAGGAGAGGTTGAATGGGGCTTTGAGCCAGCCTGGTCTAGAGGAAGTTGTCTCTGCCCCAGTGCAGGGGGATTAAAAGTAGGTGCTCTTTAAGGGGCCTTCCAACCCAACCCATTCTATGACTCTATGATCCTATGATCCTGTAGACACTAAGGATGAATTTCCCTATAGGTGAAATACATCACAGACTTTATATTTTTGATACAACACTACATAAACATTAGTTAATGCAATAATTAGCAAATACATAGTTACAAGGATATGTTAATATTTTTGTGGAATCAAAGCTTCAGAATTAAATGCACACATTCTGTAAAAACAGCATAAGAAAACTGAAAAGTCCTCAAAATTTTCTATAGCAAATAAACAATAACCTAGTGACGAAAGCTTCTGTATACATAAACAATAATGACAAGTCCTACAGTTGAAAAGAACTGCTTGCCTTAGGAAAAAAACCCACAACATATGATGAAGTCATCAGTCATCCAACATAATGAGCAGTTAGAACAGTTAGAAAAACACATAAAAACTAAATTAAATCATTTTTCTTTCTTAATCAATTTAATAAAAGGCACCATCGACCCCTGGGAAATAAGATATCTCAGTTGTTGTCCAAAGCTGAATTCTGAAAGTTAGTTTTGAACTACAGGTAGGATTATGATTCTTTCCCCTTTTCCTTTTTAATAAAGAAAGATGCCAAAGACTTAAGCAGAGACTGCTTGCAAGTGAAGTCAGAAGCAACTCTCCCTACTCTAATTAGGTTTGTAATTTTTTGTTTTTCAAATCTGTGCTGACCTTTTCTAAGACTCTCTAGCAAGAAACATCAGCGTGATGTGTATCTTAACAATGGGTATGTTTGTGTTGGGTTTCCTAAGAAAAAACAAAAGCTGATATTCAGTAACACAGTTTACAAGGGCATTTGGAGGAAATTTTTATGATTTTTTTTTCCCAGAGATCTGTGAATTTGAAACGACTTAAGGACAATCTCCCCTTGCATCAACAAAAAGGTCTTTTTTATGCTAAGGCATTTTGGCTTATGTAATAATTATATTTATCAGCAGTAGTCTGTTTACAGCAACAAGAACTTGAGCATTAACAAATATCTTTTCACGCTTTTGAAATGTTTCTATTTTTTGAAGTTACCTTTACGTTTTCCTATAATTACTGACAATATTGTATTGATAAAAAATGGTCACATTAGATAAATAAAATATTTGTTGCTGAATGGAATGGAGGCCATTAAACCGTATGTTGCAGTATTTCTTCTAGGAGGGTATGGTAGTCTTCCCAAACTAGCCACTTCTGGAAGAAGTAGTTGTTTCATGTATGCGTACTGGTCTACAAGAACACAGTCATGTCTGTCAAACCCCCAGAAAAAGTAAATGGACAGATTTTCTAATAATAGGAGTAGTGTATTAGGGGTCCTTCATGACAGGTGGGTGAGTGACTGGTTCTGCATGAATAAAAAGTAAGGTTTTACTGGAAAAAGAAAATTTATATAAGTTCTGCACATCACCAGTATATATATATGTACATATGAGTGGTAGACAGAACACCTAAAGTGAAAATGGTTGTATTTTCTGTGTGAATTGAAGACATTTAATTTCCAGTTGATGACAAATTTGCATTCAGCATGAATAATAGGTATTCTACCATCAACAACAGGGGACAGTTTCAGTCTCATGCAAATTCTCACTGACTGCATTGTGTCAATTAAAACAGATGGTGTAAGGATGGGAGTTAATGTCGTGGAAGGGAGTTAATGTATTAGGGAAAACATTCTCTTTTTTTTTTTTTTTTTCTTTCTTTCTTTTTGTGAGAAAATGCACTATTCCTTTTATGATTTTTTCCCACTTTCTGGGACCATGATGTGTAAAACAGAAAGATCAAGTCTGTAATGTAAAAGCCTTTTGCATTGTTCTTATTTCTGCTTTCAAGATTTATGATACTAAATATAAGCTGGCTAATATTTTCCTCATCTAATGGTAATCCACAGCCTGCTTGGCATGGATACAATTATTCACAGCTGTATGCAAGATGTCATTAAATGCGGAACAGCATCTCTAGCTGCCTCCTGCATACCGTTAACAGAAAATATTCAGCTTATTCCTCTTTCTAAATCACTCCTCTAAATGACCAAATTTTTACTGATATATTCAGGCATAGCAGAATTTTAAAAAAAAAAAAAAAAAAAAAAAAAAAAAAAAAAAAAAAAAAAAAAAAAAAAAAAATCAATGGCAACCTGATCTTATTTTTACTTTAGTTTACCAGAAGGAAGGTGTTTCAATGCTCCAAGTCTATTTTGTTCAACATTCCACTATAATTTCATTTTTCACATAGATTCAGGTGACTATAACCTTGAGAGATTATTTAAATTGAGATGGTTTTAAACATCCAGTTGCTTAGAATAAAATTAATATTCATTTACTTAGTCAATTCCCTCTATGCTATCTTCTCTATAATCACTAGATGAAAATCCAAAAAAGTTTCTCTGAATTATTGAATTTTTATAGCAAAGGAATTACGTTGCTAGAAACTTACCCCAGGTAAACTTGAGCACCTTTTTCTCCAAAATTCAGGACAGCAGTTTTAAAAAAACAAAGTAGCAATGAAACAAGAAGTAACCCCAAATCCTTTCAGAAAATACTACTCTAAAAAAAAAAAAAAAAAAAAAAAAAAACCAAAACAAAACAAACAAACAAAAAAAGACCACAAAAATACACCTTATGCTTTTTATTTCAGTTGGGGGGATTTTGTGTTTATTGTTTTATTTGTTTTTCTTTTAAACATCTCTCTGCATCCCTCAATGCAATTAACAAAGGTAATAACAAGAATTTATTCTAGAGGAAAGCCTGTTTTTAGGAGTGCATTGCATTTGTTTGGCAATGTTTTGGTTGTGGGATCTACAGGGATGGCTTCTGTGAGAAGCTGCTAGAAGCTTCCTCCATGTCCAGCAGAGCCAATGCCAGCTGATTCCAAGACACACGTGCTGCTGGCCAAAGTCAGGCCAATCAGAAATTGTGGTAATCCCTCTGTGATGAAATATTTTGTTTAAGAACGGAAAAAAAAAAAAAAAAAAAAAAAATCAAAACACGTTATTTGGCAACTGTAACTGCAGATCTGGTTACACAGAGCCCCATCCAGCCTGGCCTTGAACAGCTCAAGGTTGGGAAGTCCACAACCTCTCTGAAGAACCATTTCCAGTGCCTCATCACCCTTACAGTAAAGCATTTCTTCCTAATATCTAATCTATTAGATAATACCTAATACCCCCAGTTTAAGGTTGTTCCCTCTTGCCAATTACTACATGCCCTTGTGAAAAGCTCCTCTTCCTTCTTTCTTGTAGGCCCTCTTTATGTTCTAGAATATGCTATAAGGTCTTCCCACGTCTGTCTCTTTTCTAGGCTGATCTGTCCCAACCCTCAGAAAATGTTTTCAAAGAAGTGTTCCAGCCCTGTGATCAACTTTGTGGCTCTACTCTGGATCCTTTCCCATAGGTCAGCATCTTTTTTGTGTCAGGAAAAATGCATATTGACAAACTGCATAGAAGTCTAAAACCCATCACCTTTAAATTTAAAGCCTCAGAAGAAAATGTATGGAACATGCTAAAAAGCTATCTTTTAAGACAGCAGTTGAATTGAAATAATAGGAAATATAATAATAATATAGTGACAGCATATGTAGCCTAGATTTTCTGAAAGCAATCTTGTAAATCCATAATAAAATAGAATTTTGTTCCTGACTTTCTTGTCTGATACAGATTACTTCTTTGCAGTTGGTAGATTTATATATATATATATATATATATATATATATATATACACATATATATATATATATATACATATATATATATATATATACACACATTGTTTTGGGTATTTCAAAATTTCAACACTGAAACTTCTAGACTCGGAGTAGAGTTTGGGCTAATTTAGTAAACAAGGTTAATGTCATAAAATTAGGTATTTAATCGGGAAGTCATAAGGTTTAGCAGCATGCTTAATTCCATTACAACTGGTTACAAGCTATTCCCCAGACAGCTGTTCATTCAAATGCAAACATGAGGTAACTCCTTCAAAAGCAGTAATCTTCTCCTAAAGGAAAATGGTTCCATCAGGAAGTTTAGAAAAACAGAGCAATTTCTGGTAAACACTGAGACATTTACCTTCCAGTTACCTCAAGTCAACTGTGAGGCAAAAATATTTTCTTTCAGAAACTCAAGTTGTCCTCATGTATGAACATAAAGACACTTGCATTGAATTCAGTGAAGCATTTAAATAAAAGCTACTTAAAAAATTCCTAGAGTTTCAATATCTTTTTGTGCAATAGATATGCTATATCTGTGTTGGCATTGCTTTAACTAACCCATTGACACTGATGGAGGTTTTTGAACATTGAAACGTGCAGTTTCACACAGCTGCCAGAGGAGCTAAAATATTAGCTGTGGAATTGGCAAATCTTACTAATTTAAAACAGATCTAAGTGATTACATATTAAATTGTGCCTTTGGAGCCAGTTTTTCAAATATATGTTAATTTCAGAAGATCATCTCACAATTAAGCGTCAGGATCAAAAACTTTTGAAAATGGTCACAAATGAAGGAAAGAGACTAGCACTCATATTTCAGTTACATTTCACTAAGCACATGCAAAAATTTTAAGTCAAGTTAAAGAAAGCTAACAAATAACAAATTTGGATCTGATAATATTTTTCAGAAGATTGTGCAGATATATATATCTCCTCTTGTGCAAATATGTCTATCCCTTCAGCACTTATTTTGAGTGCAATAGCTCTTCATTTTATACCACAATATATAATATAGTTAGCTTACTCCTGCTGAACTACTTTAGTCTTGTGCTTGTCAAGATCTGACTATTATCTTGCTGTTAACTCCATTACTAGACCTCAATAAAAAAGACTTCAGAATTCACCAAGTTTCATTTTGGATTCTCTTTATTTATTTTTTTTTTTTTAGATTTAGATTTAAATACAAAAAGAAATAACACGACATTTATCAGTATAGCATAATACAAACATAAAAGCAAATTTTATTTGCATTGCCATAAAAAAAGATTTTAAATATGAAGGACCATTCTACAGATGGTGAATGTCAGTACACAAATCACCACAGCTGTGTGCAGTGTTGTTCTCCACTTCTGTGGACCATACCAATTTGAGTATATGCCAGTATATTAATGCTACATTTTTTAAAGTAATTTTACACTGTTTAAAAATGTAGGTGGTATATATTATCCTTTTTTTTTAATACAATTTCTTTACTGGATACAACTGGACACTAAATTATTGTTCAGCAACCAGATTAATAAAACAGAAAATACCTTACCACAATTCTTTTTTTCTCCCAGTCTGTTGCTGGAGAGGTCTAATGGAGCCTGAAGTACCTAGTACATTTTCTATAGAAAATTTTAGTAAAATGCCTCCTAAAATAAGCAGGCCAGATCCAGAAACCTCTGAATTTCAAAGTAATTGTATACGATATTAGTTTTATGTAATTGTGTTCAGAACAGAAAACATAGAATAAAAATGTTTTCCATCATGAACAGGAAGTACCAAAACATGCATAACTCATAGTACAGTGAAAACTTCAAGTGCATTTTAATATTATTTTAACAAATTTAAAATAGTTTCTTAAGATATTCAGCAGATTCACTCATTTAAGACACTTTCCAAAGTGACTTATTCATCATATGTTTTGAATATTTTCTAGAGATATTATTAATCAGCACAATTCCACAGTTGTAGTTATGATCTGCAAAAAAACCCTATACTTTGAAGACCAGTCAGAGTAGGATTTATTCGCACTTTGTGGGCTGGTTGTGCATGTTTCCTCAAATTATGTATAAAGGAATTCTATGACATAGATTTCATGTTTTCCTTTCAAGCGCAAATATGGGATACATCCAGTCTCAGTAGTTTTAGGTCATGAAAGCTACAAATATTTAGAGAAAAAAAACAGCAACTTTATAAAGCTGCACAAAATAACACTTTCCCAATGCCACAATCTGCAGTGAAACTATTCAAAACTGTTCTAAGTTGTGCATTCATAAGAGGTTTCGAAGCACAGTATACAGGAAGCTTAGACAGATACAAAAGTAAGTGCACTGAAGTGTGTACTCATGGCCTGCCAGTCCCATTGCAATTACGAATTAATGTGTCATCTTTATTTTTATGTACTCTGCCTTTGTCGAAGGTATAACACAGTGAATGAATGCCTGGTTGAATATAATGTATCATTACTTCTTTACTCACTAAATCATGTTTGAGCTTTTTTACATAAAGAGACACTCCAGCAGGGTCTTGGTATGCATTGACATTTTATGCACCACTAATGTCAAAAAACACACTTCTCCAATAGCACAACTCATCCAAGGTTTTCAAAACATGTATTAGTGCAGTGGCATGAAAATCGTGATAAGGATTTGGTCCTGAAGACAAACTAAGAAAGATGTCGGCATAAAAAAACAGGAGTGAAAAAAACGATGATTTTCTTAAAATATCACTTTAGTAAATCTAGGAAATATGTAGACTGCCAAAAAAATTTTTTGGTAGACAAGTTTCCTAGTGTTGTGGTTTCAGCTCTTATAATGAAACTCAAAAGTTTCCTCTCAGACCTAAAATTCTAATATTTTTTTCTCACAATTTTTATGATAGGAATATTGAACTAGTAGATTTTCCTACAGACTAGAAATTGAAAATCTAGATTTTGGTCAGTGCTGTTGCTGCTAGCACCATCATTATTATCTGCTCTGCAATAGAATCTGGAAATTGGTATAATCTGAGACATCTGGTAAACTCAACACTATAAGGTACAAATGGAAAATACTAAAGTGTTGCCACTAAATATTTAATATCAAGACATAAATATGATCCTTTAAGACACAGTTTCTGTATTATCTGCAGTTATCTTGTCAGTGATCACTTCTGTAGTTTTTTACTGTGACACTTTCACAAATATAGAAACACAGAATAATTAAGGTAGGAAACGACCTCCAAGATTATTGAGTCCAATCTTTGACTTAACAGCACCTTTGACTGTACAACACTTTTGACAAAACGCTAAACGGCACATCCAGTCAAACACTTCCCTGGGCAGCCTTTTCCAATATTTAACTTCCTGTTCAGTGAAGAAATTCACCCTGACGCCCATCCCAAACCTCCCCTGGTGTAGCTTGAGGCCATTTGCTTGAGGCCATAGCTTGAGGCCACTCTTGTAGTGTTGCTGCTTGCCTGGGAGAGAAGGCCGACCCCTACCTGGCTACAGCCTCCTTTCAGGCAGTAGTAGAGAGGGCTAAGGCCCTTCCTGAGCCACCTTTTCTCCAGGCTAAGGAAACCCAGGTCCCTCAGCCACTCCTCACAGGACTTGTACTCCAGACCTTTCAAATCCTCATTGCCCTTCTCTGGACGTGCTCCAGCACCTCAATGTATTTCTTGCAGTGAGGGGCCCAGACCTGGACGTAGTACTGGAGGTGCAGACTCAGCAATGCCAGATAGAGTGGGTCATGTAAAGAAGATTTTCAGTTTTACTCTGTGTGGGATATCATTCTTGAGACAATACTTTGGGTTCCACCAAATATTAAATCTTAATGCAATGGCATGGCAGTTTTAACAAAGCAGAAGAACTTTGTATGATTTAGTGTCAGAAACAGAAAAACAAAGGAAATCCCTAAAGCTAGTACTTCACAGATTCACAAAGATATTTGACACCTCTCCTCCCTTCCCCCTCCTCTCCTGTTTTGAACAACATTCATGTGCGCAGAGCCTTGGAAAAACTTGAGACTCACCAGAGCTCTGCAGCAGAGATGGTCTGCTGGGATTCAAAAGGTAACGTTTTCTGGGACATTTAAGAGCCACTAATGTGTGCTGTAAGACTATCAGGCACTTCCCTAAAGATTCATTGAGCAAGTATTGTTAACCATGCAGAAAAACACAGAAGTACTCTGACTTCTGCAATTCCCATTTTTTTGGTACCAAGTGCAGTGTCAAGTCCTGCAGGAGCAGCCCTGCTCCCTTCAGCCTGAGCTGTCACTGCTCTGTGTATGCTTTATTTCACCAACCAGATTTCCTTAAGCAAGACACCAAGGAGGTTAAAGTTGAATCCAAACTAAGAGAATAACTGAGAAAATAAGTCTTCTAAATGAATGAACATTTGCCAATATCTGATTTACACAAATCCCCTCCAAATCTTTGGATCCCTTTTCTTCAACTCTGGGACATGTGGCACATTTGCAAGTCCGTTTGGTTTTGGTATGTTTGGAAATATATGAACATATATTTGGAAATATATGATTATCAATATATCAATTATGTCAGGAAAAGGTGTTATTTATTACTAACCTGATAAAAACCCAAAGTATTAAAAATCAACAGTCCCAGACTACCAAATGATAAAATGTAATGGCCATCTAACCTGTTCAAAGAGTAAGCCTGAAATGAGAATTACAACTTTTTCACTATCAGGTGGATCCACCCTCTTGATTTGTGAAAACCTAATTTACAAATACCAAAACAGTGGGGTTTGGGTGTTTCCTACTTATTTCAATGGTATCTATGAATCCAACTGTGTGATAAAGGAAAGACATTAAACATTTAAGCATTTATCCATTACATTTCCAATCAGCATGAGTCAATTGAAAATACATTAATATCTGTTCTAACACTGCAACTGAAGTCTCAGGTAACTATCTGAGAAGCTCATATTTCATTTTTTTCCTTTCCTTGATTCATTTGTTGTCAAAAGAAAAATGTTTTTAGGAGAAAAAAAAAAAAAAAAAAAAGCTGAAAATTTTGTTCTTAATTTATGCGGAAGGAAAAGTAAAATAGAATTCTGCTCTAAAAATCTTATTACTTTAGGATAATATTGTCACTTTTATGCTTTGAATTTATATTTACAATAGTAGTTATCAAGTTTAGTGCTTGCTGAAGGCCACACAAACTTTTGTACATTTTAGTTCTGCACATACATATATCTGTCAATTTTCTGAAACATTTACGCTATTCTGTTGATATTTATATAATGTTATTGGAAAAACAATATAGGAAAGTGATGGGACTGCAGTGGTGCATTAAATAAGCTGTCACTGGCAGTGACACAAATGATGCACAGGATGAACTTTTAAGTTGGATTTTGTGAGATTTTCTTTACAGTGTGGAGTGTATGACATGTGAAAGAGTGAACAGATGGCATACAAGGAAACATCCAGTCTAGGAAACAAAGAGCCAGGGCCTTTTCAACTCTGCCTTAGTTCTCAAGTTTCCAACAATAGTTTTACCAAGCTGGATTGTCACACATCTCATAGTATACTAAGTTGTGTGGTCAGCAAGTTTTTACAGTAGAGCTGCATCTGATTATGAAGAGTACATAAGCACTAACACTTTTACAGACTCTGTGTTCTCCAAATATATTTTTCTTCTTTTGCTTGGTTTTGTAATTTGTTTGGTTTGGGTTTTTTATGTATTGTTTGGGCAGGAGGGGGTGTTGTTATAATGTTTTATTCTGTTTTTATTCCACAGATTATAGACTTTCCACACAATATATTTTCTCCTGTACGGACTTCTGTGAGTAACTTTTAACCAAATCTTTCTTAGACATTGATAGGTTATCTAATTGAAAGGCAACAACATTAAATCCACAGAGCTTGGTGAGAATGAGGAAAAAAAGCATTGATTGGTGCTGGAATCAGTGAAACAGAGCAAGCCAAACCAGTTACTCAAAAGAGTATCAAAGGAGACCAATTTTCTCTGCCGTAAAATCCACCAACATGCATCAATGAGATAAACTGGAGTCAGAAGGCCACACTAACCAAAAGGAGATTATTGCCTAAATGTGAATAAAATTTATTATGGAAGAAGAGAATCTTAGGATTATATAAAATTTACAGTATATTCAGGGAAGGGCTAATGGCACAGTGGAGGGGGTGTAGAAGTGAGGAACATGTGTCAGAAAAAAGGTGTAAAAGGCAAGAAAAAAAAAGAAATGGCATGTAAGCAGGTTGCTGGTCAGCAGACTTGTCTGACTGACCCCTGTTCCTGATCACTTCAAATTGCACTTTCTTAAACTCTATTACTGCTGGTTTTCCACATTAGTGTTCTCTTTGCTCCACATAAGTGTGTGTTTAATGATCTGGTAAACAATTTTGGGCTAATTTGGGGTCTTGCACCTGCAAAACCCTGAAACTCTGGCTATGGTAGGTTCTCAACAGTGTAATGATAGCACTGGCATCACAATCACACCTCTCTCCATCTTTTCTTTATATCTTATAAGCAAATCTAGCTTTATATTGAAGAGAATCAGGCCTGGTGCATAGCAAAGTAGATTATAGTAATTTAAATGATTGCTAAATATAGTACAACAATACCTGTGTGCAGACTTAACTTCCAACCAATGCACAGCACCAGTTAGCATGTTGCAAACAGTGCCAGAAGCTGGATGAACCAGTAGAGAATTTTCTCAGGTTCCAAAAAGAACTGTATAATATTACTGAAAAATCATGAAAAGTGATGATCATCATCTTCACTGCCATTACCACCACTGTTGATAACCACTCCCAGAGGAAGACACATCAGGGACTCCCATCTAGCTATTGGAGACTTCTCCCTTTCTCTCTTCCTTTCTTTCTTTGTGCCTCTCTGTGTCCTAGGTTACAATGTAAGATGTGCTCAAAGTATGTATTCTGTCACCATCTACATGAGATGTTGAAACTAAGTTGTGCACCACTGTTTCCCTTGCCCCCTCCCTCCAGACTGTCTTCTGTTAATGGCCCATCAATGCCCTACTGCATGACTCATAGATAACTCCCTCCAGGAGCTATCTCTGTTTAATGGACAATCAAGGACCCATTACAAAACTGATAAAATTATATCAGCCCATTGTGAGATGCTCCACCCAGGGGGAGGAGCCAAGCATTCCCACCTGGATATAATCTGGCATCTGGGACAGCACAGGCAGCCTTACCCACTGGATTCCCAGAGGACAAGAGCTACCAGACCTTTCTGCGGGAACACTGCTTCAACAAGACCGCTTCATCTGGACTGCCACCACCACGGTTTCAGGTTGTATTCTGACTCTGTCAGTAGTCCTTTGTACCACTGCATGTGTTTTATTTTATTTTATTTTACCTTTTTTTTTTTTTTTTTTCCTCTCCCATTGAATTGTTTTTTCTGACTTGGAGTCTCTCGCTGGTTTTGCCTTCAAGCCACTACACTCTGTTGTCAAGTGGTCTGCATGCCAGCTGTTAAAGTGAGACAATTATTGTGAAGAGCGTGAAGGTCTGCAGAGCAGCAGCTGAAGGAAACCAAGGACTTGGGATTCAGCTACAGAAGACACCAGTGGTCTTTATGTGTGCATATTCCCCTTACTCCATTTTTCCATTTATCCTTGACCAACAAGAGATAAAAAGCTAGACTGGGACACCTGTGTTGTGCATGTTTGTGTCAGTGCTGTTTGTGCACATGTGGATCAGGCATTGATCTCCATCTGGGTGGGTCCATGTGACTGTTTATAGGTGCTCTGTGTGAATGTGTGTACATGTGATTGAACCAGCATGCATGGAGTAACTTCCCAACACTGCTACGAGGTGGACCTGAGGGCACAGAACTGGAGCAGCTTCCCATCTATCAGACTGAGGAGGCATCACTGGCTCTAAGAGCACACCAAAGCCAGTGAGAGAGAGTAGACTAGGGAGGAAAAAATTCTTGGGCCCTGAAGTCCACTAGATCTAGCAACTTTTAACAGAATTTATATTTGTTATAAAAGTCATTGTCATCTCCATCATCAAGTCAAAATTTTCTTTACCTTTAAAATACATATTAAGGAGCCTGCACAAATTATTACAATAAACTTCCTTTACATAGGAGAGATTAACAGAATCATTGCAGCAGTAAATGAACCCAAAAACAAGTGACACAGACTTCTCCTGGCATTAAAGGTATAATTGAAATGAAATTTGCATTCTCCAGCGAGTTGATGAACTGGCTACTGATATACTAACCATGCATAACTAAAACAATTTTTGTTCAGTTTTCACCTTCTGTGCCCATTGGGTCCCTCGATTTCAGTCAATGGGCAAAAATACTGTAAACATATGCTTTGTACACTTCCTGAGCCAATTATTTTCAATTGTTATTTCTTGGAAAGACTGTCAGTTTGAATGGGAATTACTTGGAATCATTTAGCTGTGCTGGGATTAGTGAGATCCAAGTGGTTTAGTCTGAAAAGGTGATTCAAGAAAGCTGAACAGTAGCATGGGTTTTTCAGTTTGGACATATGCAATACCAGCTCTATTATGAAACAGTAAAATATTGATCTAACATTTATCACTGTCCTGTAATACTTAATTGAAGGAAAAAAATGAAGAAAAATCTACCTGAAAGTTATAAAGCAGTGAAATCCAATGGTAATGAGAATAAAAATTCCTTTGAAAAATAAGTTTCCCCTCATCTGATGTGACTTTAGTACAAGCTAAAGCATTGCACAGGCCTCTTATTGTGACGGTGAAAGTCTTTCATGCTCAAGCAATAGCCATGTATTTTGAAGAAAGGGCAAGGCTTTTCTGGTTTTAACTATGTGATTACAACAGGCAACTAAGTTAAACATTTTGCAATCTTCATATTAGTAGAAAATAATAATATTTTATAATTAAACATTATTATAGCTGATAGTTAATATAACTTTGCTCCTGAAATAATCAAGTGACAATGAATCAAATAATAAAACAGAAAGAACAAAGCATAATGGCTGTAGAACACTAGTTTCATGTCTAAAAATAATAATAACAAAATTCTCCCTTTGGTCAAGGTTTCTACATGAGCCAAGATATTTCAGTTATCCTTTAAAGAGAGATTAGAAGACTGAACAACATTTTATAGATGCTAGTGTTAAGTTGCTCAGAGTCTGCAAAATAGATCAAAATTGGCAGGCTACATTTGCCTCAGTTTCTATGTCCAGTGTTTTTGAAGCCAAGCTTCTTCTCAGTGATTATAAGGATCCTTTGCTCATTCTCAATCATCTATATCAGACTTACACCACTAGAAGGTAAAATTCAAACTCAGTTTTGGATAAAATAAACTTTAAATTCCTTATAATAATTTCCTGTCTGAAAGCTCATAATTCTTTCTGGTAAGATGTGAAGTATTTATTGACCCTTGACCAGATAAGGAAAAGAACAGGATCAGTATAACCAGTATTTTGTCAATATGCAACTGAAACAAGAAAAGCTGGCAGTCAGAAAAAAACATACCCTGATCCTTTTGAAAGCTCAAGACACTGAGCTGGGACAAAAGCTGGGTTCTTCAACAGCTCTCTCGCACAGCCTATAGTCAAGCTAGCCAAGATTGACATGATTGACAATGGCTATCTATAAGGTCTTTGTAGATAGATTTTAACATGACAAGAGGTCACTGCATCACTGGCTATAAATACACTGGAAGTTTATCCTCTTTAAAAATTAAAATATTTTATAATGCAGCAGGTATCCTTCCATCAGTGTCATGAATTTGATTTAGAATAGGGAATGGAAGGACTGTGTTCATATTACAGAATATTGGTCTTAGCATTTGTGAGTTTTATTTTAATCAAAAGTAAAACAGCTACTTTTTTTTTTTTTTTTTTTTCTACATAACTATTGGCTAGCTTAAAACATTTCTTTCTTTAACATGTTTTCTGGTGAAACATTCTAGTTTTCACATTCAGAGTACTGCCAAACAGGCTGCACTGCTACCTCTCAGTTTGACTGCAATTCTTACTGTTCTGTCCAATGTAGTTTTGCCCCAGAACCTTGGCTCTCATTTTTTTTCTCCAGACTGGAAAAAATGGGGCAACCTACACAATGATACACACATGGCTAGTTTAACACTTGAATGCTGTACAAAAATACTTGATATGTGTGTAACCCTGTAGCTTTTCAGAATGCTATACTAATATAATTTAACTGCTTTTCCACTCTCTTTAAAAAATATATCACAAGAAACAGTGTTTGAGCCATTTAAGCAAAGGAAATAAATATCCTCCTTCTTTCTAAATAAGTATATATGATGCTTACAAAATCATTTTAGGACCTCACTCTAGACACTTATGTAAAAGGATTTTAATAATGAAATTTTAAAAAGAAACAGTCTCTTGATCTTAGACAAACTGGAGATTTTTGACTGTATAACTCTCCAAGAAAAATCTGAAGCGTCTAAATCCCAAAATCTAAGCTTGCTATGAACACTGTAGAACACCAGAAATCCTCATCAATATTTGTTATAAAATTCTCTAGAAAATCAGTTTAAATTATAGGTATTAGAAGAGGACTTTACATTCTCTTTAGATAAGACAGGCTAACTATGGGAATGAAAAAAGGTTATTCTAAAATAGAAAAAATATTACTGAGTAAATATTTATATTTCCAAGGCAAACAAATAAGGCGATAAGAGATGTAAATTTACTATTAGTGACTTTGCTTAGATGAAGTAAAAGGAAAATTGTTTCACTGTCAGTGTGCTGAAGCAAATACAGAAATAAGTCTACTAAAAAACTACCAGTTGGATTATAAAAAATTCTGAGTAATTGACTGAAAAGGGAAAAGTATATTAAAATATCTATCTCCTGCTCTAGGCTAGATAGATAATGCATGTGTTTAGTTTTGTGTATTGCCACACTCTTCCCTTCTGCTCTCTGGGGGGACTCCCAGAACATGTTTCCATACAACATTTTACTCTTGATTATGAATATAGTGATGATGTAAACCAAATCTTTTTAATATTTATGCTGTAATTAGTTTTGCCCCTTATCAATATGAACTGTCTTATAGGTAGCAGAAAGAAAATAATTGGCTACCAAATTATAAGTAGTAATGCTGAATTAATAACTGGATTAGAAAGTTGTAGGTCATTTGTGATTCCTTTTAATGGAAAGTTTTGAATGTTCAACAGATATGAAGATCATGACATCTAAATAATAGAAATGTGGATTTGAGAATGCAATTCCTACTTTTTTCTTTTAGGAAATTGTATGTACTAAAACCCACATATATTTATTTTACTGGCCAGATTAAAAGGAGTATATATACATCTATGACAGTAAATATTTTAAAAAATCATGTAGTGTTAGGTATTTAAATATTTTTAGGGCTTTTTGGGGTTTGTTTTTTTCCATAATACCACTTTTAAAAAGTGCCTTCAAATAGTATGTTATGCAGTTTTAAATATAAAGTCTGACTTCTAACACAAATAGTTCTTAAATTGTAAAACAAAGCCTAAAATCAAAATTAGCATAATTCTTATTAAAGTACAATTCTAGGGATTTCTCAGTGCATTTCTTTTTTTGTAGCTCTAGACTTCTCCCTGCATTGGACCGGTGAATTCCTTCCCTTGGCTTTCCTGATGAGACTGATGAGAAAGGTACCAATTAGCCCCTTTCAAATGTTCATACAATAACCACTATAGTTCAACTGCTCCTGACAGCCTAACATGCCCTCATGAGATGGAAATTTTTTGTTACCCTTCATAAGCAAAAAATCTGTGACTGTTTCTGGGAGCACAGGAAAACCTTATCCATGTTTCCCAAACTTTCAGATGTACCATGTAATTTGAAGGTGTTCTGGGGCAAGAGGGCAGTTCTTGCTTTCCACTCCTTGCCTGTTTTGTCACAATGACATTGTTGTGGGCAAGATGAAAAATACAATATGACCAAGGAGGTGGTAGTATTTGCAGGTGTTTCAAGAGGTTTTACACATTGCCAGAATGAGCAAGAATCCTTTTACAGATAACAGGAAATAGATAGCAACATTTTATTAAGGCAGGTATTGACAGTGATCTGTGCATTAGTTTCGAAGGATGTCACTAGTGAGGCAGATATTCTGACTGTTTTCAGTGCTGTTGTATTCCCATCTTAAACAGAGTTCCTGCATGAAATATGTCCTAACCAGAGCCTCCTTGGAAAGCTAAATACCTAAATACAGTTGATTTGGTGGTTTAAAAGCAATTCCAATTTGAATTTCATCCTAGAAACCACCCTCAAACTAAAAGAAACAAAGCCAAAACAGAGAATCTTTAAGTTATATATTTTTCTTTTCACAAGGATATTCCTTTATAAGAACTCTATGCTGCATAAAATTTGACTGTTTCACAGGCAGTTTATTTTGTAGCTTTATTCAGCTACCTCAGATTGCTGAAACTGAGACTTCATGTTGGAATTCGTTGCTCTGCTATTGGAGATTATTTATTGTCTGCCTGGTGTGTGAATACTGAAGCAAAAAAGTCCTAGCTGAGTTCTTCTGTCCTTTTTGTTACTGTCCTCCTTCCTGTCCATCAAGGGGTTTATCCTGTGATTCCCCATGCAGGATTTTTAGGAAACTTTGCCATCATTTGCTTTCACTGCAAAAAAATATTCTCAGCACATAGGAGACGAAAGCAGTTGTGAAAGGTGTGACAGAGGTGTCTGCATTTCAATGATTTATCTGTTGTTTTTTCTTAAAGGCAGAAGCCTAACTACCACATTTTGTTCTGGAAAAATAATGTTGTCTTAAAACCATTCCAGACTTTTCAGGTCTAAAAGCAGGAACAAGACAATCCTATTCCACATAAGAAAGTTAAATAGGAAAAAAATTGTTGAGGAAATGGAGAAGAAATGGTACTTTAAAGACATGAAACCTAAGAAAACCTTTAAATTAAGTCAGGAGTACATGAAGAGTATGTGAAGAAAACTATGTAATTGTTATATGTACTTCAATCTTATAAATTGTAGGTATAAGTATAAATGGTCAAGGACTAGTGAGAATGGAAGACACAACTTCTCATAGTTGCTTGACAAACAAGTCACTTCTTTTCATGGCAGGAAGTACAAAACCACTTAGAAAGGAAGGTATAGATATCCCCTTAAATCTGTATTTCTTCATTATCTGCCTTTACTTGACTTGCTTGAAAATTATGGAGCTGGTTTATTGAAGAAAAAAAAAAAAAAAAAAAGACATTTTAATTCATTCAAAAAAAATAATACTTGTGGTAGTTGGCATCATTTACAGTCATGATAACAGTTAACACCTGTGTTGCTTAACTACAAGTTTGCATTCTTTACCACCAGGAAAATGTACTTTCAAGACCTGGGCAATAAAATATACTGAAAGAATTTCCCACCTAATGCATGTGAGTGAGAATTTAGATCATCAGCTTGTAGGCATTTTGGAAATGTTATTTCTTTTTAAATGAGATAGAACACTGGGAGTGGTTTTATAGCTAAAAAGCGTTGCAAATATCTAAATCCTGGAAAACCTTGGGTAATCTGCTGTGGTGAAATGAAATTCTCTAACTCCTTGTAGGTAGTTCTGTATTTCGGCTCAGAGGTCATAAAGAATGTCTGTTTAACATCTCAAATCTTGATCAATTCTATGTTAGGAGAAATGTGGTAACAAGGTGTTGGGATATGGGAAGTGGTATGACCACAGCTTGAAAGATGTAGGAAGCACCACTCAGGGTCCCAGAACTTGTGAATTAAGTCCAGGTGTTATGTGTACATTACCATGAATTGCTTCAAAATCTGAAAGGCAACTTTTATTTGGTTTCTCATTGCTAAAAGTGGGACTTAATAATTCACCTGAACTTTGAAATATTTTATCTATGAAGGTTATATTGTATTTCTAAATCCGATATATTTAGGCTATGAATTGTGTGTCCCAAGTATTAGAAATTGTGGTTTGAAAGAATTTCAGAGACAGCTGAATGCTTAATGTGTCCATTGCTCATTCTGCAGCTCAAATTGGAACAAACAAAAAATGTTTTAAATCAGAAATATGAATTCTGATGCCTATAATTTGAGGTTGTATAGTGGCCAGCAGCTGTTATCCTGTTCCAATATCAACAACTCAATATTCCTATTGAACAGAAACAATGGGTCTTACTTTGAAGGCTTTAATATTGTAGATTTGATAATCAACATACACACAAAAAAAATAAAAAAATAAAAAAATAAAAATAAAAATAAAAAAAAATAAAAAAAAAAAAAAAAGTGGAGCAAGACAAAAAAACCAACAGAAAATCCACTTGACGGCTGAATATTTCATTGACCAGCTCAGTGTTCTGGAGATTCTGAAGTGATAGAAAAGCTAGAGTGTTATGGAAATTAACTTAACAATCATTCCAAATATTATAATAATTATCCAATTATTATAAATATTATATATGCCATGATAGAAAGTAGAAAATCTAGACTGTGTGAAGGCTGCAAATGAAGCTGCCATGAAGGGAAGAATAGTGAGTGTTGAAAAGAGGTGAAATGAGCTAATAAATGAGGTACTGACCATATCATCACGGTGAAACTGTGGCACACGTTGTCGCAGAGAGGTGGTGGCTGTCTGATCCCTGGCACTCGAGGTCAGCTTGGACAGTACTGTGAGCAACCTGGTCTAGTTGAAGACTTCCATACTTATTGCAGAAATGTTGGACTAGATAGTTATTAAAAGCCCCTTTCAAATTAATGTTGTTATTTAACATGTAACTTAAGCATTAATATTAAGTAAAAGTCAAAAAGAATGAAGATAGTAGTACCACACGCTATCTTTGTAGGACCAGGCTTCGTCTATCTTTTTTTTTCTTCTCCAAGTGGAATCTTAGAGACTGGTTTGTACAAGATTGATGCCATGCATGAGACAAGTATCTGACAGACAGCAGGGCAGTATTTCAATAATCTTCTTGACCAAATAGCAGAAAGTGATTAAGTGAAAGTTTGCAGTAACAGGTAAGTATATCCCAAGAGATATAAAAACAAAACAAAACAAAAGGAATTGATGACCAATTAATTGAAAAAAATAACAAAAAATATCATTACTTGAAGAAAACCAAACTTTAGCTGCAAAGCTGCATTAATGATCTCCATGTGGGGGACTAAACAAAATATGATTACATTATAGGTTTTTCCAGTGTATGGATAAACATTGCTGATGTTTGCAGGGCAAATTTTTGAGACAAGAGCTTTCAACACCATGCTTTTTTTTCTGAGAATAATGAACACGAAGTGACATTCTAGAAAAAAAGAAATACTTTTGGGAAGGAAAAAAAAATCTAAAAAAACTCCCTGACTCTGAGAAATTTACTTGTAGCTATTAATATAATTATTAACTCGGCAGTAATTTCTTTATAGTCAAAATTAGTTGTTATATTCACTTATCTGTTCATTTTAAGAGGTCATAACTTTCTATTAAAAATATTATTGTTTGTAGTATTTGTATTTTAATTTCATAATGATTTTATTATTTGTATTCTGTTAAGAGCAAGAAGTTTCTCCCAAAATCAGCCAAGAACACTGGGTTCATAAGGTCTGGATGCTCATAAAAATCTTTGCTTCATACACCATTGAAATTAAGGCTTAAATTTTATTAATAATATTCATCTCAAAGGTTATATTCTTGAATGGAAGATATGCATATTTTTGAAGTTCATATAAACAAAATATTGCATAGGTGACAATTTACAGTCAGTTTAAATTTGAGTTAAATGCCTTCAGATGAAGGACTTCTTCCTCTTAAGGGCTTAGAACAGTTCAAAATTTGTTGATAGAAATGTTCATACACATTAAATATCCATATTTTCCCAGCACACAGAAAAGGCCATATCGCTCAAAATTATTCTTTGTTTAGATCACCTAAGAACTTTGAATAGAAATGTAAGTAAATAAAAAGATAGATTAAACAGCACAATAGATAAGTTCCCATTCACGTAATTTAGTCTGTCTAGCCTAACAGTTGCCCAGGCTGTTTTTATAACAAATAGAGCGAAAACCAGAAATAGATCTCAAACGGGAAATTCATTCAAGCCTAAAGGATGGGTTAGGTTATCTTGAATGGACTCCCAACCCAGACCAGAGTAATTGCCTCTTGAAAACACTTTCAGTTTACTAGAAAGGTAGTTGATGTGCTTAGCTGAGAACAGAAACATATTTGAAGATTCCCTTTATAAATCCACTTTTAGACCATTTCTGATGAGAATCCACTGCTTCACAGTCCAATTGTACTTCATCTACTGTTATAAAGAATTGATTTGGAACATATTATTAAGTATATTTGCCCTCTCCATTAAACTTGGCTTAGTAATTCTTGGGGTTTTTTTCTCCCAAAGGATTTCTATAAAATTTCTCTCTATTTTCCCAACAATTTTGATAAAAATATGGCTAATAATGCTCTGTTTTCTCTAAGGTTTTGATCCCTTAGTTAAAATAAAATTTTGATGGTTTTGTGAAGAAAATAATGTAAAATTATTTAGATGTGTTAATGATATTTATTGTTAATGACGAAAGAAGATCTATAATTTCTAACACTATCAGAACTACACAGATTTGACATTAAAAAAGCCCAAGAAATATTTTCTTTTCAATCCACAGGTTATAGGAACAGGCAGTTATATTTAGTAAACCTCTCAAATTCCATTTCAACAAATTAATTTTCTGTTTGTATGAGAACCATTTTCTATGCATTCTTAGCTCCAAAAATAATTATTCAACTCTTAAAATCTACAATGTGGGTTATTTCTTAAAACAGAAAGCCAATTAAAGAATTCTGATTGGGTTTTTCCAATTTCTTATTATGATATTGAACCACAAAGCCCAAAATGTAATAAGCTAGGTAATGCATTTGAGATTATTTTCTAGTTTTCCCCCAAAGAGGTTGCTGGATCCATTCGGTGTATATAAAATATAAATGAAGTCATTTATGAACTGCTGTAACTCAAATCCTGTTCCAGGCCAGTGCTGAAAATGAGACCTAGTCTCATGTTTTCCTCATATTGGGAAACATAAATAACATTGTTTCCTAGCACATGGGCAAAATATTACTAAGTTCAAAAGACAAAATAAAGGAGAAATAAGTATTGAGCTATTTGTAATGGTTATATTAAAATACAAAATCATCTTGAATGTCTTTCCTTCCAAACAGCCTATGGCTGTTTACAGTAACTACATGAGATGAAAGCCAAAACTGTGCTCTCTTGGAGAAAATAGTTTGAACTTAAGTTAGTTAAATCATGAATTCTACAGAGTGTATATACCAATTTTTGTTGATAAGGATTTATACTGAGATGCAGAAAAGCAAAAAGATGTAGTTGGACCTTGTTTTTAACAAAGCCTTTAAAAAATAGAAATTCAGAATCATGACATAATTTTTATTTTGATCTTATTTTTATGAGACATCTAAGTAAAATCCTCATTTTAAGAATTAGAAGTTTAAAAATTCAGAAATCCTCTTGGCATTCAGAGTTCAACTAACAACTATATTTAATGCAGTAGTTCTTGATTTAATTTGTATTGAAATTAGTATCTGCCTCTCAGTGCACTTGCACTGTAAGATAAAATCATCCTTTTGTTTGTTTTTTTCTCCCTGTATTTTATTTTTACTCATCTTAGATTTTCAGAAAATCTTTGACATTGCACAGTATATTTACTATTAGTCTGATAGCTTAAAATGATAGTTTCAATAAAATTACCATTACAATCCAAAAATATCAAAAAAGTCTTATGCTTCAGTTGGAGAGATACGTAAGTATCTGATGTGAACATCATTTTACAGGGAGAATGGGAATGGAAAGGATTCTTTAAATAATGGCATACTGGTCTAGACCAGACCTTTGGAAATCATCCAGTCCACCATGTCAGAGGAGGACTATCTGCTGAGTCAAACATATGAAAATAAATCAGCTTGCATTGGGTCATTCCAACAAAGTTGTGAAAAATCTCCAAACATGAACACTCCCCAGGCTCTCTGAACAACCTGTGCCAGTGTGTTACCACATGTATGAGGAAGAAATATTCTGGCTTCCTATTATGTAACCTGAATTTTCTTTATTGCACTATGCGGTCATTGCTGTTCATATTTTTGATGGAGACCATCAAATAAAGACTTTTCTTTGTCCTACAGTTAGTCAAGTGAAAACAGACATTAGATCTTCACTTAATCTGCCTGAAAAAATTCTATTTATATATTAGGTGCTCTGACCCCTTAAACATCTTGATGGCTTTCCACTGACTTGTTCTAGTCTGTCAATGTCTTACTTGTAGTGGCAACTCTAAAATTGTATATGTTCTAAATTTGGTCTCTAAGTGTCAAAGAAGAAGAAATAAACACTCCTTTTGACCTACTGACTACACTCTTGAAGTTAGCCTTCACTGGTGCAAGGGTACATTGCTGATCTATGCACAATTCCTGTCTACTGAGACTATGTCCTTTATGCAAAGTTACTTTCCTGCCAGTCAGCCCCAAGCATGCACTGTTGCATGGAGTAACCCTGCCTCTGGTGAAACAATGCATTCAGTTTTGCTGAGCTGTGTGAACTCATCTTAATGTTACCCATGAAACTGCTGAGGATGCAGTCTATCTTACTATCCAAGTTCCTAATTATGATTTTAAATAGTATTGATGCCACCATACTCCCCATGAGAAATGTCCTCGTTACTGGATACCTGTCCAAATTTGAACCCCTAACCTCTTACTGTTAGCTGAATCATGCAGACACTTTCCCTCCCAACTGACAGCCCAACCGTACAGATCATATCTCTTCAGTGTGAGCAGTCCTGTCTCTGTCACATGAAAAGAGGAGATTTTGTCTATTCTTAGAGTTGACAGATTTCCTCAACCCTTAGTGTTTGATTTTTGTCAGTCCCCAGGGAAGCCAAGACTCTTGTGCTGACCAGTCTGTTGGAGTCCTGTTAGGAGGACTCCTAACATTTGTTTTATTTGATAATGTTATCCACTTGCCAGTGACTGCCAGCTCTTATGAAGGACTCACTCCAAGAGTTTACAGAATAACACTCTATTAATACAAAATTGTGATGGGTTAAGGTTAGAGGATTGTCAGTCATAGTATCTGAAGTGTGGTTCATCTCCAGTAGGTGTTCATATGGAGAAGACAGTTTCAGCCTGCTGACTGATGCCAGTAGTTGCAATGAAGTCCTCCTATCTTCTCCCCATTTATATTTTTATAACCTATTTATATACTGTTTCACTATGCTTAGGTGGAGCATGAATGACTTTAGTCATAAACAACTTTGTCACTGATTGGTATAAAATTCTCTCATTTCACTTTTAAAGATATAGTAAAAAAATTCAGAGTAGATGTCCAGTGAGAGGTGGGAGTACCCTGGCTGCGGGTCAGTTTGGGGTGGACATGTGTGCTAATATTATATTTAGGCTAAAATGAACAAAGTTCATCCAAGGAGAATGACTTCACCACACCTGTTGGCTCAGCAGCAGGTCATATCCTGTCTCCCTTGGCTGACATGTTTTATGCTGTTTCTCAGCTGCAAAGGGCCATCGAGTTCCCCTTCCTGCAAGGATATCAACAGAACCTAGCTGAGGATTTTCCACTCCCCTCCACCCCCCATTCCATTACCCTTAGCAGGTGGGTGCTACGGTTGGAGAGTGTTGCTGTGGGGAATCCCGGTTTTAAGGAATAGTTTTCGAGCCTGCCAACTGCATTCCATCCAGGAAGTAGCAGCTGTATTTTACTCTATAATTTTTCTCTATAATTTCTGTACCTTTATAAATTCTGTTAGGATGTGAATCTAACCTCTTAGTTTTCCCTAATTTTATCCCCCTGACATTTTTCCACACGGTTCCCAGCCTTCTTTCCACAGTTTCTTAATCAGTAGTCTTTCAAAATTCATTTCTTATCCATAACAACTCACAGAGGAGGGAGTTTAGGTTTTTATCTGAAGGGAATATTTGGTCAGTCACTGAGTGAATTAGCATACATCTTTGCTGTAATGCAATCCCTTGAATATGTGACACAAGAAAGGCAGAACTGTTTAACATGTGATAGTAATAGTCTTCTATTTCTTTCTCTAACTATCCATTTGGCTTTCAAAAGAAAATACATGAGGTATACTTAAAGCAAATGGAGCACCATGATTAATAAGGGCATCACACAGAGACACATAAAACTGCCCTGTCTCCTTCATCTGTTCTTTTGGTGCAGTGATTAACCTTTGAGTTTATGAGTATTTTTGCACTTGTCTCAGATAAAATATTTTATGACTTCTTACCTCCCAGGCAACTTGGATTAAAGTTATCAGGTCTGGGAAGATAGTGGCCCATAATGACTGTTCCCTCAGAAATCATATCTGCCTCCTTACCACATTATCAGA
The DNA here is from genome assembly GCF_015227805.2 of Hirundo rustica. NCBI lineage: Eukaryota > Metazoa > Chordata > Aves > Passeriformes > Hirundinidae > Hirundo > Hirundo rustica. The sequence continues at coordinate 19,637,334 of NC_053455.1, forward strand.
TCATTTTTTGTGCAAAACAGATGGAAACATCAAGACAAGGGACATGACAACTTGTTAAGGTCACATTCCACCTTCCTATATATCATTCACACTTAATTGATTCCCAACCCTTCCTGAGATAAATTGCCATACATTATGAGAGCTGAGAATATGAAAAGATCATTTTCTTTTCCCCATTAATTCTCATTTGGAAAGGATTTTGTCTTTGCTAAAGTTGCTTTGACAGTCTGTTTGCTAATGACTGATCACTTCCTATCAACGAAGAAATAAGGCAGGAGCAAGTAGACATCTTTTGACAAAAGTATTTCTCTCTGATGCAGTGCTTTGCATATTCTGCTCTCAGTGTCAGAAAGGAACAAATAATTAAAAAGTAACAAACAAAACAAAACTAACCCCATAAAAACTCCAGAGAAACAAAAGAGATTTTAAAAAGTGATAAGACATAACCCAGAAGATTGTGCAGGTGAGCAGTTTAAAATGTATTTAGAAAAAGTCTCATCACTGTTTTAGGAAAGCTGCTTAGCTTCCCTCTCACACCTGCCTGACACCTCCCCTTCTACACTGTACAAAGAGGATGTCAATCATTTTGATGTATGTCTCCTGAATAGGGTGGATGAAAAATTAAGTATTAAACCTGAACTTTCTCTAGGCCTCCTAATCATTAGGGACATTCAAGGAACATCAGGGACAGCAACAACAAGGCAAGCTGTGAACCAAGGTTCTTGGACCTTTCTGTCTTTTTTGAATATGGTTTTTCTTCTAATTTCAAACAAATATAATGTTTAGGGGTTGCTATCTATAAAGCTGTAATACTGATAAAGGAATAGCCATATCAGGGTGGAATGCTAGACCCAGTCTGAACACAGAACAGCAAAATTATTTTCAAGGATCTTAAAAGTCTAAATTTCCTCTAGCTGCAGCATTCAAAACAATAAACATTAACCCAAAAATCTCAGGTAGCAGCCTGGACAGATAATATCTTATTTGAAATCCATACTAGTATAATAAAACTGCATTCTTGAAGGTGGAAAACTGGTACCTGGAAGTAAATTACTCATTCCACTGCTCTTCTGCTCAAGCTCATCTGCTAGAGCTGTAAGGAAATAAGTGGATAGAAATCTCTTCTGGCTTTATAGTGCTTCAGTTTACACAAAACATAGAAAAGCACTCAAAATCTTTCTGGCCTTTATAATACTCTCAGGTTCTATTCAATAGGAATCCTGAGTATGCTAAATTTGAAAATGCTCCCACATATGAATGGCCCTGCATCCCAATTTTCCGTCAGCTACATTTTGAATTTTTGGGCCTTGAACTACCATTTCAAACTATCCTTGTGTTTTCAACTCATACATTAAAAATTGCATTAGTACATAAGAATATACTAAAGATCACACGTAAGGATTACTCCCTATATTGTGCATTTCCTCTTTTGGAACAGAAACCAGATGTTCCTTGGTGAAGTAATTTGGAAGTAGAATGAAGTGGAGACAAGGATCTTTTTTGGTAACTGTTACTAACACCTGCTTCATTTCCTTCAGCAGTCTCAGGACCCTTTCATGTGCACTAAAAAGAAGGGGAGACGACAAGGAGGAAAACCAGGCTCTCTGCTCTATCCGTTTCAGAGAGCAGCTTCCCATATCAGTTTGCTGAAGAGAGAAGTATCATCTTTGTACTTCTATTTCTGGCAGAAATATAAAGCATAAGCTGTGAAAACCTTCTTGTATTTTCCCTAGAGCACAGCCATTTAGATGTAAACTCTTACAGCTTCATTGCAAGACACTTCATGCAGAGGAACTGTCAGGTCAGAAGTGGAGAAAAAAGTGAAACAGATGAATTTACTTTGCAGTTTCTCGGTGGGAGAGCTCTGCTGAAATGCTAGTCCAGCTCTACTGGTTTGTGCATCAACAGATGGCAGACAACATTCCTTGTGTTTGCGTCCCATTTGGTAAATCACAGGTCACATCTGGTCTGGCCTCTGTTCTTTCTGAACAGATGGAAGTACACATTCGTTATCGATTGCAACAAGGAAATGGGGAGACGATGGGGAGGAGTGTACGTGGTGGGGGAAGGAAGGTGAGAAGGAGCTAGAAATAGAAAAGGCTAAATGAAAGAAGGTTCAATAAAGGAGAGAAGAATTTAAAATTTCCAGTACCAGCAAACAACACTACCAGTGATAACTAAATGTGGCAAAGCAACAATATATAGATGAATGGCTATCAGAAATTATTTCAAGATGTAACGTGGTAGAGATTTTTAATGTGGTCTCCTACCTAAGGCTATTAAATGAGAAATTAAAAACCTGTTTTCAGGCATCAACTCTTTCCACACAAGGCATAAAATAAAAACACACAGAGAAATGCTCTAAGACACTGTCAATCATAAGCTGTGTTTTAGGCAGAGAAAACAAAAAAAATCTCTTTTTGTAGCTCCATTGTCATCTCATGCATAAATATATCAAAACTTCTTAGATATTCTTAACTTTCTACTAAAATTGTATTATTTCTGATTTTATTATCTTTTAACTGGTTTATGAATTTTTCAAGTTTCATTGCTATTTTAAGCAATCACAACTACATGCAAAATTAAATATTTCTAATTATTTCAAGTAGATATTTTAATTATAGTTTTTAGTTATAATTTGAATTAAAAATTCAAAAATCTCAAAATTATAATATATTTGACTTTCAAAAATTGTAAATAGCATAAAGCTTGAAAGTAAATTTGCTATCATAGCCTCAAAACTATGCAGAAGAAACCTTTATAAATACAGAAAATTCATGTTAATAGGTAAATATACACATGAAGCACAGAATTTGTAAATGTGCACACGAAATACCGGTACTGTTGATCCTTAGTCTAGCTGCAAACATATTTCACATTTCCCAAATACTACTAAAATAAGCATGTTTTTTGGTGTCAAGAAGTGAGGTAGGCATGAATTACCTGGCACAAAACATTGTTATTCAGACATTCCAACTCTCTGAGTTTTGTATGAAGAGCTCTGTGTCTTCCTAGAATGCAACAACTTTTATTTAGATCATTCTGTTTGAACGGGGTCTTTTGAATCTGACCTTTTGTTGATTTCCACGTTTGTACAGTCTCAAGGTATATTTTGACAAGTGGCATTAATTGATCATGCTGTCTAATACTACTACTGCTGCTAGGAATATAACTGTATTTTAAATAAACTGTTCAAGAATTTTCCCATTTGATCATTCATGTGTTTCTGTTTTCCTTCAGCTCAAATAAAGCATGATTTAGGGTAGCTTTATAAGGGGTAAGCCATATACAAGCTGTCTTTTTTTTTTTTCCTCATTCTTTTGGTTTCATGTCAATGTGAAATTCAGCATGGACATTTTTACATAAACTTCATCTTAGCAGCAATTCCAAAGGAAAAACTTTTTCTAGGCAAATGATGCATATTTAACACATACTCTTTCTATCATCCTAATGTTTCCTGGTTTTTGTACAAATTCCCAAAAGAGACAGAAAGTTCATTTTTGTTGTCAGAGTGTTCTGTTGAGAACAAACACAAAATCAGAAATAAGCTTAAATATCTTTTGCAATAACGTTTTAGTTTATATGATTTCAAAGTACCTGTAAGGGTACAAGGATCAACTCTCTTCTATCCCAAAGTGAAAGAACATAAAAATATCCCTGTCTTATTTGTGGATATATGAACTCACTGTGATTCACCAGCTTGTAGAAAATCTAAACAATGCAATAGACTGAAAAGATTACACAGGGGTCAGGGGGTGGTGGGACTTTCAAACATGAGGAAACACAGTAAGCAAAAATGATCTAGTTAGTCATCACCAGAGGATGTGCCAAGAGGGCCTACTCTGCCCAATCAAACCTTTTATACACATGTGGGAGGGAACAAATTTCCTGTAGAGCATATTAAAAATATGTTTGGGAAAAGAGTCTTGGTTATTCCTGCTTTAGGCAAGGGCAAACCCATTTGTGCAATTTCTTTTGCTCAAGCACATGTATGCACTAGGTGGGTAATGCAGAAGGATGGGGAAGTACAAAGTGTGCCCCAAAGAGGCTTGATTTTGGGTGAGGGGAGTCAATGAATTAACTTGTCAGCATAGATTGCTATGTAACACTGTACATTATCACTGCTGTGGTGACTATATACCCATCACCACAGTGGGTACCTTGTGGTACTTGACTCTGCCACTACACATTAGGAGATCTGAACTGATTCCTTTTAAATTGTCACACCAAAGTCACTGTAAAAATCACCCAGATTAATGAAAAAATTACTTTGATTAAACAGGATAAGCCCGGTGCTAATTTTGCATTTAACTTCTCTCATCCTGCTCCCCTTCATTGAGACATGGTTTTTTTACATTAATAAATATCTGGTTGTTAGCAAGAGAGCCAGAAAGGCTTCACATACATCACCAGGATCAACACTGGAGAGATCAGGAACACATGGAGGTGTGCACCTCCTTCTTAGTCTGGACAGAGTCTGTACAACTAAAATTAAATATACATCAACTAACTGGCCTTGATATACCCCTTATTCTCCCTTCTGAGAAGGAAGGGGGCATGGCTTAGAAGAAAAATCTGGCACATAGAGGGTCTAACATTTTGTTATTTGGGAGCTTTTTTTTTTTTCTTCATGTAAATCCCCTTCATTTTTTATATAATTTTTTATTAATATTGTGGCTTTTTATTATTTCTGTTCATCTTCTTATCCCATTACGATTTCCAGTAATTTTTTTCTTATCTCACACTGGGTTCTCTGCCTTTTGTCTCTCTCACCAGAGGGGTGGGGGGAGGGAGTGGGGCAGAGACACAGAAAACTTTTTCCCCTTTTCATTTAACATTTAAGAAAATCTACTAACTTGAGATATAGATATAGATAGATATAGGTATAGATAGTTAGATATAGATAGATATAGATATAGATTAGATATAGATTAGATATAGACATAAATATAGATAGATATAAGTATAGGTATAGGTATAGGTATAGGTATAGGTATAGGTATAGGTATAGGTATAGGTATAGGTATAGACAGATATAGGTATAGATATAGATTAGATAGATAGATAGATAAAAACACTTATTTCAACATTTAGAGGGATTTTTCCATCACTCTAAAAGGATAAACAAATATCACCTGACAATTCATAATGAAAATCAAAGATTCTTAGCTCAGTTAGTTTCTTCTTAGCAATATTGTAATGTACTGGTTGGTTTAGACAGAGCAATCTACCTGATCTTTTCTAAACAGAATTATTGTTTCATAAATCCGTATTATCGAAAGCTGGTAGAGCATCTAATTTATCAAAAAATTTAAAACTTTTGTTTTGAACACAAATTTTCTAGAACCTGATCTAAAAATGGAAACACATAATGGCAAATTAGAAAGTCTCCACTGCTGCAGGTGTAGTTAAAACACATCAACCAGACACATCAAGAACTAACCTTACATATTGCAATAAACTTGAGGTACCACTAATCCAAGTGCACTATTTAATTACTGGAAAATTCAGTCTACAGACAATTTAATTATGATTTTTTTTTCTTTTTTTTTTTTTTTTTAAGTGATAGTAATTCAGATATGCTTTCTGGCTTTTTAATTGCAGACAAATGGATACCTTTTTATCCCTACAACCTTTCAACTGTTTAAAATCTTTCCTGCTCTGAATAAAAACTTACCCTTTATAAAACATCATTCATTAAAGTTTTAAAATAAAATGGACATTTTTCTTCTGCTACAATCATGTTCCTTGTTTTCTCCACCCCTACCATCTTAATTTTTTTTTTCTTCCCTAATATTCATAATTATTCCTAATGTTACAGGAGATTGCATAAGGAATAAACCCTGTAATTTTCATTTTGTTGTGAGATTTATCACATTAGTGTCTGAGTTATGTGTCCCTCTTGTGCATTGATAGAAAACAAAATGAAAACAAACTGCAATCATGTCTTAGTCGTACATGATATTTATTCTATAATATTGACATTTGAGAGTTAGCCATGAGTCCCTGCTCTTGAGAAGTGACAGTTGTGGTATCCATTAAAAGCTGAAGTGAATACATTCTGTGAAAATATGTTTCTGTTATCTCTAGGTCAAGCTCTCTAGCACTGGCAATTTAGATAGTCACAGATTTTGAGACTAGAAAAAGACAGTTCCATACTGCTTACTCTGTACTTATTTAAATGTATCATACAAAGATGAATAGAAGCACCCAGAAGGATTTTGAGTCCTGAAAAAAATTTGATGCGATCTTTAGACATATATACTTAGTGACTAAATACTGCAGTTCTCAGGTGTCACTTCCATATGCTGTTTAACATAAATACTGACATGCTTAGACTTAATAACTTTGATTGAAAATCTGTGGATACTCGTTTCTGAATAAAAGTGCTTTTTTATTCCTTTTCTTTCTGAATTAAGAAAGGAATAAAAATGCAGACTGATGTGGGCTTAGATTCTTGTATCTGTAAGAGGAATTACACACAGGGAATTGAAAACTATAGATGACTCTGGAACTACAAAAAGTCAATGTGACAAAGAAGCAGGTATATTTCAGGCACCCCCAGAACAGGAAAGCAATAATTAAGAATGATTAGAGCATCTTATCTTTCTTCTCTTGCGAGTATACAGTACAACTTAATTCCTGATTCAAAATGCTTAAGACTTCCTTCCTGTATAGTATACAAAACCTTTACCTGATTCTAAGCCATTTTCAATATTTTTACCATTAGTGTATTAGTATAGGCCTTATGATTTATGTACTGTACACGACTCAACCCTTTACCCCTTGATACCTCTTGCTTTCCTTATCAAGTTCTCTATGAGGCTATAGTTTCTTTCATAGAAACCTGTGTTTCCTCAACATCTCTTTCAGCTTATCCATTTAATATCCATGTGAAAATATAGAGAATTGGGGTTTTTTCCTGAGAAAGAATTTGTTGTACAGAGAGATTATAATCAAAATTTTCTAGGTACAGATGTTTGGATTGTACTTGCCTTTGTACTTAATTTATAATATGCAAAGTGTTCAGGGCACAGTATTGTTAATTTGTGGCACTAGCTGCTTGTCACTGCAGCAAATTGAACCTTCAAGTCCTCTGCTGAAGAAATGAGGTGCCTGATTCTGGGATAAAAACCAAGGGAAGGTTCCACTTCAGCTATCCATGCCAATCAAAGAAATAGAATACTTTTTTCCAGGATTCTTGTCAATTGTTCAGACTAGAGGTGTTAATTGGATGCTCCTAAATAATTTTCTTAACATCAACTCCTTATTAATTTTGCTCAATTTTGAAACGTTTGTGTTTAAATTTTATTAAACTGATAAACAGTCTCTTTTACTCCATGAACATTATTTATCTCCATATGGGTTTATATTTTGTAGTAAATGAGTCCAATCACCTGTGAAAAAATATTATATACCTAAATAGTTTGAAAAGGAAAGGTATCTTGCACTTAAAATACCTTGGTATAAAGTAATCTATAATAAAGTAGTTTAGAAGAACTAACTCAGTAACTATATTCATTACTGTTTAAGGCTGCAGACATTCTTGCAGGTTTCTTTTTGGATCAGGTTTCTTTTTGGGTCAGGATTTCAAACACCATGAAGACAATTTAATTAATAGATCTTATATTTTATGGTTAGTAGAGATGAATGACATCTAAGGTCAAAAATATTGATATATGATAAAACAAGGATTACGGGTTAATGTATTATCTGATTGAAGGCCATGTTAGGCAATCTTGGAAACTAAGTGTTTGGTTTACTGTAGAAAGTTTGAGGCCTATAGGGTAGGCTGAAGATTTGTATTATGGAGGTGGTATCTAGAATATGTTTGCTTCGGTGTTCATGCTGAGCAGCTGGAAATTATTTAAGTGGAGATTAAAGACAATTTTCCAGAGGAAAAAAGAAGTGTTTATTGCTTGCCTTTCCAAAAACAAAAGATAAGGAGAAGACTGTGAATGAAGGGCTCAGGGATACCCTATTATTTTATTTATTTTGCTAGCTACTGTGTTAGAGTTAGATTTGAGTTAAATATCGTGAAAACACATCCTAATTAATGGCCCTTGTTTGCCCTGTGCAGATACAATGAGGGGTAATGAGATCATAGTTAAATGCCTTTAGCTATGGACCGGGCAAGAGGTTCTGGCAAATGATCAAGGACAAGGGGCAAAACAGGCTGGTTCACTGGAAGATCGTATTTTGTCACCATACTGTGCTAATAATTTTGTAAGCTCATTTTTACTTTATGATTTGCTTTCCAGGCTATGAGAGGTAAAAACCCCACTCTTTTTTATGGTACTCTCCTAAATTATTCAAGTTAATCTATATAAGTTCTATTTCTGCAGACATGTACATAAGCCATATATGGAACTGGAATTGGCAACAGCCTAACTTACAGATGTGCTTCAAATCTGTACTAGTTTAGTTTATAAGCTTATTATTACATTGGATTACTTGATTAATTACCACTACGTGACTCTTTGTCATTTTAGAGAGAGTAGTTTGTGGATCCATTGAGAAAATAGCAGTCTTCATGGATCGATCCCATAGAATAATTTTAGAAGACTGTAAATTTGAAGCCACCTGACCTGAGGATCCAGACATCTTTTCAGCTGCTATGAAAAATACGTCTAAGGCTAAACAGTAGATCCGCCTAAAACTGATCATAGGGTTGGAATGTTACAGCACAGCATCAAGTCACGACCTTCTTTATTTATGGAGTCACTAAAATACAGGTCTTTCTCCTCCCACAGCTAATTTATAATTTAATAGGACTTTGTCTGTTTCTGTTCATTATCTTGTGTATCATCTGTAGGTCAGTAATTTTGGTTTACTTTGATTCCATTTTCTGTTTGATATACCACAAACAGATGTAAGTTCTCCAGGTAATGATACACTTAACCCAGGTTTACCTCACTGCATGATTCCTGATTTAAGTCACCCTTTAATTGTAAATAATACCAAAGCCAGCTCAATCACTTCCATGAAGCTACTGTCCAAACAACAACAACTCTTAAGCACATGTATTAAAACTCCTTAACACGGTTCTACTCCTTCAAGTCTATATTTTGTCCTGGTTCAAAGATATTTATCCAACCAGGTTTAACAAATTTAAAATGCCAAATTATATTGTACAAAGTACCATTTGACAACACTAGTGTACATAATTTCCTAGGAAAAATTCACACAAGTGCATATATCTTATTTATATGAAAATAGCGTAAAACAATGTATAAGAAAAAGTGTAAAATAAAAGCACTTAAAATAAAATTGTATTCCTCTGGGGAGTAGATGGCCATGTCTGTGAAGATATATCATCTTATATATAATGGAGCAGATAGATAATCAGTTAATAATTTAAGAATAAAGTTATTGAGTTAATTATAAAACTACCATTTCCTTAACTTCCAGAGAACTAGATTTCCTCTTAGTGTAATGTTTTCAGAAGTGTGTCAGTTTAGGAGAGATTCAATACAGGTGTTCACATGTGAGCAAGGCATCTCAGGACCACTTATGGTCTGGGAATATCTAAACAATACATTCAGTAGCAACTAAGAAGTGCCTTGGTATATTCCAAACCAGCTCTCTAATACTGGCTAAGTGAACAGGACTCCAGCTCGATTGAATATATTGGTTGTGACAGGGGCCTAGACACTTAAACCTCCTCTAGACAGATATAAAGAAATGCTTTAATCTGGAACTGATTTTCTTCTTTTGTGTAAACAAAAGTCTTACAGAACGTCTATGTCTACTCAAGTGACTCAGACTGAAGAAATTCTGATCCTCTATCTAAGCCCTATAATTAGGGGGGAAAAAGTAATTCTTTCACCCTCTTACCTAAAAAATCCCAGAATAAAATCTATACTGTTTATGGATCCAGTAGAATTTGGGCTGGAAAAACAGAATCTTTCTTGTCTTCTTTGTTGAAAGTCCAACATTTCTATTACTCTTGGGATGAGAAGCAAGAAGGATATTAATTAATATTTAAAATTCAGAAGGAAAATGCAGAAAGAAAGGAAACAATCAAGCCATGAAGAAACAAAAGAAAGAGAAAAAAAATCAATTGCTAAGAAGATTTTCAATAAAGAGCAAAGAAAGGGATTCTGAAAGCTGAAGAGAAAAAAGCACCCTGAAGAATACATTTACTAATTCTCTCCAGGTTTATTCTCACAGTCATCTTCTTTTCTGAAAAACCTCTATATACTGAAGGATAAGAGACTTGTTCTTTTAGATATAGATATATATATATATATATGAGTAAGCCACTGAGAGGTCTGAAAACCTCTTAAAGCAGAGCTTTGAAGAGAGGGTATCATAGGATAATTCAAGCTGGAAGGGACCTCAGGAACTCTCTAGCTCACCTTACTGCTGAAAACGGGGTCAGCTATGACACCGGATCAAATTCTTCAGGGAATTGTCCAGTGAGATTTTGGAAATCGCTAAGTATTGACACTAACTTGCTCCACTATTTGACTGTCATCCTGGCAAAATCATTTGTCTTTCTATCAAGCCAGTTTCCCTTTATTCCTGTTGTTTCTCATCATCCAGCCATACACTGTCACTCCAGGTAATAGGCAAAGATGTTAAAATAGCCAATCAAAAAGATACTGCAAATACACAGATGGAGAACTAGGTTTTGTAGACCACCCAGTCCCTTCTTAATTTAAGTTCCCTCTTGACAAAAGCCCATCTCTCTGCTAAGATGACAGAATGTCAAGCAGAGAAGGAAATCTGATTTGTACAAGATTTCTGAGTGAGAGATATAGTGTATTATCTCTCTCCACCTTTATAAGCTTTCCTTGTGGTGTCAAGAATGGCAAGAGTTTATTTCTTTGCTCTTTACTCACTCTGGCTGTCAGATCCAGTAGTTCCTGCCTCTCCCTGTCATATACTGTTCTTAGTCCTCCAATTATAGCATATGTTACCATAGTTCCAACAAAATCCAGGATCTACCTTACTGACAATGATTGTCTTTATATCATGTTTTTTCTGTGCTCTCTTTTCCTTATCAATGTGTAACTAATACTCTATTTTACAATTTCTCTGTTCCTTGTACTTCTCCATCTGATTCCCAGTGATCTCCACCCTGAAATGCATTGAGGCATTTAAAGTTTGTTTGAAAGCACTCCCCATAACTTATGAAAAGGGGCTTGAGAAATAATCAAATAATTTGTAATTTTATTGCTGTTGAGAAAACAATACAAATAAGACACAGCTGCTGAAGAAGTCACTCTATCTCATTTAAAATACTTATGCAATAGCTAGCCCATTTAAGAAAAAGCACTCCCATGTCCCCCAGCTGTGTGGTCTGATTTAGATTCGCATGTGTTTTTAAAACCAAGCGTTGTTTACACTTCAGAGATAGATGTTCCCTCTTTTTCTTTTCTATGCCTAAGGCTTTCCAGGACAACAGCCTGGCTTTTCAGGCTGTGGAATGGAGCACACTGAAATACTGATTATGTTTTATCTATTAGGCGAATAAATAAGGAGTTTTGGTGTCAAAAGGTGCTAATCTGGCAGCTTTCACCAGTACTACAGTTAGCTGAGAAAACATATGACTATGAACAAAATAGTTTTAAAGTTTTCCATGAAGGTTTGTCACCTCCTTTGAACACTTGAAAAGAAGAACTATGTGGGGAAACAATTTTAAAATCAGATTGAGTAAAAAGTTTGCATATTCTATATTTCAGGACATAATTTCCCCCTCTACAACATAACTATTGTTTCTCAGTTTTTGCGGTGGTATTAAAGTTTGTCCACAGTTTTCTTGTCAGAAAATCCTCATGACAGGATCAAAATCAAACTGGAATCACTCCTTTTTGTAAGGAAAATCTATCCAGGTTTGCAATCCAGCTGCCTTTTATAAAATGTATATTACAATTATTTTAAACCTAAATCATTTTGCCTTTCTCCCTGTGGGCCTTTGTATCATTTCTGCATTATCTTCCCACACCACACCACAATCCCTTCTATTGTAAGTCAGCCCACAGCACCACAGGCTTTGTCCTGATCATGCTGATAATATGCAAACATTCCTGTTGCTAGTTCTGATTTCAATTAAGTGATACTGAAGGAGACCCCAGGGCCTCAGACAAAGGTCTCCTCAGAGCTGTCCTTAACACACAGACTTTTATCCCACCAAGGTATTTTATTATTTTTGCAATGGGCTCCTCTGGACCCAGTTGCTTTTCATTCCTGGCTTCTTCTCCCACCTCCTGAAATTTTGAATAGTTCAATGAGAGTCTACTGGGGGGGGTGGGGCGGGGAAGTTTAGAAAGCTCATCAATTCACACAACAATCAAATTCTGTGTCTAGATTAGAAGCACAGCAATCAAGTTAATGTCATTACCATTAATAATATTCACATAAGACAAGAAAAAAAAATCTTATATTAAGGCATAGCGTATGATTAGATTAATAATTGGAATATGATAGATTCTCAACCCAACTCACAGCACCAGACAAAGGCCCAGAGGTAAGAAGCTTTAACTTAACTTTGTTTCACAGGAATTACCACAGACAGGACAAATACAACTATAAGCAAGGTACAGAATCATCTATTAACAATTAGGAACAATGACCATTATTTATGTGCCATATGACATGACATGATTATGTCAAGCACTTGTACTCTGCAGCTTTTCAAAAGCTCAGTATTGATGACCTTAATTATCTCTGTTGTTCAGATAAATAAACTGACACTTGGAATATGCAGTAACCCTAAAAATACTCACGAACCTCAACTATCAGTTTTTGTTCACGGTCTCAGGATTCCTTCCCTTTGTGTTACCTACATTTTCTGTACTACTCAAGTACTTAACAATGATACAATGAAAGAATTAAGTTTAAGATTTTTTGGAAGCTTTACTATAGGAACTTTAGACTGATTGCTTTACTCTTTGAATAACTCGCCTGAGCAGAATTAATGAAATTACTGCTAAGAATCAGATACCTTTGTCAAATTTCTGTTTGTGGATAGAATGACTCCTCTGCACAGTAATTCTGCAGTGTTTCTTTGCCATACAATTCTAAAAGCTAACACACACAGTCTCACACAAAGCTGGAAGTGGAATAATTCCTCTTTCCTGTTTATAGGCAAAATGGGTTTTTCATCACATACTTCAAGGCAATTTTCTTGTACATTTTTCTGAGAGTACAGTTCAATATGTATTTATTAATACTTTAAATATTTCCTGTGGGAGAATGCTAATCATAGCTAAATCAAGTCTTTCCTCCCACCACCTGCTGAAAGTGGAAAAAAAAAGTCAAGCAGAATGGAACTCCATAATTGCTGTTCAGGAGTAGTTCTTTCCCTACAATCAATAAAGGAGGTTTCCAATCATGCTTTCTTACAATGTAAGAACATTTCTTTCATTTCCTTTTTTTTTTCTCCACATCTTTCTTGTACTCTTTTCTTTTACTTTTATTTTTTTACCTTAAGTTCAAATTCCTTGGACCTTAACTCTATGACCTGATACGGCTTAAACTGATTGCAACAAACTGACAGACTTTGTGTCTGAGTCATCATGTTTTAAAAGACACAGTATTTGGAATTGTTTACACGTGTCAGTCATTTAGATTTTCCTGAAGTGATTAAAATCGGTTCTCTGTATTGTTGAACTTCCAGTTTTACATTGTATATGTCTGTACTTTTTGCTTTCTCATCATCACTGGGAAACTGACTAGCATTGTAAAAATTCATGTGACATCCACTTGAGCTGGATGACGTTAAATTGTGTCTCTATAATTTTCAGATATAACTACAATTTTGAAAACTTGGTGCCAGTATACTCAGGCACTGGTATTGCCATTTTCTTTAAAAGCATTTTATAACAATTCTAACAACCTCATCTTTTTTATCACACTCTCTGTCCTGACTCTTTTTGTTGAATCATTTTAGAACAGAAGTCAGGAATTTTCAAGATTTTAAAGCTATATCTAAACATGCAACAAGTTTAAAAAAACCCTCATAGATAACCCTGAAAAACCTCCTCCTCTTCAACTACCTTCTGGATTTAAAATACTATTATTGTCAAGAGGAAATTTGGACTGGATAAAGGAAGGGAGGAAAGACTGAAGTAGGTTTTATATTGTATACACAGGGTATAGTACTATACAGGCAGATTAAATACGTTACTGCTTCTATTTACATCAAAGAAAAAATGTTCTTTGGAATGCAATTTGGCAGAATCAGGACCAGAGATACATAGGCAGGCAGGACTGTGATAAAATATGGAGTCAAGTGATAAATTGCATTTGCTCTGCACTTGTGACCATCTCCCCTGATTGGCTCACCAATCTGTCTTGCTTAGGGCTCTTTTTGACATTACAAGCCATAAGTAACTTCAAATACATTCCAATTTTCTTTTCTAAAGCAACATGTCATGTCCTTTCTTCCCGGAATTATCCTAACCCAAAACTTATGGCAAAAAAGTCTCTCTTTTACATTAAACACAATTTTAAGGATCAAGTTTTTATCACTGCTTCTGGATAACAGGTGTGGATTTATGCATACAAAGCACATAATTTCTGAATTTTGATAAGAATTAGACTAATCATTATTTCAATGGTCAAAGAAAATATTTATAAATTTGCCAAAATACTATTTAAGTTTAAAAAATCAAATATGTGCAATAAAGTATATAACCAAGCAGATTGAACAGTTTGTTAGGTGGTGGAGTGATAAAGATGCAAATGATATGATATGATAACCAATACATTTCCTTTTCTTTGTTTTGAGTGAAAAAATATTTTTCAGTTTGTTTTTCTTGCTGTGGCTCACACACAAAAAACCTAACTATTCATGCCACTATATTCATAATTCCATGAAGGTGTTCAGAAGAGCTTTACATTAGCTAAAAATGGAGAATTCCAACTTCCAGATCAGTCTATGCACTTGCATTCGGGCTAACAAATTGTTATGGTAATCGTGTAGCTGGAAATTGTGAGCCCTTTGGATACAGTATCAGTTAGGACCTTTCTGATTAAGTTTGCTTATCTGTTATAAAGATGAGACAAACAAGATTTTTGAAACACTTTGCAAAATCCTTTCTGAATTTGATGGGATATTATATCAACTATGCAAGAGAGAATTTCCATGCAAAACGGGCAGGTGTCCATTTCAGAGTAACTTTCTGTGTAGACCTAATGAATGTTTGCCAATAAGCTTTCACTTCATAAAATAGTATGTTGCCTTTTAATACTAGCTTTACATATAACATCGTAAAGCAATGTTAATGTGAACTTTTAATACCACTTCATGCTGGATAAAACCTGTATGCTACAAACCTGGTTAGTTCCACAGTATAATGCTTTAGCATTTCTTAGCCACTTTTAGCAGCTTTTTAGCTAAACATGAACTTTATCTCTGCTCTTGGGCACAACAGAATGGCTGGAACATACAAGACACAGAAGCAGCTGTGGATTTTCTATCTGAGAAAAATACATACAATATTATGCAATAGCCTACATTCTTTCTACCCATGGCTCATAAAATTTTGTGAACACAGAATGCTTTATAAAGGTAAGTATAGTTGGATTACATAACAATATTTAATTCTCAGTGGTGCCACTACACATCATATCTGTGTGTCACTGTGTGCTTTTTAATGTGTCTGCTTTGAAATCTATGATTTGCTTGACCCTCTTTTTTTTTCCGTCCAGGTAAACTGGCTACTAAGGAGTCTGCTGCTTGTAACAGGAGGTAAATGACACCCCAGATATCATCATTCCTAAAAAATGGTTAATCTAAGATGGCCCAAAAATTAAATTCTAATCCTCTGATTTTAAACACCCTCATTTTAAAACTGGGAGAGTATTTCACTCTCCATCCATGATGTTCAGATTCCTTTTCAAATTCCTTTCAGGCATTCTCTGCACTTACACATACTTTTTTTGTTTTCACACCAAAGTTCAACAGAAGCTCATTCTGGGCAATGTTAAAGAGAATTTCAATGTCCCACTTTCCTAACTAAGCTGTAGTGGACAAACCACTGCACACTATATTCTGGAATTAAGGTCAAATATAGAGGACAAATGAGAGGGGGAATGGGGATATATAATAATACTCTTCTTCAAATTCTGTAATAGCTGTCTTATGTTTAATTATATTTAAAGCAGTGTTTATACAATAAAACTAGGTGCTCAGGTCTTATGAACCTTGTTTTCTCTTTCCCAAGTTTCATCAAAGGAGAACACAGAAGTGATCATGTGCGGTTTGTGTTATGGTAGCCTTTTACTGGTCTAGGAAGAGATGCCATTAAGTAATTTTAAAAAAGAAAGTAAACTGCTAGTAGTCTAGTAAAAGGGTGCCTTCCCACTTCTGCAGTTCACTTCGGTGAAAAACCTAGGCTTTTCTTTCTTAACATTGTACTGATATAAGGGTACTTGACCATGGTCATCCCTTACCAGGGCGCTGGTAAGGACCTAGTGAATTGTTGCTTCTAATAAATACCTGTGCAGTTTATCAGCTAAGAGGGGGAGGACTGAGACAATGAGAAATCAGAAATTTCAAGTGGCAGGTTCATTCCACGAAACATTATTTGTAATGCATAAAGCTCAGTTCTAGAAGCTAAGGAAAATTAAATATGCCATTAATATGCTTTGTCTCTGAGAATACTGTCAAGTAGACTTGAAGCAGGGACATGTATATCTGGAAACTCAAGAATTCACAAAAACAGATACAAAAGCAATATAAATAGTATGAAAATATTATATACAAAATGTTTATGGATTTAAAAGCATTAAAGCCCTTTTTTGGTGTGTTCAACAGCCCGTATTTCACTTCCTCACTGTTCCTTTTCACAGTGAATGCGTATCCTCTCAGGGTAATGAGTTACTGTATGAAGAGGTTCTGCATGTAGTGAAGGCCTTATTCGTTTTGCATAGAAAATTACAATACCTTCTATATTTGCCTGAGCAGTTATTCCTAGAATTCAGAACTGTTCATTAAATTTACTGAATGTCTTTGTAATGTTTTACAAAGATTACTTCTGCAGCAAACCAAGAGTTCTACTCCTAGAAGACAAAACAAAGGCCAAACAAAGAAACCATCTCCCATACTACTTTTTGCATTCTTTTATCGTTCCTATATCTTCCCCACAATGATATTTCCTCTATCTTTTCTTTTCCTTTGTAGTATCTTTTCTTCAAAGAACAGTCCTTGCAGATGTGGTGGGATTCAGAAAATGAAAGAGTAAAGAGAAAGCAAGCAAGAACTTGTAAGAAATTAGTACAACCTGGTTTATTGCTAAATATATAGGACTAACCTTACAAGTATTTTAGAAATCCCCACCAGCACCATCAGAAATAAATGTATGAATAACAGACTGCTCCATAATAATCCTGTAACTAAGCTTACAATCTTTGGCACCAACCATAAATTCAAAGTGTGAAATGGGATTAGTTCATTCCCAGTGAATTAGTGTCTGTGTTAATAGAGTTCTAAATATATAATCATATAAATGCCAGCAAGAAGAATCTTAAAACAGGCTTTCGCTGTGCAGTTATTTCCAATGTAGACTTGGGAAACCAGCCAGTTTCATTCACCTTTGGGAGCAATGCTTCAGACTTCTCCACAGTTGGACTTTCTGTCTTAACATTCCAGGCAGAAAAACAGGCAGGCCATGGGTTTTATCAAGCTTTGTCAGATCTTTAAAGCATTACAACTTCCTTAATTTTTTCTGTCTCATTCTTGGATTTTTGCAAAGTAGAGTGCAGATGCCAGAAAGAGAGCCTACAGAGCATGTTTGATTTGGACCATAGCCAACTTCTCAAACTTGGTAGGACAACATCTCATCCAGAGAGTGATATAGTTCTCTACAGGTAAAGAAAACAAGTTTCAACATTCTTGGTTTATTGAACTTGAGCCAGAACTGTCTGTGACTATCTTGGTCAGCAGAATGGAGTTTTATTTAAACAATGCACTTCAGAAAATCACAGACTTTGTTTGAAGAGTTCAAACCCACTGTTTTCTCTTGAAAGATTGTCTGAGGCCTTAAGTTTTCAGTCTATGTGAGGCAGTCAGATGAGCTCTTTTGAGGAACTAATATACATTTAACTTTGAGATGTTGTGTTCCAAAATAGTAAAGGATTTGATTTCAGCCATAAAGTGCCCTGCAGTTCAGACAGGGCTAATGTTTTATATGTGTCTTTCTCCTTTTGGTTATATTTTATATAACATATAAATATCTAAATATATACACCTAAAATATATTAATATATATATTTATCTAATAAATACATATAGAAATTCATCTGCATTTATGCATTCAAATCTACATTAGAAAGTCTTCAAAAAGGAAATACTGAATTACTGTTTGTGGTGGTGCAAAAGTTATTCTATTAGGTTTTTAACTGTTTCATATAATTAATTTACTGTTTTTATAAGAAGTTTTGTAAAATGGTTTGTTCCCTGTACCCCCGTTCTTCCCAATGGTTCTTACCCCTTATATTGCTGTCAATCCCCTCTCTCCCTCCTTGGGCACCCTGTCTGTCATCTCGGGACCCTTCCCCGAATTCTGGAAAGTTCCAGGGAGGGTGTCAAGTGATAGGCTGGAGCCCAAGAAATCCCCTTTCCCCCATCGCGGAGTGGTTCTCCTGTTGAATGTTCACATCTCTAGTTCCACCCTGAGTTAGCCTGGTTTGTTTATCTGTTGTTACCACCTCTTGATCCTCCCCCGTTTAAAAGTTACTGCACAACCATTGTACGGGGTCTCTCTTGAGTAGCAGTGGTCAGGTGTGGAGCTCCCGTTTTGTGTCCCCCTCAATAAAACCCTGTTAACCCTACTCAGAAAGTCACCTTTCTATCCGTCACCGTGGTCGTGACTACCAACAAGTCTGTTGCAGGGTGTGGGGAACCAAGATCCCACAGGGAGGAGAAAGCTAGTCGAACTAGCTAATCTGACCCAAAGGCGCGTGTGCCGCTGTGAGGAACGGAGCTAGTCCGTGAGCCTGCGCTTCCACGCGCACAGTGGACACCGCGACAACTGTTAATTACCTGATTGTAAGTAGTGGGGGAAGAATCTAGATTATATATGTATCTCAGAGAGAACGAAAGTGTGTCAACAGCAATCTGAAGTACCTGATTTTTATTTCTGCTTGAACTAGTAAATTACGTCTTTGTAAGGCAAATATTTTATTGAACATGAAGCAAGTGAGGTTTGTTATTTGACCATTAGGGGGAAAAATA
This sequence comes from Hirundo rustica, assembly GCF_015227805.2. Lineage (NCBI taxonomy): Eukaryota > Metazoa > Chordata > Aves > Passeriformes > Hirundinidae > Hirundo > Hirundo rustica. The sequence goes on from NC_053455.1 coordinate 19,656,523, forward strand.
AATAGTAGGATGACAAGCAAAATGACACAGAATAGTGATGCGTTAAGTTTTAGCTTTTTTTTTCATATTCTGTGCTACTTAGGTGTAGTTCTGAACCTCATATTAAGTGTTAGTGATCTCTTTTCACATAGCAGGTAAACAAAACAAATCCTTTTCCTGCTGAGGACCAAGGACAACTTTCAGGCCCAACAACTTAAACAACGGTGGACTGAAGGGAGGAACAAGAAGGATGGGACCTTACAGCCTGAAGCTGCAATTGGACAATTAAACCCCAATATGCAAATGGACCCAAACTTATAAAAATGTAAGACCTTATGACCGGTCATCCATTTTGTGACCATTCTTGGTCCATCCTGGGTGTAGCTCTGGTCACCCATCCTGCCCAGGGTGTATCCTAGAGGACTTTCAATAAATACCTACTTTATTCTCTAGCTCTGTCCAGTTTCTATCTCAGATCAGCCTTCCCAAGGCATCACTAGAGGTTAAAAACTATTTACATCATTTTCTAACTAAAATTTCAGAAAATTTTGTATACATTATTCGGCTCTGTTTTTATTTTACTGTCATTTACTATGTGAATATTTAAACACATATGTTGAAATCAAGAAAACAATCTAATGGGAAAAACACTAACAAATACTATTAGTTTTACCAGAAGGAAATTCTAAATTACTAACTACTAAGTCCTCGATTTTAATTATTAGGGGGACAATCAGATTCTAATCTAATCTTTTCTCCCCTAGAAACGTACTACACAAATTTTTACACAGCTATCTAGGGCAAAATTATTGACTAAGGATTAAATAGAAGAATTATAATATAAGAATTATTTTAATATATAAATTATAATAAGAATTTTATATCATGCATAAATTATAATAAGAATTAAAAATGATAATAAATTGAGAAAACCTGTTCTATCTAGGTGCAGATATAAAAAAACAGTCCTAACCTCTGATAAATTACATCTATAAGTCCTTATTTCTGTCCTCTGGCTGAAAAGGAAGTCTAGTATGCATAGTTCAGGTACTGAAATCAACACTGTTAGGTGACATGAACAAATCTGATTCTTTACTTGGTTTCAAAATCAAGGAAAGTTTTTCTGGTTTAAACACATTTTGGATAAATGTTTCTTTTACCAACAAAGTATTATAATGTCTTCATTCAATTATGCCATTTTTTAATTTAAGATAAGAGATAAAACATCAACAATAAAATAAAAAGTAGCCTCTAAAATAATTTTTTTACTGAGAAAATATTGAATACTTTCTATCAAATACAGGTTTTGTCTTTATAATTCTCTCCCAATAAGGTTAGCATAATTACACTTTTTGGGGTTTTTTGGTGGTTTTTTTTTTTTTTTTTTTTTTTTTTTTTTTTTAGGAATTAGGAGAAAAAATTTGCTTTCCAGTCATGGAAAGATGTAAAGAAAAATAGCAGTCTTCACCAGTCCTTTGGGCAGACATGATATAACAGAAATTCAGGAGCAATGCTGTTGAAGTAATTACCTTTTTGCAAGTAAAATTCTGGGTCTCAATCCATCCTAGCAAGCACTTTATTTTGATGAAAATTTAATTTATCACACTTTTGTCAATGGAATAATCCTTAATTATCTTGAATTCCACTATTAATCAAAACATTCAATGTCAGCATTAATTATTTTGCACGTTTTCTGATTCGGTCTGCTCCAAACAAATCCTTCAGTATGTTTCTGAATTCCCAGCTTCCACCAGCTGTTTCTACAAATCATATCCAACAAGTGACAGCTGGATAAACTAGTAGTATGTCACAAATAATAGGGAGCTTATTAAAGCTGTACTTTCTTTTCTTGTGTACAGTAGCACTATGGACCTTCCTTAGGCTATGTAAAGAATAAATCAAAATAATCAAACAAAGAAGGAATTAAGTGAATGTGAAAGCTCATAAAAAGGGAGATCATCTGAGATTTCCCAACCAGTCTCAGCTTCAGGAGTTTTCAGAAGTCCCAGTGTCTCTTTAATCCTGGTTTCTGAGTCTTTACCTATTTTTCCAGCATCAGTCAGACTCTACATTTTACATTTAGTTAGAAAGTGAGGCTGAGATATATTGCAATTAAAATATCAATGTAAATAATTTTTTACCCAGTTCATTTATCTTTTTACAATGTTTCAGATTAATACCTCTAAATTATTATCTCTCATCAAGATTTCAGTGTGTAGAGAATCATCTATTTTGAAAAGTTTAGAGATATCTGTGGTGATATGGCAGATTGAAACTTTCACAAATATAATTATATTCACAGAACTCCAAAGATATATCAGATTTCAGAAGACATATCAAGCTCAAGAATCTGCAAAACTGCTGGAGAGTAAAAAAATTGAAATGGAGACAAGAATATTAGCATCATTGGGTCTTAAGAGTAGATATAAAAATTAACAGATTATGCTAGTACACTAGCATAGTGTACTATTATAGTAATATTAAACTACTTTCAGTGGCTTCTCTTACAGGCTTTAAAGACCTGTATTACCTGTGTAGCTATTGCTTAATTGCTTTCAAGAAATATTTGAAAGGCTGCAACTACCCCTTTAAAGAAAAGGAAAAAAAAACCAAGGCTAAACTGGCATCAAAAATATTCTATATAGACCTAGAGAAATCCTCTACATTGTAAGCAAATCAATTCCATTTTTTTTCCTTTCCACTAATATATTTTTGATCAAGGTGTACTGCATCGTTACAGTTATCATGTGTTGCAGAGCATTGGGTGCTACATTTAGCTGTGGTGGTGTGAGAATTGTTTTATTAGGTTTTTATAAGAAGTTTTATGTTATGGTTCAGTTCACTGTATCCCCAGTTTTGTAACAGTCCATCCCCTTTTTAGCTTTCTGTATAATAAGGTGTTTTGTGTCAGTCCTCCCACCCCTCACCTGACCTGGACCATCCCCTCTGCCCCCCCTCGCCCTGGGACAACCTGCCTATCACTTCGGGACCCCTCACAAGATTGAGAAATCATACAGAGAGGGCTTCAGGTGATAGGTCGACCAGAGGGAATTCCTTTCCTCTGAGGATGGTTGGTCAGAGGCTTAGAGGGGGACACCCCCTTGTTGCCCCCTGAAACCCCTGATTTGTTGTGTTGTTGTAAGCCCCCCTGAACCCCTCCCCCAGTTATAAGGTGGAGGAGGGAGATTCAAACTCACTCTGGCCTGCGGTGTTGGGCTAGCTGTGGTGCTACCGCAGTTAGGCCTGAATAAACCTCTTTTAACCTGCTAAGCTGAGAGCCATCCTTTTCTACTGCCGCTGCTGTCACGACACAATTTAGTCCAGCTGCTGCTGAGAAGCTGAGCCAGCAGGTAAAGGTAACCTGCGTGCCTATCCGGACTGGGAACGTCCTGGTCGCTGTGCAGATCTGAGCCAGCCAGAGGCCGGCGTCCGCCGGGTGCGGAGATAGAGCATGGCCACAGGATAGCCATGAAAGAGGCCAGATGGTTCAAATGAAGCCCAAAAACCAGCAGGCTGAATTGCAGAGGACACAGAAACAAACTATGGCATTAGAAAATAAAAGAGAAATCATAAATGCCTTTCCATATGTTTTGTCATCTACTTAGATCAGATCACAATCCCCTTCAGAGAATTTAAGAGGTCTGAAAAGGGTTGAGATAGAACATAATGCTGAATGATTACACTAATAAACTAAAAAAATATAGATGTGAAAGGATAAAGAATATGAAATGTGAGGCAGCTGTGGAGGAAGGGAAAATGTTCTTCCTCAGGCAATACATAATACAGTGAATAAAAGATGAAGAGGACACAGAAATGACAGAAAAAATGGAAGAAAATATCAGGTCACTGACAATGCAACACACAATGTCTGGAGAATATCACAGATCAAAAAAAAAAAAAAAATTACATTGAATCATAAATTGATTTGACGCTATTGGTTTGCCTTTAATACTAAACCCACAAAGAGACCAAAACCTTACCTGGCATAAATCAGAGATGGTTAGCTTGGATTCAGGTATCACCAGTTTTCAATAGGAGACATTCTGAGTCCAAGGCTTTGGAAAAGAATTAAGGATTTGAAAATAAATAGAGATGCAGCCAATTTGGATTTTTCGCTGCAAACATCATTTGACAACAGTGATACCTTAGAATTGTCCATGACTGTGAATTTGAAAAAATACTCTGTGGTTCCAGTTTTTAAAAAGACAAGAAACTAACTCCTGAGAAGAGAGGGCAGGATGCACGGCCCTTGATGATAGACTTCTTTAAAACTAATTGTCTTGGTGACTTCTAATATAAGTGTGGGAATCACAGAAGACATACTCCTATCTCTAACTTTTACATGCTAGCTGTCTGAAATAAATATAAAAGGGCAGCACCCTCTCACCCTCCAAAACTGTCAGTGTTGCTGAGCACTGAAAGGGTGATTTTGCTTGTAGCTGCCCTGTAACTTCACTTACATCAAACCAGAGCAACAGTACCGCAAACAGCACTATTACTCTAGTGCACCAAAGTCAGTTGCAGAACAAGATGTAATAAAGAGCAGCCATTGAAAGTGAGGTACCAACTCTTGGGATAAGTTTTCTGATGTTTTGTTCAGTCTTCAGTTTTGTTCAGTTTCAATTTTTTTCAAGCAGTGGCTCTGCCTGTGCGATAGCTGCTCTTCAATCTACTAAGTCTCACCAGGACACTTTTCTTTATTTTGCACAGACTGGCAGTATGGAAAGATTCAAGTGTAGTGTTTTGTCCACTAACAGTAACTCCACATGTGCAATCTTTCTGTGTTGTACTGATCTGCTCATTGGTTTAGTTTGGAGTACAAATGACCACATACAAAACTATTGTACTGCAAGCTCACGGCAGTCTGGTCTTCAGCAGCTCTCCCACAGACAGCTGAAAGATTCTTCTATCCAGCAACTGTCCAGAAAAGTTATCAGCATCCTACTCTGTCACTTGTCTCCTACAGAGCCACGAGCTCCGTTTTGCCCAGGCTAGCTCAAGACTGCAACAAGACAGGAAAACTCCCCTGGGTCCTAAAAACCTGAGGAGCGGCAGAGGGGCTTTTTCCCCTTACTAGGAGAGATTAACCCCATCGGTGGTGGAGGAAATGAGTCAGAATTGATCTGAGGGTGAATCCAAGGTCTTTATTCCAGTCTTTGTCCCATCCTGTTTGGACATCTGCCTTGGACCGCAGCTCAGACCAATTCATGACTGAGGCCTTGTGGTCTAGGCTTATATACAGGGGAGGGGAAAAAGGAGGAGACAAACCAACACACAATGAAGGATAAGGTGGGAGGGAAACAGGTTGGAGGGACATTCAAAGAAACCAAAGAGAACATAAAGGGAAGAACCTCCTCGGCTCTTGCCCTATCATTCGATGTCCTTACCCGAACTCTCCAGAAGCTGGGAGGAACAGCCGAAAGACAGACAGGGCCCATAGCAGGGGACTGGGAGGAGTGTGGGAGGATGGACATGGAAGGAGGGCAGGGGCAAACCTCTGGATATAACATTTTCCAGGAGAACAGGGAAGTACAGAACAAACCATTATAACATAAAACCCAGTATCAAAAGGAGGTACAATATGAAAACAAATAACACATAGCAACACTACTCTGACTAGTATGAAAACACAGAATTACATTCTTATCAGACAGAGCTCTTCTTAACTTAATATCCCAGATGGCCTTTTAGAAAGTTGTTAACACATTAACAGTAAGACACTGGCTTTTTAATCAAAGTTGGATGAAAACCATAATATTGGCAAACAGTTAACCCAGTACTTTACAGTTAAAATTGTTAAAATAAAATTTTTATAAAAAGTTAAAATAAAACTCAAAATAATGGTTAAAAATTGGTCTTATATCTCTGTAAAACTCTACTCTTTCTTTTGAATAATAAGCTCATTTGTAAAATCCACCCCTTTTTTACCACTTCTTACACCATTTTACTGAAGTTCCTAAATATGTAAGACATCTTGGTGTCTATTTCCACTATTCGCAGCGCATTTCAAACATTGGTTTTTAACTCCAGGAATAAAAGATAAACATGAACGAAATTGTAGCAATTTCATCTTGAATCACATTCCTGGGTCAAGGCTTGTTGATCAACTGTTTTAAACTTTCAGGTGTTCAGCTGAGTAACTGTGAAGGTTAATAATTTGTACGTGAAGGCTGCCTGAGTAAAGCCCTTGAATCTCTTCCAAAGCAATGTGTTTAAACTGACTTTTTCCTAACTCAGGGCCTTTGATCCCTTACTGGTGAGGATATAAAAGGTAATAAATATATCTTCCATCTGTTGCTACTGCCTGCCTACCGGGAAAAAAAAAGAAAAAAAAGCAAACATAGAATTCTAGTATTGTTTTTCCCCTGTGTAATAATATAAGTTAAGCTTTTATGGAGAATAAAGTATTCACAAATGCAGGACATGGATCCTTTCATCATTTATATCTTTCAAGGCAGAGTCTTGTACTGAATAAATGAATGATAAGGAAAACTTGTTTTTTATGAGTTTATGGGACAGTAAAAGTTTAAAAATATGCTCTCATAAAATCAAATTACATTTTATTTATCTGCAGCTTGCCCTATGCTTAAGTAGATTTTTAAGTTTATACACTGAAGGGTTATTTAGAATAGTTTCACTGTGAGGAGGACCAAGCAGTGGAGCAGGGTCAGAGGTGGTGCAGTTCTGATTGTTTCAGGTTTTCAAGACTGATAGGACAAAACTCTGAGCAACGTGGTCTGCCAATGCAGCTGGCCCTGCTTAAAGCAGGAAGGTGAGATGGAGAGATCCTGAGCTCCCTTCAAACTTGAATTGTTCATCAACATTGTGAGCCTGTGAATTGTCCATAATGAAGTGCACACAAGAGTTGCAACTTCTTTGCATTTAGGTCAAATCTCAATCTTTGTTTAAACAAATGAGTTAAATGGAAGTTGGAATAAGTTGTCTTTCAGCATCCTGCATGATTAAAAAAGGATGGTCAAGATTCAGAATTACCTATAAGATTCAATTCATTTTGGCTTACTGGGACACATATCCTTCTTTCATTTTTTAGTTTGTTGTGTTACATTGGTAACATGGTACTTGCTTCAGATGGGAGAATTTTTTATGGACCCTTTCCATTATGTTAGGCTTTATTGTCTTTTCTTTCTCTTTGTAATATGATCAAGTTGTACTGCTTTGACTTTTCTCATCTTGTCCACATAATTCAATAAGTTTCAACTGATTTACTTATAAATATTATTTGAGTTCAGCTCCTGGACACATCTCAGGTCCTTATGCTGTTCTTCAAAAGGTTTATTTGATTTGGGGTCTTTTGAGATTCAAAGAAACAATTGGAACAGGATGTCTAGAAAAAGAAGCATCTTTAGTAAGTCAGCCTACCTTGATGCTGCAACTCAGCTTTCTAATTACTGCAAAGTCCAAGTGGTTGGTCCTGGTTCATTGATATCTTTGGTTTCAATACGATACCTAAACAATATTCTGGTATATTGATTCACTTCCTCCCTACCACAAAGAAAATCAGTAGGTATCATTCTGAAATAGTATCCTAAAGCAGAATGTAATGAAATATTCCTGTGATATGCAATCAGATACTCCTGCAAATAGGTAGAACTACAATATCAAGAACTGACACTATACCAATTAAAATTCAGCTCACACAAAATGTCTTCTCCCCTCTGAAGTTTACTTCGTTCGGAGCGTTTCTTCAGCTGACACAGTACTGGATGGTTAATATATCAACCTCACAGTGTGAGAGTTGACTTAGCTATGAAATACATGAAAGTTATACAAATGTTTCTGTCTTAAACTCTTCATTTAACATTTCTCCATATGGCAGATGAGCCGCAAAATCTGGTGCAAAGATTGTGATTTATTGAAGTATTTCATTCCACAAATGGAATTTGTAGCAGGTGTGCTTGAAAGTCAAGGGAGCATGAGGAAAGCAAGTTAAATCTATACACTGAATGCCACATAATGCCAGCTTCCAGTGCTTGCTCTGGAGCAAATTTCATAGGCTTGTAGACAAAATACGTTGAAAACTAAGGGCAGATACTCCATTCTTTTTTAAGAAATCCAAGTGAACAAAACAAACCAAAACCAAAACCAAACAAACAAAAAACAAAACAAACAAACAAAATAAAAACAGCAGAGAGGATTCAATTAATAAAACATCTGTTCATTTTTAGAAAGCATTGAAATGTCATTTCTATAATAGGAAAAAAACATCTGAAGTGTCAAAGCTCTGCCCTTTCTTTAATACTGTTCTCAAAGTTATGCTCAGATTGGCCAGGTTGGATGGGGATCTGAGCAATCTGGTCTAGTGGAAGGTGTCCCTGGCCATGGCAGGTGAGTTGAACTAGATGCTCCTTAAGGTCCCTTCCAAATTAAACCATTATATGATTCTATGGTTATATAGTTGCAATAACTTTACATTCACAGAACAAAATATGAATCTTCAAAGGTTTAAACCCACAAAAGATATTGAAACAGCTCACATAAGATTAATTTACACCTCTCATATTAGTGACATCACACACCACGATCAATCTGAAAGCTTTTAGACGAGTTTTATGATGCCCAGATTAAGGTTCTTGCTGTGATTTGTCCTCCTGAGCAAACTTTTTTCCTGATTATTCACAGAGCTTTCAAAAACTAGCTAAGCCAGCTGATATTTTAAGTGTGCAGTGCTTATCATTCCAGCACCAAAGATAGGCTTGAGTGAGAAAGCAAGTTGTATTTGTAGCTTCATTATCACTCCAGAATTTTTCTATCTTCAAATCTAGTTTCACACAAAGAAAAATATGCATTAATCTCACATATGAATTGTGATTGCCCAAATGTGCTTTAAGAGTGAAATGTGTGATTCAACATGGCTAGAAGATTCATGCTGAAGCAATTCTTTTTCATGTATTGTCGCTGGAGTCAGCTTTGCGTGAGAAAGTAAGTTGATTGAGTAGCCAGTCAGACCTGAAAAAAAAGTAGACCTCTGTGCCTGTCAGCCTGTATGTAAGAGTCAAAAACCAGCACAACTGAGTTTGAAAATAGGGGACCAAGTTATGAGAAAACTTTGTTTTCAGCTCCTGCTATCCACTAGTGTCCTATCTGACCTCTGATGGCAGCACTGATGTAGCTTTCATAGCCTCCCTCAGGACTTTAGCCATTTGGCCCATACAATTCAAAATCTTAATGTCTAGCCTAAACATTTCCTTCCTTAGCCTCAGGTCACTTATCCTTGTCCTACATCTTCTGAGACTGTGAAAATTTTTCTCTATTCAGTTTCCACTGCTGTATTGAAGGCACGACACAGAGAACAAGAAAAGACAGGAAAAAAAGAGGAAAAAACTCTTTTTAGTCTAAACCCACCCCCACTTCAGCTTTCCCACAGACTGTGAGTTACAACAGAATTATCAAGGTTTTCATACTTTCGGTTTTATCAGAAAGTTGTAACCATCAGCCTATTGTGTAGTACCATTAAAGTAACACTACCCTGGTTCAAATAAAAACAATCAATAGATGAGGCCCATCAAGTACTGACAAGGAACCTTTTCCTTTTTTTCTCTTTCCAGTTACTGGAGGGGAGCCAGACAGCCAAATATACTCTAGTCTAAAAGAGTTTTAATGAAAAATCTTTGCAATGTAAGCTTGAGCACTGCTGTTAAGGCTGAAAAAAATGAAGATAAAGTACTCTGTCATGAACTTATGTGAGGCAATTAAAATTCATTTCCACATTGTATAAACAGATGACAAACTGGTTGTTTCAAAAAATAACACAGGGATGAATTGAACTACAAAGCTTAAAGAATTAACCATTTGCATTAGGATGCCAAGGGCTATGGAAATCTGAGTCAGATCACAGAGGTAATGAACCACTGGGCATGCTTCATTATTCATGACAGTGGACTCACAGTTGGGGAAATACTGTAAAACATAGATCACTTGTACCTGATACTGCTATCTGCTCCCCCCCTTACTGCTCTCCTCAAAAGGAAAAAAAAAAAAAACAAAACCACCCAACCAACACCAATCCAAAACAACCCAACTCAGTCAAAAACATCACTTCCAGTGGTTTTGTGATTCTATGAATTGCAACTAATGAATGTTGGTTATTTATCCAGCATTTTACTTGAAGTATTTAATCTGTTACAGAACTCTATAAAGTATTTGAAGCAAAACTAATTATACCTGAACAGAAAACAAGTTTTTATAGACAGTTTGGTTTCTCATCTTCATGTGATATTGCCTGAGCCCATCCCCTGTAGGATCAATGTATCAGAGTGCGGTTGTTTATTTAAAAAAAAAAAAAAAAAAAAAAAAAAAAAAAAAAAAAAAAAAAAAAAAAAGTTTTGGCTTATTATCCTCACTGTATTCTGGGATTATGGTATTTATATACTTTTATGGCACATATATTTTCTATTGCTTTGGTTTATTATGGCAGATAGCCTCTACAGCAGAACAGGGCCAGACATATCACAATTTAAATTTTCATGAATTGCAGAACCACTTACACTTCATGCCTAATGTTTAAGTTGATATGACAGCTAATTTTCCTCCACAAAGATCTGTTATACAGGATCCAACTCAGAAATTTCAGCTAGTTTCCTCACCAATCTCTGTGAAGAGCCACGGCATAAGTTTACTTCAGCTTGTTCCTAAACTTGTTAAAATGTTGGTAAGATATTTGTGGACGTGCACTCTGAGAGAAAAATCCTGCTGAATTTCGTTGGCTATGGTAATAAGATAGTTGTTTAAAACTATTCATCTATGATTATCTATTTTCATTCATTCAAAAAGACAGTGTTTGCTATTTAAAAAAAAAAAGAAAGAAAGAAAATCCAAACCTCCTCCCCCAGCAAACCTGAAACCTGAATGAAGAGAAATTCACACTTAACAATGACAAATAAGTTTGTATACTGTATTTTACATTAAGGCTTTGAGAGGATTAGATCTATAACTGTTTAAGTGAAACAGGCAAAACCAAAGAGGAACCATATCAATGCAAACATATTTTGTCCTTCATGGGAAAAAAGGACTAAGGTATTTGAGACACTTGATATTCAATAAAATTTTATCTTTTAGAATATCTAGGTTCTTCAATTTAATAGAATTGATGGCTTTCCATGACATCTGACACCTTATCACAGAAGAGTTGAACAGAACCTCTTATATAAGAGGTTTACCATTTTAATATGGATCTTATCTGCCTCCATATTTGCCACCCACACCAAAGAGAAAAACACTTTTACTTGTTACTAAGATGAAGATTGTAAATTACCCATATTGAAACAGCTTCTGGATGCATTCTCAGTTAAGCAGTGAGCAGAACAGAGTCTGTACTGCACAAATTAAGCTTATAAGTTAATGACTTCGTCTTTCCTGTAGCTACTCAGGGAGAGCTTTATTTTATTTTGTTTGTTGCTCTTTTTTGTGAGTGCTTAAGTGTTAGTTTGAAGAGACAAAACATTTTTTAAAATCTATCATTTATACGGAGTGTATGGGAACATCTTCTGTATTAAGCTTTTCTCATGCACCACTACCTCAAAGCAGTAATGAGTATGAGACAGCTGGATGTTCACTGTTCTCTAGTGAGAAAGGGTGGAGCAACATTGCTCAAAAAATCAACTTTCTTCTGATGCCTGAAGAACAAAGAGGAAAGCTTACACTGATTGCAGGTGAAGTGTCCTCAGATATTTGTTTCTCCTCATGTAAAACCCAGCCTGTAATAACTGACCACAGTAACATCATCAGGAGTGGAAAATGATGCAGCAAAGATATCATTCCCTAACCCAGTTTAGGCATTCATGGATATTCCAAAGAAAGTTTTAGATTTGCTAGTTTGCTAGTCTGAGATCTGCTTTATCACACTTACTTATTTGACCTTTAAAATAATGTATTTGCTATAACAACCCACCAAAATGAAACAGTACAGATGTGATAAATTTAATGTGGTAGTAACAACCAAATAATGGGCAAAAACGCATTCAAGATTTGTGATATTCTCAGGAAAATTTGCGTGGAAACTAACATTCAATGATTCATGTCGCATAGGGATAAATTAACAAATTATTTATAAAATCAAATTTTTCCAATGTCTACTTTTCTTCGAGAATGGCCATGTCTTCTATTACAAGTCTTCAATCTGAGATACAACTAGTGTAGTCTTAGTCCAGATATTCATGCAAGAACATGACTGCAGACCCTACAGACTTGCAACAATAGGAGTTAGGCTAGGTTGCACAATCAAATACTGTTTGGACCCTCTTTTTGTCCTACGTTAGAAAGCAGAAATAGACACATACATCTTTAAAAAGAATAAATCCTTGTAGAGGAAACTATATTTACCTTTATGGATATTGCATAGATACATATAGAAACAAAAAGAATATGAGGTGGAGGATAACCTGAAATAAAGCTTCATGGGCAGAGTAACAGACTGAGGAAAGTTAATCTACACTTCTCCCTTCATCATCAACTCCCTTCCTATGTTTTCATTGTCCATTTTGTAAAGGACTGTTTCATTGTCTATATTTCCAGTATTTTAATTTTTATTCATAATATTCTTCTACTGTTTTAATATCCATTAATAATAGCAGAAGCTTTTGGTAACAATGGTTTCATAGCAGAAGAACTCAGAAAGTGAAACACTTTTCACAAAAGCTCCAGTGGTGCTCGTAAATTAAACTGTATTATATTATCTATTTCAGATTTTACTTGAATCTGGATAAGATTTGAGAGAGGGTCTTTCAGGATATACCTGTTGCTGAATAGTGGTCACTGCAATTTGATTTTCCTGCAGTAGCTCCATCCTTTTTACCCTAAATGTTATCCCTATCTTTCTATAATACATGGGTTTTCTCCACAGTGTGCTAGTATAACTTGTTGAAAGAGTAATGGTAATTTACTTTGTAGGGACAAATAAAACCAAATTGCCTTGCTCAACCTGCTTGTTTGTCTTTATCTTTTTTACCTCCACACTTCATGAGAAAATGTCTCCAGTAAAACAGCATAAATACACGAGAACTGGTCATTTCTAGCTACAGAAATATATTCTGTTAGTAATGGAGCTCCAAAATTAGGATCATCCCACACTCCTCACACAGCAGAGCTGAGAGTAGCTAAATTCTAATTTTAGCACTTCCATACACTTAGTGGAACAGGCACAGTGAAACTGTGATGCCTTTGACAGCACAGTCCATTCACGGATGCACAGCTTTCCCACTCCACACCAGCAGCCCCATCAGAGAGGATGCTGTTTCAGGAGAAGGAAGGATATAAATGGATCAAGAAGGATGCCGCTGTCAGTCAGAGAGCTCATGGAAAATTGGGCTCAACACTGCTGTTCTGAGCTGCTTCTCCCTCTTTGTTCCAGTTTTGTAGTGTAACACCAGCATTCTGGCTCCTCTTCGCCAAGATGTGGGCAGGCACAGATGGAAGCACTTGACCACTTCAGTGGCATTTAGACCTAGATTTTACTCCAAGGTCAAAGCTTCATTGAGGACTCTCCTAATTTCTTAAGACATGAATGAAATTAATCATATTTTGTGCAAAGACGCCTAGCTGCATTATTATATTAATTTCCAGTACTAATGTTAGGCAATTTTACTTGCTAAAATAAAAGAAATGAAGAAAAAAGCTGACCTCAAGCAGTAGTAAAGAACACATAGTATGTTAATGACAAAAAAATAGCGGCAAAGATTTATTTTAACTGTGCATTTCAAGCAGTTTTTGGGAGTTTTTTTCATTCTTCATGTTTCTTCTATGTTGTTCCCGTTTACCGATCATAATTACCAAAAGCTTTGATATTTAATAAGTTTTAAATGAGAATAATTTATTGCAGAATCTGATGTTAAATTCCTGGATTTTGTGCTTTTTGCACTGTAAACATAACTGTAGACACACAGTGCTTCCAGTGACCATGCCCATACAAGATAGACCTGGATGGATCCATACAAGCTCTCAGTTTTTCCAGATCATACAGGTCAGCTCACGTCAGTTTTAAGTGCAACACATCTTTGAAGTCAGCTCAGTATAACCTACAGTGCACTTATACACCCCACAGATGAGTAGTTTCTGGAGGAAAAAAATAGCATGAAAAACACGAAAGCAAACTGGAAATATGACATCAATAAAACATGAACTCTCTGGGATATTTTCAGCCAAATAAACATGTTCCATTCTGTACCATGTGACTGTGTATATCGCCACAGTCTTTGCGTGTTTTCAGCCCACATCTTCTATTTTTGTGCTTGGTACAGTAATCCAGATATCTCATATTTCCCATATTGTCCAACACAAAACCTGCTTCCTTTTGCACATACCATGGAAATGTTATTTTCTTTGTTTAGTTCCCATGTTTCCTGGTTTTCATCTCCTTCTGCACCTAAAATGTAAGTTAGCTTCTTACCTAGATTATCCTGTTAAATGATTGATTTCATGAAGTGACACAGGGAACAATAATATAATCCAGTGGATAGAGAAAAAAAGACGAAAACTTCAGGCTGGTCTCAGCTATACTAGGAGACAAAAAAGGAAAATATGTTGCACTTCAAAGCATTCATATCTGTCATTCCTCAGGCCAGGTTTCCAAAGAGTGTGGAACTTAATACAATTTCAAAAAAATTGTCTTCCAGGGTGGCTGCCCACTGTTCTTTCTGCTCCCCCACACATGTCAAACACAGACTGCTTTTTAAGTTTTTTTGATATTACCCTTTTAGAATGTTTTTGTTATTAGTTACAGCACATGTTGCAGACCTAAGCTTTACAAGAAAAAATAATTATGATTAATAATTGCAGAAAAGAGATGAGTGAAATAGCAATGTGTACCTAAAGAAGGATTGGCTTGACTCCATTTTGATCATAAAGCTGGGACTGAATAGGTATAATTTTTGTGAAGTCAGCTAAAAAAAGTTAATCTTTATTTTACTCTGAAGGTACATTTAAGAAAAGAAAGAAAGAAAGAAAGAAAGAAAAAAAAAAAAAAAAAGGGCATGTTCTCACTTGAAGTTTACCCTCCTGCAGTGACATGCAAGGGGAGAAAAAGGCTTAATCACCAAGAAAGTAAAGCTTTAAAGAATTCAGCTACGTATGCATTATTCACAAAAACATAGTACGTGATTTCATAATCAACAAGACAATTAAGGAGTTCCACAAAAACCCAATAGGGACTTTTAACAGGCTCAAAGATTGGATTTCTAAAAAGGTTCTGAGTCACAACTTCCTCAGCTGCTTTCTTCATGGGAAAGAAATGGAAGGAGAAAGAGAGAGGGTGAAGGACTGAGAAGGAAAGGCAATAAGAAAAGGAGTGGGGGAGGAATAAAATCATATATAAAGAGCAAAGTTGCCTTACTGGAAGATTTATATTATGTAAATTTAAAGAAATTATCTTAATATGAGACTAATTGTGATGTTCTGCACCATTAGCTGTACAGCTGACTGAACTAGAAAATTAAATATTTCATAAATTCAAATTATTGACTAGTTTCTTGGAAACAATTTAAATGTTGAAAAAAAATTGAAAGAGAAAACCATTCATTCTTTTATATTTGCATGATATTTTTCACTTTCTGAAGGAATATACATCAGAAAGAAACTCATTCCAAGGGATGTCATCCTTTCATTTCTTCTTGCTCTGATAAGAAAACCAATAGATGTCTGTGATTCTAGACTGCAAATTGTGACTGAAAATGTCCAGGCTGAGGGTTTGTAACTACTCTTTCTTGACTTTCCAGGTTGTTGGTGATGTGTGCACTTTGAATTTTACAGAGTGCAGTGCAATAGTCCTTTCTTCCCTGGAGATAACTCTAAAATAGTTGGAATTGCTGCACGTAACCCAATGCTGCTAACACCAGCTAGAGGAATGGAGCTCTGCCTTAGAGATTAGACCACCAGAAGTACAAATGAGTTAGAAAAATCTAAAGAGCTATGAAAAAGGAAACAGGTGAGCAAAATCTGCAATTAAAAAAAAAAAAAAAAAAAAAAAAAAAAAAAAAGTGCAGATGCCCTTTAATGGATACTTTGAAACATTTCTTCCCCTCCAGACCTGCAGTCTCCCACTCCCGCAGTCTATGTACTGCACAATACAGGGTTGGGGGGTTAACTGTTTTATTTATTTATTAATTTAACTTATTTTTAAATGCCTAGTTTCAACGATCTATCACTGTGATTTCTAACAGTGTGTCTTTTAGGAGTGGAGCCTCTGCCTAGGCTCCAATCAGCCTCTCCAGTGGAAAGGCTGCTGGAAGGAACTTGGGCAGGAAATTGATCTCTCACATCCACACACATCACGAGGCTAGCTCAGCAAAAGAGAAGCAAGAAGGCCCTTTGCATAAGATCAAGTTCCAGCAAGGTTTATTCCAGGTGCCAAAGGGAATCCGGTGCAAAAGAGGGGGATCACGTGCCTTGCTCAGGCTTAATTCTGATTTACAGCATCCAGTGACCTTGTGGCACAGGGGCGGAACGGGGGACAGGTCAGGTCAGTGTCCTATACGGAATATAGGTCTGGTCACCGGGGTCCCACCACCAATGGATTAACAAGGAAAGAAGAAACCAGGAGAATTTGGGTATCAGGGAGAGGAGGCAGGGGTAGAATTACAGTGTCCTTCCAAGGCCAAAACCTGGGGGTTATCTCAATCAGCTTTAGGGACTCCACAATGACTGATGTGTCTTATTTTGAAGGGCAGATCACATGGGTATTTCACATGAACTCCTGGATAAGAATGGAATGGATTTTTTTTTCTTTTTTTTTTTTTTTTTTTCTTTTTTAAAGATATGCTGCCCATTTGCTAATTCTGCATGACTTTATCATTCTTTTGCCAGAACAGGTACTCTTAACTCAGGGTCCCACAAGGAAAACCTTTAATTTTATTATTTAGGTGCCTAGCACTGAAGGAAGTTGCAACTTTATTTTTCACTGTGGGATATGGATCAAGATTAATGGGTTACTAGCTGGATAATATTTCTTCTTTTGAGTATTGACTGTCTGTCAGATCTGTTGCTGAAGGATATTACTCTCTTATCAACATAATTTTCCCTTTCAGAAAGGGAAAATTTAAAGCAGTTATCAGGTTGGCTAAAAAAGCACCTCTAAATCCTTGGCTGGTATAAACTAGATGTGTAGGAAGAAGAAAGAAGGATTGCCATGTAACCAAGGGAAATGTGCCCCCATGCCCCCATTCCTTTCTGAAGCCACAGCCTTAATCAACCCTTATTGAGATGTCCTCTGCATTGTGTTATAACTCAGGTATAAGACACCTCACATGCACACAGATGTCTGTAATGTATTATGATGTCTGGTACCTCCAGAGACACAGAGGACAGCACCAGGTGTGGTGCTGTCCTCTGTGTCTCTGGAGGTACCAGGCATCTTCCAAACTGAGGAATTAATTTGTGTTATTTTCTCTGCATGGCTGTGTTTCATAATTTTGACAAATGGTTATCATTGGTAATCACAGCTGCTTGCTGACATTCATCTCAGAAAATTTATACCATATTGTATTTGCTTCATAACTTTATGGTATCAGGCTGGTTTGTGAAGCTGTTTAGCTAGCTGCTGGGTTTGCTTCCCAGGCCTGTGCCAGCCAGCATTTCGTTACAAATTTGTGAAGGTGAGTGATTTAAACTCGTAGCTGAGAAGGTGCTATTCTTAAAGCCACTGAAGAAAATAATTCACCACAAACCAGTTGTTTAATTATTTTCACAAGGACCTGGATGGTTTTAGCAGTCAGTATCCAAAAGAGTTGGTTTAATGATAGCATGAAAATCACTGATCATACTGTTATCTCTGTCATTAAACTGTCAAAATTTCAAACAGAACACTCTTGCCCCATAATTCTAAAAAAAAAGCTATGACACTAAAGGGTCAAGATCCACCTATTTAATGCCATTGTCTACTTGAGGTTTTAAAGGTGTGTTAAAAGGCAAAAGGCAAAGAACTGAATGGATGCTACACTGAGGATAGTTATTCTGAAATTTAAGAAAATGCACTTCAACCAGTGACAATGTAGGTAACATTACAGATTTTTCCTGTGGCTGAACTTAACATAAGAAATTAATATGCAATGACTCAGACCGGCCACAATTATTACAGGTTATTAGTAACATATTTTGCTAATTAAGTTTAACATTTCTGTTTCTCTTCCAGCCCAGAGTATTTCATATAGTTTGATGAAAAAACTGGTTATCCAGAGGTCAGCCAAATCGATTTCTAGGACCAATCACAATATGATGCAGACAGATAAACAGGACAAGGTTCTGGATGTGTGGAAAGGTTCAAATGTTGTACCTCACTACAGAAAAGCAACCCTAACTCTCTTCTCTTCTGAGAAACATATATGCAGTCTTTTACATTATATTCCTCACTAAAATCAGCTTAAGACTTGCATATGAAAACCATGTTAAGAAGATAAGCTTAAAAACACCAATACTTTGTACAAGACTTTAACGAAGGTATAAACAGTGAAAAGCATTGGAGAGCTTTTCTCCAGTGTACATTAATCATGGTTTTAATGTAGGATTTGATATAACAATCTCATCACTGTTATTCAGTGGCAAGTAAGGACACCTTAGAAATTAAAAACCTAGTGAAGGAAAACACACATGGTGCTGTATCTTGCAAGGAAACTTCTCTTGGCAAATTTGGAACTAGAGGAGAAAAGCACTCACAAGCTCTTCACCTTCTTTTGAGCTGCTTACTTACATCTCCTTCCAGACAAAGCTAATAGTTGACTTTCAGTAATTGCTAAGAACCACAGATGTGAAAAGGAAAAAATAGAAACAAAACAAATAATCTGAAACAGTTACCAAAATAGTAACATTTAGTCATCAAAGCTCTAAACAAACAATTTTATAGAGCCAGCTTTAAGTGCCAAGCAGTAAAATAGCTCAGAGACACATTTGTTCAGTTCATTTTCTCTTATTAGGGCAGAATCTGGGAAGTGGTGAATGAACTCCTTGTATTGCTTTGTTTGCATGCATGACTTTTGCTTTATCTATTAAACTTAACTTAACCCATGAGTTTTCTTACTTCTGCTTTTCTGATTTTCTTCCACATTGTTACAATCCAGTTTAAACTCAGAAAAGCAAAGAAAGCTAAATCTCTGTGTATAAACCAGAAAGAACTTTGAAGGTTCAAAATATACCCAAAAACGAGATTAAAACCAAATGAGGTTATAGGTTGGTGCCAAAATATTTATGTATTTTATTTAATAGTAAAAGAGGCAGAGAGAAAGAGAAAAGAAAGAGAGAAAGAGGTGGACAAAAAGTGTGCCTGGGGGGATAGGGGACAAGCAGTGAGTGACAGGGGTTAGGTGGAAACACATCATTCATCCAAGGGTCCCAGCAATGTCTCGTTGCTCCCCTCCATCTGCCCTTCTTGGTGGCGAGTTCCCCATCGCCACGGCCACGCAGCACCATGTGGAAGGGTATAGAATCCCATGGGTTAATATACATTCGGGCAGGTGGGAAGGCCCACACGTCTCCCTTGCAGAGGGCCAGTTTGCCTCTTGCAACACTGAGGGTCTGCTGCATCATCTCTGGTGGTCTGGTGCAGGGTCTGGGGACCCCTTTTGGGGAGCCCTTTGATGGGCCATGACGCCCCTCTGCTTTCTCCCGGTGAAGGGCCCCACAACTGGGCTCCTCTGCACATCAGAGGATGGGCTGCCGCCGCCTCTCTCCAGAGGCTTTCCAACACACACCCAAAGCCTCTCTCCCCTGACCCTTTGATGTGAGGGTCTGTGCCAGCCTGGTAGCCCTGGGGCTCTCATCTACTCCCTGAAGGCGTTAGGCTTGTAGTTTGTGAACATCCCCATACCTGAGTTGGTAATTTATCTCATCTTCATCAGAAAATTGTGTAAGCCCTCACTTTGAAGGCCTATTCAGCGTGTGGTGGTATTCTTTGCAGCTTTTGTAATACAGTTCTGCTATAATTGGCAAAAGTCTTTCACGAAAATATTTAAGCCATAAACTATAGTATTTCAGTCTCTGACACATCCCATCAGTGGCAGTGAGTGAGTAACTGTGTGGTTCTTAGTTGTGGGGTAGGGTAAACCATGAGTGTCTTGAATATATAAGTTTTTTTATAGTTACAATTATTTTTATGAGTCATAAAATCTACATTTTAAGACCTTGTTTCAGAATGATACTTTTAAAACTGTGAGAAGTTCTGTGGCATTAACTTTTAAGTAAAATATTTATTATATTTCTCATTTAAAATGCCACAGTATCACCACCTGATAACCACATTATCAGCTTTAAAAATACATATTTTCACCACAATTGCTAAACCGTGAAATAATGAAATCAAATGTGTTTCTCAGGCATTCAAATGTAACTTTGTCTGAATATAGAGAAAATCTTTCTGCCTCCACCCTTTCAGAGAAGAACCACAATATTAGGAACTTTATTCAAATTGCAGAGTTCAGTCAGAAATTTTATGGAAATCAGTGGCATCAACAAAAGAATAAATTTTGATATTTACATGCGTTAAAAAAATAAAAAATTTCAACATGAAGTCTTCCAACATCCAAAAAGCATCACATAATTCATAAAGCTTAATACAATAGTTTTGTTACAGAGTAAAATGGCTATGTACAATTAATCAAGGAACAGAAAATATCAAAGGAAAAAACCCATTTGTGTAGCAAATCACTTTATATAAAATTTGTTTAATGTTTTTAATGGCAGTATTGTAGTGTTGAATCAGGTATTGGCTAAGATGTGAAAATTTAATAAATTAGTACTTGGGGATAGTAAAACTCGGCATCAGTTTTTCCTATGAAGGTTAGAAGTGGGAAAGATGATGGGAAATAATATTGGATAGGTTCTATTATTTTTTTGTTTCAGTGTTCCTGTAATTGCAGCCAGCTTTTGAATAGTTATAGGTTGTCCAAGAATATCTACATCCCCACAGGAGTCATAATCAACATCTTCCAGTAAGCTTACTGAAGTAAATCTAACAAATCTAAAACCATGAAATTGTCCCACAGAAAGACTGCAGAATTTTTCAAGGTCATCATTCCCCTGTCCATAGTATCTGAGAATCTGCTAAACCAGGACATCTGCCCCCCTCCCCCTCCCCCATTTGGATTAGATTAATAGAGGACAAATCACAAACATCAGTCCAGTCCTTTGTGTCTTAAACATGAACCTCCATAACTGTCAATGTAGCCACTAATATCACATATTCAGTAATAACAAAAAATCAATTACAAAATTTACTCCTGCAGCATTTGAACCTTAAAACATCTTTTATTTTCTGCCAAGTTTGAAAGACCTTTGCAGTTCAAGTTGGTTAGAGATGATCTAATTTCCAGTTCTAA
Organism: Hirundo rustica; assembly: GCF_015227805.2. NCBI lineage: Eukaryota > Metazoa > Chordata > Aves > Passeriformes > Hirundinidae > Hirundo > Hirundo rustica. Next base: position 19,677,813 of record NC_053455.1, read on the forward strand.
CTTTTTACCTGAGTCTCCCATATACTTTGCTTTGGTCAGGTTATCTGTACTGACTTTTAGGTTTAAGTAGCTCTATTCCTTCCTTCACATCTCCCCCTTCACATCAAAATGAATTAGTCACCCCAAATTTGTTACCATTTTTTATTCTAGCTGAGGGTATGTAAGTCAAGTTCTAAACCTCTCTCACTCAGATAAATATTGCATTCCCCTAATTACCGTAATAGCTGTTTCTTACACTTGCTCTTTTATTATGTTAATCTTTGTTGAAAATAGGTGACCAGAGTTAGCACTCTGAAGGTAACATTCTGAACAAGGTCTTAATCAGTGTCTTGTAAAATGAAATTAGTATTAACCTGGCTCTGCTTAAAACATTATTTAATCTTTTCCAGAATTTCACAATCCTCTTTTACTATTTAAGCACCACATCTATTTGGTCACTTGTTAGGTCCTTCACTTGTTAGGTCCTCAGTTCGTAAAAAAAAGAAAAAAAGTATTGTTCTTAAATGTATGCTTTATGTAAACTCATTGAATATTCATTATTTAAGGGATAATGTTTTGTTCAAAGAATTGTTAATGTATAACATAAATAGTATTTTTTCTGGTTTATTCATAGGTTACTTGTACATAAAATATGAAAATAAAAACTTACTTCCTCTCAATGTCAAGGAAACAGTGTTTTGAAGGTACTCCAGTCCATTTCCTGGTGAGACTGGAGTTGCATCCATTCTCACAGAGTAAGGTTTATTTTTTCAAAATAAAGAGGGAATAAGAAAAAAAAAGTCATGAATCTTCAAAATAATAGACAAATAATAAATTATTAAATATACCATACAACTCCTAATGCATTCCTAGATTACAGAATGACCTTAAAGTGACTGCAAATATCCTATTTTAGATGAAATATAGATGACTTCCTCATGTAAGGGTTTGGAAAGCCTGTTAAAAGCTGGTGACATCCCAGCAATAACTTTTCTCACTTCAAGAGATCATGAAAGACAGATATTGGAAGAGGAGTACAAGCATGACACTGTATAAACTTTTGAGCTAGAGTATCTGTCAATTTTGAATGACTGGCATGACACTAATGAGCCAAAAGAAATACATGATTCATTAAAGGACATTGTACATTAAAGTATGGCAATATTTGAAATCAGAAAATAAACTGTTACAGAAACTTTGAAATTTTATGGTCCAGAATGCTTTCCATTTTCTTGTCCCAAGATTTCTTTTTTCTTCTCTTGGACAGCAGATTTTTTTTTTCCTCCCCAAACCAGATTGTATTTAACAGCAAAGGACTCTTAAATCACACACATTTGCTTCTTCCATTCCTACCTACTCTTGCTATTTCACATTCGAAGTTTATGTGTCTAACTTTTTTGAACACTGATTCTTACAAGCTGGTATAGACTGATTTTTAGTTCAGTTCTTATTTGTAATCTTTCTTCCAATGTAGGATGTGAGGCCACAATAGAAACACTAGAAAACCTTAGTCTGGTAGTTGGTTTCTCACTTCCTCCTTGTGCATTGCTTAGTGCTTTTCCACGTGGCTTATGGCTGTGCTTCTTAGGAAATCATCACACAGTAAATCCGGGCAAACAAAACCAAACTCAGTCTTTGGACAGAAAATACAAGCATACGCAGGAAGAGCTGCAAGTGCAGTAGCTGCAGGGCCTTACCTGTCTTGGTTCTTTTCATTTACTGCTTTTTAATGAAAAAGCAGTATTCACATAGGTGTTACGTTCTTACGTGTTCAAGATAACCATGACCATCTTCCCAATGTCATCGTACAAAACTGTTATCGAGGTCCAGGTTAGCACATTATTTCCCCACAACATTATGAACAAGAATAACTATATCTGATGTTATGAGAATCTGAATGATAGATCCAAATAATGTCTCACGATAAAGATAATTACAGCCTAATATCAATCTATGTAAAACTCAGGATACCTTCAGGCTATTTCTTATTCCCAGCTATAGTCAAGGAGCATTTTCATTTCCGTTTTTATTTTCATTCCGTTTTTATTTATGGAAGCTAATGATTTGTCATAGTTGATAAGTGTGTGCTGCTAACAGCCACCTAAAGAATTAATGCTTATTCTAGGACCAATGTAAAAAGCTCTTTGCCATTTCAATCACTCAGCTCAAAATAAAGTATAGCTGGCATGAAACTTATTCAAATGCTTTTATTTATCTATCCTGTGTCATCCCTAGTTCTATTATGCAAAATATTAACACTGACGTGTTTCAGTAACAGTTTCTAGTATGATTTTTTAGTGCAAAAAAAGGAAAAAAAGAACAAATTCATTTAATGACTAGTCATTTTCTCAAGTGTCTTCTTTCATTTCCTTCCTTCCTTCCTTCCTTCCTTCCTTCCTTCCTTCCTTCCTTCCTTCCTTCCTTCCTTCCTTCCTTCCTTCCTTCCTTCCTTCCTTCCTTCCTTCCTTCCTTCCTTCCTTCCTTCCTTCCTTCCTTCCTTCCTTCCTTCCTTCCTTCCTTCCTTCCTTCCTTCCTTCCTTCCTTCCTTCCTTCCTTCCTTCCTTCCTTCCTTCCTTCCTTCCTATCTCTCTCTCTCTCTTTCTTTCTCTCTATCCCTCTCTCCTTGCTGTTTCCTTGAATTTCTATTACCATGTTTGCTACTATCAGTTGGGAAGAAATGTCCATCCTTCCCTAAAAAAAATCTAAAGATCTTGGGCCATTTTAAAGGGATTACTCTGAGAAAAGTCTAGTCTGCTGGACAAATAACTCATGTGACCTAGAAGTGTTAACTAAAAATTATTCTTCTCTGAAACTCTTTCTGAAATAATCAACTTTTACTCATGTACCGTACTGTAGAGTACACATTACAGTGAAATCTTGCTCACTATTTATAGTCAATAACTACATGCTTAAAAGAATATTTATATATTGAATGTGAATGTAATGTACAGGCTGTTGATTTTTTTTCTTTTTTTTTTTGAGGTAAAAGTAGTAGGAAATCAGTGCTAGTGTTTCAGCTGGAGTAGAAACCTATAAAATTACAGGTGTCATTTCGTTCCTTTCTTGTTATTTAAACCACTGAAAGTTAGGTTCCTAAACTACTTGAATTGTTCACCATTATTTTATATTCCACAGAAACCGATGACCTTCTCTACAGGATGACTCATTCATCTGTCCTCACAATCTGCATAGCATAAAACATCTTTGAAAGTGTCTATGTTCTTTCATTGAATATAGAAGGGCCTTAAACTATTAAATTTCCAGATTTTTTTCAGGTTAATCATCCATTTTGCTGTTTATTCAATTCTTCCTGGATTATCAACCACGTGTACAGTGATAATGACACCTCCCCGCCATGATTTCTGATTGCACATTTCAACACTGCCTATTCCCTGTCTCTGCACAGAGATAAGGACACCCTAGGTTGGTTTTGCTGATTCCCAGCAAAGTTTGTTCCTGTGTCAGTGCTCCAGCCACTGATTCAATATGTTCAAAAAACCCTGGTGTTTCTATGAATTAGGGGATGGCAGGAAGGTTTATCGTTCAGGTTCAAGTAGTTCTTTGCCAATAACATATCGAATAAACACAAAGATGTTTTTCATCTCTTTTTCCAGCCATTTCACTGCTTTAAAATTTTGTTGTGTAATGCAGTATCTTAACAATGTCACATTGCTAATATACAGTGGCTGGTAATCTCACCTACTACATGAATAGCTGTAAAATGGTTTTGGGGAGTTACAGAGCTGTCATTTTTCACTCTGGATTGGACTGTTTTCCTGTAATAAGAAGTTCTTCTATGTAAAAAGTATGGTACCACCCTTAAATGCAACTTGAAATACATTAGCTCAGCACAAGCACTAAGTTTGACATAGATTTTCTCCCAGAATACAAATTTTAACTCTAATTGCATTATAGCTTTATTAATTTCCCAATGTTTCCAGCATGGTTTTATTGGCATACTTTTGCAAGTCATTAATTGTGCATTCTGCCACTCTAGTTTTAATGACATTGTAATTTATTCCAAGACTGCTAGAGAAATGAACTGTACAGTTTTCATTAAATGGCTTGAAAAAAAAGTAATAAACACATAAATAAATACTTACTAATAAACAGATTATTTACAAATATTTCAAAACACTTGAAATATCTCTCGAGACAACGACAAAAGAAAAAGACAAAATACTAGTGGAAGTATTTTATGGGCAAAAAAACCCATCAAATATCTTATCAGAGCTTTCCATCAAATTATTTTTCTCTTACTTTAAAACTATAGTACCAATGGAAACCTGGAATTCTATTTGCTTTGGACTATTTGTTCATGGTATTTCCTGGCCTTATAAATACAAACAAGCCCTTGAAAATCTCTCATGAATACCTCTAGATGTTATTCCTTTCTCATGGCGTCTGAAATATTAAAATATTAATAGTAATTTCAACCTTTTTTCTGAGTGTGGAAGTAATTTGATAGGAACATTCATAGAAGTCCAGATATAAAACCAAATTTTCAATGGTGCATGGAATAACCCAGGAAAACATAATAAAGTTCACCTCAAGACCTAGTAAGAATGAAAAAAAAAAAAAAAGTAGCTAAAAAAGACTCAAAAGAAACCTTTCAGGGTACAATGAAGGCAAACTGAAGAGTTGGACTGGGAGAAATACATTCAACTGAACAAATACAGTCAAGCATCTGCACTTCATTGTATGGAGAGGTTAGGAAAAAATTAAAGGACTTGAAAGTCTTAAAGGACTTAAATGCTTAAGAGAAAATTTACCTAAGAATTTCAGCTTGAATACTGCTTTATTAATTATTTTATTTAGTTATACTCCTCTTTTTTCCTTCCTTTATTATTTTCTTCTTTTCTTTGATATGACATTGATCTGGAATAGATCCTCTTGTTTCAAAGTGTCTCTTCACAATATCAACTTGTGTCTGAATAAAAACATACTGGACAGCACTATAGCCATTCTGGGGCTAAGCAAATTTGGTGTAAGAAAAGTGACCATACATTTCAACAAAATTTCCAGAGTCAGTGTAGCAAAGTAATTTTGTGATTATTGCCTTTTCTGGATCCATTTAGTCCTCCAAAGAAAGAAGGTCTTCAAACACCTTCAGAGAAAACAAAATACAAGTTCCAGACTTTTAAATGAGAGAGCTATTTTTGATCAGTGGAGAAAGAAAGGATGGTGAAACATAATAAGTCCACGACATCTATTTTCTCTTGATTACAGGCAGTTCTTTTCTAATGCCCCTATATACTAAAAAAAAAAATAAATCTAAAAAAAAAAAATAAATTTAAAAAAGTCCCTGAAGTCTACATTTTGCATAAAGATCTAGAATCATGCAATCTCCCAAATGTCTGGATTCTGCCTGAATTTGGTATTGGACTGTACCTATTGCTACACATTTGCATGACTATGTTAATATTGCCTGTTCTTTCTATACCCATATTGTTCTCATAGGCACAACTTGATATAGACATTTCTGGCTCCACCAAGATTTTAGAAACATAGAATTATATATGCTGGAAAAGACCTCCAAGCTCATTGTGTCCAAATATAAACTTAACACCGCCAAGTCCACCACGTCTACATGTCTTTTAAATACCTGCATGGATGGTGACTCAATCACTTCCCTGGGCAGCATGTTACAATACCTGACCACCCTTCCAGTGCAGAATTTTTTCCTAATATTCAATCTAAACCTCCTTTGGTGCAACTTGAGCCCATTTCCTGTTTTCCTGTGCATTGTTACCTGGAAAAAGAGATTGGCTGGCCCCCTTTCAGGCAGTTGCAGAGAGTGATAAGGTTTCCCCCTGAGACTCCTTTTTACTAGGCTAAACATCCCCAGCTCTGTCAGCTGCTCTTAATAAGCTTTGTGCTTCAGACCCCTCCCCAGCTTCATTGTCTTTCTCTGGACATGCTCCAGCACCCCAACGTCCTTGTAGTGAGGGGCCCAGAACAGAATACAGGATTCGATGTGAGGCCTCACCCATGCCCAATTCAGAGGGTCAGTCCCTGCCCTTGTCCTGCTGTGTTGCTGACACAAGCCAGGATGCCTGCTGTCCACATGGGTACACTGTTGACTAGCAGCCCTAGTTTTTAAAAACAGGGTATTTCAAAGAAGACTTAGTAGCATGTTTCAGGCCTAGAACTTCTTAGGTGACATAATTTTGACACCGTAATGATTTCTCACAAAAATTATTTGTCACTATCTTCCCATAAAAAGTTGGAAGGACTTATATATCTTCTGAAGTCCAAAATGCTGTGCATTAAATCCATCAGCTTATATTACCATTTCTGCCATTTCTACCAATCACCTTTATTCCCATTTTAGTGCCTGAGATGTTTTTGTAAATATCATTCCAAAACCCTGAAGTCTAGCAAGAGTAACATATTGTAAAGGGTTTTTTTGATACAACACACAATATCACATTGTCTTTATTCTGTTTCCTTTGGACTTTTTCTGATAGTGTCCGAATTGCTTTCAAGACGCTTGATCATGTCTTTGAATAAACTTTATTGTCCCTCTTTATCATTTTGTGATCTATTTCATATATGGCTAGTTTTTGCTTATTGAGCGCCATTTGAGCAGTAGTCTCTCCTTTCACTTGCATGACTTCTTCACACATCAAAATTTCAAAATCTCTGAAATTTTTCCTGTCAGGCTACACCTCATAATTCCCTTAACACAGTTCTCCTATTTCCATTTTGCTTAAACCTTTTCCATGTCTTTTTATTTCGCTTATTGTGACACTGATTCACTTTTCCTTATTTATTATCACCAGTATTATCAACACCACTGCTATTCTCATTTATTCATTTTAGCTATTTATCCTTTTTTTCTTGTTTTCTTACATGCTTTTTGATAATCTGCAAAATCCTGCAACTCACTTTGTAAGGCACTTACTTCTCACTGCATTTTATGAGAGTTTGCAAAAAGAATGCATTATAAATAAAATGCAACATTATTTATATTCTTTTTGATAATTTTGTGCAGGCACCAGCTGCTGTTCTTGTGAATAGAGTTATTAGGAAGCTAGAAGTGTCAGAAGACAAAAAAAGAAAGAATTTTCAATAGGAAGATATTTTTAAATCCTCTAAAAGGCCATGGCACCAAAAAAAAAAAAAAAAAAAAAAAAAAAATCCCTAAAACCAAAAACCTAAACAGGTTTCTATCTATTGTAAATATTAGACAATCAAGTCCCTATCTAAATTTTTAACATTTTGGGAAAGAATTAATTACTCAAAGGAAGCCTTTATTGGATGAGTTGTCTAATAACTCGCCAAAATAACTTTTAAAGGGGTTATTTTTTACCACCTATCATCAATTCACTTGCAGCTGTCTCCTTCTTTTGTAATATTCAAGCTCTAATGCTTTTCTTCTAAATTCTATGTTTATATGGATGACTTTTGTTTTCAGGAATATTGTCTCATTTGTCAGAAGAAAAGAGAATATATCCAAGATTCTTCTGTTCATGCATAGTACATCAATCTTTCCTTATTTTATTGTTCTTACTTGCGCTTCCAGAAAGTAAACTATTACCAGACATTTCAGAATTAAAATATCATTTGTGTTTTAAATCATTGCCAAAATGTCTTTCAGTCATCAAGTTTTGTCTTCATGAAAGTCTTTCAGGTTTACTGAAAAATTAAAATTTTACAGTATTCATTGAAGTGCTTTTGAGAAAGACAATATCCTGAAGGTATAAATCCAATTACATAGTTTCCATGAAATTAGCATAGTTAAACTTATTTTTCTTCCTGGGAGCATCATCTTTTACATTTCTGAAAAAGGAAAAACATGTAAGATTTACAATAAAGTAAGAGGAAGGCCAATTTCAGATACTTCTGTTCTGGGAAATCTCATAGCTGTAGCCAAAATCTGTGATAGTTTCAATAGGATCAAATAGAATTATTGATTCTTTCATATTTGCATTTAACTGCTTTTTCATAAGTAATTTTCTTTCAAATAAATTGATCAGTGCATTAAAGTAGAACATGATAATATATTATTCCAATGGAATATTCTCTAGGAATTAGGAAAAATTAACACCAGGACAGATCAATCAAACAAACAGTTCTCATCTAAATAAATCCTCATTAAGCTCTCCAAGATTCAAACATATATCCAGACTAATCTAATTCTCTTTTATATAGTTTTTTTTCATTCATATCTGGAAGGACAAGTGTTGGGATCCTATTGAAAGGCGTGTGATGGGGAAGATTTTGAAGGGAAAAAAAATCAAAAAAACAATACCAAGCTAAACTGATATCTGATGAATTTTCAATAAGTATCAAAAATCAACTCCTCTTTCAAAGTATAGGAAAGAGTACATTATATGGAAAATTAATAACTATTCTTTCAGGTAACTTTGCTGCCCTTCTCTGGACATGAGAATACATGAAAGTTTTTACAGAAATGCAGAACAAAGCCCAAAGATTCAGCTGAATGATAAGAACTTAATATCTTTTGAAGAAAAATAAATGCAAGAGCTGAAAACAAGTCATATATATAATTTATATTCTAGACATATAAAATGAGAATAACTTAATATAATCTTCATATACCTGCAATGCAAATTCCAACATCTAGTCTAGTCTATCTTGTTTTCTATTAAATTTAATGGAGTGAATAAGGTTTTTCAAGATTAATTTGATAAATATTATCTGAGATATCTTTTTTAAGATGAAGCACATTATATCTAGATCCAATTATAGCTCATGTGGTAGCTGATTATGATTATTGTATGAGACAGTACAGCTGACCATTCTCCAAATCATTTTAGGAATGGCTCATTACCATAGTAATCTTTGTGTAAGAATATCTCCATTCGTCACAATAAATCTGTGAAATCTATTATATGCACATATGTTAAGTATATCAGTTCAAAATTAGACTACAAATATTTCTGAGGCTGTGTGGAGAGAATGGTATCAGTGACCAAGCTTTTGAAAAAAAAAAAAAAAAACTGTAGAAATTCTCTGTGTAAAAAACAATTTATTGTTTCTTATAGGTCTTTTTAACAAAAACCTCTGATTTGGACCTGAAATACATCAAAATGCAGGGGTTTTGCAAGGTCCAATTTTGGGTTAATTTTATGGGTTTTACAGGTTAACCAAAACTAACTATTCATGCACTAAATTAGATAATTTCTCATTTATTTTTCTGCAAAAGGGAAAAACAAGCAAGAAAAATCTGTACTTATTTGGAATCTAAAAAACTCAGGAGGAATAGTTTTAAATGAAAGTGATTTTGTTAAGGGTTTTTTTTCAGATGTTAAATTTGAAGCAGAACAGACAATGTTTCATTTTATCCTAAAAAATTGTGACATTTTAATAATTATAACATGCTGATCTTGACTCATTGTAAGGTTTTTCTTTATGTGCTAAAGCTCTTTCCTTCTTCACAGTTTACAAGGCCATTAATCAGCTCTTGAGCTGCTGCTTTTAAGTTTAGTCCATCTCAGAAAAATACATAATGTAATTTAAAAGAACATGATGGATACAGATATGTAAATGAGTAACCTGGACATTGTACATTAGGACAGAAATTATTGCCTCCAGTAGGCAATTTTAAACAAAAATGTGATCAAATCCAGACATCAGAGGAAAGGAGAAAAATCCTCAACTTTTCTATATGGTATTTAAACTCCAGATCTACAGATCAACCAATTGATGCAAATTCAGCACACAACAAAACTTCTCCATACAGTACATCAAATTTACTATTTTTCCATAAACATATCTATTCCATTTCTATGAAGTATAATCTTAATTTTTTATAGTGCTTAGTTATTTTTTAGGGGAAAACATTCTGCAATAAAATTTAGACTCCTATTGAATCATAGGGGTGAACACAACTTGTTAATGAAGCAAAGGTTCTCAAACAAATTTGATGCTCTACTTTAAAATTTAATGGCAGTGTTTAAATCAAAATTTATCTCAAAACACCTGCAGAAGCAACAGGAATTCTAATGCAATGTTTTATAACAGATAATAGAGAAATACAGAAGTTTATCATTTAGGAAGGCAGGAGAGAAATTCCTTTGTTACAGTATCCTTTGCCCTACTCTAAAGAATATATACTACGGTCTCATTCGTGCAAACTTATCAAGATGCCTATTTAAGCTGGCTTCCCTGTTAGAAGACTGTTTCAAAATCTCATTTTTCTAATACCTAAAAATTTTAAATCATTTTTCACTCTGAACTCTGATTTATATGGAATTTACTTGCCTTTACTATACATGTACACAAAATAAACATGTACTTTGGTCAGTATATTCTCAGGGGCAATAAAATGTCAGACAAATCTGCCTGCACCAAAACCCTAGTCAGTAATTTTGCAGCTGTCTTTTTGATGCTGCAGGAGAGGCATTCAGAATAAATTATCAAGTTAGTATGCATGTTTCCAACTGTGCAGAATTTTCATAACCATCTCATATGCTTTGTTTTACTGGCAGCCAGACACTAAGGCAACGAGCTACCCCTTTTTCTGAGAGAATGTTAGGGATAATAATGTGTCCTTTTTGTTGGAAGAGATGACTCCTGCTGCAGCAAATGTTGCCAACATAGCAGACAATACATTGAGATTATTATTTATTTTACCATATGATTGCCATATTCAGAAAAAAAAAAAAAAAAACACCAAACAAATAAGTACTTTTTTACCTTTCTGTAGTTCACTTGGATGAGTAGTTCACTAATCATGTATCACAAATTATTGGCAGTGTGATGTCCAATTTTGCAAAGCTAATTTATACAGTATTATGTTTGCCTTTGCAGTACGGTTCTGGTTCTTTCTTTTTCTCTCCAAGAATGGTCTTTTGAAGTTAAGTTTTAGTAACACCCAAGCACCTTGCTCATCATGAAAAAATTTTGCAAATTATTTAGTGTTAATTACTTTATAATGGGTTTTCTTCAAAACGGACGGGTAAAACACATTTCAAAGTATTGAGCGTGAGTCTCAGAACATATTAATATTTATATTTCTCTGAAAGTTCTGTATTTAAAACTTCATGTGGATAGAATGGGATTGCTAGAGTAACAAATTAATCAGCTGATAACTTGTCCAGTCAGAATGATCTTCCTTGGAGGAAAGTTGTCTAAAATTCAATCAACTGAACGTATGTTTTGTTAGATTGAAGGTTAGTAACTCAAGGAAAATATGACAAGTTTTACAATTTGCTGTTTGCTTTGGCTTCCTAAATGTCAGGAACATTTAGGAATTGTCAGGTACAATTATTCTGTGATAGATACAGTTTTGTAACATCACAGTCAAATTAAAATTACAGCCCTTCTGAGCCACCAATTCTTAAGGACAAATCTCAGTAAATATGCAAAGAGTTAGTTGGAATTGGGAGTGTTTGGAGTGTAAATTTCATCCTGAAAGTTAGGTTGTAGATTATGAAAAACTATACAGAAAAAAAAAAGAATGAAAGAAAGAAAAAAAAGTTATTTTCCTTTGTGTGTTTTTGGTTTGGTTTGGTTTGGTTTGGTTTGGTTTGATTTGGTTTGGTTTGGTTTGGTGGTTTTTTGTTTTGTTTTGTTTTGTTTTGGGTTTTGCTTTTGTTTTAACTGGTTTGCCATTCCAAAATTTTTTTCTCAGCTTAGTGGAAGGAAGAAAAAAGGGGATCGCCCCAGCCATTCCCAAGTATGGACTCAGGCTTCAGAGACAACATATGCTCAAGAGACCAAATCAAACCAGATAACTTTCCTGGAGTCAAAGAAAAAGAACAGAAATCAAAGTTAAATACTCCCCTTGAGGGTACGGAAGAACAATGTGCTCTGAGGGCTGGTGAAAAGAATGAAAACAATAAATGTTTTAACTCTGAGGGGAGTTTAGATTTAATAGATTTGAAACACTGGAATCTTGTGACACTCTAAAAGTGAAATATGACAAAAGTTTTCTCATTGGGCATACAATTCTCAAAGGTCAGTTGAAGGTAAGCTCTTGACACTCAGTTGTCTGCTTTTTTTATCATGCAGGAGAGGGAACAAAGAAAACCAAAATTTTCAGTAATGCAGAAGGTAAACTACTTAGTAATCGAAGTGTGCTAAAATGTTCACTGAGAAAATGTTGAAAAAATTATAATGCATATGAATGAAACGTCTTGATAACAAGGCACCCTTGATCCTGAAAAAATATTCTAGACATAGTAGCCTTGAAAGGAGGAAAGGACAGTGAAAATGGGTTCTGATTCATTGCAACAGGAGAGATTTGTGCCCACTAGTTGGCTTATTGTAGTAGAACTAGCTCCATATATTGGGAACATCTAAAGCACATGTAAAGTCAGTGTAATAAGAAAAGGTTGATCCAGACACATAGGAAAGACAGACAAGTCTTTTTTCTTTTTTTCAACCCCATGGTGATATCACTCCCTAAAACGTAACTGCTCAAAAATAAATGAACTGAAATGTGTCCCTGAAGTTTTACTGGCAATATTACAATAAAATAAAATAAAATAAAATAAAATAAAATAAAATAAAATAAAATAAAATAATAAATAAGAAAATAAAATAGAAAGCTGCTGTAGCTTAAATGTAATTATATAGTGTAATTAAATTAATATATAAAATTTATTCTATGTAATTATTTTATAATTACATATATGTGTGCATAATATACCTATTATTGTTATATATATACAATATGTACACACATTATATAGAATACATATTATTTACATATATTTATATGTATTTTATAATGATGCATCATATTATTACACAACATTAAATTTAAAATTATATTTAAAGAGCTTATATCCTGATTAGAATAACAGAAGTATACCATGGAATGCAAGTTCCACTAAAGTGTGTGAGGGTAAAGCATTGCACTAGACAAAAATTTCCAGTTGACCTGGAAATAATCTAGGAAAAACAAACAACCAAAGTTCTTGAAGATACTGTGAAGTAAGGTTAGCGATCCCTGCTAGGCTTACTCAGTTTTAATTTCTACAGAAATGCCACATGCTGCATTTTGGAACACAAGTGCTCTTCCCTGAATTAACTGGTTTCTTTGCTCTTCATCTATTTTGTCTCAGACTAGTCCAGTGTATGGGTCTTGATAAATCAGAGGTCTGGACAATCACCAGCCATAAGAACTTCTTAATGCTGAGGGTGTTTGGGCACTGGAACAGGCTCCCCAGAGATGTGATCACAGCACCAAACCTGACAGAGCCCAGGAAGCATTTAGATAATGCTGTCAGGCACCTGGTGTGATTCTTGTGGCTATTGTTTGCAGAGCCAGGAGTTGGACTCAATGATCTTCTTGGGTCCTTTCCAACTCAGAATATTCTGTGATTCTATAGTTATATGATTCCTCTAAATCTTAATTTTCACTTCAAAGAAGAACAGCTGAAAGGATCCCCTGTTACAAATATCAGAGCTAATAAAACTGCCTGCCTTATAAATGAATTGTCAGTTTCAAAAAGACCTTTAATATTGTGTGCATTTTGACAGGAACTGACTGCTTGTTCTCACTTCAGTTTTTGATAGTCATAATTTAAATGAAACATGATTGTGTACTATGATAAATATTTATGTTTTAAATGTATGGGTTTAGTTGATTTGGTTTTTTTGATTTGAGGTTTTTAATTGGTTACTAATATCACTGCTGATCTTTTCCTTTTTGATATGTTATTGGGCACTAGATTTACTAGTGTCCTGTTACTCTTGATCCATCACCATAAACCCGAACATGACAGCAATCAAGTGCAGCTAGAGGAAAAAATGGTTCATATTTCAAGCAAATGTAATTGCCACTAACAGTTGGAAGCCAGAAGTTACACATATTTCCAAAATTTAATTAAAACTAATATCTTCAAAAATTTCCTTATATTTTGAAGCCATAAGTAATTAATGATCTTAAAAAGAATAAATTAAGTGAGTTCTCTATGGATACTTATATGAATACTCTTGAAAATCCTTTTTAATCCATGAGTTTTAATTAAAGTCTAAGTTTGCAGAGTGCATGGAAATCTTTTGCACTAGTATTCTGTTAGATAAGTAGTTTGTTCCAGGTAATAGCTAAAATATTTTAAATCTGAATCCCAGAGAAGTTGACTCTCACTTTAGAGTGATTTTTTTTTCTTTTTTGTTTTTTTTTTCTTTTTTTTTTTTATTTTTCACTTCATTGCCACTGATATCTTCACTATGAGAGTATTTTATTTTGTCAGGGTTATAAGCACAGAACCTTAGTGAAAATGCAGAAAAGAAGTTGTGCAGCATCACTTGTGAAGTAAATTTGGTGATTTTACCATAGTCTTTGTAATTACACACTTACATTGATTGACACAATGGCCTGTGCAAATTTTATCCCTCTATACAAGGTCAGCCATTTGCACTGCAATTAGGACAACACGGAGAGCTGACCAGAGAGCATGAGATAGCCAAAACTGACTGACTGTGTGTGCCTGAAAGAAAACTTTTCCAGTAAGAGCAGACTACTCAAGTAATTTTCCGTCTGCATGCAGTGGCACATCCTCCCCCTCCTCATGCCTGCTCCATGATCTTAGGAGCTCCTGAAAAGGCTTAACCAAACCAACAGAGCAGTGAAGAACCCCTTCAGGAAAGAAGGAACCATATAAGAGGTTTGCCTCAGAGTGATTCCCTACAGCATTACACACTGCGGGTGCAACTACACAGCTCATATACTGAGCAGTTGTCTTCCCTACTGAGGAAGAAACAGAGAAAGAAAAAAGAATATTTAATAAAGCTTAATATGATCAGAAAATAAAATTAGAAGTATTTATGAACTACTAAGTTGTAGAAAAAATTCCATATACATGAAAGACTATTTTAATTGTGCTTTGTTAGGTGCAATTGTTCATAAAAAATAGATCGATGTGTAAGAGCTTCAGCTCCTGGCCACATCAAGGGTTTATGGAGCCACTAGATGCTCACAGGATGGTCGCAGTTCATGACTAACTTCATTAACTCTTTGGGGGCCCATTTTCTCCAAGGTATGAGAAATGAGTATGGAGAGGAACATTGGATTGTTATTCCTAACTTGTGGTGGTCTTTGCAAACTTAATATGCTAAAAAAAAAAAAAAAAAAAAAATTTACACATTTCTTACCATTTTCTTTCTGCTTCTTACTAATCTTGAGTTTACAAATTCATATGAGAACTATGTTGCTAGCTTTCTTTTTTCCTTTTTTCCTTTTTTTTCCCTTTTTTTTTTTTTTTCACTAGCAAATTCATTTATCACTCAGTGCACTGGACCATCATAGAAGTATACAGTATTGCAATGTAAAAAAAATTGATTAACACCAGACTTCTTACCAACTGTAGCAAGCAGCTGATTAATATCTGCAGTTGTTGTGTACCATAGTTTTATCAGTGCAAATCTATATGGACTATAATATAGAAGGTTTATCCCATGCTTCATAATATTGAAATAAATTAAATTAAAAGTGAAAAATAATAAGCATACCAGTATTTAAAAAGTAATACCAGTTTCTTTATGAGTGACTTGGTTGCTTACAGAAATGACAGATCCTCATTTGAAAAAAAAAACAACTCAAATATTATTTTCACACCACGAATGAATATGCAAAAGTGCAATCAGAATACTGCTTGTATGCCTCTAAATATAATAATGCTTCCCAGGGAGGTGGGAATACAATCTTACAAAATATCCTTGAGGTTTGATTTTTTGCAAATAAAACACAAATGGCCTCTCAGTATAGTTCCAACTGAAGGGCCAATTAGCTGTATTTTAGAGATGCTTTCAAGATATTTTAATTTTTGCTAACTTTGTCAAATGCTCTTTTTGCAAAACAGCCTGATTGCAGTTCCAACTAAGGTTGATATATATGTTCAAGATATTTTTGACAGACATTTTTAAAGCAGAAATCTTCCATATTAACACATTTTTTCTTGCTGATTTATCACTATAACTAATCTCAGATTAATAAGATTCACTACCTACAAGTGAACACAAGTGTTACCAGTGAGAGTTTGCATTTGGAATCTTACGTACAGCAACCAAAGAAGTGTCCATTTCACAACTAAAAATCTGTAACATAGACAACAGCTCTGATACCCCGCATGATTCCTGGATACCAACACAAGATTTAATACCTGCAGCCTGTGAATCTCTCTGGTTTTCTGTGCCTGGTACAGCTCATCCCTTTCTTTCTCCCCTCACAGAGGAGATGTATAATGATACAACACTCATTATATACTCTGTGGTAGGAGTGTACTTTCTTCCTCATTTAGACCATGTCCAGCAAGAGAAGAATGTTTTTATTCTAAGTCAAGGAAAATCCCAAAGTTTCTCCTTTTTGTCATTCAACATGAGGAAAACTAGGAAAGATAAATTGAAATAATCATGCTTCAAATAATTATCACAGGGGTTAGGAAATGAGTAGGTGTAATTTAGAGCAGACTTCTTGAAACAGTACTCTTTCAAGCACATTGTCCCTCATATTGCCAGAAATGAGGTAAAGAACCTTGTGCAACCTAAACTTGCCCTGACACAGCTTCAGGCCATTCCCTCAGGTCCTGTCACTGGTCACCAGAGAGAAGAGATCAGTGCCCGCCCTTTCTCTTCCTCTCATGAGGAAGTTTTAACTGCAATGAGGTCTCCCCTCAATCTCCTCCTTTCCAGGCTGAACAGACCAAGTGACCTCAGCCACTCCTCAAGTGGTTTCCTCTCAATGCCCATCACCATCTTTGTGGCCTGCCTTTGTACACTCTCCAATAGATTGCTATTTTTTATATTGTGGTGCCAAAAACTACACACAGTACTTGAGGTAAGGCTACACTAGTGTGGAGTAGAGCAGGACAGTGACCTCCCTCAACCAGCTAACCATGACACCAGGACATGGCTGGCCCTTGCTGCCAGGGCACACTGCTAACATGCATTCAACATTCCTCAGTCTGTAAATATGTACAGGATAACCCCACCCCAGGAGCAAAATCTGCCACTTGTCTTTGGTAATTGCCAAGACTTCTAATTTTCTTGGTATTAGGCTTAGCCACTCTAACAGGCTAGATCGTGACCTGATTGTGTCTTTGCTCTAATGTGGCAGTCTTATTCCTATGATCTGTGACAAAATATTCAAGATTCCAACCAGGCTTGTTCAAAATATCTTTGTTCTGTTTCTCAAGAAGTGTTTTTGTAGACTTCAATTGTAGCATATAAAATTCCTTATTCTTTTGTGATATTTTCTTCCACTTTAATTGGTTTTATTTACACCTTTTCTCCTTTTATTTTCTCAGTGTTTGGTTGTTTTTTGTTGTGTTTTTTTTTTTTTTTTTTTAAATCAGCTTTTTCTCAGTTAATCCAATACAGCTAAATTATTGATGACTTTATCTTTCTGATTCGTCCTCTGAAACAGAGTCAGAGAACAGTAGTGTCCAAGTAAATTAACTATGGTCAGCTTAATTTTGAAAGGTTGCAGAGCTCTCCTTCAACTGTATTTCAAGAATTAAGACAAAACACTGATCCACAGTAAGTGACTGTTGAATACACAGAAAAGACCTGTACCAGGAATACAAAAAAGGAAAAACTGGACAGTATTGACAAGTTGCACAGGTAGAGCTCAACGGAAGTTATTCTCAGACATCTGAAATTCCTACATAAGTTTTATTAAATTATTGTTTCACTTATATTTTTAGATCTTTAGATTTGCAACACAGAGTCCCACACCTGAGACACTTTGCCTGCAGCAGTAATGTTGTTTGTTTTTTAATTACCTGTTTTTCTCAAAGACACTCCTATTTTGAAAACTAGACTGGCTCAGGATTTCTGCAGGCAGCTTGTAGAGAACATTTGCCTTTATGACAGTGAACATCCGAGTAATGGCCACATATATTTTTTTATTTAGATGGGACCATTATATATGGGACATAATATATGTCACTTTTAGAAAGGTTAGAAATGGTTCTCTGAAAACAGAGGCAGAACATCTAACCAAGTAAGTTAGTTGGTGGACGGTATGAAGGATGATAAATCTTCAAGGATCTTCCATCCTGGATTTCTCAGTCTGTGTCCATGGCAGCAAAATAGGGTAAGTCTTTACAGGAATTTCATTTACTCTATTAATGGATACCTCTAAGTGGCAAAATACTTGTTAGACTGAAATAGAACCCTATACTTTCAAGAGAGAATCCTTTGTAACACTAAAATAAAGTACATAAATGCACAAAGGCATTAAGATACTCTCTAAGAATTCACCTTTTCAAGAGCAAGAGAAAGGAGTGAGCCCAGACACAAACTTCCACGAAACAGAAGAATGCTTCATTTAAGAATCAAAGCCTAGCCAGTGCCTTTTACTGAGCCTATTACCACCCTTCCAAGTGGTTTATGCAACAAGAAGCACCCTTGATTTCATAGGATATTCTTAGCTAGAATGGAGTACCATTCAAACTGACTACAATTTTGGTGTTGTTAGTGCCATATGGTAACCAACAGAGATAATCTCAGGGTATGTAGTCCTTCCTTATGCATTAATCAACATCTATCTATGTTCAACATCTATCTATGTTCAACATCATGAACATCATACTGCCTTTGCCATCATAGTTGTGCCTGTATGTATACAACTTTCTTCAGAGATGAAAACACAATTCCAGCTATAAATCAATGCCCAGTGTCAGAAAAAAAAAAAAAGCCCCAGAAACAAACCAACCGGCTGAAATTCATTTAGAAATTCATTGGCACTTTCTAAGTCATTACAGCTGCCTAAGTCAGTACAGTTGAGTCCATTATGGCCTGTGATGGCCCATCAACAGAGATGAGCATCTTCAGGCTAGTGAGAGTGTGCTTCCCCAGCAGGGGAGTTATCACAGCTAAGTTCACTTGTGTAAGGGCAAGGAAGCAGTTCTCACATCTTACAAGGTTTGCCTCTATGTGCATTAACCTTTTTGTGTATTTGAATTTACTTGGTTCTTTTCTGTATTTTTTTTAACAATTTGCTTACTTTGCTTTTTTTGCATTGTTTCCCCATTAATGTTTGACTCTTTACCTGCATTAAGGTACACATCCATAACAAACTCCCATGGCTCCAATCTGCACAAAAACATTTAAATGTCAAAGATGTCTCTTTACTCATGACAAGATTCTGAGTTTAAACCTGTTTCAGGGTTAAGTGCTTAGGATCGGTAAATAGTAAACATTTCTGAATGCTTACTATCTCCCCCACATGTACCCCTGCCCTCCTTCCCAAGAAAGAGAAAAAAGGTATGAGGATGTCCAGTACTCAATTTTATCTTCTTCCTTGATATTTTTGGGTAATATTCATATATGATGAAATACATGTAAATGGCTCAGGAATAATATTAATGTGAAAACTGTGAAAATATTTCAAGCTGTAACACTCAAGTCCATAACAGTTTTCTAAGAAAGGGTGTTAAGACAAGGAGTTAAAACTTTTTAAGATTGTTGCCCAAAAATTTATCAAACTGATTGTCAGTGCAGTGATACTGCAGATAATATATTCAGCCTGTAATGGGTGATTGACTCTTCTTAATTCTGAGGGCATAATGAAGGAAGAGTTGAATTATGGTTTTGCATGAATATCTTTAATATTACATTTTTATCTCAAAATGTATGCTTTGAGGTGTCCCAAACACACTGCCAGGTAAAATAAGGATTTTCTTTCCTGACTACCAAAACCCTCCCACCTGAAAATCTAAAGTGGGGAAAATATGGAGAGGAAAATTATCTTTTGAAGCATTAGTTTTCTACTGCTAAACCCAGAAGAAACCATGTTAATTATTCCAGCAGAATTACACTTCTGTTGTTATTTAGGAATGCTTTTTATTTAGCTGTAAATGAGAGTATCAGAAAGACATTAAGGAACAAATTTTATTCAGTTCAAGCTGTCAAGAAAACAGGGTATGTTATCATTTTGTGATTTGCCTTTCTATCATTGAATGTAGTCTATTTTTGAAGGAATGAAAAACAAGGAAGATATTTTAATGTCTCCTAGTTCATGCTATAAAACTAGAATTTTCTCCATAAAGAATGAAAGAAGTCCTTGGTGGCCTCAGGAAGAAAATTCTCAATAAGCCTGAATGAGAAACTGTAGCAGCTCTAGAATTCCAAGTTTTCTTGATGCATCATTTAGAAATATAATGTCTAAAATAGCACAGTGACATGGGGAAGTTACTTGTGTGAACAAGTGTTACACACGTTTGACTCAGACCCAAACATTTCAAAACACGTTATGAATGTAAACCTCTGCTGAATCTTCCTGATATTATCCATTGTGCTTCAGAGTAAAAGTTCACCTTTTCTGGGTCACGTGAAAACAAGCAACATCCCACTGTTTGAATACTATTTAAATGATTGGATGCAATAATGCTGATTTTGTTTCTTCTTCGTTGTGTGGTTTATCAACAAGAACCAAGTAACAGAGGCAAGGTGAAGAGGTAGATGAACCTTGAATCTCTCCATGTTCCTAGAAATAATTTCCAGCAGAGATTTTTTGTAGGGATTACTTATTCTTTAAATCCAATGTGTGCCAAATGGCATAACCATACCATGCAATGCCTTTTATTGCTCAAAATAAAGATATTGATGTTTTTTAACAGTAGTGAGGCGCTTGCAACAATGAACTCACTGAAGTGTTGAACAGGAATCTCAAAAAATAAATATAGTGGGGAATTTTTTTGGAAAATTTGTATTTAAGTATCAGTATAGAGCTTCATTTATCAGCAATATTATAAAGCTTTTAGATACCTAAACTCATCTTAGTTAATTTGAATTCCCTCAGAAAGAGTTGCTTAACTAGCTTGTGCCTATTCACACAAAGGAGTAGCCAGTGATAATTACAATTAAACCTGTTCTAGTAACATGCAGCTTATGGTAAACTTCATGTAAAAATGAACAGTAAAAACCAGGCTGAAATGAATATAATTAATTGCATAGGGCTCAAAAGACTTACTGTGAATTCCTCTCTTTGTGCCAAAAAACTACTAAAAGTCCTGGATGCTCGTATTCTTTATCTATCTGCAAGATGTTCTGGTGGTTTCCAAATGTTCGTGATTCCCAGCTATGTTTTTAACGTGCAAAATAATGAAGTCCAGTGAAATTATTAATTTTTTTAAAATACCAAGGTTGAAATAACCTAGAACTGTCTTTGCTCAAGGTTACACATCCATTCCCAAACCTACAAGCAGTATGGCTAGGTAAATATATTTTCCCCTACTTTTTTTTTTTTTTTTTTCACTTCAGGGTTTTTTTGGGAGCTGTGAAAAATATTGATGCTAACTCTATAGTCTCTGTATTTCAATACCTCAAACTACCATAATTTGGAGTATCTTTTCAGTTATCAGTTTTGTAAGCATTTTTCTGTTCTTTCTATGTGGACTTGTACCAAACTTTAGTCTCAGAATCAAGTCCACTTTCTATGTGCAGATAGTGGTTTGCATGACAGTCAAGGAAATTAAGCCAGTAAAAGAAAACCAAGAAAAATCTTCAGTAATACATTAATACCTTTTAATTTGAATTTTATTGGAATAATTTTATATCCATACCTCTATTTTTCTAACTGAAATTCAGAATGTTTCTGAAATCTTAAAATAAAACTTTTTATAAACTTTCTGTATTGTATGGTGCTTCTTCCTGCCCGAAACAGTTAAAAATTTAATGACTCAATAATTGGAAGATAAGTATTCATGAAAGGTTTTTTGTCATCAAAACTGTATTGTTTGTACATTCTTAGGTTTATTCATAAATCTCTGCAAGAGACTCAAGTTCTCAACCATGGAACTATTTATATTTCCAAGTTGCACTATTACCAATTTGATGGTGTTTATTAGAAACAATCATACGTGGAAACCCTAAATCATTTTCTAAATCTGGAGATACGGCTGTTTCCAGTGAACAAACAATTTTCATCTGACCAAATTTTTCATTGCTATATCAATTTACTGCAGCATTCATTGTGGATAATGGACTAGTTTTCTCACATTCTGTGTTAAATTGGGCAAAATTTTGGCTTAAATTAATCTCTCTAGTCAAATTATTATGTGTCTCAAGATTCATTTCATGTGGCAAACTAAACGAAAGAAAAAGAATTACAAAAAACTACTCTAATTCTCTGGCCTTTCTTTTCAGCTGTGTTACAGTGCACTAAAAAAGACTTTAGATTATGATTGTCAAATAAAGTGTCTGCCATTTATGATAACCTACCATGATTAACAGATCTAGTTAAAACTGGGTCATTAAAAACCAATATAATCACAGACAAAGACCCTCTAACTAATTAAAGTTAGAAAGTGGTATGTTTATTCACCAGTTGGCAGCACGGGAGTCATCTCTGAAAGGCGTGGCCACCCCGAACAAGGCTCTTTGCTCTCTATTTGTTTTCCAAGTTCTTACATACAATACATATGCATAACCCCAGCACTTCCCATCCCCGCTCTGTGTTAAAATGAGGCTCTCAGTCCTTCACGCATGTGCAGTTCTTCTCTTGAATTGGGTCGGTGGTCTCGAATTGGGTCAGTGGTCTCAAAGGATGAAGTCAGGAGAGTCTTCACCAGGTCTCTGTTACCCTCTGGCATGATTCAAGGTCTCCTGCTTCATGATTGATTGACTGATATGAAGTCCAGGTGCTGGCCATTGTTCTTAGTGGTTCCACTCTGTTCTTATGATGGTTCACTTACTCTACATTTTCCTATAAACATGCTTATAATGTAACAATTAGCTCTAGCTTAGGCATCTAATAATCATTAACCTACCATTTATTGATCTGACTTACATCTTGATCAATATAAATTGCTTCTAACACCTAGCTAAAATTTTAACTCTTTAAAATCATAATTCAAAAACATTGCACTCTAAAATGCAGAAAAGAGCTTCAATAACAGGTATAAATCCAAATGACCAAGACTCTTGAAGATCCTTTTGAGTCAGGGTGGCTTTTTATTTTTGGAATAGAAGATACATCCCTGGGTGTGTTTCATGAATACACCAAATCAGTTCTTCTACTGGAAAAAAAATCATTTTAAAGAAAATGAAATTACTGAAAATGCCATAGATTATTCAAACTTTCATGTAAAACTTAAATTAGTCACAAGCCAATTAGTTCAAACAGTCAATGAGAAACAAAACCTCTTATTTTAATACTTTTAGCATTACAAAATTCCAGATAAACCAGCTAGTTATCATTAAAATATCAGCCAAAACATGTAACAGATGGAGCTCGTTTCACACTAACATTACTCAAGCATTTTGCTTAAACCAGTTTCCTAAACTCCCTAATAACAGAGATATGGCCAGATAACAACTTAGGTCGTGACTTAGGTGTTTATGTCTTTCAAGTGATTACAGAGGAAATCAAATAGGCAAAGTAACTCAGATGAGATGTCTAAATTTTGATGGTTAATGCTAAGTAAGATGAAACTTTTCCCATTATCTACCATTTTTTCCAGATATTTCTTTCTAAGAAACTTATTAAATTAAATCTGACTTTGTACTTTCTATGTACTTGAGGTGTTGGCACAGTGATATACTGTCTTCTGCCTTCCTTCAGCAAAATATAAATCATTTCAGAAAACAGTCTAGAATAAGATGCTGGAGTAGCTATTCCCAATGGAGTTATATCAGTTTCAAATATCATGAGGTTTTTTAGTGTTAAATTCATTAAGAAATATATTAGCCATAATATAAATAAACCAAGCAGCATGGTAAAAAAAGCTTCTCAAAGTCAAATTAGCTAATGTCTGAATTAAGAGTTATAGAGCACTCTCAGCATGGTACTAATTAGTGCTGCCTAAATCACCCACGTACATCTATTGTAATTTTAACTGATGCTACACTAGCAAGAATTACAGTTCCTTCAAAGCTACTTGAATGGTGTCTATTCTGCATTTTGCAGTACAGAAATGCCCGCAGGCACACATATAAGAATCTGGATTGA
The DNA here is from genome assembly GCF_015227805.2 of Hirundo rustica. Classification (NCBI taxonomy): domain Eukaryota; kingdom Metazoa; phylum Chordata; class Aves; order Passeriformes; family Hirundinidae; genus Hirundo; species Hirundo rustica. The sequence continues at coordinate 19,701,670 of NC_053455.1, forward strand.
ACCTGTGAAAGGGGTGCAAATTCTTCCTTCAGTTTCTTTTCTGAAAGGCTGCACAGCTTTGCCATGCTGTTCTGTCACTTGGAGGTCTTTCTGCTTGGAAAACATTGTTTGCATTTAAGTCATTTTTATCCCTTCCAGAGTTTTTCCCAGACAGAGGCACTGCAACACTTCAGATGCCCTCAGGGATCTCCAACTCTAATTATTTCAATGAGTGATATTTTAAGACCCTAAGAAAGATTTTGCATCTCCAAGGAAAGTATATTGTAAAGCCTTTAAATTCAATGCTGAGAGACTTCAAAAGAATTCCCACCAAGTGGGACTTGTCTCAGTCAAGGAGGAAAAAGCTGGAATTTTAACTTTAATTCTGGGAGCTCTTACTTTTGCCTATTTTTGCCTGGATCTTTAATTTTACTTGTATCTTGTAATTTAGTATTTTATTTAGACTCCAAGATACGAAAAGCATTTGGACCTGCAGTCCCATCAACATATCCAATAAAATGCTATTAAATTCTGAATATTTCAAATATCAAATAGTTTAAGAGACTTATGTGCTTTTAAATATATAAATGTGAATAGGTAGAAAAAATATTTTTGAAGTTTAAGGCAAACTGTCACACAACTGAATTATTTTCCATGTCTAACTCTTAATCCACCTGTTCTTTTTTTCACAAAATATTTCACTTTGGCTAGAATATAAACATATAGTTCTGAAACTTGTTTGAGAAACTAATTTGTTTATCAAGCTTTTTGGGGTGGGATAACCCAGGGGTAAAACATTTGCAATTTGACTAAAGTATATTTTAAAAGAGAACTCTAAATAAAATCTGAACAAGTTGCATCAACTATAAAATTAGTAAAATCACTTAGGTCATGGGAATAATGACTACATGTGTGAAGTCAATCAAGTGTACTTGTTCTAATTCAAAGTTGGTTGCAAAGAAAAATGGAGTTCCTCAGTGGAAAAAAAAGTCAAAACTGACCTTAATATGCAAGTAACAATATACTCTGACTAGGTTTTTAAATTTTTTAAAAAATTGAGAAAAACTTAAAAAAAAGCTGATAATTTTTTTTAAACAAAAAATTGTCAGGGTCCAACACCTAAACATTTCTCTAAGTAGCTGTATTCCAGACCCATCTCCCCAGATCTGAACCTTTAATTCAGGATACTAATCTGCAAAAAACCCCACAAACAAACACCCAACCAACCAACCAGAACCCCACATCCCACACACACAAAAAACAAACAAAAAAACCCCCACAGACAGACAAACAAACCCACCAAAAAACCAAACAAACAAAAAAGGACCAAAAATCCAACAAACAAATAAAAATACGAAACAAAGCAAAACACCCTTTTCAGGGCCAGGTAAATGTATCTTTGATGTCAACTGTCCTAACGAAATTGCTCATTCTAGGTCTGCAGACAAAATATGTACCTCAGAGTCATTGAGATAAGTATCTATAGATATTAAAAGTGAATAATAGGTGTTCAAGAACAGGAAACAGTACATGAATGTGTAAAAATACTGTTAGCACTTTTTGAAGTCCATAAAAGGTTACAGTGCTCCCTCTGTAATGTCATTCTGGGAATTTGGTAGATAACTGGGGAAGATCAACTTGGCAATTAAATTAATACCAAGATCTCTAACAACATGAGTAGGTCTGCTGTAGTGTGCTGTGTAAGAAATACATAGGTACTTCAGTTTACTCATCTTAAAGTGACATGCATCATTAATCCTTATTCTCCAGACAGTTTATAAATGTAATTTAACAATCTTGCCATGCTATGCATCATAATTTTTATTTTACCAAATCACTGAATTAAATATAACAAGGAAAAACAATTAATTTTTATGTATGTTCTCACTGTGTCTGCCAAATACTATTCCAGAAAGTTTCACTGTGTCTGACCAGACTGAGATTCCCTGCAATGGATTTGTTTGGATAGTCAGACAAAAGCTTTCAAAGGTCACTATTATCTTTCCACCTATTTTTACTGCAATTTTCCTCTGTCAATTTGTTAGAGGTTATATTTTTAAAAGTATATTTGCATTCCGTGCCTTTAGGAAAGGAAGAATTTTTCCACAGTAAAGCAGGGACAGAAGAAATTTTTCTTCATGGCTATATTTAATTTTTATATATATATATATTTTTTTTTTCTTATTTTTTTTCTTTTTTTTTCCAGTATAGATGTTTCCAGAGATATCAAAGCTGGGAGTGGGTAGCACAGACTGAAGAGACTCATTTCTTTGTGTGACTGCATGGCACTGATAAATCAGAGCCATTTACCAATCAGGATTATTACATGCCAGCTTTTGTTACTCACAGTTTAGAAGATTTCAGTGCCTCTTAACCTGTATTTTCAGTATTTTTTTTTAGTCATGATTTCTCCATAAAGATATTTACTTTATTTGTGTCTTTCACTTGTGTCGAAACTATATAAAGTGGATCAAAGGACAGGAGACAGTTTTAATACTACCTCAAATAATTCGTCTCTGAGTGATGTAATGAAACAGCAGCCATGTGAAGCATCTGAATGAACATAATGGCCATATCCACCACCCTACAAGGTTTTCTAATTGCCCTTCTCATAGTCTTGAGTGAACCTTTTAGATTCTCTATGGGCAATAGTATAATGATGGTTTCTATTTCTATTCAGTGCTATTTAAAAACCAAGCTAGCAAAATTTCAATGTAACAAAAATGTATTTGTTTTTTATTGAAGAAAAATCATTCACTACCTTTAAATGTGATGTTAATTTTCCAGGTATGGCACAATAAAATGACATTCCATAAAGATACAGCTTAATGTGATAAAAGAGTTTAGATAGCAGGCTCTTCAACTCACACTTCAACTCTACAATCTCTGCTATTCAGGCAAACTCAGCCTTTCAGTCAATGAACTAGTCAGGATTTTGCAATGCAGATGAAGATTTGCAGACCTTCAGTAAAACTCTTCTCAAGCAAGTGTAAACCGTTTCTCATTCCTTGTTTTCTCTTGCAAGCAAGTTGCACTTTGAGAACCAATAGAGGAAATTCCAAGTTTCTTTTAGGCTTTAGAAAATGAAGTAAGTGAAAGTGGGTTTCACTTTATTTCATTTTTGTTATATAAAAGTAAGATACCTATTCTGACTGTGATAATATAATCTCTCTCTGCAATCAGTGGTAGCAGATAAACTTGTCCATGGGCTTACCCATACTATCCTGGAAAAGAGTCTATGAAAGTCTTAGACCTTCCACATATAAAACCACACCAAAATCTTAGTTCAAACGGTTCGAAGAATAAATTTGTACTTGTGTTTGATATTTATTCATCTTTAATTATGTTTCAGTAACCTTTGGAGCTTATTTATGTTCCTGAATAAGAAATAGTACCTTCTTTGAGCAGTATTTAAAAAAAATAATTACATGGTGCACATAAATATAGCTTAACCACTGACAATAATTTCCCAAAATGCTACACTCTCTTCATGCACAGTAAAATATGTGTTAAGTTTCATGTACTTCATTAAAAATTAACAGGAGTATAACTTTGTTCCTTTCTTCTGAAAACTGTTTTTAACATAATGAGGATTCTTTTACTTATAATGTCTTTCAGAGTAGGCACTCCAGGATACATGCAAAACACGCTGTTCCAGAGGGGCAGATGACCTGCTTACTTCAAACTTTCCTTATGAAAACAACACTGAATAATAGCTACAGGTTTTCATTACTGGGTCAAACCACATTAATGAGGTCACTGTCTTCTCTGCATTTAACCCAGAAGTAGCAGCACTGAGAAGAGAATCAATTTGACTAAGGCTAATCAGTTCAGTGACAGATCAAGAAAACATGTTTTCCCTGAATCTCATTCCAAGTTTCTAAACTAGGCTGTTTCCAAACTAATGATTCAGAAAAAGGATCATGTGGATATTCACAAATACCATTTAATTGTATCTTACTTATAAATATTTCTTTACAGAATAGCATTGTTTTGTTTTGTTTTCTGAAATAATCACATCCAAACAGATATACGGAGTCAGTGCAGAGAGAAAAATAACTGCAATTTCTGCAAGTACATATGCTGAACAATTCCCTGAATGGGCTTTTTTGAAAGGCTTGCCTCTTGCCTTAAGAACTGCTGCTATGTCATAAAAAATATTGAGGAAGAGGTTAAAGGAGATGTAAGAAGATTTTTAAGTAATTATCTCCTGTATATTGACTTTTTTTTCTGTAATTCTAAGATCTTTTGGGGGTTCTTTTCTCATAAAGAATGCATACTTTCCTAATGTGTTTGAGTTTGTTGTTTGGTTGGGGAGGGGAGTGGTTGGGTGGGTTGTTTTGTTTGGTTGTTTTTTTCTTTCTTTTCTTTTTGTTTTTCTTTAATAAAGAATGATCTGTAGAGATTTTGATCGGCTCTTCAGATTTATTTCATACCTAAAGGTTTAATACCATCATTCTCTCCTGTCTATACTGGTATTATACTTCAGTATTTCTGTTCACTGAATGTTCAGAGCACAGAACTAGTATTTGGATGAAATTCAAAAGGATGGTCTTACAGACCATTTTACAAAGCTTTTGCCACAATTTGTGGCCATCAACATATTCCATATGCAATCATGAAGAAAAGGCTGTGTATATAGAAGTGCCAGGGACAAAAACAAACAAACAAACAAACAAACAACAAAAAAAGATTATGCAGTCTTTAATTACAATCTGATGCAGATACAATAGAAGCTGAATTTCCATTTAAACTGGTATGTCCTAATGTTGCGTAGTTAGCCATACAGTTCCAAAGTATCTTTTAGAAAGAATTCATTTCACAGTTTCCTAACAATTCTGTGCACAAAGTAACAAAAAACCCCACAAACTTTGGTTTCTGCTTCTTTAATAATCTTTCAGCTGTGAATTAAAGTTAAGTTTCAACAATGTACTTTCAATACTTCAGCATTTCACCAGGAGAAGTTGAAGAATAAGTGGCTATAACTGAGACAGTGGAAGACTTTATTTCATATGTATCAATTCCACAAACTGTGTTGAAAAGTATTTTTTCATACAGTTCCCTTTCTTAGAAGAAGCTTTCCGTATGTTTAATCAAAGGATAGAAGTGGTGTTTTCCCAGATCTTACGAAAGATTTACCAAAAGTTCACCAAATTCGCATCTCCTAGGAATCCTCAAACTTCCTGTATATCTCTAGGTAAACATCTGTCCATGTTTCTTTTGTCATTATGAGGCTTTTAAGTTCAAATGTTTCTATTATTAACTTTATTTATATGTTCCCTTTGGTTTTTTTGTTGGTTTTTTTTTTTGTTGTTGTTTTTTTTTTTTTGTTTTGTTTTGTTTTTAAGAATTATGCATCTGAGAACTGTGGCCTATATAGATAGTTTCTTAGAAAAACAAATCACTGTTTGAAATAAAGGAAAATTTTCTAACCTGATGACTTTTTTTGGAAAATCCTTGAAATGTAGTGTAACAGAGATACTACCACTTCTCAAAGTATCCCATTAATCTTTTGTAATTAACAGTGTTGGGAAGCTAAATGCAGTTGTCATTTTCATCTGTTTCTGTAATAATTCTTTTCACCTCAAAGTGCTTCACAAGCTGAACTTACTTCCCTCATCACAGAAAAAGGATCTTCCATCAACTGATATTTTAAACAAATAGAAACACCAGAGATACTTGAAGATAGAATTTGAAACAACTTATTTTTAAAAGGATAGAAGAAATTTCTGCAATACTTTTGCAACAGGAAAAAGATATTCCTTTGTAAACGATAAGAAATGTGAAAAAGTATGCTAAGTATCAGTATATTTTAATTATTTCCCATAAACTAGAAAGCAGTGATAGGTGAATCTTCTCTGCCATTTATTGTTCAATTGGTATGATAACAAAGCTGTTCTATGTCTAGATATGCTATATTATTCTTTTATTAACATACAATGCTGCAAAATGACCACCAAACAGAAAAAAAAAATCTGAGCTAAGAGTTCTGCATGTTTCAGGGATTTTCACCTCCAACTGTATGAGGAGAGAGAACGGCTCTAATTCAAATTCTAATTATCAGAGGGGATAGCGTGCTAGAAAGGTAATATGCCTTCTTCGCTACAGTTGCCACATTAAGACAAAATAAATTAAACAATTAAACCCAGGCTTTCAGAATGGTATTTTCACTATAGTAGGTCAGCAAGAGGCAGGTGTCTTTTAAATGAACTTCTGCTCCAAACTAGTTGGATTTACAACATTAATTAGGGAGGGGATTACACCAGTACTACATAAGATTTAACATTAAGATTCATATAGGTTTTCAACTCTATTGCTTTCTTGTGGTATCTAACAGAAAAAAATATTTCCCGACTAGAAAATACTATCTCAGTGGGGTTTTTGGGGGGTTGGTTTTTTGTTTTGTTTTGTTTTGTGGGGTTTTGTTGTTGTTGTTGTTGTTGTTATGGGGTTGGTTTTTTTTTGGTTTTTTTTTTTTTGTCTGGTTTTGGTTTTGGTTTTTTAAGTCAATTCTGCATATTTTGTACTTACAGAAAGTGCTGTCATCACATATTTCACAGCAGTTCCCATGGAAATTCTGTTGCATTTCTTTGTGTTTCTGTTTTGGTTTTTGATTTGATGTTGTAACAGCTTGTGGTCATCCTGCAAGTTAAATTAAATAAAGAGTTCATTGATTTTCCTGCCCTCTTAGTCTCTTTCTTTCTCAAACACTGACCTTCTCTTCACATATTGGCTAAGAAGCACATCATACTAAAGGACATCTATATATCCCCTATGTGTTCACTTATGCCATATGAGCAGGATACACAAAGGAACATTAAAGTATTGGTGGGACATGTGAAAATAAATTGAGCATTGAAAATGGCATTATGAGAGGGGTGAACTGGTACCTAAGAAAAAGATATGCACTTTGCATATGGCCAAGCATAAATAAATCAGTTTGGGTACAACATGAACTTCAACCAATGCTCAGAAACAAGTTATTTTAATTCAAACAATATTATAAAACATTGTTTCAGTTGCCATGGGCAAAAGTCTTGATACCAGGAATATCACTTCCATTTATTTATTTCCAACTATCATAGAATTTTAGTTATGGTCTCAGGTATTGAAAAAGGAAAGAGAACAATCAGCTAAGAAAAAACCCTATCTTTTCTGCTTGTTTCTCAGGTTTTCTCCAGTCCACCACCTTCCCCCTTTTCTAGTCTCAATTTCCCTTGGTTTTGTGGTACAATACATGCAATCCTTCCCACACCTTTTGGAGAGGCAATGGGCAATGCAAGAGGTTGAGGTCAGTGCACAGCTGTTTCTTTCTGCTGCCATTTGTATCTTACTCTTCTCCTCCACTGCTTCTCACTTATTAATTATTTCCTGAGCTCCAGTGTGGAGCATTCATGGACTGCTGTACACTTCAGGGTTGCCCTGCCCTGCTAAGGGTCCCTTCATGGTCAGTCCTTCTGGTGCCGTCACTACCCCAGTGCCTCCACAGGCTGCATTCTCTGTAGGTCCGTTTCTGTCCTTCTGTGGGTTCATCCCCAGGACCAATATTCAGGGCTATCTGTGATCTAGCAAGGGTTCCCCTGGACAGTGCCTCCTCTGCCAAAATGCAACTCCTTCCATGTAACTTTCCCCTCGAGACCAGACAACCGTCTCTTCCCGGCTCCTTTGATTTTCACAGCTTTATTCACAAGCCCTGCTCCCGTTACCGAGCGGTCCCGATCGCCCGCCGGTCCCGAGTGCCCCCGGCCTCTCCCCGGCCGTGGCTCTTTCCCCCATGGGCGAGACCCAGTGGCACCACCCAATCAGGTTCAGAAGGAGGGGGGAAACCGGACCCGGCCCGAGGGGCATGGGCACCGTCAGACAGGGACAGGTGCATACAGGAACACCGCAAATGTAAACCCAACCCATGCATTACAACACTTCCAAGAGTGCCTTTCCAGCATCAACGTTCCCTTACACATTCCTCTTCCATTTCATTTCTGCAGACAGGCCTCTTCATATTTCCCCACATGTCCTGTTTTTGTTTCTTCCTCTGTCTTCTCTCACATCTCCTATTGCCTCCCCCTTTACGTGGTCTCATGTACATCCTGCACCAGTGTCTACCACTCTCTCACACAAGTGTCCAAGCCAGTGTGCTGTGTACTTCTCTGGCAGGTTAATTTTACTGCATCCAGTGGGACAATCTGTGTCACTGGGGTTCTCTTGCTTTCTAAATTAATTTCTGGTAACCCTTTTGTCCCTTTTCAGATGCTCTCTTAGAAATAAGAAACTCAGTTGGCAAAACAATTGAAGACCTTGGGATTTGGAAATCAGCAGAAGTCTGGGCATTTCTAAGTCATAACCACGCCAGAATAAATAAAACTCATAGTGAATCAAACTTCTTTTTTTGCTATGCATATTGCCAATATTGGTTCCAGATGCCTTCTACAATCTCCTGTGACATCTCTAAAATAACATCTTGCAGTATTCTCTGCTAAACCCAGCCCTCATCTTCTCGCTGTCTCAACTCAGAGGTAGAACTAAAATAGATAGAGCAGGCTGCAAAAATTAAGGATCTTTATCTTGAACAATTATCAATTATTTATGATTCAAAGTTTTTTCTGACACATATCTGTGCACGTGGATTGGCACAAAGTGTAATGTGTAAGGAAATGCCTGCAGTAACTTGGTGAAACTGAAAAATAAATGCTGTTTGGTGCCAAAATTCTGTTTTGGCAAGAGAGAATTTTGCACATGTCCCACATTACAAGCAACGGAAATTTTCCTTTATGTAAAATTATATAAACTTTCATTTTTTAATCCCACATTGAATTTCTATCAATCACTCAAAGAGTGGTTACAATAACTTCCTTTTTTGTTCTTGGTCTAATTATGCTATTTTGAATCACACTATTAAATATTTTAGGCATAATTCAGGGCACCTTTCTATCTCTCTTCCCTCACTCCCATCTTTCCTGCAGATTGACACCATAGCAAAAAATCTGTGGGAACAAGAAGAGCTAAGCAATTTTATTAGGCGTGTAATAACTTCTTTACAGGCATCATGACACTCAAGAGGAGTGAACTCATGACCTTTTACTCTGCTTATTAAAGGAACACCTTTATTACAGCTGTAATATCAGACAGTAAAGTAAGGATATAAATTCTATACACAGAGAGATAATATCAGGTCTTATATTCAGAGAAGACTAGATTAAGCTGAGGGTGACATTAGTTTCTGGAGTAAGGTCTGAAGATGTTTTACAGAAAAAAAGAGTGTACTTTCACTCTCTCCCCTCTTGCATATAAGCTTTCCATACACATATGCCACAACAGCCAGAAATTACCGATGCCTTTTCATTTCCAAGCCCACAATTTATTATTTACTGCGTCTCTGACTGGTTCAGGTAAATACATTATTAAAATTATAATAATATACATTGTAACAACTGCTTATTTATAATCAACTAGCTTTTTATAAAGGTATGTTTATTGACAATGATAATCAATCAGAAAAGATGCTTTCATTCTCTCCAAATTTTACTTGGTTTCTAAAAATCTAGTAGGATTACGGATAACATGTACTATGATAAGAAAATTTTAAAAGTAGGTATATAAACTGAAAAAAACCTGAAGTTTAATTTGCTGCTAATTATGTTTTATTATTTTAAAAGAATCTTTCAAGGGGTAATTTTAAAAACAATTTTACCTTGTTGGAAACAAAAAAAAATTTTCTTCTATTTCCTGTACAGGGAAACAGGCCACACATATGCTAAGTATTAAGACCATTGCTACCGTTAGATTTTTTTTTTTTTAGTTAATATTTATATTCAAACAGATGAGATAATTTTAAATGAAAGAGTTATTCTTCTGCAGCCATCTCTCTGATATTGTGGACTCCCTTGGATTATAAGGATGGTAGAAGTATTTCTAGAAGTGGAGAGCAGTAACAAAGGTAAGCTGTCTGTTCTGAATTTTCTACTTTGAAGTTTTACTTACTAAATCAGCGAATGTATGCACCTACCCCGTACCAGTGGAGAGATAAGTGACAACATACACAGGTTTCAAAAATTTTGGCTGCATAATATTTAAATGAATATGTATGGAAATGTTGCTTGTGTGGATATGCAGATTATTGCATATTTGTTTGTTTTGGTGATTTTTTTTTTTTTTAATTATCAACTATGTCAATATATCAGTATAAAAATCATAAAACCCTTAAACCTATTGTCATTGCTTCTTTCCTTGGCAACTACAGCCATGAGAACTAAACCTCCTTCCACTCTGTCAGAAATCTTCTTCAGGACTTTTTCTCCTCCATTTCAATGATATCTTTTTCCCCAAAAATATCTTAAATGGAGTTTGAAAATAATTGACTTACTGTTACATGTGGTGAAAAGACTCTGCAACTCACAAAATATTGAGGATTCTGTACTATAGTTGTCAGTGAGGATTGTATTGTTGCAGTATAGATAAAGTTTCTTAATTTCATCTTTACTCCTTGTCCATGAGAATGCTTAAAGAAAACTTACTGATGTTACAGATATAACAGTCTACCTGTGCAAATCACATAAAAAAGGACTGGGAGTCCAAGAACTGTCAGTGATTACATCTATCTCATGTCCCTTTCAAGTAGATTTCTATGCTAATTTTTGTAGTTACCAGACACTATTTTAGATGCACAGATGCCCAAGTTTCTGCATGTCTGGTAAGCAGTTACTAGACACCCACAGATAGACTGGAGGTGAGCACTTGATTCAACTGTGTCACCATGATCCTGCCCACTGGAGATCTGACAGAGGTTTTGTGTCTTTCTCTAACTGCTGCCTCGCTTCAACTTGATCTCCCTCTAGTCTATGAGAATATTTCTTCAGATATCTATAATCTGCAGCTGTATAAACTACATATGGGAAGAGCAAGCTTTAGGAACTATGCTACACTCTTCCATGAATACTGCCATTGTGTTCTGAAAATGTCATAGCCCAAGATTGATAGATGCTGTGTATTTATCTTTCTAATTTGAAAAAATAGCCTTATATTGTAATAGTTGGTTTTGCATCTGTTAAAGAACACAAAAACAGAAAAAAGGATTTATTCCTGTACCAAGGAAATGTTAAGAAAAATAATTTTAAAAAAGGCAAGAAAGAATTCTTAAATAATTAACATATTTAATGTAAACATCTTATCAGCAATTTAGGTGTTTGTGAATCTCTCTGTTCATGCACTGGATAAATGAAATTATATCTTCCTGCTGAGCTGGTATGACATGATTTATTCTATCTTTTAATCAAGATCATGATCTATTGATAAGAGACAAGGTTTAACTACTGGAAAACCTGACTGGAATCAGCTAGTCACATTTAATAACAAATTTTAATTTGGATCATAAATTGCAATGGGAGATCATTGCCTAAAGATATGAAGAAATGTGCATAGGTTGAGAAGATAAAATGTTCTTTTTTCTCTCTGAAAAAGGCATCTCACTCTATTACTGTTTATTTTAAAATGCTTATTTCTACACTATTAAAATTTAATGTATGTATCTTTTGAATTCTGTAATGTGATCCACAGGCATGAACTTTCAAATACTTTTGTAATCATACTTGTCAAGTGATTCTACAAAGATTTACAGGTTTCAAACCAAGATTGGAGTAATGCTTTCCTTTGTAGATAGGTTTAATTCAATAAACCTAGGTTATTTCAGATACACAATGACCTCTCCCTGGGCTGGCATAAATCTCTGTAGTTCAGCTGAAATCACTACATCCACAATAGTGCAATCAGGGCTTTACAACACATTAACTGAAATCCCTACTCCAAACTCTAGAGACCAGATAACAGGGCGAGAGAAAGTAGTTACTTGGGAGTTAATAATGTGGTGAAAGTAGTAACAGAGGCAACCTGAAAATATAGAACATCAGAAAGGATGTGAAAGAAAAGCATGGGTAACTGTTTAATGTAGATCACAAATGTCTTTTACAATAAAAGGCAGGAACCTCAAGCTCACAATACAAGAGAGAATGGGAACAAAAAGAAATACAGAGGTCACAGGAGTGAATGAAAGAGCGTTAGGAAATTAGGTAAAATACAGTAAATAATGGTATGTTTTTAATCAACCATAATCTCAAAGTGTTATGATGTGTTTGAAGTTTTTCTTCTTATTTCTTGCAGAAACTATGTGGAAATATCTTTAATCCATCCTATAAATATTCACTAAGACTGCTTTTGACACAGATATTGTCTTTTGAAGTTATATGAAAATGACAGGGGTTTGTTGCTTGAATTACCCTATTTCCTCTTCTATGCTCATGTTTAATTTTTACTTCTAAGGTTTCTGTCTGCCCAGATTAAACAGAACTCCATACGGAAATCTGACCATGAGCTGGCTCCCTTTTTATACCTTAGAGCTTTATGTTTTGGCCAAGCTTTCCCTTTAAACCATGTGATAAGCTTTAAATCCATATCTGCATCTTTTTTTATTCCCAAATTTAGTTATGTTCTAAGGTTAATAAGACACTCATTTGCATAATTGATCCAATTACATTAAAAAAAATTCTGTTGAACCAATATTCCTGTAATAGCTTTATTGGTGAAGAACTGTATAATAAATCTAGCTGCAGGAATATTGCTCTGGCCCTTCCTGTAGGCATTTGTATATGTAATATGCATCACCTCAATTTGATTTCATGGTCTTTCCGGCAATATCCCCACCATGCTCCTGTTTAGGGATCCCTTTCTGCAGAAACATAAAGATGGGTTTTTTCACACATCAATTAACATATCATCTTTTGCCTTGAAAGAAAATTGGGTAAATCCCCCGAACTTAAAAAAGAAAGCAGTATCATGTTAATTTCTGATGTTTCATCCAAACTAAATCTTTCAAAGATCTCCTTGGCACTGTACAAGGACAGTTAGTCCAAAAACAATCCCTCCACTAAAGCACTAGAAATTCTCTCAGACATACCCTGAAAGCATTTAGAGTAATTTGTTTCAGCATCTTATGTGGCAAAAACAAATTTTAGAGGAAAGTGCATTTATAGATTGAATTTTGGGGTGATAAAAAGGTACTAAATTAAATTTTTAGGAGATAAAGGCATGGAATTAATTTAAATTAATTTAAATTTTAAGAGAAAAATAAAACCTGAAGCAACTCCCAGCAAAGCACTTAACCACTATTCAGAGTTAGCATTTACTACAATTGCCAGAACACTTGAGTTCCTTGTTGGACAATCAAAACTTTACCCTATACTTTCAATTATTATGTAACCATTTGCTATACATAGATACAGAGATACTGGAATTCATTATTGTGGAGACATAAATAGAATACATGAATTACCAAATAATACTTTTCCCCAGGTATTTACTATATTAGCCCTATATAATCTGTATATAATCTGATGTGCATTGCATCTTATTAATCTTTATCAGAAATCTTTGCCATCACTTTGTATTTCTTCAGTACTCCAAAGGCACATAGCAAAAGCAAGAACATTTGATTTGTTAAAGTAATTATCATTCGCCGTAAGAGCGTAGATGAAGCACAGAACTAAATCTCTTGTAAGAAATATGCATCTTAAAGAAAATGTCAGTAGGAAGATCATAGAATTTGCATGCTACTTACAAAATTGAGAACAGCATCTTTTTCTTTGTGTCTTCAAATTGTGTGCAGAAGATGTCTATCTACCTTAGATATTACAGAACCATCCCACAGAAAACAGAAGTGCTGGACTGAAAATGGAAATGCAGTGAAAATGTGAAAAGATAAGCTCATTGCAGTGAAGAAAGGAAAAAGACGGGGTTTTTCTTCACAGTCTAGGTGTTCAAATCTCTTTTAGGGTGAAATGTCTGTGTAGCATCCATCATACATGTCTGTCCTACTGTCACTACCCACTTATAGCAGCGACAAACTGTAGGTGTCTCCATTTAACTAACAATTGCTGAATGCATGCCACACACACAGGCAATCCTACAGTCCAGGATGCTAAAATGCATCTATGTCTTATCATCAAACAGCTCCTACTCCCAGATGTCCAATTCCCTGCTCTATCAAGGAATTAACTTTTAGTTTGTATCCATGCTAAATTACCTTGTGTTTTAATGGTAAGGCTTGTAAAACAGCAAAGCCAGTCTTAGTAATTGAGAACTACGGATACCTTCTTTAAGATCTTCATTTGTGTGGACTAAATGAGTTGAAAAATCCAGGAGGAACTGTGAAATTGGATTTTTTTTAATGAAGGGAGATTTCTAGCTGGTTTCTTGGTTCTCATACATTCCCATTAGATTGTGCCTGGTTTTTTCTCAATCCCTCTTTCATAACCATTGTTTTCTCTTCTACAGATTCCATTCACTTCTGTACCTAAGGAATATGTGCGGGAAAATATACAGAAGCAACAGATATCTTTCTTCTTATGTGTGTTCTTGAACAATGGTTTCTACAGAATAAATGGTCTCTGAGTCCAATGCTTTGGCCATACTTTTCATAAAATATTTCTACCACTAATAATGTAAAAGTTCAAGTGCCCTGGGACTACCTTGTGGGTGTAAGGGTACTGACGATCTTACTGGTGTTTTTTAAGGCCTTCAGTCTTTTTTACTGGGTATACAGTACAGTGTCCTACTCAAAACTGCTACCTTGATATATCTCAAAATATCCCAAGGTACTAAGAGGTATCAAGTTAGGATTTTTTATTTCATAGCTGAAATAAAAATGGTGCAGAAGATAACAAATATATGTGCCTATACAGGCTGTAAGAGAGTAGTGGATGCTTCTCTAAAAGTCGGTCCCTCCAGTGGCAGTGTTTGCTTGGGTGAAAAACTGTTTGCATACTTCTAAATACTTGAACGGGATTTTCCTCACACTTCAACTCTGTTACAGCTCTTTACCTGTGCAATTCTTAGGGAGAGGAAGCAATAAAGACCTTGAAAGGCATTTACTAAATATTCCTCTGCAACAAGAATGATTCATGACTTGTTCACACATCATTTTTCAGAGGCAGCTGTGTCAACTGAAGATGTTACAGTCTCACCCACGGCCAACTGTGTGTTGCTTCCTCCTGCCAGAGGTTTCCACGCCCTTGGATCTGCCAGGGTTCTGCTGCTCAACTCTTCCCTATCCCACTGCAGTCAGAATAAGACAGCAGCAGTTCATTATTTAAGCTGCCTATTGCAGCCCATATGGCAGGCTTTTACTTGAAAATGCTGAGCAATGCAACTCTAAGGATATCATTGGCCTTCAACCAAAGGCAGGCGCTTCAAGGAACTAATCAGTTGTGATGGGCAAATGAAACTTGTTTACATAAGACCTCAGTGTTCCCTTTGAATCTGATTTTCTACAATCATGCAGTTCTCAGGTGCATCAAAACAAAAAAGGATTTGAGATTTAGATTGATATGTACAGTGCATAAATAAACAGAAAAAAAAAATCTTAGCTTTATATTGAATGAATAGGGAACATTTTTCCATATGAGAATAACCTAAAAATAAGGCAGAACATTCTGCAGTGATTGAAGATGTCTGTAAATAATCATTATGATTGAAAAATCATGATTTTTCAAATTTTTCTGTTGCAGGTAGTACACAAGGCAGTGTGTGCATATGAAGAGGTGCTGTGTTTGCAGGTCAGTGGTCACAATTCTGTGAAATAATGTTTAGCAGCACTCACAAAAAATGACAAAGTAAAATTACAGTAAATGTAAAAATATACTCCAATACTCAAGATATAGCTGAAAATTATGAAACTAATTCTTAGTGCTAGAAAAATTGACATTTCTTTTTAAGAAAAAGACTTTTTTCCTCTTTTCATTTATATGTAGCATTCTGAACTATCCAGTTTTTATTTAGAAATTAATGTAGCCTTTTTTAAAAGATAAAACCAGATAAGCTAAGACATTAATTTTTGACTCATGTTTTTAATTAATTAATATCAATATTAATAGAGTTATTACAGCAGCTTGGAATGTCAAACTAAAAATTAATCTACATGCTTTTCAAATGATTGGAAAAAACCTTTGCAAACATGTTGAGCAATGGCATTAGAATTCAAACTGATTCTGATAATTGCAGAAATGAACAAAAATTAATGAAAATAACTTTAATGAATAGAAATACAAAGAACTACACCCAGGAGAATCAGATGAATAAATGAAAAACAGGATACTTGGAAAACCAGACAAAAACATGTATATTGCAGTGAAGAAGGGCTAAGCAGAGAACAGCAGTGTAATGGAAAAAGCTTTTTTTTTTTTTTTTTTTAAATTTATTAGGAGGATAAAGAACAGGAAGAGAAATTGTCCTGCTCTACTCAGAAGTGTGAAGACCTCTGTCAGTGTCTTGCAGTAATGTATGGCAGAGACTCTTCCAAAATATTTCATCATTAACATGAAGGTCATGAAGGGTTTGTAAAATAAGTTATTTCTCTCTTTCTGGATAGATTATCTTTTTTTAATTCCATTGTGCATGAAGAATAAGCAAATTAGTACCCTTGCTAATTCATTCCTTTAATTTTGCCATTAGAAACTCTTGTTACATTACAAAAATAAAACATGAAGAAAAACATGAAAACATTTTTGAATTTTTTAGAGGTTGTTTTTAAAAAAAAGAGTAATTTCTGTACTCTCTGCCAAGTAGAAAAGATTTTATTTTTTGTTAAGATAAAAATTAGGATACAAATATCTTTTACCTAAAAGGGCAAAGAATGGAAATGAACCAAGGAGAGAGGTTGAAGAATTTCCTTTATGGTTTCAACTGTATATTCATAAGTACCTACCTTAGGCAATCCTAAACCATTTTTGAACAAGAGGGAGGTTGGATGCTCTTTTGGGTTTCTTCATAGTCCTCAGGTTTTGGGTTTTTTTTCCTTTAACATCATGAGTCTGATATAAAATGTAAGAGATTTAAACATCTTTCAGATTCCTGTGGGGCCATAAAAATTACCAAAATTTTAATGAGTTTATGTGACTATAACTTCAGAATTGCCTAAGATTTATTTTATGTTATTACAGACAGAACTACTGTTTAGCTTCAGAAACAAAAATTATAAGCGAGGTTTTCAAGTGGAACTTTAGTAATTTTTGCCTTGAGTTGTGCCTAGAAGAGCAAAGAAAATAAAATTAAAAGAAAGTGTAAGGAAACTCTCTACACGTTCAAACAGAAAAGTCAGAGAATTCTAACATAATTAAAGTCTATGTGTGTTATATAAACCCTTTAAAAATTGGTATAAATTTAGAATGCAAACATCTGGTAAACAAATCCAGAAAGAAAAGTAAAGGAATGCCAAAATAATGTATGCATTTAATGTAAGGCACAATAGATATCCTGTGTACTAGTGCTCACTCATGAACAATAACAAAAACTATAGTGTCAAAGCAAAACAAAAAAAAAATTCACCTTCCATGTTTATTGTAAATAAGACTTTGACCCAAATACAGTGATCATGCAAGATGCATTCTGTTAAAATAATTCCTTAGAAAGATTTTGCTTTGCTTAGTGTACAGATCCCCAGTGATATGTCAGCAGCAAAACATAAGTAGTAAAGGAGGTATTTTTCCTCCAGTATGTTTTAAAAAACTGTATTAAGTTTTATGGCAGAAAAGTTACTACAGTAGGTTTACAAGTATGTGAGAGTAAAAAAGATAATGAGGAGTCTTTCCAGTGTTGTTTTCTTTTTCTTCCTTTTCACCATTTACTACCCCACAATAGCTAATGGACACAATTACTAAAGGCTATGCTTATTCTTGAAGTTATTAAGCCTCAATTATTGGTTGCATGGTTCTATCTATGGCTTCATAGAATTGCCTCAGAAAGGGTTGATTTTTCTTTTTGTACAAAAGTTCATTAGCATGACCTGTATTCTGAGGACAGGTTGGTGCCTGTTCTAGGTATTTATTTTTTAAAATTTATTTCTAAGAATGATGGCTCCAGTTACTGGGAAACTGCTTAGGTCTAATGTCATTTAATATTTAGAAGAGTAAATATAAATCTAAAGTGACATCATTATTGTTATTTTAAATATTGCATATTATATGACTTCCTTTTTTTCTTTTTTCTGAGGCCTTTAAGCTCTGAGTTCACTAGCTCTCATGTTTCTCTTGACAGGTAGCAAGCAGATTGGCTAAGTCAATAGGTATCCACAGGTGTTTAATTAAGTTTTCTCGGTGTAGTTCACTTCTAAAAAGATTGAGTTGTTGGGGTTTTTTTCAGGAAGAAAATCTAATATGTGGCGATGCAAGAACAGTTTTGTTAGGTTTTTATAAGAAGTTTATGTTATGGTTCATTTCACTGTATCCCCAATGCTGTAACCCTTTTGTGTTTTCTGTATAACAAGGTGTTTTTTGTCAGTCTTCCCACCACCCACCTGACTTGTAACATCCCCTCTCCCCCCCTCACTCTGGGGCAGCTTGTCTATCACTCCAGGGGATCTTCCCGGATTGCGAAATCTCAGGGAGAGGGCTTCAGGTGATAGGTCCCCTGGGGGGAATTCCTTTAGCTCTGGATTTTAGTGGTCCAAGGCTTGGGGGTGGGCACACCTTGTTACCCCCTGAATCCCCTGATTTGTTGTCTTGTTGTAACCCCCCTGGAACCCCTCCCCCGCTTATAAGGTGGAGGAGGGAGATTCTCGCTCTCTCTCGCTTGCTGGCCTCTCTGGCCTGCGGTTTGGACCAGCTGCAGACTTCCCACAGCTGGGCCTGAATAAATACCTTTTAACCTGCAAAGCTGAGAGACAGCCTTTTCTTCTGCTGCCGTTGCTGTCATGACACTATTGGGTCCAGCTTCTGCTGAGAAGCTGACCAGCAGGTAAAGATAACCTGCGTGCCATCCGAACTGGGAACATCTGTGGCTGTGTTGACCCGAGCTAGCCGGAGGTCAGCGCCCGCCCGGTGCGGGGACAGAACCAGCCACACTAATAAATTTCAAAGGCTAGAACTTCATATTTTATGAATCTAATGGGAAATTATTTTTGACATTTGCCATCCTCTTCTTAGTCCTTATAATTAATAAGAGTAGGATCATATACTTTCCTGAGAGGAAAAAAAAAAAAAAAAAAAAAAAAAAAAAAAAAAGTGTCAGGGATTGGTTTAACTCCTTCAAATTAAAAACAGAAAAGTATTTTTGTTAATTCTGAGATACGTAGCTTAGCACACCTAAAACACTGCAGTTATCTTTGTCAGAAAGGTGTGAACTGCTTATATGCAGAAAAATTATTGTTCTTAGATAGAATTATCTCTTTTGTGTGTTTTGAAACTTTATATCAGAGAATCATAGAATTGCCTGGGTTGGAAAGGACCCTAAAGATCATCTGGTTCCAACCCCACTGTCTTGTGCAGCCACAGTTTCCACTAGACCAGGTTGCTCAGAGTCCCATCCAGAGGGGAAGCCTTGAATACTTTCAAGGATGGGGTATGACTGTTGGGCACAAAAGAAAGACAAAAGACTCCAAATATTTCAGAAGGCAAAGAGTATAG
Organism: Hirundo rustica; assembly: GCF_015227805.2. Lineage (NCBI taxonomy): Eukaryota > Metazoa > Chordata > Aves > Passeriformes > Hirundinidae > Hirundo > Hirundo rustica. The sequence goes on from NC_053455.1 coordinate 19,721,091, forward strand.
AAGGCTTTATTGTCTAATTCTTAACACCTTTTATAAGGTGTTCGGCTACAGACTTAGCATGATCGGTGACTAGGAATGACACCTCTCTAATCCCTTTGGTGAAAATAGAGAAACAGTAAAATGCCACCTGGAGAAAGATTGTTTTGGGAAGGATAGTTGTTTTGCCAAGATTGTTTTGAGAAGAGACTTTCTTGAGAACTTTTCCCTTGGGAAAGAGCACTGCTAGCAGGCTAAAATCTCTGCAGACTTAGAAATGTCAGGCCCCAAATGGGGCACTGACAACTTCTAAGGGAAACTTATTCCTGTGCTACACCACCCTCATCACAAATAATTTCATTCTAATATTTAATCTAAACATACTCTTTTTCAGTTTGAAACCATTCACCCTTGTCACTATATGCTCTCGTAAAAGTCTCTCTCCATCTATGATATTGTAGTCTCACCTCGAATATTGTGTGCAGTTTTAGTCCCCACAATAAAAAAAATATGCAAAACTATTAGAGAATATTCACAGGAAGGCAACAAAGATGGTGAAGGGCCTTGAGGGAAAGCTGTATAAGAAGTGGCTGAGGTCAGTTGATCTGTTCAGCCTGGGGAAGAGGAGCCTGAGGGGAGACATCAATGAGGTCAGCAATGGCCTCACAAGTGGAAGAGGAGGGGCAGGAACTGATCTCTTCTCTCTGGCGATCACTGACATGACCCAAGAGAATGACAAGAACCTGAGTCAGGAAAGTTTAGAAAACATTAGAAAATGTTTTTTCCGCCAGAGTGTGGTTGGGCACTGGAACAGGACCCCAGGTGTCACAGCACCAAGCATTAAGCCTGACAGAGTTCAAGAAGCCTCTGGGCAATGCTCTTGGGAATGGTGCAGCACAGGGCCAGGAGTTAGACCAAATGATCTTTGTGGGTCCCTTCCAACACAGCTTATTATTTTTTGAAGGCTTTCTTTAGGTACTGGAAGGCTGTAATTAGGCCAGCCTTCTCTTTTCAAGATGAATAAACCCAATTCTCTTAGCCTGTCTTCCTAGGAGAGGTGCTCCATCCCTCTATTGAAACTACGAAACAGAGCTAGTTACTTCACATGAAAATACTATTTTTTTTTTTTTTTCAGTCAGTAAGGACTTAATTTCAGTCAATGCAACTGTGTAAGACTTATGCTATCTATGAAGTTAATTCATTATTCTTTGATAACTAAAAATCCTAGATGAGATTTTTAAGGAGCTGGTAGAAGACTATAAAGGATATTAACTTAATTTATTAATAAAAATCATCAAACTTTTGGATAGATTGTGTGGCATATGGCAGAACTATGACTGGAATGCAGTTTCTAGATGAAAAATAGAAAAATTAACATAATCAGAGCAACTTATCACAAGCTGAAATGAGGGGAAAATCCTACAAGCATCCCGCACTCTCAGAAATTGACTTGTGATATTTATTGATCCATAAATACTGTTAGCTATGTCTAAATCAAAAAGCATCATCTGGCTTGCCTTGTTTGTTTGCTGTGACAGCAGTGTTTATTGCACCTTTCTGCACTGTTTCCTTCCTTCCTTCTGTTATCCTCTGCTTCCTCTCTTTCTTGTGGCCAAATGCTACCTTTTTCATGATAGAATCTCAAAGTTTCATCTTTACAGAAATAGGTTTACCACTAGCTGAAATTTTTATACAATCATAAGTTTTTTACTTTTTAAACCTGAAATTTTGATAATTCATAAACTTACAAAGAAATTCAGTGGAAGATTGCATTGGCATCAGTGTTGTAAGGTGGGTCAGATGAATACATTAACATATACAAAGACTTATGTATTTGTTTAAACTATTAATATTATAATTGTAATTGCAATAAATAATATAAATATCTTTAATATTAAAAATATTTATTCACATTTTTTGTGGAATGATTTTGCACTGATATCTATCTAGTGCCCCCGAATCAGAAGTCTGAAATATGTATAGAAGTATTTAAAAAATAAAGAAAAGATGTGCATGAAACTTAAGCAAAAAGACAGATCACTGACTAAGCCACTGAATCTCATAGTTCACCGTTCCAGAGTCCACTCTTCTCACCTAAAGCCAGCCGCGCCCTGGACTGCCTCCAAAGCAGTGTGGTCCGCAGGTCAGGGGCTGTGGTTCTGCCTCCTGGACTCTGCTCTTCTGAGACCCCACCTAGAGTGCTGTGCCCAGCTCTAGGATGCCCAGCATAAGGATGAGGACCTGTTGGAGCAAGTCCAGAGAAAGGTCACAAAAATAATCATAGGACATTCCTCCTTTAAAGACAGGCAGAGAGATCTGGAGTTCTTCAGCCTGGAGAATAGGAGACTCCATGAAGACCTTGGACCTGAAGAGGGCAACAGGAAAGTTGAAGAAGAACTTTTTGGTCTGACAGGTCAAGGGGGAAATGGCTTCAAAGTGAAAGAGGATAGCTTTCGATTAGATACTATAAATAAATTCTTTAAGATGATGGTGGTGAAGCACTGTAACAGGTCCCAGAGAGGTTGTGGATGCCCCAATATCTCATCCCTGGAGGTGTTCAAGAACAGGTAAGATGGGGCTCTGAGCACCCTGGTCCATTGGAACGTGTCCTTGCCCATGACAGAGGGATTGTAACTAGATGGTTTTTAAGTCCAACCCAAACCATTAAGTGATTCTCTGGTAATTTCTCCAAAACTATTTCAGAAGGAACAAAGAAGGTTGCAGAGATTTTAAGGGAAAGTCAGTATAAACAACACCCACAGCTAATAAAATATCACAGGGCATAAATCTTTACCTCCAAATATTATTTATACCATTTAATAAAGCAGAGAGGATTTTCATTGTTTTATTCCCTAAAACAAAGTTTTATGCACCATGCAACCAACGAATTTCATGTTGTCTTTGTGATGTTCTCTATTGCATTTGTAATGTGTGAAAAAAATATTCCCATCAATTTGTTATAACAATTATCTTACTAAGAGAAATAAAATTAATTCCATAAAGAGAAAACAGAGAAATAAAAGGGAATTCAATGCAAAAAAAGAGTGTGAAGCATCTGCGTACAGTATGTTTGTGTTCTTCTGTGAGTTAGAGTCCCATTTGATATACAGACAGCATCTTGAGAGCATCCATCTCTGTTTCTTAAAGGAATAGTGTATGTAAGCAATGAATCAATGATATTCCAAAGCAGGGGAGGGCTGTTACACATTAGAACATTTCACAGCATGCAAGATGATTAACAGCATGTTAAGTAATGATGTAAGTGCCATAAATTAGTTTATATTGTACAATGTAAATACTCAGCACAACTGATGTCTGAACAAAGAAATCAAGACTGAAAATGTGAATTTGGACCAAATCCAGTGTGCTTTCCAATTACTTGGCTTTGTTTTGTTTTGATGAGTAAGTCCAGAAAAAATTCTTGCATGTATATATAAAATATATAATGCATAAATATATATATTTTATATGTATATATATTCTTTTTTCTAATCCAAGTCTCCCACTCTCCCTGAAATATTCCTCTCCCTTTCTGAAGATGAATAGAATTTATAATTATTATTACCATTTTTTAAGTAGAAGCCTTGAAAACTAATTTTGATTAAATTCTACAAGGTTTATCTTTATAATTTGAATAATTAAAAAATTAAAATATAGTATATGTAAATGTTTTATGCGAATGTATGTTCATAAGTAGCCCTGAATTAAGTCAAAAGGTCAGAAAATAATTATTTAAATAGTGTATGATTAAGCTACTAACCATACTGAAACCAAGTATTCTAACAAGGTTTAGGTTTTGCATGGGATAATGAAAACACTTACAGAAAAATAGCATAATGGCATAATGTAAAAAAAAAGAATGAAAAATTATACTCACATTTCTGTTCATACCTATTTAATAGGTATTAGGAGGACATGTCTATAACTGCTCACTCTGAGGGTTTTGGAATGTATTTTTTCAGATGAGTGAGGATAGAGGACTGGTAGAGACTCCAGCTAGAAACATTTCTAGTGTGAAATACTTTTGTTACACTTCTCTTGAGATTTAGTCTTATAAATTTACACCTCAAAGGGTGACAGGCTTATAAGCATTGACACTGTATATAAAAAACAGTCTAGCAGACTTACAAATATGGTAGCAATGTGCAACAGCAACAAATGTGCAACCAGGGAAAAATTCTGGTTATGACAGTGGCTGCCGAATTAATTTTTTAGTGTCTGTATTGAATTTCTTTCAGTTTGGTAGTCTGCAAATTCCTGTGGCTTGAGCATGTTTTGCAGGAGTTTAACAGAGGGTCATAAGCCTTTTTCAATATTGTTCACAAGAAGTGCTGGAGAGGAATGGCTTTTTTCTGAGCAATTCTCAGACACATCTGTATGAAGGGTCTCCAAGTAATCTGTGTTTCCCTGTCTAAGATTTAAAGTCAAAACAAGGAAATTTCACATTTGAATAAGGTAACATTAATGAAGGAAAGTTATCCTCCTGTGACAAAGCTCATACAAATCTTATTTGCTTCACTGTAATGGTCCAATGTTCTAAACTCTTGAAACATTCTGCCTCTAGAAATATAGAAACTATTTCCAGTTCTTTCAAACCCTGAATCTAACCCTGGAACTCTTACATCTTACAAGACCAAAAAACACTGATTGTAAACAACGTAAGTCGTTTCAGTGAATCAAATGGATATTAAAAAATAAAGGGTAAAACTATCTACAAAAACAAAAGATGGCCTCGGGTATAGGTATTGTAACTTTCAAAATGACACTGACTTTTTTTCTCAACTTGCTACAATATTTTTTAAAACTACACTTTTCTTCATTGAAATACATCACTTTGAGGAAAAAAGAAAACCTATGCTGCTACTTCATATAATTTATTCTGCCCTCCATGTACAAAGCAGCTTTATTTGTAAAGTTGCTTAAGTAAAAAAAAAATATATATATAAAAAAAATAAAGCAATTTTATTCTCCTTAGCATAAATTTCAAGTCTATCTTTCAAACACAAAATAGTCACTTCATGTTAAATTTCACCAGAGATGTAGGAATAGATTAAGAAAAGGTCATTCAATAAAAATATGACATTCATACTAATAGAACAAGAGAAATGAGATGGCAGGAAACAACCAACATTACAATGAGAACCACTCAAATGCAGAAAAAAAATATATTCATGTGATGGAAGCCCAAGTTGTACATGAGTACAGGGATTGTATAGGTCAGCAGTGACCAAAATTACTTAGAAAAATAGAAATCTGTCTGAACATACAAACCTGAACTCTGTCAACAGTTATAGTACTTCTGCAAAGATGAATAAAAGAATAAAACCCACTTGCAAACTGGTTAAGAAAACAGTAATTTCTGTTTTCAACATCTTTACACTGGAGCTGCTACAAAGCCATATTCAGATCCCTTTGTTGAGAAACCCCTGTCAGGTCAGTGAAGAGATTTTATTTTATCAGGGACTCTGTAGTTTCACATAGGAAGAGAAGGAGCTTTTTCAATAAAATAAAGATTCCAAGAATGGCTAAGTAAACAAAAATAACCTTAACATTCACTTGGATGCAAATAAGACACCAAATAATCAGAGTAATTCAAGGAATCCAATAATATGTTTGTAACAAGCTCAGTAGGTGATTCATTGTACACTTCCCGAAGTTTACAAATCCTTTTATTTTTCATTATTTAAATCAAGGAATGTGTTTATATTTATTCCTCACTCTCTTCTACATATTCCATAATGTTCTTTTTCTATCATCTGAGTATGTTAGGCAGGGGTTTGGGGTTTTTTCTTGCTCCTTCCCTGTTACTCTCTTTTTGGAGGCAGATAATTCAGTTATATTTGTTAGTGCTTGTGGAATTAAACTTTGCTCTTGTCCTTCTGACAGAATACAAAGAGGTCATTCTTAAAAAGAGTACAAATGGATAAAGCTTAATTCTCAGACTAATACTTTCTAATAGGCTGTCGCAGTGTTATAAATGGAAAATTTTGACTATGGCAGTGAAAGAAGGAGAAGAAACTAATAAAACCAAAGACTCCGTGAAATTTTCAAGACAAAATAAACAGCAAAATGCTTAGGCCTGAGAAAAAAAGAATCACTGATAAAAGTTTTTCAGAGGTTCCTTTGAAACAGTATTTGCCTTTTTGAGAAGGTTACTGTCTGCTCATTACAAAAACACTCCTCAGTTGTGAGAAGCAACACGGCTTGTGAAATCATCCCTTCTAAAGGAGTTTGCATAGCCTCTGTCACAGATTAACTCCCTTAATTTTAAATCTCTCTTCCCCACAATGAGGAATTATCATGACATCCAATTTCCTTTTATGTAGCTTTTACTTTCTTTTTCATTTTCATAAATACTTTATGAAACAGTATTAAAAAGGCAACAAAACTGAATGCTGTCATATCTGTGGGGTAATTCATGTTTGTATCATTTACTGCCATGGAAAAATCTGTTCTTTTTCTGGCTTTAGAAGACTTTTTAAATGAGTGTTTTATGACGTTTCTGTTTACACAGTATTTTTACAACTGTTGCAAATAGACACAAATATCATAAATTACAGGAAAAATCATCCCCAGCTTCCTTCAGGCTTAATATGAAACAGTTACTATAAGGGGAAATGTGTAAGTGCTGCTAAAGCCTGTTTGATGAATTCCACATGAAGATTCAAGTTGAGATCTCAAATCATTAGAAAAATATGAAATTCCATTCCCTATCTTCATATCTTATTTTAAAAAATAAACAAAATCCAACTATAATTATTAACATATTCTCATTAATTAATCTGGACCATAATTTTCTAGGGAGACTTTGCTACTACCAGAATTTTGTGATACATGGGGATTTAAAAAAAAAACCTGCTGATTTCTTTGGTCCATAATAACTGAATATTCTTACTTGGGAGTATGATGAAGCCACGAACAGTACTCCTGAAGAACAGAGAGGCCTAAACATCATGCAGGTACAAACACATCTCATACTGCACTTAATTAATTAATGTCCAGATAATTTTTTAGGTAAAACCAGTAATTAATCTATGACTGAAAAGGTAACTACATAACAATCAGTAAATATTGCTGAACTAGATTTTGCTAGAGGCAACAGAAGATAATGAATCAAAGAGCATTGAAATGCTGATCTCAGATGAGTGCTGCCCAGAAACTGCTCAGAAAGCAAGATGAAAAGTCTTTACAGGAGGAGTCAATACTTCAAGTAGTTTCATTGCAGTTCCTTTGAAGCTATTAATCACTCTCTGTTCATACAAATGGCCTAACAAAGCATATTTTTGCAATATGTTTGTAGCGTGAGGTTTTTTTCAAAGTTCTGTTATTAGGACAATTTTCCTCCTTATGTTCGTCAATTACTTTTCCAATGTGATTGACAAAACAGCTCTCTGGAAATACAAGCTTTTATTTCTAATGTTCAAACTCTTGCTGCTGAACAAGGGTTTGTTCAAGCTCAGCTGAAAATGCCAGCTGTGATCCATTGAGCAATTCTAAATCAGGAAGTCCTTCCTATTCCTGTTATTTAATAAACAAAGAAGTCTTTAAAAATATAAATTTTTGTGGCATAGTTCCTTTCCCAAAGATTCAATATCTGTGAGCATTATAGTCGTGATACCTTCTGCCAAGTATAACTTGTCCCTAAAAATTCAGGTTCAAGTAATCTTAACTCAATAGTTTACCAATAGCTTATCAATAACATATCAAAAACTCAATAGTTTTTACCACTTAAATCTGAGCATCCTGTATCTTTACTAGCCACTAGGATTCAATCATTGCTGCTGTGGGCAGGCAATAGACATGAAATTATAATCATCTTGTCTGCTTAGCAATCTTACAAGTTTCCGTATAATGAGCTCTACAACTGTCCCAACAGAAGCATGTGATCAGAGAGGTGAGATTGTCCACGGTAGAAATGTCAGTTTAAGGAGTGGTGCAGAACAGGATAGGAAGCTAAAAGTCATTGCCTAGCAGAGCCACAACTTTATCAAAGAGCACTCATCATGCATTCCCATTCATCTCAGAGCAAGAACCTTTAATGCATTTGTCAGTGCATCTTTTCTTCCCGCCAGCTGCAACCTTCCTTTCTTTGATCTCTATCCATGGAAGACTCAGTTTTACAAAATAAATGCCCAGATTCAATTCATCACTTTGATAGAAAATTCAGCCAGAAACCTGCACAAAATTCATGGAAAGTTGACTAACAACAAGCTTACCAACAAATAAGGTGTGTGCCTACTTCAGCATTCATCTGTTGAAGACTTCTGTAAGTGAAGTCAGATATGAAGTGTTATTCTCTGCTTATTGGTGATGTATTTTTTAATTTTGAAGCATTTCTGGGGTTTGACTCCTTTTACATATTGGTCCTCTACAGGCCTCTCGATTTCATTCTGATAATATAAAACCTCCACTGCCCTTCTATGATTGAAAAGCTGAATTAGGTTATTTTTAATTTGCATATAAAGCATGTCTTCAGAAGAGAACATGGTTAGCCTTAACATAAAAGGTGTGTGCCACCACTAGAAACTTTGACATACTGATCAAGAAAACACACTAATAATTCAAGAGAGTCACAAAAAACCTGTTCATTCAAAAGACTGCAGACAGTGAGTGCTGAAGCAAAGAATGGAAAAATGTTCAGATCGACAAAGAGTAAGATTTATCTGTTTTAAAAGCAGGTATATATTGGGACAAGAATATTCCTAGAATAAAAGTAATTAAATTTCCTGATGTGTTAAATATGAGATGCATGGGAACTAAGTAATTTGAAAGAATATTATATTATTGATGCTTTCATACCATGATTGCAAAATTTCCACAATACGGCATCTGTTGTAATGTAGCTATTTAGTCACTCATTGGCCTAGAATTCCTTATTTCAGATGAGTTTAATTTACTTCCCCCTTAAAATTTTATGGCAGTTTTCAATTTCAGTGAATGGTCTGAAATTTAATTGTCAGCAGACTGAACAGTCTTTTCTTTTAAACTGGTTATTCATGTCTGAGGGTTCTTCATAAGGCACTGTACGACAGGCTTGTATTTTTAAAGCCTATAACATATATTGGCATTACAGAAAGTAGACTGGGAAATCCAGGACAAAATTTGAATGCCTTTATTTAGAAATGAACCAAATACCTGCTCTAGAAGACATTCAAAGAACAACTGAAATCTCCAAACACTTCTCACTATTTTGGTCAGAAATTAATAAAATAAGAAAAAAAAACTAGAATAAAAATCAAAACCAACCTATGAACAAATAACAAAAGACACAAAACCTCACTCACTCAAATAACAAGAAAACCAGAAATAAAAGCATCCATTTAACTAGTTTCCTTTAGTGTAAGAGAACTTCTTTAAATGTTGTATATTTTATGTAGGCCATTAGCAGGACTTTTGCAACAACAACTACTGTAAATAATATAACAGATTTGCATTCCTGCAGTATATTCAGTATATTCACATCAGCTTGTTTTCCTTTTGAACATGAGAAATATTTCTTGCACTACAGAAGTCATTAATACTTCAACATACATTAAGGTCCATTACGCACATTCCTGACTGTTTGCACAAGATAGACCAGTATCTGATTCTAAATCATATTGAAAAGGCAAGAAAAGAAGAAAAGAAATAAGTAACTAAATGCTCCATACGTAAATGAAGTAAAGTCTGCACGTTAATTTGTTTATGGAAAACAAGGCTTTGCCTAGAGGCAAATTCCAGTTTGTGCTTTTTTCAGTGCACAGTTACATTTTTGCTTTATCACTGTATGAATTACCATTACAAACTACTGTATATTTGATGCTTGCCTATGGCTATCCAGAGATCTCTGCTAATGGCAGGCTGAACAGCATTAGGACTTCATTACAAATGGCATGTTTTATTTAGGGACTACGTTGGTACCTGAGTACCATATTTCCTTTTGCAATTTGTGTGCCCTAATTGCGTACCTAAAAGTGCAGTTGTTACAAAAGCCTACAGATGAGGCAGAACAGGTCCTACTAATAATACCCCATTTGCATTGTTAACGCTTTGATAGCTTTTGATAGACTCCTTGTTAGGTTGTTTATTGGTGTTTTACGTTTGCTTGTTTGGAGGGCTTTTTGAGTCCTGAATCCTTCGAGCTGAGTTCATAGACCCTATATGAACTCCTATCTGACACAGTTACTGGTATTAAATATTTATTCTCCAACAGACACTATAATTGAAGTCTGTATTGGCCTGAATGCTCTACCTTGCAGTCATTGGAGGCAACTTCAGCCCTTTTGAAAACTGATTTTAGTTCCAGTGATTTTTAATCTGACAGCCTATGAGAGTTAGGAAAAAGCAAGTTTTTAAATTTGGATTCTTTCTGGCAAAAGTTTAGATATCTACCCTTTGCCAGAAACTTTACTGATGTATTAATGTTGGGCTTGATACAAAGTGACTTCTTAAGGAAAATATTAATACTAAATACATTTCTGCCTGAACAGTGAAAAGATAAACTTAATAAAACTATGAAGTCTTTGGCACGAGATACATGGATTGAGATCAATGACAAGATTTAGAGAAACGTCAGGAAGCATTCCTTATCAAATACAATTAGGTACTTGAAAACTGCTAAAACTTTCTCTTGTTTGCATGATTTAAAGATGGATTGTACAACTCTCTAGGAAGCATACTCTTTGGAAAAATCCAGTCTATGATAAAAGAAAAATGAGGGCAGGATCATATAATTTCATAGTTATAAAATATTAAAACATCACATAATTTTGCTAGAAATGGGGGGGGGGGGGGGGGAATCCACAGACAAAACCCAGCCATTTATGCTGGAAAAAAAATCACATTAAATATTAGCTATGCATTCAAAGAATCACAATTTTTGCACTTCAGATAAAGTTAACAAAAAAATGGAAATATAAATAACAGAACTGTTCTTATTTTTTGTTAAAAAATTATCGTTTTCATTTCTGCTTCCCAACTATCACCAATGTGAAACTTCAGTATGCAGTGGAAATCTATCACTCTCAGATTATTTTCAGCCCAAAATTATCTTGTGCTGGTATAAGCTGCTATAATATGCTTTAAAAATCAATAGCTGCCAGCAAAAATTTGCTGCACATTAAGTTAATGACCTACTTGTGTAAGCTGTACAGTATATATAGCAGTATTCTATGAAAGACAGAATTGAACTTTTGCTACAAATATAAAGACAAGAGTCATTCACCTCCGTAAAGCAAGGACACATTCAATTGGCAAAGGGTATAGATACCTTTCCTCATCACAAATCATGTAACAATGATAATGTATTGTTTTTATGACTATGTTGGTTTTAATCCACCACAAAAATAATGATCCTATACCACTTGAAAGAAGAGATTGGTGTACAGCCTGAGACCATAAAAAAAGATGGAGTATTTCAATAAGTTATTTGCTTTGTATTCAACCACTCTAATATAAATCAGAGAAATAATAAGCCAGGTGATGTGGGGTCTTACAATAAAGAATATTAGAGGTGTAAGTAAGGTTAGGGGTGTTTTCCAGTTTATGAGTCAAGAACAAAGCCAGTGAGGAATTCCACCTATATTTATATACTTTTCTAAATGCATAAAATATATGTGCTTACAATACTATTACATGGATATGAGAATTGCATCATGTGCAGCACAGATACCCTACAACACGACAGCTTTAAAGAGAAATGCCTTGTTCTAGGTGATATGGGAGTCAGCTTTGCTGAGGCGCTTTAGAGGAGATAATGTGCTAGATAAATATGTCAATAAGCTAATATCTTCACACATCCTATACAGTGTTCTTGAGATTAAAATAAAAGGAAATATTGTTGTCAGAAAGGTAGGGACCTTTCAAGGAACACTGCACCAAGTTATCTATGTACAGATACAGGCCGCCTCAAGGGAAAAGCAGCATGGGCTTGGACAGGAGAACATGAGAAACACACCAAACAACCACAAGCATCAGCAACCCAGGAGCAGGTCACCTTCTGGGTGACACTAAGATATTTACAATGTGTAAGCACAGAGCCTACCTCACCTGAAAGGACAGAAATCCCAATTTCCATATTCTTTCCTCCTTATTGTTATCTTTTACTACAGCTGGCTCAGGGTTAAAAAGACTGACCACCTGAGAAGTGATTAAATTTTAGCACACTCCAAGAATGGGCAATAGTTAGGAGACTTGAATGTATGAAATAGAAAAGGAAACATCATAATAATAAATATTGCAAAATAGAGAAAGTATCCAACAGCAGAGTGACTATCCCGTTTTCTGAGTTGTTTTCAGTTACACTGTTATCTGAAAATTCAGTAGAAATGCTCAGAAATTTTAGTTTTCTTTCTTGTTAGAAAATACATATGTATTATTTTTAAGGTGTATAATTTTCAGCTACTCTTTGTCACACAGAAATCCAAAATAAATATTTAGTAAAAGATTAAAAAGTCAGTGATGATTCTTCCCTTTAGCTTCGCTGTTTTGTTATTATACAAGAGATTTATGATTTTCTTACTAGTTGAATAAGAAAAAAAAAATCTAAAGGATCTCCAAAATGAAGAATAAAAAAGATTTGACGCAGTGCTATTATTAAACTTTTATTCTTTAAAGGATGTACAGAATAATTTCTGCAGGCAATTTTAATTTTAAACATTTTCTCAAGTATCCCATGAGAGGAAGTAAAATCTAAGTTGTGCTGCTCAGTTATAGAGTTGTGGGGGTTTTTCTTCCCCTAATAGAATGCAAATAGTCAAAACGCCATTTTTTCCTTTGAGCTACTTCACATTTCTTTGCAAATTGCTTCCAGCAGTTTTTCTCCAATAGCTATTACTGTTAGGTATTGTCTTTACTTTTTGGTGTGTAATTTTATTGACAGAAGTAATGGCAGTTATGAAAATAGGAAAGATTTGTGCACTAAAAATTCAAACTAAATGAGTCAATGTGCTTGCTGAGTAATGAGTAGGATTATTTCCCTTACTTAGGTATCTCTTTCTTTTCTTGGTTCATGATTTAGATAATCAATAGAAAGCCCTTTTCCAGCTTTGCTTAGAGAAGAATAGCTCACTGAAAAAAAAAAGACTTTGTAAAAAATTTATATGTACTTGGGCACATAAGAATAAAAGAAATGTAATGCTGAATAAGCTTCATGAAGTGATTTGCTTTGAAACTACAAGTCAAACAATAAATGCACAGATGTTTGAAGGTTTACCTCTGTGACAACTTGAAAGATAAATGATTTATATTTTTTTCATTTTATAACCCCCTTTATATGATGGGAACAGAGTGAGGTGAAACGTTCTGTAAGGAATAAGTTATGAGATGTTGAAACATATGCTGAAAAGCTCAGTGTCTTGAATTCCAAACTCAATTCTGGCTTATTCTTTACAGCTGGGCTCACATACCTTCTGTTTTATATATTTTGCATTATCAAATATTATTATTAAACCCTTAAGTAGATATTCAAAAACAAAACCTTTTACAACCTCTCTATAAAGACAGAAAGCTGCATGAACTTTCTTAACTCTGCTTCAAGGAAATCTGGTGACATAAAGAAATACTAAGTGCTAGTGAAAGCAAGAACTGTCTAAGAAGGTTTTTCACAGAAATACATAGAATTTTGCACACATCCAAAATCTTCAGAATTTTAAAATCTTATATTGCATATGATGCCAAGCCAGAGGATTGCAGTGTCAAAAGAACTTCCAGTAGCTTTAGAATATTTTCATTTTCTGGTAGACCAATAAGTTGGTGTAAGATGACAATGTTGCCAAACTTGGGTTATTACTTTGACATAAAAACAAGAATAAATTATATAACTTGTTTCATTAGAAAGACCAGCTGTTTGTCTTCTATTACTGTACATGAACTCTTTCTTTCCACTTTTCTTTCGTCAGTAATTTCTACTTTTTTCTCTGCAAATCCCAGACTTACTCCCTGCTTTAGTAATGATCATTTATCTGTGGAAGCAAAGAATAAGCCTTTGCAATTTTTTTATATTTTTAATATCTTTGACATTTCATGTTAATGTTATGAGTATATCTTCCATAAATTAATGGAAACAAAAATTCTTTATTTTCTCCAATTGATTAATACATGCATATTTTCCCCAATTATGAGCACAGCATGGAACAGGACAAGCTCTCTGCTAAATATCCAGTAGGATACCTCCAAGAGCAGTCATGTCTGGTAAATACTTACAATTCTGTACATAGGAAACACTTTCAGCTCACTGCAGCTGCAAGAATTCCCAGAGAAGGATGTGGTGCCCTTCAAAGCAGAAGAAAGAACCATAAAACCACAAAAAATAGTTAAATCTGACTTAGAGGCATTTTGCAATATGTTTGATGTCCTACCCAGAAATTATACTGTACTTTGAAAGTTTGCCAGCAAATAACACAGTCTTTCAACTGAAAACAACCATATCAGTCCTTCCCAAACCTCTTGTTCTCCAAGGAGAACAAAGATTAGTTCCCACATGAGGAGCAAGCTTCCACAACTAAGTGAAGCAAAGTGTGACTGGGATGTTTTCTGTTTTGATAAGCTGTGATACCCATTCCCAGGTTTCACTCCACAATCTGTGGAGATATGATCCTCTACAAGGATTCCTTAATTTAAAAGGAAAGCAAAATTAGTGTATGGTTACAGTAGTATGAAACACTGCTGGTCCACCGAGATCTTTCCATAAGATTCCTAAGGCGACCCTCCTAGTGGATTCAGGAAAGGCTGTGGATGTTGTCTATTTGCATTTCAGCAAGGGTTTTGACACTGTCTCCCACAGCATACTCCTGGAAAAGTCCATGGCTTGGACAGGAGCACCCTTTGCTGGGTTAGGAACTGGCTGGATGGCCAGACCCAGAGAGTGGTGGTGAACGGTGCTGCATCCAGCTGGGGCCAGTCACCAGTGGTGCCCCTCAGGGGTCTGTGCTGGGGCCACTGCTGTTTATTAATTCATTGATGATTTGGATGAGGGGATGAGTCCACAATCAGTAAAGCTGCAGATGACACCAAGATAGGAAAATGTGTTGATGGGTTGGAGGGTAGGAGAGCAGGCTGGTGAAGGGTTTCAACCATAAGCCCTATGAAAAACAGCTACGGAACTGGGGTTGTTTAGCCTGGAAAAAAAGCAGGCTCCGGGGTAACCTTATCTCTCTCTACAACCTCCTGAAAGGCAGATGTAGCCAGGTAGGGGTTAGTCTCTTCTCTCAGGCAGCAGAACGAGAAGATACAGTCTCAAGCTGTGCCAGGGGAAGTTTAGGTTAGACACCAGAAAAAAATTCTTCAATGGAAGAGTGACTGGGCACTAGAATTGTCTGCCCAGGGAGGTGGTGGAGTTACAATCCCTGTACACGTTTAAAAAAAACTGGACATAGCACACAGTGCCACAGTTTACTTGATGAGGAGGTTTTAGGTCATAGGCTGGACTTGATCTCAAAAGGTCTTTTCCAACCTGGATCATTCTGTGATTAGAGGACGATGTCCAAGTGTCACCAAGTGTGGCGTATTAATTTTATGGGGAAGGTATTAAAATGGGACAAAGGTAGGAAGAAGTGGTGGTGGGTGATGCTGGAACCACAAGGAGACTTTTGAAGCTTGAATTTGATATGATGAGGAAAGGAATTCAGTGAAAAAAAAAAAAAAAAAAAAAAAAAGATCAGAGTGATGGTCTCAGTACAATCAACAAGGAAGATAATTTGAAGCTTCCCTTTAGGTTCTTGAAGAAAAGTGACTAGAAGATAAAAGAAGTAACTCAGTGAGATGAAACAGAATAATCTGGAGATTCTTAGGGAGAATGAACAACAGATATCAATATGGCTTTGACAAACTGGTCAATAGAAGTGCAAAAGATGGGCAGAAAAATTCTTTGCTGTAGACAGTAACAACCATAAGAGAACCACTAATTAACTGTTTCTCACATGTAAAAGTGTTTTTTTGAAAAGGTTCTAAGTGACAGTTATAAAGATGCTAAGCTAAAAATAAAAATCTCTACAAAAGAATGTAATTATTTGATGTATTTGAACAGAAAGTCTCAAGATTATGAATTATATTCTTCTTAGAGATGAAATAGCAGAACTGGATTCATGGAAATTTCCATCACTAATTATTCAGCTAGTCATAACATTTAAGCAAAAAGGGAGGAAAAGAACATTAGTGGACTTGGTGTCATATGACTGTGATAAAAGTGTAAAACTCTTGTTCATAAGTTCACTTATCATATTTATTTTTTAAAAAAGAGCAAAACTTCTCCAGAAATTGCCAAAATATGACACAGTGATACCTCTCAATTTGACTTGAAACATAAAATGTGAATTTAACTAAGTTTGGAAAGTTGTTGTTCAAATTTGTTGATTTAAAGACGTTCTTTGCCTCAGAGAACATCTTGAACATGTGGGGTGGTGTTAGGGACAAAGAAAAACTTCAATGTGGACTGCTGAAAGAAGGACAAAATGATCAACACTTGAAAAGAAAAGAAAGCATGTAGGACAAAACAGGTGAATATAAGCTCATTTTACTAATTCACATGAGCAGGGTGAGACCTGGGGAGAACTCAGTCATCTTCAGGTTGCATAGGACTTAGATAAGATTTCCATGCTTTTCACAATTCCTCAACAAAGTGAGTTATGAAAAGTGCCAAAGAAGAAAAATATTACTCTGAACAACAATCAGGCACATCAAGCTTTTGGTCCAATTCTGTCAATGTGATTTTTAGAACTGATTTTATTTTTAAATGGCTCAAGAAGGACTATTTCTTCGTTTCCTAAGAATAGTGGTATTTGTTTTCAGAAAAGACAATTGGATTAAATGAAATAAAACTCCATTATGAAAGCAAATGTACTTACCAGTAAAATTTTGCTCCCACAGAAGACTAACAATCATGGGTTGCTAATAAAACTAATAATTTTTATTCTGAATTGTCCTAATGACAAATGAAGAATTCCTAATCTCATACTCCTGCGGATAACAATTTCCAATCTAAGGCTCTCTCCTTTCCTGAAATTTATATATTATTGTCAAGATTCATCAGTCCCAGGTGACTAAATGCCTCTCTCTGTAGTGGAATAATCTGTTTTCAGTAGGACTGAAGACATTTTATTATGATTCACCAAATATAACTCTCAATTGAACCCAGGCAACTATCAAATTTTGGTCCAATATCTATATATATATCATTAAGCTACAATTTTAAATGAGCTTAGCTTTTTGTATTTTTCCAGCAGAAGATTTAAAAGATAAATTTTGGCATTAGCTTTACCTATTTCCTTCTTTATATAAAGAGATTTAAGGAGAAAAATCCTTCTGTGAAAGATGAACATGAAGTGAAAGTTTAGATACATGAAAAATATTCAGAGAGCTGGAGAAATGGCAAAAGATGTGATATCTGTAAAGTTATAAAAATAAATGGATGGAGAAAGAGAATTAACAAGCTGCCCCAAAACAGAGTGAAAACCATTGTAGTTTGTTGCTGACTCTTATGTAAATCCTTCCACCGTGACCAGACTGACTGCTTTAAGAAAGCAATTTCCTGCTGCCACAGAAACTTGATTAAAGTGACCGAAACACAAATCAGGAGCAATGCCTTGTGGTCCTACCCTAAAGAGAAGCCTGCAGGGAAAGGAAGCTTAGAAACTGTGGAGCAGGTTGGTGCTCAACAGTCTGACTTCATTCTGGAATTTGCTAAGAGTCTGCCCCAGCTTTTCATAATTGCAATATCTCTATGTAATCTAGTTGATTTAAATCCATGTCAAGTTTTATTTCCCTACAAAACTAAAAAAAGCTATTTTCTTACTCGGGAACTACAAATGTATGCCAGCTAAGAACACTCATATCATGCATTGCAGAGCATCTTGAATTGTATTATTATTATTACCTGAAACTACCATTTGAATGGGAAAAGGAATATGATTTTTTAAACAGAAGAATTATTGAGTCATTCATGGAAATGTCTCCATTTTGATTAGAAACAAAATTTAAAAAAAAAAAAAAAAATCTTTTCTCTTTGAAGAAGCTATCTCCCTCTACATAATAATCACATAGTGCTCTATGGACATTAAAATTTACAACAACTTCCCGTTTCAAGCTACATTCAGACTCTAATTATGTCATTTCTCAGGTGATAAATCTAGAAACTAGATTCCAATACCACTATCAATCTACTGGCATGTTTCTATTGACTGGAACTTAAGATAGGTAGAACCAGGGTAAATTTAAGAGAGAGGAATGGAAGATTTAACTCAGAGAAAGTCAGCAGAATGCCTTTCTACTAAGAACATACTCTTGTAGGTCAACCCCATATTCCAAGGCATGACAGAATTGTCCTGATTTTGCAAAAAACTGCATGATATATATATACATATATGTACACATATATATGTGTAAGCTCCAGCTATCTATGTAAAATGTAGATATGTACAGTGTATGCATAACCTACATTAATGAACATTACTTCTTACCATATATACTGCAACATCTGTTAGAGGGAAAACAGAGCAGGGCATGAACAATCCCAAATGTTCCTGGAATATATTGATGATAACTTCCTTCTCCAAATCACAGAGGATCCAGAGAGGAGGTGCTATGGTGGACCTTGTTCTCAGCAACGAGAGCCTAGTTAGAAATGTGACATTGAAGGGCAGCCTGGGCTGCAGTGACCATAAGATCACGGATTTTGAGATCCTTGAGGCAATGAGAAGGGCCCACAGCAAGCTCACTACCCTGGACTTCAAAAGGTTTTGGAATTCCCTTGCATATTTGCCCAAGAAAGCTGCTGATATTCAAGGAACCCAATCTCCAAGCTCAGGAGCTTGGAGCATCCCAACAAAGAGGGAGTCAGAAAAAATGCCAGGAGGCCTTCATGGGAAAGTTTGATGACAATGCTAAATTGGGAGGACCTGTTGACACCCTTCAGGGCAGAGAGGCCCTGAAAAGACACCTTTAAAAATTAGAGGGCTGGGAAATCGCCAGCCTTATGTAGTTTAACAAGTTCTGGATTCTGCACCTGGAATAGGGCAACCCTGGTGGTGCGTGTAGACTGGGGAACAAAATGGTAGAGAGGAGCGCTGTAAAAAGAGACCTGGGGGCCTGGAAATGGAAAATATGTGGTACAGGTGACCAAATATTGTACCCTAGAATTTTCTCTTTTGATCAGAGATAAATTCATAATTTCTTACTGACTACTTCACAGTCTCTTGTAATCTAAAATATCAACAAAAGTGACAAGAGTCCCTTCATTGTACAGAAACAGTGAATCAAAAATGTCAAACGTACCAGAAAAAAACCTGGCATCGACAACAGAGCTAAAATGTTCATGTAGCACTCAGGCATTACTGATCATAAGTTTAAAAGTAAATCAATCTAATCAGTCCCTTCCAATGAAACCTTTACATGATTCTATGATTTAAAATATAGAATATACTATTATAAAAGCATATTTTACATGATTGTAACATCACACTCATAATTTTTTTTTGTGACTTATGTTAGAACAAAACTTCTTCAGAAGTTCCTTGATATGCTCAAATTAACTGAAGACTAATTTCTGTGGAACTTTGCAAAATCAAATAACACCAAAAATGCTGCAGTGGATTTTTACTCCCTGATAAATTATTTCCAGTTTATGGTGTGATTTGCCAATGAAAACCATGTTGTGCTTCTTTAATTTAGTTGTGGGTTTAAGTCTTTCTTGGAAGTAAAGAGAAACACTGAGATGAAACCAAGCATAATAAATTTTCTCACAGGTGTCAAGAAACATACCTAACAGCATGGTTTACTAAGACAGGCATTAATTACTCTTTTGAAGAACAGAAGGACAGAAACCTGTTTATAAGAAATCAAAAGTAAATGTCTTGAGCAACCTTGTTTTGGTGAAAGAGAGAGTTAAACTCTCCCAACGTCTGCCAAAAAACCTTTCTATCACTTCACGCAGTCAAATTGTTGCAAGGGCAACATTGGAAAAATAGTGCTGAATAAAAAAAAGAAAATAAATGTGGGGGTATTTTTTACCCCTGCTTTATTTAATTGTCTTTAGATATGTCTGAAGTAGCAATTACCATGATAGGTAAGCACTGACCTTTACAAGTATTTCACTTTTTTTTTCCCCCCCACAAATTTCTACAGGTGGGCTCTGCATTTTGCTAAATATTTGAAGATTACTTTGTTTTCTAAAAAATAAAAAGGCATACCTCAAGATGTGCCAGGAGAGGTGTAGGTTCAAAATCAGGAAGGATTTCTTCACTGAAAGGGTTGTCAGGCATTGGAACAGGCTGCCAAAGGAAGTGAAGGAATCGGTTTCCCTGAAAATGTTCCAGAAAAGAGTGGACATAGCACTTACTGCTCTGGTTTAGTTGACAAGGTGTTGATCAGCCAAAGTTCGGACTCAATGGTCTTGGAGATCTTTTATAACATTAATGATTCTATGATTCAGGAACCTTACTGCAGAATTCTGATTTTTTTTTTTTTTTCACTGTATTTCCTGTACTGGGGAAATGGATTCCTTGTATGAATTGTATGGCTTACCTGGAATGATAGCTTTGTATCATATGTGTAACATGAAATGTAACATAAGGAAGTAGAGAAGATAAACCTTTATTTTTAAGGTTTTTCAGAAGTAAAAGTGATGTAGTAATTTAGTATTTATAGAAAAATATAAAAAAGGTAAATTAATATTTGCTACTAAACAAATAATATTAAAAATATTTTTTCATTTGATTCACATAGTTCTGCTCTAATTTCACATGATGATTTGTATCAGTTTATAAACTGCACAATAACATTTTAGTATGGTTGTATACAAATTACTGGAATATAAATCTCTGGAGAAATAAAGAGCCAACACACTTGGCTTGATTTTAAAATGAGTAAAATTTTTTTGAGCACACAAGCCTGAGGAAGTTTTTTTTTAAAATGTCCCATGATGGAAACTGACCTATACTTAAAAATATCACAATACTTTTGAAAAATCAAAGGAATTTGCTGTTTTCATTTTAAAATATTGATTTTAAAATTATTTTTGTTAAATAAAAATTTTGTAAAATTATTATTGTTGTCATTATCTATCTCGTGTCCCCACATGAACCTACATCATAATAATGCTTACAAAAATTGATAAGGGCTTTTTCAAATATATAACAAACCAGTTTTTCTTTATGGTTTGTCCTAAAGGCTTTAATCTGGAAATAATGGAATGGCTCAGTCTGAACCAAGGACCCAGTTTCCACTCAGTATATGCAATCATGTCTTTGCCATGATTACCTTAAATGATTGTTACAAAAGACAAGGATCACAGCTCTGGAAGACTATAGACATTCACAGCCTGTACTGAAGGAAAATCATACAAAAATCTTTAGATCTGTTTTGTATTATCTGCAGAGTTTCCTAAACAGTAAAAGAGTCACACAAAATAAGTTTGGCTAGATCAGAAAAGCCTTAGCTGCTATCCCAATGAAGTGCAGTTGACTAAAACTAGGAAATTAGTCAGGAATTGTTGAGGCAATTAAACAGAACAACTGCTCTTAAAAAACAAACAAACAAAAGTGCATCAGATGCACTGTTGGAGAAGTTACCCAATGCTTTGAATATAAACACAGGAACACAGGGTTTTTTTCAGGAGAAACTAAATTAAAGTAGGTCAAAATGCCATGTTTAGTGGAAAATTTGTGTTTGAATTTCAGTTTGGACTTACAAGCAGAATTTGTACAAAGTTTTCTCACAACGGTGAGAGGAGTTGCATGGGCATCTGGAGTTGATCTTTCTCTACTTGCAAATCCCAGGATTTAGTGAGGGAAAAAAAACAGTAGTAAGTAGCAACTTATATAACATGCTCAGGTATCATTTTGTCCAAAGCTATCCTGGAATTAAGAAAGATCAGCTCAGAAAATTTGTTTTCAGCCTAGACATAGAAGCTAGTCCTAAAGTTTTGCAGTTTGAGTACTACATATAAGTATCATGAGGGTTGAACATATTATGGCACACTAGCACAGTACTTAAAAAAGTGCAGTGAGTCTAAAAGGACTACGGCTGGCCTACAACAAAGGAGATGCAAATATCCACTTAGACTCATTGATGCAGTTGTATTTCAGGCCAAGCAAAACGCAAGCAGAAGAGGGAGAGTGTTTGTGAGTGGGGTGTATTTGACATACAACAGGAATCATGTCTGGCTAGTGGAGAGCTTGTTTGCTAAAGTCATTATCACTTCTTTCTCTTATTCCTGCATCTCAGCTTTCTGCCATTCTTCCTCTTAAACCTGAAACACATGCCTTAACACAGAATGTTCTTTTCTCTTTCAAATCTCTCCTAACAGATGCAATTAAATAGATTGCACATATTTTAGGGATAAAAAACAGTGGAAAATTAATCTCATACATGCAAAAATCACATATTGGCTTTCTGTACTCACGCTTCCCATAAGTTTTTATAATACTATGAAGTGTTACCCACAGAACTAACAATATGGTCCCTGCCACAGATTTTAAGAGTGAAAGCAATGAGGTGGAAACAAAATGAAAAATGCCAACCCACATTTTCTCTAAGTGTCTCTGTGCTTCAAGTTAAATGCATTTCATATGGACAAAAATTTTTTGTGTTTCCTAACTTGCATAATTTTTGGAGAGAGATTTTAAGCCCATTCATTGTCTTTCCATCAAAAGCCCTTTTTTGTTATAAAATCTTCAATTAAAAAATTTTTGGTGTTGCAGAAAATATTGCTTAAGAATTGAATAATACTCAGCAGGCAAAGCAAGCCTCCTTTTGCAGATGAGTGGTTTAAGAGTTTGGTTCTTCTCAAATCCACCTGTAAATTGCTCTCCTAGCTCTATGTCTCTATATCGATCAGAATAATCCAAAGCACTAAACATTCAGCTTCCTCCATCATGTACCGTGGCATTTTGAAAACTGGTTGAAATCTTAATGGGAGGAAACTTTCCTGAAAACTTCCATTGAAATCCTGTCTAACAGATAGCAAAAAAAGAAAATACCTGATTGGGAGTAGTAACATTTCACTTTATATGCGGCTGTTGGTAGTATGAGTCATTTCTGTTGTAGAACTGTGTTAACAGGTAATTCATTTTGTTGAAGAATGTTAAGTCAGCTTTCATATTAAAGGATATGTAAATATACTTTTTCAGAAAC
This sequence comes from Hirundo rustica, assembly GCF_015227805.2. Lineage (NCBI taxonomy): Eukaryota > Metazoa > Chordata > Aves > Passeriformes > Hirundinidae > Hirundo > Hirundo rustica. The sequence continues at coordinate 19,744,170 of NC_053455.1, forward strand.
CTTGGGTGCAAATGACTTTCGCCTTATTAGTTACAATAATGTGATTGTATCTTTTGCCTAGAACTGCTACCATATCTGAAGCACTGTGTTTTTAGAAGATTAATATCCTCTAAGTTAAAAGAATAAAAGCGCTCCAAGTCTCCCATTAGTCCTGGCATTTGGATTAAAAGAAGGGGAAATCCATGACCAAATCTACAAATAATAACATAAAACTAATATACAGAGAAGTTTTTAGTAATATTGCTATTTCAATGATGCAGTATAAAATTTGACCCAGTGTTACTTACCTCCATTTGCAGTGAAATAATTATTACACAGCTAACTCTATGTCATCTGAAATTCACTCAGCAAATGACTTTTGGTTAATGATCTCAGTGAGGCCTAGAGAACAAAAAAATCTAAGTAGTTTAATACCTGTTCTTGATCTGCCAACTGCTGTCAATGTCAAGAAGCTGAAAAAACACTCTTCATTCAAATGTATAGGATACGACCAATGTAGATGATATTTTCTGAGAAGTACTGTTAGTGCCTCTTTTAGGTCCCTATTTTGTTCTGTTAAGGTTGTGACTGGCTGATCTTAAATAAAAATCTGGCTTTATTATAGATAGGAAAAAATACTGGCATTTAGATCCATGAAGATAGAAAGGTACCAAACATCAACTGAAATCAATGAGATTAAAGTGTTAAATATTTCCTGTCTGCAATCTATATTTTCACATAATTTTGTTACCTAAATTATTAATAAACATGACAATAGATTTATAAATAATAGCATTGTTAAAGTGAGACAAAATAAACATACTTAATACTAGAATTCTTTTTATAGAAGAAAAAATAGGGATTTAGAATGGTATTTCTTCTACAAGAAAAAAAAATTATGGTGTAGCAAGATGGGGTTCAGCCTTTTCTCCCAAGCAACCAATGACTGGATAAGAGGAATGGCATCAAGCTGTTTTGTTGTTCCTATGGCTATTGGGCTGAAGAGTCACTTAAAATTTCCCCTTTAACAGAAAATGTAACTTTCAGCAAGCAAAAAGGCTAACTTGTCATTAGGCTGGAAAGATCTATTGATTCATACGACCTGAATAAAACTACTAGCTCCAGCACAGGAGAGGCAACAACAACAAAAAGGGGAGAAGAATGGAGAGCATAAGACCACAGATGTTTTGGGGGTTTTTTGACAGGACCTCAATATCTTTCAGCAGTAGGTTCTGACTTCTGACTAGGAAGAGAGGAGTCTGGTCAAGGCAAGGAAAAATGATGGGGAAAAAAATGCAACTTGAAAGGCTAATCAGCACACACTTAAGACATCCATTCATTTGTTGTTGCTTTCAAAGAATACGGTATTATCCTAAACATTTCTTACATATTTCAACATAGTAAGGACATTGATAAAAACAGAAAATCCCAGTGCATATTTTGAACAAAACCAGTTCTATTACAATCACCATCCCATTAATTTGCCAAAGCCACCCTTCTGATCCCATATGAGTGGCCAAGCTCAATGCATCTTAAATTTCCTTTATGTAACCATGTAAATATGTAATTATGAATTCTATTCAATCTGTATCTTTGCCATTATATTTAAATCATTGAACCCATAATATACCATTCTTATCCTTTATATGTATTTAAAGATTTTCAAAGACAAATTTAATTTAATTGCAGTTTCTCATAGTAGTATGGAATGCACAAAAGACTTTGATTCTCTATAAGCGCTGCTCAGCAATAATGAAAACATCCCTGTGTTAGCAACAGTTTTCAGCACAAATATAAAAGGTAGCCCCATACTATGCACCAGGAAGAAAATTATCCCAGAGGAAAGCAGCGCACAGTTTAAAGTGTGAAACACATTAACCACCAGAATGTTTACAGTGGCTTTTCAGTTGTAAAGAGAATTTTTTTTTACTGTAAAAAGGCTACACTTTGAAGCAGAAGCACTTAAGCATTAGTGGATCTATTGAGTGCTACAGCACACACTTTCTGTTCCTGATTACAGCATGTTTTAGAAGTACTCTAATAGATAGTGAGGTTACTTTGGGCATTGCTGTCAGCTTGTATCACAGAGTGCATCTACCATAGGCAGCACAGGAAAACTGGGTAGAGGAAAACAGAGCAGGTGTTGTGTCAGTAACATATTACCACACTCACTTCTGGGGCCAGGGATGACTGAGGAATTTTAAAAAGGATTTTTAGTCTTTTGGAGTGGCCAAAGGAGGAAGAGAGGAAATTCGTATCATACAAAATGCTTCTTGACTTGAAATATAGAATGAACTGTGCCATGATGCATATACTTATATATTTTGTTTTATGGATGTTCCATTAGAAGAAAAAAATAAATCCATCAAACCCCAATCTTTATAGTTGTCTGGTATTGCAGAAAGAGAGAATCATACAAAAATATCCTTGTAGTTATCTTGTTGAAATTTTATGGGAGGTAGAATAAGTAGGGGATCCAGATCCAGCCCAGTGGCCAAAGGTCCGGAAAAAATACTGCTGATTTTTGCCATATTTAGATTAGGTCATAAATAGGACTGTATATAGGAGAAAAAAAACCCCAAAGATACATGGAAAAAGACAGAGGGTAAGAGTTTGACTTTTCTAGAGCCATTCTTTCAAGATTTTAACATAAAAAAATTAGGAGCATATAGTCTTAATGTTTGCTAAAACAGAAGTGTCTGCTGGACAGTCTACTAAATTTTTTAGGTCAAAATAAAAAAAGTACTATTCATACAGGTTGTGCATTCCTTAGCATCATCATTTTCCAGGTTGATCCTGAGGTAGTTAAATCCAAATGGGACTAATGATAACCAAACCCAGAACGACAGAACAATAAGCACTCAGTCATGTCACATGAGCCTATCACTCTTGGATTTTTGACATTGGATACCAGAGATATTCCACTCTACATACAAAGGGAAAACTATGACTTGGAGTTATTGCAAAAGCATTTTCATACATAAAATTAGTTTCTCCACCTTTATGCAGTATTTGGTCACCCAAATACATCTAAAATGAGGAATAACTGCCTAATTTTCCTCTTGAACAATACTGAGATCACAGAATCACATATCATACTGAGTTGGAAGGGACCCACAAGACGACTGAGGAGCTGTGTGTGGTCTAGATAGTCTGCACTTGGGGAAAAAAAGTGCACTGCTCTGCTGTGCTGCCCTGTGTGCTCAACCAGCTGTCCTGCCTTCCTCTGCAGTCCCCTTGTCAGTGTTTCTCCAGGACACTGCAGGCTTAGGGCCTTCCCCATGCAAATCTGAGGATGAAGTGTGGCAGAGGAAAGCGGCCACCTCAGAACTTCTCTCTGGTCCCTGAGATGAGCAGTTCCTTCTCCTCCTGCATTGGCTAAGCCCCATGAGGCCCCAGGTGGAGAGACTGTGTATGGGGTTATGAGATAAACTAACTGCTGCTCCCTGGTTCCTGACCCCAAACTATCAAACAGCACAACTCTGCCTGTAGGGTACACCTGTGGGCAACAGCATTATAGTAGAATCTCATAAATGTGTCCACTGTGTGAGCAACGTGGCAGGATATTTACAGCCAGCCTTAGTATTTGTATGAAAAAGTGAAAAAGCAGTTGCTGTTAACAGCATGTGACTTGATTTTTTTACCAGATTAATAAAAATATTTATTGTTTGCTTTGTTTTGGTTTAGAAGAGTAAAAAAGCAAGCTCATGGAGTGGAAGGTGAGAAGTAACTTCATCTAAACTCAGTCACGATTTCCCCTCAGAATAGCAACACTGCCAATATGTCCTTATGCACGCCATTCTGTAAGCTAAATTATAACTGTTCCTGGTTAAAATATTTTTGTCTGTGTAAAGAATTTACACGCTTCTCTTCTCAATCATTACATATTAAAAGTCACACTATCACATTAATTTACTCAGAAAATTCTCTTGTAAAAACAGATTTTATATATAATAAAATGTTAACTAAATGTATCTGATTTTAAATAACAACGTGGAAAAAAAATGTATATCAGAAATGCTTGTAATACAGACAGTTTCCATACATGAAAAATTACTGATTAATTCTTATTCAACTTGTCGAGTTATCTAATTTTGACAGTGAGATTTCTCAGTGGCATTCAACATATCAGCACTCACTTTGCAGTGAAATTAACTATCTACTCAACACTAAAGTGCTTGGCTGTTATTCGACCGTGTTTGCTCTTAATACTTTTAAAATCCATTAGCTCTCATGGACCTTATTCAGATTGACAATGTTGTACAGAATGAACAGTTACCATTAAGTTAAGTGGAAGACAAAACAAAAAAGTTAGCTGTGAAAACCTAAGAATGTATATGAATTGATCAGCAAATGCCTGCTACAAAATAAATATAAAACCACATAAAAGGGTAGGAATATCAATATATTTCCAGGGCTGAAAAAATAAACATTTGTATCACGGTTCCTCAGAATCACTTTTTCTGTTTTCACAGAGAACTTAGGGACTAGATTGATGCCTGGTATTTATTAGCATTAGCTGAACATGACATGAGGGGGTAATGATAATGCATATGATTTATTATAGCCATATACACTGATACACCAAACAATTATTACTGGCTGTATCAGCTCTCTGCATTGAAGATGATCTCATGTTTGATATACATAAAATTATTTATCCTGAAAAATCTCAACCAGACTGTTCTTAATTACTTAAACAAGATGTGCATTTACACATTTATTAGCAATTACATCATAGTAAATAAGACTCTTGTGAATCACCTCTAAAATATTAGTCTCCCTGTTTTGGTAGAGGGGCAGAAAAATTTCTCAGGTCTTAGTAAATTAAGCACAAATGTGTTTTGACTTCAGAAAAATAAGTAATAACTCTTCTCTGAAGCCTTTTGTATTCAATAAAATTCTAAAGATGCTACAACAGTAACACTCCAAACCATTCTAATTCTTTAAGTAGAGCTTAAAGGTATGTTTTAAAATTATTTGGATTTTTAATAAATCTGACTCCAAAATAAAGCCAGGTGCTGTATAGGCTGATCTCATGAGCACTTAAACACAGACCAGGCTCCTTACCAAAATCACTGTAGCAACTTCAAACAAAGGCATAACCTGAATATTTTGAAAGCTTTGGTGAATTCTGTATTTGAATCACGACTCCATTATCTTGACCTGATCTCTATTTTTTAAGAGTCATCCTAAGGAAAAAATAAGATAAATATATATTCTAAGAAAAACTTAATTTAAGATATTATTTCTATGAAATGATGAAAGAAAAGCTATTATGTTTTCCCTGGTGAAAGACCTAAGCTTATGATTTGCTTTTGCTGTGGCACACCATGGCTGCCCTATTTCAACCTTGTTTCTTGACAGTAATTGCTAGGAATTCAGAAACTCTGGCAGTATAAATTGTCAAAATTTGGTTTATAGCTCTAGATCCAAAATTACAGCTTTTTCAGCAATGTAAGAATTGAATTTTTTATACCATTCTCTGTGAAAGAATGGAGTGTTTGCGCAACAGGATTGAAGAATGGCTTGGTGACATGGTATTGGTGTACATCATAGGAATGACAGGATGTATAGGTTGGAAGAAACCTTCAAGATCATTGAGTTCAACCCATGCCATAACACCTCAACTAGATCATGGCATCAACTGCCACATCCAGTCTTTTTTTAAACACGTCCAGGGATGGTGACTCCAACACCTCCCCAGGCAGACCATTCCAGGCTTTATCACTCTTTCCATGAAAAACTTTTTCCTAATGTCCAACCCATATTTCCCTTGACTCAGCCTGAGACTGTGTCCTCTTGTTCTGTCCGTTGCTGCCTGGAGAAAGAGACCAATCCCCAGCTGTCTACAACCACCCTTCAGGAAGTTGTAGAGAGTGATAAGGTCACCTCTGAGTCTCCTCTTCTCCAGGCTAAACACCCCCAACTTCCTCACTCGTTCTTCATATGGCTTGTGTTCCAAGCCCCTCACCAGCCTCGTTGCCCTCCTCTGGGCGTGCTCAAGCATCTCAATATCCTTCCTGAACGGAGGGGCCCAGAACTGGACACAGTACTCAAGATGTGGTCTCACCAGTGCAGAGTACAGGGGAAGAATGACCTCCCTACTCCTGCTGGACACACTATTCTACAGGCCAGGATGCCATTGGCCTTCTTGGCCACCTGGGCACACTGCTGGCTCATGTTCAGCTGCTGTCACCAGTACCCTCAGGTCCCTTTCCTCCTGGGCACTGTCCAGACACACCGCCCCCAGCCTATAAGCTGCAGGGGGTTATTGCAGCCAAAGTGTAGGACTCGGCACTTGGACTTATTAAACTTCATCTTGTTAGACTCTGCCCATCCATCCAGCTGGTCCAGATCTCTTTGCAGAGCCATCCTATCTTCCAACAAATCGACGCACGCTCCCAGCTTGGTGTCATCTGCAAATTTACTGATCAAAGATTCAATACCCACATCCACATCATCAATAAAAATACTGAACAGAACTGTGCCCAGCACAGATCCATGAGGGGCACCACTGGTGACTGGTCCCAGCTGGATGCAGCACTGTTCACCGCCACTCTCTGGGCCCGGCCATCCAACCAGTTCCTAACCCAACACAGAGTACTCCTGTCTAAGCCACGGGCTGCCAGCTTATCCAGGAGTGTGCTGTGGGAGAGAGTGTCAAAAGCCTTACTGAAATCCAAATAGACAACATCCACACCCCTTCCTGCATACACCAGGCAGGTCACCTGGTCATAAAAGGAGATCAGGTTGGTCAAACATGACCTACCTCTCCTAAACCTGTGCCGGCTGGGCCTGAGACCCTGACCATCCTGTAAACATATACATACTAATAAGGCAGGAGAAAGCATGAAATGAAACTGCCAAAGGAGGAAATCAGTGCAGATCAACCCTAGACTGGGTAAGCCAATGTGCACACATAAAACCCAGGTGTCACTGTTCCTGCTTTAGTGGGCAAACAGCCTGTCCCTGCTGCTCCCAGCCTCACTGCTGCCACTGCTGTGTACCAAACTTCTAGACATAGTCCTTCTACTCATCAGTTGACATTAGAAATATTTAAGTCTGTTCTCTCTAGGATTAGGATAATCAAATTTTCCATAGTTGTTGCAGCAGCCCACTTGTTAGATGGTAGAAATGAGCTGACACAGACTTCTTGCTTATCACAGCATGAAAAGGGTCCTGGTTTATTCCTCTTTACAGCTCAGCCATCCTGACTCCAACTAGTCACTGACTCTGGCTGCAGCAGGCTACTACTGCAGGTTTCCATTGCAGCCTCTGACTGCTGGTTATTTCCTGCTAAACTATGATTGCATGAATTAGTTTGCAGACTCTGAATGCAGGTTTTTACCAAGTTAGACTGTGACTGCAGGTTCCAACAATAGGCTCTTAACTGCAGACCCAGACTGACCTCACAGCAGTGATCCTCTCTCCCCAGGATCCTCCTTCACGATCCTCTCAGTCCCCCTTCATAACCCTCCCCCTTCATAACCCTCCCTTCACCAGCTAACCCACTCCCTTTTATCACACTTTCTTTATTGGATATAGCTGTGACTCATCAGGGTTGAGGCTGTATTGGGTAATTAACAGAGCTGTTACTTACCAGGGGCTCAGTCACCAGTATTCCCTTCTCCTACACAAAGTGAGCATGGGTATTGTTACACGTACTAATGCTATGCATTGAAGTAACAAGATGCCAATACTTAATGTAAGGAAAAATGAGATTGGGCTAAAAGTGCTATGGAAGAACAAGTGAGAATGAACAAAACATTCTAATTGAGCCAAAGGGTTGTTAATAGAAAGTGAAACTTTGATAACTCCATATTGTAAAAATTATTTATTCTAAAATATGAAGATCAAAATTTAACATTTATTCCTGAAAAATAATTTGTCCTAGACAGGAGAATATTTCCCAACACCAGCTCTGGATCTGCTGAATGATCAAGATAAGATAGTGATCTCTTACACCGACAGCTGTATCAAGTAACAAGAGTTTGAGTAGCGAAGCTGTAAAGTGCTTCCTTATAGCAGAAAGCAGGAAACTTAGTTGTCTCTGGACAGTTTAAGAGACTTTGTTGATAAATAAAGACAAATTCAGTTAACAGATAGTTAACACAGGCTGCACTTTTCTAACTCTACTAATAAAATTAATAAAGGTCACCGTTAGTATGCAGGTATCAAGAGAGAAGCTGTATTTCATTCTCCTGCTGCTTTAACTGAACTGGGATCTGCTGAACAGGAACAAAAGTGAATGCTCAGTTTGCTTGCTTGAGCATGTTTTTCTTAAAGCAAATTTGACATTATACTATGATTTGTGAAAATATTCTTATTACATCCTACACATCTAAGCATAAAAAAAGTTTACTGCAAAGCTACAGACTATGGAAGAGTTTTGGAAAATTACAGAAAAAATGGCCAGCACTAAGTGTAGAGAATCAGTCATATCATCCCAAACTTTAGCTTTCCATCCATCATGAGAGACTTGCCTCGATGTAAGTATACTGCTAACTGGCTCTTTTTTGCAATAACTGGAACAAATCCCCTGCAAATAAGGTCCTTGTGTATATGAAGCTGCTTTCATAGCATTTTTTTGTCATTGATAAGTTTTCCCGAGTCACCTTTTCTTACCTTAAATTTCAGCCTTTTCACTGAGCATCTGTTAGCTAAAATGAAGCCTATAATAAACATTTATGTCCCTCTTTATGCTGATTGTTGTTTACACCTATGTGGCAAGACTGTAGGAATATATTGAATATTTATGTAGCAAGAAATTGCACCTCCAGACTATTAAACACTGAGTGGAGCAGCTGGGATTCTCTAAATGCATTCAGGCCACTAGCAGTATCCATTATTTATCTACATTACTAGCTGCACTTGCAAAGATTGTTCACTCTTTCTCCTCTAACACCTGATGACAGCAGAATGGGAGCACATCCTTTTTAACTGCATTGACCTCCTAATTTCTTTGGAATTGCATTCTGGTCTGCATTCTTGTTACAATTAAGTAGCAATGTGAGAAAGTTGGAAGGCACTACATGCTTTTTAAGAGAAAGAAGATATGGAGATTGCTGGCTTCCCCCTCTACTCTGCTCCACTGCAGGGAGATGTCACCTGGAGTACTGTGTCCATATCTTGGCCCTCAAACATAGAAAGAATATGGGCCGGCTGGAGCGAGTCCAGAGGAGGGACATGAAGAAGATCAAAGGGCTGGAGCACCTCCCTTTTGAGGAAAGGTTAAGTGAGTTGGGATTGTACAGACTGAAGAAGAGAAGGTTTTTGGGAGACCTTAGAAAAATACCTAAACAGGGTTACAAGAGAACAGAAGACAGACATTTTACAAAGGTATGGAGTGATGGGATAATGAGCAATGGCTTTAAACTGAAAGGGAGTAGGTTTAGATTTGATATTAGGAAGAAGTTCTTTACTGTGAGGGTGGTGAGGCACTGGAACATATTTCCCAAATGCCCCATTTCTGGAAGAGTTCAGGACCACACTGGACAGAACTTTGAGCAACCTAGTCTAGTGGAAGGTCTCCCTGTCCATGACAGGACTGGAAATAGATGACCTTTAAGGTCCCTTCCAACCCAAATGAATCTATGATTCTGTGACCATTTAGCAAAATTCTGATCAGCTGCAGTAAGTCAGTGCCAGCTCTGTCCCTTGAGTAAAGCCAAAAGAACATCATGAATCAAAGTGTACAATCAGGAGAAGACTGTTCTCTGCAAATATTTCTGGAACTTTAAATTTTCTTTACATTTTTTTCTCATATCCTAGTCAAATCTCAATTCACATTCATTTTATTGTAAAGCATATCTAGAAAGAATTTAAAGGTGTTATCCAGGCTATTCCTTTTCCTCAGTTTTATGTGTACCATACTCACAGTTATATATTTCAAAAAAATATTAAGAGAAATCATATTATTGAAATCCACCTTTATTCATGTTCAGAAGTGGGGTCTAGAACCTTAATAACTAATTCACTTCTTTATCAGGCAAAATTCATTAACAGGGTTTTCATATCTCTATATATTTGGGTTTTCACTTGTTTCTTTCATTGCATCTATTATCTAGTCATACTAAAAACACATGAATGTTAGATGATGTCCCATTTTTCTAGTGAGACTTGTTAATGAAATTACTTTCATTATACAGTGATTCCTCACCTTTAATTTATTTATGGAATTCTAAGAAATGTAATTGCCCTAGTAAAATTCAAACTTTATTAGTGTTTCTCTTCAGCTTAACTAGTGATTCCATACGTTCCGTTCCTGCTCTTTGCTAATTTTGTTTCTTGCATGATTCTTATGAAAGCTCAATATAAAACTGGCTTTCCTCCATGATGGTGTAAAATGTCATGTTTTATTGCTTTTGTTGTGTACATTTAGTTGCATATGATATGTTGTTTATGGTATGTTATGTATTTATTTTAGTCCTGTTCTTACCAAATAAGGAATGGATTCTTATTATGATAGCATATTCTGGGAAGACATTTCAAGGAGGCTGTCAAATTCAGCTTAAATACCATCACATTAGCAAGAATTTAACAATTTGCAATACGAGCAGACATAATTCATTTTTCTGAGTCAATGTAATCAGCAAAGAAATAAAAGGAATGTCTTTCCTAATGCACCTCTTCTATAACTTCTTTAAAGTCTTAGATTTTCTGGTAATGCAAATGACAAACTATGATAATGACTATTTGTAGAAACCTGGTTTCCATTAATTTAGTAAAAGAAAACTCTTCCACATTTTGATTAACTTGGGACTTTGACGGATGTCCAGCTTTTGAACTCTTTTGGAACCACCTCTCAAAGCTAGACAGCATATCACAAGATCACACTGACAGAGACAAAATTTATATTATATGTAGCTCACTATTTTAACAGAAAATAATTGACTATAAAGGACTAGTACTCCCAACCTTAACATTGTTTCTGCCCACTCAGGGACGGCAGTTTTCGGGGGCTCCTTTTGCAGGAGTTTAAATTCCCCGGCATTCAGGTGGTTTTAGAGTCTTTTTTGCCCTCTGCAAAGCTCTGTGCCAAACTGAAGGAAGAGACAGAGTCTTCAGGTTTAGATTTTTCAAGGTTGCACACTTCGTTTATTAGTTCTTATCTTACAATTTTCTCAGCCCAACAAGAGGTTTGCCGCGGCTTGGACTTCTCACGTCTCCCCCTGAGCTGGGTTGTCCTTATTTTTTATTTCTTATTTACTATTTCTCGCCAATGCCTATCACTAGTACTAAAAAGGTCATCTCTACTGACCCAATCCTCACTAAGTACTTTGTGCCAACGTCACTGCAGAAATGGAGTGAGGGAAGAAGAAAGAAGAAGAAGGAGACAACGCCCCAGATTCTCCATCTTGCTCCCATTCACTTCAATGCTAGGAATCCAAAATTACTGTTTTTTCACCCTGTGATATACTAAACTACTATTTTTCACACTCTTGTGGCCTGCAAACCCTCTTGCAGTGCAAGAAGCCTCTCCCATGGACTGAAATCAAATCCAGTGTTTCTCTGAGCCCTGGGCTCTGGGCTGGGGTCCCAGACCCTCCTGCCCAGGTCCCTGACCCTCCAGGGCAACCAAAGGAATGCCCTGGACTCCAACATAACATAACTCTTCAGATTTCAGAATGGCATTCACAAAGAGAGATTTTCTGTGTCCAAGGCTTCTTTTAGGCATACCAATATCACGTTCTGGTAAGCACTGATGCAGCATTTTTTCAGCTGACAGTAATTTTATGAATTTTTAACTGAATGAGCCAAAATAAAAACTCTAAAGGGTTCAGAAAAAAAATATTCAAGAAAGTACTAATGTCCTTAGGCATAAGAAGTGTTACAGAGCCCTGTATTTTGGGGAAATTCATTGCATAATCAGGATGAAATATTTTTTCATGACATGGATTATTTTTTTTAATATAAAAGTATTCTGATTTTATCCTGTTTATCAATCTAGATACTCTAAAAATAATAAATAAGTAATTTAAATACAATTCTAGAAGTATTTAGAGCCTGAGTTTTCTTATCAGTTGAGATGAACATAAGACTAAAAGATTCAGGATTAGCAATAAAATGATATAGCGCTTTGCACAGAGAGCATGCAAGAGGAAAGAACAGAACAAAATATGTGCAAGTGCATGAAGTGATATAAAGTGATGGACTTCTTTTTCAGAAGGTGTAAAATATCTCATTGTTCATTTTTCATCAGCACTGAGATATTTGTATTGATCTTGGAGACTGTCTGCTGTGTTTTTAGAACTTTCAATATTGCAAATGATTAAGGGAAATTACTGATGTTACAAAGAGAACACAATACCTCCTCCAAGCAGAGGATGCAATGTCAGCTTCCTCCATCTCTCTTTGTGGCTTTCGATAATGTATCTCCAGTCTTCCCTTGGAGATCTTGCAAAAGATGTTAGGTAATCGCAGACAAGTAAGCAAGAATGTCCAGGACACATCTTTTATTGTTTTCTAAAAAAATAAATGCATCGCAGATAAACCCCTCTAAACTGAAATTTGCACTGCATTCAGTAAAGATTTGTAGATATGTATTTCTGGAATCTCTGTCAGAACAATGAGAATATCAGGGAACCATAAACTTGTATCTACGCTTGTATCTTTTCCAGATTAAAAGAGCATTCACTGCACAATTTCAGTTAATTCTTGAGACACAATTCAAGGAGTTTCAAGTCATTAACTAATGTGGTTACCAGTCTGTTATCCAATTGTAAATATGCTTGTTACTTTTCAGAGCAATCATTTGGCAACATATTTATTAATATCATTATACCAAAGAGCTTGTTGGACACACTGGGATAGAAGTGATATATTTGTTGTGTACTAGTGTACCTTATCAAACATGTCTTTTGCCAGTACTAACAAAGGCTGTAGGCCTTGTGCTTCTCTGATAGTGTAAGGTCTTAGGATTTGTCTGAGCTTGCCTTGACTTTTTAGCTTTTCAGCTTTTGCAAATTTATGTAGGCACTGAATTATAAACAATAGTTCTTGAAGTTAAGCCAGGATATTGACAACCCAGTGTGACATCCCACCTGGTCTCTACTCCAGGTTCACTGGTATTGTCAGCCTAGAATCCAGAGGTATTTTGGAAAAGATGTAGGTATTGGTAAGGTTTTTTTCACAATTGTTTTTAAAACATTATTATTAAGGGAGATTTTTCTGTGTTATCTTGTACTATCATTGAATCTAGGTTAGTAATAGCTGTTTGTTGGTTTTAATTAGAGTGCTAGGATTTTAATTAATATAAAAAGTAGTTGTCTTTACAAAAAAGGTGTCCTATATTTTTTTGTCTATATTGGTATGGTGGATGTAATATTGGATTCATACATGCTAAGAAATTTGCAAATTTAAGATAATTATTTGCATCCAGTGGAATGTGTGTGCACAAAAACATGGCAGCCTTCTGAACAATAAGCTGCATACAAGCTGAAAAGGAATGTTTCGACAAGGTAAAGTTCTTTCTTAGCAGTTTGAAATTGCCCTAAATCAAACAAACTAATAGAGAGGGTTAGACTGAAAATGCTTTTTCTACAACAAAGCACAGAGAGGTCACAATTATTTGACAACCATTTTAGGGAGGAAACTAAGGATGTTAGATTTTCTGCCTAGACTTGTGCACAGAGGTCTGCTAACACATCCACTTGGTTTTTTGCAGAGCCCAATTCAATGTTTGCTGAAGCTTCTGAACAATCTAGTCTTGACAATAACCTCAGTCCACAAAACCCCTACCCTGAAACCATGTAGACGAACCTAGATACTCTGTATGCCCATTTACATCCATTTACCTTTAAAGTCCCTAAGAAGTGCAGAAATTATCTCTCCTAAATTTTAAATATAGGGAAGTAAAGACCTGAAAGATATGATTTTGGATAATGCAATGCCTGTTGCAGAGGTCTGACCTAAGAAGTATTTTATGAGACATTCTTTTTAGGAGTATTCAAAAAGAAAAATAGCATAGAAGTTATGCTATTATTTTCATGATGTATCCATGTTTTGATATTGCCCAGAACTCAATTAAAATCAGGCACCATTATACTGAGCACAATCAAAACCATATATCAGGGAAAATTTTATGCCATAGAAATGAAAATGTCTTTAATTGTGCTTTTCAGTGCTGCATATACGGTCTTGTGATAATTTCTACCAAGATTATTTTTATTAATAAATGGTCAAGCCAGTAACATTTCTAAAATGGAAGGTTTTATTATGGAAGAATGTCATTCTTTAGCTTACAAAAAAGCAGCAAAGAAAACCAGGTCAGGCAATGTTACTTCAGAGAATTGTCTTTCTAACATATCATTTTGATTATCTGCAACCAAAAAAACAGCTTTAATTATCTACAATCAGGGCTGTTCAAAATGTTTGCAATAAAGATTTACTGGACCTGAGAAGATTTTAATGCTTTATAAAAAGTAAGCATGCACTCTGTGTTTGTGTGGCTTTGGTGATTCAAATGCTGCAGTACCCTAACAAGCATTATGTAGAATATGCATTACCACATTTACAATTTTTTGTTCATTTTTAATTGATTGTCTTACATATGCTCATTCTTGTTGATAAATCTGTTCAGTCTTCCTGCTAAATCTCTCCTTTTTCTACCTTCACAGACATCCTGGGTTTCCCTCTAAAGTTTTATGCCATTTTCTCCCAGGCTTCCTCCATCTTCTAAATCCTTTCTCTGCTCTTCACACCACAGAACTGTCTGAAATTCAGCAAAGACAAATGCAGGATCCTGCACATGGGGAAGAATAACCCCATGCACCAGCTCAGGCTGGAGGCTGACCTGCAGAGAAGAAGCTCTGTGGAGGAGGACCTGGGGTTGGTTCCTGGTGGACAAGAAGCTGTCCATGAGCCAGCATTGTGCCCCAGGGGCCAAGAAGTCCAATGGAATCCTGGGGGCATTAGGAAGAGCATTGCCAGCAGGTGAAGGAAGAGAAAGAGAGAAGAAAACTAATAAATAGATAACCCCTCTTTTTAAGGACCATGGACTGTATTCATCAAATGGTAGATCTGCTGTAGATTTCTAAGCTAATTAATTTTTTTTTCTGCTTTCAGCATAGACTCATTTAGCATAGGAACAAACACATTTAAAATGCACTGCATAGGGAGCTCTTTGTGCTTTAATCTAAACATCATTGTTTGGAAATCCACATAATTTTGCTCTGGGAGGGATCACACATTCCTCTCATGCTCTCAGAAACTCAAATATTTCTAATGTCGTTCATTCTTATTTTCATTCTTTGGATCCCCATTTTGAGCTTTCTCAAATGAGTTATGTGCAGCATGATTTCTACATCAACCATTAACAATGCTCATAATTAAATCCATCTGTCAAATTATATTTAATAGAGTCTTAAAGCAATGTTTCCTACTGTCACCAGAGTGGCCATTCATTACATATTTAACATAGAAATAATTTTTTTTTAGACATCATGATTTTTTCTTATCAATTTAATTTGAGTAAGGGCTGAGCAAACAAGCAAGATGAAAAATTAAATCCAGATGATCTTACAGATTAGAGAGATCTGAACTCCAAACTAAGCTTCATTAATTATCCTAGCTTCCACTTCAGAAAGCAGAAATTCAAAAGTTTTAATTACATTACTTCACCGCATCAATATCATCATGAAGCATCAATATCATTTATGATGTCTATATAATTACAGACCCATTAACTGCAAGCAGTCTTTACTGTAACAGTTACTGTGTCTTCAGTTCATACATGATGATGCAATTTGGGAATAAATATAATCCTAGGAGTGTAAGGATTGTTAAAACTGTACAGTGATGTCTGCAACAGTGATCCAGACAAAGGGGAAAACCAGTTAAAACGTCTAATTAAGGATTCATGTTTCTTGAAAATCAGTTCTCATAATACCCCACAAATTCTACTGATTTCATTTATAAGACAGAGGCACCTAAAGTAACGGCCATTAGATTCTGGTGGATTTTCTACACTAGACAAATGTACTAGACAATATTTATTGCAAGGTCTTACAGAAAAGATATTTTGGTTGGTTGGTTGGTTGGTTGGTGGGTTGTTGGGTTTTTTGGGTTTTTTTGTTTGTTTGTTTGTTTTGGGTTTTTTGTTTGTTTGGTTTGTGTTGTTTTGTTTGTTTGTTTTTAGGTGGTTTTTTTTTTTTTTTTTTTTTTTTTTTTTTTTTTTTTTTTTTTTTTTTACTTGACACAAGAAGATGGAAGAGTCAATGTGTGATTGAAGTGCACACTCACAACTGGGAAAACTGAAGGGGGAGGGGAAAAAATCCAAAATATATAACTATCCATTTTTCTTTAAATATTTTTTGATTCTGTAATACATACATTCATCATTGATTATAGGGTGTAATGACCAATTCTAAACAACTTTTTAGACAACAGTACAGCCAAATCCAGGATTATAAAGAGTTTTTTTTCCACCATCTTGCAGTGTATTCACAGTAAACTGCTTGTCTTCTGTTATTCTACTTTCTAGATGTTTAGGATATATCTGACTCTAAGGAAGACTTACATCTTCTTGCTAAAATGTCAAATGGTCCCCAAACAGGTTTTTGTCTTTGAACACAGACTTTTCTGTATTTATTTTTGGTGTATGGTGACTCCAGCAATTTCAATGCCATTAACATGATGTCATATCAGATGATTATATATTTGTTGATTTCACAAAAATGTGCAATTGTCCATGCAAAACATGGTTGTGTAAAATTTTTTATACTGAACAAGGAAAAAAAGAGGTGTATGAAAAACAGGAGCATGTAACTCTTGGAAATGGACACAAAATATTATAAATTTAAAATATTTATAGTTTTTAATTGAAATGCGTGTGAATTTGCCAACTGAGAAGAGACAGAAAATAGTGTTTTAACAGGGATTATGCTTCAAACATCCATGAATATTTGAAAGCAGTCTAAAATCAGTCATTTTTCCTCTACCTCAAATCTTGTTTTTCCAAAGTGCATTAATTGGTCCAGTGGATTTCGCTCAAGAAATCATTACTGTTATATAGAAAGTTCAGGAGAAAAGTATCTTTACAATCTCCAGCTTCAAATAGAATAGTAGATAAATAACTATGCCTAAATACTGCTGAGCAGATTAACTCAACTCAATTCTTATTTCAGACTTTTTAAAAACACACTGAATTCTCTGCACTTAAAATAAGTGGTCCTTTGAACTACCACTTTATTTACCATCCTGATTGTACCCTCCACTGGAACAAGGTTGAAATCATCAAGGCCTTAAATAAGAAAAATAAGTCAGGAACATATTGAACAGCAATAGTTTTCTAAGAGGCCTTGTAAATTGTTTCTAGCCTAATTGTATACTCATTTACCCACCAGGAAAAATTATTAATTTCTTCCTAAACCTCAGTTCTAGTAATGAATATAAAATATTTGGTTAATAGAATTTTTGAAGTCAGGTTTTGTGTTTGCATAAAGAAATTTTAGTGCAGAAAATATATGAAGATGCCAAGAAAAAAATAACTTGTTTTCCTCCTAGTTTTCTTCTAAAACTCATCCTGTCACTTTAAGGCAGAAATTAAAAAAAAAAAAAAAAAAAAAAAAAAAAAAAGCAGTGTTCACTTTACTTTCTTAAATAATGAGCCAAAATCTAGAAATTTAAGAATTTATGTGAAATTTAATTTTCCTTGAATGAATGTCAGATGGCCTAAGAAAAGGGCCTTGATAATCAGATGGCAGATCACCCAGTGAGAAGCATATTTCAACAGTAATTGGCAAAGTAACAGGAAATATGAAATTTAACTTGGTCTATGAATGTCCTATTGTTAAAAGATATAAAGGGTATTAAGTCCTCCTCTACCTTCAGGGAGGAGAGGTCAGCTCTACCTATTCTTGTTCGTGAAACTTTGTACCCCTCTAATCCCACACCCTGCAGTTCTCTTCAGGAGGGATTTGTGCATCATCTCCCCACATGACTGATAAATGGCTACGGTTCAACTAAGCAGGAAACATGTTGTGCAGTAAAGGTATCTTTTTGGTCAGGTGTGAATTCCTGTTTGACTGTCAAACTTAAATTCACCAAGATAGATTGAATACCCCTGTGCCCAAAAGCAGCAGCTGAGCTGTCAGGAGCACGGGTACTAACTAATGGCATGTTTTGTTCTGGCTTTCTCTCTGAAGAGACAGAACTTGGCACAGGATGAGCCAAAATGAGAGGAATTCATATTCAGCCTAACTGAATTGTTCGTATCAACAGAGAGGTATTTGCAAGTTTAGCTGCAAAGTTGCTCCCAGTATAACACATCTTACTGGACACTGGTTCAGAGCCGCAAAAACAAAATTCCACAGATTCCTTGTCCAAACTGATATGGTCCAGTTTCCATGATCATTAGAGAATGATTTTTTGCAAGATATAATACCTGGTGAAGCAAGGTATTCGTTTTGTGATTGGTCTTAAAAGATGCCAGTATCCGCAAGCTCTTATTCCATTTTGCCTTGTTTTTTATGGTATGAAAATAAGAACATTATCTTACTCCATTGGAGTGCATCCCCCTAATTCCTCCTTTCTTTCTTTTCCTGAATAATGGGATTATAGCCAAGACTTTCTTAATGTGTGAGGAAAAAACACTTGAAGAAGTAACTGAAAAGATTATATTTTAAACACAAGGGTGAGAGTACAGCCCAAGGTGAGGGTTCCATCGGGTTGTTTTGGGCTTTTTTTTTTTAAAAAACATATTTTAAGATAGTTGTCTGTGTGGAAACCCAATGAAATAACACAATATTTATATTTCAGAACTTGTGTTTCTCTCTCCAGAAGAAAATTTAGTAATCTTCTATCACCTTTTTCTATTGGAATATTTTCATTGTAAGAAATCAACACTATAAATGAGAAGAAAAGTTTCCAGGAAAGTAGAAAGACGTGTGTGAGCAGGCATGTGTGAATTTGAGTAGAGATGGTTACTTGCTACTTTCACCAATTTCTTACTTCATAAACATCAAATTAATATGGTTTATTAAATAAGAGGGAAATGTTCAAGCACATCTATTGAACCTGGTCAGGTTTGCTCACAGGCTTGAGCCCTGGGAGAAGTCAGGACTCTTTGAAAGCTTAGAGAACATCTTTGTTTTCTGTATACCTCTTTTCTGTTACCTCTTCCAAGAGTCAACAAAAGCTCAGCTACAAAGAACTAGCCCAAATATCATTCTCTGTGTGATTAAAAGAAGTGAGGAAATTTGAACTTTGAATAACAATAAGCTGCAGACTCTACTTCTAACTGAGAGCTTCATTCTGTCCAAAGACAATTTTTTTGCTCATTAAGCACAAAAGAATCCTGTATCTTTGTATTAAAAAATCAGAAGAAGGACCAGTCAAAGCAAAAGATAAATAAGATGTATATATATTTTTTCTCCTATAGAGTTTTAAAATTATCCAAATATTTCCTGTTTAGTCTGTATCTTGATGAATCTGAGACAATGTTATTCCCTACGCATTAGCAGCGTTGTTGATTAAAGCAAAACAACAGTTATTGATAACAATATTTAACATAAACAAGAATTGGAAATTCTAAAATTCCAGTTAGACAAGCTTCCTAAAAGAGTCAATTAGATTTGCAAGGCTGGATCTGTTTCAGATTCCTCCAATACAATTTCTCTCAGGTGGCATTTTTTTTCTGATATTAGATAGCAATGTCAAATTTTGATTTGCTCTGCAGTGATTAATTACAGTTGCAGGTTAGTTCAACTCCTGCAACTGCCAGACTTTCCCCTGTTAAACAACAATGAAAGAGGTCATGACAGGTGTAACCGTATTTCCATGGATGGATACATATCTCAGATGTGCTTTGACTTACAGTTTAAACAAGACCAACATTCTGCTTTTTCACTGCTGTAGCTGTACTAAATTAAACTTGTGTTGTATTCAGTCCTGTTCAAAAGTTAACAAAAGGGATATTATCTGTCTTATAAAATCCAGCAATGATTACAAGGAATGACATTACACTCAAAAAGACAGTCAGAAGAAGTGATAGGTCAAACCTCTTAGGTATATCTTTAATTCATAAACTCTATATTAGACTCCTTTATGCAAAATATCTATTCAAGGCAACTTTTTGTCCTGGTCTTGAAATCTATCTGTAAAATCAATTACCCCATGACCCCATAGGAGCTGACTGCAGGCCTCTCATTCATTGATCTTAATATTCTGTAAGGATCTGATAAAACAGCTGAGGAGTGATCTGTCAGGAGGAGTTTGCCAGATAAAGTCATCTTCTTCCAACCCTGTCAATAGAAAGGTAGGTATGCTTTGATACTTCCGCAAACTGAACTGGTAGTTTCAGTTTGCATCTGCTGTGATTTAGTCAGATCTGTTAGGATGAAGTTTGAGACTAAACCAAACATTTACATGACTGAATGCATATTTTTTTCATGTAATGCAGATATGTTGGGCCACATTATTGCCAATGGATACCTACTCAATATAGTGAATGGAGCCAGAGCAAGAACAGTGTTCTCCTGAAGATAGTCATTGAATTACTGACTAAATCATTCTTATGGATGCACATACACTTCTCCTTTGGATTTGTTGGTTTATTCTATGCTTCTGTGTAGAAAATGAAAACAAACAAGAAAACAAACTAAAAGTCCAGTCTAATATTGTTAAAATTAACTAAATATCAGACTTGCACAGGCAGTACCACTACCTAGCTTTCATACCTTAATACAGCTAAAACACCATCCACACTGACTATAGGATTGTGTATTTCAGCCTCACTACTGGCTTCATAACATAAAGTTGTCACTAATTCTTCAATATATTTATTGAAAGAGTGACATCATGCTAGTCCTTAGCTCTACATTTTAACATCCTTTTTCGTTCAACTATTTACTGACTGATAGCATGTGTTTTGCACACATTCTTCCTTGTCTCTTTTGTAGCCTTTACTCTTATGTTATATGCTTTGTTGTGCTGGGATTTTTATGATGAAGTTCAAATGGATAGGTATGAGAGCTGAACTCAGTTACCACCACTAATTTAGTTTCTGTTCCAACCCACTTTTCATAGAGAAGGATACCTCAGAATACAGTCACTGCTTCATTCCAGCTGCCAGGAGTGCAGTAGAAAATTGAACTGGAGAAGTTCTTTGATGGTTTCAGGCATATAATTTAAACATTTCAGTCCCTCTTAGACACCATTTTAGTCCTTCTTAGACACCTTAATGAAAGCCCCAAGGCCTGTAAGCAACTGTTGGGACCCGAAAGTAAAAGAAAGCATTTGCTAAGTAATAAGTGAGCCTTTCTTACAGCTGGGTGCAGCAGAATGCCAGTGGAATTACTTCATCCATTAATGGGTAGGTTTTGTTTCCTTCCTAAAGAGAGATTCATCCATGACAAAATTTCTAAAAAGGCTTCAGACTTGCTTTTAAACCTTATGCTCACATTAATTGTCTTCATATTTTACTATTCAATTTGTGAATGTGACTGACTACGGTCGCACAATAATGAGAGTGCATTACTACTGCAGAATAAGGATCAGTTAAAGGCAAAAAAAACCCTTTAAAAATCTCAAGAATTGTTATGTTTAAATATGTTTTTATTAGGAAATATCATAATGGTAAGAAAAACAAGAAAAATAAGACAATTATATATATTAGTTTGCACCTAATTTATTTGCTTTAGGTCAGATTTTCTTGAAGAATCAACTCAACCATTTCACCTGCAAATATGTAAACCTAAGAGTTCAAACTGCTGAGATGGAGGCCCCTGTAGAGGACTCAATGAAATTGTCTTGCAAAGGTTTAAGCAGTTCCCTTGGGCTTTACCATACACAACCATCAGCACATAACCAAGAGCCTTCACATTCCTAATATTCACTAAACTAAACTACTTCAGATCTGCCTGGGTCTCTGTGCACAAAATTCTCCTAACTGAGAGCACCAATGCCCTCGGTTGAAATCTAAATGTTCTCTTCCTATAACAGGGCCAAATAATTATCTCTTATATTTGGATATATTTCCCATAATTCCAATAAACTTAATAAATATTGCTTATTTTTTTCATGTGCATACTGCACAGTAAATCAGAAATTATCAACCCCATCCCTCGTTCTATGCCAAGAAACCCCAGCCAGGATTGTGCACGGAACCATGCACAATCTAAGAACCATCTGTTCCTACCATTTTATTTATTATCTGGGACTGCTATATCCTGCACTGTATGCAGCTGAACTACTAACACTTGAGCTTCTGAGCAACATCTGAGCAACATCTCAAGACTTGACTTCAGCTGATGTCAGGCTAGGATGAGGTGAAAGCATCACACCACACCATCAGCAATCTAGCAAATACATAGTGAAACTCTGGCTCTTTAAGTCTTCATTTAATCACATGCTAACAGTAACAAGATGCAAATAAGCTGTTTTCCTTGCTGACATTTCTGCACATTTTTAACATAATGTTCTTTCTGTGAAAGCACCAGACACTCTGATATCTACTGAACTTCCTTCCTAACCCCAGATTAGGGTGAGGAAGAGAAATTAAAACACTGGAGTTATTTAAAACTTGAAGCTGAAGAAGGTTCTCTGGAGATGCAGGTTTCAATCAGAAACAAAATTAATGTTGCAGAGGAAAAAGTCTAGTTCCTGATGTGAAGCCTGCAGAGCCAGTGCATATGATATATAAAACCAGAGCACATCTTCTGCTCTTAAGAATAAAAGTGTCAGATGTACTTCTGATTGAAACTTTTGGTCTTATTTAGTTCATGGAAGAGAAATGTCACTTTCTGCAGTACAGGGAAGCCACTTTAGCTTGTGGTAGTTCTTGCTGTGCCTTGAAAAAAAACAACATTCTGGACTATCTTCAGCATATTTCAGAGCCTCACAACTTCTCCTGGTTTCTCTGTGGTGTTAAGATGGTCCCTGTAACTGCATCCATACGTGAAAAAAAAAAAAAAAAAAAAAAAAAAAAAAAAAAAAAAAAAAAAAAAAAAAAAAATTATATTGTCAAAAGCTCCACTGGCTGTGTTGATATTCATGCGATATGTCAAATGCTACTGAGAAATTGGCTGCCTGTTTTCATTTGCCCATGTAGAGTTACTGCTTGTTATTTTTATAGTGTATTTATTATTTTCCTTAGTTTGAAATAAAAATTATTCAGTTGAATATATTCATGTCTGATATTTTGGTGTATTTTACTGGTTTAACACCAGCTGGCAACTAAGGAACACAGAGCTTCTTACTTATTCTCTATCCTAGGTGGGATGAGGGAGAATCTGAAAAGTGAGAAAATTTGTGGGTTGAGGCAGAGAAAATTTAATAAGTAATGAAAAAATCATGACCACAAGCAAAGCAGAATAAGGAATTCATTCCCTACTTCTCATTCTAAGGCAGGTGCTCAGCCATTTGCAGGAAAACCAGGCTCCATCACATGTAATGGCTACTTCGGAGGACAAACATGTACTCTCAATGTTCCCCTGCCTCTTCCTTCTTCCCCCAGCTTTATTTTCACACTATGATACCATATGATATGGAACATCCCTTTGGTCAGTCCTGGATCTGCCCCCTCCCAACTTTTTATGCCTACTCACTGGTGGGGTGGTGTGAGAAGCCGAAAAGACCTTGATTCTACATAAGCACACCTTGGTGATAATGGAATCACTGAATGGGTAAGGTTGGAAGGGATTATTGGCTGCAATCTATTCATTCACACAGGGTCATCCTAGAGCACATTGCACAGGATTGCATCCAGACAGCTCTTAAGTGTTTCCAAAGAAAAAGACTCCAAAACCTCTCTGGACAGTTACCCACAAAGTAGAGAAGAACTTCTTCCTCATGTTCAGGGCAACTTTCTGTGCATCAGTTTCATCCTATTGCTGGACACAACTGAGCAGAGCCTAGATCCTTCCTCTTGGCACCCTCCTGTCAGATACTAACAGACGTTGATGAGGCATTCTCTCCTTTGTGTCTTCTCAAGGCTTAACAAGTCCAGCTCCCTCAGCGTTTCCTCATGAGAGATGCTCCAGACCCTTAATCATCTTTGTTGCCCTCCACTGGACCTGTTCCAGGAGCTCCAAGTCTCTCTTGTACCAAGGAGCCCAGAGCTGGACACAGCACTCCAGCTGTGGCCTCACAAGGGATGAACAGAGGGGCAGGATCACCTCCCTTGACCTGCTGGCAATGCTCTTCCTAATGCACCCCTGGATAACATTGGCCTTCCTGGCCCCCAGGGCACACTGCTGGCGCATGGACAACTTGTTGCTAAAAAATTAGCTTGTAACAAAAATATCCCTGAATTTCAATACTGTTTCCAGCAAAAAGGGCAAACATAGCCCCTACTAACAATCATTGAAAAAAAAATTAACTCTATCCCAGTCAAGACCAGCAGAGGTGGACAAGTGATAATTGTGAGAAAATCAACAGTCAGTGGAAAAGGAGCAAGAGAGTTCTAATATTGGGCTGTCAAAAGGAAGTGTTGTTTGTTAATTCTGGGTAAGTCAAGACTGTACAAATGTTCTGTAAGGAACTGTGAGGATAAGTGCTGATAAATTATGTTTTCACTTCTGTGTCATTCCTTTTATCCAGAAATGCATATAGATAGATTGTTATTGACCTACATTTATTTATTTGAAGAAAGGTCTCCTAAGATATTATTAGATTATTATTGCTATATAGATTTAATTTATAACTGCTTTCCAAGTATTAAAAATTATAGAAAAAGGCATGCTTACATTTTCTATTTGATCAGTTGTGCACATCTGTCTTTGAACTATGCGGAAACAAACTCACTGTTTGGTTTAGCAATTCTCTCCTGATGTATGCAATATGCATTATTTAAATTAATTTGAATACTAATGACTTTTCAGGAGATACAAAACCACCAAGATGCGCATCAGTTTCAAAAGAAAATTAAGTTATTTTTGAAAAATTTCATCTACTTTAAGAACATCAACGTATTTCAGCATACTTTTCTCATAATTCTATTGACATACGAGTCATCACTGACATTAAAGATACCGTCTTTTTATTGTCTGTGTGTATAAAGAGTCTGAGGGGTGTCTCTGTGTGCTAATCAAATTGTAGTTTGAGAGACTATGCATTCCTTAATTTTCCACTGTTGTTACAAGTTATTTTTTTCTACCACTCCAGGTCTTACTTTCTAAAGACCTTCACTGTTGACAAAAATTACTCTCAAACTCCTTTGAAATATTTCTAAAGCAAAAAATATATATCCACAAGTTGAGAGAATGTCTTCTGCATCAGATGATGCTTAAAAATAATCAGTCATAAAACCCAAAGACAATAAGCAGTTAATTTTAAAATCAGTTATTTCTAAATCAGTCTTCAGTCTTTAAAGTACATTACAAAAAAAAACCCCCAATTTTACATGTCAGTTACTCTTTTGTCATGAACTTCTTCACACAGACAAAACTCATAACAGACATATCAAGCAAGGTGGGGTAATAACCGTAGTAAAATAAATGTATCAGTGCATGAAATGGAAAACCAGCAGCTATTATTTACTAAATTCAAACTCAATTCTACAACCATCTTTATCTTATTTAAAGCAGATCAAACCATTGTCTAGGGTTTTGACAAGAGTAAATTAGGACAGGTTCCCAGCTAATAGGATGCCAGTCCTGTAAGTGACATCAAAGACTTCTCTGCTTGCAAAATAAATAAATCTCACTTCTTTAAAATCACTTTGAGGTAACTCTGGATTTATAAGGATCTTTTTCTTGACTGTATCTCACTGTTCTTTGTGTTGTACATCCTAATCAAATTTGCATTATTTAATGAGTTAATATTTACTGTCTTTTCTTTCAAAGTAAAGAAAAAAAAGTGATGGTAGGATGGCCCACAGGCAGCTAGACATAAACCTTACCCATACCTCTTAAAGTACAAATACAAAAATGAAGTGTGTATGTCACATTCATCTGGATGCCACTATATAGACTTGCTGCCTTCTTTGTATTTTTAATATGACTTTATGTCTTCTTGATAGTGATCGTCCATTGTTACTACTTAGGATTGCAACTGAGATTAGTATAATGTGATTCACAAAGGGTGCTGACCTAGAGTGACTAAACCAGGACAGGTGCCCAGGGGGAAAATCATTTCCCTTGAAATCAAAAATACTTCAAGTTTTCTGCAGTATTGTTGCAGGAAGTCTGCTGTGCTGGACCCATCCTCTTCCAGGCAACCTATCTTCTGGTAATATCCTGAAAAGACTGTTACACTAAATGTGATTGTATGCATAATTTGTGTAGGCAACTTGTTTGCAGACTGCCAATCTGACCATCAGTCCTGTGAGGCATAAGACCCAGGGCCAAGAAGCAGCTCAGGTTCAGGGGAGTTTGCTTAAAGTCATGGGATCTGTTCTGGTTCTCTTCATCAAGGTTAGACACAACCACCCTGTGAAAGGGAAAAGCAAAAAAAGGATTCTAGGAAACAACAAGGCAAAATTTATTTCTTTGTATAAGCAAAGACAGTTTTGGCTGTCTTCATTAAGACACAAATCTGCTCATGTAAGATCTTTGTTTTCTATCTCTTAAAAT
The DNA here is from genome assembly GCF_015227805.2 of Hirundo rustica. Taxonomy (NCBI): domain Eukaryota; kingdom Metazoa; phylum Chordata; class Aves; order Passeriformes; family Hirundinidae; genus Hirundo; species Hirundo rustica. Next base: position 19,770,665 of record NC_053455.1, read on the forward strand.
ATAAAAAGGACAAACATTCCATGTTAATATATCACATGTGAAAAGGACTCAAAGGCTGTAATAGAATGCTATAGAATAAGTCTGAAGAACTTTAAAATTGTAATTTCTTTTATTTTTGTTGACTTAAACCTTCTCTTAAAGAGCTTTTAGTTTGTGTATTTTCTGGAAAACTCTACCACTGTCCAAAAATCATCCTGTCATTTTGGTAAGTTCTGGCCAAGCCAAATCGTACGTTGCACATGCCCACTTGTAATCACAATGTGCTACCTACATGGTGTGTAGATGGATACTATTCCCCGTAAAGGATGTGTCACTGATTTGTCCTGGTCTTACATTGGAAGGAGTCTGGAGTTGGGTTTTAACACTGCACATCACAATGGTTCTTTTTTTCTCAAGAACCCTTAAGTCAATTTAGGATTAATATAAAGTGCATGGAATGGTGAAGAAAATAAAAGTGTAGAAGAGGAAAAAGAAAAGTCATTCTTACGTACTGTTTTTTTGGACTAAAAACTCATCTTTGGTTGAGATGTTCAGCACACAGGACTGTGGTGCTGGCTGTGTCTTTGTGTATGCAAACACATATGAAAGAACCAAGCTGTCCTACTTTGCTGGTCTCCTTTGTCTTCTTCATACAGATGGATATGCTTTGCTGCAATCATTTCTGTGTTAAGATGCAACTTATTACTCATATTCTGGCCAGCTGCAGGGTTCACCTGTGTGTTTTGACTTACAAGCTGTTGAAACTTACAAGAATGACTACAGATGATGTACTAAAGCAACAGCTCTAATCACAGCTGGACCAAATGGGTGCTGCCGCCATGCTGTCATGTGCTGAGGGACTGTGAAGAAGTCAATGATGATCTAACATGATAGAAGGGAGCTATGTAAAGGAAGAGAAGTATTGTAGGAGCCAACTACATACAGTTCACACTTGGAGGCAGCTGGGCTTATTGCAAGTGCATGATGAATACATATTTTCCATAGTGATGGGCTGATCTAAGACCATATGGCAATTGTTTTATTCTCTCCTTGTCCATTTTGAAGGATGGCATTGCAATGTCCAGGTACACAAGTGTTACAGGTTTGTAGATGGGATGGGAAGTCAGAAGTGTTTTAACAATACACAGCTTTCTTTCAGCTGAAAAAGTTCATGCATTTCTCTGTAAAAATCCAACGTCAATAATATATTCCCCTGCATGGAAGATATGAAAGGAAACTTCTTACAAGAATTCTACATCTCTCCTGTCCCACTAGCTAGGGAAACAACTTTCATTTTGAAGAGGAAAGGAAAGATTATTCTGTAAATATTCAAACATGTATGATGTGGAGTTGGTTGTGTACAGAAATTTCAGGTACTTTGGAAAAATTACCTACCCATTTTGGAACCTACAGAAATAACAGTAAAGGTTTGTGCTTCATTTGCACCCCTTTATAGGTGGGAAAAAAAAAAAATTGTATCAGAGATCTGTACCGCCAGTGCTCTCAACAGCAAAAGTCCTTTTGAAAGCCAATAGAGACACAAAAACCACAGAACTGCATACTGTGGTTTTGTGAAGAGAAGCTAAACTTTCTACTTAGCTGATGACCTTGTGCTTGTTCAAAAAAATCTTTGAATGCTTGTTTCAGAGGTGAAGGATCACATTAAGATACGAAGACTTGGTTTTATTTCTCATAGTTTTCCAGTCTAGAACTGATGGAATATATCAGCTCCAATCACATAGAGTCAATGTTTCGATCAGAGTGAGTATCCCATATCTGTGAGATATTTCAGCAGGCCACAAGAAAGGTTTCAGGTTCCAGAACCATCAGAATTTCATCTGAGAAAATTATGTACAGTATGACACTATTAAGCACCCAGGAATAAAGGTCTTATTCTGTCTATATGTTACAAAGCTATGTCTAGTGAGAGTATTTTGCAGTAGGGTATATTCTCCTTCATGGGCTAGTATGATAGGAAGCCCACCCTCTGCCCAGGCAGGTGTGAAATGAAGTCACAAACACAAAAGAGCAAAAGAGGTTTTGTAAAGTAGTTAGCAGAAAAAGGAGGAGGTGGGGTTTTTGGTGTTTTTTGTTTTGTTTTGTTTTGGGTTTTTTTGTTGTTGTTTTTTTTTTTTTAATGGTACAATAGCATCTTTCTCTTCAGGATCTCAAAGCACTTTAGAAGCACTGTAATTAAGCTTCCAATCTCTCCATGTAGTATAAAAGATCTTTAATGCCTTTTAGCAAGGGAAGAGAATAAAAATGAGCAGGAAATAAATTGGTGTTTGCTCATTTAACTCATAATGAGAAAAAAATACGCAAAGCATAATAATTGCTTTTATTTTATTGCTCATAAGGAGCAATATTTCTCCTTCCCACCCTAATTATGGAATAGACACATACCAGAGGGTGAAAAGTTGTAGAGCCTGGGATCATCCATAGCATGACAGGTTAATTCCATAAATGCTTTCTTCCCTACATCTTCCAACATTTTATAGGATGTCTTTTCATCCACTGTTTTCTCCTGATTCAGTGTTTCAAAATACCTTCCTTGACATACTTTTACTCTCTCAAGTGTGTTGATTCTTTTTAAATATTGTGTTAAGAGAGCTCAGCAGAGAGAAGGGAAAAAAAGATGTGTTGTATCAATAGAAGAGAAAAGAACATATTGTCTCTTAGTCTTCATTCAAGATGAAACATAAACATTGAAGTAAATGAGAGGAAAATGAGAAATAACAGCAATTCATGGTTATGAATTGGTTATGAAATATCTTGAAACTAAAGCATGAGCTGAAATGATTTTGTTGTCCTAAAGAACAGTTTGTCCCTTCCTCTACTCTGTTATCTCAATAGTCTACTATGAAATCTGCTCAGCAGGAAACATTTTCATGTCAGAATGCTGTTATTTCTAGTCAATCGATTGGCCCTCTACCAGGGCAGAGGGTTAGCTGCCTTTCAAACTGAAAGAGACATCCACAGCCAGAAGAAGTCTCTCCATTTATACTTGGCAAGACAGAAATGACAGTGTCTACCTTTGTGCGCTGCAAGTTCAACATCTGTTAACAGGGGTCAGGAAGCATTATCTCCCATCACAAAGTGCACACAGAAGTTCAGCTCAAAGTTACCACAGTCTTTCAGGAACAGTTTGTGGATGTTCTTTATTTTTCTGCTTCTATACTCAGCACACCTACTGAATGATTCTGTGGGTTTGCATTCTTTGTGTGTGCATGTATGTGCGTGAATGTGCATTGACTGTTTATGCTGCAAGACCCCAGGACAGGAACTGTATCTGTGCTGTGATTTTGTAAAACACTGGACACTAAGAACTCACTGGAGTCCTCTTACTCTTCCAGTGCAGCAAGCCATTATTTTGATCTGATAAGAACAGCAACAGTATAAAGTTATCTTAATTCACTTTAGTACCTTAAAACCTCCTCAGGAAAATTCATTTGTAGCTATTGTATGCTGGTTTTTACCTTTGATACCATAGCAATCTACCCCCTAAACAATACAGAAGGTTCTCTACACCTTAAAAAGAAACATATCTCCTGGGCGCACCACTCTTCTTGCAACTGTCTGTTCGGTGAAGTGACCCAGAAAATGTAAAAAGTGCAAGCTTGTTTTATGCCCTATTTTGAAATCACCAGTATATTAAATGTTTTGTGGGTTTTTTTTCTTTTTGTTATTTTTATTTATTTAAATACATTTTATAGCTGATAACTGCACAAAATCAGTTTATTAGTGGTAATGGACCAGCAGCAGCAGTACCTGTGACTCAGCAGGGATGGTCAGTGAACTAGAACCACCAATCAGTCTAGTTGCAATGAAGGGAGCCAGTGGGTGGTCCAGCTTCTATTTCAGACCACGTCAATGAGAGTCACACAGCACTGCTGCCATATGCCAACAATTTCTGATCTCCTTTTTTTCACTTGTCACCTTTTATAGCTAGGTTAGTGTAATGGTTTTACCTTTGTTAATTTTTACTTTTTTTTTTGGTTAACGCACCCATTTGTGTAGTGGTTTGAGTGTTTACAAGAACTGTGCTGTGAGATAGAATCAGGAGTGAAAAGCAAAGCAGGTTCAAATCTTAAAGGGTACAAAGATAGATTTATTAACACATACTAAAAGAAGAAAATGAAAGTTTTTAAAACACGTCTCCACAAACTGTTCACTTTCTCACTAACATCATAAAGAGATAAAATGTGATTTTCAGTCAGTTTCACTATTTAAAAATAGTCTTTCATCAATTTTGGGGGAGTCTCTCTTAGAACTTCTATGGCCACATCGCCACAAAAAACAGTCTACTGATGGCTCTTATATCACAAATCTGCAGCAGCCTGGAAAAACTCTGTAGGACCGTGATTCTCCCCATTTCCATTCCCATTAGAAGCTTTCTCGTTAGCTGCATTCATGGACTATATTAGCTTATTTGGGTACTGTTTAAGGAAGCTTCTTCTAGTATCAAACAAAGGTTCTCTTCTTCTAATCTCCAGAATAATTTTCATCTTAAGGAACAGAGGTCTCTTTTTCCCTGGGGCAAAGGGCTTCATATCACTTTCTCTTTATCTTCCTCTGTCCAAAATTCTCCATTAAATCTTAGTTATGTCAATCCACAATTTTAACTAGAACTCTACATCCCCTTGAATAGTATTCATGTTACAGGGAAATTAACCCATTCTCTATGGCCTTACAAGAGAATTCCAGCCTAAAATGGTAACTCCTCAATCCTTTCTTCTAATTAGGACTTAACTCTCTCTCTTCACTGACTTCAGTTCTATGCTGCGTCTCCTTCCAATTCAATCACTTTGTCTTTTCTCACTTAGAGAAGGGCCAGTGCCTTTGTAAGTCTCATCGGTTAAGGAAAGAGTTACCATTTCCCCGGTCCGCAGATGGCATGATGGTTCTCCCAGGAAGTGGCTGAAGGGGGTAGGGCCAGGCCGCACTAAAGCTGGGCCAGGATCCTGTGGCTCTGGTCGATGCAGGGCCCCTTGCCGGCTGCAGAGCTGGTTTTTTGGTCTTAGCTGCATGATATCTTGAGCAGCTGGGCTTCTTCCCCTCCTTTTCCTCCTTGCCTGGGAGTCACCGGCAGGGGCTCAGCCCCTGCATCTTAGCACAGAATGTTTTACCGCTGCTGGAAACTTGATCCGGGCTGGGGGCATATTCTGCTCCCCTCCCCTGGCCCGGGAGTCACTGGGCCAGGCGGGCCTCCCCTGAAAAGCCCAGGCCGGTTCCCCCACAAGGAGAGCCGAGCTGCTTTCTTACTTCTTCCAAGGCTGGAAGGAAGAGGGATTTTCCCGGGGTTCTCCTGATTTTTAAGCCTGTGCGCTCCCAGAGGCATGTCATCTTTCTGATTGGTCAATCAAGCCATCAACTTTAAAGCCAGTCACTAATTAGTTTTTGCTATCCGTGCTAAACCAGCCCAATTAGCCAACACTCATTCTGAAACTGGATATCCTGAGACTCTATCAAGGGAAAATGCTGTATGAAGAGACATTTATTTGACATCAGGGCACAAGGATATATACACCCTTAAATACATCAACATTCCTGAAGAATGAGTAAGCCTTTCAGTATGAAGGCAGGAAGGAGAAAGAAAGAAGGAGGTGTTGAGGGTTAAGTTTCCTGTAGAATTTTTCCCCCCCATAAGTTGCTAGGAGACTAAATACTGATAGTTAAAGGGTGCTCACCCCTGACAAAGGAAGTTGATCACTTAGTTTTGGGGGAGGGAAAAAAGGCTCCTGGGAGCAGAGGGCTCACTGCTCTCGGTTTTCCGGGGAGGACGGCCGGGCTACGGGTAGCTGCCTGGAGTCCACGGCTAACGGAGGAGTCTGATCCTGGGAATTCTATCATCTGTTGGAGCACCCAGGAATTCCGAGTTTCTTCACTGCCCTGCTGGATTTTGGGTCAGCCCGGGTCCAGCCGCTGCGGCTTCTCCGGCACTGCCACCTCTGCCTGCCAGGACACCCCCCGCCTGCGGAGGACAGTCCACCGCGCCCAGCTTCCAGCCCTCAGCACCGGAGCTTCCACCGTTTGCCCTCGGGGTTCTTGGTTCTGTTCTACTATTGTTATAATTGCTGTTGTTTTTTTGTCTGTCCTGTTATATTTACTAGTAAAGGACTGTTATTCCTTTCCCCATAGCTCTGACTGAAAAGGTTTTTTTTTTTAATCTTCCAAATTATAATAACACGGAGGGAAGGATTTAAGTCCTCATTCCTAGAGAGGCCTGCCTCTCCTTAGCAGACACCTGTCTTTTAAAACCAAGACAGAGGGAAGGAACAAGTAAGACCTTCACTACATTGCAGTGAAAGACAGAAAAAGAGGAAAAAAAGGATAGAAAGAAAGAACGAGGAAGTTCTGACTTAGTGACAGTTACAGGATTTATGGTGGATCTCTTCTTATGTATTTATTTTCATTTATGTAAAAATAAGCATTCTTAGCATTTTATATGTTCTATCTATTTGTGCTTTTCTGGCACAATCATTAGAATGACTTACAACTGTTAAGTATATTTTATACTTGATCATGACATAAACAGAGAGAGTGGCAATGATCACAGGAAGATTATCCCAATTAACTAACTTCACAACTTGGCCTTTTTAAGTGTCAGTGCATCTGAACACAGACTTACTGGTGAGAGTTTGCTTTGCATCAAAGTCAATGTCAGGACTACTGCACTCTTACACAGTAAGTCAGAGAGACAAACAGTAACATTTACTCATCCAGCAAATGAAAAGGATCAGCATTGTGAATGCCCATTTTTACTTATGGAACATATCCCTCCAAATCTGTCAAATATATTTAGAGTCTAGTCTTCCTCTCACTGATGTCATGAGAAGCCCATGAGTCCCCAGTGAAATCTGTAGGGTTATAGCAAAATCAGAATGGCTCCATACTCCCTCATTCGATTCTCATTTTGGCAGATTTTACAGTGTGTGTACAACTGCCAAGTTCAATGAATTTTCTCCCCATTTCCATACACATAACTGATATCCCCACCTTGCCTTTAGGTTGATGTGTCAAAAGATAACTAAAATAACATATCACCCCTAGCTAACAGAGACATCCTTGTGGGTAAGAAAGATTAAGTTTTATACTGCTAAGTCATTTTTTTGTTGTTGTTGGACAGGGTGGGCACTGTGTGTGTGTGTTTGTGTGTGGACTCTTCATTTGTAATCTTGTCATCTCAACACTTTAACATTTTCTCTGCAAATACATAAGAAAACTAGAATATTGTAATAGAAAAAGGCTCATATGCATGAAGAATGGCAGCCTTATCAAGTTCTTAACAGCCCTATGTGATCCACTCAAGAGTATTTGGTGTAGCATCCAGGTGCCTTGAGAAAGGAGGGCTCTAAACTCTCAAATCACTTACTGCAGTAAAAATAGGTGAAGAAGATGATTAAATACAGTTGCTTACCAAATTCAGCTGAGTCTAAATGCAGCTGGAATGTGGATGAATGACAGAAATGTGTAAGGGAATGGGACCCACTCTATCACCTCCACTTGAGAATGCAGTTAATAGACGGTTACAGCACAAAACCTACAAACCCACAGATGGTCCTAACTTGCCTCCAGTGTGACACAATCTGAAATAATCCCTTCTGTCTAGATTCTACGTTACTGTCCTGGAGTTTTTTTCCTTCAAAAAGATTGATTTCCATACCTCACATAATTAAATATAGAAACAATAACCAGGATGATGAGAATTGGAATTTTTCAGCCTGGAAAAGAGGAGGCTCCAGGGTGACCTAGCTGTAACCTTCCAGTACCTGAAGGGAGCCTACAAAACAGATTAAAAGAGATTTTTTACATCCTATAGTAATAGGTCAAAGAAGACCAATGTAAAATTGTAAGACAGTAGTTTAGATTAGATACTAGGAAAAAAAATCTTTATTGTGAGGGTGGGAAGGCATTAGAACATGTTTTCCAGAGAAGCTGTCAGTAGCCCATCTCTGGAAGTGTTCAAGGTTGGGTTGGATGGGGTTTGGAGCAACCTGGTCTAGTAAATATTATCCTTCACTCAGAACGTTCTATAATTTTATGACATTAAAAAAACTCATAGTTATTTTATTTTTGGTGGGATTTTACTCTAAACTGACTACAGCAGAGATTTACACCTTTCAGTAACTCACCTTCACAATACAGAGACATACAAGTGTTCTGTCTCAGCTAAATTACTAAATAAACTGAATGCAGGAGATCCTTGGTCAACACAGAATCTCACCTTGGTTAATGTTGAATTTGAAGGATTATATATAAAGAGTACTAATGTGCGTTTTGTAATATCAAGAAAATTATACAGGCAGTATGCTCACAAATGAGCTGTCTTCTCCCTTGTTTGCTGTAAGGAACAGTAAATATGGGACCGATCAAGTTCTAGGTCAGATTCTGCAAATGGATTAAGTTCACAAAAAATATCAAAGCTGCGTTAACTTTTACTCACTAAAAATGTAAACCAGAGAAATAACACATTTTTTAAATTATGTTATTTGCCTAAATTACTTCTTTGTTGTTTTCCTAAAGGTCACCCTGCTTGGCACACAAAAATGTTTTTATTTTAGGAAAAAAATACCTTCCATAGGTCCATATTCTGCTTCATTCTTTTTGCTTCCAAAGGCATATTAAGACTCCCAAGGAAAACAAGTATTTACTTAAAACTAACTGAAGCAAGCACTAGTAATTTATCATTGTAGAGACAGACACAAGGTTCAGAGTGCTTCAGCAGAACTTCAGAAGGCTTCAAGCATCATCACCTTCTTATCCAGAAGTCTTTCATAACCTTTCTATGTTACAACCCATGGGCAGCTCCACACAGCTCTGGCTCTTCCTTATGCAATTCCAGCTAGCTCCTTCCTGTCCCTAGCATGGCCACCTGACCTTGTACAATGTCTTACCCTTTCTGACCCTCACAGAACCTCCCATCCCTTCCTCCTCACAGCACAGCCAACTGACTCCCTACCAGCTAATTCACTCTTTATGACACCCACAGCTGTGAGGGCAAGGCTGTTCCCACTATTTGGTAATTAACACCAATTAGCTGCAATATATCGGAGGCAAAATTGCCTTTAGCACTATCTCTATCTGTCTTCCCACAGTAATTTTTACTCTGGCAGACTACAAGAAAAAATTAAAAACTCAAATGTTACTGAATCAGTAGTAACAGAAATATATGTGATTAATTTTATTGAATATACTCAGTGAAATAGATAAAGAACCAAAAGTATAAAAGTAGTGTACCTCTATACTCTGTCCTAAGTATTTTAAAAGTAGTCACATGTAAGGGTTAGTTTTAATACGTTGATGAAATTAATACACACAGGAAACATACATATATATATATATATATATATATATATATAAAAATATAAATCTGTGCATATGTGGAAATAACCAAACATACACAAGTATTTTGTATATCTGTGTATTCATATAGAAGGAACAAGAGAAGGGGAAGGGGGCTTGCAATTATGTGCTGTTGTCCCTTGATAAAAGAAAGCCTAAATGCCTGTGAGTCCTGGTTCTGACAGCACAGATACCCCCACTGATCAGGTAGGCTTCTGCAGCAGAAAGATGTCAGTCACTTCCTTGCTGGATGTGGTTCCAAGAAGCTGTGGCAACATGAGGAGCAGCAATTAGAGACTCAGAACCACCCACATGAATTTCACTCAGGTGCCCTTATCCTGCCTTCTTGTTCACCTTTGCAAATCATACCAGAAAAAATGGGACAAAGATGAGACTAGAAAACAAGAAAACTGGCAGGGTTTTGGGTTTGTTTTCCACATGCGTATGAATATTTCAAATGAGTTAGAAAAGAACCTTTGGAGTCCATCAAGAGAAATACAGTACATGTTTTTGATGCAGAAGATGTCCCCTTTTGAGAGAGTTATCTGTTATCCATGGATAGAGCTCAATCAATAAATGCATGAATGGTTACAGTCTTGTTAGTCATGTCCTACTGCTTCACAGTCTTTGGAAAGTCCCTCTACCTCTGCAGGCCATGATAGATTGGTCTGTCACATTTGCTAGTCTGCATTGCAGTGATCTTGTTTCCTACCTTCATCTTTCCTCTTCTACCCTTTTCCTCCCTCCCCAAGCCATTTCTATTTGACTTTCATGGCAGTCATTCATAGTATCAGCAGCTCCCCTTTAATCAGAGCACTGCTTCCATCTGAAATAGCTGGTTAAATTACTGAGGGTCCATTAAGTGAATTATTTCAAGCTCTTGCCCCTTTCACAAATCTGTCCCTAAAGCAACACAGCAAGTAATAAATTTGAAGAACCTCTCACTGCGAGGGAAGCAGACTGCACTTTACAACTAGCAATTAGCCTTAGGGCTTCAGGTATTTTTCTTTTCTCTTTACAAATGAACTCACTTCAGTTTAAATTTTTTTTGTTTGTTTTAGTTTTTAAAGGAAAATACAGGCCTTGTCTAGGGTTGAGTGTCTGAGACTGCTAGCATGCCTTCAATATTCTATTCCTTGGTTTATAGCATCCTAATATATGGTGATATTCTGAAACATTTTCTATTCACCCAGTGATGGGGAATTATGGGAAATTATGATCCAACAATGCCAAATATCAAGTAGATTCAATGCTGCCTTCATAAACATGTCTGCTACCCACTAAGGTTCACATAGCATTAGGAAATGCAGGGGAGCATAGGACCGGTACGTACGTACAAGGTGGTTTAGAGAATTAATCACCCCTGTGATTTTAATAAGTAAGAGGATTTTTGTGCTGTAAGCATAGTGACAGCAGTCATAATAACACCTAGCAATATGTGAAAGAAAATCCTTTTTACCTGTACACTGTCATACAGTTAAGATGCTTGATCTCAAACAGTAAAATGTAGAAGAAATCACAGACCAGTTTCTTGTCTACTCAGTATATCACACTGTGTGTGAAATCTAAGTTACTTCACTACTTTCTTGCTTAGCATTCAAATTTGTCAGTCTTTTTACCCTTTTTTGATGGAACTTACTTTGAAATTTTATTATCCATCTCACCAAATTTCTATCTGCTTTCCCCTTTCCTTATTTTCCTTCTTTTTTTCCTCCCTTGGGTATATGCATGTGGGAAGAATTTTTTTATCTCTCTTTCAGCTTTATCTTGTGGCACTTTTTTATTTTCTGGCTTTATATTTTTTTCCCTGCTAAATTTATGTGCCCTGTGATACAGCTTTTATCAGTCTCACATGTACTGCTGCTATTCCTTGTTCCTGATCATCTGTTTATATGTCATCAAGTGCACCATGTGCTCTTGGCAGAACATCTGCAATTACTAGATAGTTTCTCATCTGAGAATGCAGGGTGTAACCATTGCTGATATAACTGAAGTGAGCTATGGTTATGGACTGTGATTAGGTGGGTTTTTTTTTCCTGTGACAGAGACTATAAGGGAAACAAGAAATGCAGCCCTGCAGTTTTCTGAAAAGACAGAAGGGTTTTTAGCAAGGCTCACCCAAGCATAGAGCAGGCATAATATGCTAGAGACTTCAAATTTTGTTGTCATGAGAAGAGAAGCTGTCCATATAAATGAGACAGAAAGGAATTTGATTTGGCATCATGGTTAGTATTTGGTTGTGCAATAAAGGTGAATAGAAAAGTGACTGTTAATTTAGGGGTATTCTTCACAGTTGACAGTGATTTATTTAGAGAAATATTGCTCAATCTCAAATAAAATTGGGGTTTAGGGAATACAGATGCTTCTCTCTACTCATATTGGAAGTCAGTAGCTGTGGCAGCTTTTTGTAGGTGGGATTACTATTTTTTGGCAGATTGTGCTATTATTGTTCTCCTTGTTACCAAAGAACAGTGGAATTTAGTAACTGGTAAATGCCTCTTAGCTGATAGCTATAGATACTGTTTTATACAAAATTAGAAGTTAGAAATATATAAGATATATATATCAGCTAAACAAAGGTCAATCTGAATGTTCTCACCACCAATTTCAGATCTCAGAAAGGATTTTGGCCTTGGTATAACTGAAAAAGATTAAAAGACTGTCCAAAAAATGTTCAGAAGTTTGACTTGCTGTTGTCCAATAAACAGGTAAATTCAAATCTGTGCTGCCATTGTAAGATCAGCTGTGTGCAAGAGTAGCTCCTACATTATTATATATATTTGTGAATATACCTAAAATACATTAATCACTGTTTTGACTAACTCAAGTAACTATTCACAATGGCAAAGTTCTTGCATATGTTTCACACTGAAGCCCACATACATTATGTAGTTTTCCCTCTGCAAATTCTCCTAAAAATTGAAAAGAATAATAAGACAATGGTAACTCTGGAGCAGCTCCTCAGAAAGGAAAAAAAAAAAAAAAAAAAAAAAAAAAAAAAAAAAAAAAAAAAAAAAAAAAAAAAAACAACAACAACAAAAAGCGCATTGTGTTCCTTTCCATTAATTGTCACTTAAAATATCACTGAACCAGTTTCTCCATCCTCTGCTGTACAAGACCCCATAAGTTTCATCCCAGATTGCATCCCCCAAAAACACCACACATGGTTTAGTTACTAGAGAGCCTTCATCTATATGAGAGAGGACTTGTGCTGGGAGGAAAGAGATTTGCAGAACAGCTCACAGGAGGGCTCACAGAATTTCACTGAATGGATGATTAATTTTGTTTTTGAGCAGTGTTTTGGATCCCTCTTTGAGTCCAATAATGACAATGAGGCACCAAGTGGTCGTTTGGCACTGTTATATTTCTAATGTATGTTGATCCACAGGACAGATGATCTGCAGCAGACTTTTTTACATTCTTCCCAGTTGTCACTAGTTATGATTTAACATGATCCCACCCACAGGTCTTCAGAAAGCTTTCTTTCATTGTTATCTGGATGGAAGTTCTTTTCTGCTGCTATCAGCCCCGAGAGAACTCCCAGTTGCCTTTAAAGCTCCTACATCTCTTCGACATTAATTGTAATTGATTAACTTTCTTCTTGTAACACATTCCTGATCAGCTCCAGCACATCTTTCTTTCATGCAAAGACTTTTTTTCCCCTTATCTCTGTTAGAAACTGCAGATGGCATGTATGGGAGTAAAGAATTTCCTCTATGAACTCTTAAGCTTCTCTACACCTGCTTAAAACTCCCTGCCTTTTAGAAATCTTGTTTTCTATGCCTCGCTTTCCATCTCCTTTTTTCACCAATCTATTCCTTAGGACCCCAATACAGTGCTATTATTTATACTAGAATTGAAAAACACACTTCTAGTATTTATCACCTCATTATCTTCTTTTCACCACCTCCCTTTGTTTTCTGCAATTACAGTGTTTGCAGATCTGCCATGATTCAAGGCAATGGTGTGGTACTATTCCAGGTACCCAAGGTATCACCAAAAAGTTGCTGTTTTCATTGCATCATCAAGCTAACATTTCTGTGTTCTAGCACTGAAAAGTCCAATTTCTATCTATCATAATGACTGCGGACCTGGCTTCTACTCAAATTGGAGTAATTACTCCTTGACTACTGAAAATTATTAATTTGAATGCCCAGTGGATAAAGGAAATCCCCATCCACTGTTCTGAACAGTGGGCTTAACCATGAACCAGTATAAAATAGCTGTTCACTTAAAATACTACTGAAAATCTGGAATATTTTATTGCTGCTCTATTTTCCTCAGTGTTGCTTAATTTCAGACCCAGTAGAGACTCTAATTCATAGGGAAATTAACTGTTGCTTCCAGTCCATCCTTTATAAAACAGTTACACTGTAATTGTCTCCTTTCTGCTGCTTTTATTTAAGACAGAATCCCAGAGGAATTATTCTCAAAAGAGGTGTTCCTAGGACACAGAAGGGAGAGAAGCCAGACCTTTTGGTAGGAAATTGAGTAGATGTACCTAGTGTAATTTCTCAAGATGAGACATTCTAGACAGACATCAGAATTAAAAACAAAAACATTGTTGACAGATCTAGCTACTCATGTTAGAAGTGTGCTCAAACAGTGAATGCCAATTATTACCATCATTTGAATTAACAATGACAAAGTCCTAAAGGAGATTTCCTTGTTCTGTTTCTTTAATTTCAAAATGCCATTCAATAGATGAAAAAAGGGCTTTGTTGGAGAAGAAAATGTTTTAAAGAGTACAAAGCAGGTATAAGGAGCTGTGGTTCTCCTAGGATATTTTGCTTGTCAATTCTTAACTTACTCAAGCTCTAAACTTACGCAAGCAAACACTGAAATCAAAGACAGTTTTGCCTTACGACTATGCAGTTTGCCACTTCAGGGTCCTAAGTCAGCTTAGATCCCCAGCACATTGTACACAAAGGGCATTCAATCTCTGAGATCTTTCTGAGTGAACCCTGCTCTACAGAAAGGCTTTTATCATTCACAGGAATCTCCTGATTAACCATCTTGTCTAAGTTAGGGTAACAGGCAGTAAATTTTTTTAACCCCTGAAAACCACATGAGCAGTGTGAATTTAAGGAAGTCGGACACCAGATATCCCAAAAGTCCAGATCCTACCCTCTTGCTCTTACTAGAACAGGCTGCTATACTGGTGATATTCAGGCAACACTAATATACACACAATTAATCTGTTCATGGAGAGTTTTGCTCACCATAAGTCTTAAAAACAACTAATCTTAGCCACAAGAAAATTTTTGCTTTGTTGAGAGTTAAAGCACCATAAAGGTCATAAACAAACAAAAGGACATCTTACTGGGAAAAGGCCCTCCCCATGAGTCCCTCACTTTTGTACATTTTTGATTCATGCCAGATCCTTGTTCTCTTAACTGTAATGGAAATTAAGATATTAATTTTTACTGCCACTCTGCATATGTTTTCTCTCATCTGGTGTACTTTATAATAAACAGGTTTCCCTCAGATATTTCCCATTTGAAAGAAAGAAGTTTAGAAAAAATATAATTTGTCCCCTTCAGAATCTTTATCTTTGTTAAAGCAACCTTACATTGTCCACCATGAAGAACATAAGATTAGTTTTGTTGTGCCCTGCAGGGCTTCCCCATCCTCAGAATCCTAGGGCAATGGCAGCGGCAAGTTGGCACGCTGTAGCAGAAATGTCATTTTTTAATTATGTGGTTCTAAGGGAATCTATTATCTACTGCTGAGATGCTGAAATCAGACAATTTATCTCCAAGGCAGGTCTGTCTACAATCAAGAATATATATCTCTTGTCACTGCAGAAAAAAAGAATGAAAGGATGTTTTTATTTCTCATGTCTTATGTTTATAAATGTATTATTTTGAGTTTTGCAAGCAGATTTGTGGGGGTGGGGTGCTGAGGGGGAGGTTACAAAAATGTCACATTCTGATGCTTCTCCAGGTTCTCTTGATCTCCCTAGTAGATTGTCTACAGTCGAAAAGTATCTAGCTGCCCTTCAGTCAGGGTGTCACACCCCTTCAGCCCAGGATGTCATACACATCCTAAAGGACTCATGTGCCAACCATAAACTAGCCTATAAGTCATTGTGCTGAGAATACCAGGCACCTAAGTGCTGAGAACACTGTAAAAGTGAGCATAAGATAAAGGGCCAGGCAACTTGTTTACCGTAATTAACATAAATACTTATCTCTGCTTGACATTTCAGGGTAGGTATCTGCAACTATTTGAAAGATTCTTTTTTTGTTACACACTAGGTGTTGCCATTTGAATGAATAACAATATATCTACCATATTATTCACAATGACACTGAATTATTTCTCTTTCCTCCATAAGGTATGGGAGTAAATCAAAGAGTTTAGTACATGTTGTTTGTATTTTTTAATCTGCAAAATTCATTACACAAGCCACTCTGTGAAGCAGGATCTGAGCTGCCAGCAGTTTGTATCTATTAACGAAGAGGTACATTCCAAGTACTTTTAACACAATCCCACTCAGGCATATTTTGAATTAATGTATGTTTTCTGTATCCTATAAAAGTTTATAAAAAAGTTGTAGGGGAGGACAGAAGGAAAGAAATAGCGAATATCCCATCAAAACTGTAATTCTTGCATTGCCCTCTAGTGCACATATGACAGCATGACACCCTTTTTTTTTTTTTTTTTTAAACTCTTCACACTATAAATTATTAAAATGAAACCTTTAATGTCATTTGATGGTTTTATTGCATTTAATTTTGACAGAAACAATATATACAGTTAGTTTGAAATTCTTTGCCTTCATCAAACCCTTCTGGCAAATCTGAGAAATAGTTTGATTCATGTTGCTGGCAGAAATGCAGGCCATGTCTTTTCAAAACTAAATAAGTATGATTCCAAAGAATCTAGACCTAAAAAATTCAGTCGTTCAAAACCACCTGAAATGAAGCATGTATAATTTGGAGGATACCTATATTCTTTACCCTTTGAGGGCAAAGTACAGTCTTTAGTAGTATGTGTTTGGTCTGCATACACTTTTAAAACTCAAATGCCTCCAACATGTACAGAAAGATCAGCATACACGGGAACCTACACAATAGTTGAAGTGGACAGAAAACACACATACCAAGATGAAATCTATCATAAAGCATTGTAGAGGCAAACATTTCAGTGGCTATGGATTCAAGTAATACCTTGTTACTTAAGTGCTTAGCCAGGAACAACCTCTAGGTTTCAGACCAACCATTTGTGGTTCTATGAACAAACTAAGGGACACATTCAATACATTTAGAAGAAGAAAAATAAGTAGAAATTTCCTCTGGTTTCACATAAATTATCACAGAAAACCCATTTCTTCCTGTAATAAGAGTCTTAGTAAAAGAAAACACTTAATGAAACAATTAAGGAAAAAAAAATCACCAGGTTACAGTAAGGAATATTTTAGAAATCCCTTTTTGCTGTTCTTATCTGCAAAATGCATTACTGTTAAATTGTGGGTACTACAGTATAGACAATGCATTTGAGAGTTTTGAGGATCTTTTGAGGATCTTATTTCACTCTTCTCCACATAGTCCTTAAAAGCATAACATGTTTAGAAGTTTTTATGTTCTGGCCCACAGGATCTCAGACCAGAAAATTAATTTTCTTCTCCACCTCTGCCCAGAGAAGTTGTAGACTTTCCATCCCTGGAAATGTGCAGAATCCCCATCCCTCTAGATAAGACTGGATGGGGCTCAGAGTAACCTGATCACGTGGAAGGTTCCTTGTCCACGGCACAGGGGTTTGAATAGTTGTTCCATAGATTTTGTAGAATCATAGAATGATTTGGGTTGGAAGGGACCTCAAAGATCACCTAGTTACCCTCATACCACTGACACGGACACTTTTGACTAGACCAAGCTTCTCAAAACCCCATCCAAACTGGCCTTTGAATACTTCCAGTGATGGGGCATCAACAACTTTTCTGGGTAACCTGTTCCAGTGCCTCATGACTCTAACATTAAACATTTCTAATATTTAATTTAAATCTAGTCCCCTTATGTTTCAAGCCCTGCCCTATTGCTACATGCCCTTGTGAAATATCCCTTTCCAGTGTTTTTGTAGGCCCCATTTAGGTACTGGAAGGTTGCTGAAAGGTCTCCCTGGAGCCTTCCCTTCCTCACCCTGAACAACCCCAACTCTCTCAGCCCATCTTCATAGGAGACATGCTCCAGTCTTTTGATCATCTTCTTGTTCCTCCTCTTGACTTGCTTCAGCAAGAAGGTCCATGTCCTTTTTATGCTGGGAGCCCGCAGAGCTGGATGCAGTTACAGGCAGCGTTTCATGAAACTGGATAAAAGGGCAAAACCATCTCCTTAGATCAGCTGGTGAGGCTTCTTTTGGTGAATCCCATAGTATGGGCAAGATACCATTAAGGAATTTTACAGATGTCTACAGACAACATGGAGTGAAATTACAGCACCTCCCCTTGTCAGAATATCACAGCTTTTGCTTCACAGCCAAAGTTATGTGGTAATCACTATAAAATCTCATAATTTTTCAGATCCTATTCTCTCATGCAACTCTTAGATGTACTTGAGTATAGGAGACAGAGTTGCATCTGTGCAAGCAAGAACACTTTCAGAACACCAAGCATGTGGATAGCATCAAGATATGAATAGCAGAGAGAAAGAAATGGGATACTATGAAGATACATGTCAATAATTGCATTGTGTAAATGGGAAAGCATCTACCATCCTTGTAGCATTAGTGAAATCACTGCTGCTGGAGGAACACGTCAAGTAAATATATTCCTGGCCTCAGTCCAGGATGATATGCAGTTTGCCACTACCAAAGTCAAGAAAAAAATTATAGACCACTTTAATAATGTCAGATTTTGATTACAGTGTGATACTGTGCCATGTTGACAACCTTACCTTTGTGTTTGTATAGCAATCTTTATTGAAGACAACTTCTGGACAACTTTTGACAATTAATTTTGTTCTTATATTTTCATGTAAATGGAGGATGCAAATGTGCCTGAATTTATTTCTTTGTTTTGTACAAAGCTGTTCCTGTAGTAACAACAGTTCCTACCTCACCAATTCAATTTTTCAGCATTCTGACACTTGTTCCTAATGCTCCATGACTTTTTTTTTTTTTTTTACCTATACCCCAAAAATTTTAAAATAATGATAGCAAGGTTACCATAGTTATGGTTCATCATAATCACAGGACAGAAATAGTCAATTTTCAATTGAATGCTTGAAGATATGGTGGCACGCAGTTGCTAATGGACCATGAGAGATAATAGAGATTTTGATCAACTTCCCTGTTCACAGCTTTGGAACAACCCTAGCAAGAAACCAGAAATAAAAATCTTAGTATTGTTCTGCCTGCCAGGCACAGCCCTTTAGCCACTGCTGTCTAGCCTTTGGTTTTCAATCCACAAATCTTTTCACAAGGCAGAAAATTGTCATCAAGCCAACATGGGACAGCCAAGGTCTTTTTATTTAAAAACCCAAATGAGCAGTATGTGATAAAACTTTCTATTTGATTTGTCACAGATATATTGACAGATATATAGCTACGTGTTTTAAAATCTGCCATTCTTTGGGCTTATAATGTCATGCTCACAAAACCAGACTCTAATCACACTAGAGTGCCACCAGTTTTGTTCCCCACATTTCCATGTTTCATTCTTAAACCTGCCTCTACCACCCCTCTAAAAATTGAGAGACATCACCATTGGAAAATGGTCATGACTACAGAGCTGCTTTTTGTGTTACGGAGATGCTTAGTTTCATGACCCATTTATGTGGTTTCACCTTCTCTTTCTGCATAACGTACTGTGTTGATTTTGACTGGCGTAGAGTTAATTTTCTGCATAGTGGTTCATATAGAGTTATGCTTTGGAGTAGAGCTGGAAACAGTGTTGAAAATTCAGGGATGTTTTAATCATTGCCGGGCAGCATTTACAGAGAGTCAAGGCCTTTTCTACTCCCTACACCATCCCACCATCAAGTATTCAGGGGTGCACAAGGAACTGGGAGAAGACACAGCCAGGACAACTGACCCCAAGTGACCAAAGACATATTTCAGACCTTATCACCTCATGCTTAGTGTATAAACCTGGGAAAGAACCAAGAAGTGGGGGATATTTGGAGTGATGTTGTGTATCTTCCCAAGTCACCACTGCACAGGATGAGCCCCTGCCTTCATGGAGATGGCTGAACACCTGCCTGGAAAGGTGCACTTCCTACTGCATGGGAAGCAGAGAATTAATTTCTTGGTTTGTTTTGCCTGAATGCATGGTCTTTGACTTACTTTTTAAACTGTTTTTATGTCAACACCTGAGTTTTCTCACTTTTACTCTTCTGATTCACTCCTGCATCCCACCGCAAGGGTGAGGGCAGGGAGAAAGAAATGAGTGGCTCTGTGGGGCTCAGTTGCTGGCTGGAATTAAACCATGACACATACAAGTAGCATAAAAAATGTCACTGATTCAAGATATAGCTACTGCTCTCATTCTCTTATGCAACCGTTTTTCCTCTCTGCTTCAAAGGCCAGTACATTGCATGATCACTGGAAAAATCCCGTCTTGATCTTTTTTCTGGAAAATTATTTCAGTCTTCCAGGCTCAGAGCATTCACACCTTGTAGCTCTATAAATTCCTTTTAAGAAGAGGGAGCTTATATCATTGAAGTGGAAACTCAGCAACACTGGAAAACTGGATGAAAATCTCTCAAAGAAGCCAAGTAAAATAAAGATGTTATAGTTCAATAATCAGAAATAATGACATTTTTCTTGAGAACATCCTGAATTGTTTGAAGTTTTCTGTGACTGATCATGAATGTATTAACAACTAAGGTCTCGAAGGTTACTCATTTTTGTATACCTGTATTGTTGTTAGCTTTATTTTGAGGTGGTCTGTTGTTGGGGGGTTTTGGCAGGGGTGAGTTATTGCTGGCTTGCTTGTCTTGGAGCTTCTTGTGTGTGTGTTTACTGGTTTTATTTTTTGTCTACTAATCTTCAAAATATTAAGGTTGCTTTCCTATCCACCCCAAACTTGGGCAAAGACTTGCAATACTGCTTTTTTATTGTGAATCAAAAGGCTAATAAACATTCAGCCAGAACTTTTTCTTACCCTCTATTTTACAGACTGTGTTCTGCTGACTGAATCTGAGCAAGTCACAGAACCACAGAATGTTGTAATGCATCAACTGGGTTTATATTTCATTGGATTTGTAATGTTTTTCCTATGTATCTGTCCTATGATCTGCCCATCCCCCACACTGAAATGTAACCCAGCCATGTTCCCGCCCACTTATCCCTGACTGGGTGGTGCCTCTGGGCCCTGCCCCCTGGGGAAAAGACCCCAACCGGGGAGAAGCCAGGGCTCTCTGGCATTGGCTAGCCATTGGGAAAGGTCTCCAGCAAAGCAAGCGGGACTTGAGAATAAAAGCTGTAAAATTCAAACTGGTGCCAGAGAGCAGAGTCTGTTACTTTTGCGATCGGCAGCCATCTAGTCTCGTGGGAAGATCTACAACTGGCGCGCAACGTGTGGCTCGAAACCACAGAAGGTTCCCAAAAAGCTGGAAGAACCACTTGGGGAGCACATGGGCGAGGAATCCCACGCAGAGACAGACCCATCAGGCTTGGCGTTCGCTGTGAAGTCTCCAAAACACAGGACTCTACAGGCCAGGGCTGCAGTTTTCTCCCTTGGACTCAAAAATCTCATCTTAGTGCTGCAAAGAAGCCCCCCCGAATGGCAAGCTGCCCCAGAGAGTGACCACTTGTTCATGGAAAACTGATCCTGGGGACCGAGACTGGAAGATCTTTTTGCACCAAAAAGGGTCAGTCTCAGGCAAAAGGAGTGATTGGGAAAGAAAGGAAAGGAACGCTGGAATTTTGGTGAGTACCACTTTGAGTTTACTAAGGGAAATCTTTTCAGAGGTGATGTTCCTCAGGGAAAAGGTTTTTTTTTCTTTTTCGGGGAAGGTTTTGCTTTCAGAGTAAACCTTCAAAGTGCTTTAATAGCACGCTTCTTTCAGCAGCCGGGGGGGTGGAAAAGGAAACTGTTTCCCCTTTTGGCTTTTTTTCTCTCCAGCAAGGGGGTTTTTTATCTTTTAGTTTCTCAGTCGCAATAAAGAGGACACAGAAACTCAAAAACTGAGCCAAAAATGGGTGCTAGGCTGTCTGTGCCTCACAAAAGAGTCTATCATTTCATTTTATATACCTTGGATGATGGTGACACCCATTATTCAAAGAAACAGCTGAAAAAATTATCTCTGTGGTTGTTTTCTCAGTTTCCACATTTATCATTAGAGCAAATAAGTGTTTTCTGTGAGTAAGCCACACCTTTCATATTCTGGAGTGTTTATAAAAGGAACATCAATTTTCCTTTGCTATTCCTTGAATTCTTTCCCTATCTACATTTTCATTCCCTGTTTAATTTCATCCTGGGATATTCATGGACCATAACCTAGATTTACAAACTTTATCTGTGAGACATTCAGAGGCCATAATTTTATGATATGTCATAGTTTTCTTTTCCTGGAATCTCTACACTTTGTTTTTCTTCTCATGAAAGTAAAGTATTGGCTTAGCAATGATAATAATGAAAAAAATCATAATGACTTTTTGAATCAGTGGTTCCCTCTACAGAAACACTTCTACTCTACCAGTATTCCCACTGATATATATATATATATATATTTTTTTTTTTTTTTCCTTAGAAGTGGGTTCTTTGCTAATTGATTTTGCTAATGTGCCCTTCATTGGCATCCAGATGTACTTTGCGATGTCACGCTATGGGAAAAGTATCTTAAAAATGTTTTTTACTATTCTTTTCTTTTAAGCAACTGACTTAGGCCAAAATCAAAAGCGCTTGATGTGAGCTTGACCTTAGACAAGTATTTCCTCTTAATCCTGTTGAATAAATATTCATCTCTCATTAACGATTACTGAAATGCTTAGTTGAACTCACGTTACAAAATAAGTTCCTGGTAAAACCAGGCTCAACAGAAGCTAATGAAAAGATTAAAAATGTGAGAAATGTAAAAACAGTTCACATAACATCACACAATGAAAAAATATATGTGATATGTGCACTGGATTTTCTAAGTGCTGGTATCTGATTCTAACACAGTAAGGAGAAATTGTAGCCATAAAGAAATTATTACTCCCAAAGAAGAGCTTCTCAGTGACAGTGACGTCCACATAAACATCAGATGAGATATATGGCATTGTACTAGCTGAAAAAGAGATCCTACTCTAACCCTAGATGTTTATGCACCAGCCTCTGTGGATATATGGAAGAAAAAAAAAAAAGAAAAAAAATAACGGTCCATGTCTGTCAAGTTGCTCATGATTTGCACTGGAGCAAGGCAGACAGGAAATTCCTCTGTGGGCTTTGTTTATTATGTACTCTTTTTCTTCTATGTAAGACTCCATTCCCAATTTTTCTCTTAAGACAAATTTACCCTCTTAAGTTAGTTATTTCATCTGTCAAACTCCTACACAGTCATTGACATCTAATTATTCCAATTTTGCAAGGATGGTGGCAAAACAAAAGAGATAATGTGTCATGCAGAAAAACATTTGAGTTTTCCTTTCATTCTATTTCTATCATACTAGGAACCTGACAGTTAATGTATATAGAAATATCACAGAGGTATCATACAGTCCTGACAGCATGCTTGTGCCATGTAAAAAATGTAAGACCAGTAGTTCTTGTTTTTCTTCTTTTTTCTTTTTTTTTTTTCTCTCCCTTCACTTTTTTTCACACATAAGCAAAACAGAGAATATTTCAAAGATTATTTCATAGGGAAAAAACTCTGGTCCAGTCACCTTAAGAAGAGGTGCTCCCCATGTTTCCTCATGTTCCCCAGAAACTTAAAATTTCCTCAGGGTTACCATTCAGCTCCACAGGGACACAGCCAAATCTGTCAGGCTGAGATGCAGAGAAAGCTGAAGACCTCTTACCTGACAGAGCACAAGGAACAAACAGATCCTGGGAAAATAATTAGCACCTTCATGTATTTTGTCACCCTAGCTTTTCCTGCAGATAATTTCTAAAACAACTTCCAAGCATAATAAAAACAAATATTGATGCATTTTTCAAGCACATTAGTAGTAAAATTAAGCCTGTTTCCTCCATTCAAGAGAGACGAAAATGCTTTTCTGCACTGGTGAGAAATTTCTGCAGAAGGTTATTTTGTATAAGACAGTCCAAACCCCAGGAGTCTAATGTCTCTTTAGCATTAACCTTCACTGAGAATACCAGCAGCAATGAAATTGTTAATGTAACCGAGGGTAGTGACAAATAGTAAGAAATTCAGGTTAAAATAGATGCAGCAGTATTCTAACTTATGGCAAGTACAATCCCATATCATAGAAGTTGTTTAAAGCTATTTAGTATGATTCCTAACCATACTACCTATATTAAAAAACAAAACAAAACAAACAAAACCAAACCCAAACAAACAAACAAACAAAAAAAAAAAAAGAGAGAAAACATTGAAAAATAGGAGTTTAAGTGGTACAGACCAGTGGTTTTCTCAAAATACTGGAACAAATTAATCGTATTATTTCTAATAAGCTTAAAAAAGATAGATAGGAGATTAGTAGCTGCTGGTGTGGGCTAATCAGGAAGAGATTGTGGCAAACCGAACAAAATTTCTTACATTACCTGTATATTACCTTTATAAATAAAGAGGAAGTATTAGTTGTCTAAAACTTGAGTTTAAAAAACCCTCTGTCATTGCTTCATGTAATATATCCAAAGGTGTGCCAAGAGACCTATATGAAGGTGTCAGGTAGATCCCTCATATGCTGCAAAACCACAATCACCCGGTAGCTACCAGTTGTTAAGAAATATCAAATTAGAAGACATATTAATTAGAGCCCCAGACACCTCAGTTCTGAGCTTGGTGTAACTTCATTTTATGTCTAATAACTTGAATGATTGAATAGATGGTCCTCTGATTATTTTTACAGGAAATGCACAAGACAAGGAGAAGGTAAGGAATCAGAGAAGATTCTCAATTCAAATAATCCTGGCAAACTACAGAAGACAAAAGATTTCATACATGAATAGGAAAAAACAGTAAGCTATCTTTTAAAGATTACTGGCAAGAATACTACCGCATTCTTCTTTTTCCTTTTTTCTTTAATAACTTTTTTCTTTAATAACGTTTTTTCTCATTCCAAAGAGTTTCTATTGCTCACAATCTCATCTGTAGAAATAGTCCTAGTGAAATTGCCTTCTTTGAAATATACTTATCTGAGACATTAACATCAATGAATTCTCACTTGCCTGTAAGGGGCAGGGAAACTCACCTTTAAATACAAAAAGACTGTGTAATTTATAGCAAATTGCAGTCAGAAGGAGTCGTTACTTTCTCTCTTGTCCACAGAAAAGATGGTTTAAAACATTTTTCCCTCCTGGGGTTTGACTCTGTGAGATTTTTAAATTACTATTATTATCTTTTAAAATTATTATTGTTGTTGATTTATTTTTCTCTGCTTTTCAACGGACTTCAAAAGCAAAGATGGAGGAAAAAAGGATGACACTAGGGTATTACTCCGGTTGTGGTATGCTAATGGAAAAGTGCTCAGTAAAAATAAACTGCAGAAATTAACTAAGAAGAATAGGTGAATAGGCTTGACCCTGGGTAAAAGGGTAGCATCAGTTTGCTCTTCTGAGTCAGTCAATATACTGTCAATTCTAGAACAGCAGTACATTTGAAACTCAGAATAACTAATCATGACAATATAGGTGTCAATTTGAATAAAGCATGCTATGCAAATAACCCCTAAATTTGAAGAAAAGCTTTGCAAAGTTTGGGCTGGTTTGCATTCGCAGTAAGTAAAAACACACTTGTGGATTTTTAGCAGTGTTTGGGGTGCTTCATTTTATGGATTTTTTTACCCAGAAAGTGCTGCAAATTTCTACTAAACATTCAAAGCCAACTGTGCCACAGCTATTTCTCAGTCATTTGTCCAATCTCCTTTTAAAAGTCTCCAAGGGAGGTTCCATGTCGTCTACAGACAATACATTCCAGTGTTCCAAAACTTACATAATCCCTCTCTGAACTTCAAGCTTATTATCTGAAATTTATTTTCTTAACCATTGTCATTATAAGGGGCCTCTTATTTATTTTTCATTGGCATCTATTCTTAGTCCAGATATTTTTCCATCTTCCCCTGTATCTTCCATTCTTAGGTCAGACTAGTCTGGATCCTTCTATTTCCTGTGTAGGGTGTGTTTTCTAAAGCTCTAGCTCTTCCTGGTTTTGCTCATGACTCTCTCCTGACCCAAGCTGTAGTGTCCTGAACTCCAGCTGGGCATGAGGAGAGCCCAGCAGTAAAAAATTTTAAAAAGAGCCCAGTCTATAAAAAATTATCTTTTTCTTGCCCATAAAAAGGTGTCTTTTTCACAAAGATCTTCAGCTCTGTACTGTGAGTGTTGTTTCCTGCTGCACTATTCTCTTAGGTAGAAATACTCTGTGGACAAAAAGTCACTGCTGGATTCCCTAAAACAGAACAAAAATCTACCCCCTGACAGAGATAGGGCTTTAGTTTGTCTGCCAGGCAGCTCAAGGGATGTCTCCAATATGTGATATGGATGAGGTTGTGTTAGATTGTTCACTCTCTTACCAATACCCCAAGAGTGTCTCATGCAAATGTAGACAGATAACAGAATACAAAAATTACAGGCTGCCATTATCAATTTCAAGCATTTTCCTCATATAAGTTGTGCCTTATAAATTCCATTTACTTTAGGAATAATTAACACATCTTTTATGATTTTGGGGTCTCTCTTCATCCTTTTGGTCATAAGCTATGCCTGAAACTTGCCCAGACCCTAAGAGTTTATTATTCGTAAAGAAACGACCACATAGGTACAACAATTTTTAATATATTTGATTAAAAAAAAAAAAAACAAAAAAAAAAAACGCACACAACACTAGAAGTCATGTGTCTGTCTCCCTTTCCAAAATTTATAATCTGGAGAACTGAGCTTTTGCTACTGCATATACATGTGTACATAAGGAGGCTCATTCAAACTGATGTCCTGAAACACTACTACAACCCTGTGTTCTGTTGAGAAAACTTTCCTGTCTGACCATACAGGAGGCACTCCGTCAGTCACACTCGCACCTCCACAGACTTTTACTGCTGGGACCAAATTCACTTCACAGCGTGAGGCTCCAGTGACCCAACAGGTGCTCTGTTTGACCTCCTACACACCCCACATTCACACAGGCTGACAAGGTTCTGCTGCCAGCTCAACCCCAGGTTTCCTACAGCAGGGCTTCAGAACTCTAGATCATTAAAGTTATTTAATCATAGTGCAACAACAGAATAACAGGTTGAGATAGCTCTGAGGACAAACCCTAAAAAAAGGACTTCCTGGGCTATTATGCCATCACAGTCTAAGCACCGGAAAGCGTGTGGTGATTGGTTCCTGACGTATCTCTGAGTGTCCCTCAGCTGGCTGGGCCACAGGTCCCGGTACCTTTCATTATGCAAAGGGTCAGAACCAGTTCACAGCCCCTTGCCTTGGGCTCCCCCCACACAGAGCTCAACCTGCATCTTGCACTGCAGCTGCAAACCAAGCTACCTGCACTAATTTATTCCTCAGCAGCATTTTCTAGATTCTATTTTCTAGATTTCTATTTTCAATAGCAATTTTCTATTTCAAGACCAAAGACATTTCTGTTTTATTTACACTTTGCAGCAAGATATCAAATATCCCCTAAAATAGCCTCAAAGAGCTACTGTCCAATATTAGTTTCTTAATCAGTATTCCTGCTCTGAGGTATAAGTAGAGTCTAAAGTCTGCAATTAAAATGAGCTAACCTAAACTCATGAAGTTATTTTATTTAAAATAATCACCTTGACATCATCAGGCCATATATATTTTTTTCCTATAAAGATTTTTGAGCTACTTTCAATGACAACAAAAGCTAAATTCTTACATAGCTAACCCGTAATTAACCTGTTCCTCCTTATCTCTTAATTTTTTACATCCCGTGAGGGACTACATTTAAAAAAAAAAAAAAAAAAAAAAAAAAACCACCACAACAAAGCAAATAAACAAAACCCCCCAAGGCAAAGAAACAAAATGCAAAATGCACACACAAAGCATAAAAACACACAAAAAATTCTTCATTTTTCTGAGTGCTACAAAATTCTGATATTTTTTCTGATATTTACATAGTTCATTCTGATTATTTCATCATTGAATGATGTTTGTATTTGGTTGAATAATTTTAATTAACATTTACTTTCAACAAAAGATACTTTTCCACAGACTCCTGTGCCATTTAAGGGATACCAAATGCTGCATGTTATACATAAAGCATCTGTCATTATAAACTTTTATAAATACTATATCATATTGTAGCAGCTAAATAAGTACAAGCCATAGGTCATGTTTCTAAAATTTATTTACACGTGTGCACTTTCTTAACAATGAGTATACCAAAACAATAGGAACCTATCTCCTTGGAAGATGTTTTTAAATTTACTCTGTTTACTACCTAATACCTACAGAAATATTATGACTATAACACAGGCAGGCAGCTAGGAAAACATTTCTGAGTAGTACTGTTACAGTTGTACAATTCTTCTCCTTTCCTAGAACAAAGTGTGTTCCCTGCTGAAAATTAGAATTGTTTTTCCACCTTTCAGTAATATTAAAATTTTCCTTTATTTTGCTTTAAAAAACCCAATCCTTGCAAAGTGCATAATATATGAAATTAACACCCTACATTTTGATTAAGATCCATGCATCCACGCAAAAAAAAAAATTATTCATTAACATTTTCTCCCTCCAGTTTCCTTGCCATCTTTCAACTTTACAGCCCCAGAGCCTTCCAAATATCAGTCCAGAGGTGTGCACACAAGAAACAAGTGCATTAAATAGAAGAAGGAGAAGATCTTTGGCTAAATGTCCTTATTCGCTGAACTGAAAGAGATTGTATAGTCATAAATTTTATAACAAAGATGAAGCAAGAGGGGAATTTCATGACAGTGGTGTATCTTGATCACAGTGCTGCATCAAGTCACAGTCAGGGCAGTGTTGTTATTCCACCTACAAATTAAAAAATCATCCAGTAAAGTCTGACCAATATCCCCTCCCTTCTTTTATTTTATTTTCACATCTACATCTGAACTACCTGTCATCCAAATAAAAATACTATATCAATTAAAGATTGTAGGTTTGAACAGTTGATAGCTTGACACCTCGAGCTAATATGAACTAAAAGGCAAACCATGATTTACTATAGGTGAATGGAATCACACATGAAAAATGGAGATTAAATAATTTTAGCTAATATCCTACTTTTACTCAGATGTATTTAGCAAAGGAACCTAGAAAGCAAGTTATTGTGTTTTATAACCATTACATCAAATATCTATCTCTGAAAATTCCTTTATATCCCTGGAAGATTATCACTGCATTATGTGCTTACACATAATCATCCTTGTGAATAATTCTTTGCTATTCAGTACTTTTTCTCTCACTGAAGCAAAATCTGACAAGTTTCACAGCACAAACAAATGGTCTCTGATTTACAATCCAGGTTGCTTCACTCAAAAATTGTGAGCACATTTTAAAACAACTCTACATGATACCTGCTAAATAGGAGTGTGCAGTTGCACTTAGTTAAAGTTTCTCTAGCTATGGGATGTTCCTTTAGCAAACTCATGAGATAAAACAACACTCCAATCTTTTCAGCTTCTAAGATATGAGAAATGATAAAGATCAAATATTAGGTTGCCAGATGGTTAGATCATGACATGATTCCAGAAATCATTAAAGAATGGAAAACTGGAGAGAGTGGGACAGGAAAAGACAGAAAAACAGGGGTTGGTCCTGCTTAAAGAAGAACTTTATCTACAAGAAAAGGAACAACAAGGTTGAAATTAGGGGAAAAAATTAAAAAAATTAAATGTTGGGGAAAGCAAAAGCAGTAATAACAGATAATGGAAATAAGTGAGCTGATTTTAGACTGAGATATATGTAGGTAAACTGTAATTATGAAGATTTAAATCTGATCAGTAAGGAAGGACTGATTTTCTGGACTGATACAAAGTAGTATGTCAAAAGATATGGGGGAAAAGAGACATCTCCCATGCTGCATGAGCATATGTTAAACTTTTGTTGGGCAGCAGATTACAAACTCTCAAGGTCCAATAACTAAAAGAGAACTCCTATTTGCTCAGGAACAGAAATAAATAAATTATAATCTCAGTTTGTGACATGAAAGTCCTTTCTGCTACAGTTTTTGGAAGGTGCATTGCAAGGTCAGTGAAATCAGTATTCTCTCCAATGTACCATCAATGTTTATTTTTAATTTGGGACTGGTGAATAAAGATTTAATGGGATTTTAATGGCCTGTTGGACACACTTCAGTGTCCAGAGATGTGGCATCATATCCAGGAGTGTCGTTATCTGGATTAATTATCAATAGCAGGCAGTTATCATTAGAGAGAAGTAAAAACTAAAGAGGTAGTAATTGGAATTTACTGGGCAGAGATGATCATAAATAAATAAATAACATCTGAGAAGGCACCAATGGATACTTCAAAATTATTTTCTGTTCGATATTTTGCATTACATCTGCCACTTCTTTTGCTGCTCCAAAATCTGTAGTGACTGAAATATTTCCCTTGCCAGCTAGTATAAGCTAAACTTCTTCTTCATAACTATAGCTCTATAACTGGATATTATATACAAAATTAGCATCCAAATTTGCTTTTTAGTGTCAGGAGTGGGTTAAAGTGAAACCTTGAGAAGACTGCAGTACCATAACCAGTAAATATTTTATAATGTAATAAAGGACCCTTGCTGATAAGTCTTTAACAAATAACAGTTAATGTTTGAGTGTCTTATTTAAGACATGACTGATAAAGCCCTCTGTAAATATGGTCTATTCTGAGTGATATAGCATATCTTGAATGTGACCTAATGTCGAAAGGGTAGTTCCACTGGTGTAAATTATATGTAATTTTATGCATTGTTGCACTTTAAAAAAAAAAAAAAAAAAAAAAAAAAAGTTTTTTGATTGTCCAAGACTTCTAGATAATGTTGAATTTATGAATGCTTAAACAGAAGAAATTTAGCAATATTTGTCTTAATATAGGCAAAGATACTATTAAGAGTGAAAAAAAGGCAGGTTGTCATGCTCAAGAGGGAGAGATCTATTGTGAGGAAAAAAAAGATCAGAAAGGATTTAGTATTAATCTAACTACTTCATTCTGTGAGAGCTTTCACTGTAGGACTTTAATAAAAAGATAAATCAAATACTCCACCTGTCTGTAAACACCTGGGCATACATGTGAAACTAATGAGAGAATATTAAGTGGAAATAAAAAAATTGATACTGTATTTACCCTCTTAAATATTCAATTCTCCCTTTCAAAATCTGGATTGTGTGTTCAGAACTTAACAGATAGTATTTAATTATATGCTCCATCTCTGTTTGTTCTGCTGTCTCTCTGGAAAAGTATTGAAGAACTACCTGTAACGCAAACAGATAAAAATTTCATCAGGGGATCTCTGTATAGTATAACAATTCACTGAGATAAAAACTATCTTCTCCTTCTGCAATGTATACCCTGCTTTAGAGGGAATATGATAAATTGTTCCCTAAATACACAGGAACTTCAGTGTTACAGACCAGAGGAGGTATGCCAAGAAAATTAAATGTCTGCCCAACCAGCAATTTGTTCAGAGTTTGAGGAACCTTCCCAAGAACACATCAGTCAGCATTTTGCTGCCAGCCTAACACAACTTTTCAGTTTTATTTTTGTCTCTGTTAATACAAGGCTATTGAAGACACCAAAGGCTAAGACTAGATAGGCCTGTAGCAAGGTTGGTGCAGAGTTATTTAAATTGTTCTTGCTTCTGTGCAGCAAAGGTGAATAGATAGACTAGATAAGCCAGAAATTTTTCTGAGCTAAAATAAGGCAATTTTTGGTTATAGAACATCTTTCACTTCAGAACCTTAAAATTACTATGCTAATGCTAGTCTAAATCCAAAGCAAAAAATAATTTCCAGGTCCAGATTACCTAATTGTGCCTTATATAGCAAAGAGGATCTTGGACACTAAAATCTGTCAAACCCACCAAAACCTCCCTACTGACCACTTTTCTATGAGCAGTTCCTATCTTTGTGGTAATCTGAAACAGCATAGCAGATCTGCAGACTCTTACAAGGCCATGTGTTTGACATCTGCTCCACTTTTTCATTACCAAATTCTTTTTTTAAGAATCCGGCCCATTTAATGTTTAACAAAAGAAACAAGAAAAGGACTATAAATAAATTCTGCCACTTATTTCCCCTTTGCTGAGAGATGAAGATGGTTGACCTCCCAAGGATTCTATATAAATGCTGATTTTATCTAGCAGCGGGCCCTTGACCTTGGTGAGGGTGACAATTACTCTGATCAAATGGATGAAAAAGGCTGACAGACAAAAAGGGACTTCTTCCACCAGAGATCAATAGGTCATCAAAAATGAGACATCAAAATGAACTATGCTAAGGAAATTCTGAATTTAAAGGAAAAGGAAATCTAGAGCTAGGAATGAATAATTCAGATTAATAAAGGGAGGAAAAAATCCTCTTCTGCTTGTCTACTTGTGTCTGAGTTTGTGATCCTGCATCCCTGTTTTCAGTTTTATTTTAAATAAAGCCACTTTATCAAGCAAGGACAATGTTAACAGTGATTGTATACAGCTGTAAATTATCTTTTTAGAAATATAATTCAGTTGTTTTTTTTTTTTTTAAATTATACTGTTTATTTAATTAAGCTTTTTGAAAAAAAAATTATATTTATATTTATATTTGCAATCTTTTTCTCAGTATCTGGATCCTTAGTGTACTTTAGTGCAATTATGCATTATTTGTGCTATTGGCAACTAAGATAAATTTTTGAACTAAAATGTATCTGGAAAATGTAGAAAACCTATTCTGGAAATACTGTAATGAAATCTACTTTTCACTGAATATTATTTTCATGCAGTTTATATGTTGGAATTACATAAGCTGGAGTCGTCTTTAAATTATAGTATTGTCTCAATGTTTGTTACTTATAATCACTGATGGATGAATATTAACAAAAGTAATCTCTCTCTTTTAGCTCATCAGCATCATCAAGTCTATAACATCCCTGAACTTACCACAATTGGCTATGGATAATATTGACTCCATTTACTTGGGAGAATATTCTAGGATGACAAGCAAGGTATCTTCATCCTTTCTAAATTTCCTCCTTACTATCGGTAGCATGTATCAAATCTCTCCATGCTGTGAGTAGAAAGCAGGAGTCACTATACAATCTTACAAAATAGCACAGTTAGAGCATACCTAGCTGGAAAGCAGTCAGGTTGGTGAGGGCAGTCTGCTTAGGGTTCCCTCTGCAGACCCCCATCAAAAGCAATTAGAGATTTAGTCACGGCATGCTCTTTTCTGACCAGATCTTGCAGCTTCAGCAAATCTGTTTAACAGCATAGAAAATTTTTTCATAGGCTGCACACTGAAAATAGAACAGAGAGCAACCTACCCACATTTATACTTGGCTGTTGTATTAGAGTTAGAAAGACAGTCCAGACAGACTAGAAAATACTCTTCTCATCATATCTTATTGATATTTCAGTGTCCATAAAATTGTCTGCCTGGTTTTCCTAAACATCTGTGTGCACAGTTCTGACTTATTAAAGAAATATGGATATTGATCTAGTATCGATACCCAACTGTGACAGACAAAAACTCTCTAACAGTTTAAAGTTAGAAAGTGTATGTTTATTACGGCCGGGCAGCGCGGTGGGATATTTCCCTAATTCGCACTGCGAAATTCACAGATAATTGTAAAGCCTTTTATTTACAGAAGCGTTGAATACCCAAAATACAAATACATATTCATACTCTGTCACCTCTCATTCCTCGCTTCGTATGCTAATTGGCAAAAAGGCTATTAAGCATGCGTACTTTGTTTCTTAAAATGAGTCGGGGGTCTATTCTGGGGAGGGGTCACCCAAAATGAGGAAGTAAGATGAGTCTTCCTCGTCCTGACCTTTCTACCTTTTCAATGCATTCGTGACAAATGAATCCTTGGTGGAACTTATAGTTTCCTGTGTTCAATGGGTCCTTTAAGCAGGAAATCTGCAGCTATCTTATGTCCTATTTACCACTTTTTGTTTTTCATTACAAGCATAGCTTCATAAACATAAAGCTGACAAGCAATGAGTTA
The DNA here is from genome assembly GCF_015227805.2 of Hirundo rustica. Taxonomy (NCBI): domain Eukaryota; kingdom Metazoa; phylum Chordata; class Aves; order Passeriformes; family Hirundinidae; genus Hirundo; species Hirundo rustica. Next base: position 19,804,217 of record NC_053455.1, read on the forward strand.
CTAAATCCGGGATATCTTATCTAAGATCCGGCTTCTGTTAACTGTGAACAAAGCTTGCCTATCTACTTCAGCTATTTCAGCAACTTATTATCTTGACTTTCCTAAAAATCCCTAATTCTTCAAATTTAATGTCTCAGTTCCTATTGGCACATCTGGCTCTGGGTGTGAGAGAGAAACCTGTGTAGCAGCTGACAGGTTTTGATGAGTGAAGAAGAAAAAATAACCCTAAGTACTTAAAGAAACAAATATAAATAGGATTGAATATATGCTGAACTCAAAATACATATAATGCAATAAAGGGCAGGTGAAAAGGACTTTAACATTCTTTTCTTCATCTGAATCTTAAAGCTCAATCCAGTAGTAACATGTATGTTAAAAGATATTTTGAAATATTGAAGCAAGGAAAAGAATACAACTTCGTGTCAAGCAGCTTAGTGGTTTGCAGTGAATTAGCTAGGGGTGAGGAATCACAATGGAGTAAATGTATTCATGCAGCCAGTGGGCACTTTATCCAGATGCTTCCAGATGCTGTTGAGTGGCCTGTACTGTTTCTATGCACACATCACGATTACAGAGCTGATGCACAAATGGCAATTGATGCACTTGTGGCATTCTCTCTCTCAGAGCCCCGGCTCCATTCGGTTTTGCCTTGGCTAGCTTGAGAGACAAACCACAGTTGGAAGGATTTTTTCTCAGGGCCCCAAAGATCCCCGAGAGGCTGTGAACCTTTTCCTTTAGAGCGAGCAGGTGTCCGCTGATGGCAAAAGGAAAGGGTCTGCACTAGTTCTGGGGGGAATTGGGGCTTTATTCAGTCTTTCTCCTGTGGTCCTGCCCCCACCTGGGTCAGGAGCCCTTTCCCTGTCCCCCAGCCAAGAGAGAGACCCATGTCCTTTTTCCTGGCTTATATCCAGGGGAAGGGGCTAAAGGTGGGGACAAGCAACTACCCAATCAGGGATAAGGTGGGAGTGGAAGAGAGATGGACTACATTCCAGTGTGGGAGAATGGGCAGGGAAAAGGAGCAGGGATAGATTTTGGGATGATACATTTTCCAGGGGAACAGGGTGTACAGAAGAAACGATTACAAAACCGAATATAAATATAAACCCAAATAATACACAACAACATGCACTCATGTCTTTTCTGTTTACATGGAATTTTACCTCTCAAGTGTCTTTTGTGTCATGTAAACCATTGTGGTTTTGATTCACAAGCTTCAGTCTTTGTATAATTTTTAGACTGAATAAGTGAGGCATAAGTTAATTTTATGAATTAAATAAAGCTACACCCTAGTTGCATAAAGTAACACTCCAGCTAATAAGCTGTCCTCAAATCATAGGCTTTGAATTTCAGTCTGGATTTCCTCTACTCCTTTCCAAAAGTTTGTGAAATAAATGAGAAAAGTTTTCGGCCCTGTGAAACATGAAACATCCTGTTAACCAAAACTCACTGAAGGTGATGTGAAATATATTCAACCAACTTAAAAGTTATGGCCCATGCTTGCATCAGAGATGACCTGAATATTTTATGAATTCCATCCTTACACATTTCTCTTTTCGCTGTGTCATCCTCAAAACACAGTTTTAATAAAAACCCTGACATTCCTTGATTGTTCCAGCTGCAAATTTGTGATGCACAATAAGGAAAGTTTTGAAAACAGCAGGTAATTTTCATGTTTTCCATGGACAGTCTGTATCTATGGCTAATTTATTACTAGATCTCCCAATCATTACTCTACAGAAGGCAACCTGATGCAGCTTCATCTAGTGTCATGATATGTTTTGAGAAAAGACTATTAGAGAAATCTCCCTAGCTTTCTTTCTATGTGGCATTTTGTTTTTCTGATTTATAATGGTCTCATCCAACAGGTAATGGGACTGATGCTCACTTGCCTTAGAAAAAAGGCAGCTTGAAAGACTATAAAGTTAATTTACTGAAATGTAATTAGCACTACTATTAATTTTTACCATGCTTACTGTCATCAGTTTTAATGCCACAGATTCAGTTTACAATGAACTGAGCAACAGTGTGAGACATTAGTATTAATTCATCTGGTCTTCTCTCCCTCAATAAATCATGCGGTAGGACCCTGAACACCAAGAGAGTGAGCAAGAAAATGAAGATTATTTGAAATATCACAGATTCACTACGCTGGAAGAGACCTCTAAGATCATCAAGTCCAACCCAGCCCAAATACTCCAATTAAACCATGGCACCAAGTGCCATATATATATATATATATATACACACACACACACATACACACACACACACACACATACACATATATATACACATACACATACACATATACATATACATATACATATATATATATATATATATATATGTCCTTGATCTTATTCAAATCATTTACTTTGGCAAAACCTGCCAATTCCTGGCCTGAAAGTTGAATTCTGCTTAAACAGAGAATGAATGCAGTGAGTCCCACTGTAATTCAGGCATGCCTCTCCAATTATGGTCTCAAAGCCTGAATGGAAGGGTTTCTCTGTTAGTGCAGGTATCCCCTATTGACCTTCCAGGGCACCTCTGATCATTCCTATTATTCTGTATAAGTTTACCCCAGTGGAATCCACTTATCCATCAGCTGAAACTTATACTAGTGGTTATTTACTGTGTTGGTGATAATTAAAAAAAATATATATAATAATAAAAGACACTCAGTAGCACTCCACAGGTTATTTGTTTGCTAAGTCTGACTTACTTGAATTTTTTATATTCATAGTATCCAAGAATGAAAAGAAAATTATTTTTACAATTTTCTGAATAGCTCAAGGAAATAATAATTATACTTTTATGAATACATCTGTTTTACTTCAGAAACTGATTTATTTCTAATGAAAAAAAAATTGTCTTAATTTTACAGACTGGCAGTGTGTCCTAGGGTGACTTTATGATGCTTGTATCCCCAGCTGTCTGTTCTGTTTGTGCTGTATATTGAGTTCTGTGTCTTTAAGACTGGTTCTAAGAGCAAGAAGAAGCGTGGAGTTTGTTATGAGAAAACTGCCTGACTCCTCCACATTATTCTCTGGATGAGGTGTTCGGCGGAGGCTTGGAGAGACTGCAGGACAGAGATCTTTTTGCTTTTAGTTAGTTTCAGCTAGCTAGGGCAGAGAAGTTCCCTGGACTGTTTTGGGTTTGTTTTTTTTTTTTTTCCTTTTTTCTTGGGACTGTGTAAACCTGCTCTGGACTGAAAACCCAGGGGAGCACTGGGGGCTGCACCTGCGGCCCACCGGGGCCTGGACCTCGGCATTTTCCAGCAGCGCCGGAGGGCCTGGGACTGAGGAGAGACTGAGAGAGAGCCGAGCTACACCCACAGCAAGGACTTTCTCAATTTGCCATCTCACTCCAGAACAAGAGGTTTTATTGTTTCATATTATTCATTTTTCTACTTGTGGGCACTTTGTTTGTTAAGTAAAATAGTTTTTTCCACTTTTCTCAGTGGAAGTTCTTTACCAGTCCAGTTGGGAGGAGGGGCCATTTGGGTTTGCTCCCTGAGGGGACCCCATTCAGGGGTTTTCTCCCAAATTTGCCCTAAACCAGGACACAGTGAGACACAGAGAGCCCAATAACCAGATACACAGAAATATCTGGATGCTTAATTGCCACCATAGAATTATGCATTAAGCAGCATAAGTACTGCATAAGTAAGCAGAGTTTAAAAATCTCACTCTGGAAGTCACAACAGTAAATTAGATGTGTGAAGATGCAGTAGTCTAATGGGCACTGAGAAAACATCACCTAATCCTCAGTACCTAAAAACCCACCCAGTTGCCTCCATCCCTCCTCCATTGTAAATCACAGGAAAACCTTGTGTGCATGTTCTTTACACCAGGAACAGACAAAGCATGCAAATCTTGTATGGAAATTAGACAGTTTCAGCAGGAGTTTTAAAAAATCCAGTTCTATAAGTAGGCTCCAAAGCTTATGAAGAGTTTCCACTCAGTCTAGGCTTAAGGTATGTCTCAAGATCCCGCAGAAAGGCTAGATCACTGGTGTTTAAGGTGTGAAGCGTCCCACCACTAGTTTAGTAGGGGAAAAAGAGACATATAGAAGAAAAGTCTTCTGCAAATTGGATGTCGCCAGTACTGCATCTGGTGGGAGTGTTCTCCTCCAGATACAGTTACGCAGATACTGCATAGAAAGAAGGAACAAGTGTTTGCAAGAACTTTAGTAATTATCTTTAGTATGCTCTTCCCGAGTGCAGATCTGACTTCCGTCATTTACTCCCACATGAGCTGGTTGCCAACCATCTCTCTTCCTGGTTCTAACATCTGGAGTTACATTCCTCTATTTCCTTACCTCACTGACACTTCATCTATTTTCTGAATTTGTTATGAAATATTTTCTCGATTGCATTCTCCCTCCCTCTGCTTCTCTTATTTTCTACCAATTCCATTTTGTTCAGTACCTGCACAGCAACCACTAGTTTCCAGAGCACATTTAAGAGCATAAAGAAGTCTGGTGGTTTTTTCAGTTTGGTTTTTTTTTGTGGGTGTTTTTTTTGTTGGTTTTTTTTTTTTTTCCCCCACATGTTTCTATATGAATGTATGCAAATCTGCCTTTATTCATTTATCTGTATTTAAAAAACACATGCTGACAAATCAACATCGATGAAAAAAAAAGCCTTGGGAGATTTCTGTGCTCATATCACAACACTTACGCACATTTCTCCCAATATGAAATATGTGCGTAAGTTTCCACACATACATATGGATATAGAAAAGTCAATGCTATCACAATTAACTCATTGTGTACTTGAACTTTTATGCTATATGCAACATTAAAGCATATGTTGAACACAGATGTCACAGTTGTTAAAAAAAAAAAAAGAAATGCCAGGAACTTATAAGAAAAAAATTCGTAACTAAAATAATAAAATTAATGCCCTTCCAGATGACCAGCATTCATTAAAGAAAAAAAAAAAAAAAAAAAAAAAAAAAAAAAAAAAAAAAAAAAGAACTTGGAACAACTGTATGGAGAAATTTTTATTTAGGTACAATTTTTGTAATACTTAAGTCCAAGTGTATCTGATCAAATTTGGAAAATATTGCCTGAAAATTACTCTCTTTAGAGATAGTATGATATACAATCAAAATGAGAGATAAATGAGGGGGTTTGGAATATACATTTCTAAACTGCTCGATCAATATATTTTAATATGTACTTAAATTTAAATTTGAGCTACCTTGTTTATTGAAGTGGTACATTAAACCTTTTTAAGTGTTGGGTTTTTCGGCTATGCAAACATTCATATGATCTGGTTCATTTTTTAAAGAAAATGGAAGTGATTCTTGTTTTTATGTTCTAAAAGGATAATCAGGAAAATGCTAGTAAAAGAAGAGACACAATAGGTATTAAGATTCAGGGAAACATGAGGCTTTAGATGTAGATATTTATTAAATATGCCAACATTCAGTGACCACAATGCTTTAAAGATAAAAGGATAAAATTCAGGATGCATAGGAATATAAAAGAAAATTTGGGGGACCAGAATATCTCTTTTTCCTAGTTAACGAATGACCCCAGACAGTGTTGCTTTTCATCAACAAAACTGGTTACCAGATACAGGACAAAACCTATTTTATGCAGTGACAGCCCTGTTCCTTCCCAGTTGGTGCTTGGCAGCTGAGCCCTCATAGCATACCAGGTGAATTCCTGACCTGCAAGAAATGTCTTCCCTTTTAGAAAGTCATTTTAGTACACAAAACTATCACCTGGAAGAACACTCATCTTTAACATGACTACTTCCTGAAAAATTGCATGTTAAGTGTGAGGTGTCATTATGTCTAGTCTATACATCTTATGAATCAATGTGAAAATGTCAGAAGCTAAGGAGACTAAAAATAGTTGTGCAAAAATAATTATTGTTTTGATTTTGCAAATATACGTTAGGTTCTATTTTTAACAAAAGGACTCATTCTGAGCAATGATTTGCAGCATCTCCTCTGTGTACACAAGGAAGTTACAGCTCTAATTTTATTTCACATTTCTGTCATATTTCACATGACAAGACAGTATGTCGGGCATTCACTCTTCTCCAAACACTGAAGATAAAGTAAAGCCCTCAAATTTTTACTGAGTTTTATCTTCAAGTCATGTTCAATCACTTACAGCTACCATGATTATTTTTTAACTTTGAGGGTACACCTGATGTAAGTATATTTTGAAGAAATGACAGAGAATGATACAAGACCTTGTTGTATTTCTGGTTTTAATGGCTCAAGTACCAGTCACCTCCTTCAGTGGAGAGCAATTCTGATAATAGGACATGGAAACTCTTTCATCACAATGCTGGAGAAAATTCTGATTCATACACTATTGAATTGTGCATGATTACAGATGATTAGCTCATATTCACATCATATATAAAGTTATTTTCAGATCATATTTATATTAGATCATGTTATATATATTAGATCATGTATCAATATATGGCAGTCATCAACACAATACTACCACAAATTTATCCTTACCTATACAAAATGAATGAAGCATAATGCTCTTGGAAACTGTACAATAGAAACTCTGCAAACTACTCAGATTTTAGTATCAAACTATAAAATGACAATTTGCTGTTGTGAATTAAAAATTGGGAAGCTTCCCTAATAGAGCTTTATTTAATACTTTCAGTTGTCCTACATATATGCAATGGGTGTACTGTCCAAGAGCAATCCAGCACAGGCAAAAGCTACTACTGGGATTAGAATTCAGTTTGTGACCAAGTTCAGTTTCTCTGAGTATGGATTTCTGGATGTTTTGAATGGAGTTGTTCTACAATCATCTCACCCAAGTTAAGATTAAAAAGTAAGCCTTGAAAAGTTGGGAAAAAATTCAAATAATCCAGTCCTTTCTGGGTTGGCTTGGTTGCTCAGTATTTTCATCAGAAAACCCTGCCAGCCACACAACAATATATGTAAATAATATATTCCAATTTTTACATAGTTAGGGAATGCACCTCATGAGCTAAAACACATCATTCATATTGCACCTAGTTAGTCCCTGCTCTCAAGTGTTTTCCATTAACCTACAAAACAAACAACAACCACGTGGACAGGCAACAGAATCCAAAGGTGAGTCCAGGCTAATCAGCCTCCTCAGCAACTCTTAAAATTTACCTACAGCCTAACAGCTATCAGATTTTTGGACACAATTGAGAGGAGACCTCTATTGTTATCATACTAAGACATGGCTTTGGGACTGTCGTTTTCTGTTGACCAGCCCATTTTCCATGCCAAGTAAGTCATGATTACGGAGCCAAAGCTTGTCAGAAAGTCACAAAATACCATCTTTCCACAATTTATATAGGCAGTGCTTACATGAGAAGCTGAAAGAGAGCAGATCTTATCAAACTGAAAAGGCCAACAGAAAGTTGTAAACAGAAAGGTCATTTCTGGTGAGGCACAAGGACAGAAAGAAGGTCAGCCATCCCTAACAAAAAAAATTATTGCTACCTCCATATTATTCAGTATTAATGTGTTTTGATCTGAAGAGCTTGTTTTGACTTTGTGGGGAAAACAAAACAAAACAAACAAACAAAAAAAAAGGCATGTAATACATCTATGAGGAACAGTATGAGTGAAAACTGATACATTTGATTGCATAAAAATGTTTGAGACATGGACCTAGACATAGATGCAGGCATCTGAGACTAAAGGAAAATAGCATTCTCACCCTGTAATAGTTTGGAACAGCTTGCTCGTTTTTCTGAGTTTTGCTTCTTTCTCTGGAAGTCTGGCACTAGCTACTATTGAAGGTAAGACATTGGTTTATACAGCTTTGTTTTGACATATTTCATACTGAAGTATAACAAATCAACAGATAGTCTTGAAAACCTTGATCAGTTTACACAAGATAAGGCCACAGACTTGCACTAATATATGGTCAGTGTCACTCCATGAAAGTCTTTGGACCATATTTTTTTCTCTTCATTACACTAGTACAGCCCCATTAACTATAGAAATCATTAATCATACAGCAACACTGGACTCTGTGATGTTGAGCAGGATATAAATTAGGCAAGAATTTGGCCTCCTGGCCATTTTTTCCCCTGGTTTGTTCCTGGCAGGAAATCCCTTGTTTTATTTTGCCTCAAAGTTTTAGTCAACTGGGTAGATAGTAATTGTATTGTGCAAAAAGCTATATTCTGATATACAACTATGAGCATGTAAATAAATTAACATACAAATAAATATTTAGAAGTTTGGCCATAAGTAACTGATTGACTTCTCGTAACACTTCGAACCACCCCCAAAATTTTTCTCTCCCCTCCCCATTTCTCTTCTACAAAATACAAAAAATAAGACAACTTTCTCTATTAAGAAGAAGAATTATACATAAATATTAATAATGTTAAAGAATTCCAAAGCCTCTGATACAGGGACAAATTATATCTTCTTTTGAACTAAATGTGAGGGTGGGGGTTTTTTTGTTTTTGTTGGTTTTATTTGGGATCATTCACAAAGTGAGGCAGAGGTAGGAAAATTGCTTTCTCCTTCAGATCATTAAGAAATCATTTACAAAAAAATTAAGATCACAAGTGTTAGAAACATTGAATAATAAAAAGATTTTGAGCCAGAGCATATCTAACTAGGTAATGCAGGCAAATGTCCTTTTACTAGAAATAAATAAGTTTAATTCAAGAAGAGCAGGAAAAAATATCAGTACTTAAACTCACAAAAGAAAGGTTGATTTGTTACTTGATTTCATTCCATCCTACTTTATCTATAGAGTTCCAGCCTATGTATGAAGAAAAGTCCTGACTAGGGTTTTGTAGTGGTTTCACGTTCACTAAATTCTGGTCTTAGTACTTACTCTTTCTGTGGGAGAGAGACTAGGAGAAAAACAAAGCAGGCTTAGCTTTAAAATTAACAAATAGTTTATTAAGATACACTAAAAGAATAGAAAAAAAGAAAGTTGAAAAAAAAAACCTAAAACAGAAAGAAACTTCAAAAAAACACTCTCCCCTCCCCTTACAAACTGTTAACTTTCTTACAAAACAACATAAAGAGACAAAACTTGTAATTTTCAGTCAGTTTCACTATCTGACAATAGTCTTTCATCAATTCATTAGGGGAAGAGTATCTTCTAGAGTCATGGATCCCACTGACAACTTAGAACAGTTCTCTTGTGGGTTTTAAACTGTCACAAAAACAACTACCCAGAGAAACCTGCTTTTGTGACCCTCCCAGGAGCAGTTTTCCAAGCTGCTTATGGGTCATGGGTCTTAGACTTTTGCATACTGGGGTGTCACTTTTTAAAGATGAATAACTCCAAAGCAAAGGATTCTTCACTTTAAGGTACAGAGATATCTTCTCACTTCTTCACTGGCGCAGAGAGCTTCTCATCTCTCTCTCTGTTCAAGCATCTTATAGGATATTACTTAGTTCATTACAAACACCTTTGCTTAAATCTACACACAAATTAAAACAATCATCTCCCCAAATGACTATCTTTCCCATGATTTAAAGGAATGATCTAAATATAGAGTTAATTTCCATGGCTCAAGTAAGAATGGAACAACCAACTCTTCAACCCTCTGTCCCAATAGTCTTTTCACTCTTGCTCTACTGACTTCATCCTGTTGTTCTTTATGTTCACTCTGTCCTTTCTTACTCTCTCAGAGAAGGGCTAAGCCCTGGAAGCTCCATGTTGCTAAGAAAGAGTTAAATCTGCTCGGAGTCTTTGTCTCCCTCTCTGTATCTCGTGGTCTTAGATGTTTCAAGGCCGCGCTGGTGAAGGGGGAAGAACTCACAGACACATCAGAGATTGAAGCACCCGGGCAGTCCGGAATTACAAAAACACCCAGGCAGGATCATAAATGCCTTCTCAGCCCACCCCTCAGTGTAAATTGGGGCGGCCTCGGCCTAAATGGTGCCCATGGCTCTTATCAGGGCCCAGCAGAGATCTCTCTCTGCTCCAGGGAAGTCTGAAGAAAGTAGCTGTTGTAAAGCAGCAACCTCTCCTTCCCCCCCCTTCACCTGGGAGCCGATGGAATCCGGCCAGGCCTCAGGCCAGCTCCCTGAAAAAGCGGGGAGCAGCAGCCCCAGCTCGATGTTACCTGTCTCTCTCTGGCCAAAGGAAGAAGAAAAAGGACCCACCTACAGGAAATTCATGGGGTTTTATATGGTACTTCCCAAAGTCGCAGCTAACAATTTCAGTAGTCAGAATAGATGCCAATATTCCAACTAACTCTCTGATAGGTCTCTGTCTCTTCTGAAGCAATTCCCAGGTCCTGACCTGGAGAATTATTTTACATTCTGTGGTGGTGCAGAACTGTTTTATTAGATTTTTGTAAGAAGTTTGTGTTATGGTTCGTTTCACTGTATCCCCAATTCTGTATCCCTTTTGTGTTGTCTGTATAATAAGGTGTTTTGTGTCAATCATCCCATACCTCACATGACATGTAACATCCCTTCTGCCCCAACCCCCCTCTCTGGGGCAGCTTGCCTATCACTCCCGGGGTCCCTCCCGGATTGTGAAATCTCCGGCAGAGGGCTTCATGTGATAGGTAGCCTGGGGGAAATTCCTTTAGCTCTGGATTTTAGTGGTCTGAAGCTTGGGGGTGGGCACACCTTGTTACCCCCTGAAACCCCTGATTTGTGGTCTTTTTTGTATCCTCCCTGGGACCCTCCCCCGCTTATAGGGGGTGGGAGGGAGGAGCAAGCTCTCTCAGCCGCCAGGTTCTCAGCCTAGAAGCTCTCAGCCGCCAGGTTCTCAGCCTGGAAGCTCTCTCAGCCGCTGGGTTCTCCACCTAGAAGCTCTCAGCCGCGGGGTTCTCAGCCTGGAAGCTCCGAGCCGCTCGCCTCGGAGCTTGGAGATCTCTGCTAATAAACATCCTTTAACCTGCTAAGCTGAGAGCCAGCCTTTTCTCTTCTGCTGCTGTTGACTGTCACCTTTGGGTCCAGCTGCCAAGCCGAGAAGCCAAAACGAACTGGAAACTTTGTGTCTGTGTTGACCCGAGCTAGCTGGAGGTCAGCTCCCACCCGGAGCGGGGACGCAACCGGACATAATTGGCGCGCCAACGTGGAGCACACCACGCCGGCAGAAGCAGCTTGGACCACGTGGAGCGCGGCTCCACGGTGACAGAGCGTCCAGCGCCCACGCAGGGCCCTTCCGGAGACGAGGCGGACCCTGCGAACGGACTGGGGCTGATTTAGCCCGAAGAACAGTCTCTGGGCGTCACGCACCCCTGTGAAATTGACTTTTAAACAAGGCAAATTCCAGGGGAAAGAAGGGGAGCTTCGAGCCCCGACCGGAGTCCTTCTTGCAGCAGAACATCCAGACCCACGCAACCCCCAGGCACAGGAACAGGTAAGTATACCCACAAAGGGACATACTTACTGGTTTTAGGGTTCCCCCGAGGGAGGGGGATCTATTGGGGAGGAAAAAATCCTCCCAAAATAGCTGCGCAGCTAAAGGGTTAAACCTCCTGTGATTTTGAGCGAACGGGGGTCCGCGGGGGGGGAGTGCTTTTCATCTGGGTTTGGGTTCAAAAGCAACTTAGTATCGAAACATGGGCAGGAAAGCTCACGACTGCTCAGAAAAGGTTGTATTATAATTATTCGTCAGTAGTTAACGATGCCAAATTGAAAATCTCAAAAGGCGAGTTAAGAAGTTTTGTTCGCTGGGTTCATGTGCATTTTCCCCAAGTCTCTCCGGACAGTCTCTGCAGCCCACATTTCTGTGGCACTGTAGAAAAGGAATTAATTAGGTTGATTCAAACTGGGGACAAAAAGGCTACAAAGTATTTTACTGTAGCAATGAAGTTAAATTCGGCAATTCAATTTCAAAAGGGAATGCCGAAAGAGCCCAACGGAGAAACGTGTTCTCCCCCTCCTCCCCCCACCTCTTTTCCCCGGTCCCCATGTCCCCGGGAAAGCGTTCTCGATGGAGCGGCAGGGGTCCCGCCCGCCCGCTCTGCCTTCGGGGCACCCCAGCCTCCGCACCGGTGCTGGCCCGGTGGAGCCAGGAGGGAGATCTCGGGCAGCACTGGCCATGCTGCATGGGAAAACCCTCCCTCCCCGCTTTTAATCGGGTCCAGGTCCGCGTGGTCCTCTCGGGGTTCCCAAGATGGCGGAGACCGCATGGCGGGGGACTCCCCCGCCCCCTCAGCGCCGCCCACCCCTCCCTACCCCGGTGACGTGGTGCCCGCAGCGCGCGGCCCCGCCCCCTTCCCCGCCCCGCCTTACCCCTCTGACGTCGGGTGCCTGCCGCGTGACCCCGCCCACCCCAGCCCCGCGCCGCGTGACCCCGCCCACCCCAGCCCCGCGCCGCGTGACCCCGCCCCCGCCCCACGTGGTGCCGGCCCCGAGCCGCGCGGCCCCGCCCCCACCCCACGTGGTGCCGGCCCCGACCCGCGCGGCCCCGCCCCCACCCCACGTGGTGCCGGCCCCGGCCCGCGCGGCACCCGCCCCCCGCCCCGCGTGCCGCGGCCGCGCTGCCCCCCCCCAACCCCCTGTGGCTGCGCGTGCGCACTGCGGCACCCCTTCCCTCCCGCAGCCGCCGCGCCGCCGCCCGCCCCGGAGCAGCCCGGTCCCGGTCCCCCCCCCCCCGGGGCTCGACCCCGCTCCCCCGGGATCCCCCCCGCCCCCCCACTCCTCAATGATGTCACCCCCCGGGCAAGCCGCGGCCCTTGCAGGGACTCGGTTGCCAGGCAACCAAGTGCCTCAGGGCACAGGCGTCCCAGCGCCCTCAAACCCGGAAGTGCCGGAGCAGGGAACGGGAGCAGAGACAGCTGCCAGCTCCTGCTCCATTCCCACCCTTGCCCCTGTTACCTTTCGCAATGCCCGCGGTGGTAACAACAGGGCAGAGTATCACCCATTTCCCCGAGCCACCATCAAAGAGATCTGCAAAGCTCACAGGATATTTGGCCGTGATGGACCATATTTCAGAGGGCTTCTCAGAGCAGATCTCTCTGCAGAGGAGGTGGTGCCTGCTGATTTAAAGTACCTGTTTTCTTGCTTGCTGAACTCAACAGAGTACATCCTATGGGTCACAGCTTGGAAAAGGCTGCTCCAGGAGGCCTTACCAGGGCTCCTCAACCATGTTAACACCAGGGTTGATGCTCAGGGAAACCCTCTCACTCTCGACCACCTGGCTGGGGAGGGGCAGTGGGCAGAAGCCACTGACCAAGTGGTCATTCCTGTCCAGTGCCTCCACGTAGTGAGAGAGACGGCCCTGACTGCATTCTTCAGCATGCAAACACAAGGTCCTGCGATTTCTTATTCGAAAATCAGGCAGGACCAAAGTGAGTCTTTCACAGATTTTGTGGAAAGGCTGTCCCGAGCTATTGAAGCTCAGGTCAAAAATGAAATGGCTCGAGAACACATTTTATCGGAAATTGCGTTTTCAAATGCAAATGATTTATGTCGTGCTGCAATTTTAAGTTTACCCCTACACCCCAAACCAACCTTACCAGACATGCTTCAAGTATGTCAGATAAAAGTGCCTTTTATAAGCTCCTCTACAGGTCTACGGCCCAAACCTCGTCAAGTTGCAGCCATGGAAACTGAAGATTCCCGAAAAACACCAAACACCGGGAAGAAGCATTCTGCGCAAAGCTCCCAGAAGTGTTTTTTGTGTGGGAATTTGGGGCATTGGGTTTCCAAATGCCCCCTCAAGAAAGAAGTAGAGGACCTCAAAAACAAAAAAGGGGGAGGGGAAGGGGAAAAAGGGAGAGGGTTTAAACCCTCACAAAAAAACTGGTGAAAGAGCGCAGGTCCGCCCTGCGTGAGGAAAAAAATGGGGTGGACCGGGCAGGAGGGGAGGGGAAAGGGAGCCAAGGGAAAAAGAAGGAGAAGCTGCAATGCCCCATTCAGGGTGGCAGCAAACATAACACACTGGAAATGACTTACACAGACCATGACATGGCACAACCAATTTTGACAACCAATTCTAAATATACCCCCTACAGGTTGCAGCTCACGGAGGGTTTGCACCTGAAAGACGACAACTGGAATTTTGTGTCAGTTGACAACAGTGAGCAGGGTACCTGGCCAAGGGTCAAAGGTAAGCTCATCGTTGTGGGAGACTGCAAACACACCCCAAAAGAGATCGAAATTCTTCCAGGAACACTTGATAACAATCCTGGAAAATTCGTTCTCTGGCTACGCTGCACTCACCCACCAACATTCCTACCTAAAGGGCAGACAGTTGCCCAGATCATACCCACCTGGGAACACCTGGAAGAGGACAACATACCAACAGCTTGTCCCGTGCACAACATCACAGAAGTGAAACCCCAGGTGGGATGTGAGTTACAGGTGGGTGATGAGGCCATTAACATCACAGGCCTGCTCGACACAGGCGCAGACGTGACTGTAATCCCAGCTAAGCACTGGCCGTCACGTTGGGCCTTGGAAAACGTGGCAGGACACGTGCAAGGAATAGGGGGAATGCAATTGACCAAACAATCAAAGAGTGTGGTGCAAATTAAGGGGCCAAAAGGGCAGTTGGCCAGTTTACGCCCTTTTGTTTTGGATTATAGGGAACCCTTGTTGGGGAGAGACCTGATGGCCCAGTGGGGAGTCACGATTGACATCCCAGACCCCCCACAGGATTTTTGGGCGGCGGTCGCTGAGGAGCGCCCTACCCACAAGCTGAATTGGAAAACAGATGCACCAGTGTGGGTTGAACAGTGGCCGCTTTCAAAACAGAAATTGAAGGCGCTCGAAGAGCTCGTGGAGGAGCAGTTAGCTAAGGGTCACATTGTAGAGACCACCAGCCCTTGGAATTCGCCGGTTTTTGTTATCCGGAAGCCGGGGAAGGACAAGTGGAGACTCCTCCAAGATCTCAGACAAATTAATAATGTGATAGAAGACATGGGCTCTCTTCAACCTGGGATGCCTACCCCGACCATGCTCCCACAAAATTGGAAATTGGCTGTTATAGATATAAAAGATTGTTTCTTCCATATTCCCCTACACCCTGACGATGCACCACGTTTTGCATTCTCGGTTCCCACTGTTAACCGAGAGGCCCCAAGGAAACGCTACCATTGGACGGTTCTTCCCCAAGGGATGAAGGTGTCACCTGTCATCTGCCAGTGGTATGTGGCTTCCTTGCTATCCCCGGTCCGCGTAGCCACAGAGAAAGCAATCATCCATCATTATATGGATGATGTGCTTGTGTGTGCTCCCACCGATGATGTCTTGTCCCACGCACTTGACCTGACAATTAATGCATTGGTTGTTGCAGGGTTCGAGCTGCAGGAAGACAAAGTTCAAAGGATGCCACCTTGGAGGTACCTGGGGCTGGAAATTGGCAAGCGGACCATTGTGCCGCAAAAATTGGAAATCAAGGCCAAAATTCAGACCCTTGCAGATGTCCATCAGCTGTGTGGGGCATTGAATTGGGTGAGACCCTGGCTGGGCCTCACAACTGAGGACCTAGCCCCTCTTTTCAATTTATTGAAAGGGGGAGAGGAGCTGAGTTCTCCCAGGGAACTAACCCCGGAAGCGAAGGAGGCGCTGGAAAAGGTACAGCATCTCATGTCCACTCGGCAGGCTCACAGGTGTGATCCAGACCTGCCTTTCAAATTTATAATAATGGGGAAATTGCCACACCTCCATGGAGTCATTTTCCAATGGAGAAATAACATCAAAAAGGACCAGGGCAGAGAGGACCCACTTCTAATCATAGAATGGGTCTTTCTCAGCCATCAAAGGTCCAAGAGAATGACACGTCCACAGGAACTGGTGGCTGAACTGATCCGAAAAGCCAGAGTTCGGATCAGGGAATTGGCAGGGTGTGATTTTGAATGCATTCACATTCCAATTGGATTAAGATCGGGCCAGATTACAAAGGCAATGTTAGAACACCTGCTTCAGGAAAATGAAGCACTGCAGTTTGCTCTAGATTCCTTCACTGGGCAAATCTCAATTCATCGGCCAGCCCACAAAATTTTTAATCAGGATGCCAAATTCACACTGAATTTGAAAGATGTTCGGAGCAGGAAGCCTTTAGAGGCCCTGACAGTTTTCACGGACGCGTCCGGAAAGTCCCACAAGTCAGTTATGACTTGGAAGGACCCTCAGACTCAGCAGTGGGAGGCAGATGTTGCCGAGGTGGAGGGATCACCTCAGGTTGCTGAGTTGGCCGCTGTTGTCAGGGCTTTCGAAAGGTTCCCCGAACCCTTCAATTTAGTAACGGACTCCGCTTATGTAGCGGGGGTGGTATCGAGGGCAGATCAGGCAATACTGCAGGAAGTGTCTAACACCGCACTGTTTGAGCTGCTTTCTAAGCTTGTCAAGCTTGTCTCCCACAGGGAGCAGCCATTTTTTGTGATGCATACAAGATCACACTCCGATTTGCCAGGGTTCGTAGCTGAGGGGAACAGAAGGGCTGATGCTCTTGCTGCTCCTGCAGCGATGGCCCCATTGCCAAGCATTTTTGAGCAGGCAAAGCTCAGCCATCAGCTTCACCATCAGAACGCGCCTGGCCTTGTTCGCCGGTTTCACATCACCCGGGAACAGGCCAAGGCAATTGTGGCTACGTGTCCCTCATGTAACCAGCATGCACTCCCCACCTTGAGTGCAGGAGTAAACCCCAGAGGTCTGAACAGCTGTGAGCTGTGGCAGACTGACGTGACACATATCCCCCAATTCGGCCGATCTAAATATGTGCATGTGTCTGTGGACACTTTTTCCGGTGCAGTTTTTGCTTCTGCCCATGCAGGGGAGAAGACCTTGGATGCGATTAAACACCTCATCCAGGCTTTCTCCTTCATGGGCATCCCAAAAGAATTAAAAACTGATAATGGCCCAGCGTACCGTTCCAAGGAATTCTGCAGCTTCCTGCAACAATGGGGAGTGGGTCATAAAACTGGCATCCCTCATTCCCCAACAGGCCAAGCTGTAGTGGAGAGGACCCACAGAGAAATCAAAAGGGTCCTTAACCAACAACAACCGGTGTTGAAAACAGAAACACCACAGACCCGATTGGCCAGGGCTCTATTCACTTTGAATTTTTTAAACAGCACATTTGAGTTTTTAAACCCTCCCATTGTTCGTCATTTCGGGGCAAACCCTCAGCTAAACATCAAAGAGAGGCCGCCAGTCATGGTCCGGGACCCTGAGACTGGAAGGACAGAGGGACCTCATGATTTAGTCACGTGGGGCCGTGGGTACGCTTGCGTGTCCACCCCCACGGGGCCGAGATGGTTACCATCAAAATGGGTGAGGCCCTATGTCCCGAAGGTCTCGGGGGAGAAAAAGAAACTGCCACAGGTTACTCAGGCAGCTTTTAGGAGGAAAAGGAGGGAAGATTTTTCCCCGAATGGTTTCGCTTTCCTGAATGACCCCTGCTCGAATGCTGATTGTTTGTTTTAGTTCTTCTAGTCCCGATGGAACCTGTCCAGCGCCAATCCCCTGTGCTGAGGAAGTTTCACCTGCTCCTTGGTTGGGGACTGGGGAATTTCGGGCTGGGTGGGTTCAATTTTGAAATCAGTTTTGTTATTTTTGTTTGTTATTCTGTTAATTTTAATTGGATTTGGTATCATCAAAAAAATGTTAAGTAGATTAATTTCTAGCACCACACATGCCCCCTCTGTGAACCATGTTGCTGTATCATCCGTGCCTGGATGGGAGGAAGACGTGGAACTGGAGGAAGACCCAGAAGACAGAAGACACCCAGAGGATGAACCTCAGATGGAGTGGCCCACTCAGCCAGAGTGGCTCACCGAGAGTTACCCGGACTTCGAATATCATCCTCCTCCGTTCCAGCCCTCCTCCTGTCATTAAAACAAAAAAGGGGGAGATGTGGTGGTGCAGAACTGTTTTATTAGATTTTTGTAAGAAGTTTGTGTTATGGTTCGTTTCACTGTATCCCCAATTCTGTATCCCTTTTGTGTTGTCTGTATAATAAGGTGTTTTGTGTCAATCATCCCATACCTCACATGACATGTAACATCCCTTCTGCCCCAACCCCCCTCTCTGGGGCAGCTTGCCTATCACTCCCGGGGTCCCTCCCGGATTGTGAAATCTCCGGCAGAGGGCTTCATGTGATAGGTAGCCTGGGGGAAATTCCTTTAGCTCTGGATTTTAGTGGTCTGAAGCTTGGGGGTGGGCACACCTTGTTACCCCCTGAAACCCCTGATTTGTGGTCTTTTTTGTATCCTCCCTGGGACCCTCCCCCGCTTATAGGGGGTGGGAGGGAGGAGCAAGCTCTCTCAGCCGCCAGGTTCTCAGCCTAGAAGCTCTCAGCCGCCAGGTTCTCAGCCTGGAAGCTCTCTCAGCCGCTGGGTTCTCCACCTAGAAGCTCTCAGCCGCGGGGTTCTCAGCCTGGAAGCTCCGAGCCGCTCGCCTCGGAGCTTGGAGATCTCTGCTAATAAACATCCTTTAACCTGCTAAGCTGAGAGCCAGCCTTTTCTCTTCTGCTGCTGTTGACTGTCACCTTTGGGTCCAGCTGCCAAGCCGAGAAGCCAAAACGAACTGGAAACTTTGTGTCTGTGTTGACCCGAGCTAGCTGGAGGTCAGCTCCCACCCGGAGCGGGGACGCAACCGGACATAACATTCTTTTATAACTAAAAAACCAAACTGTACTAACCCATGACAGGTTTCTTGACTGAATTGGCTAAGGTGGTACACTGCATCACTAGGAAACCTATGGTACTGGCAGATTGATGTTTATATAATCAATATTTTAACCTCACCACCAGTTAGTGTCAAACGGTGTCAAGGTGAGAGTTCCCAAAATCAAGCCAGAAACATCAGTTAAAAGACTATTTAAAACCAAACTTTACTTGACAGAAGAAATATTTACAGTACTGCCACAAGAAAGTCACCTGTCCTCGCAAAGTGAGAAACAGCCAGCAATGAAGAAGACATTTTCCCTGTGACAGTCATCTGCCCAGACATAAGTTGGTTGAAATTAAAGGAAGGGCAAAGTCATTTGACTGGTACTTCTAGTCATGAAATAATATAAGCAAGTCATTTTCCCATAGTCATGAAATAATATAAGCAAGTCATTTTCCCATAGTGTTCATGCCATTAAGAGAGATTTAAAAATAATAAGAAGCAACCTTATAATGCTCTCAATAGTTATGTAGAAAGACAGGAAGACAGGCTCTTGGAAGCTACTTGGTACCTGTTTGTATCAATTACACCAATGAATTGATGTAGAGATGCATTACCAACTGTGTATTGCTGAAGCACTAGCAATTATTCAAGAATTTACTGAGAGTTAAGGACAGTGTAATAGTAGTGTCTGTATATTTCATATGCAGCCATTGTTACACCCCATTAAATGGACTGGTAATGATCCATTGCTATTTAATTAATATGCAATGAGCATGATATTAAATCTAACATGTAAATTAAAGTCCAATTTAAGTCACTTAATTTTGAAGAATGATAGAAAACTTCTTTGGACCTAGATGGCCTGTGTTTGTTTCCTTCACTTGTCTCCCTCTTCAGAGCTAAGATTATGTTGGGAAGACTCAGCACAGCAAATTAAAAACAGATCGACTCTTGGCATTAAGCAATGGGCACAAATTTGGCCAAATTCCAAACATCATATTTCAGAATGTTCACTCTCATGGTTCAAGATTCTCCCTAATTCAGAAAGCACTAATAAAAGAAGTATAAGATTAAATATGACACAATTTTGGAAATAAAGTATCCAAATTCATGTGCATTGATCATTATCTTTTCTGAGGGAACTTAAAATTTGAGACAAAAATATTTAATTAGACCTTGAGTAACATTCAAAAGGATACCAGTCATAACATTTTCCAACAAAAAACAAATGAATGAACAAACAAATAACCCTGTATAGTACTAAACACAGATTTTGCTGCTCTTTATAGTAGTATTGCTTGTAGAAAACAACAAAAGCAGAAGTAGCTATATGAGTGAATGCTATCATATTTTCATCACAATAATCAATGTAGGCAAAGAAAAGTGACAAGAATTCAAATATCTATTCATGGTTACATAACAGAAAATTTAGAAATTAATTAAGAAAATTAATTAGGTAAGACAATTTCAGAATGGATAAGGTTGGAAGGGACCATAGCGTGGTCATCTTGTCCAACCTCTTTGCTCAAGCAACATCATCCTCAGAGCACCTTGCACAGGATTGCATCCAGACAATTCTTGAATATCTTCAGTGAGGGAGACTGCACACCTTCTCTGGGCAATCTGTTCCAGTGCTTGGTAACCTGTTAAGAAGTTCTTCCTCATATTCAGATAGAACTTCTTGTGCATCAGTTTCTGCCTGTTGCCTCTTATTATATTACTCGGCACCAGTGCAAAGAGACTGGATCTATCCTCTGACACCCTCCCTTCAGCTATGACAGACATGGATGAAGTTCCCCTTCAGTTGTCTCTTCTCAAGGCTGAACAGGCCCAGGTCCCTCAGCCTTTCCCTGTGAGAGAGATGCTCCACTCTCTTAATCATCTTTGTTGCCCTACACTAGACCCACTCCAGGAGCTCCAAGTCTCTCTAGGACTGAGGAGCCCAGAACTGGCACATCAGCCCATGTGGTGCCTCACTAGGGCTGAGAGGAGCAGGATGATATCTCTCAACCTGCTGCCAATGCTTTTTCCTAATGCAGCCCAGGATAACACTGGTTTTCTCAGCCACACTCCCGTAAGCCTATACAACTTGCCTCCAGAAACCATGCCATGTCAACCCTGATGGGTCCAGTCAGTGCACCCAGGGTTCAGAGTGGCCAGACAGGCAGGAGACCAAGCTGGGAAGGCATGCAAAGATGCAGCAAGGAATCAGCCACCTGTGTCTCCACTCCCCTGCCCTCTGATGGACCCTAGCTGGAGATCCATCTGTCATTTATGCATCAGCAGTATTCAGCAAAATGTTGTTCCTCCATCGATATTCTGGTTTGCTTCTGACAGTAACAAGATAACATGCTATTTAATTTATTTTACCACTGATCCAAAATAGAGATTAAACTCTTTAGCTAGTTCTGTAACAGATATAAGCTTATAAAGTTTTCCTTTGTTCATCTTTTCTCCAAATCATTTGCAGCATTGCATTTCTGGCTTCACTGAAATTTAACTGTTTTATGTATTTTTTTCACATGCTATAATATTCTCCCATGTTTCATCATTCTTCTACACAGCATCTAAACCTGCTTAATAAGCAACTGATTCAAAAGAAAACTGAAAACTATTAAAGAAAAAGTAAAATAAATAAAATCAAAAGTAAATCTGTAAACTATTCTTTTCCTCAAAATATTTTCTGGGGGCTCATTCCAGCATTGCGTGAAGATGCTCCAACCTTGGGAGATGGCAACTTGCTGCAACTTCTTTGAGGTTCATCAGGATTTTCTGACAGAAGATAATGTTTAGCAATTTGTTGAATGAAGTCCTTACATTTCCACTGCCACAAATCTGCTATGATTCAAGAAAACACTGTTACCAAAGAACTCATTCTAATTCATTCTAGTTGCTTCATCCAATTGTCCTCCTGAATAATAAAAATTGGAGAAATTCACAAGCTACCCTTGTACATTTCACAAAAGAGAAAAGAGGAAGCAAAATTTAAAAAAAAAAAAAAAAAAGCAAAAAAAAAAAAAAAAAAAAAAATCAGTTCAGTTCCTTGAACATAAAGAATAATTAACCCAATCAATACACAGTATGCTGGCATGCCCTAAAATATGCAATTTCATTCTTGATGCATCTTGGCATGTAAATATAGCAAACAGCAGTGCAAGAACAAGGAGCTGTATATCCCAACAGGGTTTTTTTCAAAGCTTTTAGAATTACTGAAGTTACAGCTACAGTCACAGTCATCAGTAACCAGCTGATCTGTGACTGTGCTGAGGATCTAAAGGATCAGGACTATCAAATATTCAGACATCAAGCTGTAAATAAAAGAAAGACAGAATATGTAAACCTAGAATTTTAACTGCTTGCCAATCTATGGAGTACACACCTTTAAATAACAGCAAAAGACAGGAAAAAAAAAAAAAAAAAAAAAAAAAAAAAAAAAAAAAAAAAAAAAAAAAAAAAAAAAAGCAGAAGGCAGCAGTGTTGTATGACCCAGATTCAGACTACCTTTAAGCTTTTATACTGCCTTTCCATTTCCTCCTGGTCCCCACTTGATCCCTGCTTCTATGCTAATGTGCATGAGTACTTTGTTTTCCGGGAGCCATTAGGCTGCAGGATACTGGTTGAAGAGTGTCACACTTCACTCCTACTCCTCATTTTCCTCACATGTCCCAAATATGTTCCCTGCACAGAGGGTAAAGGGTATCCCCATTTGCTGTTTCACATTAGTGCTTTTCAGATCAGAGTGTCAAGGATTTGGAAGTTCTACAATAAATATTTCCAAACCATATGCTTTGCCTGTCTCTTTAGTTATTGGTAATTGCAATAGCTTTGAAAACTCCTCCAAACCCATGTATTAAAATTTTAATTTCAGTATAGCTAGATGTTTCTACAGTAGTGAATCAGCAGATTATCTTGATTTTGACTGAATGATTAATCTTTCTCCTTCTGTCCTGAAGCAGAAAGTGCTATTTACTCCTATAGAAAAAAATGCATTCTTTCTATTCCCCTTCCCTGAGCGGAACTTCTCTTCTTCCCTATCCCTTATCCTTTCTCCCTCTCTCTCCACACAAAGCTCCCAGTACTCATGTCAGTTACCACTAAAGTATTTTGCAATGCGCAGAACAAAATCACAATTGTCTCATGACTTTCATCTTGAGCTAAAAAGGAAAATGGAAAAATATAGTGTAGCAGTGTCAGAAGTGATTGAGATGCAGCTTGCAAAGTTGATGACTGATCATTTTTCAGAATGCAAATGAATTATTTAAATAGAAATGTCTAATTGTTTCATTGCCCTTCACTATCAGCGGTCATTAACATCCTTTCAGGGTTACTGCAAAGCGGCCCAATCAAAGTAAGAGAATTTTTGCTATATTTAACACTCACCTTTCTAGAAACCTCCTTTCTTCCCTCTTACGAAAATCTGCCAGTGTCTGAGTTATTTTTTTTTTTGGTGTGTGGTTTTTTTGGTTTTTCTTCTCCCTGGGACACAGGGTTTCAAATCTTTGGCACTATCTAGTATGTAAGCTATCATTGAAAACATGGACATTTTCTTGCATTTGAATCTACCATTGTCCTTAAATTAGAATTCATTTGCATTCCAGAAAACATAAGAGCAATATCTGAAATATCTGAAAATAAAAAAAACTTGTAGAAGGCTGTCCTAGCAAATCCAAATTTTGGCTGTTTGATATGTGGTCTGAATGCAATTTTGAGGGCAGCAAGAAGGCCTAGTAATATTTTATATTAATTTTTCTAATGTATTAACTGTTTCCAAGACATTAGGCCATAGAAGTAACCCATGTGTTTATGTAATTGAGAAAAAAATAACAAAAGGTGAGCCATCTACTCTTACAGAGAAAAGAAATTTATGCAAGGTCACATTTCAAGGCTTACATTTTCCATTAAACAAGCAATTTCAAGGCACTTATGAAACATACTAACAAAGAACTGTATAAATTAATAGAGTATCCTGAGCCATACAGAGAAATTAAAGGTTATAAATTTAGACCAAGTATGAAACATAATAGTATTTTCCAAAGGTAGTTATATATGGAATGAGACACATTTTGATTGATGATACAACCATAAAGTGAACATTGCATATGTGTGTTTCTCATATGAAAAGTAATTTCTGTGTTTAGAAGAATACCATGTATAAGAAATAGATGTCTGAGAAGTACCTATTTAGCAATACCAATATATCCACGCTTATAATCAGTGTCTGTCCTGCCTCTCAGACTTGTAAATAGGGTCCATAATTTTTTCATTATGTTGACACATGCAAAGAAACATTTAATTGCTTACCATTACATTCCCAGTTATTTGTTCACACTATTGTATGTGGAATTGAGTATCTTAACAGGAGTTTAAAGACAATGATGATAATTTGGGCATGCAAGTCCATTTACTCAGGTAAGCTTAGTTCAAGTATCAATGAAAAATAAATTGTCTTTAAAGCTGAGTTTATATACCTTTTCAAAAACAGCGATATTGTTGGCATCTAGAATCATTTAATCATAGAATCTCCTGAACAGAAAAGGATTCACAAAGATCATCAAGTCCAGCCTTTGGTCCTGCACAGAACAACCCCCAAATTGCATCACATGCCTGAGATTTTCCAAACACTTGAACCTTATCTGGCTTGGTGCTGTAACCACTCCCTGGGGAGTCTGTTCCGGTGCCCAACCACCCTTGAGTGAAGAATCTTCTCTCAGTATTCAACCTCAGCCTATTCTGATGCAGCTCCATGCTGTTCCCTCAGATCCTGTCACTGGTCACCAGAGAGATCAGTACCTGCCCCACTTTCCCTCGTGGGGAAGCTGTAGAAGGTCTGTCATGCTGATGCTTTGCGAGAGTTTGGGATTAATTGTTCCTCTCTGTGCACTAGCATCTTCTGCAAAAGGTAGAGATGACTTTCATGCTTGGAAGGTAATTTAAAAGCTGTGGATGAAGAACTGTGCAGAAGTTCAGTAAGAATGAAAAATAACCTTCAGAATTTCCACTGACTTATAATTTTACTTAGTCTACAGAATTAAAATATATACATACAAGATCTATAAGAACAGTGTATTTACATTCTGCTTTTGCCAAGTGAGTATCACAGGTGCACTACTTAGAGAACTTGTACATGAGATAATCTGGTAAAGAGCAGTCAGTCCTGTATATAAGCGGAGAAATTCTTTACTGAAATATTTGCCTCTAGGATTTTATCCATGTTAGTTTGAAGAATCCAATGTAACTGAAAATCAGTGTTACTGCGGCAGAAAAATAGGATATCATGGTCTGTAAAAATGATTAAAAACCATCATACCATCAATTCTGTAAGTATAATGGAACATGACTTGTTCTCTGACTTTTACTAGATGATTGCCTCTACTCCCACTGTACATGCCCATTGAAAAAAAAGGATCCTTTTTATGAATTTGGGGGGTAATAGAAAAGAAACTCACTGGGACTACTTGAAATTCACCCTTCTTTGGGAAAGGCTGTATTATATTTTCATACTTCTAAACAGTCAACTCTGTAAATGGATTATATTTTTGTTTGCTTTTATTTTTGTTAAATTATCTGTTTACAAATGTCTGAATTTTTAAGGCCAGCAATATAGTGACATAAAGCTTTAAGGAACATCAAGAGTTAAAATTAGTATAGTTAATTTTGTTCTAAATGTAAATTCTCTCTGTGATCACAATTGGTTTAGCCAAAGATAAATGAATGGTTTTAAAAGGGGAGTTTGTCCAATATTAATGAACACATAAGCCTAGAAAACACTGAGCTTAAAACACTAGCCAGGAGTTTTTGAGTTAATATTTTTTCACCGTGCTCTATCTGGTTTCTCCTGGACATTGTAAGGTTTTTTAGAGCATACCAACGATAACCCAATAATTCAAGCTTCAATGTAGCTTCAATCATAAAAATTATTCTGGTGTGTGTTTTTATTATATGTAGTAGCTGAGTGCTCTCCTCATCACGTCATCAAGTATAAAAAAAAAAAAATTAAGAGCTTTGTGAAGCAGATAAAAGCAAGATAGAAATATTTCAGGTGAAAGCAGAAAGAATTAAATTCCTCAGAGTATCACAAACTGGTATTTCCAAATAAATATTTTCATTTGGAGGTAACTCCCATAAAAAAAAAAAAAAAAAAAAAAAAAAAAAAAAAAAAAAAGTTAAGCATAGCAATGCAATCACAAACATACTATATAGTAACAAATATGAAAAATATCTCACTAGGAGATTAGAATTCAAGATCAGCCACATGGCAAGAATTTGTGACATCATGCCTATCACCACAGAGGGAAAATGTGAATAGCTTCATAATATGAGTATTTCTGGCATCATGAACTGCCACAATAGAAGCAAGGTATGTTGAAAGTGAATCCTGTCAAGAAAATACCAGACAAAATAAAGCCTATTACTATAATGCTGGGAGCTACAGAAAGAACTACAAGGAAGAATTTCTTTACTACAGTGTCATTTGTGGGCCCCTAATAGCCAATCTAAATCTACTCTACGGTTTGAAGCCATCCCCCCTTTTTGTCTCACCATACACCCTTGTAAAAAGTCCCTCTACACTTTTCTTGTAGGCTCCCTTCATGTACTGTAGGGGTGCCATAAAGTCTCCCCACGACCTTCTCCAGGCTGGACAGGTTCAACTAGGAGAGGAGTTCCTGCCCTGTGATCAAATTAGTGGCTCTCCTCTGGAGTTATTCAAACAGGAGGACGTCCGTATTATGTTGAGGACTCCAGGGCTGGATGCAGCACTCCAGGTGGGTTTTACCAGATCAGAGTAGAGAGGCAGAATCCCCTCCTCTGCCTGCTGCCCACACTGCCCTGGCTGCAGCCCAGGATATGTTTAGCTTTCTGGGCCTTGAGTGCACATTGCCAGGTTACAATGAGTATCTCATCAACCAATAGCCCCAAGTCTTTCTTCCCAAGGCTTCTGCCAACCTATTCTCAGCCCAGCCTGTATTTGTGTTTGGGATTACTATTACACAGGTGCAGGACCTTGCACTTTGCCTTGTTGAACTTCAATCAGTGCTTTTCACAATTTAGTACAGTGAATAGATTATCTCAGTGATAAAGCAGCACTGGCCAGAGTTTCTGAACTCCTAAACAATCTTGAGTGTTTAGTTTCTTTCTTAGTGGTGTTGTCATCAGGAAGCCACTTTGAGCACTCCAAGATTTCTCAAACTGAGATGGAAAACAATGAATACTTCTCTGCCTCAATAACTCAAAATATAAAAAACCCAAATATTCAGTGAGCTAGGTATTCTCAACCTAACCTAATGCTAGAATTCTTCCTAATAGAGAATCTGGGACAGAAGTGCTCTGGCTTCAGTGTGGAGATGAAGAATGAATCATATTGCAGCAGCCCACTTGTTAGAGGGTAGAAATGAGCCAAGACACAGACGTCTTGTTGATCACAGCATGAAAAGGTTTATTCCTCTTTACAGCTCAGCCATCCTCACTCCAACTAGTCACTGACTCTGGCTGCAGCAAGCTCCTGCTGTAGGTTTCCCCTACAGCCTCTGACTGCTGGTTATTTCCTGCTAAACTATGACTGCATGGATTAGTTTGCAGACTCTAAATGCAGGCTTTTCCCTAGCTAGACTATGACTGCAGGTTCCAACAACAGGCTCTAACTACAGACCCAGACTGACCTCACAGCAGTGATTCTTCCCAGGATCCTCCTCCTTCTTCATGATCCTCTCCTTCTATCTTCCTCAAGGCTTCTCCCCTCACCAGCTAACCCATTCCCTTTTATCACACTTACCTTTATTGGATATAGCTATGACTCACCAAGGGCAAGGTTGTATTGGGTAATAAACACAGCTGTTATTTATCAAGGGCGAGGTCACCCGTATTCCCTTCTCCTACAGAATCTCAACTCCAAAAAACCAGTATGAATACTGTATTATTCAGCTATGCCCTCTTTTGGCCTTTAATAATGTAGATCAGCACACTGCCGCTAGTAATCTTGGGATAGAACCAGTCTACAGGAGACCACCACCAAGCTTTAATCAGACTGCAGCAGCTGGGGTAACACACAAAATACAGTTGACTCCTTCTTGTACCTCTTCCTGTCCAGCCTGGCTCTTTGCAGAGGAAACTGCCACTCTAAATATTTAAGAAGGTGAAACAGAAAAATTCCTTCTTCTCCTCCACCTGCAAATATAACACTGCTTCTGGCTACTGCTGCTGCTATATGAACAGTACCCAAGGGAAAGTTCCCAAACTGTGATTCAGTTCCTTTAGTTTCTTGGAACTAATGTTCTTTTCTTCATTCTTTGCCTTACCTTTTAGCCTGCAGACAACAGGCTAAAATGAGATAACAAGGAAATTACAGCTGACTATGTGTAAAATACATAATCATTCTTCAATAATAAAGAAAAGAGTTTAATAAATCCCTTAAAATAATTAATATTTCCATTAAATTTAACTAATTCAACCTGGAGACCTGAAAAAGAGATGTCACTCTTCATCTCTGCATTGTTTAGTAGGAGGAGTTACCTAATTTTCTGAGATAGTATCCCTGTTGAAGAGAAGGCACCTCAAGATTCTATGAGTTGATGGATTTCTATGTGGGGCAGGTCTTTACCAAAGTATGCCAAATTTGTTAAAACACTTTTAAGATTCAATGTTGTAGCAGGTGTTAGACTATGTGGATAGTTCATGCCCTGTGAAGACTTGGCCCCAAATTACTGTGACATAAGCATAGCCAGAATCTCTACAGACGGTTCACACTCTGGCCATCAGCTTAGCTGGGTTCAGACGGGTCCTCAGGGGCCAACTGTCCCACACAGTGGAGAAGCTTCTCAGCTTCTTGAATATGTGGCTCCTCAGATCACAGGAGGCCACTGTTTTTCGTGTCTGGGGCAGGTATGGTGAGAGGCCAGCATCTAGTTCATCTTATGCCATAGATAATGTATGCTGAAGTTTATCAGCCCTCTGGAATTTAGTGCTGGTTAGGACAATGCAGAAAGGGACCACGACCCTCATATTCATATTCAAATGAGTTCCATACTGCAGAGAAATTTGGATTTGTGAATTATGCCAATTTGTCTCTGGAAATTATATGAGGAAAAGTCTCCCTGAAGACAATTAGCATAGCTTGGTGGGAATCCTAAAGTGAGGCATGTGTGTGGCTGAGTCTGGGGACTGATTCTTGGGGCAAAGATGACAGAAATTGCGGCCTATGTGTCACCCTACTGTGCAGTTTTACTCTGTCAAGACAGTATTTCTAACTAGTATAATTGTCATAACTACCTGACATAGCAGACTAGTTCCTCCCCAAACATGCCTATAAGTTGCTGATAAACTTGACTGCACAGTGAAGAAGGAAAAGAAAACAAAAATAACCAAAAAACAGTGGAGAAATGCAGGACCTAGCAGCCCATCAGTCTCACAAATAAATCACCTAAATGACCAAGTTTGGGAATTTTGGCAAACTATATTGGCTGGAGTAATCACACCTCCTTCTGATATTTATTCTGTTTTCCCAAGTTGGTGTTTTATTGTATTTCCTCAATAACCTTATTTTTAATTCTTTTCACTCATAACGAGTGGAGAGGCATTGCTCACCAAGAAAACCTGCAATACATAATCTGACTGGTCAGGGTTCTGCAAGGTCTTGAGCCAATATAAATTTTTCATTATATAATATTAGAAATTA
Source organism: Hirundo rustica (assembly GCF_015227805.2). Classification (NCBI taxonomy): domain Eukaryota; kingdom Metazoa; phylum Chordata; class Aves; order Passeriformes; family Hirundinidae; genus Hirundo; species Hirundo rustica. The sequence goes on from NC_053455.1 coordinate 19,833,422, forward strand.
AAACCCATTCTTTTTGTGGTCATATGGTGTCTGGAAGAAATTTTACATATGTAAAATAGTATTAGGGTGCAAAAACCAGCATGTTTGAATGCATAAAAGCAAGAGCTGATGATGAATGGTCACATTTGGTTAAGAGAAATTTTTCCATTGTAGTTATAGTTCCCATTTTTCTTTCATCACTGTCCTTTCTAGAAACTTCCCATTCCTTTTCAATGTGTCATTTATAAAAGCACAAGTTGTCCAAGTTAGGCCTTTTTAATGCCATTTCTGGAAAGTAGCCTAAGGAGCAAGTTAACATTTTCCTACAGCAAGGACTTCACAACAGAGCTCCCATTGCAGGAGAGTGAAGTTGCCCAGCCTTTATAAACAAGTTACACATTTCAGCAGCAAACCTATACTGTCAAACTCTACCTTTGCAGGGCAAAAGAACAGATGTTTCAATTCCACACACAACTCTACTGTGTGTGCTCCACTGCTTTGTGCCTATGTGAGTTGCTAAGACCTGTGCAGTTCTCTTCACCTGAAGTGGGACAGTTGTACCACTCTAAATTGAAAAAGACTGATTTAGGAGACAAATATGAACAGAGCAATTCATCTGGGAGATGGATGCAAAGAAACATATCTCAGAAATTGATATACTGAGTAACTACAGACTGTGGAAGGTTCTGCTATTGAATCCATTCAGTTTTCCAGCTGATTAGGTCTCCTTTAATTACAATCTGTATTTTCTAGTTCATTGCCATCTTACACAACTCATTTCCAATGGAGAAAATGTGGACATTTTCCAGCAAATTACAACAGGTTTTCTGTATGTCATCCATTATTTGCAATAGAGTCCCTGATAATTTAGATCCAATGACATTATGAAATAGTGCCTGGATATTATCTGGTCAGTAACAAATAAAAATGTGCTGAATAATACACTCACCACTGTGTTAATATTAGAATTTATTTCCCCAGAGGGGAGTGCTGGGCCATAAGAATGAATTAATATCTATCCTTTATAATAAGTTTCACTAGATTTTTTTTCTTCCATTTAAGCAATTCCCAGAGATGTACTTTGCTTTTCAACAATTTGAAATACATCAAAATAAAGGTGATTGGAAAATGTTCCATTGGACATTCTTTTTTTTAATACGAAAATGCTGATTCCTTGAAACTGAAACACTTTACAAGCAGAAAAATTGGTCTAAAATAATCAAAAGATAAAACGCAACAAGAAAGGGACTTCAGACGTGACATGGAATAGTCCTCTCAGTGGCTGACAGAGAACAGCTTATTTTGAATCAATTGTCTCATATGACCACAAGTTTAACATCTCTATAACCTGATTTTTACTGGGGGCTAATAATTAGTTACCTATTATTTGAGGTGACAGTCTTTAGCAGTTAAAGACAGTTTGGCCTGGTGGATGCTTAATCTCTTTAAGAAGTAAAACAGTTTCCATGGCACACCTTTCCCCAATCTTGTTTAAGCATACTGCTGGAGAAAATACAGATTAAATCCCTTCCTCGGAGGTTGTAGAATAAGAATTTGAATTTTGATCTTATTCTGGAGTATTGTCGGTAATGTTGTACTCATTAATCTTGGTCCTTTGTCATTCTAGAGCCTTTAGGGGGTTTTTTTGTAGAGGGCTTGGTTTTTGTTTGTTTGTTTGTTTGTTTTTTTTTTTGTTTTTTTTTTTTTTTTGTTTTGGTTGGTTGGTTGGTTGGTTGGTTGGTTGGTTGGTTGGTTGGTTGGTTGGTTTCCTTGTAGGGGGTTTATGTATTTCTTTTGCACAGGCTGGGTTTTCAGTTGGTTTTTTTTTGTTTGTTTTATTTCCTCTTTACCTAGAACAAATGAAAAAAGGATTTTTGGATAGTATGTCAAAAAAACAAACCCAGCCTATCTTACCTGTTAATGTACTTGTTCCATACTAGATGCATGAAAATACTACACTGAGTCCCTAATCTAATACATCCAGGAGATGAAATATAAATAAAAACTCCTAATCCATTAGGATTTTTTTTTTCATCAACACAGATCCAATCATATTATATTTTTTCATTCTTCTTATCCCCCTTATAAAACCAAGGACAGACTAGTAATTCTGTCCCTAGATTCACCTATAAAAAGAGAAAGGTGTTGAATTCACATAGTAATTGTGAGGGTTTAGTTCTGAGATTATGGAACTGAAAAAACTCTGCTAATTTAGGCATTTTGTCTGAAAATCTGTAATTCTATGGCTTTACTCAGTTTTGATTTCCCATTAGCATGGAAAGCACCTCCAAATCTCTTATAATGAATCCAAGAGAAGGGAAAGGCATGAATGTGGCATACTTTATAACAGATGTGCAATATATATATGAACTTTTTTTCCCCTTAGCAACTATCCCATATAGTAAGCTCAGCTAAATTTAATTAGGGTTACTGACATTGTAATTTGAATTGTTACCCATGATGCTTTTTGCTCTTTATAAAGCATTTCCTTTTGAAATTGTCATGACTTATATAAGCATATAATTTTTTTTCCCTGTGGCTAGCACTTGGTTGAAATATTAGATTCACTGTGAAATCCCTGCAATTACTGTTTCACTCTTATCTAGCTGAATATAGAAGCATTTTCAGGACTCTTTTTAAAGTATGTCATTGACTGTATTAGTTTTGATAACATCTCAAGACCACTTATCTATGAATGATTTTAAATTGGCAACTTAAGCTAACACTTCTTTATTCTGTGTTAGGTATCTTTGGTGTCCAGCTAAATCTCATGGGTGAAAGCAAAGCAGGTGAAGCAGAGACGCTTGCCGAAGATAGAGGAGATGAGACAATACTGATTGTTCAGAACACCGGACATACAGGAGAAACTCTGGTTCCCTACATGCATTCTCAAAGAAAAATGTTTTGGAACAGGATCTCCTAGGAAAGGGGATTGAAAAATCATATCAAAAATCTCCTAGGTTTTCCAACAGCTATATGGAGTTTATAATTCCCTCAGCTCAGATGTTTTCTCTCCAAAATATCAAAGAAATATTGCAAATACAAATGAGTGCTGGTGAATGTACCTACTCTCTGAATTTGAAAGCTCCATTATCTGGTATAAACATTTGGCAAGGCTAGATTTTTTGCCATTTACAGAGTAACTTCAGACAATGTGCTTATTGGTGATATTCCATGCTGCAGATCTTAACTCAGTATGTTGGAACTTATCCTGAAATTTTTGCTTTGGCTGGATTTTTTTTTTTTTCTTCATGTGCAATTCTGCATTGATCTAACATAGTAAAAAAGTAGACAAATTAAAATATATCTTTAATAATAGCATTGACCAAGACTGAAAGTCTGAAAGTCTGTCTGAAAGTTCAATAAAAAACTTATTTTTGAATCATGGATTCCCCATGAGCCTTTCAGCTTCATATGAATAGTGAAAATATGGTGTAAGTTTGATCTGAATTGACAGCTTCCTTATAGTCTCATGTCACAGAATCTAAGAATGGTTCAGGTTGGAAGGGACCTCTGGAGGTCATCTGGCCCAACCATCCCTACTCAAGCAGGGCCACCTAGACCAGGTTGTTCAGGATCAAGTTTACCTGGTTTTTGAAGGAAATGGAGACTTTACAACACCTCTGGGAAACCTGTGCCAGTTCTCTGTTACCTTCACAGTAAAAACACCTTTTTTCCAACATTCAGAGAAGCCTCCAGTGTTTCAGCTACAGTGCATTACCTCTTTTTCTGTCACTGGGCACCACTGAAAAGAGCCTGGCTCTCACTTATTTGAATCTTCCCTTCAACTATTAGTTGTACACAACGATAAAATCCCAAACCTGAGCCTTCTCTTCTCCAGGCTAAACCATCACATCTCTCTCAGTTTTCCCTCATGGAAGAGATGTTCCAGTGCCTTCAGCTATTTAGTGGCCTTGAACTGGAACACTCTTCAGTAGCTCCATGTCTCCCTTGTACTTGGCAGCCCATAACTAGACACAATATTCCAGGTGTGAAACTTGATACAGTCACTAGTGCTGAGCACTTACCTCTGCCTGCTGGCAATGCTTCTCCTAATGAAGCCCAGGATACTACCAATTTTCCTTGACACACTTTGTCTCACTTCTAGCAGTCCAAAAGAACACCCATCTCTATCTCACTCTTCCAACAGTCTGTATGTATTGGCACTCTTTTGAAAAATTCTGTCACAGAGCAAGAATTGAATAAGAATCTCAATCCTATTTTGATAATAAGGACAAAGAAAGAGAAAAAAAGTTTTCTTGTCTATAGATTCAGATTAAGATAATCCCAAGATACCAAGGAGCAGGCTGGAAGTAAAATTAAAATGGCTTAATCTGAACTCTCAAAGCATATCTCTAACAGAAAAAGGCTTTTAATAACCATTGAATTTGTGTCCTAAAACTACTTATTCTTTTTAGTGATTTGACTTCTGTTGTACGGAAGGAGCAACCTGGCTTCTCAGTTCTAAGAATGTTGGCCTGCCATTTCCACACAGAGATGCTAATTCTGAACCACTTCACCTCTTGAGAAGAACAGAGCACAGCAGGGAGACAATTACTTTGAAAGAATTGATCTACAAATGGGGAAAGTGGATAGGCAGAATCGATTTGTGCAACCCTCCTCTCTTCCTGTACTGATTGGTCTGCTTCATAAACTTGTGAAAGCAAAGTTGAATTGCATCTGTCTAGCACATATCAGAATGGTGGCAGATGCAAACGTGAACCACTCGTCAGATAAGCTGGAACGTCTCTATGTTGCTTCCACAGGACTTTAATGTGTTCTAGACTTACGTGCATGAGCAGTAGCACTGGGCTTTCTGGCTATCTGGAAATGTAAAATTCTTTGCACACAGATGCCTGACACTGAGTCACTGTCCAAACCCATAAGACTAAAAATGGTAGTACTGGAAAATGTGCAAATAAGACTGAAGGATATAACACTGTTAGTTCTTCTTTTCCAGAAGCAGTTTTTAGCAGTACTTTTGCTCTGATTTTTTCCAATGGATTTCACTGAGTCAGAACTGAAATATCCTGAGTACACAGCTATGGTATTTTCTGTTATTGCAAAGTTTGCAAAATTTTCAGTTTTTCCTAAAGTTTGAATGTGATAGCTAACTATTTTGTCACTGGCCAAATCCAGGAGCTCTGTCAGTGTTTTTCTCATGTCAAAGGTGCTAGGCTGTAGATGTCCTAGAATTAGCTGCCCTCCTACTTTCAGGGCCCTTTAGAGATTTGTTCATCAGTAGATCTAAAAAAGTAGCATTGGGGTAATTACATCTGTGGAATCACTCCAGGACTAAAATTAATGGTTGGTCTGTAGGTGTAACTTACAGACTTGGAAGGTGATATCCGCCAAGTATTTACGGTAAGAAGCAATATGTAACATCAGCTTTCCTTTCTGCAGAAGAAATACAAAAGGGAGGAAGAAGCAAATTCTACTAGCACACTCGTTAGTTGCTCCAAAAGCCAAGTTGCTCCTTTTACGTGTTTTGCCTTTCACAAAGATACGCAAATGAAGTGATAGATTTGGAATTTAAATGTTATGCTTTCATTCCAAACATTTCACACAGGAAGAGCATGGATTTCCAGCAGGAGATTCTGAACAAAACAACTGATAGGAAATTTTTTTGCAGAGTAAATAACATAGCATTATCTTTCTGAAGATAATGAGATCAAGAATATGATGGGATCTTCAATTTAGCTGAATAACAAAAGTGAGTAACAGAGTATCTATTAATAAGTTTCTAGAATTTGGTAACAATCTAGAAATTGTTTATTAACAGTCTCTAGACTCTAATCATGTCTGGAAAAAACATTAAAAAAAAAAGATGATACAAAAATTGGATTATTATCATTCTCAGAATAATTTATCAATATTTTATTCTGAAGGTTGATTTTCTTAATTTAGTTGTTTATATGAAAATGCAACAAGTCTGTCTGCACAACGTTGCTCTCCTGGCTGCTGGCATGGAAGGAAAGCTTCCTTTCTGTTTTGAAACATTTCTTAGGAAACAGAATGGTTTGGAATTGGTTTTATTCTTCCCCTTCAGTGATTTTGCTGTTCCAGAATTTTTGGTTTGGTTTCTGTTTAGAGTGTTTGTGTCTAATAACTGGATTTGAGCAGGAAGCTTAATTAGATGAACTCTTGAGGGGCTTTATTCCACACATTATTTTTCATAATTCTGTAACATTGAATTTGAATACTGATCCTTAAAACATAAAGATAAAACTACTGCATATGTAAAAACAATGTGATAATGGTAGCAAAGACAATTAAAGTTACTATATTCACAGTCCTACTTAGAAAAATGAAAAACTCTCTGCTCCAAAAATGTCAAACCAAAAAATAAGAAAAATCTCTTTACAGATATATCCCATATTTCTCTCACACACATTTCTCCTACTTCCTCAGTATGTACTAAAATTCAATCCAGCTGCTTTTGACAGTAACCTTTAAGGTGATGATTCTTTGGAGGAATTAACTTTGAAAAAATAATTTCATTCTTCACATATCTTGGCTTCAAGCATCTGTCATCATTTACTAAAGTAGATGAAATCTTAGTGGAGGACGGGGACCATAGGAGACTGAATGAATGCTAAATTTGCTCTGAGACTGTGCTTATGTCATCATACACAGAACTGTAGATCTTTAGTCTTCATAGCTATATGCAACGTTTATCCATTAATATAGGAACAACTCAATTAGTGGCTCTGTAGGGATCAGAGCATAACCCTACTTTCCACAATTTAATAGCTACCATACATCATCAAGATCTAATTCCCAGGCTGAGTAGCATGTAAATGGCTGTAGCCCACAGATCTATTTTTTTAAATCTTGAAATCTTTGTGACTTAATACACTTCCCCAAGCCCACTTGTATTGTGTATCCTGCAATTTTGCCTATAATTCACACCTGGCATCCTGCAGATTAAGGTTGCTGACTGTTTTATGGTTACATTATTTGATTTCTTGAAACATCATTAACATGAAAGGGAATTATTTGCCATCTAGAATTTGTTTGTATTATCAGAGGTTCATTATCTCAGAAAAATAATAGTTTGAGACTTAGAGTACTCTGTGTTTTGTGCTTACAGTGGTCTTGAACAGCATTACTTGTTCAATTGTCTTAGGCTTATTTCACAGAAGGCTGCTGGCAACTCACTGAAGTTCAAGATCAAGTAATGTTCTCATGGACTCCCTTTAATCTGGAATCCAGAATTCACTCCTTTTACTTTCTTTTTTTTTCTTTTTTTTTTCTCTTTCTTTCTTTCTTTTTTTCTTTCTTTCTTTCTGTATTTCTGTATTTCTGTATTTCTTTCTGTATTTCTTTCTGTATTTCTGTATTTCATGAGACGATTTAGAATATGCTCCATCATGTAATGGAATCACCAGAAATTCTATGCCTCAATCATAAACCCAGACCCAGCAACTGCAATCCTGGTTATCCTGATCTAGGCTTGATGTAAAACATAAAGATTAGTTTGTACAGCGTTAAATGATAGGGAATTGTGAAAGACTTACTTTCTATATGAGGGCTATTCAACATACCACGTACAGGATTGGCCCGAGCAGGAAAGAGAAACAGTTAACCTCTGAACACTCGTTTGAGCTTTTTGCTCACTTTGCAACTGATGATTTAAACTGCAGCGTTGTAAAGAGCTACAATTCGTCGATGGAACTGTCGAGACATTAATAGGCTGTCCCTTCCCGCTGTAAAAGGGGAGCCGGGGAGAATTATTTTTGATAGATTTCTCGGATCAAAATAAAGCACAAACAAGGCAATATTATATCTGAGAAGTTTTTTACTGATAAAGAAAGATAAGTATTCCTACCGAAGAGGGGATAGAAAAGGGAGCAAAGAAGAGACGAGAAGAATCAGAACACGTACCGAGAGCTCCCGCGGGCCCGCGGGCGCGCCGTCGGCCCCGGCTCTGCAGGCGGAGCGTGTGCCGCAAGCTGCGATGAGGCTGCGCGGCTCCCGGGGCGGGCTGGGCGCTGTTTCCGAGGAGCAGCGGGCGGCGTGTCCCTTCTGCCGGCCCGGCACAGGCTGCCGTGGCCACGGGCCCGCTCCCGCAGCAGCTGCGGCTCTCGGGGCCGGGGCGCGGCCGCTCCTGGGGACACAGCGGAGCACCCGGGTGCCGTGGGGTCGGGCTGCCTCCGGGAAGCGGCGAAGCACGATAGACGGGCTAGTGAGGACGGGAAAGACAGCGCAGGGAGAAAAAGGCGAGGCGGGGGGGAAGGAGGGCAATCTGACTCCCCGGGCGAGACCCAAAAATTTGGAAACCCAAAGAAAATGTCCCCTGCTTGTGTCGCCGTTCACTGCGTTTATGTGCGAAAGCTCCTCCCGTAGTCCGATTTCCTGGGCATTTTTTGCCGGGCATCTGGGCATCTGCCCCGTCGCCAAGGGAGGATCGCTCCAGCCCGATCGCGGCAGCTTTCCCGGCCCTGCTCGGCTGCAGGCGAAGCCTCCCCGGGGACAGGGCTCCCAGCACAAGTACAGCCCCTGGGGTCATTTTTCACCTCGTGTACAACATGCGTTGAGGCATAAATAAAAATCAGATTGGTCCCTCTCACAGGCAAGTGCAGATGTTCTGCATTCTTCTCTATCACACTCTAAAATCTCATTGTGTCGAGAAAGACTTTTGAAATGGGAGGTGAATCCATTAATCACTGGAATGAGATCTGAGTGTACATTTAATAAATTTCTAGAGGATATGAAGCTGGGAATGTTCGAAAGTACATTAGAATGTGATTTGGAACTCAAATCAACCTTGCAAAATTATCCGAAAAAAAGCAAGGATTAGTTTAAGAAGAGCTAGAGTTCTATTTTCACTAGATATAATTTACTTCAAAGTGTAAGGTGGAAACAACTGGCAAGGAAGCAATTATACAGAAAACTTTTCTGACTACTATACTTATCAAGCGTTAAATAGCGTTAACTTGACATAGGTCAATGAGATCACACTTAGGAAATAAAAAATAGAAAAGGAAAGAAAGCCAACGCACTCAGTCTGTATACAGCAATATTGCACATGAAACACATGAAATATTCCTGCTGTTCTATAGTTTTGTCATTCAACACTGTTGAACAGCTTAGCTAAAATACTAAGTCAGTTTGGATCTATTAATTAAAAAAAAAAAAAAAAAAAAAAAGCACCAACTGGATCTTTTCCTTCTCATTACAAAAGGAATCACACCACACAAAGACATAGGAAGAAAGAATGATCAAAGTGAATAAGAAAAAAAAATTAAACAAAACATACTGAAGCAAGATACAGCAGAAGGGTTAAAAAGTTAAAAGGATGCTGTAAAAGTAAAAAAAAAATTTTCTTGTTTACTCCGGATGGAGTAAAAAATACCAGGGAAGAAGCTAAAAATCTCCATTATTAGAGGCTTCTAATAAAAATAACTGCCTAGAATACCTTAAACCTAACTATGAGATGGTATTTCCAAAGTCCTGGGCTGAGATTTTATTCCCCTTGGAAATGGATACAGATTCTGATTTCTCCACTAAATGCCTCTGGGTAGACATCAAAAATATGTCAGTTATATATACCAGTTTTTTTCTTTATTATATAGTTTTTGTCTTTTATTTTTTATTCCTGCTTCTCCTGTGGAAATTTTGGCTTGGATTAAAATCACAAGTGCTAATAGACACCAAGATAAGTAGATTTCTCTCTATATATAAAGGTGACTTTCATATACTATCCAACCTGACCTGTATGGTAGGTGTTAGAAATCTTAAAAGTAAGCCCATCTTTTCTTTTTTCTTGGTTGTTTGGTGGGTTGGTTTTGGCGGGTTTGTTTGTTTGTTTGGGAGGTTTTTTTGGTTGATTTGGGGGATTTTGTTTGGGTTTTGGCGGGTTGGTTTGTTTGTTTGTTTGGGTTTTTTTTTGGGGGGGGTGGTTTTTTTTGATTGATTTGGGGGATTTTGTTTGGGTTTGGGGGATTTTTTTTGTTTGTTTGTTTGGGGGGGTGTTTTGGTTGATTTGGGGGATTTTGTTTGGGTTTTGGGGGGGGTTGTTTGTTTGTTTTGTTGTTGTTGGTTTTGGTTTGGGTTTTTTTGTCTCAGTAAATGTTGATATGCCTTAGGTAAAATGTAACTGCTCAGGCTCAGTTTTTCAAGTTTACTGATCAATTTTTATAGTTTACTGGTTTCAGTAATTATGAAAATAAGCTTTTTTAATTTCTCTTTTAATCTGACTGTGCTTAATATTCCTTAGGCGCACTAAAAGGGATTTTTTAATATAAACAAGATCAGTTTTATTAATTGCAACAAGCCTTGTTTTTAATTTTTTTTTTCTTTTATAAGTAAGGAAACAAAGGTGAGAAAATGTTATGATGCTACTCAGCAGCAAAACTTAGCATCTCCAATTTTTGAGCTCATTATACTACGTGTAATCTGCTTTGAGTATATAATTTTTTATTCCTTATTAGAGGAATTTCCTGTATGTCCACTTATCTTGTATTCAAATAGAATTCTCTGAATTCTACTTTAGCATTCATTGCTCTGAGTTTTCCACCTGATTTTATTACTTGCACAAGTTTGTCACTCAACGGGTTAAAAAATTCATCCTGATGATATGCACAAAGTTGCAAATTCTCCTTAAGACTGAGTTTGCTACATATTGATGTGTCATGGCACATAATCTTTTTCTCCTTTGTATTACTTAAATTTGAAGTATAACACATTCTCTGAAAAATAATTTGCAGCCACTTTAAAATCCATTTAAATCCATTTTAATTACTTAAAATTCCATTTTAATTAAAAAATTAAATATATTAACTGTTTTAAATGCTTTAAAAATAAATAAATATTGCCAAGAAGCATAAGTGGCAAATTACCTTTATTCTCTGCTGTCATCCAAGATTGTTGTGGGCAGAAATCCGTCTCTACATTCACAGCTTTATCCACAGTTTTTATTCTTAGTGTCCTCTAATTATGTCTAAGGCTTCTCTCTATAGGAAAGGTCTTTGCCTTGGTATGTTGCTGTTCAGTGTGCCTTGAATATCTAATGCTGGGAAATTGTGTTTTGTAAATACTTAGTAATAAATATGTGTTATCAACATTGCTGCCAAATGTGTTCCAAGGAATACCCTAAAGGTGTTGCTATGAATGATGTGAGTTATTGCAGTACACCCAAAGCAGCATATGCAAATTGAAGAGTGAAAAATCTTGGAACAAGTGCATGCATAACTGCAAGGCAACAGAAAACACTGGAAATGCAAAGTATAACAAGTCAAGCATGAAATCCTAGCTTCAGTGAAGAAAATTGAATCCTACAACTATTTTCAGGGAGGACCAGGCTTTTACTCTAAACACAGATGAAAAAAAAAGAATGCTTTCCAGCTCCCCAAAGCCGTTTGTGTAGGTGATGCCATTTATGTGCAGTGCTAACTAATTTCTCCTTATTAAAACTAATGATCCATAATTTCTTCTGGAATAGCAGACCATAATATGGATTGCAGTGTGCAAATCTGATAATGACTGTTTCAGGTTTGTGTCTAGATTTCTCAAGTAATACTTGTCTGGACTGTCTCAGTATAGAAACATCCCAGTTATTAAGATACTATGTTTTTTCTATTTATGCCTGCTCAAGTAGTGTATATTTAATGCCCGAGGAATTACTTCTGACTATGTCTGCGCAAAAGGGTTTGAGAGCTCTTTCAATCTTTAGGAACCATATATGTGCCTTTGAACTATTCTAATTCCCTGACAAAATAACACCCCAATATGTTCTATGCTCCGTCTGCTGCATGGTAGAGCTCAGACCTATGGGTCAGGAAAGGGGAAAATGTGCATTCTGTCCAGGTAGTAGTTTGGATTTTTGAGACATTTTAAAGCTGAAATATGGCCACTCAACCCAAAATTACAAAGAGTATGACAAAAGATTATCTGGGATTCATTTGTGATAGTCATGTTCTGAAAAATTATTTTCCCACACCAGATAATCCAGAATTTTTGTAGTGTCTCAGAGATACATCCAAAGTGGTAAAAACTATGAAAAGCAAATTATATCTAAAAACATGAGTACTCTCTTTTCCCAAAACTCCAAATACAATTTGATACCAGGTATCCTGTTTCCAAAAGATAAGTTATTGCCTGGTTCAGTTTTCACTATTGCTATCTTATTTGGAATCAGGCTAGCCTACAATTTATAACAGCATCACTATTAGTAATCATAATAAGAATTATATCAATCCTAATCTTCCAGTCTATTTAAATAAATTTGACCAGAGCCTGTGGACAGCCTAGAGAGGAAAAATATGCAGCATTTATATACTTTAGTTGAACCATTTTCATACCTGAAATATATATTTATTTTTGAGATTATTTAATCAAAATGCAAAAATGTAATTTTTCTATGAGAAAAGATCCACATAGCACTAAACTATGCAAGTACCTTTGTTCTCAGTTTTGCAATTGCTCTGAATTCAGGTCACTGAAAACAAGCATTCATTACATTTTAAAGGATAATTGCTATCAAATAATTTATGGCTGCAAAATGCTATGTATAGCAGAGAGACTACGGCTAGTTATAACCCAGTAAATTAAAACTAAACCTTCTGTGTGCTGAGTATGTTGCATAAGATTAATTGTATAATATTAGGCTGCTTCCATTATAAAGATCAAACACAAGGAGAAAAGACATAAACTTTGTGTATGTATCAATGTAACCTCAACTCAGCAGTCACAGATTATTTATTAGGCATGTAAACCTAAGATGCACCCAATCCTGTTGTGGCAGCTATTCAGGAAGATAGACAGAAACAAGAAAATTTCTGCTGTGCATAGCTGAGAAGAAGACAAAAAGTAGATCTTGTAAAATGATGATTACCTTTGGCTCCTTTTGACTTCAGTGACTACTCAGCACCAGACCAGCAAGAACTTGGACACAAAAAATTATTCTGTCAATTTCCCCACTCTTTTTTCTATAAAATGGGTCATACAACTAGGAACATGAACTGACATCAGTTTCTTTAATTAAAACTATATAAATTTCTCATCTTCTACATAACGACATAAAACTTACTAAGCATCATTTTTACCATTTGGAAAACGGAGGTAGTCAGCCTCTAACGGTTTCTGAGGTTACACTGAAGTGGTTCAAAAAGCTGTCAGAATAAGAATATGTCTGAACTGAATGCAAATGCATCTCTAATTTCTCTCAGGTTAGCTGTTTGGGATCATCCGATAGGAGTCTCCCCATATTCAATGGGAAGTAACAGGCAATTTAAGGATATATTTTTTTTCTTATGGAAGGTTAGAGTAGGCCAAAATGGTGACCTTAAAAAAAAAGTTTCTCTATAAAATTAATCCAAACAGCTAAAACCATATCTAAACATCTAGATTGAAATATAAAATGTCTATTCACTCTTCTGAAATAACTATGGCTTTCCAATCTGACAAAAATTTTTAAAAAAAACCCAACCTTTTCAAACTTTTAAAAGGCTGTGAAACACTTTCTGCTGACAACTGCAGAGCATTTAGTTTTCAGTCACTGACAGCTGTTACACTCTCAAATTTACTCCTGAACTTGGATTCAGTTTTAATATATGTTAGCTGTTTCCCAACTTTAAACTCATGAGATTTCTCTGTATCTGAATTCTGTTTGGTTATTAAAGTGCAAATGAAAATGTTTCTTCAAATCTGTTTAGTGTTCCAGCCATAACACGTGTTTCTTCTCAGTACAAATTAATTTTTGGAGGTATGAAGGAGGATGGAAAGGTAAGTTGTGGGAACTGACAGCAGTCAGAAATTAGATTTTAGGCTCCAGGCAGTAGCTTGAAGTCTGTGGGAAAAGCCAAGTACATAACTCTCTCACTTAGGCCTGGGAAATCATAAGGAGAAACCCAAAACAACCCCTACAGATATCTTCGTCCTGACACCTGGTGTTTTTCCAAGGTGTTTACTGGTAAAGATGTTTACTGAGAGGCATTGGTCTGAAACAACCAATAATACTCATTGTACCAAGATACTGCATAAAAGACCTTGTCTTTCCATAAACCTTTGCTATAAGCCCTCGGAAGAAACCAGAGTTCTACGTATCGTTATTTGAGCCATGCCAAATGGTAACGATAGTGTCATGCCAGCAAAATAAGTGGATTTGATTATGTTTAGAGATTATGTTTATTTCTGTATTTACGGTTCATTTTGCTAGTTGAAATAAGACTTAAAGCAGCAAAAGGATTGTTCAAAATTTAAAATTAGAATGTAGCTCCTAAAAAAATCTATTACAGTAAAGAATGGAATGAACCCACCAAATTTGTAGCATCTCTCATCTGTCTTGGTCAGAGAGGTCTGATCACTCATCAGAGGAGGAACAACTCCCGTACAAAATTTGGCTCTACCATTTTAAGCCAGCAAAGTCTCCTTTTCTGTTATGGACAGTAATCAGGCAGAAAGTTAAGGCCAGAATCTGGAAATCTGACAATGTAGCTGAAAGAACTTCCCACAGGAGTCTTCCACCACAAAGGATAGAAGCTGCTGTGAAAATGAGAACCTATTAAAAGTGTTTCCTGACTTTTCTTGGGTTTTGTTTCAGGCAAAGTTTAAGGCATTGCAGTGTTTTAAAGGACAAAACAAACAAAAGAAAAAGGACAAAACAAATGGACGTATGAGAAATCAAACTTGATGGAGAATGTGGTAGGAATTCTTTTAAAATCTCTGTACAATACGTATCATCTGAAGTTAAAATGAAAATATTTTTTAGTTATGAAACTAGATTTTGCATATGCAGAGATATGAAAATCTTCAGAATTTGTCAGTATAAAGGCAAGTAATCATTACAAATATTTTAACTAATTATTTTGACATTCAAGGAAGATGATGTGATCAAGGGTAATGTGTGTGCACCAGGTTGACAAGAGGAAATTGATTTAAAAAGCTATTAAGGCAGAGTATAGTAAAAGAAAAATGCCTTTAAAGATGTTATACTGATGATTTCAAAAGTGCATCACAGCAAGCTGTTGCAAGATTTTCCAGATTAGATTTCTAATTATGTGTCAATACAACTTAGCTTTACTACAAATATGCCAGAATCAATTTGAGCTTATTTATATATTTATAATATGTTCTACATAACCCAGATATGTATCTACCCATCAGATTCTTTTCAAAATGAAAACTGTACGTATCATTGTAGTTTTTTAAAGTAATCCTCTCTAAAAACAATTGTTTTATATTCTCTTTTTAAAAATACTATATTGTGAAGTAAATCCCAAGCAACATAGGCTTATTTTTCATTTTGTCTTGTTTACATGCAAGTTCACAGTCATTCTATGTTCCAGGTACAGAGTATATTATAAAAATCAATGTACATTTGATTATAAATTCATGTAAGTATGATATTCTTATATACATATAACTTTGTTTTCTTCTGCTTGCATTTTCATCAAATATGGAAAGAAAAAGATATTGTATCGACCAAAGTACTGCTAACAGAAAGTACTGTATACAAATTCTTGCAATGGCCCAAGATTATTTGTAATAATGAATTACATATTTTGCTTCCAGAATATATTCTGACCTTTGACCCATGGACTTAATACACAACATCAATCATCATTCACTACATTGGGATGACAAGATGTAGATAGAGCTAGAGAAAGTAAACAAGATAATTGCTAAGTACACGATTAGAGAAGCTTCATACAAAATGTGTCAGGTAACAAATTACCTTCTTTTGTAGTGACAAATGGAAGCACACTGTGCCATTTCAAAAGGAAAGTGAACATATATTCAAAGTATTGCATGAAATTATCTTAATGTACACATTTTCAGAAAAATGATCTGTGCATAAATACATACCTATGCACAGTAGCAAATCCAGTATGCCAGTAGTTAATATATTCTCTACCAACTTTAAACTCTTTTAATAGTTGCAGTAATTTCTAGCTGGAGACTCTATAACTGGCTTCTCAAAAATTTCTTGTCTTGACATCAGTATGAGTACAGGTTTGGCCACGATCTTTAAGAGGATAAAAGGTCTCCAGAGTCCCCCAAAACTTACTGGCTCAATATTTATCAATATGGTTAGGGTTGCTTCTGACTGTATTTCCGTATTTTAATTCCTCTCTTTTTTCTGTCCCTTAAGCAACAAACCGGCTCTTTGGATGTGGTAGAAAACTGGCCTGCACAACAAGAGAGTCAGAACATTCCCAAACAACATGGTCTTGGAAGAAAGCACTATGCAAACAAAATGCCAAGTTTATTTCTTATCAGTCATAAAAAATTATTCTATGTGAGTCATTTCAATTTGTCAAAGTTCCCTCTGTTTCAGCTGACATAATGAATTCATGTTTGCTACACTGCAATGTCAAGTCAGCTCTCCACTGCAGATAGTCCAATGGCACATCACAGGGAAGCTGGATGCACACCTACACTGCTGGAAGGGCAGCCAGATCCTACTCTGCATATTTACTCACAGAAATTTTGGAATCTGAAGAGAGGCAACCAAAACTAGCAACTTGACCAACTACTCTATTTAACCTTTGCATGATTTTTTCAAAGTTCATACTATCTATCTCCACAAAAAATCTCCTCACTCTTCAAGAGGTATTGCAGGGTTCGTGTGCCTTATCATTATTGTTAGTTTGTAGGATAAGGGAATACAGGTGACCTCGTCCCGATGAGTAACAGCTGTGTTAATTACACAATACAGCCTCACCCCTGAAGAATCACAGCTATATCCAATAAAGATAAGTGTGGTAAAAGGTTAGCTGGTGAGGGGAGAATCTTAAAGGAGGAGGAATGTTGAAGGAGAGAGAATGGGAGGCTCATGAAGAAGGAGGATCGCTGCTGTGAGGTCAGTCTGGGTCTGCAGTTAGAGCCTGTTGTTGGAACCTGCAGTCATAGTCTAGCTAGGGAAAAGCCTGCAGTCAGAGTCTGCAAACTAATTCATGCAGTCATAGTTTAGCAGGAAATAACCAGCAGTCAGAGGCTGCAGGGGAAACCTACAGCAGGAGCTTGCTGCAGCCAGAGTCAGTGAATGGTTGGAGTCAGGATAGCTGAGCTGTAAAGAGGAATAAACCAGGACCCTTTTCATGCTGTGATCAACAAGACGTCTGTGTCTTGGCTCATTTCTACTGTCTAACAAGAGGGCTGCTGCAACCGTTAGTTCACCAATCGATAGTCATTAATCATAGTTCAACAAGTGGAATTCCTGCACAACTGTAAGAGGAACACTAATTTATTCAGGGGTGTATAGATGGGAGGATCACTGACTAGGTTATCACAGTCAGAAAAATGGCTTTTTATGCCTGTACCACAAAGCTCTCCTCTAAGCTGACAGCAATTATTTAAAGGCAACTTAGAAGTGAAAGAGCTAGTCAAGATTAGCATATTACAGAAAAGGGTCTGTAAATGTAAATTGATTTGGAAGGGTCTGTTCTAGGTTTAATGTATCAAAGAATCCCAAAATGACACGTAATAGAGAAATGAAAATTCTTGATGACGGGAAGCACAATATAGCACTATATTTTAATGTAAGTAACATCAAAGCTCCAAAACCTTTGTTGGTCGTTTTGTTCTGTTTACACATATACACTGAGGAAAGATACCCTTATGACCAGACCTGTCACAACAAAGGATGACTTACATATATTATATTAATATGTACATTTTATTTTCTCTAAACATTTATTTTTAAAATTAAAATAGATTAGATCCTGTGTATTTCATGCTTTATGTAACATTGACATAATTTCTCTAAATTAATGGGAAGTTCTTATAGACAAACAGCCGTGCACTAAAAACAACTGCCAGAGACTACCTGTACTGCAAAATCTTGATACGTTAATGTTAATATCAGAATACAATCTATACCAAAATATTTTTTAAAAAATTACTTTACAATTAGATTTTTTTTTATGTGAGATGAATTTGAAATTGCATTTTTTAATTTTATTTTGCAGAATTTTTCTATTTTGCACATTCTAGTATCTGATAATTCTAAAACTGTTTTTTTTTCTTCTGCATACAGCTTCATTAAGCAGGTATAATAATTCTATTTAGGCTTTAGGGTAGCACAGAGAACTTACTACTAATAAATCTATTGTATTACTCCTCATTCTGTTGAAAAACTGACTGCAAATATGTTGCTGTTGGTTAAAACGGAATTTTTAAATAGAGATGAATCATCATATGAATTCTGTCAGTAATTATTGGTACATGAATTGTTCACATGCAATCCACTGCAAATATCTAGTAGCCAAATTTTGACTGAAAAGAGCAGTGTTTTGAAAGATAGCTTGACTGATATATTTGTTTCTATAGTGTAATGCTGGGATTAGTTTATTGTACCTTTCAGGCTTCAGGCTCAGAAAATTCTAGTGATGTGGAGTGTTATTTGTTTCACTTTCTTTGAAATTGTCTAGTAACGAATATTTTTGCATCTGTAGAAATTCCTGCTGGTAAGTTTATTTATGGCCATTAATATACAAAAAAATCAAGTGCTATGATAAGGATTACTAATCATCTCATACTATAAATTTATAGGAATGTATCTAAAAGAAAATCTATCTAACAATACAAATATACAAAAAAGACTTAGATTATAACTCAGCTGTAGCTGAGATGTATCCAGGACATTCAGATTTGAAAAAGCCAGACACATCAAGCCATGCTTTGTTGGTGATAGTAATAGTTGCATTTTGTACCTCCTTTTATGCATCAGGATTAGGCTTCTTTAATGTAGTAACCTAGAGTTTTTATTCTCAGGTGAAATTGTCAACCTGTAGTTGTATTTTATACAGCTGCAGTAGCAATGCAGCATGATGTTTATGGTATGCTTTCTGGAGCTGCAGGTGTATACCTGTTCTTTGTATTCGGGACCATATAAAAATTAAATATAATTATAAAAAGATACCAGAAAAAACACTCACTTTTTTCTGAAATATGTAATTAATATAGCAACAGAATTGTGGCAAGGATAAAAAAAGTCAAAGACCATTTAACAGTTAAAAGTTATATAGTGTTCCTTACTGCTCATAACCCTGAGTGGACTTGCTTTCAAAAAATGTTTAATGCTTAACATACTAGGAGGGTGAGGAGAAATGTTTTCCTGATTTATATTCTTTACTATCAGCTTGATTAAAATGGTGTGCTTTTTTTGGTATAATTATTCCAACAGAAAGGGAGATTATTTAATGCATATGGTCCCTTGTTGGATGTGAGGTGTTGGTCTAAAATACATTTCTGTACTTCAATGTAAACTAATTGATTTGCTAATAAAATGTGAAAACCAAACAAAGGGAAGTAAGAGAGGAAATGCAAAAAAAAGTAATCTAATCAATTAATAGATTATATATTTTCTTCTCAGATGTTCTAGAATTTCCATTACATATTCTGTATAATTTGTAAGGTAGGACAATGTCCTCTGATATCTGTGGTAAATTTTAAGATAAAAACTTAATTCACTCAATAGTCACAGAATCACAGAATGGTAAGGCTGGAAGGGACCACTGGAAGTCAAGTACTTCCCTGCTCAAGCAGGATTCCCCAGAGCACATTGCACAGGACTGTGTCCAGAAGGCTTTTGAATATCTCCACAACCTCTCTGGGCAACCTGCTCCAAGGCATGCTCACCAGCACAGCAGAAAAGTTCTTCCTCTTGTTCAGAGGGAATGTACTGTGTTTCCCTTTCTGCCCATTACCTCTCATTCTAATGCCACCACTGAGAAGAGCTAGGCTCTACCTTCTTCAAATACTTGTAGATACTGACGAGGTCCCTTTTCAGTCTTGTTTTCTGAGACTGGATAGGCTCAACTCCTTCTCTTTCCTAGTAAGAGAGATGTTCCAGTTCCTTAATCATCTTTGTTGGCCTCCACTGGAGTCACTGCAGCAGCTCCATGTCTCTCTTGCAATAAGAAATCCAAAAATGGACACAACACTCCAGATGTGGCCTCACCAGGGCTGAGTAGAGGAGCAGGACTGTCTCTCTTGACCTGCTGGCAACGCTCTCTCTAATGCATCCCAAGGTACCACTGGCCTTCTTGGCCACAAGGAAGAGCTCACTGCTGGCTCCTGGACAACTTGTTGTCTGCCAGAACCCCCAGATGCTTGTCTGTAGAGCTGCTTTCCAGCAGATCAGATCCCAACCTGAGCTGGTGCATGGGGTTATTCTTCCCCAGGTGCAGGACCCTGCATTTGCCTTTGTTGAATTTCAGACAGTTCTTCCCTGGCCATCTTTCCAACCTGTTGAGGTCCTTCTGAAGGGCTGCGTTTTGGGATATTGGCCACTCCTTCCAGCTTTGTGTTATCAGCAAACTTACTGAGGAGGTGTTTGCCTCTTAAATCAAGTCACTGATGAATAATTTAAGGTTAAATTATTTAAACCTTGAGGTCACTGTTACTTGCAGACATCTAAATACACCCTGTGCTACTTATCACACCCCTCTGAACTATGCCCTTCAGCCAGGTCTCAGTCAACCTCATGTGTATCTCCTGCTTATGCTTGGGATTTGACTGGAGTTCCTTGTTCATCCATGCAGGTCTCCTGGCCCTTTTGCTCAATTTCTTTCCTGTCAGGATTCACTGTTCTTGAGCCTGGAGGAAGCTCACTTGGACCCCTCTTCCCTCTATAGCAGGTTCCCATTAGATTCTTTCAAGAAGGTCTCTGAAGAAGCCAAATATAGTTCTCCTGAAGTCCAAGGTTACAGTCTTAATCTTTGTTCTGCTCTCTCCTTACAGGAGTCTGAAATCCAGAAGCTGTATTCTCTGTAGCCAAAGCACTCCCAACCTTCACATCTCCAACCAGACTTTTCTTGTTAGTTAGTATAGGGTCCAACAGCTCACCTTTTCTCATTGGGTCCTCCATCACCTGCATCAGAAAATTAACATCAATGCTTGATCAGTATTAATCATAATTGAAACCAAGTTCCATCACAGTATACAGAATGACTACTAAATCTAGGTTGCTAAAATTTTGAAACCTATACTCAAATAAAAATTTCAGACATCAATATGCTTACTTTCAAAACATTCAAACCATAAAAGTACAATTGTTAACTATGAAAATATACTTAAGATCTATTTTAAGTCGGTTTAATTTAAGAAAGGAGGAAACCTGCAGACCTACTCATTCACAACAGATATTTTATGGTGACATTCTCTGCATTAAATTAAAAAGAAATAAAAAATGTTAATTGGCTTATTGTACTGTTTTGGTGAAAGGAAATTGCCCTCTTTGATCTGCAGCATAATGAGATTTATTTTGAACATCAAAGTAATCTATAAAAACTGAGCAGAGGGATGAACAGCTACATATTTTCATGTCCTCTGAGGAGCAGGGTAGGAATCAGCAATGCAAATGCCATCAAATGAAGGGACAGTCTCAAAAAAGATTAATCTTTGCAGAAAGCAGCTGAACTTTGCATTCTGTCACCAGAGTGCACCGAAAGACCTTGAACCAAGTTTTTTTTTCTCTTACACTTCTATAAATCTGATAGAAATTCATTGACTGTCCTGGACTGCTTCCGAATTCATGTTGGTGAGCACTGGGTCAGAACTTAGTCCCTGATCTTTGGGGTTTTTTTATCTGGCTCTATGATAAACAATTTCAACTGCTACTCCAGGATCTATGTAACAGACTCTCAACACCCTTCACGTATCTGTACCAAAAGAGCCCAGTACTGGGAAACAAACTTATATGAAACTCTTGAGTTTCACACTGTCCTCAGTCTACCCACGCACCTCTCTGCACAGCATTGTCATGGGCTCTTCACAAAGGCTTTATGTCCAGATGTCTTGAGTGTGAGCCTTTTCCATCCAGCCATGGTAAGATGTAGAACCACATGGTACTTCACCAGCAGTGTCATTTCATAAAGTCAAGCTGTTCATTCCACCTACCTGTAAAGGATGCTCTAGGAAAGGAACAAAAGGTAGAGCAACCTTTTCTTCTGACATTTGAGATACTTATTTTATTAAGAAAACAGTTTGTTCTGAATATCAAAATGTGGAGGTTTTAGGTTATATTTCAAATTTATACTGTTATGACATAGTCCTCAGTTTCAAACAGAATAGCATAATGCAGCACTATTTCAATGAACAATTTCTAAAGGAAAAGAATGTTCTTTCTTTTAGATTCAGATGTTCAAATTATCACTATTTAAACTAATTCATGTGCCCTTAATTGAATCTTTTCTGCATGGCAAATGGAGGGAAGTGTTATGTAGCACAGCAGATAAGCTTGAAAATTTGCAGATAAGCTCATCACAAGAGCATGATATTCATATAGAAATATCCTGTGGTTTTTTTTCCTCTTAGGAATTATTTTCAATGGATCCTCTTGTGATTTCAAAAAAGCATCAAGTATCCAATTCCCACAGATAGATAATGCTGAGTGTGCAGCACTTGTGCAAATCAGGCTATTCATATGAATCCCTAAAAATAAAATGCTGCATGGCGGAAATGCTTGGTGTTGTTTTTTTGGGAGGGGGAAGTAATTTGGTTTTTTAATCTCTGTAAAATACCATAGCAAAATGTCTTTGAGGTAGAAATAGATCAAAAGATTACAAAAAAAAGGTCACTCACAAGAGAAACTTCACAGAAGTGAGTCAATTTTTAATAATTTCAATGAGGGGGAAAGGCATGTGACATTGTAAATATATAATACTAAAAATAATGTTAAAAAATTCCATGTTGATATTTTTAGGAAAAGAATTTTCTAATATCCACACTGATATGACTGTTTTCCAGATTGTTATAAATTTTTAGACATCAAAATTTATTACTTCTGTTTTACTGAAAGAAAATATTTAACTTATCTAGTTTTTAAAATACTTTTGTTTTAAAGGAACTATCAGTGCAGTGTTCCTCACCCCCTTCCCCTTTCTTTCTCTTTCCTCCTATCTCCTCTGCCTCCCCCTTCTCCTGTCATTTCCACAGAAAGAAAACTGGTTTCCTTCAAGCTCTGTTTTGAATCACATGAATTTTAAAATCAAACTGAAATAATTTATATATACAAACACAGCATAGAAATGTTGCAAAACTTGGATTTTGATAGCATTTTGAAAAAATATAGAGCTCATTTTTGCTAAAAGGGTACAATATTTATGTGGTTGTTTATGTTCTCAGATTTGATCTGTCATTAATTTTATTAGCATAGGCACCTAGTAAAAGTTTATTTACTAAGTTGAAAACATCTTGTAAAATTAAACATATTAAATTATTTATATAGTAACAGTAACATTTAGAACTGAGAAAAAAAATGGAATGGAGGCAGCTCACAGGACAAGCTGTCTTGGTTTGAAAAGACAGGTGTCTGCTAAGGAGAGGCAGGCCTCTCTAGGAAATAAGGAATTCAAATCCTTCCCTCCGTGTTATTATAATTTGGAAGATTAAAAAAACTTTTCAGTCAGAGCTATGGGGAAAAGGAATAACAGTCCTTTACTAGTAAATATAACAGGACAGACAAAAAAAACAACAGCAATTACAATAATAGTAGAACAGAACCAAGAACCCCGAGGGCAAACGGTGGAAGCTCCGGCGCTGATGGCTGGAAGCCGGGCGCGGTGGACTGTCCTCGGCAGGCAGGGGGTGTCCTCGGCAGGCAGAGGTGGCAGTGCCGGAGAAGCCGCAGCGGCTGGACCCGGGCTGACCCAAAATCCAGCAGGACAGCGAAGAAACTCTGAATTCCTGGGCGCTCCAACAGATGGTAGAATTCCCAGGACCAGACTCCTCCGTTAACCGTGGACTCCAGGCAACCAGCAGTCGCCCGAGCTGTGCTCCCCGGAAGACTGAGAGCCGTGACCTCCACCCTCAGCTCTCCCCGGAGCTTTCTCCCTCCCCCAAAACTAAGTGATCAGCTTCTTTTGTCCAGGTTAAGCACTGTATAACTACCAGCATTTAGTCTCCTAGCAACTTGCGGGGGGGGGGGGGGGGGGGAGGGGCGTGGAATTTCTACAGGAAACTTAACCCTCAACACAAGCTTATCTTGGGAAAAAAAAAAAAAAAAAAAAAATCCCTTCAGGAACACTTATTTGAATAAAATACTAATGTAGCCCTAATTTATTCATTTGTTTTTTAAGTCAGGGTTAACTACAAGCATGATTTGTGATTACCATGGTGGAAATACTTATAATGACCCATCTAAATACCTAATAAGAACTTAACACCAGTTCCAATTCAATATAAGTCTTAACTGGAATTACAGATGGGTTTGTCAAAATTCATACATGGAACTAAGTCCAAATTTTAACATTTTCATCATTGTGCATTCATTACTTAATTAGAGGACAATTATAGGTTACCATAAAAACTAGTACTAAATGACAGCCAACAGATTTTATGTCAAGAATGAGTGGTGGTTACTTTTAAGTGTTCTTATACTTACAATGACTGCTTTCAGCTGCCATATATTAACCTCTGGCTCTGTCAATCTACCACCCACATCACCCACTTCATGACCCAGCAGTGGGATGCTTAATGCCGTTATTCTATGTCTTGATAAACCCCCCACTTCTCTGCAGGTCCATAATGATCCTATTCTAATTATCTTGACTAATATCTAATTAATCTTGACTACTTAATGAGGCTGCTGGCTTTCAGACTGCACTCTCTCTTTTGTTCCAACTTCAAAAGACATGTATCAATGAAAAAGTTAGCAGTAGAAAACCCAAGAATAGTTCTTTTATAACTACAGTTGAATTACACTGAATATTTGCCCTTGTGAACTGTCATGGCCTTCACATCTGATTCATACATAGGCAATTCCCCCATTTAAAAATTCATTTTCTTGCAATTTTTCCCATCATAGTAACCACTAAAGAGAAATTAAGAAATTAATAAGTTAAGGTAATAATCATTTTTAACAATCTTGTGTCTTGAGGAAGTAAAGTAAAAGAACTTCTGAAGTCACTGAGATAGTCAAGGGATCTCATAGAGGTACAATCTCACCTGCATTACAGTGGCTAACCATCATTTGTAAATTCTAAAGATTCACACAGGAGTTTTTGATAGCTGCAAAATGAAGAGTTGCTTGCATATATGATTTTTGAACTAGATCCTGGTAATCATTATGAAGAATTTTCCAGCAACAGTTGTTCTTGTTATGTTTTATGTACCATAACAACAAATAGCTTCTAGATGAAAGTCTGTTTACATGGCTGCAGGTACTCAGTGATGATAAAGAACAATTAGATTAAGAAGATGAGATAGCTTTAGAAACTATAATGTCCTTTAACCTTTGCACAGAGGGACAGTGTTGTCTTTGCAAATTTTTATGTGCTCATGGGGAAACTTTCAGTTTGCCAAAAAGCATTCTGTGACTTTAGGCTTTTTGTCAAGTCTCAAAACAGGAATCTATATTAAAATTACTCTGTGGAAATAATTATTAAAATTTTATGGAAACAAGATACTTCTTATAAAAAAAAGTAATAAAATGGTGCTATAATCATCTTCTCTTCATTGTCACAGGTGAAGGGTTGGGTAATAAAAGAGAAAATGTGAGCATACATTGGGGATATTTTTCAGTGGAAAGTCTATTGAAGACTGGTGAACCATATTTTTAATAAGAATGGTATATAAAATATATTCTTATTTTTAAATTAACTACTTATGAATACTAGTAAATTATGTTTGTTATATATCTTAGAGCAATATATTCCCGTTAGCAGGGAAATTCACTTTGGTGAATGTTGCTTACGGAAGTTTCTATTGAAGTCACATGGTGCAGAATTAGATCACTGGTGTTTTATTATGTGGTACTTTAATATTATTTTTTTATCCATGGGATGGGAAGCTGATGGCAATGGGCTTTTAAGTATTACCTTAGAGCCAGAAAGGCAAAATGAAGACACATGCAAATGGATTGCTGAAAGGATTTCAATTAGGATTTCAATCTTTTCATTTGAATATTTGAATTCTTTTCTTGTTAAAATCAGTTTGCATCTAGAACCAGAGAAATTTCAAACTGAGCATGTATTCACTAATAGCATTTTCTTACCATCTTATTAATTTACTGATTTGTTACTCCATTAATCCCCCATAATATCTCTTCCTAAAATCATCTGGGAAAATTAACAAAGGTATGTCACAGGTTTCTTGGGTCTGGCTGGGACAGAGTTAATTTTATGCATAGCAGCCTGTATGGACCTGTGTTTTGGATTTGTGACTGAAATAATGACCACACCAGCATTTTGATTCTTGCTGAGCAGTTCTCACACAGCATCAAGGCTTTATCTTTTTCCTACTCTACTCCATCTAGTGAATAGAGTAGCAGGGAGCAAGCATTTGTTTGCGGCACAGCCTTGACAGCTGATGTAAATTGGTCAGAGGTATATTCTCTGGCATGTAACCTTATGCACAGTAATAAAAGTCAAGCAAGAGGGGTTTAGGGAATTCAGATTTTGCCTGGAGACTGGCTGATCATTGGTCTTGCAATCAGTGACAGCCTTTGCATCATTTGCTTATATGCTTGGGTATTTTTTTTTCCTCTTTCCTCTGCTATTTAAACTGCCTTTATCTCAACCCAGGAATTTTTCTCACATTTCTTCTTCCTATTCATTCTCCCATGCTGTTGTGTGTGGGAGAGAGTTAAGTAAGGAGCTGTGCAGTGCTTAAATGCTACCTGAGGTCAACTGTACAGGGAGTATTTCTGAATACCCTTATAATTTTTTAAAATAATTTTATCAATTTGCAAAATGAGCATTAAATCCTCATTCAGAGTATGATATATCTATTGAATTCATGATGAAACTCCAATTAACTTCTGATCAAACAGTTCCTGAGAAAGTGGACCTGAAGGACCTAGTCTTGAAGGAAATATTCCTTTCATCTTCTCATTAAAGGAACAGCTAGAATGAGGTAAGTAGAAGTTAGGTGTTTTCCCTTGGCTATTGTACCTGAGAAGATAGATGCCTGTAGGCCAAGGAGATAGTTCACCTTTTCTGAAAACTATTATCAATTCTAAAGACTTGGAGCAATCTTAAAAGCTAAGTTAAATTGAATCTAGATCTTCGGTAGCTAATTCTATCAGGGCGATTATTACATGCAACTTTTTAGCTACAAAATATCAGAGCACAGAGAGGCCCTGTTTCAATTTCTTATTGAATGTAAGGTAGTTCCGCAGTCCACACTGGCGCTGGCATTGGAGATGTTAGGTTTGAGGTAAGAGGTAGGCATGAAAAGAGTCAGGCATATATCCACGTGCGTTGTGGGTATTATGCACTTCTCCCAGCTCTCCTATTTCAACTGCAATTTAAGAGTGAAGCTGGGCAAACAAGTGAAAAGAAGACCCAGGAGACCAAAAAAAGTGGAAGCTGGTAGATGTTTTGGCTAATCTAAACACTTGAGAAAAAGCAAATTACTGAGAATTAAATGCCTGTTGAAAGGGAATGACAAAAACTACGTTATTTACTTTTGTGATTAACTGTGCCCTTGCTATTCAGTGGCCTTCTGTGAAACAATCCGAAAAATGTTCCCAAACTGCTAAATACTTGCAAAGGGTTTGAAACCATGAAAAATAAGAAGGTTTTTGTGTTTGTCATTCTCTGATTATCAATACTAGTTTAAAATATCACATAAAACCTCTCAGGAGAGAGGTGGGTTTTTTTGGTTTTTGGGGTTTTTTTTTTTTTTTTTTTATTTTGTTGTAGTTGGTGTTTTTTTTGGGTTTTTGTGGGTTTTGTTTGTTTGGGGGTTTGGGGTGGGTGTTTTTGTTTTGTTTTTGGTTTTGTTTGGTTTTGGTTTTTGTTTTTTAATATGGAATGCATATTGCATCCCATTAGATATGTATCTCTACTCAGTTTGTCAAAATGGACATTTCAAACTGGCTGCCAAGATAAAGGTGTCCTCGTAACTGTGGGCAACTCTCTGAGAATCAGAGAGCTGCTCTTATAGAAACTCAAACATAATTGAGACATTTAAGCTGCTCCAGTGCAAGAAATCATCTCTCTACATCTGTGCTTCCTGGAACTTTAAACACCAGGGACTTCACTGTAATTTGCCTAATACCATGTTCCTGTCAGTAATGACGTCTAAGAATTACCCTGTTAATCTGTCCAATGTCAATTTCACAGACAGTGGTCATCAGAACTCTATTAAATTTCTCCAGGTAAATTCACTTTGCAGGAAGATCCTACATCAAATAGACATTTGTGTGAGCAGGAACTGCACTCAGCTAGGGAGCTCTTCTGGGGCAAGTGGCACAGCACCTTCCCTACAGCCATGTTCCTCTGCCACACAGACTGTGAGTGAACTGAAGGACCTGAGTGATGGCTCTGCACTCTTTCTCAGGCAAAGCTGTGCTGAAACCAGTTATGCCATAAGGCAAGAGTTGTTAGACAATGCCGAGATCAGTGCTCACAGAATGAGCTCTGGTTCTGAAAACTAGACCTAGTGAATCCAGGAGGATATACTAAAGAGGTAGGACTACATTCTAGATGCCCAAGGCTGTGTCTGGGGTTTTTTTAGCAATGATTACACAACCCTGAAAACAAACAAATAGATTCCCTGTTGCCAGTAGCTACTAACCTGCTTGCTGGTTTTATGAAAACTCAGCTACAGACAACAAAACTATACAGAATCTTTCTGGTTTCACAGAAATAAAAATGTCAACTCCTTGCTCTCTGACAGGTATCATATAGAGAGTACAAATATTTCTATACCCGAAGTGGGAGCAGTGATTTGAAAAACTCAAAAATTATGATAAAAGAATGTTTTCTACCTGTTCTTTTTCAGTCTTCAAAATTGTGTATCTTTCACATAGTTCGCTCTGTCAAGAGAAATACAAATGGTTCTGCTCATAAAAAAACCAAAAAACTGTACTATTTATTTTACCATCTGCCATTCCTTCAAACTTTTCTTCCTTGTTTTGCTTGGAGGATCTACTCGTGGTTCAATGCAAGAACCAGGATTTCACTGTGTGTTTCAGAAATTGCATATTGTTTTCTATATTGACACAAGCATTAGTGGTCTATGCATGCAGCAGAAGAACCAGAGAAGTCTTTAACTTTTAAAAATACGCAATTTAATAATAAAAAATGCTGTTGAAAAATATATTGTCTTCTAACACAGTTTGAAAGGTCCTTTGTTATTTAAACTGTGACATATCATGTAATTTCTCACCTCCTCATAGCAAAATGGGCACAATTAATTTTGTTTAACATAGAGCTTATAGGAGGGAGAGAAAATGTTTTTATTTTGTTAAAACCATCACCATTTTTCACAATGTATTATTCCACGTGTTATTGTGAGGGGATGCAAAACAAAATGGAGCTTCAATTTAAAATTAAGTTTTTAGCTAAATTACAAAATAAAGTAGACAGTCAGTAGTAACTGTAGTCAGTAGTTAGTAATCAGATGACAATCTCTGATTGTGCATAAATCCTATAATTAAAAAAAATCTGAAAAGGCAAAAATGCTAAAGAAGAGATAATAAAATCACTGAAGAAAAGTTTGTTTTCTGTACGTTTCAGTAACTTCTTCAAGTGACTGAACTTTTGTGCTTGTTATCTGAATCCTGAAAGGGAATGAAAGATTTAGGAAAAACATTGATTCATACTGACAGTGATAATCAAAGTATTGATGCAAAAACTGTCATGATTGTGCACCTGAAGGACTCACTCATAAAACAGAATCTCAAGGAAGTAATTTGTCTACAATTTTTAAAGAGGTGAGAAATTGGCCTGCAGGATTTGTGAGGTAGATGATGGAAATAACTAACACAGATAGTTGCTTGAAGGGTTGAGGATAATGGTTGCAGGAAATTTGCCCTCTGGAACTGAACCAGTATTTTGACAAAAGCCAAAATTACGAGAAAAAAAGAGGGATGAAAAATCTACAAATCCTGCAGACACCAGCCAATATGCAAGAAGTCAGTGTCTAACTACTAGAGTACAAGACAAATGAGATTAGTACACAATACAGACATATCATCATTGTCAGCTGTCTTGCCTGAGAAGACTCAGTGATCTGAGTCTGTAGACCTAAGGGCGCAAATCACTCACATGCTTAACAGAATCACCTATTCACGTCCTTTGGGATGTGATCACGCCCTACTATTTCCTCCATATTAAAATTACTGAGAACTTCTTTATTTGAATTTCTTGTTTAAGAGCAAAGATGTTATTTTCCATTTACTTGGTCAGATTCCAGTTTGTTTCATAAAAATTTTCCTTTCAATATCATTATATACAATATTTCCATTATTTTTGCTCTGATTTACGGTATATTGCTGCATCCCTCTAGCTACTGCTATTTTCTACCCACAAGGGATATTCTGGTGGAGGGTTGAGATCACATTCACCACAATGGGTTTGCTTCATCAGAAAAAAAATGTTTGGCTATTAAGTGTTCTATGTATATGCATAATCAGTTGTCATTAAAGTCCATTTTAAAACTATCAGATTTTTTTAATTAGTCTGCCCTTTTAAAGTACTGTAAATAATTAGTTCTGTATATAAAGAACACTCAACACAAATATCCTCATT
Source organism: Hirundo rustica (assembly GCF_015227805.2). Classification (NCBI taxonomy): domain Eukaryota; kingdom Metazoa; phylum Chordata; class Aves; order Passeriformes; family Hirundinidae; genus Hirundo; species Hirundo rustica. Next base: position 19,863,832 of record NC_053455.1, read on the forward strand.
TATTTGCTGTCTTTTATTTCAATGACAGCTCATAACAAATCTCTCTTTGTTATACAGGGAAGATTTTGAGCAATTAGAAATAGTAAGAAAAATTAGTTGACTGGCATGAACGGGGCAATGAACAAGCATCAGCTACATAGTACCAGCATAAGCACTCAACTTGACAGTATCAGTTTGCTGTCAGTCACATAAATAAACTGAAACGTTATTGCACTTGTATTTGCACAGAGGCATTTTTATTAATGCTAGTACCAGTCCTCTGTTTTAGATCTGAAAGACAGAGTGGTGAAGGGAGACCTGACAACTTCATCTCACATCAGCAACCAGGCAGCAGCCTGAGCCCCAGCTGCTGTGGGAAAGAGGATAGATTGGTAGTTTGTGAGGTTATATACTGCATTTTTTTCATTAAACTAATAAATGAATGCCTGGATACAGGCCATTCCATGAATATTACTTAGCTTTTTTCCCCCAACATTATACTGGTTTTTGTAAGATTTGTCTTTTCCTACCCATAGTCATTCAGAATACCTTCCAGTTTTCCTGCTGGAGGAGTTAACATGTCACTAGTTTAGCTTTCTCTCCATTCAAATTGTGATGCTGGAGCACAAACAGTAGTTATGTGCATCTTAATCAAGGTACTCTGATAATGTTTAAAAAAAAAAAAAAAATGTGCTCTGTCTGAGCACACAAAAACATGCATCACTGTATATGTGGCCATGAAAATAAGTGCAAAACTTTACCATAAATTATTCAGAAGTATCACATCAAGGGAAATATGCAAACACTGAATTGACTTTGTTATTGACACATGTTTGCAAAGCCTTTTCTGTAAAGTTCTTTGAAAGGCAAATGAGATAGCTCTACTCAATACCAAAATAAACCAAACTCTTAGTTCTTGTATTGGATACAGTGAGAACATGGCTGTCTTCCCAGTCCCTTCACAGCTTTTCCAGCTGTGAATCAGGTTTGTTATAACCTGTCTACCCAGGGTGAAAAAGCCCAGATCTACCCTGTAAAACAGTTATTTTCCACTGAGAAATGTTGAATTTTTACTTCTGTGTTTGTCACAAGGGAGGAAACAGATGAAGTGATTCACTGCTCTGCAGACTTAAAACAGGTTTGCCTAACAAAACATGTATTTTACTGAATGTGCAACTGAAACGTACTTCAGACCGCTAGTTGCAAGAGGTGAATGAAGGGATGAGATGCAGTTCTCTATCAAAACACAGCTTTATTTTTATTCAACCAGAATCTCCACAATCTTAGGCTGGGAATGGATGTATCATCCCAGAAGTGTCCTCCTAATACTCTTAAAGGTATACAGCTAATATTGCATGAAGTTTAGATACATGACTAAGGATAGTACCCTGAGAAAGATATTATTAGCCTCTGTCGATCTAGTTAGCTATGGTTATTTATATTTTAGTCTTAGATACATTTATTCAAAATTTATCAGCAATCTGTCACAATAAAAGAGAGAGATTTTATTTTTTGAGGGTGTTAAAAATAAGAAGGGATTTTGTAAAAAACTATGGATTGATTCTGACTCCATGTCAAACTGCACAGACAACATCTATTTTGATGAAGCAAATTCGAAGTCAGAATGTAAGAAAGAAGAGTAAGAGCTAAGTATGTAGGACAGAATGTCCCATCCTTGCAAGCATCTGAAAAATTACAATATGCTATAAAGGCTTTTTTATAACTGAAAACCATTCAAGACCAAAAATTAATTTGAAGGGGACAGATTACATGCAACATACATTTGAAAAATCTGGTGTAATGCCTTCTTTTCTTCAACCCTCCACCACAGCTAGATGTTTTGAGGAGTTGTGATACCTCCCCTTCCAGACTAAATGGAAAAATTAGAGATGTTTCCCGCCAAGAGGTAAAAAGAGATAAACCTGAACATGTAAGGCAAAGTTAGAGATTTTGTTTTCGAAAGGCAAAGTTAATAGTTGGAAGCTTGATGTTGAAAATAACATGTTTTCCAACCTAATAGACAAATGTAAAAAGATCAAGCTATAAACATACAAATGCAGATGAGACAATATTTTCACATGTAGGAAGAAAATTGAGTCACCAATAAAATTTGAAAGAATTGTAGGGAATTTTCTTGTACTGAATACTTTAAGAAAAAACAATGCTTTATAATTTTTCTAGAAGGAAATAGCTATTGCTCAACTCCAGCTATTAGACTTACAGCAAGTATCAGTAGCCCATTAGTAGCCCTGCTTGAATTTCAAGCAAGCTAAGCTATGAGTCTAGTCATCCCCTTTGATGCTTTTAATACTGTCAAAGTGCTGAATTTCTTCCTTGGCTTTGCAAGTTTTTTATTAAAATTTGTATCAGTGATATGGATAAATCCTTAAGATAATTTTTTTATGATGAGGTGAAAATATCTCAAAGTAATTAATCTCTTATTTTTATGACTGATTTTGTGCTATTTTTAGTAAGAAATTTATAATAATTTTCCACAGACAGGACAACACTGTCTTAATTATCTTTGTATTCAAGGTGTACAGATCAATATTCAGAATATTGTGAATATTTCTTATGTTTCTGATACATTAAAATAATTTTAATCCAATTTCACAAACATTACATTCTCATATCAATTAATTGCTCTTCACAAGATTCAGTTATAAAACTTCATTCCCACAAAAACTGCTATACTATTAATGAATAATATTAATTATTATTTGAGTGACTCCTCACTGCTAAGTTAAAAAAACCCCAACTTGTATAGATCACTTATTTTGTTGTTGTTGCTACAACAGGTTGAAAGTTACTTGAAATAAATATTACAGGAAAGATGTGGACCTGTACAGCTAATTCTCAGTTTTAAAATGCATTGGCTGAGTGGATAGCTGCTGCCAGATAAGAGCAAAGGAAAAGATTTGGTGCTAATAATGTCTAAAGTCTAAAGACAAAGCCCCTTTTATAAGCTTTAAGGTGTAATGTGAAGTAATCTGAGCAGAAACCAAGGACTTGTCATTTGTTTTTTTACTTTGAACAGATTGACAATACACATCAAACATCATCAATCCAGCTACAGCAACAGAAAAACTTAAAGCAGAAGAGGTCACAAGTTAGACAAAAATAAAAGAAATCTTAGGTAGTCCCTGACAGTGTAATTCACATCTAAAACGACATTTGGGGCACGAGAAAATATCTGAATACATCAATGCAAGCAAAATCTTTCAATTAACAAGGAATTACTCTGGTTCTAATTACACATCAAAGTTCATTACTCTTTACGTTACTGAAAAAATGTAGTACATAGAAATTTAAGTGAACCTAAAGTTTTCTTGAATGCAGAAATATAAACATATTTTCCATTATTAGGTTACTAATATTAGCTGCAATGAGATTGAGCCCAAAAGCATTTCTTTTTAATACTTGGCAATGCATTTTAGACATTTAGTGAAAGGAATAATACCTAAAATACATGCCTAAAGTACAGTGATACTTAGCTGTAAGAATAAATATCAAGAAAAGTTGTGGGGTTTTTCCTTTATGAATACATCTGATTGAAAAAGTATTCGCAGACAGCATTATTGTGAGCAATCACACTCCGTTTACCTGACAGTGTACAAGTTTAGATGGTGAAAATTATTTTATTGTCGGTTTTGGAGTTGTCTGTTTCTTTTATGAGAACAGAATATGTCACAAAAGCATTGGAGTCTAGCTGTCATCTGACTCGATCAGAAAGAAGCTGTTACCTGTCAGGTCTGCTATCAACAACAGGAACAAAATAGACATACACAATGTCTAAAACTTTTCCAATCACTTTCTTCACCCCTCATTCACACCTTGTTCACCTCTTGACTTGTTTTGTGAGGGCTAGTCCAGTTTCTGGGATTCACAGACAGAAGTAAGTTGTGGGTTGGTTTGTTTGTTTGTTTGTTTGTTTTTCTCTCCTGTAGATTATCAGCTCACTGAGATGGATTCACAAGATATAGAAGTTATGTCACTTGTCTGCCTGGAGTTGGTATATATCACATAATCAATCAACACCCGTCCAGGCTGTCTCTTTATATCTCTGTTTCTTTGGATCTGCAGGAGATATTTATTTTACTGTATTTGGAACTGCAGGAGATATTTTTTTTACTGTATTAAAAAGAATCTATCTATTTTTTTTTAAAATAATCCTTGTGTCAGAGTACAAAATCAGTAAATAAAATTCTTTTTTAAATTGTGTAATCTTAATTGTGTTGGGTTTTTTCCTAACATTTCTCAAGAGCTTTAATTTTTATCTAAGACAATTTAAAAATTTCAGATATGTTTCTCAATTGAAATTGTATGTGTTGGAATAAAAGGACGTAGTCCATACAGATAAATTTACAATGAAAGAGGTAAACCAATCAAGCGCTTAATGTGTTTAAAGTGTCCTGTGATACGGACTGTGAAATATCAGGATTGTATCAAAGTCCAGTCTCTGAACTTGTTCAGCCTCTGATCCTCTTGCATTTGTTTCTTATTGTGATTTATTAGCACACGTTTATCTAACATCTTTGACCAACTATGTCAAGTAAAAAAGTCTTATTCCTCATTTTTATTTTGGTTTATTATATTTTAGTTATTTATTTAACCAAAGTATCAGAGTCCTTCAGACCATAAACTCCTAAATGTGAAGTGGAAAATAATGGATGAATCATAAGGAATGATCCACTATAAGATCTTTATTTTAGGAAAAGTCAGATCAGCTGATCACCCACTCAAAAATCTTCTGTGAAAAGCTGGTACTGGGAAAATCAGCATGAGAAGCCAGGTTTTTTGGAAAATGCCCTAGGCACGTGTCTCCATCAGACTGACAAGGTTTATCTGTATGCTTAACATGCATTAACACACCAAGATTTGTGGTACTTGCCAGAAAAGAGACATTTATTTTCATAATTCTCTATTTTCAGAAGGACAAATATAATCAATTATTAGACACTCACCAGTTAGACAAGCAAGATTTAGAGCATCTAAACTTTGGATTTGGGCAGCTAGGTAAGTTAACCCAGGCATATCTTTGGATCTTTTTAAAGTAGATATAATTTTAATTTCAAAGGATATTGCAATGACAACTGTCTGGAAGACTGAAAGTGTAAGTTGGATAAATATTCAAAGGATAAATAGGTTTTGCCATTTTTTTATCTCCACACCCAGTTACATAAAACTGCCAGTACATTCTTTTCAGTGTACTGGAAAGTCTCCTGGAAAACATACTGAAGCCATCACATACATGTATGCACCCAAGCCTGCCCTGCAGTCTCAGACAGATGCGGTTTCCAAAAGATTATTATTGCAGTTAAAAGGATTACAAATTTCATAAATTCTGATTATGGTCTTGTATTTCTTTTTATTGATCCTTTTGGGGAGGTTAATATAATAACTTAGATGAGGATGTATCTGCATTTGTTGGGAAAATTTGTTCAGAGCTATGAAAATGACATTGTGAAATAGCTTGACTGGTCTTTTGCCAACATACTTCCCATCAGGATAATGAGAAGGAGTAAGAAAGACCTCAGACTTGTTTACAATGACAAAATAGCAGGTAACCATGCTGCATAGTTTTGCCCTTTAAAATACTGAAAATATAAATGATTTTTTTCTAATGCTACCATAATTATACATTATAGAGCTAATGTTTCAAGGATTTTGGTTTCAAGAGTATCTCAGCATGCAAGGACTTTTGAATATGCGGTCTGCTTCCTTACAGGTTATGTAATACAGCACATGAGACGATATGTTGCCAGAGTACAAAGAAGTTCTGGAACCAAGTAACTCCAGAAGAGAGTGTGTTCTTCTGAAACCTGGCTTTTGTTCCCTGTTTTGCCATTTGAGCTCCATCTGACTTTTAGCAAGTTCTGTAAGACAGAACTACAAATCACATTGCTGCTTAAATCCAAAACTAATATTCTCAAAGTCTTCTGCAGGACTCATTGTAATGTAAAAATTCCCAAAGATATCTCAATTTCTGCCTCTGATTAAGCCTGGAAACAGGGCAGTTTTTACACAGTTTGGCAACCACAACCTACACTTTCCCCTTCAAAGGCAATGCAACAAGCTCCCTGGAAAAGCAATCTGAAGGAAGAAGGAAAGACTGAGAGGCTCCTCATAGGTCTGTCTGGATGACGAGTTTGGATCCGGCAAAGACGGAAATGATTATCTGCACAGTTAATCCAACAGTACGGGCTCTGAAAAAGAAACAAAGCTGCTATGTCTCTTGAGGGTGCATATCCGCAGTTCCAGATTGGAAAGATTTAGGAACCAGTAAGATGAAGCTGTCCTACACAGAGCACCAGACTGCAAGGTACTCTGTGGAATACAAGGACTATAGGCCTAGTTCATGCTTTTCTGCTTGATTATCTGGCTTATTAAAACAAAGAATCCTTTCTAATTACAAATTCCCAGAGATCACAAATAGTGATTTAAAACATTTATCTTTCTCCAGCATCTTTTGTTGTTGTTGTTGTTTTCTTTTAAAAGAGACATATAAAAGTATAATAGTTATAGAAACTGAAAGAATTGATTCAGTAAAACAAATTGTTACTTATCCTAGGGTGCCCAGCACTCTTGGTCTCATGAGGTAATGCATTTAAGAGGTTCTTCCTAATAGCCACACCAGGCTTCTCACTCTGTTCTGTCACTGCTGTTCAGTGGGAATCTTGTACCTTTCCTAGGTGACTCCTGGTTAGAGACAAATCTAGAATTTGAATGGCATACTTCATTGTTCAATTCCTCAAAACTACCCTAATGTGGACCAACTTTGAGTTTAAAGTTTTTAATATCATGAGTGGAAGCTTTCACAAAGCTATTCAAAACCACATCCCGTTCTGCAACCCTTGTCGCAGAGTATTTGTTTCTAACATTCACTTTTGAATGCTTTCCTGTTTGGTTAAATGTTCCATGAATAAAGATAAGTCAATATAGGCAATAAAGAAATTAAGATGTCTAAGGGAGTGTCCTAGGTTACAATGTAAAATGTGCCCAAAGTATGTATTCTATCACCATCTACATGAAATGTTGAAACTAAGTTGTGCACCACTGTTTCCCGTGCCCCCTCCCTCCAGACTATCTTCTGTTAATGGCCCATCAATGCCGTCCTGCATGACTCATAGATAACTCTCCCCAGGAGCTATCTCTGTTTAATAGGCAATCAAGGACCCATTACAAAACTGATAAAATGATATCAGTCCATTGTGAGATGCTCCGCCCAGGGGGAGGAGCCAAGCATTCCCACCTGGATATAATCTGGGATTTGGGACAGCACAGGCAGCCTTACCCACTGGATTCCCAGAGGACAAGAGCTACCAGACCTTTCTGCAAGAACACTGCTTCAACAAGACCACTTCATCTGGACTGTTACCACCACGGTTTCAGGTTGTATTCTGACTCTGTCAGTGATCTTTTGTACCATTGCATGTGTTTTGTTTTATTTTACTTTTTTTTCCTCTCCTATTAAATTGTTTTTTCTGACTTAGAGTCTCTCGCTGGTTTTGCCTTCAAGCCAGCACAGGGAGGCTTAGGAAGAGATGGGATATTTACATGCAAAAGTTTTTTATATAAATGCTAGATGCAATCCGACACTCTTCTCGCTTCCGACTTTGATATTTCAGAAATGTTTAGAGTTGGGCACCTTTATGAACTCCATTACATGTCCCATTCTAAGGAGCTAAGAAGCTCCTTAATAAATGCACATTCCAACTATTTATGGCTTGGAAGTCCAATATTTTTATCTTTAAATTTCTTACAACATAGAATCGTTCCAATTATATTAAAAAAAAATAAAACAAAACAAATCAAGAAGGTTGGACATTTGACAAGGATGTTTGGAATGGTTCTCATGAATGAAAAAGGGGTTTTTAACCAGTAGTAATTACACCTCTTTTTATGTAAACATAACTACAATTAATGCTTTCCCCAAGACTGAGATTTATTCTCCCTGCTTGCAACTTGAGCTGGGTGGCTCTAAACCTGTGTTTCTCATGTTGTATATATTCACAGAATTTTTCAGTGGAGCCTTTCCAGATTTAATAGTTTGAATGAGCATTTTAAGATTTACTAAACTCTGATATCTACTAAATTCTACTTATTATTACATATTTTTTTACAACCCTTGTCTTTTTGCTACAGTATCAAGTTAAAATGTAAGGCCATTCTTTTGCTTAAAGTTCCCAACTCTCCTCCCAAATATATTACAATCCCTTCCTATTAAACCGTATTTTTTTAAATATATATGTAACGAAAGCAATTTTACCCTTTACCTCTATCACCTTTTCTTCAATGTTCTGTGTCAGAATTTTCTATGTATAGCATTTATGATACATAAATCAAATATTGTGCCTATACATGGGGAAGAAGTCAGAATATGAAGAAACATGTGAAGGAATTTCAAAAATTTTGTTTTGAGAACGGCTTCCATAGCTCAGGCAATATTTATTTACAAGGTCAGAGCAGCTCAGTGATTTAATTCTGGGAGAATTATATTCTATGTCTGCTACAGGAAAGCTTTATTTTGATTCTAGCTCCTTTTCCTGGCTGTAAACCAGCTGCTGTGCTTTTACCTTGAATGGAAGCAGCAAATCTTTAGAAATCTGATTGAAAATTAGTTTTGTCACAGCTGTCAGACCTGTAAAAAGACAAATAGGGATAATAGGGATGTGTATTAAAAATCCAGTGGTGCAAGTGCAAGTTTATTCAGTCCTTGGACTGAATGAAATAACATAGATGATATTACATACCAGGTTGCATTTGCATTCCAGGCTTAAGTGAGCTCTAACCATTTCACATCCTTATGAAACATTGTGTGTTAGTATTTCTAATGTTTACAACTATTTAATTCCTCAACACATTCTTTAAAACATTCTTTGGTGTCATGAAATCTTCATTGCATTCCAAATTTTGGTAGATAATATCTAGGTATTCTATCTTTTGCAGGATATTTTATTTCACTTTTCTGGCATCATTATATCAGGCTGATCCACGGGACAAGCTAAATTACCAAGGTTTAGTACTGTACTTACATGGCTAGTGGGGTGGAAGTGATCAAAGAATGGATTTTGTAAACAATCAATTGATTTCCCCACTCTCTAAAATAACTATGGCCCCACTCAAAGACAGTGAAAATCCTAAAGACTTATGTTCTTTCTAAAAAATTACTAAATGTTCCCTGATACCCTTACATATTTCAAAAGTCTTTGTGTAATTTCAAAAAGCTTTACCCTTAACCTAAATAAATTCAATCTACTTTACAGGGCATTTCAAAATAGCAAGAAGATAGAAAATAACAAAATTACCTCCTCATCTATAATTTCTGTGATAATGCTATAGATATGTATTACAGTAAATCACTAAATGAAGAGATACCGGCATGCAAGTCCCTTGACACACACAAATCATTCCAATTACTGCTAACAAACATTGCTTCCTCTTTACAGAGCTGGAGAAAAAAAACAAAAACACAACAACAAAAAAAACCGCTCTTCTGGCTTTGAAAGATTTTAGTCCACAAAAATCACTGAGATATTTGCATGCAAAAACAGGCTTAGGCTTCACTGAATAGCCGACCAGAGCAGTTATAAACACAGCAGGCAAACAGTTTGTTGATAGCACTAGTTAGTTCAGAGGCACTGTGCAATTTAGAAATAAAAGTGTGATTACTCAGTGCTTTATAAAATTCTTTATAAAATTTGCAATAAACAATTACAGAGTGATTCACCCAAATTTTCAATACCTCTCTACTAAGCACATTATAAGGTTCTATATAATTTAATTTTTCTGAATGGATCATTTGTAATCTGAATACAGCACATTGGGGTTTTGTTCTTTATAAAAGTAATGCAATCAAACCTAATCACCATATAAAAGGGGTGGTATTGATAATAATTTTAGGTCTGGGGTTTTTTTACAATTATTGCATTCAAGCTGAGATCAAAAGGTTAACTCTCAATACGTTGCACAGCTATGCACAATTTCAGTCTATTGACTGAGCTATAGATCAAGGTAGCAGCAGTTTCTCTCTGGCTAAAAAGAGTCTTACTTATTTCCTCATCATTGATTAATCCCAAGTGAAATTAATGTTTAATAGCTGCATCATTCCAGTACATGTTCGTTTTGACCTTCTTGTTAAAATAAACATGTAATTCAATGGTATTATCAATATCATTTACTTGAAGAATCTTCTAGTATTTGGAAAGCAGAAGTGTGTGTCTATTTGCTAAAATTGTTTCTTGACCTTTACAAAAGCAGTGTTTTGTGCCTATGTAAGTACAGATTTATTCACAAAGCATTTACAAATTTCCATTGTTAAACAGGGAGAAAAAAAAAGACACTTCTAAATATGGAATATAACAATAATAATAATAATAATAATGTTTGCACAGTGACATGAATTTAATGCTTTATAAATTCTCAAATCATAAGCAGGTGAAAAATTCTTTAGCACCTCCATATTTTAAACAAAAGTAAAGAGGTGACCTCCAGCATCTGTTCTTATTTTGCTGCATGGCAGGAGTATTAGGAACCAGAATTGCTTTTCAGCAGGTGGACCCATCACTTCCTCAATGGTTTGATGAAAACAGGTGGAAACTCTCACAGGCATAAGTACTGTGATGCTAAACTGTGTTATGCTTCCAGTCATCCAGGAATGAGTAAAGTACGTGCAATGAGTCTGGAACTATTTAAAGACATAAGAAGCACCATGATTTTCAAAAGACACAGAGATGGAACTCAAAATGCCTGAGAAGACAGCAGTGAGACAGTCAGTATTGTACCACTTAAAATAAGAACAACCTTTTTCTTAATCATAGATCAGACCAGTCTTCCAGAAAGTACAGTGTGCAGACCAGAATGCACCAAAACCTGTTGTGATCTAAAGCAGGCTCTATCCATTGCTGAAATATTATTCCAGCTAAGAAGGAACTTGTCTCCCTGTCTAGTCAGTTAGCCAAGCACAGGTGGCATCTGGAAATGAAGTTGGATAAAGTGCAGTGATGGATCTATTTTTTTCATGAAGCATTGGACTAAGCTTACCAACATACTTCACATCTCTCCCTAAATTACCTTTGCTCCCTCTCTGGGCACAGAAGCAGTCACTTTGGGTGGAAAAATGACCAATGAGCACCACAGAGCTGCTAGCCCCACAGTGAAAACAGGATGATGAAGCACTGCACTGATTTTAACACCAGCAGGAAACTACACTCCAGATAAACCACTCCTCTTCCCCCACTCCTTACAGTGAGGAAGGGACAAAAAAAGAAAAAAAAAAAGGAGAGAGTGAGAGTTAACAATTTACAAAAAGCTCAAAGCAGTGGAAATAAGGCATGCACAATAACAACAGCAATATTAATAACAAAAGTATACATAAAGAGAGGGTGTTTAATGCATATAAAGATATGCACCACTGGGAACAACATCAGGATGGCAGATGCTCCCTGTAGGACATGTTTGAGTGGTTTCCCCAAAGGACTGGTGACTGCTCCTCCCCACTACACCACATTTGCCAAACAAAGGCATATCATGAGTTAGCACAATTTTGTTTTCTAGATATAGAGAAATGTAAAATGTTTTTCCCTGCCCTAACCGTGGTGTGGGTTGGGGGGGAGGACAAGGACCTATCAAAAAGCAGGCTGGGATATTGGCAGCTAAATTAACTAATGAGAACTGTCAGTGCGACTTTGGAATGGACATTTAAAACTAATCTGCCGCTGACCGCCCACTCTCTTGCTTTGGAAATCTGCAATGAGGTAACATCAGAGGCGGCGGGCGGCCTCGGGTTGGGCCTTGCTGCCCTTTTGGGTGGCCGGGCCGGGCCTAGCTGGGGGTCTAAGGGCCGCTGCCCACACAGAGAGAGCCTGGGCCGGGCCTGGCCGGCGGTCTGAGGGCTGCTGCCCACACAGAGAGAGCCTGGGCCGGGCCTGGCCGGGGGTCTGAGGGCTGCTGCCCACACAGAGAGAGCCTGGGCCGGCTGAGCCCCTTTCCCTTGCTTGCTGGCAGAGGAGAGGGGCCGCTGCAGCTCGGCAGTGTGGGGCCATGTGCTCAGACCACGGCAGAAGGGGCCAGAACATGGCCCAGCTTAATCACCGCTGGCAGCAGAGAAAGCAAGCTCCGCACGTGGCCTTTGCAAGCCTGGGCAAATTCTGGGCAAATTTAACCCTTTTGTAGCAACACGGAACTTTTAAAGCACAATTCTTCCTCGAGAGAAAGAAGAAAGAAAAAAAAAAAAAAAAAAAAAAAAAAAAAAGGAGCGTACATGGAACAGACACTGCATGAAGTCAGTTAGATGAGAAGGGAAAGAACTAATAATATTGGAATAGAATTGAGGAAGTGGACATTTTTAACCGGGCTTTTCTAAGGTAAATTATGAAGAAATGAACTGTTCTTTGCAGCATCTTAGTATTATTTGGGTAGAATGCTATTCTAATTAAAATTAAGGACTGATGTAATAGAGATTTATGTGGGACCTTTGAAACCCTCGCTCCTGGGTCAAAGGGAGGTCTCAGCTTTTTGAGACAAAAATAATTTTAGATCAGAAGAAGCGTTTGTAAATAATACCCCAGATACACTGAGAAGCTCTGCAGATAGAACATCACAGTCTGCAAAAACTCTGGGCGGCAGCAGATGTGTGACACAGAGAGAGCACTGGAGTATTGTCTTGTAGCAAACGTCTTCATAAAAAGATCTTAGAAGGACTCTTCTCCTAGAGTAATGAGTAGTTATGTCTAAGTGGTAAAACTGACTGAAAATCCTAAGTTGTGTCTTTCTATGTTGTTCAATAAGAAAATTAATAGTTTGTAAGAGGAAAGAAGCGTGTTTTAAGGTATCATTCTGTTTAAGTTTTTCTTGTTTCTCAACTTTATTTTTTCTTTTCTCAGTCTTTTAATATATGTTAATAAAAATATTTTTGTTCATTTTTAAGCTTAAGCCTGCTTTGTTTATTTTTCTCCTAATCTCTCCCTCACACAAAAATATTAACACTAAAACCCCTACAAGGCAATATGGTGGGGGAGCTCCCGTGGCCATTTTTTCCCCATGCCCAGCTCAAAAGCAATGAAAAGCAAGGACAGACAAACCCCTGGAAGCCAGGTCACATGAGTAGGCTTGCGCAGCCGCTTCACTGAGCTTAGTTTAACTCAGTTGCTTGCGCTGTCACTTCTAATAGTCAGCTGCACCTTGGAGATGCCCCTTCAACATCACACCCAGAGTGGCACTGCTGCCTCCCCTCAGCACCATATCCTGCAAAAATGTCCTGGGGGAAAGGGGGGTAGGAAAGGGGAAATAGAATAGGGGCTCCACAATTCCAATGTTGACAGTCATTGCTGGAGTGAGCAAGACCAGACAGTGCACCTCTGATTCAGTGACACAGTTTTTCTTGCCAAAACCAAGGGCCAGCAATGCTGTCGGTGATACAGAGTAACAGCTTGGTCACACCCACACAGCACCAAGCCCTGCCTTCCTCTCTGTAACTGGGAGGAGCATATATTCAAGCCATTTCAATTAACTCAGGTTAATTTTATGTGTGCTAGTTTTGCAGTTCCCTCTGACTTACAGGCACTAAGCAATAACAAAACACAAACACTTCCAGAAAACAGCACAAGTGTTACTTCTGGATTTCTAACCATGTTTGTTTCCAGGGATGCAGTCATAAAAGTACATAACCACCAAAGAGTTTTCCTTCTGTGAATAATACATGCTTTATAAACCTTTACTCTTGAAGCATTAGCCACACTTTCAGGAGGTAATTGTGATCATTCCCATATTAAAGCTGGAAAATGATGCATAGCTCCTGTGATTGACTTTGCCAAGGTCAGGAAATGATTTAGTGGTGCAGCTCAAAATAGCTTATTCTAAGTCCTCTGTTGTAACCACTAGTCTCCATTTTCTCCATCAGGAAATTGCCTCTGGGAGAAAAGAAGATTTGAGGATGTGGGAAGAGAATATATACACATTTGATAGTCAATACTGATGAAATCAGGTAATACTGCTCGCCACTAGTTAAAAAACCTGCCATGCTTATCTAGATGTAATCATCATCTAATGATTATTTCTTGCTGTATCTTAAATTATGTTCTGTCACCTTTCCACTGACAAAGCCTTTATATCTTATTATTGCATTACTTACAATGTCTGCCGCCAGCCCACCCAGCATGCTTCTTAAATAATTATAAGTTATACTATGTTTCTGGCAGCAGAGACAAAGAACTCTATTCCTACCAACAGCAGATTAGCAATCTCCTTCATTAACAATTGTAAAAAATATTCTGTTATTATGAATAGCATTTTTCATTACTGTTATTATTATTTAACATCAAGCTACATGCATCAGCATGTTTGAGATGGCAGGGCTTCCATTCTCATGGTAAGTCCTGCCCTAAGAGCATTTCAGTGACGGGTTATACATCCCTGTTTCTTGTGTCTTCAGAAATTTAGAAATCCTTTGCCGGGCTTTCTCAACACTTTTAACACCCACATATGCTTTAAAGAATAATCTCTCTGATCGAGAGAGTTTCTCTTCCTCACACAGACACAGATAAGGTCCTCTTTTCTAGGTTTTCATTTTAGTGTGGGAGGTGGTTCCCTTCAAAAAACTGAATTTTGCTTCATTGCCGTTGGTTTTGTTTATTTTGGGGTTTGGTTGGTTGGTTTTGTTGGTTTTGCTGTTCTACGCTGTATTTGCAAGCTATTTGTTCTAGCAGAATTCTAGCAAAGATGTAAGTTTTCATTTTTCCTTAAAAATTTTGTCACCATTGGGGGTGAAAAAGGGGAAGATATACTTTGGAATGCTTTGTGAAGAAAACATTCCACTGTTATTACACATAATATTTACTGAGGGGATTTCATTTAGTGACAGGAAGATTTTTCGATCCCAGTCAGTTGTGTAGTCCAATCAACTGCAACTTCTAGACATAATGAAAGGAATGACAGGGAGGTAGGAAAAGGTAGCCAGGGTGGAATTACAGTGGGATAAGTTTGTGCTACATTTAAAAGAAATGGTGGGAGAGTGCCCCGTCCTTTGAGAATGATTTCTTGCCTAAGTTTCTTCAGAAGGCTGAGACATTAAAAAACATCTGTCCTGACTTCAGTACATCTTTAAGCGTTTTTCCAGGTAATGAAACAAGATTGCAATTTTAAAGTGTGTACTTCCTGTGCCCAAAACAACCTTTAAGCAATTACCGCTCCCCTTTTTCTGTCATGGGGGGTGGCTCATACCTGCAGGCAGAGAATACTAGGGTGGCAGGGATGGTGACAGTCTTCTGCTGCTGTCCCAGCCTTTTTTCTAACATCTCCTAGCACAGTAGGATGGTCCACTGAACAGTTCAGTAAACACTTTAGGATGCTCGATATTGACATTGTTGGAAATGATCCAGATCCATGTCTTTTAGAAGTATTTATAAATCACATTTATTTGTCACTCCAAAGGGGTTGGTAAGCTAGGGTGGAAGATTGCAGCAGGCAAAGACAGTAACCATTTTGTTCAGTCTAGCTAAGTCTGCTGGCATGATGATGATACAAAATGCCTTAAAGAACAGAAATGTTCTGCTGTTGCAATGTATGAGAGAAAAATACCCTTCTTAGTCAGGATAACAACTAGTAGTCACCTATAGTCACTGTACACAGTTGTAATTCACTCTCAGCACTGATCACAGCCATTTCTGAACTGAGAACTGTCATCATACAAGTCCTAGGGAGAGAATTGAAACCTTGTGCATGCAGCAAATAGCCATCTCTATTTCAGTGTCATAGGTTTCCCAGATATCTGCTTCCACTGCTAGATTTCTTTCCACTTCTCAGAAAGACAGAAAAATACATATTTGTGTAGTATTATGTGACACTGGATCCCACGAATTGTCCTCGCAATTAGGTCTCATTTTCACAAATTCCCTTACTGAACCCAGAGCAACATGGTCCACTAGAAGTAAGAGTCATATTTACAGAGCTGTATACAGATATAACTGGGTCCTTGCCTGCATGGGGAACTGGTTGATCACAACATATTTTATCTGGAAAATTTAATGTACACCCACCCATAGGAATAGCAATACAGGCTGTATCTACACTTAGAAACATGAAGTTTAGAACAGGAAAACTGTCAGTTTGGCTATTGGCTATTTTCATCCATTCTACAGTAGATGATAACAGAAATTTCAAACTGAATATCCAGAAAACGCAAGATGCAATTATACAGAGGAAAGCCCCATCTGGATTATGACATACTGTATTGATTCACCATGTGCAAAAGAAATTAACTCAGTAAACTAATATAGATTGTGCAATCAAACTTTCTACCTTAATGTATATATCCTAGGCTTTTGAAGAAGGAAGCATTAGGTTGGTAGATCTTGTGCTGGTTTTAGTTCCTAACCAGGAGGAAACATCGAATTCGCGTAATGGTTTCACATTCGCCTGTTTCTGTTTGCCAAATTTAGTACAGTGGTCTGAGTGTTTATTCTCTTTTTCCCTGTGCGAGATAGGATCAGGAGAAAAGCAAAGCAGGTCCAAACTTAAAGGTATAAAGATAGATTTATTAACACACACTATAAGAAGAAAAAGAGAAGCAAAATGAAACTTTCAAAACTCCTCCTCCCCCACCAGCTTCTTTTCTTTCTCCTAGCTAATGAATAAAGACAAAACTCAGAACTCTAGGTCAGTACCACTTATAAAAGTCTTTCATTAGTCCTTTTAGAGAGAGGACTCTTTCCTGATTTGTTGTGGTTACTTTCCACAAGAAAGAACAGTCCACTTGTGGCTTTTAACTTTCACAAGAGCAGCCCCCCAGGGGAAAAACCTGCAGTTGTGAACCTTCCTTATTACGTAGCCTTTCTTGTAGCTACATATGGGCCATGGACTCACGCATACTGGGGTGTCATTTTAAAAATTAACAATTCAAACACAAAGGATATTCTTCATCTCAGGGAACAGAGATGTCTTTTTGTTTCTTCACTGGTGCAGAGGGCTTCTTATCTCTCTCTGTTCAAACATCTCATAGGATCACAGGTACTAATTCAGTATTCACTGAGTCAATTACAGATACCTTTGCTCAAATCCAAATATCTGAACAATCGTTTTCCCCAATTCATATTTACCACAATTTAAAGGGATATTCTAGCATATTACAGTCTCACAGCTCATAGGAGATTTTCAGCCTAGGACCAAGGCATGTTCTCATCTCTTCCACTCTTCCTTCACTGACTCTAATATCTTCATATTGTCCTTTTACACGTCCCCAGTTTGGCCTTTTCTCTCACTTAGAGAAGGGTTAGGGCTTTGGAAGTTTCATCTGTGCGAGGAAAGAGTTAATATCTTGGTCAGGGCCTGTGGTGGTCATGTGACCTCATCCAGGTGGCAGCCTCTAGGATTTCAAAGCCGCAGGACCAGGAAAAGAGAACTCAGGCCGAGGGATCTTGGAGCAGCCTAGCTGGTGGATGCCTCCTGCCCAGCCTTTGGTGACAATCGGGACGGACCTGACCCAACTGGCCCTGTAGCTGCTATCAGGGGCCTGGCAGACATTTCCATTGGCTCAGCCAGGAGTGAGGTAGGTTTGACAGTTAGCTGGATGTTAATCTGTAGCCTCCCCTTCCCTCCACCAGCAGCTGATGGGGCCCAGGGGGCACAGCCAGGCCAGGGCCAGCTCCCCCCAACACGGAGGAGCCTGGAGCGTCCTCAGGGGCCGGTTGTTACCTGCTCCTCTGGCCGGAAGGGAAAAAGGCCAGCTCACACACAGTCTCAGCTTTTTACATGTATTCCAAAAGTTGCATCCAGCTTCTTCAGTGGTTAAACAATACGTCAGTATCTAAAAGTTGGCCTCTGATAGGTCCCTGTCCTTTCCACGGGAAATTAATAGGTCCTTACAGGGTTACAGGAAGCTGTTTCTCCTTTAACTAGAAACCAATCTGTGTTAACCCATGATAATCTGCTGCTGCGTTCTGTGTATTCGAATGGATATGGCAATCAGCAAAGTAGCTATTGCAAGGTTTCCAGATAGTTTTGTATTTAGCATAATTCTGATCTAATAATATGTGGATTTTTGCCCTCTACACAAAAAAAAGTATTTTATTTGGTATTTTCTTTCTAAGAGTAAGAATCTTGACTAAATACACTTCAAAATACTTTTGATTATGAGCTATGGGCAACTGAACCATCCCACTGCTGAGAGATATCAGCATTATTCCAGAAACAAAATCTTCCTGTTTGCCCAGCTTCCTCTTGTACTTCAAAGTTTGACATTTTACTTCTTAACTGACAAAAGTACATAAGAAATTACACTTTCAAAAGCATTCTCCTTAAACTTTTTCAAAAAGATTGGATACTAAGACAATAATGTTTTATATATTATCAACAAATAACCTCACAAACCTCTTCCAATTTCTGATGCATCTCTTTCTTTTCATTATTCAGTTGGATAAACAGAAGCAGTTTCTGGGTTTTGAGCTTCTGCATCTGCCACTTCATTCACTCCTAAAGATTTCACCAAGACACTATGAAATTTTATAACTTAAAATATTATGTTTGAGAACACAGAACTTTCTTAATTATTGAAATGTTAAACAGACCTTAAGAATTATTTTATGGTGGCTAATAAGAATGTATTTATTATGGTGGTGGTTGTGGTTACTGAAGCTGTGGTTGGGGTGATAAGAATGCCTGTTCAAAATGCACATCTGAGATAAAGATCCCAAAGAGACACTCAGCAAAGAGAGAGGAAGCAATTGTGTAGAAGCAACCATAAATAGGAGAAATAACCCACTGTGACTCCATGTTTTATGCTGGATAACATCTAATCTCAAGGCAGCTTTCTTTGGAAAGAGTTAATTTGTTTGTTTGCAACATTTTGATTTGATTGTCTATCTTTGCTTGATTTCATGGCAGTAAGACATGACAACAAACCCGGTGATACTGCACAGAGATGTTTATTATGAAGAAATTTGTATTAATGTATTAATTTTTACTTTATAAAAAGCACTTGGTTAAGGACAGCTTGTAATGTTTGAAATAACAGTGAAGACATGTCCAATTAATCTCGTTACTAGTCTTTATTAAGGGTAACTCACGCAAAATGATGGGTCAGTTTAATGCACATGAGCCTCTAAGTGTGGACATAGGCATAAGAGGCAGCAAAATACTTACGGGAATTTCTGCAAGAGAGGCTGTCAGGATTGCAAAACTGCTCCACAGAAACAGCATTTTCCAGTGTTTTAAGGGAAGAATAAAAAAGCAGTTGGGAAAACTTAGCTGTGAGGTGATTCACATAGGAGACTGTAGATGTTTCTCAGTTTAGTTCTGTGTATTGCAAGATACCGATTCTTTGGTATTTTAAGTAGATTTTCCTCTGAAATATCATGTACCTCCTGAACAATAGAAATCATTCCCACTCTCTTTTTTACTTGACTAAAATTATCCTGCCTTACATATAGTAATAACTCTATAAATGTGTTCTGCTACTGAAAGAAACTCTATGTCTTTGCAGGGAAGTGTGAAGCTAATAGGGAAAGACAATGTGGGACACCTTGTTTTGGTAGCACAGACCCAAGACAGCTCACAGTGTTCGTGGACAGCTGCCACCAAAATGAATTAGAGTTAGAAAAATCCTAGAGTTAGAGAATCAACTATTTTCTAAAATGTTCTGTAGTGGTACAAGAGTTGTTTTATTAAGTTATTAAGTTATTTTTGTAAGATTTATAAGTTATTTTTGTAATGGTTCTGTCCACTGTACCCCCCTGTGTTCTGTAATAGTTTCCCCCCTATGAGTTAGTTATTTACAGACGTTTTATGTCAATCATTCCCCCCTGCACCTGTCCCTGTCAATCCCCCCTCTCTCTTCTTGGTCGCCCTGTCTGTCACTTCGAGACCCTCCCCTGGATTCTGGAAAGGTCCAGGAGAGCCGTCGAGTGATAGGCTGGTGCCCGGGGAATCCCCTTCTCCCCTGCTGTGATTTGTTCCTTGTTCAGAAGTTGACACCCCCCTGTTACACCCCTGTGTTCCCTGGTTGGCTGACCTGTTGTCATCACCCCTGGATCCTCCCCCATTTATAAGTGGCTGCAAGGCTTTGATCTGGGCTCTCTCTGGGCAGCAGTTGTCTGAGGCAGAGCTCCTTGCTGGACTCCCCTTAATAAACTACCTTCTACCCTGCTCAAAGAGGGTCGACCCTTTTTCCGTCGCCTCAGTTGTTACGCCATCAGGTCCGCTCACCTTTGTGGGGAACCAAGAACCCACCAGGAGGAGGTTACTCGCCCAGCCTGTAACCCCGACCGATCCACGCTGCTGCAGTGCAGAACTGAGCTAGCCTGTGGTCAACGCCTGCTAGGTGTGAGGGACACAGCAACAATGTTCAACATAGTCAAGATCTTTTTAACTACTTTAAGGACTCCTCATAAGTACATGAAATATGAAAGCCAATCTAAGGGACAGTGAACACCATCTTATGGTAGGACAAGCACATCACCACCAACTACAGGAGTTCCAGATGTCAGCTGTCACAGTATGCTGTCTCGTAGGAATGTTTCCACATGATGAGCAGCCGAGTCTCAAGTAAGTCATCGGTAAGTCTCTTCTTGGTTTCCCCATCACTTGCCAAAAGGGAGTGGTAACACCTGCTCACCCCATACTGTGTATTTGCTTCTCTCTAGGAATTCGTTAATCAGTTAATGGCTACAAAGCAAACAAGGAAATATTAACAAATATTCACTCAATTTAGAGGTGTAAATTGGTCCTTGCTAGTAGAGTTTTCTCACTATGCAACACTTTGCTTATTAAAGTCTGTCACCTGATGCTATTACAGCTGATAATTGAGTCAATCTCTCCAGGAGCGTTTCAGCGTTTTGGACAGGCCCTCCTTGGGAGAGTTTTCATGCTGAATACACTATTTTGAATGCTACTGATAATGTATTTTTTAATCTATTTCTTATGTAATCCTCAAGTCACTCTGAAGAGTCTGCATTAAACTTAAAATAGATGCCAACTTGGGCCTTAGATTTTCTGTTATTATTTTTTCCTCATATTAGGAACTTAAATCAAGATAACACATTGTCACCAAAAGAATTTCTTTCTCCTCTTACCTTAGGAGCAGAAAACAAACAAAAAATTATGCCTAATGCTGTTTCTTTTTATAAAATATTTCTGCATTCTGTGGTGGATTCATTAGACCCCAACAATTACCTCTTTTTGCGCCAAGACCAACACACTGGATTATTGAGTCATTCCAACTTTCTGTTATCCAGAAAAATGCGTGTAATTAATCCCCACAAGTAGTAGCAGCTTCATCAAGGGAGACTGATTAAATCCAATTTAGAATTATCCTTCACTTCTGTGGAACAAAAAGACTGAGCATTCAGAAATCCTTTACAAAGGATGATAGCTGAACTTCAGTCTAAATATAAAGTCAGAGGAACCTTTTTTATGCCATTGTTTTTGCTTTGCATGTGCTTAGAAATTGTCTCTGAGATTAGGAATGCACAATCCTTGAATATTTTGAGCGTTTGCATGGTAAACTGTCAAGTCCTCTCAAGACTTTATACTTCGTTAATGAAGCAAAATAAACAAGTAGAAAAGGGTTCTAAAAGCTGAAATGACTTAAGTAATGTTCTCATAGTGCTAATTCTTTTATGACAGTGTATACTTAAGGTGCAAGTGCTCTCATTTTAAAGCACACCTTCTTGTCAGCTGAGATGACAGAACTTTTTTAAGAGACTCATTGGGACTCAGTGTGCCAGTCTGTCTCCTAAAAAAAAAAAAAGTAAACAGTGTTTTTGTGTGGGTTTTTTTAGTCAGAGGAATTTTTTCATTACATTGCCCTTTAAAGATCTGGTTTTATACAACAAAGATGCAAAGAACAAACAGGTGGTGCTGTCTATAAATACAGAATCAAAGCCTAAAATAACATTGGGGTTGCAAGGGACTGCTTGAGATTTTTTAGTCCTAGCTCCCCATTAAAGCAGGCTCACAGGATTGCTTCCAGGTGACTTTTGAATATATCTAGAGATGGAGACTCCACATTCTATCTCTAGGCTGCCTGTTGCAGTGCTGTGTCACCCTCAAAGAAGTTTTTCCTCATATACAAATGAAACTTCCTCCAAACTTTCTGTTTGTGAAAGTCTGTTCTGTTTCTGTGTGTTGCCTTTCTTCTGTCTCTGCTTTATACCACTGAGGTCCTGGCCTCATCTTCTTCATACCTTCACTTCAGACACTTAATGTACATTGATAAGACTCCCTCTCAGCTGACTCTTCTTGAAGCTAAACAGGCCCAACCCTCACACTTTCCCCATAAGTCAGGTTTTCCCGACCTTAATCATCTTTGTTGCCTTCCACTGAAATGACTACAGCAGCTCCAAGTCTCTTCTGTCCTGAGGAGCCCAGAATTGGACACAGATTGCCTCACAGGGACTGAATAGAGAGGCAGGATCACCTCCCACAACCTGGCAATGCTCTTCCTAATACACCCCAAGACACCACTGGCCTTCTTGAAACCACACACAAGAAACGACACACACACACACACACACGGAAAAAAAAAAAAAAAAAAATATATATATATATATATATATATATATATATATATATGCAACCAGTATGGTCTGAGGAAGCCAGAAGCCAGGGTCTGGAAGAACAGGGGAAGAAGAGGTGACTTTGGTTTAAAATGAACAGATTCAAATACTTGAAAGGTTTCAAGGCTGTCAAGCTGGAGCCAGAAAAACTCATATTGTTTGTCAGCACCTTAGAACTTCACATAAAAGTAAAGCATTGCTTTTCAAACCTCTTCAATTACATTTTCTACTGCTCTGCAACACCCAGGGTTTATTCTAACCCGGTTCTGCTCTCATCTTTTCTCCCCATCCTACCATTGAATATTTCATCCTTCTATTCACAGACTGGATTTTCTGTTATTTTTTTTTTTTTTTTTTTAATTCTTTCTCATTACTATGAATTTTATGTGCCCTTCTGGCAGTAAAAATCCCTTTTCTCCAGTCACATGACTATAGCCATTAAAAATCATATGTTCCTGGGGAGATAATGTACTTTTATTGTTTTAGCATGAAAATATCAATTGTACCTCAGGTACATAATGCAATCTGCTCAATAGTTTGGAGCCAAAATATGTTGTTTTCAGGTATTCAGTGCTATTACACAGATTACCTTCTGCTTCTGTTGTTGTTTGTATTGATTGTCCTCATCTATCTAAATTGCAGGTGTGGCTATAAAGTTCCTAGGGAAGCCTGTCCAGATCCCAGCACAGAATTTATTAACAGATATAAAAAAGACTTTTCCTAGAAAATCTGAGGATATAGCAATGGGTTGAATTAGTTAGTATTCTCTTCATACCCTGGCACATGATCAGTGTTCCAGACCCCACTAACGAGTCTCATTACCTCACTACATTCTTATCAACTGTCTACTGTGTCTTTGAGTTACTTCCTCTCTTTTCTTGCTACTAGTCTTATTTCAGAAACCTTTTTTGCAAAAACCAACAAACAAAGCACAGAGCCAAAAAAACCCAACAAAAACTGAAAACTGAAGACTGAACTCAGTTTGGCAAAAACAAGTAATTACAGCAGTGTGCCTTCATTGATCTGAGCGGAGATACATATGAATCAACATTGGCACTCAATGTACTGGTATCTGTATTACTCTGCTTCTTGTGTTGCTGTCAGTTTTCTTTTGCTTATTTTCATGGATTTTTTATCTTTTTAGATGATGGATAAATTTCTTGTTTGTGCTCAACCTACTATTGTTTTAAAACATTTTTTGCTAAAAGGTAAGCCTGTGACTAGTCCATTGAGGCTGCTGCAATACTTTATGATTAGATGGGGTGTTAGCGCAGGGATGTAGCAAGGACAGTTTAATGAAAGTGTCACTGAGAAAAAGTATCATATGCATATGGCTATGGTCAAAGCAAAGAAACAGGAAAAGCTCATCTCCATGGTTAGGCACTGAGATTACACTGGGGGGACAAAACACTCCTCTTTAGAGGCAAGACTGCCTGCCAGAGATCTGAAAGTTCATGGTATACATTTGACACTCCTCAAGCTATTTTCTGCTGTTTCTCAGAAGAATTCTACTGGCTTTTCTGATGCCAAAGGCATATGTAGTACAGTCATTCGGTCAGGTTCTCAGCAGTCATTAGATCTTTGTAAATTATCTCTGCTCTTCTCTGGGACAGATTTATCCAGAATTTGTTCTTCACTGTTGATAATATATGATTATATATTTCATATATATACAGACAAGAAATATGCCTTTGGCAATTTTAAAGTTTCACATTAAATTATAAAATTATATGAATTATAAAATTCATCCATTGAGGATTTACATATTCCTTTGACCATAGCTCTGCACAAATCTGTTGACTTTTCCTTTATGCTTTTTCATTATATAAGTATTTATTTCCCTAATTATTAATATTTTTTAGAACTTTTTTATTTTATAAATGTTCCTTGTTCATTTATTTGATGTATATCAACTGGTGATAGAGAAGAAAACAAAACTGGGGAACTTACATTTTCGATGGCTTTTGACTCAAAATGAGGAAAGAAGGTGCTTCCTTTAATGAGAATACCTCCACTCAGAAGGAGACAGGAGGACAGATTGCAACACCAGGAGGGAAAAGAGATGTCAGATATAGCGCAGGAGGTAAACGAAATGTTTCCTTTGACTACTGGTAAGACAGTTTGCATGTATGGTTCTGGGATTAATAGAGCCTAATTGAAGACAAATTTGTTCTTACTAGTCCTCAAAAATTTGCTTTGTTTTTGAACATCCTGTTCCACTGTGACCCAGTTCTCTAAAATGCTTGAGAGTGCAGGATGCAGACAGAATTTTTCTCTTAGGTGTATAGGTACAGTTTTGAAACTATTTCTAGATTTTTAATAAGTCTGTATATAATCATACATGTCTGTTAGTGCCGACAGATACATGTGTGGGTGTTGAGTATTTGTATGTATGCTTTTGTTTTCATAGTTTGGAAATAACCTATGATACTTTGTCTTTCGTCCTGTTTGTTTCCTTTTTACTGTCTTGTAACCTTCTTTCCTAGCAGACAACTAAAATCATACTCTTCAGAGACTGTGCCTCGTGATGTTTTACCCCATAATTCACTTTGGCCAACCTCCAAACATGAAAGTAGTCCCTGTTTCACAACACACATGCCTGATATCCATTCAAGTGCTGTCTCTGTTACTCCACATAATGGAACCACATCACATTTCCTTTACTCCTGTGGTTTCATTTTCGACATGACTTTGGAATCTCTTTTAAAGATTCATATATAGGTATGCATGTAAGTAATAAGTACCAATAAACATGATGAGTGCACAGCCAGCTGTCTCCATCCCAGACATATTTTCCGGACACTTATATCACACAGAAACTGAAAATAAAATGGTAGTATGTGCACCATTAAACAGCCCGGTCATACATACAATTAGTGCAGATTTTCACTGGGACTAAAGTTGTGGCCCTAAACCATGATTAGTGCCTAATGCAGCAGTAGGTAAATTGTCATGTGATGCAGCAGTGCTTGTAGTCTAGATTATTCCCATTCTACCTGGTTATAGCCAACATTTACTCATCCAAATGTTGTTCATCCAGAAAATGCAAAACTGTTTTACTAATTTGCATGAATACACAGTAAAATGGTGCAGTCAAGCAGCATGCAGAGCACCTCCAGATAGCCGGCACCCATACAGCACAAAAATCATGATCATCCTGGAATGACAAACACACTCCACCTACAGGCAAGAACCGACATTCTTACAAACTTCTGAAAGATTTATACTCCTCAGTTCATAGCTCTGGTAAATGGGCTGCTGCAGACATATGTTAAAATCTAAATCCATTTATTATCCTATGCATATATATTTCATTAAAATATGCTGTGTGGATGAAGGGGGATATTAATGTATTCATGTTTCTCTCTCTGTTTTCTGATTTGGTTTCTTTTATCAATTTTTCCCAATTTATTTTTGATTGTTTTCTATTCCTCAGAGGCTAAAATTCAATATGTAAAAATGCTTTTAAAAAGGTGAATCAACTTCTAATGTCAAATTCAATAAGGTCAGCTACCACAATCTCATCACTTAACAATATAAAGAGAAAAGACAATGATGTCCCACATTTCTGCTATTTTCAGAGACACTCTGACTTGAAAATTAAGGATGATTTACTGCAGTGCTTAGAATCCAAACTGATATTCAGAAAAAAAAGACATCATACAATGATTTTTCTATCCAGTTTATTCTGAATCCTATAGCCATCAATACACTCTAAACTCCAGAGAAGTAAAGGCACAAATGTAGAGTTATTTTCCTTACCTTCTTTGCAGGGAAAAGCTGAATTTCAGGTGCTCATAAAGTCGCATAATTAGTTATCATGGAACTGCTGATTTAGTTTTTACATGCTTTGGAGCATTGCATGCCTGCAGGTACGGCACAAATTGAGGGTCTGCTTGAAGGGAGCACCACTAGGAAGCACCATCTCCAGTAAGCAAAGCTCCTCCTCAGATTCATCACAGCTCAAAAGATGTCTCTGACAGCTGCAACTCCATGAGGACTGCAGCCCTGCTGTGTAGCTGGGAATGTCCCACTCCAAGGATGGATAGCTGTAATACCTTTACAGGTGAAATGAACCATGCAGTCTCAATATGACTGCTCAATCCTTGCCAGTAAAACTTGGTAAACAATTTAAAAAAAAAATCAGCATGAACTTACAAGTATTATGGGAAAAGGGTTTTGATAAAATGGAGATGGATTAATTTCAGGTTATTCAAAATTCTTATTCAATTTTCAAAGTAAATGTTTCATTTAATAAAGAGATTTGTATGGTTTTTTTAAAAATTTAATATCAAATAGTATCAGAGTTTGCCTTGTGTTTTCCAAAATAAATTATTTAGGATTAAATTCCCTCCACTTTAGATATTGAACAATATCTAATCCTAAGACTATAAACATACTTATCCTGCAATTAGTGTTCATGAATAAAGCAGGCTTTTTTGCCAAAAAACAAAAGAAATTATTTTTAAATATCATAGGGCAGGTTTAATCTAAGTCAAAGTCAGTCTAGAAAAATAAACAGTTTGAATAACTAATTGAGAAGGTAATATCTTAATCCCTAGGGTTCCCTGTTTCTTTCTTAACTTTCTATGAAGGGAGACAATAATGATCTTACTCTCAAACAGCTCTTTACATCTGTATAAGCACAGGTGTTTCCCACTCCCCAAGATTTCAGTACTCTGTCCCAAATCTTCTGAGGTATATATATTTACAGAATTTAAAAATTACTTTACTCCCTGTACTGTATTTCACTTCAGTCAAAACATTTTCGGTGGTGAGTTCATTTTCTCATCTGATGCAGTGCAGCATTATGCATCTGCCTAAGTCATACCTTGTGAATGTTCTACTTGAGCACAAGGATTTTGCTACATAATGTTTACATTTTAAGTTCTTTGCTGAATGTTGTTCATAGCATAGATCTTATTAAGGAAACAGTCCAGACATTTCACATGTTGTTTGTATATACTTTATTCAGCCCTTGCTCTGATATTTTTTATTAACAATGCCTCACATGTAATTTTTTATGTGTATTTTTCAGTCCCATAGTAGCTATTTATCTATTAAGTGCTCTAAATAAAGCCAGCCCAAGATTTTATTTGAGAATTGAGCATTCAGATGAGTTCTCTAAAAAATACTGTATTAACATGATCAGAAACTGGCTTTATTTTGCTCTTTCTGTTTAAGTGATACTCCTAATTTCAGTGGTCTTAGTTCTAATTTGTATGGATGTGAGGGATATGAAAAGAATAAGATGTGAATTATTGTATGACGGTATGGAAATTGAATTAAGTTTCGTGCCATAAAAGAATCTCTACCAGTCATTTGAAGTTATTTTGTATATTCCTTCAAAAAAATTTTACAATGTTTATAAGAAATAATCAGCATTACAGAATTATGTTCAATCCTTGGGAAATTGGTATTTTCATACCAGTACAGTTGAGCTCAGGTAGCAAAAGCCCCACCTCCCCTTCTACATTTGATTTTAGTGTCTTAATAGCAGATGACGTGATAAAGAATTGTACAGAAAGAGATCAGATGCTGTAGAGAATCCATACTATAACCGCTGGATTTTTTAAGAGCACGTAGACTAAGGTTGAATAATTATGCAAAAGATAAATCATCTAGCCATATAATTAATTTGGAATTACAATGACAATAAAGGTACAGTTAAATTCTTATTGATACATTAAAATTGTGATAAATGTTAATATATTTAATTGGTATTTAACAAGATAGCTGTAGCAAGTTAATTAGATATCCATTTACATACTTCATAAATGTCAGCATTTTTAACAATTCAGCCCACATTTAGAATACAGCCTTGAGTATTCCTGGATGCAATAGGTGTGATAAGTAACACTAGCTCCATTTCCCTTCTGATCCTTTTATCATGGGCAGGATGAAATTAGAATTAAATTTCCCTTCCCCTTCTTCTTCCCATTAACTATCTGGACTTCATAAATATAAAGACAAACTAGATACTAATAACTTCTGGACAATTTTGGTGTTAATACGTCTGTGCCTCCCCTTCACATCTCTAAATTATTGTTAAGATTCAAGCTGACTATTTACAAATGAAAGAGATCTATGTTCACCATGATTATTACTTGCCTTGATAAATTTGTGAACTGATGATGCTAGAAAGTAGAGAGGAATTAAACCCAGAAGCTCTGTCAGCCTTTAACTAACTACCCCACATAAAATGCAAGAATGTAAAAAGTTATGTATGGGAACTTAAGAGTCACTTTAAAAAGCCAGCTGCAAGCAGAAAATGTCAAAATAGTTTGTCAAGTAAGTTTATAACACTTCTTCATTATCTTAATCATAAGGATGCATAAAAATGGCTATGAAGATAAGCAGATCTGCTCTTTCCCAGACACCCCCCCCCCACCACCCTTTTTTCTCCCTGACACGAAGATAAAATGAGACTGGAGAGGTTTTTAAAGATAGCCTTAAATGAAGAATGATGATGGTGCTCTTAGATTTTCTTTGAAGAACATATTATATAATGCCTGAATAATGCCATAATAATAAGAGAGATAGAGACACTTGGATGGGAAGAGTGGGAGATCGAACAGGAGACAAGGAGCAGAGGAAGGATAATTTGGGTGAAAATTTTGATTAGTCCCAAGCATTTTCTTCTGATTTACTTTCATGTGACCTAATTGCAGAATATTTCCGGCCAGAGATGCTCAATCTCATGGGCAGGATTTCCAGATATATTTGAGATTTTAGTTAAAAGATGACTAAAAATATTAAAATGATATAGTGAAAACATGCAAAATCTACATGTTCCATAATTTTTAATTTATTCTGACATTTTATTTAAAACAATCACAACATGCTTTCATTATGTTTTCTGGTCTGCTCTTGGGAGGACACTGCTCTCCCACCCACAGAAGGGCACTGGGCTACTCTTCAGCGTTTCCAGAAACATGGGCTGTTGAAGTCATTCTTCTACTTGGCTAGCGGTTAATACTGAGTAGCACTGAGGAGCAGGGGATTAAAACGTTAGGAATGCAGAAGACTTACCCAAAGTCTTCAATAAAGTCCATATATTTTCTACTAAGAATTTCCAGTGGTTTAGCACCTAGACTGTCTTGCCCTATTGGTCAGCCAAAAGCAAGAATACAGGATTTATGATACTAGTAAAAGCACCTCACATAGAAAACAGCAAGCCATATCAATAAAAAATATTAATCTCAGTGGTATTTTTAAGAGCAAAGAAAATTACAATATTCTTCTGAAAGTTTCCCAGGATTTGTTTAGTTTTGCAAATATTTCTAAACACAGATAAAGGAAATTCCACCATGGCAACATGCTGGCAGTTAGTATGCTGACTGTGCTCTTATTTTCTGCTTCTCTCTTAGCCAGGTTTTAGTCCTTAGTGACTGAACAACTCTTTCATTACTTCCCTCTTGAAAGCCCTCAACACATATGCAAGTTCCAATTTATAAAATTTCACCTGATATTTCTTGTATGTTTAAACCACTGATAGGTTTACTCAAATAAAAATGAATTCTATTTGAAATTTCTATTTTCCAGTTTCTATTTGAAACATCTACTACATCCTTCTTTTGCTAAACCTTCTGAGACCAAACATTTTAGCAAGTGAACACTGTTCTTTGCACTGTGTTGTAATAACACCAATGTTGAGTCCTGTTAATCTTTCATGGATGTTTCCTTCAGGTTCATAACAATTTTTTATGCACTTTGCCATATTTCCCTAGATTCTAAGATCATCTCAATGTCAGAAATTATAGAATTTATTATTAGAGTTTTACAAAGTAAGACAAATTCCACTTCCATCTGGAAATCTATAAATCTGAACAATAAGTCATTTGTTATGTGGCTACTGATGTGTGGATGTAGTCCAAATTAGAGCCAATGTAACTGAGGGCAGAACTGTCCTGTAAAATGCATTTTAAGCAATCAAGGATTAAATGTACTAATTAAGATTATTTTTGTGAGTAACTGTCCAGTTACATTTTTTAAGTCAAAGTGAAAAACAGTAAAATCAATGAAACTCAAATATGCAAATTTTTTTTCAGACAAAATATTTTCAAAATCTAGGATAAAAAGGATTGTTTTGAGTCCCTAAAATTCTTTAGTACATATTTAGAAAATAAATATGGACACTGCAATTTATATCCAATTAATAAGAGTGTCATTAAAAAATCAAATTTAATTCTTTAATCAGTGGTCACACTTAAAAGACCTGTGATCAGTGCAAATATCAATCAGACAATTATCTGCAAGAGAAAGGGGCATTTTCAGCCCTATATTTTGCTGGTAGCCGTGGTCATGTGGTGTGACCATGATACTTGAACAAGTCAAATGCTGGTGAGAAAGTAATGGAACTCAAATGCATAAATTATTCAATTTAGGCAGAAGTTATTTTTACACTATTTCAGAAGTCACTTGACATTGAAAACTGTATGCAACCATATCAGTAATTTCACGCATTTAAAAATAAATAAATTTTTAAAAGGCATATCTGTGGACCTATAAAGATATTTTGCCTTATTTAGACAATATAACCCCATGATATTGTCAATGGAGTTGATGTTTGTGTTAGCTATATATTTTTCTATACTTTAGGAACACTTGGTCCTTTGAATTAGGGGGTTTTCTCTAAATTCAGAAAACAAGAAAAAGATATTTTCTATGTAGAGAAGATAATTTGTGCATGTATCCTGAGCTTAAATTTCATGAGAACTAAAATGCCCTCTTAAAATAAGTGCTGGGATCATGCAAGTTGTTAAGATTCTTGCTGCCCATCATTCAGGACCTTCAGGGTGATTCTGTGCTCCTGTTATGAGTGTTTAGAAAGGTACTGATTGGCTGTACAGGAAGTATAACTAGTATCTGGTAGATTGTGTCTGTGTGGTTTTATAACTAGTGAATAATACAGCTGAAATTTGACTGCTACATTCCAAACTCGAGTTTTGGTTGACTTTCTTATAGGTGAAATTGTCCAATAGACTCAGAAACCAGGTAAGAATCTGGCCGATGTGTACACAGGAGAATGATTTCAAATACTTTGTCTGCTTATAAATATTAAGAATCATCATTTTTGTTCCTGGTCGCAGGTAAAGAGCAGAAATTATTATTTCCTGGGATACTTATTTATGACATACAATGAATCTAAATACTTCACTGAATACACTGACTTTGAGTAAATTCTCCTTTAAAAAGATAGGTTGTATACTAAATTTTCTGTTAGTCTGTGTGGCAGGGAAAAAGAGATCCACATTACAACCCAGGTGCTGTATGCTTTCTCTCTAATCAGTGGAGAACGATCAGCATTTTCAAAGCAGGAGTTACAGTCTGGGGAAGCAGAGACCTGCTAGGGTATCTCACTTTGCTAACACAGGGATTTAACAGCATATCCACATTCTAATTCAATTTTTTCAGCTAAAAGACTAAAGCAAGAATGGATGAGCCAAGCCTAGAAACCACAAGACTTGAGGCTTTTCAAGAGCTTAGTTTAACAATTATTTTGCCTCCGTTAAATTTTTCCAGGTTCACGGCCCACAGGTGTAGGCAAAAGCAGACACTACATTTTGGCACATTTCTTTTAGTTTCCTTTCTAAAATATGATTACAAACTCTTCAGAATTCCTTCAGAGAACAAACTGCTGGTCATCATCCAGGTGGATCCACTAAGAAGATGTATCCCAGTCGGCTTGTGATAGTGGTCAAGATTCAGAAGGATCATTGTCGAGGGCTACTTGAAAGAAGCATTCACAATTCTAGGAGATTTCAGACACAGTTGAAATTAAACGGAGTTCTAATGTGGTATGGTTATCATAAAATCTTTCACTAAATATATTTTTCCTCTCAGCAAAAAACCAGCTGCACAGAAATATTGAGAAAGTTTCTTCTGAGCGTATTCATCTAAAAAGGACCTTTTATTTTTTTATTTGGTGATATGTATGTTGGAGAAACCTTGTTTTCTTCCAACCAGGCCCCTTAATCCATGTTTTGCAACTTCTGTATTTAGTTTTTAGAAAAGGTATTCTTGTGAGAGAGGGTATAATACCCATAAGAACTATTGCATCTTTACAGTTCAACTCAGTTTTTGCCCACTTATTTAAATTATTATTTTCTTGTAATCTGTCCCTAGATTTTTATTTACCATTATTCAATTCACAACATATTAGTAAGTAGGGAGAATCATCCCCCTTCCAGCCCTAATTGGTGAGTGGAATTTTTGATCTGGTGCCACCAGCATACTTTGAAACCAGGTGGTATTAAACCAATTAGATTTTTTAATTGATTTTTGCATTTTATGCAGTAAGGGAAATTGATTGATGTTCATTTTGGAGATGAGATAACAACTTTTGAAACATTGCCAGCTCACAAAATATAAAGTCAATATCAATTCATTAGCAAATTAATGGGACTGATTTTATTGTAAATAACTAGCAACTGTGCAGTTGGCAGGTCTGAGTTAGTAGCTCTTCAGAGCATCACATGCAAGTTCTGAAAGTAATGGAATAGTTCAGAAATGGACTTTTTAATCAGGAGTTTTATACTGTCTTTGGGAGTTAAATATTTTTCACCTTAAAAAGAAGTGTGTTACAATGTCCTTATGTTGTAAGTACAAAAGTTTGTATTACACTTAGTCTGTGTCTTTAAACACAGGCCTAAGATGTTGTGAGTACAAAAGTTTGTATTACACTTAGTCTGTGTCTTTAAACACAGGCCTAAGTACAGTTGGGTGCATAATCACATTTCAAATTAAAAAAAAAAAAAAATTGATATCATTTCAGTTTGCTGTCAAACAAATTTTCTTCACTTTTTTTCATGCAGGAAACTTCTTGAAGTAAAATATTGAAAGGAATTGTGGGTTTTCTTAAGTGGATAAGTAATGGTTTAATCTGAGCTTTTAAAATTTATTTTGCAAATAAATACTTTGTTCTCCTTATTAAACAGAAGTACAGTTGGAATTAAAACATCATTTTGAAATGGTAAGTGGAAGCTCCTAGCATTTTTCTTGGTTTTCACCCATTTTTCTAGCTTAAACACTATGAAAAATTCAAAATGAATTTGTGAATTGTTTTGGACAGATGCATTTTTCACTGAGAAAAGCTTTTGCCTGAAGAGTTTCCCCTATCTACAGTCCTGAATAATGCATTGCAGGAAGCTTTGCCCATGAGATCTATAGGCAATTGCACATTTTACAGATGTGCCTCTCAATAGTTCTCTTCAGAACAAAATCCCTCCTTAGTCCTTAAAAAGCTCGGTGTGTTCTATCATCACCACGTGTAGGTGCTGAACTGGGGAACAACTGAAACAAAGGCTCCCTCTCTTTTCTAGTGCTTCTAACCCCTTCTTCAGTGTAACTATTTAGCGTCCAATCCTAACCAAATTCTTGTCTCTCCAGCATGATATATTGTTATAAGAACCTAATTCTGTTCAACTTCTCTCATGAAAGTGTTAAAAAGTCGTCAAAAGAGAGAAATTCTGTGTCAGGACTGTATTTTTTTAAATATAGTTATCTGTGGGGTCTCAAAGCCTCTTTCCCATCCAAGTTTGGTCACTGCTATAGCGTCCATTACTGTACTTTAATGTAGCCCAGTCACTATGAAATATTGTTTGGGTTTGTCACTTATGTAACCTGTGTCTCCTCTTTATTTTGCCTGTGCACATGTGAAGGCATAATTTAACTTTTTGATCATGCCTCAAAATTTAAATGCTATATGTTCTTCTGCAGCATTTCTGGTATTATAAAGAAAGCACAAAACTTCTGGAAAGCCTAAATGCTTTGAAAATATTGTATTTAGATTAGAGTTATTTTTCTGAATTTTCCATATGTCAGTAGAATTATTTTAGTCATTAACTGAGATATTTGCAGGACTAAAATTTGTTATGTCTATTAGAATTTGGAAAAGAATAAGGTAATCATTGATATTTTGCATTCTTCCATTTACCAATTTTCTGTTCTTAAGCATGAAAATGTATAATATATCTAAGTATCTATTCAGTTCCCAGTACCAAACCTTCTTACTTACTACTAGGACCTTAAAAGTTGTTTTTTGGGCTCGAATTTCGTTTAGCAGATTCTAGAGAGCTCAGTAGATGAGGCTAACCTTAAAACAAACATAGAACCCAGATCCTCACAAGCATTTTGATGCTTATCTCACATCCACGTTGAAATATTTTCAAACATATGAGCCTTGAAGGATATCTTGACTTCTAAATAAAGCAGAACATGACAGACACTCTGCTTTATTTAGAAACGGTGCTGTAAAAGTGCATTGTAAGGGTTACTACAGAAATCTGCTGGGTTATAGGCAAGTCAAGATTTTCCAGGCACACCAAGGATATTGGCTTTCTGAAGCTGACTAGATGATGCAAGCCACTTCCAGCAACTCAATCTACTCTATTCAGAGCATAGCCAGTTTATAAAGGCGTGCAATTTGTAGAGGACTGTTTCAGGGTCACTCTGCCACAGCCCTCTTGACATAGCTAAAAGAAAGCCCTGAATAGAGGATGAGAAATCTGATTGCTGATTAGCTTCAGTATTATTTCAGTCAATTCCCAGAAGGAAGTTAGCAATCTGCCCAGCATTTAACAAACGATCATTATGAAAGGGCCATTGTGACGGGAACACTCAATTCAGAAAGATTTGGGATTTTGGTTTTTTTTTGGGGGGGGGGAGGTTGGGTTTTTTTGATTTTTGTGTTTTGTTGTTGTTGTTGTTTTGTTTGTTTGTTTGTTGTGGGTTTTTTTGGTTTTTTTTTGGTTTGGTGGTGGTTTTTGATAAATCTGGGGTTTGAGGAGGGTTTCTCTGTTGGGTTTTTTGTCCTTTTTATCAGCTTGAGTTCTATTTAAGGACTTCTTGGTTACAAGATTACTGTTTTTACTGAATTTATGACTTTTTTCATTCACACTTACTATGGGCAAGCTGCATAGATTATTTAATACTAAATGCTTAGAGGAATTTTCTCAAAGGCTGTCATCCTCCCACAGATAAAATACTGCTAAATTCAATTGACTAATGAACATCTTATTATTTCTTTTGAAGCTAAAAGATCAAAAGGTTATTATATCTATTCTCATAATAACACAAAAACATCTTTAAGTGGGCCTACCCTGCACAGTCCAGGTGCTCCTCACCATCTAAATACACAAAGAAACAAAAGCTTCCTTCACTCTTATTCAAAATTAAGCCTCTTTTTTTTTTTTTTTTTTAAACATGATAAAAATGAATTAAAGAAGGATGAAATAACCATCAGACTATTAATGTGGAACATATTGACAGGATGAGGGATAATGTTTTTAAATTTAAGGAGGATCAATTTAGATTAAATATATGGAAACGGTCTTTTGCAATGAAGGTGGTGAAAAAATACTAGAACAGGTTTCCCAGAGAAGTGGTACATGACTCATTCCTGGAACTATTCAAGGTCAAGTTTAATGGGGCTATGAGATACTTGATCTAGTTTAAAATGTCTCTGCTCATTGCAAGGTGGTTAGACTAGATGACCTTTAAAGGTCCCTTCCAACCCAATCAATTCTATGATTCTGTGATTCTAGAAATCTGGTAGAAGAAGCAAGTATGCTGATTTTCTCTTTAATTTTTAGGAAAATATTTAATATTTTGATCTTGCTTTTATTCCCCCAGAATAGCAGAGAGCTATTACCTTCCTTTCCCAGGAGTGTGAGGAAGATTTACACTGATTAATACATTAGTACATTGAAGCATTCAGATGCTGTGGTAGTATAAGAAATTTATATTTCTTACATTATTACAAACATTTACAACTTCAAAAGTATTAACAAACCTACTAAAAATGCAGATTCATTCAGTGTATGCATATTCTTAAACGTGTTAACTTGTACAATTCACTATTCAGTCCCTTCTAGTTGCTATTGGATCAGATTCACACATTCAGGAAGTAAAAAGCTGTCCTTTCTCATTATCAGTGTTGCAGGTCTGGCCTGATGGTATCTGAATATCTATCACACTTGTGATGAATCTAAAATCACTACTGGTATTGTAGAACCCCCAGGTGAAACACAGCAAACTCTTCCATCAATGATGTCTATAGCAACACTAACAGGTGTAAGAGCTCTGAACTACAAAAAAATTACCAAAATCGTTTTTGCCAGGACAGGGATTGATTCTGGTTTGAAAGTATGGAAGCAAATTATACTGAGCTAGAAATTACTCTTCCGTTACTTCTCTGTTTTCCCTTTTTTGCATTTAAAAAGACATAAAAGTATATGGTCAAACAAAGAAAGTCAAGAGCACACTGTATGGGGAAAAGGTAGTAGTTGAGAAGAAAAGCTGCTCTGGGCATGTATGCAGCCTCTGCAGAGGCTTGGCCAGCTCCAGGTATGGTCAGGTATGGTAGGGTCAGAAGTGACATTTGGGAGCTAAAAGTGCATTTTAGCAGTGAAAAGATCAGCATGATGAGATTTTAATCACATCCAAAAACATGCAAGTTTTGAGGATCTAAATTACAGACTTAAGTGTCCAGAATGGCAACCCTCAGGTGTATTCTCTGCTTCTGTTCATGCAAATGTACCTCCTAATTGATCACTAAGATCTATCTGGAGCTTTCTGGGGAAATTAAAACACAGTTACAAGTTACAATAGTTACAGTAGTTTCACTACTACTCAATCCTATAGTCATAGAGACATTTGTCAGTCTATCTCCAAAAATCTTTCTGTTGCAGTCTTTTCATCTGTCATATAAATAAAAAATAGGTTTTACTGTGAGATCATAAGGAAGTTTGAGTCATTAATATCTGCACAGTCTAGTTAGATGATAAGAATAAAACCACTAAAAATGTTCCAAAAATTTATAGTACATATTAAAATATTATACTATATACCTTTTACAAATAGTCTCACACACAGTTATGGTAAAAGTTTCACTTA
Organism: Hirundo rustica; assembly: GCF_015227805.2. Taxonomy (NCBI): domain Eukaryota; kingdom Metazoa; phylum Chordata; class Aves; order Passeriformes; family Hirundinidae; genus Hirundo; species Hirundo rustica. The sequence goes on from NC_053455.1 coordinate 19,901,256, forward strand.
ACAGCCACATTTAACAGTTAAATGTTAGCTAACAGAAAAATGTCTCCCTCAGTCTTGTACTCAGGTTTGTGAAAAACACACACAAAATGCCGATATCAGAGCTGTGGGATCTCTGATTGCAGATGAAAGAGCGTGTGTTCGTGTGTTCAGAGGTATTTTCCATTCTAGAGCTTTGCGTTATAAATAGTTGTTTCATCTGTAACCACCAGAAGTCTACATATTGGAAGCACTATGAACAAGTCAGCAAATGAGAAGAAAAAAGCTTTTCTTTGTTGCTAGTTCAGGTAAGGTATTCCAATAGAAGCAAAGGATTTTTGGAAAGTATTAAAGGTTAATCATGAATTATGCAGAAAATTATCTAATAAGAAGAATAAAACCACAATTGAAAGTACAATTGAGTAGTACGCGCAAACCGTTTGAACATCACAGAACTTGTTTAGTTACTGTCATTTATGTTGAAATGTTTGATGGTTTGTGAAACAGGAATACACAAGAGTGGCTTTGGATTATGCACTTGGACTGAAAAAGAATATCATAAGCAAGGGTGGAGGAGAGTGAGAGCTGCATCTTCTGTATCTTGCTGTTTCTGATTTCACTTCTAATTATGCCACCACAGAATTAAACTGCTCATTATTATGGCTATTCATTAGCACGTGACTCTGGTGTGTGACAATTCCTTTCAGAGGAAGAATTTTGAAAGAAGTTTCACACATGAGGAAGTGAACTACTGTGCTGCTTTCTATAACTAAATGCAGTGTAGCAGAGGAAAGAATTCTGTCAGTGTCCCAGCTCATCTGAGGTGTTCTCTCTCCTTTGAGAGAGCATCAGATCAAATCTTTCATTAAAGGCACTCTGTCATTCATGTGGAGAAGAGTTTTAAAGGTCAAAGTCACACATTTTATCCAATAAACTTTCAGTAAGTTTTTTCTGCCCAAATTCACCCTGAGTTTGCACCACATTTAGGAGCTCCACACAGGTCTCAGGAGATTTGTCTGCAAACACATTCTATTGTGTCACCATACTTAATAAATATTTCTTGGGATATTAAAAAATCAAAGGAAAAAAACCCAAAACTTGATGACCAGGGTGCCATCATGCATTGTTTTGCCATAGGAGATGTAATCTCTCCCCTTAATGAAGACAATAGAAGTAATTGAGATCATAAGGACTCAGTGTGCATTGCTAATACAGAGTAAAACGTACCTTCATTTGCAGTTATTCTGAAATTCTAAGTCCTCAATGAGAAACATATCCAATCACATGTATCTTTTTATTTGACAACACATTCCATAATAAGAAGAAGCATTTCAGAGCAATCATAACAAATAAAGGACTCTCATTGAATTTGCCTATGTGGCAGCTTTTATTAAAGTAGTATTGTGCCACAAGAACCTCGGGCAGCATTACAGACTGGGGGAGAAGTGGCTTGAGATCTGCTTGGAAGAATGGGACTCGGGGTGTTGGTTTGCAGTCAGCTCAATATGAGCCAGCATGTGCCCTGGTGGCCAAGAAGGCCAATGGCATCCAATCAAATCTTGCTGTATGATATTTTCCCACATTATGCTATTGGAACTTCAGCCATAAAGCAAAATTGCCTACATTATATGTTAATGCATTATCCCATTTGACAGAAAGTCAATATATAGATGACCAGATGGCTTACTTTATCTTATACCTGATAAGTATGCATGGACCCTTGCAGCTAAGAGATAACTTAAATGATCAGCAGCTATTGAGAAACCATTATGTCTGTCAATGTTTTTTTTAATTGCTGAAAATGTGGATGTGAGCATTGTGTTGCTGTCATTAATAAATCAATGTCTTTCCCAGTTTCATTTTTCTTTGTCTCTCTGTGTAGAAAACCTATGTTGTAACTATTTGTATGCTATCATTCACAGTATCAATCAAGCTGAGATAAAAGCAGTTTATTAAATCTTCCAAACTCTTTTCTGAGACAGTGACTTTGCTATTACAGTCTTTCCATCCATGAGATATATATGAAAAAATTCATATACTCCCTTACGGAGGCAGGACAAGTCAATAAACTAGTTCACAACAGGAAATCAGACTGGTTTTGCATCTCCATGCATACCTTTAGCTTAAGTAGAGGAAAAAAATATGAGGTCTTTTTTGATCTTATATTAAGAAAAGAGATGGTCATATTTTTATTTCAATTTTCAGTAATTTTTAAGATGAATTTATTAATACTTGAGATTAGCTTTGTGGATCTGGAGCTTTATAAATTTTTTACATGCTCTTTGAATAGTATTCAGGTAAAAAAAAATAATGTGGAATGTCAAATGTTATTCCTTAGTAGCATTTATTTCTCGGGTATTAAAATATTTAGTTAATCTTGCAAGAAAGCAAAAGTAAATTCCATGCAATTTAAGTTAGAAATTGCACATCTTGTATAGTGGCTATGTGAGGTATGTATTTAATGAATTACAGTCAAGGCAGTATAACAGTAAATATTCAGGAACTAAAAATGCATAAAAATAATTATTTGTGAATAATTAATAAATAAAAACTACCAAAACAGTACTACCATGCCAGAGCAATAACATCTCATACTCTGCACACTGGGCATTATCTGTGTTGTCTCCCCCCAACAGGTAAAATTGAATTAAAAATTATGAAACAGCTGTATCTCCATACAGGGGGACTGAAGTGCTAATTATGTCACCTGCTGTCTTAATAAAACCAAAACAAATATTCTCAAGAGTATGATTAAAAAAGCAAACTGGGGTAGCATACCTCCCTATTTCCACATATATGTCAGTGTTACACTTGGTCAAATAGAATAAAATCAAGCAGTGCTATAGTCATTGTATACCTCCAATATAATTCCTGAATTAAAGAAATTTGCACTATTTTTTTTTTATTGTTTTGCCCATCTGACATACCAAACTTATTGCAAGGGTTCACATTCTGTTTCTTCTTTCACTAACCTTGCCTCTCTCACTGCATTAACCAGAGCCATTACTCCTAAATATACTTAATCAGTGTGCAAAAACACCTGACTTTTATTTACAGTGTGCCATTAACAGTGTTCTATTTACAGTCTGCTATTAACACCCTACTTTGATGACAGAATTTTTGCTTTCTTCATGGTTTTCTTTCTAGTGCTCACTAGAAACATTTTTTTTAGCTGATCTCCCGCAACTCTGGAAGATCGTACAAGAGTGTGACTTTGTGTACGTTCATACTCTGCATGAATCTTGGACTTGTATCCTGGTTCCTTGATAAAAATATTTACACTATCTGATGATGACCTCAGTTTGGTTACAACTCTTCTCTCTGTTCCCAGATTCTACATCAACTAAACAAAATTCTGAAACCAGAGCTAGGGAAAGAAATCTTCACAGCAAGAAAAAATATTTATTTTTCTCTTTCTTCTGCAGCATTCTGCAGGCAGGGGCTCAGAATCACAGTGTCTTAGACTGTCTTTCAGCTGCAGTTTAAATTATTATCTGCTCAAATGCTAAAAGTCAGTAGATCTACCTTTAGTTTATATTCCAAAATATCCCACTTGACAAGACAAACCCAAAGGTAATGGTAGCCTAATATTTGGGCTCCCTGAATTTGAACAGAAATGTTCAAATTAGGGAATTTAAGGATGAATTAGGGATCATCCAAGTGGTTCACACTCAACTACAGAGTGAATTTAACCACTAGTTAAATTTTACTGACAAAGACTAGATTTGACAAAGATCAAGATTAAAAAGTGTACTAACAAGCACCCAGTACTCATTTTGAACCTCATTTTTTTGGTGTACACAACAGTATATGCCACTTACTATGTGACAAGTATTATTGATTTGGGGGTGTATTTTTGACAGTTTAGCTTTAAATCTCTATTTGGACTCGCAGACACTTCATATTGTGCCACAAAAAAATCCTTAATATTTTTCATCTAAGCAACCTTCACAGTGACAGGAGAGTTGAGGCAGGACAGTTCTCTGCTACTTTTACTGGTGGAGGCTCTGGGGATCTCGTCTCAGTGTTGCCAGAACAGGAGGGACCCAGTCACAGACCAACTGTGCACTGAATGTGTAAGGAGTTCTGAGAAAACAAAAGGGGAATTTTTTTAAAGAGGATGACATTGGAATCAGGTTTCTAGACTTCAGAGAAAAACTATTTAGGCATAATTTGTCATTCTAGCCCAAACTATTAGGTCAGTTGGTTAAAACATGGTGCTGAGAATGCCAGAATCATGGATTTGACCCATTCACTTAAGAGCTGGACTTGGTGATCTTTTGTGTGTCCCTTCCAACTCAGAATATTCTGTGACTCTGTGATTTTAAAAAAGAAATAAATAGGGGAAAAAAAAAAATTTCTAGCATCAAACTGGCACTTACACAGTTCAGCAGTGTAGTTGTAAGTAATTCTTGTAAGATCTTTGAAAAGAAAAGCAGCACCTCAAAAGCAATGAATAAAAGTAGTTACCTTGTTTGGACAGAGATAGACTTTTGACTTGAGCGAAGATATATGGATATTTCCCCTATCATTTCTTCCATATACTATATACTCTATTTTGGTCATTACAGTGCTTTTTGTTACATTTAGAAAGAAACAGAGTTATAAACTGCAGTTCAGAGTTGTCAGTACCCCTCGAAAATACTACAGCCAGCCAGGTGGAACACTGGTTCAGTGTCTTGGACTTCTATCCATAATGTCCAAGGAATAGCAAATAGGGTTGCAGTGTTTAGAGGCACCCACAGCCTCAATTCCACAAATGTTTTCCACATACTGAACACCAAACTGTGGAAGACCTACGTCAATCTGTTCCTTCCCTTTCCCAGCCTGCAATGTCCAGTATCTGACATGCTCCTGCTTTTGGTATGATATTTTTCCATGATAAAGCACTTGAAAAGCAAAGAGTTAAGTGCTGCTCTTAAAGTATTCATGCTGTAATTCTTCAAGATATCTTCCCTTACAGACGCTTTAAGGTCCAAAGGGTGAATGAAGGATATAATATATAATTCAAGCCTAAGCAAAAATTAGGGAGGTAAGGTGCAGCTGCTTATAGGATAACCCAGGAGTTAACCCATTACCATAGATACTGTATTGTGATCTAAAATGGGGTGACTGGGTCTTTTTTTTTTTTTATTTTTTTTTTTTTATTTTTTTTTTTTTTATTTTTTTATTTCTCAAACTATGTAGTACAATGCTGCAGAGAAAAATGTAGAGGAGATATGGAACCATGGAAGGAAAATATGTAACACTTAGATTGAAACAAAAGAAGGTAAATGTGTGGAAATACTTTGTATAATATCTTTTGCTCCTATTTTCTATTTGTGATGTCATTCAAGTATTTATCATGTTTTGCATGTCTCGTCTTTCATTTTCAGAAAGAACTAGCACCTTTGGCAGGTCAGTAAACTTAGAAGATCCTATCTTTAAAATTATATAGAGGTGGCTTTCTGTTTCTGTTGCAGCAAATTCAAACTATCTTTTCATTAATCATTCTTCTCATTAGTGATACTTGAAAATTACCAGAGAATATTAAAGATTTCATCTAGAAAATATTTACACGGCTTTACTGTGTGACTGTGTCAAGCCATCAGAGGCATTAAAAGGTTTCCATGTGTATGACCTTTTCCTATCCACAACCCAGAATGCATTGTTTTGTTTACCACATGACAACTCAGGTCATCTTTAATGCATTTCATAGGACTCGCAGTCTTAAATTATCTCAGTCAGCATACTCTTTCCTGACAGCTGAAGGAAATGGCCAGATACTAAATTCAGTGCAAACATTATACATTTACTATTTTAATTCTCACCACAGCCACATTAAGCAGTCATCAGCAGGGATGTAAAAAGCTCAGACCATCTCCTCTTGACCTGAAACAGGTTTTTTTATAAAACATCAGATACTTCTTCCAGCACTACTGTCTGTCTTTATGAGTTCAAGGAATTGACAGAATTTAACTTAAACTTCTGTTTCAGTCAAAATGGTTTTAGAATGCAAACACTTTGATGTGATTTATCTAAACTGCTTTAAAATTTTGTTCTTTTCTTCCTGTTAACAAAAGTTAGCTACAACTGGCAATTAACCTTCAAAACCCATCTGGGTCTCCTGTCCACTGGCACTGTCTCTGGAAAGAGTTAATCACACACAGGAAGAAGGAAGGAAGTACCCTCTCTATGAAGCTGTTCAAACCATTAACTGTGTGACTAATTAAAACCTCTGACAGAACACTTCTATTAAAACTGATTCAGTGGAATGAGTCAGAAAGGCATCAAGGTAAATGGGTTCTTTTTTTTGTTTCTTTTTTCCAGAATTTCACCTATGGAGCCTGGATAAGGTCACTGACTTTCTCAGTCATTCTCTAGCTTTATACTGGAACCAGCAGAGTTGATTAAAGTCTCTACGGAGTTCAAGTCTCAAGTCTCCAGCAAAATCACTAGGATTTGTCATAGTTTATTTTAAAAGGTCAAAAGCAAATCTAAAAAATAAAAAAGTGGCCAGACTAACAACCTGCCAAAAAAATGCGGTATAGATGGTATCTATATTATTTCAAGGCATCTCAAGGCATTACAGTGTGTTAAAGTCTGAGTGTGTCTTGGTACATCAACTATTTACTAAAATGAATGTTAATAAAAGGCAAAATTCATAGCTAGTGAGTCAGTTCCTCCCTCATTTTTCCTCTGTCTGCCAGGTCTTGCTGAGTTAATCTCACAGATTTTTGGACTGATTTTTCAGTTAATCAGCAGTTCTGGGAAACAAACAAACAAATAAATAAAAAAGTTTAAGGGCAAGAATTTGTTTTATAGAGAGCCTTGCTAAAGTTTCTTCTAAGAGAACTAAAAGACATTTTGATTTAAAAAAAAAAATGAATTTAAAGTAAACCAAGAATGTTTTGAGTAGCAAATTCAATTTAAGAGATGCCTTTTTTTTTCCTAGCAGGAGCAACTTGGAAAAGCTACAATGAACTTAAAAAATATTTTGTTACTGAAAATTTTCCAGCAACAAATACTTCACACAGATTTTCTAATAATCCTGTTCCTAGATTCTAGCATTAATGTTGACTTTCATATGTATTTTAACTTTTTATTCGATCAAACTCCATGAAAGTAAGTAATCACTCTTTCTTTTCTTGGAGTTCATTATATCTTTAAAATACCTTCTGTATGTTTTACATCTACACAGACATGGCACAACAGCAGGTTTAGAGCATGAAAAAATAAGAATTGCCCAAGCAAACTCATTTGTTATCATGACATTTGTTAATGACCAGACAGTAACTACAATATTATTAACAATTAGATCACTACGGTTGACTAGGCTTGAGTAAGGCCCAGCATATGCATACAGTGAAAGATGTCTAATTCTTATCTCTGTGTACAGTGCATCACCCCACCATGAAGCCTGGTTTCCTAAGGACTCAGTCTTGCAGTTGACCAGACATGTCAAAGCTTCACTATGAATGAAGCTGTAACTAGATATTACAGCATATGTGAGAGATAAATCGAATATTACTGCAGAAAATGTTCCAGCAGTCACAGAATCATGCAGCCAAAAATCCTCATAAGGGGAAAATTATCATGCAGTGAACTCTAACCCCAACTCATTAGAGGAATGGAACACCTCTCCTATGTGGGAAAGGTAAGAGAATGATGAATTAAAATGTGTAAGAAATTGGGCAAAGGGGGCAAGAAACCCACATGGGTGGACAAGGAGCTCCTGTCATTACTCAAGTATAAGCAGGAAATGCACAGGTGATGGAAACAGGGTCAGACCATTAGCAATTAATATAGAGAGGTTGTCAGAGTACATAGAAATGAGAGAAGGAAGGTCTAGGCCTATCTGTTCTGTGACAGTCCATTCTTATACATGTATGTGCTTACAGAGAGTTAGTGTGTGCTGACAACATATTCTCTCATCAGGGATAGGCAGTGTTCTGCTTTCTCCTGACACCCAAGCCTAGAAAACAAGGTTTCCTGCAAAGATTTAAAGATTTCCATTCAACGTTGGCATATTGTCAATCCAAGATTATTCTACTCTGGCAAATAATGACCAATCATTCTTGTTCTTCTGAGTAAACCATTAAAAAATCAAGGAACAAAAGCATGTCTTAGTTCACATAATTGCTCCCTGAAGTGCTAAGTGATTCCCATATAGTACTTGTTTTGTGTAATTGTGTTGAACTTCATTAATCAAAATAAATGGCAAGCACGTTCTACTTGATTTTCTTATTTTTTCTCTCATCCTGCCCTTGCCCTGCAGTGTATCTGAGACAAAGTCTGAAGCACAGCTGAAGGCCTTGAGGAAAAAGGCAACAGGATGTGGGTGAGAGTTTTGAAAAATCACATAGAGAAATAAATTCATAGAGAGAGAAAATAAATAAATATTCTATCTTGGCTTAGGACGTACATTTTAACAGTTTGATGTGTGGAGCACACATCACATTACTTTTTGAGGCTTGCCTTTACTAATGTGACTTCTTGACAAATGTCAGGTTACTAAAACACATGGAATTTTCAAGAGAAAATTACTGCACCTCCTTGGGGCAGGCTTTCTAAGTACCTGTCTTTTATTAGTACGTGTTTTTATTTGACTATTAGTGATGAACCACTAAGAGTGCAGGGAGTGCAGAACAGCGTTTACTTTAATCAGGTTCTAACATCAGAAGGAAATCATTTTCTACTGGCCTCAAAGCAAAAAAAAAAAAACCACTTTACTACTCCAGGAGATTTTTAAGACAAGCCTCCCAGCAGCAAGAAAATCAGGGACAGAAGCAATACAATACTGCTTTATCTTAAGGATGACATCAGTATAGCATTGACAACTGTCTGGAAAATCATAAATAATAGGGCATGAAGCCTAGAGGCAGCAGGAAATAAAATCAGACAAAAAATTCAAACACCCAGTGCCCTAGAAGAGCAGTGACTATATTATGAGAAGTCACTCTATATCTAGTATGAGAGGCATTCAAAAAGAGGAACCACTTTTTCTTGATTCCCAATTAGCCAATTTAATTTCAATAAGTCTTTTCATATCTTTCCTCCACTGAATTTTTAGGTGCTTTATGGCCAAATTTAAGCTCAGCCTGTGGAAGCAGACTGTCATAAATTTGGGGTTTTAGTTATAGAAGAATGTAGAATAATTCTCCAGGTCAGGACCTGGGAATTGCTTTAGAAAGGACTGGGACCTATCAGAGGGTTAGTTGGAATATTGGCATCTGTTCTGACCACTGAAAATTGTTGGCTACGACTTTGGGAAGTACCATATAAAATCCCTTCATTTCCTGTAGGTGCAACCTTTGGCCAGAGAGAGACCGGTAACATCGAGCTGGGCCTGCTGCTCCTCCCTTTTTTGGGGAGCTGGCCTGAGGCCTGGCCGGATTCCATCGGCTCCTGGGGGAGGGAAGGAGAGGTTGCTGCTTTACAACAACTACTTTCTCTAGACTTCCCTGGAGCAGAGAGATCTCTGCTGGGCCCTGATAAGAGCCATGGGCACCATTTAGTCCGAGGCTGCCCCGATTTACACTGAGGGGTGGGATGAGAAGGCATTTATGATCCTGCCTGGGTGTTTTTGTCATTCCGGACTGCCCGGGTGCTCTGATCTCTGATGTGTCTGTGAGTTCTTCCTCCCTCACCAGCAATGCCTTGAACATCTAACACCACGAGATACAGAGAGAGAGACAAAGACTCCGAGCAGATTTAACCCTTTCCTGGCAACATAGAGCTTCCAGAGCTTGGCCCTTCTCTGAGAGAGTAAGAAAGGACAGAGTGAACATAAAGAACAACAGCATGAAGTCAGTAGAGCAAGAGTGAAAAGATTGTTGGGACAGAGGGTTGAAGAGTTGGTTGTTCCATTCTTACTTGAGCCATGGAAATTATATTTAGATCATTCCTTTAAATCATGGGAAAGATAAGCATTTTGGGAGATGATTGTTTAGATTTGTGTGTAGATTTGAGCAAAGGTATTTGTGATGGACTAAGTAATATTAATCCTGTAAGACGCTTGAACAGAGATAGAGATGAGAAGCTCTCTGTGCCAGTGGAGGAGTGAGAAGATATCTCTGTGCCTTGAGATAAAGAATCCTTTGCTTTGGAGTTATTCATCTTTAAAAAGTGACACCCCAGTATGCAAAAGTCTAAGACCCATGACCCATAAGCAGCTTGGAAAACTGCTCCTGGGAGGGTCACAAAAGCAGGTTTCTCTGGGCAGTTGTTTTTGTGACAGTTTAAAACCCACAAGAGAACTGTTCTAAGTTGTCAGTGGGATCCATGACTCTAAGAGAGACTCTTTCCCTAAAGAATTTATGAAAGACTATTGTCAGATAGTGAAACTGACTGAAAATTACAAGTTTTGTCTCTTTTATGTTGTTTTATAAAAAAGTAAACAGTTTGTAAGGGGAGGGAAGAGTGGTTTTGAAGTTTCATTCTGTTTTAGTTTTTTTCCAACTTTTTTTTATTCTTTTAGTGTATGTTAATAAAACTATTTGTTAATTTTAAAGCTAAGCCTGCTTTGTTCTTCTTCTAGTCTCTCTCCCACAGAAAGAGTAAGTACCAAGACCAGAATTTAGGGAACGTGAAACCACTACACAGACAGATGTTACTTTCCAGAGTAAATAAAACATTGCAGGAAACCCTATTGTACCTCTACCAATTTATTGACAGGGTGCACATGGAAACAGTCTGTCCATGGTTCGCTTTGCAGCCTAACACAGAAATAAGGCTTAAGAGGCACAATGTTCTGATAGCTACTCCTGCAGCAAAACCTGGAAGTACACTTAGCTTGGGGACCTCCATAATTTATGGATGATCTTAATACAATAAGTAATTGAGACTTAATTAGAATTTGCCATACAAATAAAGGGTCTAAAATAATATATAAATGCTGAGCATCAGTATTAGTGACTGTTTTGCTTGTTTGTTTATGATTTTTTGTTGTGGGCAGCAACAAAAAATGTGGTTATTAAATTATAGTTATGTCCCTTAATTTTATCAATTTATTTTGTTGTAAAACAAACTTAAATTCAGCAGAAAACTTAAATGTCATTTCACATTGACATATCTGCTATCAATGGATGAGCTGAGGTAGTTAAAGTGATGGCTGTACCTCTGTCACTGGAACCTGTCCAACCTGATGACCTTAAAAACAGATATCAATATAGGCCTCAGGTATTCCGGAAACAATTATGCTGCATTAAGAATAAGTGACTTTGATAAGCAAATTAAAACAGTATTGTTCTAGGCAAATAAGGAAGTCTATTAAAAAAAATCAACAAAGCAGCAGTTAATATTTAACAATTAGAATTTTAATTTTTTTAAATTATCTGCAATATACTGTGCAAATTTTGTCCGGGCCAAATCCCGCAGTTTCACTGTAGTTATATCTGCTTGTAGGATTTAGCCTTTCATTGAAAAAAATCAAAATACAGGATTATTTAACTCAAGAGGTAGCTGTGACCTTTGATATGTAAAGATCCTACGGATTAAAACTGTTGTTTTCCTTAGCAAGTAATTAGGGGAAGAAAAGCAGAAGGAAATGTTCATGGACAAAGGGACCTGATATTTTAGTGCTGGCGCCAGGCAGAACTGTTGACGGTAAAAAGAGAAGTAAAGAACAGTCCAAGCAGAACCTTGCCTGCCTCACTGTTGCTTTTAGCAGTGTCTGGTCTTTCTAGCAGTATGCTCCTCACTCAGCAAAATCCACCAAAGTATGAATACTTGCTTTACTGTTCTTTCATATCTTAAAAATGAGGTGACAGACAAACCATTAGAGGATATGAATATAAAAGGAATACCTCTGCAAGAAGTTGCTTTTGTTTTGTTTTTTTTTTTTTTTTTTTTCCCTGAGGTTTAGGTGATTATGCTCTTGATAATTCGTATCCTTCTGGCTCCAGCTGTAACTACTTGGATAGACTGAGCAGTACAACTGGTGAAACGCCTGTACCTTCTGATGAGCTACCCAGCAGGAGAGTTTGGGACAGCTCTGGTACTTATGCTTGTGCATCTGCTCAAGTGCTTTGACAGTTTCAATAAAAGGTATGAAGTACTTTCACAGGAGTCAATGTGAATTAGAGAAGCAGTGCCAGGACAGTGACAGAGTGATGAAAGTAACAGGAAGAAACATGCTGAAATAAAGAGTTATATTGCAATACAAGAAATATGCTTGTGGAGTCATTCCATTTAGGCATGTGTGAAAGAAGTCACTCAAAGACAAATACATATCATCAATACAGATAGAAAATGAGATTTCTATCTTTATAAAAAATAAATTCTGATCTTGGGTTAAAAAACAAAGCCTTTCCTCCTGCTCTTAGCATCCTGATTCAACTCGTTGACTTGATGGAAGTTTCAGCCATGCAATGAGATTTGAGGAACCAAAGTTACTACCCACCCTTTCATACTGAAATTATTCTACTCAAATAATTGCCCCTGTGATACGGGATACAGAAGTCACTGTACCCAATAGCCAGTTGCTGTAGGTCCATTGAGATTTCTGACTGCATTTTTCCGTAGGGTCAGTATTTGCTTAAAGTGGTTTTCTTAGTTTATGTGAAAAGTGCATATTATATGGCTCTACGCAAGATATTTACTATATGTGTTGGGTTGTGTTAATTCTTGGTGTTGTATTAATATTTTGATAGTATAGTAAATGAAGTTTTGTAGTTAAAATGTAGTTTTTATGTACCAACCACAGGAAAACATAAATCTTTCAGAGAAAAAAAGAATTTCCTACTTCCTTATCAGAAGAAACCAACTCCTCCTGCCTCTCTCAGCCTTGAGAATGCCACAGAGATTAAAGGAAAAAAAGTGATACTAACCAGAGACGGTTCTTTGTTTAAATAGAGTTTATGCATCATGTATGAAATATAGGAATATTCAACAGGCTATTGCTTTTAAGAGATGGTCCTTTGTTAGCAGAGGTCCTTCTTCGGAGCTTTTTTGCTCGGAAGAGGCACCCAGACGTCTGTAACTTTGTTTTTTATTGTCTCATATTGTCCTAACTCTAATTGTTCAATTTTTTTACTCTAATTCTATTTTTATAACCATCTTATTTACTATTAAACTTTTAAAATTTCAAAAACAAGTGAATGGCATTTTTCACAGTTTATTAATTAGCATTTTTTTATTAGTTTCCTCCTAGTGATCTTTATTCTGCTGCTGTGTATGCATGTATTGGTGTATATGCGCATTTGGTAGTGTTTTTGCTCCCTGCTGGGACACACACTTGTTACTTGGCAGATGAATGCTGGCATGCAGAATGATTTCCCTGAACTTTTCAGGACTCCAATTAGCATACGACAGTGGTGCAGGGGGTTCCACTCTAGCGAACCCCCTGAGCCACTCTTCACCAATGTGCTAATGTGCAGACAGCTTGGCGTAATTACGGTGTTGTATAATTATAAATAATTTTTGTTTATGGAGGATTAATGCATGAGATGCTATTACTGTATGCAAAGGGTTACCTTTCCAATGGAAAGGAGATAAATGTTTATGAAGGTGTGTTGTATGGGTTTGGTAAATATTTGCCAGAAGATGAATATGTATAATCCCCAGTGTGCAGTGCAGCAAATATTCAGAGATTCTAATCAGTCATGGTGACAGTATGGGACTAATGACATTTCACTTGCTATGAGTTGTAAAGGCAAACACTACTCACAAAAGGACCTGCTACTGAAAATACAGAGATTATGTAAAGATTACGAGCAAGATTGTGGTGTAAAGTGGCATAGCTCTATTACATGATTACATCTTAGTCAACTTCTATTTTAATCTGTATGATTTAGATAAGAATCCTTTCTGCTTGCGTTTTAGTTACATAATTTGTACTGTAATAAATGGTCAGATGATACTGTAATAAATGGTCAGATGATATGTGGGGGAATTCTTAGTGATGTCTTGTTTTCTCTTACACTATCTTTGAATCTGAAATTGAAATAAATGCATTGTAGTCTGACTGTGATTTCTTCTGTGCTGATGGCAGTCATAAAATTCTTTTTTTGTGATGGCAATTGCTCTCCAATGAGCTAAAGTGTTAAATTAATGTTTGTCTTGTTCTCTACATCCTAAGTTTGTTCATCTTGATAATTGATCTTTCTACTACCTAAATGGGCCTACAAGAAATCTGAAGAAGGACTTTTTACAAGGGTATGTGGTGACAGGACAAGGGGGAATGGTTTTAAACTGAAAGAGAGTAGGTTTAGATAAAATATTAGGAAGAAATTCTTTGCCCCGAGGGTGGTGAAGTACTCAAACAGTTTTCACAGAGAAGTTGTGAATGCTCCATCCCTTACATTGTTCAAGGCAAGGCTGAATGGGGACCTCACCATGGTGGGAGGAACTGGAATTAGATGATCTTTAATGTCCCTTCTAACCCAAAACTTTCTTTGAGTCTATGATTCTATACTCTGTCAATCACTTCATTCAGCCTCTGCAGTATCTTTTTTCTGCCTAGAGGAACAAAGTTTAAGATATTGCATTGAAGAAATGTGTCTCTACATTCATTTGAAAATCTCTTTTATCCTCACACAGGTAAATCTGAAACCTCTTAGTCCATGTCAACTCAGTCTGACATAGGACTGTCAGACCCAGAGTACTGTTTGTTTATACCTCTCATAATAAGATATGTAGAGGAAGAGAGCTTCCTCTTGCTTACTGTAAGACAAAAGCTTGAGCATGACCTCAGCCTTTATTGGACAATAGAGAATCAAAGCAGGAGCGGAAAACACTTCAACTGTCAGATAAACCATACAATCATATATTCACAGAATGTCTTGAGTTGGAAGGGACCTTCAGGATCGCCCAGTTCCAGCCCAGATCACTGAAAAATTAGGACTGAACCTAAAAAGCCATCAGGACTAAACTCAACAAGCCATCAGAATTTAAATTTCCTTAACATGGACAAAACCAGCATTTCCTTAACACCATAAAATAAATATTCAAGATCTCATGATCTGCAAAGCCAAGCTTGTGACTTTCATTGAAACGGCCTGTCTGTGGATAGAAGGAGCAGGTAGGGAGTTAAAAGATGTGATTCTACATAAGTTTGCCTGGTACCTTTTGTGATTAAATTGAGGGATTTAATTTCCAGAATCTACTGGCTCATATCTTAACAGAACTAAAACAATCTAAAAATGTTCAACAAATTAGGGATGAAAAGTAAATGCAGTAGTTTAGATTGACTGATATAAAATTACTTGTGTTGAGCAATGTTCATAGGTTTCATTTCCTTTCTTACATCCCAATAAACATAGGAAGTGTAGGTATTTATGCTAGATATACACAAATTAAGTCTATTCAATTTTAGCTCAAAGATAAATAAATTACAAGAACTTTAGCTATGGCCTTTCTATCGATTAAAAAAAAAAAAAAAAAAAAAAAAGAAGGCGGACACATAGATAGTTGTTTTGGAAGCTTCATATATTTTCTCTACAGAAAATATATGTCATCAGCATAGGAGTGAAAGGGCTGGAATTGTTATTTTGGAGAGACCATAAAGAAGAAAACTATTTCTTTGTTTGAGACAAGTACTGTATCTCCTAGATTTACCAAAGGCAAAATCCATAAGTTCTTCTTAAAGTCAATGAGCCTTTGCTATCATGACTAACTACATCTGACAGCTAACTGACTCTGAGACATAAAATTTATTGTAAGGTTTAAAGATCCTGTAGCAACTCTTCCTGTCCCACAGTTAGCAGAACTAATGCATCAGATGTTCAATATCTGCTGCGTGGAACTAATGAAATCCATCATGGTAACACATAAAACTTCATATTTTGCCTAATTATGAACACAAAATACAGTACAGTTTCAAAGAAGCAGTATGCCACATCCTTACAGTGGGTAGAATGATCTCTCTCCTCTAAAGCAAATGGGGTTACACGGGATTGGATAATCTGAGAGGAATAAACTTTGACTTTAAACACAGTTGCCAGAGACTACTTTCCTGGGGAGATTTTTTTGTTGATACTGCACTCAAGGGATTTTGTTTGGTTGTTTGGGTTTTCCCCCATGGTGGATTTAGGTCATTCATCTCATTAGAATTTTACTTTAGTCTTCAGTCTCATACTGAAGAGCCTACAAAGAGCTATTGAATCATTCCATATTTTGTTTATATTTCAGTTGGTTAGAGAAACAACAAAGAAGGAAGTTCATTGGTTTTGTTGTAGTGGTTTTCCACATTCTTTTTTATTTCACTGCATTCCTGTAACGTTGAGACTCATTAACACTGCAGTCCTGTGCATACCCAGAGATGATACATAGTTCAGCAGCACTGTGAAAGACCACAGGTAGGGGGACTTGCTCCAAAACTTTGAATGGCCATTTTAGGGTGCTATGTTAATCTACAACTGATGATTTGGTGTTCTTTTTGACACTTAAATAACTGCTTAAAACCTAGCCCAAGTTAAAAGACAGTTATGTCTTCAGCGATTCATCATAATTTTTGAACCTCTAACTAATATACCATGAACAAATTTCTCTCTAATAAATAGGTGCTAATTAATTAGTACTTGTCATCTTTATTCCTTTCAATCTCATTTCAGTCAATTCTAGTAGAGAGAGCAAATCACTGTGGGTAAAGAGTCACAGCATGGCATGCTCAGTCCAGAAGCAAGCTTTGTAGATCAAATTATAAAGTGCACCAAGAAGACTGGTGTAGTAAACATGAATTAAGCTTATGATGGGTGCAGAGACACAAGGGAAGGTGGCATTTTAAGCACACAACTTTTCTTCCAAGGCATCCAGTTTTTAAATTTTCAAAAGTAACATGATCTTCAGAATTGTTGATCTGTTTCTACAGATCCTGTAAAATTCAGCTTGAAACCTTTAGAACTGGGCCTTAAATGCAATATAAAGTCCTCTTAACACTTGAAACTAAGATAATTTGCATATTACACAACTTCAAACCTTTTTTTGATGACCTTTTAGAATGTGTTTCCTTTTGCTGTTTAAGTTTTCTTTCCAAGTACAACAAAAACTTTTGTGAAAATTAGAATTTATTTCATCTATCAAAAAAAAAAAAAAAAAAAAAAAAAAAAAAAACACCAAAAAACACCACACCCACACACTTACAGAACTCCTAACTACATCCCCAAAAACCTAAATTAAGTGATTATGCAGTAATTCCTAATCTGAACAGCGCCATTCAATGGCACATTAATTCCCCATAATTTCTGAATTATAAACTTGTAATTTCCTAAAATTTTTGCATCATTACAATTAGATGCACAATATTGCTCTCAGAAGCCACTTTTGATCCATGCCTTTCAAAGCAATTAAAAAACCAGAGTCCTAATGCCACAAGATGGGAAAAAGAGAAAGAAAAGCAATGTTCTTTAACAAAGAGCACTAAATCAGTTCATTACCAAGGCAGGAATAAAACTGAGGTAGAGGTCCAGCATGCTCATATACTGGACTATCCCTCTCTCTTCCATGTATATATGGCAGAAAAACAGCTTCTTTAAAGTCTTGAGTGTCCTGCTATCTAATTAGCTAAGTCCCTGCTTTGCTGCAGGGACCAGGTATAATCCTATTAGAAATAATAGAGTTTATCAAGCTGTTGTGTGGGCACATGAAATCCTTGTGAAGGGCACTGGTAAACCTGTTCTGTCATCCACTTTAAACCCTGGTCTTCCAAAAGAGAAAGAGATAATTTCAGGTTTAGAAGAGGATAATCATGAAACCAGTAAAAAGACTGCTTTACTTGACATAGGTGTTTGTTATTTAGTACTGAAAAAGTCCTTCAAGATTGATTGAATGGCTTTCTTGCTTGGCAATGTAGAAGGTAAGTAGCAAGCAAAAACAATTGGAAAACTTTGGTCATAACGCCTGCATATATATATATATATATATATATATATATATATATATATATAAGCCAGTGCAAATAAGGATAAATTTCAGCAAAATTTATGGACTGGCATGCATGTGACTCTGGTAAGAGCTTAATATTCAGGATAAAAGCTTATGATTAAGAGGAAGAAATGCTTAAAATTGAATATTTTCCAAAATGGAGGACGTTATTTTTCTTACAGGGAAGTAATTCACTTTCCTCTGAAATACCAAGTCGCAGGTGAAGGCAGATCTAAATAGTGACAGATTACTGTCAAACATTACATCCTCAGATTCTTACTAGTATAAAGTACTTTAAATTAAAAATCTCACTGCTATGAGCAAAGAAGTTTCATCCACATTTTCCTCATTCATATTCAGTTGAAATAAACTGTTGAGGTCTCAGGAAGTGAGAAAAGGAAAGAGGAGTTAAATCCATTAAAATTAACTCAGCTAATGCATGTTGGACAGCCTCAGATTATTAAGAAGCATTACTATATTGTCTGTTCCCTCTTAACTGAAGAGATTTCATAAAGCCTGAGTTAAGAGCATTCTCCATCTCTCCTCTTTCTTCTCTTTGAATGTCACTCTATAAAGCACCATAAATGCAGTAAGATGGCATGCAGAAAAAATTGGGTGAAGACAAAATAAAGAGAAAAGGCAGGAAACATGAGTCTTTTCTATATCATTACTGGGAAATAAGTCAGTCCTTTTTAAAGTACATTTTTGTACATTGGACTTGTTTTGTCCTTTACTGAAGATGCAAAGGGTGAAAAAATATCCTGCTTCTTATATAATCTGTGTCTTTGATATAGGTGGCTTCATCTAGATGATCTTTCAGTGACAAGTATGAGCTGATGTGCTTTGCACTTGGGAAAACTGTGAAGAAGAAGGGAGTTATTGTGAATAACAGAGGACACCTCTGCTGAAACTGAAGAAGTGAAAACTAAACAAATAATGAAATATGAGAGGCGGGAAACAGTAGAGAAAAAAGTGTAATCAAACATCTTGGGTATTAGGGCCCCTGGTTGTGTGACCTTTAAAAAGTATGGAATGGAATTAGAAATGAAAGTACTAAAATGACTGGAAGCATTTTAATTTACATATATAAAATTTCAAGTGATTTGACCAAACTTCCTTAAGATTTTTTAGTTTGTGCAACCTGTAAAGAAATTGGAGAAAAGGCTACATTATTAAAAATTGCAGTTTTCCTGCATGAACTTCCCATACTTCTGAAGTGAAAGACTTTTCCATATCTCCAAGTCAATGGACCATATCTCACTTCTTGGATTGATGGATGATCTCCATCCTTTTGGCTCTCCAGTCCCCCTTTGAGAGAGGCACACTGAAAGTGCAGTGTAGTCCTTGCTTTGCTTCCACTGTCCATCTGTCTGCTGAAATAGAAAGGAACAGCAGTCTTCCAAACCCCAAAGAAATCAGTCACTTGAAAAGGACACAACTAGTCTTTTAGTCATCTTTATCAACACACAGCTCTAGCTAAACTTAATCTCAAAGGCCATTCGGTCAGAGTCAAATGGCATGGTTTTTTAGTAAGATTTCTTTCTCTCCTTCTTCAGGTTCACTAGCATAAGTGTGTGCTAAATGTCTTATGTATTTCTTGGTCTTTATTCACCACATTCTCTGATCATTTCTTTTTCTCTAATCCTTGAGCAATACATCTGCACATCTGAACAAACAGGCTTTTGAAGAGTGAATACACATACTGCTTTCTGAGTTTTCCCACTTGTTTCAAGAAGAAAAAAAGGAAATTACATGATGTCATATTCTATAAGTCACATCTTTTTAGTCACAATTATTACGTCTTTGATAGCCCTTTGACATTTATGTGGTGTGTTATACACAACAATTCCCTCTTTGGAATACATTATGAAGCACAGAATAATCCTTATCTTGGCCTTTTTGAAATACCTTTTATTTCTTTCTCAAAGCTCTAGATACCACAGAAAAACACTTCTGCCTTAGACAAACAAAGAAAAGTCACTTACTTCTCTGCCAACCTCTATTTGCACTGCAAAATTTGTAAAAATAGATGGTGATTAAATAAAGGTGTCATGTTTTGCACAGTGTCCATAGTGTTAACTTGGTTTATCACAAAGCTTTTCATTCCAATGACATTCATCCATGGGACCATCAAACTGGAAAAGACCTAACTATGTGAGCAGACTTTGTAAACTATTAACCCTCCAGTCCATTGTACCTTATGGAACAAGAATCCAAAAAAAAAGGCAAATAATGAAATGCAGAAGATTATTTTTATTGTTTATTTAAACAGTATAGATCTTGTCCCTGCAGCACTAACTTTGTACTTTTAAAAGATACTAAGAGTCATAGCCTTTGCCAGATATTCCTTAGTTATACACAAATTATCAGGACTACTAAGAGTATCTTTGAAAAATGCCTGACTTTTCCTTGGAGTGCTGAGGAAGCTTCTTCTGGGAGGAAGGTAACTGTTTAAACACTGTCTCTAGTAGCAGGAAAATCTTGGAAAGACTGCCCAGAACATTTTTTGTCTCTTTACTTTTATATAGTACGACTTTAAGATTTGTTCAAGACCCATCTCTACCAGTGACTCTGTGTTGTCTGGCTAAGCCATTTTATCTTTACTTTTTCTTAATGAGTAAAGCTAGGCAGCATCTGCTAGTTTAGGTTTTATTTTTCCCCTCAGAGAAGATGTTATAAGAGGGATCACTTAGGATTATTTTTGTTTCAGCCAAAAGTTTTAGGGGACTATTTTAACTTTCTTTCAAAATTAAGTATTTTTCAGATTAAAAATTCTAAGTAGAGACATTTTAAATTGGAAGATAAATCATAGGTTTTCACTTGCATGTGAAAGGCTTTCACTTATAAGTCATGTCATTACTTCCTGCAGTGGTATTCATTCAGCTGGAAGACGCTTTCACTTCAAGAAAAAAAAAAGAAAAAGTTTAAAGGCTATCTCCTTATATTTCTTTTCCATTTGAGACTATGTTCTCTGCAGTACAGGTTTTCTACCACCTTTTGTCTTTGCTGCACTAAACATGTTACCATTGAAATCTGGTTTTGAAATTCCTGGTGCTTTGGTAACAAAAATAATTCCTACAGTGTCTGCTATGAAGCTAGAAAACTGCAAGGACATCTGAAATGGAGTCACTATCTAAGCACTCAAAGCATATTAAGCTTGATTTGCAGCCCTAGCACTACATTTTTAAAAATCATGTAATTAGAGTAAGAAGGGCATCCTTCCTGAATTGCTGTGAGATTTTGTTGATTGTAGTTATGTTGTTTTGTTTTAATTTATATATATATATATACATATAATGATCGTTAGAGAATCTAAAATCAAGTGTGACATGCAAAATGAATATGTTCACTAATGTATTAGAAATTATTGTCATTCTTTACCTTTTTTTTTTTTTTTCTCATGTGGCAACATTTTGTTTTATTTTATCCTTAACAAATGTGATCATGTAAATAAATCCTTTCCAGAATGACTTACAGGTTTTCAGTCCTTTCTTCTTTCATAAGTAACCTCTCTTTCTCCTACTTATCACCTTCAGAAAATTTGAATTTGGGATAGAGAGAAATGCAATTATCTTAAGGCAAGCAGAAAGATGAAATTTTGGATTGTTCTGCTATCTTTTTGTCATGGGTCCCCATCTAGAAGCTCATATCACTTCTATGGTTTCTGAAATACAATCTGTTAATTTAAATTATCTTTAGAGAGTATTCCTCTAAGTGACAGCATTTCATATTTTCTTAAGACAAGGAAGGTCTAAACCAGGAAGATGTTATTTGGGGCACTTTATGTCTTACTAGTAGCAAGGAAGGTAAATTGCTCACATTTGGAGTGAGTTTGTAGTGATGGCATTTCTCTTCCCAGATCACCCACACACGATCATGCCCTGGTCTCCTGGAGATGGCTGAACACCTACCTGCCCGCCCATGGGAAGCAATGAACTAATTCCTTGGGGTTTTTTGCTTGCATATGCAGCTTTTGCTTTTTCTATTAAATTGTCCTTAGCTCAACCCATGAGCTCCAGCTTTTACCTTCCAATTCTCTCCATGATACCTCTGATGGGATCTCCTCATGAGCAAGCAGCTGCACGGGGCTTGACTTTTGTCTGGGGTAGACTGTGATATTAGGCTATCCCACTTCTCATCTCTCCAGCTTCTGAAATTAAGATGACATTCAAGGTCATGTAGGGATGAGGCACCCCCTGACCATGCGGCAGGGAGCAAATATGGGGATAACAGAAGTTTTTCTAATTAAAATTAACTCCCAAGGGGAATTTTCAGTTCACATGGAGACCATCTAATTACTGCTTGTAATCATATTTCAGAACCCTGAGTGCAAAATCTATGATCTAAATATTGTCAAATATCCTTTTCCAGAGATCAGAGTTACTTATTAATTCAATTGTATTTTTCTAGGATTTTTTTTCTTCACAACAAGAGTAAGATTTATCATGCACTAAAAGAATATTTTATTCTATTATCAGGTCAATTCTGAAATTTAAGCACTGTAGAAAAGTGCAGCTTTGTACAGTTAAATAAATTATTTATTGAAAAATAATTTTACAAGTAAGTGGATCTAGTTCTCATGGGTTGAGCTAAAGAGAGATTAAAAAGGAAAACAAAAGATGCACAAGATGCACATGCAAGCAAAGCAAAACAAGGAATTAATTCACTGCTTCCATGAGCAGCCATCTGCAGAAAAGCAGGGCCTGATTGTGTCTAACAGTGATGTGGAAAGACAAATGCCATCATTCCAAACCCCACCCTTTTTCTTCTTTTCCCAGAACAATTTCATTTGGTATGAAATGTCCCTTTGGTCACCCTTTGGTAACCCTAACCCTAGGCGAAACAGGAGAAGCGGCATGGGGCTGAGGCTGGTGCCAAGGAGAGAAGCATGGAAGGAGCCACGTTGGGGCAGCGCTGTGCTCCCCTGGATCACCTGTCCCAGCCGTATCTCCTTCCAATCTCCTGTGCACACCCAGTTTCCTCACCATCATGGCAGTGCAAAAAGCGAAAAAGGCCTTTCCCTAAGTAAGACCTGTTCAGCAATAAAGAAGCCCCTCTGTATTATCGACACTGTTTCCAGTTCACATCCAAAACACAGCCTCATTCCAGCCACTGTGAAGAAAATTATTACAGCCAAAAGAAGTACGCCTAAAAAAACTGTCCATATCCCAAAGATAGTACAGCTTTTGACCCCACTGGACAGGAAGTGCCAAAATAAACAAGACAGCTTGACATGGCGTAATGACTAGATAACTATGTTACTTTTTAGATGGCAAAGACCTTTAATCTCCCTTGCTGGCCATCAAATTTAACAAGAGGGAACATTTTAACATTTGACAACAAAAGGCAGATACAAGGAACACCAGCTGCCAAAATGAATCTGTGCAGGGCAGATGAATGGGACTTCATTGGAGACCAGTTATCATATTTTTAAGTAATCTTTAATCTCTTCACCCCTACATAAAGGCAATTTATATGTTTTTAAAAGCAGCAGAATATTGTGTTTTACATGACATTCAGGACTAATAAAATTAGTCCGGCCCATATTAAAGGTTTAATTCCAGTCACTTAATAATTTCATCCTTGTCAGAGTTAATGCACAAAATTCACTTTACTGCTTACAAGCAATCACTAACAGATTATGAAACTGGACTATTGGCTTGAAACATAAATAAATAAAGAAAAACCGCAGCTTTTTTTGAGAAAGGGATGTTACTATTTGTCAATCAAATGAATTATGCCAATGCACACTGGTAGGCATTAAAACTGCCTGACTCACAGGCTCAAGAGCCTGCTAAGGCTGAGGAAGGCTGTGAGATAAACTCAGTTTCTTTTGTTAGGGCTCAGCATTAAGATGATCTTTTAAAATTCTAATTCACTTGGAGGTGCTTCTAAAGAAACTTGACTGTAATTAAAATCAAAAGTGAAATTTGTACTATTGGCTTATAGACTTACAATCTGTGACAAAATGACTTGGGAATAGAAATGGATTTCTATACCCTGAAAATAATTTTCTTATTCTTCCTCATAATTAACCTGAAGGGCATCGATTCCTCTTGTGAAAAAGCATACAAAAATCCCTGTTCCAGTTACTACTCCAACAGGCCCTGGCATACTGTAGAGGTGCTCCAGTTCCTCAGACATCATCTTCTTAATGACAAAAATGTTTCTTAATCAATTGCCTTTGCATGTAACTAAAGGGGAAAATAAAATCTTTTCAGAACGTTTCTGTCTATTTGAAACTGTCTTGTGGCTGTCTTCAAACTTTCACACTTGGACTGCTGAACTGTGCCCTGTATACAACCAGATTTGATCTGGATTCATTCAAAAGGAATCTACTTTAAAAACTAGCCTGGGCAGCTGACTAGAAAATCAGATCCAGGCTGAACAATAATACAAAGATGTTAAGATTTTGGGACACTTCACTAAGATTCTGCCAAAAGATAGATGACATTTTCTTCCAATTCTGACTAGATTTGATCTGAGATAAATCAGTTCAGTTCAGGTCAAAGTATTAATAATACTTTTTAAAAATATGTAAGAATGTATAAATGAGGAAAAAATCCCTAGAATCAGGAAAATTAAATACAGTTGGTGCATCTCAAGTAGATACACAAATATGTTGGCCTCTTCTCAGCAAGGTTTTGAAAGAACCTGCTGCTCGTACATTATGCAAATGTGAGCTCACTTTAAATTACCTATGGTGATCTTCAGCCAACAGTGAATAAAATGTGGTAATTATATCATATTGATATGCACACTCTAAGAGCAAGAGTTATTTTCAAAGGTTAATTATTTACCTAACCCCTCCCTCTTCATCTTTCCTATTCACACAGCTCAGTCTCTGCAAAAAACACATGGAATTTTCTTATTTTCTTTACTAGTAAAGTTACACCATCAAAGACTACATTCTGAATTCTACAAAAAGTTACTAAGGATGACTATAGAACACAGAATGTATTCAAAATACTGTGGATGGGAACAGTACTACTTGAATTTCCACATAGCATGGTAGCATCAGATATTTAAATGTAGGCTGCTAACATAAGGTATTGAAATTACCTAACTTTTTAACCTACTAGGAACTGCCTCTGTGAATGTATATCCAGTTTTTGCATGCACTTTTCTGACACTAGTCTGAAAGAGTATTTACTAAAGTGATGACAGGAATGCTGCTGTCTAGGAAATTGGAATTCAGAATGTATTTAAGATGACTATCAGAATTTTATTTCCACAAATGTAGGCTTAATATTCACTAATTTTAGTCAAGGATTTTGACCCAGTATGCTGTACTTAGTTTTATGAATCAATGCTCTTGTGAGGATTCTTTTCCCCAGCATTTAAGATCATAGGATTGTAGAATAGTCTGGGTTGGAAAAAACCTTAAAAGTCATCTAGTCCAACATCCCTAGATACCTCTTGTATCACAGCAGGACCTGCTAAAATGTCTGTCTGCATCTTTCTCACAAGCACCCTTTAAATATTTGAAGGCTAGAGTAAGGTCTCCCCAGAATCTTCTCTTCTCAAGGCTGTAAACCCCTACACTCTCATCCAGTCCTCATAGGAAAGATGTTCCATTCCTCTGACCATTTTTGTAGCTCTCCTTTGAATACACTCCAATGGGTCCATATCTTTCTTGTACTGAGGACCCCTGAACTGGATACAATACTCCAGGAGGGGACTCATGAGAGCAGAATACAGGGAAGAATCACCTCCCTTGACATGCTGTTTGGGTGCAGTCCTTTCTGGGCCTATGGTTCCCTTTCTGTGCTTTGCATGTTCATGCACATTGTCAGCTTACACCCAGGTTTTTCATCCACCAGCACCCTGGTGCCCTTCTCTGCAGGGCTGCTTTTTATCCCTTCATCTCCCAACTGGCATTGATATTGAGGGCTACCTAACCCAGGTGCAAGACCTTGCACTATAGTTACATTGAGGTTACAAAAGCAGATAAAATATGAAAGACATTTTAATGACAGTGAAGGAGAAGGAAAGTAGTTTTGAAATATTTTGGACTTATTTCCATTTACAGAAAGTGAATGTACAAGGAATTAATTTTTCATGGAACAAACAAACGTATATTGTACGTATCTTTCTCAAATTTCAGAGAAGGGAAAAAAAAAAGAGGTTTCATTCCAAGAATTTAAGAAGATGAGAAGAACACACATTAAACTTTTCAAAATTTTTACTTCTATTCCCAGAGTGAATTTCTCAGTAGTTTGGCATGAAATAAATCTTTTTTTCTCTCTCTTTTTGAGGGTAGCAGATGGAACATCAGTTTGTTTTCTATGATTCTGTATCTTTTTTAGTCTATTTGGGAGGCGTTGGAAGAATAGCTCTTCAGGAATTTTTCTCCTGGCTCAGCATAACGCCAATGTTCTTTTAATAGTTTTTGACAATTACTTTTCAAAGGAAAATAAATTTAAAGTAACTTTTTTCCGTACAAGTATGTTGACAAAATGAGTTCAGGGATTCTGGAGCTGAAATCCATGCTAGAATTTCAAAGGCAAGAGAGGCATTTAGGCACTTCTGTTTCATTGAAAGTCCATAGGAGTTAGTTACCTAAGGGCTATATTAATGTCCATCCTGTAATCTTAGTAGAGACAAACTATATCATGCAATTCCTCCCCATTTTCTCATCATGCAGATCATTTTTCATCCGCATCAATAAGTTTAAACTTCGGTAGTTTCACTCCTGCAGTATATATTGTGTGCAAAGCCAATGCTTTCTCTTTTAAATCTCAGGCTAGATTTTGAAATGTTTAAATAATTTCTAGTAAGCCCAGCAAAATGCATATAAGTGCATTGATTTTTTTTTTTTCCTGAAGAATCTTAATTAAGGCCAATATAAATGAACTGACTTGCAGTTTTAGAAGTCATTTAGTGTACTTTGGATGTTATTAATTTAAAATGTACATTACTCACAATCAAAGTTATCTGACCAAACACAGAATATTAGAAATGTTGAATGGAAGCGGTTTCTGCAAACCTCTCATCCAGCCTTTCCCTTTAAATGTGACCATGTCCAACACTAGAACAGATGATACATGGCTATGTATATCTGGGTATAGAAAAGTTTTGAGGACAAGGGCTCCACAGTCCTCTGTCAGGAACCTGCCACTACTGCACTACTTTGACTCTGCTGAATCCTGTCCAGTTTCTCAATATTTTTTTCTTGAACTAAGCAACCAAATATTGGCTAGGTTGTCCTAAATGCCATGTCACTACCTCTAAGCAGAATGATGCAATATAGTTCTTTGTTCTGCTAACCACATTTCTACTAACATTTCCACAGCTGTGGTTGCCTTTCACATGCTGGTTTATATTTCAGCTTGTATTTTACCTTAGCACCTGGGTCCTGTCTCCTATTTGGTCAGTTGCATCCCAGCTGGTATCATCAGTATATTTGGGGGTTTTCTGCCTCTCCTATAGAAATATTCACTTTCTCTCTTGAGCCTTCTGGGTCTTCTGCTGGCCTAATCCTCAAGTATTGCAATATCTCTTTGATCTGAAGCTCTGCCATTTGTTGCAGAGCAATCTGGGTCATCACACAGGTCACTGATAAAGATGTTGAGAAATAAGGGCCTCCTGTTTTTTCCCATTTTTTATCAATCATCAGCTGGACATGGAGGGCATTATAAATGTGGGGCATATTCTGTATTTACTAGTTGTCTGTATAGCTATTATAAGTCTTGGCAAGCTCACCAAATATCTTCTTTCTGTTCTTCTCCCTGCTTAAAGCCAGTTGATCTCATCTAGATTTCTGGCAGAAAGTTTAGGGGTATTACCCAAATTTCTTAGAGGAATCTCTTCTTCCTTCTGAATACATGTTTCCAATTTTCTAGTTATTGGTATGAAGGTTAGCAAGTAACAGTCCTCCTAAGAAATGTCATTTGTTTTTCACTTTTAAAGGAAACTAATTAGGTAGAAATTACATTGAAAATCCAGGACATGACCTTGTGTTTGACTCAATTAGATAGGCATCAAAGAGAAAATCTGAGAACTTCTGAACTTTCTTAAAGCTGATTAAATTTACTGAAGAAATAAAATGCTACATAATTTCCTCTCCAGAAACCTAATAAACAGAGCTGAATCAATTGAAACTGATTTGCCAAAGAAAAAAGCATTTTTAAAAAGGTGAAAAACCTCAAGAACAATTGAATCCAACTGTAACTAGTGATCTCTTTGATCATATCAAGTATGTGGTTTATAAAGGGAAATGAAAATAAAAACTCATTTTGTTTCCCAAGTAGTTGTACAGGTAAGACCTCAAAATGTGAACAGTGTGCATGCTCCACATGAGGATTTTGAAAAACAATTTAGGCTAATAGTAATTTACTTTCCCTAAATGGACAGGGACTGACTATGCAGAGGCTTGCCAGAAGGGAGTTAGAGAAAGTACCAAAATTAAATACAAAAGTGTTTTATTTTCAGAGAGATAAAAGCTTCATCATTCAGTGTCTCATTACCAAAGTCAGAATTACAAGGGCAGTGAATACACCCCATAATGGCATCTGCAAGTATTAGGAAAACCCTTACTATCAGCAGACATCCTAGTACCAGAGAGCAAAATGAAAACTGTGTCTGAACTTCTGTAATTAAGGTAAAAGCATATAAGAACTCTATTAGGAGGTTTATAGCCCAAACAATTAAAGATATGTTCATGATAAGCTTTTTTATTTTGATGGATTCTTCCAATATTGCTACCTCTGCATTTGCAAATAAGAGAATAATTTACTAATTATCAGGTTCTACAGAAAGAAATAAAGAAGAAGAATATATACTTAATGTATTTTCTGTTATTATCACTTTTAAAGTTCAAGGATTCAAGCTTTTAATCATCAAAATTAAGGAAATAAACTTTGTTAAAATTGAAGGTCAGGCACTTAAGCACCTGAATCTAAGCAATTAGGCTTTTACAATCTAGATTGCAGCATCATAGTGGGGTCATACCAGCACAAGAACTCATAATTAAGATCAAGGCTTAACTTGCCTTGGATCAACTACTGATCTCTGACATTAGGATTCTACAGATGTGCAAATATTTGTGCATGTATATTAAGTTCATTGACACTGTGTCTCTTTAACCAAAGTGATGTTCACAGCCACATACATGCATACATGCTTGATGAAAGGACAGAGATATTGCATTAAATAAATGCATCATTCATTGATGAATCTATCTATCAGGAGCACACATGATACTAGAGAAAGAGAACAGGTGGGCCACTACAGTAAGGAGAAAGACTGAAGAACAGATGTGGGTTCTTAGGTTACTGTTACTCTCTGATACGCTTGATATCTATCAGAGGAACAGAATAAAGAAGTGTGTTGGACAAATACTGAATAAAATAAGAATAGTCAGAAAGGATGACTGAGACTAGTTCCTGAAATTCATAAAAAATGTCTAGGGAGCAGTGAGTCATGAAACAAAGCTTACTGCTCCAGGTGGAGGTGGGGCTATACAGCACCAAAAAAAGAAAGTGGGCTACACCCATAATTCTTTCCTGACAGCAGCTTCCTCAAGGATATGGCTATTTTCATCCTACCCTGAGACTTAGGGATAGGATTAGTTTTAGGGTCATGACTAGGGGTCAGAGAGAGACAAAGCCTGGAGCTCCAGTTACAGTGATACTGAAAAAGGGATGCCTGAAAAAGGGTGAGCTCTACTAAGAATTCTCTCTGACTTCTTTCTCTAGTTTATGGAAGCAGGTTTTGAACTAAGCATCGGCTCACCTGAAGTCTTTGGGTCAGCATTAGCATTAGTAGTGATATAAAGACAGAAGTTATAGATGCAGTGAAATTGCAAGACAGTTTCCAAAGTCAGGACTAGACTGTACCAGGAATTGTCCCTAACAACTCCTTCTGGGTCATAGTTTGTCTTATGATTTAAATCTCAGTCCAGATCTAAATTTGAGGTAAGGTTTGAGGGTTAGAAGTGGGAAAAGACTAGAATTCCAGGTGGTATGGGTATGCAAAGAGGCTTCTAGGTAGCAAAAATATTTTCCACTAGCATCTTACATCTCTAGGAAATTACTCAGATTAGATTTAAAACTAATCTAGAGCTTCAGGTGAACTGGAGCAGGAAAGATGCTGAGACAAACCCTACAAGCTAGGACTCTGCTTGACTTCTAATCTGCCTCTTCACTAAGGACTTGCTGGGGCTTTACTGTACTGTTTGTACACTGACTTCCATCCCAAGATGGGTGTTCTATCCTTGTCCGTTGCTGTATTGTGGATCTGGGCCCCAGCTGCCAATGCTACTGCCCCTCCCTGCCTTGTTATCACACTTGGCTTCTGTCTCCCTTTAACTTAATTAAATGCTCAGAGCAGCTCCATGAACGTTTTGAGGTTTAGCCCAAAGCCAAGAATAGGGCCTCAATTAATGTTTTCAACTACATTTTGTAGCATTCTTCAATGGATCTCATTCCCTCCTTTGGAAGATCTTTTGCACCACCATTGCATTTAGAGCAGGCAGCTCTCCTTCAGTCTCCCAAGACTGCCCTCAGCTGGGCAGCTACAGCCTGAAGTGTCAGTAATGGCACGGCTGATGGACCACACTGGGAATTCAACATTGGGACAAAAAGATAGTTTGGACAAATTAATCCACTTCCTTGATGGTTAGGGCATCCTGACCATTTTGACGGCTGAAAATGTTGGCTTCCTGCAAAGAGGTACAGACAGGAAACAAACCAACCACTGAGCCTTCTCTAAGCCTGCTGAAGTGTTGCCAGACTCACTGAAGGAAGACAAAGCCTCCTTTGTCCTTCTTTGTGCTTCTCCTGGTTTCTCATTAAGTCCTAAGAAGTAGAAAAGCAAGGGTAGAGTCACACAGAGTACTCAGCTAAGCTTAAACAAGGAATCAAGAGGAACCCAGGAGGGGATAACCAAGTGCTTTGTGATTTGTGAGTTTCCCTGAGGTGTCCAGTGATAGATGGAAGGTTTACAGTTATCAGGGTAGGGCAGACCTTGTGTCCTGAATATCGATCCCCACTTGCTTGAGAATTAAGTGTGCTATAAATCTACAGCTTCTCTGTCTTCTGCATGCTCAGCAGAGGTACACATTGAGGAAAGGAAGCATGAGCAGGAAAGATGGAACTTAGAAGAGAATGGAGCATCTGAATTAAAAGACCTGCTTGAAAATAATTTCAAGCAGCTTCCCCATCCTCCCCTCTAAACATTTTAAGTGTATTAATGCAGTAATTAACAGTAGAGAAAGAGAAGAATATTCCCCAGGCACATATGATAAACCATTCACATTGCTGAAGAAAAATAAAAGGTGCTGTAGCATGCATTTAAACAGCCTTTGCTACTCTCTGTTCACTCCAATCTAATTCTTTATTTTATTTTTTTCCCCAGACTCCAACCTATCTAAATAAGGTGCCCTTCAGAACAATATTTATTTTACTGTGAAACCTTTATAGATGTTAGCATTAGTTTCCCTTTGCAAATGGTTTCAGTTAGGAGAAGTTTTATTTCCGTGTGGGAAACTCCTGTGTATTTCTTTTTCTGAAGGAGGTATTTGGTAAGAGGCAATATGTGTGTAAAATTAATAGACTTTTGAGCTGTCTATGACATGTTGTTATCTATGCTGTAGTATGCATACCTTTGCATTTTCCATTGAGCTCTTCCAATCAAATAATTGAGTGAGACTATTGTGATAGTTGTGTTCACGGGAAAATAATCCACATTTAAGGTCTAGTGGGAGATTATTGTTACTGAATAAACAAAATGCTTACTCTTGGTGTTCACACCAAATCAGAAATGTGTTTAATGATGTAATTTTGTTATCAAACAATGAGAAATTCACTTTGAAAAGTGACTAAGTTACTTGGAAAACTCAGATTTTAAATAAGGAAATACAACTAAAGTCTGTGACAGAAATTAACAGATACCTGATGCCAGAAATTAACAGATGCAATGGTTTGACCTTGGTTAGATCTCAGATGTCCACTAAAGCCATTCTGTCACTAAAGCCTAACCTGCTCAGCAGGATGACGTAGAGAAACTGTCAAACAAAAGGCCTATGGGTTGAGATAAGGGCAGGGAAAGATCACTCACCAATTACTGTCACAGGCTAAACAGATTGGACTTCTTTAAATAAATTATATTTATTACAAACCAAATCAGAGTAGAATAATGAGAAATAAACCCAAATCTTAAAAATACACTCCTCTCCTTCTCAGACTCATCTTCAGTCATGTTTCTCTACCTTCTCCTCACCAGCAGTGTTAGGGGTACAGGGAGTGGGGTTTATGGTCAGTTCATCACACATTGTTTCTGCCACTGCTTCCTACTCGGGGGGACAACTGCTTTCTCAGCTCCAACACAGGTTGCCTCCATGGGAAACAGGCCTCTGTTAACTTCTTCAACATTAGGTCTTCCCATGGGCTGCAGTTCTTCATGAACTTCTACACTACAGGTCACTGCTGTAGCATGCAGTCCTTCAGAAACCTACTTCCCCAGTGTGGGTTCCCCAAGGGGCCACAAATCCTACCAGAAAATCTGTTCCACTGTGGGCTTCCCACAGAGTCACAGCTTCCTTTGGACACACCTGTCAGCTCCACTATGGCTCTCCATGGACTGCAGGGGCACAGCTGCCTCACCATGGCCTTCACCACAGGCTGAAGAGAAATCCCTGCTCTGGCAGGTGAAGCATCTCCTCCCCTTCCTTCTTCATCAACCTCATGTCTCAAGATATTTCAGATGAACAGCTGGTGCAAGCACTCCTTACTCTGCCCCAGTCCCAATGTGCTGGCTTGGAACAGGCCTATTATCATTCAAGCTAAACACTGCTGCAGCTGTCCATTGTCAAGATTGTCTCTTACAATGCAACATCACGTCTCTGCAGGCGCCAACGTACATCAAGAAAACAATGCTGGGACAGTAAAAGTATGTTCTAGGGACAGCAACTTTCTACACCTTCTGGGGTTATTCTTTTACAAAGGATAAGGCCAGTCTTAAATTCAGTGTCATCCTAGATGTAATTTTAACCTACTGAAGCTGTATCACACAGCTTCCTTCCATTATTAAATTTCACTGGAAATCTTTTAGCCAGTCAGATAAAATTCACAAGCCACAGAGACAAAAACAATGAGTGTCTCTCACCTCTTTCTTACTTCCTTTCAAAGACACAAAATTCTCTTTGGAGATGTAAAAGTACTTTCTCATGATTTGTAAGTAGCTGGATTCCTGGCAATACTAGAGATATTTACTAAAGAAAGTATTTAATTTTCATGATTCTTTAAAATTATTATTTCATTTAGATTACTAAATATGAAAGTGAGAATTCCTTTCTAAACAGCTCAAACATGCCAAATATTCTGTGGGGTAGAGGGCAGGAGAACAAAGGAAAGGAACATTCATTTTGATTAGTAAATGGAAAGAGCTGCTTTACATTGAATAAGCATGGCAAGTAGGACAAGGAAAGATACTCCAATATTTCAGCAGTACAATATAATATCATGAAATATTACAATACTAATAATATTGAAGAAAATTGAGAAGTCCAGCTACCACATGTGTCTCCCACTCATGGAGTAAAATTTTTAACACCTTCTAGAGAAACTTGAAGAGTACACAGACCTGACTCTGCTTTACAAAACATCCCATACTTAATGGGTAAAATACTAGGAAAGTGCTTTGTATTCTTTCAAAATACAGAGTGGTCTTTTTCTTGGCATAAAAGCCATGTTGTTTTCCATAGTATTTCTAAGCTCCCATTTCTGTTTGATTCAAATAAGTTCTCTATCAGTCAGAATCAAAGCTAATTAATGATTTTCTAATGCAACAAGAGTTATTCCAGGACAATATCTGGAGAGAAAATAAAAATGAAAATGCAGTTATTTTTGTTTTTAAGGCAAGAGACACTGGCAAATATTCATTATTTTATTTATTTATGTATTTATTTACTATGACAGCACTTAATATATTCATTGGTTGGTTGTGAGAAAATCCTCCCAGACCATTTACTTTTAAAAGGCATTTCTTCTTACTGATTTCCTGCAATCAGGTATAAAACAAATTATATGATTCCTAATAATATACACACTAAGGAAATTCAGGCAATAAAAGGGTTTATTATGTTGTAGTATGAGTAATGAGACTAAAAAGGATCCCAATTCAATCATAAGGGTATTCCCAGTATAACACCTATGTAAATCCAGAGAGGAAATAAAAGATTAATTCATAGAGAGGAATGGCATTTTGGCAGCAGCGCATTATTGTCAGATTGTTATTTTTGCAATAATATTTTTTGTTATGCTTCTGCACACAGGCGCGCATTGGCATGAGGTTGCTGCATTGCAAATGTATTCCTTGATCTTCTTTTTCTATATTTACCAGAAGTTTCCTCTCACACAAGAGGAATAATAACAATAATAATAACAACAACAATAAAAATTAATTAAATTTCTCTTGCCTCTTTCATATAGAAAGTTCCCAATATACCTTTCATCACCAGTGTGGAATGATATAGAAAATTAATGTCTCTTTCTGCACAGTAAAACAGAATAATTTAGCTTGGAAGGGGCCTCTGGAGGTAACCTAGTGCAAGTTCTTGCCCACAAAAGATCTAGAAAATCAAAGCCTTTTCCAAACAAATCTTAAATATCTACAAAGTCAGAAACTATACAACATTTCTCGGAAAAATTTCTTCAGCCTTCTAGCTTTCCTCACCACAGCAGCTACCCTGCTCCTTAGACACTTGTAAGTCTATGGGGCCAGGCAGGATTCACCCAGGTGGTATTGAAGATGCTGGTGGAAGAGTTCACCAAGCCACTCTCCATCCTCACGATGGGAAGAAGAGGGGCAGGTACTGATCTCATCATTCTCCTGGCCAGTGACAGGACTTGAGCAAACAGCATGAAGCTGAGCTGGAGGAGGTTTTGGTTGGATATGAAGAAAAGGTTTTTCATCCAGAAGGTGGCTGAGCACAGAAACAGGCTGCCTAGTGAAGTGGCCACCGCACCAAGCCTGAGAGAATTCAAGAAGTGTTTGGACAATGCTCTTGGGCACACGGTGGGATTCTTGGGGTATCCTGTGCAGGGCCAGCAGTCAGACTCAATGATCCTTAAAGGTCTCTTCTAACTCCGTAGATTCTATGATTCTATGATTTCTCATCAGTCCTGGTTACCAGAGAGGTCCCAGATATCTGGAGGTTTCCCAGTGGAATGCACATCTACCAGAAGAGTTGGGAGGAGGATGTGGAAAGTTACAGGCCAGATAGCATGCCCTTGGTGCCAGAGAAGGTTATGGAAGAGATTCTCTTGAGTGTCATTGCATGGATATACAGGACAACCAAGGGATCAGGCCCAGCCAGCATGGGTTTTGGAAAGGCAGGTACTTGACCAAACTGATTTCCTTTTATGTCCAGGTAACCTGGCTTATGAATGAAGGAAAGGCTGTGGATATTTCCACCTGGACTTCAGCAAAGCCTTTGACACTGTCTCCCATAGGATATTCCTGGAGAAGCTGGCAGCCCATGGCTTAGATAGATGCATTCTTCTCTGGGTTAAAAACTGTCTGGATGGCCAGGTCCAGAGGGTAGTTGTGAATGGAGTTACATCCAGCTGGTGGTATCACAGGAGGGGCTTCCCAGGGCTGAGTGTTGGGGCCAGTCTGTTTTTTTGTACCAGGCCAAGTCAGGAGCACATAAACCATTGGCAGAAGGGGTAGGTGGCAAAGAACGGTATGAGTGTACGCGTGATCTTTATCACCTCCAACTCGCTTCCATTCCTATTCCTTATCCAGCTCAATCATGCCATTTTCCAGGTAGTTGAAGTGAGCTTCCAAACAGTAGAAATCAATAGTGAAAATAAAAATAAGGCAAGAGGGGAGGAGAAAGCAGTGGCTCCTCAATTTTCATGCCTTATATCATTATACAGATAGAGGAGGAACTGCAAGATCATAGGTGTAGGACATCAGGAATGGATGAAGCAAGAAAACACCTTCCCACATTCATATATCCACAGATGGAAGAAATACATAGTAGGAGTAGAAAGATGAGTGGAGCAAAGACACAGATGAACGTTGCCGTTGATGGGGCAGCATCTGGCAGAGTGAAGATATCACAGGAATATTACTCTGATTCTGGAACAAGAGCAGGGAGAGAGAATAGCAGAAAAGCAAAAAAAATACTGCTTTCCCCTTCACACACACAGCTGAGGAGAGCGACCAGAGGGTGTTAAGGACCAAAAGAAGGGCTGCTCCTGTGAGCCATGCTGTCATGAGCGAAGGATTAGCATTGGAGAGTTACACACAGTAAAATCATCTGCATGCTGTAGTCTATATCAAGACATCATTGCGCAGAGAAAATTAAACATTCTGAGCTAAGAAGGGCCACATCTAGTGTACTTTTTTTCCCACCCCCCCACTGTTTCATCAGGAGAAGAGGCAGAAAAATGTCCTTGGTCTAACGCAAGGCTTGACATTCAACATACTTGAGAGATATGCCCCCGACTTTCTGGCCTCAATGTTCCTTTAATGTTGCAAAGTTTGGGGGCTTTTGATATAGAAAGCACAATATGACTTAGCCTGTCTAAAGCTTGGAGGTACCTCTTTGCTTATCGCTAGAATTGCTAAGCCAGCAGGAGGACTTACTGTGGGATAGGCCTGTGAAATAAGCCAAGACAGACAGATGTCAGTAACAAAATGTATTTCACTCTAAGTGGCCTGGCAAACCTCTGGGAGTCAGTCTGCATCAGGAAATTTGTAAATCTGATAAACAGCTAGAGGTAAAAGCATAATTAGAAGATTCAGAGCTAAAGGTTACAGATATTCAGCCATTGAATTCCTGCTGGTTTAGGAGATTACTGACATCATATATAACATTTCAGAAGTGTTTCTGGGGTAGAAAATTAGTGGAGGAACTAATTTTCTTTCTTTGAAATTATTTAGCTGCACAAAAAGTGCAATTTTGTTTCTTTAGGTGGTACTGCAGCTGTCACTCTCAGGAACACTAAATTCCAGAGCAGCAGCAGCTAGCTTGGATTCTAAATAAGGAACATATTTGATCTTTAATGACTTTTTTCTTTCCTCATCAAGACTGTAATCTTGATTCAACAGGTTTTTTTAAGGCTTCTCACTTCCTGGAACAAACAGAGTGGGACTGTGTGCAAAAGTCTTCCTTCAGTTTAGTTTGCAGCTTTTTCTTACTGTGTCTACAGATCTGACAAAGGTGACAATTTAGGATGAGGCTTGACAATGCCCTACTTAGTAAATAAAAACTTAATTTTACTTTACTTGGATAAATTGGTGTACTGGATTTTTACTTGTTTGGTGCAGCAAAAATTTCTGCATCTTTTGAATTTTAAAATACATTTTAGGATATTTAAGACATATTTTAGGAAGACAGCTGAGAGATGAAACAAATTACTTCTGGGCATTATAGACCTCCTTTGCTTTACTCTTTTTTATATTATGTATTCAAAAGCACATACCATAACGTTGTAGATGCAGCTCTGCGGTCCACAGTATGTATAATATATGTCCATTTATGATGCTTAAATTATCTTTGGCAAGCAGTACCCATTGCTGAGATAATATATTCAGGAACATAGATATTTCGTTTTCTGTCCAGTGCTCATTGACAGACAAAACTGTTTGCAATAAGATGTATGTTAAACCTTGAGATAACCTTTAAAAAAAAAGACATTATTGATGGTAGCATGCTCATCAACACTGTTGGCACAATATAAGTAACAAACCAATTTCAAACCCATCTCTTGTAAAAAGAATCCTGTATCGTTAGTACTTTATTATGGGGAATAGAAAGGACTATATTGTTGAGAGAACAGTATGAATTGGCACTTGTCCTGTTGATAACCTAAGGATGACTAGCAATGTAAGGACAATCTTCAGTTCTCTTGAGGGTCTCAACATTTCAGTGCATTCTGAGAATGGATGAATGGCCAGTCCTTTCACCATTCCACGGGAATTTCTGGGATTTCAAAATTTCAAGATAGCTTGTATATCTGTGATAACTAAATATTCACCCTGTGTTTTGCTGCACCACTCACCTGGATCAGGTGTAGATTGATAAGTGCATTGCTTTCAAATCAGACAAGATCAAGGGATTTTATACTGATTTTGCAATGGCTATATGAGGCCAGATGACATATTATTCAGATTCACTTTTAACTGGCACTGGGAAGGTTAAAAAATGGATTTACTTTACCATTTATTACTGCCTAGGTTTCCTAGGAAAAGAAGTTTTTACTGAGAAAGTCATGCTGCAGAATTGCTTTCAGTGATTGTACAACTTAGTTAGCAAATTCTAGCTCTCTTTTGCCACATGTTGAACAGGATTT
This sequence comes from Hirundo rustica, assembly GCF_015227805.2. Lineage (NCBI taxonomy): Eukaryota > Metazoa > Chordata > Aves > Passeriformes > Hirundinidae > Hirundo > Hirundo rustica. The sequence continues at coordinate 19,939,382 of NC_053455.1, forward strand.
GATCCTCATTTCCACACAAAGAAGCTGAATAAATTACCTTCAAGCACATTTGTTATTATGCAATAGATTTTTTTCAATCCTCTCTGCTAGAGTAGCTATGTTTTACATGAATATTAATTGACTGAGCCCAAGAGAGTGAGAAAAGAAGGGTGCAAAATTGCCTATATATCCTAGTGTTTATAATACCAGGAATTATGGTTCAATACTTTGTTTCAGAGGAAACTTAATTATTCAATATGAAGTGAAAACTTTTCAGTACTCTCTGGAAATTTCCAACCAGTTCTCACTTAGTTTAGTATTTCTGCTCTCTATAATATCATATAGTATGCTGTAAGATTAAAAAGCATACTTTTTTTTTTAATGTATTTTTTTAATGTACATTGCTTATCATGTGGACACCACAAGTTGTTAAAAACCTTTTTCTCTCATGTTATTATTGTTTATGCTGCAAAGGTCTCTATGCTTACTTAGGTTGTGTACAGATGCATCATGATAAAATCCAGTCAAATGAGGGCATCATGGAAACAATTCCAGATTAGTCAGAAGGGAGAATCAAATGTGTGTCAAATTCTACTTCTCTAGAAGGTTTTAAGGACTGTGAGATATAAATCATAACCTTCCTCCATAGCATTAGGTTTCTACAATAAATCTTTCATATGCAAATGCTTTACCTCTCAGCATTCATGTATTCACTTCCCAAGAATGTTTGAGTAAGTGATGAGCAAGACAAGAAAAGTTTCAAGTACATTAATCCACTAAACCACCATACAATGATTGCTACTCACAGGATGCCATCAGTCTGTGTCATTTGCCTGCTTTCAAACTTCCAGCTAAGGTACTCCACAACTCTCTCCTGAGCTGTCCTCTCTTTCTGGCTTAGAACCTATGCACTTTTTCCTGATCTGAGATTAATTTTCCAGATTACAATCTCTGGCACCCTAGAACTGGATTTTCTTCCCACAGCTAAACAAAATTAGGTGTAATAATATGATATGACAAAGAACTAGGAGAAGCATTGCTGTGTGCCTCTACTCACATATTTTACCTCTCCCTGCTGATGAATAAAGTCAGTTCCTTCTGCCTCGGAAACCTCATGCACAACGTGCTCCCTGCTGGAGTGTATGGAAGGATACTTCATTTTCTCAGTGCACTGCTGTAAGCCCAAGACTTTTATCTTTTTTCTTTTAGTGAGCCTTCTAGCAAGTAATTCAAAATTGTAGAAATCATTAGAAAAAATTAATGTGCACAAGAGCCTGATAATTATTGAAGCAACTTCTTCTCCCAACACTTTGTCCTGAAAATAAATACTGGCCTGCTCTATTCAGAGCTGCTTAAGACAGATTAGATTTGGATTTCTACAGCAACAGAATTCCAAGTTTATAACACTTCAGATAGTGCTTCATAAGTTTATGGCTCCTGGCTTTGGTGGCAAATAAGTAGAGAAGTTGGATCTCAACTCTAGGTATTTTTGTTTAATTACCAGCAACTCTACTGTATTTAAGTTCTCAAACTCTGTCTCAGGCTAACCTCAATAAAAATAAATATATAAAAATAAAATACAATTTTTTTGGAACACAATATCGTTCTGGTATTCAACTATTGTGGAGGTCACAGCAGACTGAAATTGAGCACCTTCTATATGGAAAAGCAAAAGAAAAATACATAAAATAATGGCATTACCTGCTCCACTATAGTGCTTGTCTGAGGAGACAATAAAAATGGATCTGTCGGAAGAGAGTGACACAGAGAAAGAGGTAGATATGCATAAAGCCATAGAGCAAAACAGACTCTAATCTCCTGAATGCTTGGCCATGATCACAGTGTCATTAAACATCACAGACACCACAGGTCAAGTATGAACTAACATACTGCACCAGGGTACACACATCCTGTGACATAGAAGATGTTGGGGAGGGAGCTGTTATTCCACTGTCAATGCACCTGGAATTTTGTGCTGTATTAGGCAATGTTAACTGTGAAGTTAGTGCAGCAAGCTCTGTTGGGGTAAATACCCAAGACATCTTGGGCCAAACTCTAACTAGACATTCAAGTACAAGCATCATTTCCTTCCTTCCCTTAGAGATATGGTTTTTCCACACCATAAAATGAAATGAAACTTTGTTTAGTACTCCATATAATTTCCCAGTGACCAGATTAAGGTTATAGTGTATTTGTGACCTGCAAATGCTTTGAGACCTTTTTGTTGTTTATTTTCAAAGTATAAAATTGTTGTACTTTTGTTGGGATTTGTATGACAGGGCAACATTTGAAGGTAGTATGAGGGCTCTAAAAATGTGTTTGTACAACACACACGTCTCAGGCTAAATTTGTTCTTTCCTCTGAAATCATTAGTTTTAATCCCTCAGCTTTGAATTCATTGTTGGTTTCCTTCCAGGATTGCATTCTTCCATTATAGACTGGTAATAATAATGCTTGATATTTATAGAGTACTTTATATTCTCAAATCTCTGTGCAAGCATTCATTATTTCATCACTACAGATTTAAAATAATTCAGTCCTATTTTAGAAGAGCCAAATGGAAGGCAATTGAAGCACTGAAGACTTCAATCTCAAAACAAGTAGTGACAGAAATGGCAAAAATCAGAGACCTATGACTTCTGGGATCAGGGTACCTACTAATACATAGCCTTTATCAAAATAGTTACTAAAATTAATCAAAAGGAAAAAAAACAAAGCAGTAAGCAACTTACAAAGGTCAACATGTGTCATAGACTAAACCATACCATTATTACTGAGAGCTCAGTGCAATAATGGAGTTGGAAATTTTGTGATATTTATTTTGGATAAAAGTGAAAATATAAGTTGTAATTCTCAAAACCACTCATGCAATACTGGTTTGAGGCACATTTTTGAGAAATTATTTCACTAAATAATTTCATTGGCTTTTTTTCCCAGGATTAGGGGCATTTAAAATAAATCAATTTATTTCATTTGTCTTCCACTCTTTTTTCCCCTGTTTTGGATGAAACAAGCTTTCACATCAGATCAGACCACTAGACTAATTTGTATCCAGTGACTAACAGAAGTTATAATATCCAATGTGTGAAGAACTGTAAAAATATAAAATACATCCAGCTAATTTTGCATTGTTTACCAAGAAAGATGTACTTCTGCAGAGATTATTTCCAATAGCTGGTTTAAATTAAATAAAAGCAGTCTGCTGACATTTTTTTGTCTTGGGTAATTGAGCTGAATTACACAACACTCATAAGAATAGGCAATAAATCTGGAAAGTTAAATGCACCCCTGTTTGTCTGTTCTTCCTCATTTAGTAGACAATGAGGCACTAGAAAGTGGTTAACCCTCTGAAAGTCAAAAATCTTTACGAAAGCTACCAATAATTGCAAACAACCAAGTTACCATATCATAAAAAAATTACCTTTTCTCAGCTAACTCTTATTCGATTCCTCACACGCCCCCTTCTCTTCTGCAATTGCCAAGTAATTTACTTCACATTTGCAGTAGTCTGGAAGCAGATAGATAAAACAATCTAGCTGAGGTGGTGAATCCTTCACAACAGTAGCATGTTTGCATGTAAACAGCTGTGCTGGAAGGACCCTGAGGAAATCCTCTCCCATTGTGGGGTTTTGTCTGGCTGAGCACAGAGCCACCTTTGGCACAGTGCAGCCTGTGACACTGGGAGAGGTCCCTGACAGCTCCAGGGAAAGGCTTTGAAGGGCTGACCCATGGGAGCTGATTTCAGGCAGCTCTTGAACTTTGTCCCTGCCTGAGTTACAGCTGCCTCCATAGCCAAGCCTATTCCTCACCATGGAGTCTCTGATCTGGGGCCCCAAACCACGAACAGACTTTTCAACTGGATGTCAGTTGTGATCAGGAACTTGCCCGATGCCCTGCCCTGGCATAATTTCTGATTGCAAAGTAAATAGTACTAGCTCTACCTCTCAATTTTTGGGTACTTTATGATGTTTAGAAACACATCAGGCAGTAAATGACATCCAGAAGGAGATCTAACTGATTCAACTATGTGATCCATATAGTCAGCAGCTTTGATTCTCATTTCATCTGTGTAAACATATTTAATAAAATTGCAGATGGTACAATTCTCCATATCACTGCCAAAAAATGCTCTGATCTCAACATGTTTATGATCAATTAACCTTTAGCATTCCCTCCACTTTATAAAAAGTGTGCATTATACACCTGAGACACATGGGTTTATCCCCATCTCTCTATTAGATGATTAAAGTAATAAAATGGCACATAATAAACATTTGTGTTTATTGCCGAATATGGAATTGTTACTTTCCACACACTATAGTGAACAAATATCCACTTGATGAATATTTGTAATCATTATCAAAAACCAGGTGTGAATATAGGTGACTTGAATAGCAGTCCAGACTGGAAAATAAGTTTGAGGGGACTGTGTTTGAGAGCTTTGCACCACTCCCCCCATCACCCTGCCCATCTGAAAATAAACCGTCCAGAGTTTCAGAAAACCTGCCGTGGAATCTGTGAAAGAAATCCTGCAATGGTAAGATGTAACATTAGCAGTATCTGGAATTTTCATGTTAACGGTTGAGGAATCCATTCAGGGCAGGCAGCTCGGTTTGCAGCTGCAGTGCGAGCTGCAGGTTGAGCTCTGGGTGGGAGGAGCCCGAGGCAAGGGGGCCACAAACTGGTGACCCTCTGCCTAACAAAGGGCACACTCAGAGACACAGCAGGAGGCAATGACCACTGACTTTTGTGGGCTTAAACTGTGAGAGTATAAAAGCCCAGGTAGCCCTTTGCTCAGGGTCCTTTCAGATACACTTGGCTTGAGCTGTTATTCTGTTGTCACACCAAGATTACATAAATTATTTTAAGAATCCAGAGGTCTGATACTCTGTTATGAGAAGCAGAATTGAGCTGGTAAGGTTGTCTGACTGTGTGAGTGTGGGGTGTGTAGGAGGTCAGGTGGGGCAGCTGTCGGGTCCCTGGAGCTACATGCTGTGAAGGGACTTCAGCCCCAGCAATGAAAGTCTCTGATTGTGATAGGAGGGCTCCTGGATGGTCAGACAGGAAAGCTTCCTGAACATAGTTCTGCATTTGTAACATTCACAGAAACATCTGATTCTCTTTCCTCTATTATCATACATCAGAGTCCGCTAGTTATTTTAACTTTGAAAATAATTCTAAGCTAAATGAGCATCCCATTAAGAAGGAACGTGGACAGCTTCAAAGTTAATGCCTCTGTCTTCTGGTTTGAAAGCCTCCGTGGGGTTCCAACTCACAGACCTTGTTCAGATGTTAGTCTCAGCTTAGCTTCCAATGGAGGGCAGTGGACTGCACAAGGTTTCTATGCTATTTGACATGCATCTGGGACTTTCTGCAACAAGAAAGGGATTGAAAACTGAAATTAGTTTTCTACCCTGGAGAAATTTGTTGTTATAGAAAATAGCTGTCTCCATGTCTGTGCCCCTGGCTTTCTTAGCAGATTCCTGCATGACTTGTCATTGGCATAAAGGCTTTCTGAGAACTCCACACAGTGACCACTTGCATATGTAGCCGAATTTTCAGGCTGGAAATCCTATAACATGGAGGCAAAGTGAGGGTCAAGCAGGCTTTTATTAGGTAATAACTGATTGATTACCTTTATAGAAGCTAGTATCACATACAAATACTACGGTTATTGGGCTTGAATAGTTTTGGTGGCTGCAATCTGTTTCCCTACAGCTGAGACTGGTGCTTTCATGACACAGAAGTCAGTATCTGTCTATTTTTAAGTGTTCCTTGTTTAACATCCTTCATCTCTGGTTCCCCTTTTCTTTCACAAAGAAAAATATCCCCTCAAACACTCATCTCAGCAGGGATACAAGTGCATTTAGCACTACCATTATCAACTAAATATTAATGTCTAGCTGTTGAGCCTCCATTAGAAGACAGTACATAATAACTGTAGAGGTGGATGGAGATCTGCTGAACTCCACCTCTCAGCTGTAAATGGCACAAAGGGCATTTCCTGTCTGTCACACTTTGTAAGCCATTACCTCAGGCCTGGCCAAAAGCTGAAGCCTTGATCCTGTCCCTTTGCATTCATATATACTAAGAAAAGTTCCGTTTCATGATGTGAGCTCTTGCCCAGGCTATATACAGTGCTTTATTTTGATTTAAGTAGATTTGAAAACATGTGAATGCCAGATTTCTTGGCTGCCAACACTTATCTCAGAATCCAAATAAGCTGTCTGGGTAGATAAATTCTTGGAGAGAGCATTGAAAGCAAGTTGTTTTCAACCCATGAGATTTTTAATAAACTTAATAGCTTTGTGTGGCATATCATGAGGTAGCTTTCAGTGTTTCTGGCTATTCCAAGGGGGAGATTATTCTGAAGAGCATGTTTCTTCTCCTGGGAAAAGAGAAGGAATTCTTCCAGCTACAGGATGGGAAATGTCATATTCTCTTCCAGTAAAACATGGAAGCCTTCTGCTCTTAAGTAAGGGTTTGCCAGGGGATTCTGAAGGACTGCAGTATCCTATAAGTAAAATGTTATACATGCATCCAAGGAAGAACAACTCAAATAATCTACACTTTAAAACCAGCTTTGCTATTTTTTACACAAAACAAAACCCAAATTATTTTTAACTTGGTCACGCCCCCCCAAAAAAGTCTTTCACGCAAGCACTTGTAATGTTCTTTCTTAAGAACGAAAAAGCTCCACACCAGGACCCCATGCAGGTTTTTTGCAAAACTTACTGTTTCAAGTAAGAATTTTAAAAAATAACTTTATGGTTAGGCTTTAATATCTATTAGCACTAACTGTGCTTAATATCTATATGCACTAACTATTTGAAAGACTAAGGACACACTTTTTGACTCACGCACTTAACACACTAACAGAGTGCACACAATCTATTTTGTGATGTCCTCTCTAATTCTGCATTTTCTTCACTGAGGTACAAGTAAGAGAACGTAGCTGAAATAATCCTGCGGAATTCATAGCCCTGCAAATTAAGGCCTTAAATAGCTATATAATTCTGTGAGTTGCTTGTAATCTACCTTTTTTTCCCCCTCATGTTTGCCTCTGCCAAGGAAGTGCCAAAAAAAAACATTAAAAAGTCTTAAAGTCTTCAAAATATTGAAATCAAACTTAATTCTAAACCCTTCATACTAAAATATGATGTGCTACTGAACAAGCAAGAATGAAGGAATGAAATTTTTAGGAAAATCTTTCATTTTTTTCCATCTGGAAAGAAAGAAAACAACATCCCATAATGTATATTTTCTTAAGAGTTTTCTAACCCAAGTCAGTTGATTGAAGATACTTAAGTAGTTATAGCATAGTTCTGTCATTTTTGAGGAAATCTTTTATACTGGACTATGCTACATAAATGAAGCCCTAAGAGAATTTTTATTCCGATTTCTGCTTGAGGTTCTCATTGGACATCATTTAATTAAACAGATCGCAGTCCTACAAAAATCTGATTTTACTTTACTGGTCCAACTGATGCAAAATGATCTATAGAAGTCTGACAACTCCTTACATTGAGCTCTGAGTATTTCCCAAATGCTTAAATAAACAGAGACAGTATTTTGAAATCATGCAGAGTTGTAGATGTTCAAAAACCTTGCTGTATTAGACCTTTACTGGTATTTATTACTGATTCAATTTTCATTACCTTTAATCTGAAATGTAAATGGTAAACTGTCTTCTCTGCAAACATCAGTGACAGACACCAAAGTCCCTGTCCCCAAATTATTTAAACTATACTTAGTTTTTGCTTTGGGTAAATTGAGTTCAGAGATGGAAGAGAATGAAACAACAGCTACTGTGTGTTTCCTCATATTGTGGTAAAGATTATGCTACTCAGTATTTGCAATTAGATAGTTGCCTTCAGCTTTAATAACTCTTCTTCCTTCTTAATTATGATTGATCAGTGTGATCATCCCAGGCATGTATGAGGCAATTTTGTTGGGTATGAGAAAGGTGTTCTCTGGCATCAGCAACTCTACGACTGGTGCAAATGCTAATAAAATTATTAAAAAAAGGCGAGCTTGCTAATTGTGAATGATTTGCTTTCTTATCCCAAGCTGATGGAGGAATAATTTTGATGAAGGATTCAGAGTCAGGAAGCATCAAGTGAGTTCACTCCAGATTAATTTCCGTTTCCAAAAGCAAATAGTTGCTGCTGAAATATGGAGCTGAATTTTATCTCCCCCATTCATGGTGGGATGAGTAGGCCTTATATTTGTGAGACATTTAATTTAATCAATGCAATTTAATTATGTTTTGATGCAAAACCACCTGTGACCTTCCATCTGCTAACAAAATTCACCCATCTCTGCACATACGCACACAGTCTTTAAAAATAAATAAATAAATGAATAAATAAATAAAAATTAATAAAAATAAAAAAATTAAATTATTGTATTCCTGAAGGTATAAAGGAATTAATGTTTCTGACTATTGCAGCTGGATGCATCTGCTCATACTGTCTTCCCAGAGAACTGGTAGACGGGAGCTTGCTACCTGGGTTGTCTTAAGAGAAAGAGTTGAGAAACATCCATTCAGAGAAAATTAAAATTGCCTAGGTGAGCTGATGGAAGCCAAAGTGATGAAAGTGATGTGTTTCAGTGATGAAAACAATGTATTTCAGTTTGCACTGTGCAGGAGAAGAGATGTATTAAATGTGGCTTCAGGAGTACAACTCTTTTCTTTCCATGGAATCTTTTCAAACTACTAAGCAAAAACAAAATCTTGTATGGTCTCTTTTCAGAAAAAATGTTGAAAGTAATCAGAGAGTGATGGTTTCTGTGCCACCCCTAACGCCAACAAAGGAGAATAATTTCTTGTTAAACCAAAGGATACACGTATTGATACCAACCCACACAAAAAGGGCAAAGCATGGCACGGACAGTCTGATCCCTCGTTTGCTTAGAATGAAACTAGACTCTAAAGAGCCTTCTCAGGTTTCTTCTTTCATTCTGAAAAGCTGTTCCTAATAATAATTAAAAATTAAAATTTAAAAGCCATTAAAAAGGACAGAACTTAATTTCTGGAAAAAAAAAAAAAAATCAAGATTTCAAATACATTTCCTATTCCAGTCAAATTAAAGTCAAAAAAGGGAGAATTTGGATGGGATATAAAGTGATGCATATTTCATGCTGACAATCACCAAAGCAAAATATGTCAGCAAAAGATTGGACAGTTTTAGAAGACATTTCTCATCACTCAGCTAAGTTATAGAGTCCTTTATACTAGTGTTTTCCTATATCAAATTTTGATTTAATTTAAAATATTTCCTAGTTTACTTATCCTGCTTGTACTAAAATCATTCTTCCAAGAGTCTCAAAGTAATATAATAATTTGGTAAATACCCTGTTTTGTGGGGGTTTTTTGTGGTTTCTTGTTTGTTTGTTTTGGGGGGGGATTGGAGATTGCAATATAATAAAGTGACTAAGATCCCATAGAAAAGTCTGTGACCAAGATTAGGAGAAAATCTGAGTTTCCTGTAAACCAGTCCTGGTAGACTCAGCCAGTGATTATAATTCTGCAACAGAAAATAAAATGAGTGCTGGATCTCAAACAAAATTCCTTTCCTCAGTATTAAATAGGAAGGAAGTCCAGGCTCCTCTAGGTATAGACAGAATGGGCTTTTTACTACTGAAACAGAAGTGTGCTAGACTGTAATTTCTTTCCAACAAGGTGTATGCAGAACTCTGTCAGTTAAAGAAAGTCTTTTCTTATTTCCTAGTTGGTGTCATTATTACTATTTTTTTCTTCAACAAATAAGAAATAAAATGCTCCATTGTCCTTTCCTGTTGTATATGTCCTCAGGCATTTGCTTACCTCTTTCAGCTTGAGAACCTGGAAGTTCTTTCAAAACTACGTGTAATTCACAGGCTGAAATAAAAAGGTAAAAAAGAAATCTCCACACCTTTCAACACAGAATTTGAGAAATATCAGCTTCTCTTGATAAAAGAAATGCAGCTTTTGAATTGAATGAGGCATTGAGATGGAATGTTCTCTCTCTTTCTCTCCCCACCCCCCCTTTTGTTGTTTGGGGATTTTGGGTTTTGGTTGGTTGGTTGGTTAGTTGTTTGATTGGGTTTTTTTGGTTGGGGGCAGGGGGTGGTTAGTAGTTCTTTTTAGTTTTTTTCCATACTTAGAAAGATCCCATTAGTAAAAAATAGAGGGAAAAAAGACTATCTAGATGAACGAGAAAAGATAAAAATGTTTAAAAGACATTTTTTAGTGACAAATAAGAAGATGAAGTGTTGCATCAACTTTGTGATTTTTGAATACTGTCTATTTCTAGGGTTTTTGTTGGGTAAAGAATAGCTTTCATTTGTAAGATAAAAAGGACAAATTCATCTTGAGCTGTATTCCCCTGCAGCTTATATATTTTCATATACTGATATAACTTGGAACTACAGTCTAATCATAATTCAGTTCCTGTCTTTAGTAAAAGCATGCGCCTCTTAATTTGCAATCAATTTCTGCACTTGACATATGGAAATAATGAATGTCCTCATCTACAGCTGGAGACAAAGGGAGAAAGGAGTGTGCAGCTCTTTGTAGGCTGGAATGTCTAGGCATTTCCTTCTCCTAGGCTTTGGAGCCTGAGCATCCAAATCATGCTAATATCGTGCTATAATCATTGTGTGAATGAAGATTCTCTGTTTAAAGTTTTCCCTTATCTCCTTTGAACAGACAACATGAATAATTGCATAAACATGAGTGAGAATTTGATGGCACCAGTTGATCATGCGGGGTCTGACTTTCTGTAAAGTATGAAATGTTATGCAGTTTCCAAAAGGAGGTATTTGTGGACATATTCATCTCTACATGTGTGTCATATCTGCTATTATTTTCCTCATGCTTGTCTTTTACTGAACAAAACCTAGTAAAAGAAAAAATATCTGGAAACAATAATTATCAAAAATAAGTAAGTTGTTTTAATTCACATTTTTTTCAGGAAGTCTCATGTCTGATTTTCAAGGCATAGCTGTAATACTAATTTCCCAGTGTCTAGAGATTTCAGTGAAGGTTTTCTCTTTTAAGCCACTGAATTTAAGAAGACTACATTACAGTGCATCCTAAAGAAGTAATCTGACGTTTGTGTTCCACTCCTTTATTTTAGATGGAATGAGATGTACTTATGTATTTACCATGGCCTTTTAATGCTTACTTTATTGTAAAAATGGTTGAGATCTCCAGACATGTCCAGGATCCCCTTTCTGTTAAGAAAAGTATAAAGAGAATTATAAGCCTTCCTTTAAAAAGCTTTTAGACAAGTACATCAAGTAAGGAGGAAACCGATGAATAGAACACAATGCACTTGAAACAATTCTATACTAGAAATGTCTACCAACAGAATACCCTGTAGTTCTAGGAAAAGAGGATCTGTTTTCTCACCGGCAGCCGTGGAGGTCTAAATACCTGCTGAAGAGGGAGAAGACAAAGATGGTATTTTTTGACCTTTTTACCTGTCACTAATGAAATCACTGCTAGGTTGGAACATGTAACCTGCTTGACAGCAGCACCAGATTATTACAATGAAAGAAAAGTCCTGCAAGGAACTGGCACAGCAAACACACTTGAATAAAAAACTCTGCAGCTACCTCCACTAAAATCTGGCCAGCTCACCACAGCTGACATCTCTGCAGTTGTGGCTTTAGGATTTCCTATAATCATCACACTAATACAATAATAGATACTTAGTGCTACACATCAAGAATCTTCTCTAGTAAGAAATTGGTCAATAGCAAGGGTATTAGAAGGAATACTCCACAGCTAGTATAAATCATGATGGTTTAGACTTTCCCAAAGAAGATTTTAAACTGGAAAGAATATTTAAAAAACTTTTGTAAGAATCCTTAGGCCTTTCTGAATCTTTTTTCCTGATGTGACATAAATAATCTTATAGTTATTCCCCCTAAAAAAATATGTACAGGTTAATGATGCAAAAGCTTAGAGATGCAATTTTTTTTATTTATTTTTTTTTCCCTCTCCTTAATAAGCATGGTTACTAGCTGGGGCTGAATTCTATGGGAAATAATTAATAGTCATAGAAGTCACTTCCAACAAAAGCCTGATGAAAGAGAGGTATGAACATAACTGCTCATAAAGGTGATGCATGGTAATATTAATCAAGAAAATAGATGCCATATAAAAGCAAAAGGTCAGCTACTGTGAGGTGTAGGGAAAAAGAGTGCATCATAGAATATCCTTAGCTGTAACGGGCTCACTAGGGATAATTGATGTGCCTGAAACCTTTGTGCAAATGCTTCTCAAACTCTGTCAGGTTCGGTGTTATAACCGCTTCCCTGGGAAGCTATTCCAACGTCCAACCACTCTCTGGGTGAAGAACCATGTCCTAAAATGTAATTTAATCTCCCCTGTCTCAGAATCATGCCATTCCCTTAAGTCCTGTCACTGGTCACCACAGAGAAGGGATGTGTGCCTGTCCCATGGCTTCCCCTTGTGAGTCTCCTCCAGGATGAGCAAGACAATGACCTCAGCTGCTCCTCATATGGTTTCTTCCCCAGACCCTTTGCTATATTTTAGCTCTCCTTTTGATATTTTCTAATTGCTTAATATGCTTCTTACATTGCAGTGCCCATAACAGCACATAGAACTTGAGATGGAGCTGCATCAGCACTGAGTAGAGCAGTGCTGGCTCATAATACTGTGCCTGATGCACCCCAGGATATAATTTTCCCTTTTGGCTGTCACAGCACAGTGCTGACTCATATTCAAGCTGCCATTGACCAGGACATAGGCATGCTGCTTTCAGCTGGCCTAGAGTTAATTTTCTTCATAGTGGCTGGTATGGGGCTCTGTATAGGATTTGTGCTGAGCACAGGGTTGATAATACAGAGATGTTTTTGTTATCACTGAGCACAGCTTGCACAGAGCCAAGGCCTTTTCTGCTTTTTTTACTGCCATGCTGATGAGGAAGTTGGGGTTGCCTGGGAGCTTGGCAGTAGACAGAGCTAGGACAGGTGATCCAAACTGACCAAAGGGATATTCTAGACCATGTGGTGTAATCCTCAACATAGAAAGTGGGGGGAACAAGAAGGAAGGGGGAAACGTTTGAAGTCTTTTCTTGACTTGTCTTCCCAAGTCACTGTTACCTGTGATGGGGAGACGGTTGAACACCTGCCAGGCATGGGAAGCAGTGAATTAATTCCTTGTTTTGCTTTGCTTATGGGCTTTTGCTTTCCATGTTAAACTGTCTTAAATGCTATATTCTTGTTGTAGTTTAACCCCAGCCAGCAGCCAAGCCCCAGGCAGTCACTCACTCACTCCCCCAGCAGAGAAATCAGGCAGATAACTGGAAGGGTAGAAATCAGAAAACCTACGAGCTGGCTGGGGTTAAACTACAACAAGAATATAGCATTTAAGACACTTTAACTGTATATAACCTTTCAAGTAAGAGGTTCCTGAAAGTATGAACAAAAAGCATGATTGGTATCACTAAAATTAGTCAAAAATTGGGTCTTTTTTTTTTTTTTTTTTCAAAAGACAGGAAATTCTGCCGATTGCTAGGGCAATATTAACAATTTGTGACAAGTGAGACTCAAAGAGAATTTTGAGCGTAATTTAATATTCACAATCACAGCTTTACATTGCTGTCTTACTATTCAGAGGATAGGAGAAATGCTGTAAGAAAAGCCATTCCTTCCATCTTTCTCTTTCAGGTAGGTTACAAAGATAACTTACTATATTTGAACACTGGGAAGATATCTTCAATACTGGTTGGGCAATGGTTCAATATTAAAAAATCAAACCTTAGTTTTATCAGCTAATTCTGTCAGCTATGTCACCTGTGCTTCTTAGACACGGTATCTCGAAGTCTACAGACCTCATTTTGAAGAGTAGACCTTGAAAAAAAAAATTTCATCATGGCTTCATGCATTGTCTCCTCTGTTCTCCTCTACCTTAGACTTTCCATTCTCCACATGCCTATTCTGAATCCTCCTCTCAGTTTCAGTTTCTGAATCTGCATTTTGCTTGGTGCTTCTACACACTTCCTGTTTATCCCACTCTCTCATATTTCCTTGGACTAAATCTCCTATCTGTTATCTCATGTCCCTTCACAACAAATCCCATTTCATTATTAAGACACTTGCATCCATCTTCTTGGCATACCTACTCCAAGCAATTTCTACTTCATGCATTCTCTGTCAGTCATGGATTTTGAAAGTGACGTCAATACTCCAAATGGAAATGTGTGAGATGCTTTGGCAAAGCCAGGCAATGGGGAAATATTCCCTTAACTGTGGAAAATTGGTGAGAAGTCCTCATTGTTCTTCAATATTAACTTTCAATCTCAAAAGATACTTGAAACATATTAGCAGATTTTTTCTTTATTTTTCTCCCAGTGTTTCTCTATTTATTTACTTATTTATTGGCATCAAGTAATTTCACCTAACATTCAGGGATTTTTGTTTGCTATCATTTCAGAGGTGGGGAAAGAAAGACAAGTTTAAAAATGCATATGTTGTCCTTATTGTGCTGTAACAAGATTGGCATAGTACCAGTGATGTTTGAATTTCTCTCTTAGGAAGACTAAGATAGTTCAAGCAGCTGCACTGAAATTGCATTGAAAATGGATACTTTGCAAATTCTCCCCATAAATGAAAGTTTAAATTACAAAAAGCCGTCTGACCGGTTATCTCTTAGTAAAGTGCTTTACAATTTGCATATAAACTTCATTTATTTTTCTAATTACACAGACTAAAATGCATTCATTTTGCTTTTGATTACAAGCAGTCGTGCCAAACACCTGTGACTACCACAAACTCTAATTTGTTATTTATTTACTTCAAAGCAATCTTATCATCTAAATGATTCAAAGCATCAAAGACCTTAATTATTGATAGTCAGTTTGAAGGGTTACACTTTCCATGTCCTTGGGCTGGAGGCACTTCTCTGTTTTCTTCTCCTCAAGTACACACTTGGCTGAGCAAAAGGACATATGATTCTGCAAAGTGTTTTGGAAATCACATTCTTATTTAATTGCAACTAGATTTAGACAATACCAAATAGACAAGACTGACAACTACAATATGGAATCTATTAAAGGACCAAAAAAAAAAAAAAATTAATCTCCTTTTTACCTTGAAAATAAGTTGTGTGTATATCACATGTACTGTGCAAGTTTGATCTGTCTCCACAACACTAATGTTTTGTGAATACCTTTCATTTATTCCAGACAAAAATTTACCCCAAATTTACACTCTTGCAATATATGTGCACATGGTGTGTCTTGTCATGATGAATTTTTAATATTTTCTTACAATTTAATTAGAATATTTAAGTGGGTTAAAAACTCTTATACAAATCAGAAGGGAAAGGATGAAAAGGTCTTCAATACAAACAAGACACAAAGCTAACATGCATGTTTTAGGGTGCAAACTCCTAGCTTATGCACATGCTCGGGTATCACAACGCAAACCTTCAGACAAAGATTCTTGGTTGCCTCTGTCTGCAAACCATGTATTTTCCAGAGTCTTCGATCGTCATAGCTACTATACTCTCATAGTGCCTTGAAGGTGTGGTATATTAGATCAATTTCTTGGAGCTGAGAATACTCAGAGCTTCAGATAATTCAGATAATTTTTAATTACTCCATTCGCCATTAACCTCTAAAATATTTTAACTTTAATGCTTAAGGCCTTCAGATATAAGAAGGGTCATATTACTCCTGAAGCCTTCATAAAACTGGTCATGAAGCCTACAGAATGAATAGTTTGATGTCTAAGTTTCTCACCTGTATCCTTCTACTTTTAAACAAATATCTTAAACTTTATTTCAGCTGTAGATTTTCCAGGGTACAAGGAAACAGGATACAGTTTTCACTGTTCTTGAAATACATTCATAGAGTGTCCTGCAACCTGTCTGCCACTACCTCTTTACCCTGGTCTCATTCATTTTAGACTGGGCTGGCTCCTGCTGTTTTGTTGTTTGACTGGAAAAACCCAAGTTGCCTTGTTTGTATGTCTAGACACACCACATTTGGTCAGGTGTTGCACGATGTAAAAGATCTGTGGAGAATCCTGTTCCATAGGAATCAAGGAGTGAATTAAGGAGGATATGCACGGTAGCCAATACAGCACCAATGCATGGATACAGTACATAAAAAGTCCATATGGATATACACATGAACCTATGATTTGGTTAGATCTGCAGCTGTAAAAACCGCATCAGCTGCACTGGCTGAGGAGTGAGGTGAGGTTGTGAATGGATTATGTGTGTCCCAGCCATACTGTGATACATCTTCAGAATCTGGTCTCCTGTAAGTACAATGCTGATGTTTTAATAAACTATTTACATATTCCTTAAATGACTTGTTAAGCCCTGAATTCAAGATTCACCCTCTGTAATATGATATGACAGTGGAAAGCTTTTCACATCTAGAGTTCTATGGTTTTTGTTTTCCTGTCTTTTAACTCATTATATCATTATCTTCTACAAAAGAACCACCAAATCATCTGTTCTGCTCTTGGCAAATTCAAGAAAAGTCTCAAGAATAATATGCAATATCTTAAGCATCTTAATACTGTTAGCATGTTTTTTAATTGGTATGTTTTGGTTTTATTTTTTAAATAATCATAACCAAAACCAATGCATTTGATATTATAAAGCTAGGAGTAACACCTACATGCTAACATTTTGCACACCTGTGAAGATATTAAACAACAATCTTCCTGGAAATGCAAAAAAAAATTTAAGTACGTCTTCTGTGCATGTTTTCAGCATTAATAGGAAGAGAGTAAAAATGAGTCAGAAAATATAATGTTCTTAATTGTTCTACTAACTCTTGACTTTCTAGGCAGCACCATCTCAGGATGGTTACATTTGATATGTCCTACAATGGTAAAGAGAATATGGCAACCATAATTATGAGGTAATCCCACAGAAAGATATAGGTGCTTTTATTAAACCATGATTATTAAAGTTTGAATATCTCATAAATAATGAATCATAGCAGTACACAATTGTGAGGTCAAGGTGCAAATTGTGTAACAAAGTTGTGTCTGCTATTATTAGGGCTTAATCAAAAACAATACATGAAATAGAGGAGAGAATACTTGAATTTTCAAGCTAAGACTGAATAGAGGCCAATATGAGCCGAGATAATTAACATCTTACTGAAAGATTCGACATTAAAATTTTTGTTCAGCCAACAAAACATGATTTTGCAATTCCATTATAAATGTATAAAAAAGAGCTTTTTAAGAGTGTATAAACGCATATGCATAAGTGTGTATATATATATACACATATGTATATATAAGTGTATATATATATATGTAAAATATCTTTTAAGAAGTAATCTCTGCAATGTATTGAAATACACAAATCTGCAAGCTTCAGAGCTTCAGGTGAGGAAATGAAAATTGACTACTCAGGTTTCCCTGCTAGCTAATCACAAAGCGAAGTAGTACTAATACTATTAGCAAGTTAACGTGCACAAGCAAACCACATGTATATTCTTAAATTATTTTAATATTTACAACCTAATGTGTTATTGTTAAATGAGGGAAATAAAATTATTTAAATCCACTGCTTTCCACTTCTTTAAATCACTACTTAAGTGCATTTTCTAGGTCATTGGTAAATTGATAGTTCCAGTTTCTCTCATTCTTTCTCCCTTTTTCCCATCTATGACTTTTCAAATACTGCACAGGTACTGATTTGACTGAAATTAAACATCTGATGCAAAGCTCTCTGAAGTCAGCATAAAGGTATCCACTAACTTTAGTGACACTTGGATCAAACCCTAAGTAAGCTGTTTAAAATCTCTACCTTTACAGCTGATTCCTGCAAGCAAGAGAAATTGTTGGGTGGCCAGTGGTCAAGTTTTCCATCCAATATAAAAGCTGTTTTCTTAATTGACTTCTACAGTCTTTGCTACTTGACTTTTTGAATTATTAGTATATTTCACTTTGTGATTAGCTAGTTTTAAGTCTTAATGTATTGCTAACATTACTTACAGGGCTTTCATTTATGATAGTGCTCAGCATGGCCAAGAGGAATCGTACTACATGAATACAAACTCCAGTGCACCACCTTTCCTCTGTTGCAAAATTTACCATGAAATTGAGTCTACTTGCTTCTACTGAATCATCATTATATCATCAGTGACCTTCCACTCTGATCAGTATGATCCAAATC
Source organism: Hirundo rustica (assembly GCF_015227805.2). NCBI lineage: Eukaryota > Metazoa > Chordata > Aves > Passeriformes > Hirundinidae > Hirundo > Hirundo rustica. The sequence goes on from NC_053455.1 coordinate 19,957,530, forward strand.
CACCTCACAACACTTCTTTGAAGAGAGACGTGGATTGTCTAAGAAAATGCAAACTAGCAGACCTTGCATTAATTCAGAGTGCAGGGCAAAAAAATATTCTGTACTTAGTTTGCTTCCAGGGAACTAAGGAACGGTTTACAGTGGAAGACATGACATAATAGTCTCCTCTGCCAGTCCAGCCCTTAAAGTAAGTGGAGTTTGCTTGGGGGGTTTTCCTAAGTGAAGCAGCACCCTTTTTCCTAGTGAAACTTGGCCTCTCTCATTGTAGTGTTATCCTAAATTTAAAAAAAAAAAAAAAAGTTCATTTGTGTTTTTAACGATCATGTATCAGTAGATTGTGGACCACAGAGAGGACAGCACAAGCCATGCTTAGTGTCACTGTATCAAGGTTCCTCTACGGGCAGATGCCAGAGCACGGGCAATTCTACATTCACCCAATCACTTGTGAAAACACTTAGATACAGCAGCATTCGGGAAAAAAGCTCTCTCAGGAGACAGCCCTCCAAGCAGAAGAGTCAATGCAGTAGTATCAATTGCATACTTTTTCTGTCCCAATAGGAAAAATAAAAAGAGAGAAAGAGTTCATTGTCAGTGCATAAACTGAGTGAAGAGGTAGGGAGGCCTATCTTCAGCCTGCAGTAACACCCCACAGCTTCTCCATTTCATCTTGGAAAGTGCATGAGAGCTAAAATAATTCTAGAAGGAGCTGTGAATGGCAGAGAAATGGTTTGCCACTACTGTTATGTTTGCAGTGGCTTGCACATGATATTCCACAAGTCCACTGTCTTGGTTTGAAAAGACAGGTGTCTGCTAGGGAGAGGCAGGCCTCTCTAGGAACGGGGAATTCAAATCCTTCCGTCCGTGTTATTATAATTTGGAAGATTAAAAAAAAAACTTTTCAGTCAGAGCTATGGGGAAAGGAATAACTGTCCTTTACTAGTAACTATAACAGGACAGACAAATAACAACAGCAATTATAATAATAGTAAAACAGAACCAAGAACCCCGAGGGCACACGGTGGAAGCTCCGGCGCTGATGGCTGGAAGCGGTGGATTGTCCTCGGCAGGCAGGGGGTGTCCTCGGCAGGCAGAGGTGGCAGTGCCGGAGAAGCCGCAGCGGCGGGACCCGGGCTGACCCAAAATCCAGCAGGGCAGTGAAAAAACTCCGAATTCCTGGGTGCTCCAACAGATGATAGAATTCTCAGGACCGAACCCCTCCGTTAACCGTGGAATCCACGCAGGCACCAGTCGCTCGACCATCCTCCTCCCGGAAAAAAACGAGAGCCGAGAGGAAAAAAAAACAACCCCCACCCTCCGCTCCCGGGAGCCTTTTTCCTCCCCCAAAACTAAGTGATCAACTTCCTTTGTCTGTGTTGAGCACCCTTTAACTATCAGTATTTAGTCTCCTAGCAACTTATGGGGGGGGGGGGGGGGGGGAAATTCCACAGGAAAACTTAACCCCCAACATCCACCCACAGTCATTCCACGATCAATGAAATGCTCTATTTATGCTCAGAGCTGTCACTTGCTAGTGGTAAATTATTGTGTGCCTCAGAACACACATAACATGTACATGATGTGGCACTCAATTAAGTACACATATCAATCAAGAGACAGCGTGAAGATCTCTTTGTCTGTTTCATTGCTCCCTGCCCTAGGTAGAGCCCTTTCATTAAAGCTGTTTATTGTATTTTTTGCTCATTCTGCATATCCTTTGGGCTGGTTTTGTAGCCAAAAACAAAAACAGCAAGAGGAGAGCCTACACATTTCATGGTCCAATATATGCCTGAAACATGAACATTCTTCATGTTCTTTTAGTTCCCAGAATCTTTTACCACATACTTGAAAACAGTAAGGGTGTTCAGCTCTCTGGTTTAGAGTAAACACAAGTTCCTTTCCTCATCCCTCCCCTTCTTACCTCCAGTCTTTCTTTGTGGGGACAACAGGGAGGCCAGTGTCAAGTAGGTTAACCTGATAACAAGTGGGGATCACGAGGTAAAATAGCTCTCCAAGAGCACCTCTGTCAGCCTCTATGAGGATTTCAGCCTTTACCACCATGCAATAATTTTCAGCCCAATTATTTTCACAAAAACTTTTGTGGAAACTGTTCTGCTTTTGCTCTTCACAGTTTCTAGTTTGGAGATTGCAGAGGACTGACATCAGCGCTTTGTTGCATAAAAACAGCCATGAAACGCTCCTCAGGATGTGAAGTATCATGCGGGCAGCTGGGCACATAGTAATGTCAAGATGTAACTAGCACAACATGATACAGTTCAAACTCAGAAATTAGATTTTAATTTGCTGCAAAATTTAACACTATTAAACAGGGATTAACACTGCGGCAATTAAAGTGCAATCAGAAAAGCTCTTGCCTATGAGGTGGGAAGGGATGAATTAACTTTAGGCAAACACCAGGAAGCTTTGAGAGCATAAAAGAAATGGAGCATGGGAGAGAACATACAGGTGCAAAATCTCTTCCTGCATTGGTAAACCATCTCGACTGCACGAGCCTCAGGGAAACATTTTGAAAATCATTCAACACAAATATAACAATACTGTAATTCTGCTAACTCAAGAGTAGGAAGCAAAAGACCAATGTTTTGTTATCTCTGCTAAAGCTGGGCCTTAAGAGATTCTCTTCCTTCTCCTAAAAGAACATTTGCAAGCCATACCAACAAAATAGCTTTCAAAGGTCTGGTTTTTTACCTGAAGGACTACTTTCAATAACCTATCCCTACGTTCATCTATGTGATAAATGTGCTAAAGTTAATTCGTGTTATCAAATTATACAAGGTAAATGTTGAACTGTGTAACATATGAATGTTAAAGATGTGCTCAAATGAACATAAGTAAGGGTAAAATGTAGAAACCAAAAATTAGAAAATTTCCTGGCTTGGGAAGCACAGGAGGGACACGAGGAAAGTATGATTGGAATTACCAGGGAGGGGGCCTTGAAACTATTGCTGCCGGGAATCCCTGAAAAGAAACAAAAAACCACGGAAGAAGAAGATACAAGTCCGGAGACCAAGATAATCACTTCAGATGGATATCTCTACTCGTCTCCACCGAAATTAACATATACACGACACACCCGGGCTCGGCCATCAACGGCATTGTTCCGCCCTACCGGTCTATTCAGACCTCCGATACCAGGACTTGAATAATTAATGAAGACGCCTCGGAGAGGATAACGTCAGAATTTCGGACTTCACTCCGCGATCTTGTGTATAAAAAGGGGTGGCCAGAGACCAGAAATTGTGAACTTGGGGGGATACCAGGCTGACAGAGCTTGTTATCCGTGTTCACCCGGCACCGATCCCGGGCTCGGCGCTGTCCTTTTAAATTGTGGCTTTCCGAGACTGATATTTTGTCTCAAAATAAAATTCTAAATTTTGATACTTTGAATTTGGTCCATTTTATTTATAACAATCTAGTAGTATTTTTGTGAGAAAATATTTAAACATTTTTGTTCAGCTACCATTATTTAAACCACTTGCTCCTCAGTAACTACCTTAACTTATGCATTCCCTTGCCTTTACTTGCAATTTTGGCCCTCTAATTTGCCAGCTTCTGTTCCTTGCCACAATTTTTAAAGTTTTGCACAAACCATAGGTTTTTCTTCTCCATCTTTTTGTATCATGCTCTTACTCATTTCCTAATCCATTAAATGTAGGTCATGATTCTATACCAAAGCAACAGAAGGCTTGCATCTTTGGCCTTCAATTTCTTTACTACAGATTTCTTTAATTTATTATTTTTTTATCTATGGGAAGATTATTCTATATGGTTATGGCAACTATTCCAAATGTTCTTGCAGGTAATCAGGTCTACCCTCCTCTGGAGAAGCTTTCATATGCTGTCCCATCAGTAAACAATATACTTGTAACTTTATTTGCATATCTATGTGGAGTAAAAAAAAAAAAAAAAAAAAAAAAAAAAAAAAGAGAGAGAGAGAGAGATCCAAAGGAATGCTATTGACAAATATTAGGCCTCTAAAAGAGCAGAGAAATCATCTTAGGCTAGTTCTGTAGTCAGAGAGAGAGAGATCTCCACACAGCACGACTAAAGATCTGAATTTGAAAAGTCAAAGAAAATGCCCAAGAGCACTATTAGCTGACTCAGCTGTGCAAAAAATCAACTTAACAATTTCTAAAAACTGGACCAGACACTCCGTATTTTTATATTCATTCTTCTGTCTCCTTTGGCCTAAAAATATGGCTGAAGTTTGTTTTATCTTGAGGAACGTTACTGACTTCCTTGCTAGCATAATACCAAACGCTGTGCTTCTTCCAAGATAATTTGCAAAGCTGATCTAGTTCTTCCATTGTCATATTTACTGTGGGATACAAATACATTACAGAAAGTGGCAAAGGAGAATCCAAGAAGCAAGCAAGATCTCCTACAAACTGAGAAACAAAAAAAATGACAAATTTAAAGCACTCTTCAGAAGTGTGTTTTTACCGAGGGTCACTGAAAGGAGGACAAGTAAGGAGGGAAAGAGCTCAAGGCCCATGGGCTCTGCATTATTGACAGGATGGAATTTCAATAAAAGACCAAAATGTAGTGAACTGGGAGCCAGGAACAAGTCTCCACTGCAAATGAAAGAAGTGCAGATGTAGCTTGTGGCAAGGGAGTTTCTGGGCCAGGAGATAATTTTCCTCTTCTAAATGCCCTGCTGCCTGTGCTAAAGGCTAGCTCAGTTACCTGGGACAGCTGCTAAAATTCAGTTCAGACTGTCATGAAGAAGGAGCTGTTTAAGAGCTAAAAGAATCCTCTGCAGGCTCATACAAATGGTTTGCCCAGGAGCTTCATTTGTGTTGAGACTCCTGTCCTTGGTTCCTGCTTGTTTATATTCAAAACCAGTATCCTTACCTGCTTCTGGGCTTTGTTTCTGTCCATGTCAGAAATCACATTGCTCCATTTATTTGATGGGGGAAATTGCTGTTAATCAATTAGTTCAATTCTACCAGGGCTGTAGAGCAAATTGAACCCTTTGTTTTTCATTGTGCATATGGTGAGAGTGCAGGTTAAAGGAGATGGAAAGTCTTTGCACTAATGAAAATGAAATACACTTCAGCCTGGTCTCCTCTCTAATAGCTTTTATATTCCTCTTGAATCTATTCCCATTTTCTCCCTGCAAAATAAGCTAAGATTCAGCATCAAATCCTGAAATATAATAAATTTCTTTCATGGAATTCTGTTCCTTCCCTGGCTGAAAGAGTTTTTAGGCCAATAGATGGAAAAGGCATTTCTCAAGCTGACATGAGAACAACAGTCAGGTGCAGTGATACAGAATTCACTTAAAGGCACCCTACAAAGATCACATTTTGTTTTATTTTAATTTGTTCAGGATGCAGTGTTTCCTTGAAAAGCACCCAGGAATTGATTTTTTACTAAGATTTCACAAATTAAAAATACTGGAATAACATTTTATGATTACTTTTCATAATTAAAATATTTTTCAAACAGTTCTGTGAGCAGCATCACAGAAAACAGATCAGTCAACAGCCACACTGCATTTGCAGCCCTTCTCTCAGGGCACCACTTGCCCAAGTCTCAATTCAAATGTAAAAGACTACTCTCCATAATTCTGATGGTAAAAACAACAGAAGTAATCATTCCACTAGCAGACTCTGAAGGTGTAGCATGAAGCTGATGAGGAAGAGCCCTGGCTTCCTTATATCCTGTGACTGGAGTGCCCTACAATGACAGCGTTTCTGTGGTCTAAGCAGGGAACATTGCAGAGTAGACCTGGAATGATCTTTGTGATTTAAATCCCTTGCTGTCACTTTCAAGTCACAGAGGACTTGTTTGAATTGGCCACTGGATTCTTCTAAATGAAGTTTCTTCAATGAGAATGGCAGATGTATGTGTAGCAGAGGGAGAATTAATGTGCCTAGTTTCATAGGAAACATGTTTCAGTGACACACCAATGTTTCAAAATATTTTCATCTCTAAGTAGGATGAACACTAGAAATTTCAAAAATGTTCAAGACTGAAAAGATGTATTTTCAAATACTTTGGAGCATAGAAGAAAGCTTACTCCAGCACTATCTTGAAATACGTCATTTTAATCACAACCGTTTTAAAAGACACAAAGTTTCCTTCATTTTCTTAACAAAAGTAATTTTAAACTGGAAAAATTTATTGAAAAAAAAAAATTGAAGCAATACTGAAACTAGTTTTGAAAACTTTTCTAAAACAACCTATGAGTTAAAGTATCTTTGGTACCAGTCTTTGCCCCTATAAAATCTTGCTTCAATAAATCACCAATTATAGTGAAAAGAGGTATTACAAAAGTCTGACCAGCTGTATTCTCTACTACTATATTCTGAAGCGTGCTCAACTGCCATATAATTCATTTTCACACACACCCCTCTTAACCTATTTGAACTTGCCTTTGTTTTCACAATTCTAATAATTGGTCATTATAGAATAAGTTTCCATTTTATCTCTGAGACACATCCAGCACAATTCCTAGCCTCCCAAATTTAGATTGAAACAGACATACCCTCAGATGTAAATTCTCTAGCATTTTCTAAAAGGATTTTTTTTTCTCTTCCTTTCCTTTCCTTTCCTTTCCTTTCCTTTCCTTTCCTTTCCTTTCCTTTCCTTTCCTTTCCTTTCCTTTCCTTTCCTTTCCTTTCCTTTCCTTTCCTTTCCTTTCCTTTCCTTTCCTTTCCTTTCCTTTCCTTTCCTTTCCTTTCCTTTCCTTTCCTTTCCTTTCCTTTCCTTTCCTTTCCTTTCCTTTCTTCTTTATGATGTGGCAACTATAAAAATTCAAACCTCCAGTTGCTCTTTCCCCTGAGGATTTTCTTCCTATACCATTTAACTTTTCCTGGCATCTTTCTTCCTTTCCTTTTATACTACAAATTTCCCCTAAACAATGAGAACTTGTATTTGCATCTTTGACAGCAAAGGGGAGACTGACGGATGGAAGCAATGCTCTCTTTGAATAATGCAAGATGTTGTGACACTGACAGTAATAAGGAGTCCTAAATAATAGGTCCTTCTTGATACAATTTAAAAATATGCTTCCTATTGTCTCAGCCACCAGCAAACCAGCTCATAACTACTGCCTCAAGAGTAAGCCTGAGTTCTATCCATCTCAGAGACAGCTGACAACAGGAAACTAATCTCTCTTAAAAATATTTCCCAATCACTTTTCTTTGTAATTAAATCAACAGTGTTCAACCACAAGTACAGGAAAATAACTCTCTCTTTTATGACATTTCAGAGCAAGCAGTGGGCTTAAGTTTTACTCATCGCTGCCCTGAGGAAAGTCGGTTCCAATTAGAGTTGTCTGCATCACCTAATCCCAGTCAAGACCCTGTTCACTTTTGTGTTTTCATTATTTTTCCAGTGGTGCCCACAGATATTAACAAAGAGGAAAAAAAATTGTGATACAATGGTAAATCTTATAGGCTTAAAACACCCATGGGCATAAAACTATCTGAATCCTATAGCACTGACACAACTGCCTGAGGATTTCATCCTTAGTATTTCATTGCTTTGTCTTAGTGTCTATAATTTTATTTGGTACATTATTTTTCACATTAAAAGAAATCAGAAGTGACTTGGAAGTTCTTCAAAAGGTGAAAAATTGGTTCTTTTCAGTTACACTTTTAATTATGCTTATAAATTGATATAACTTATACCATTAGAGAGGCTTTATTAACTTTTATAGATTTTGAACTACAGTTTCAATGACATAATTTTGTAATTAGTGACTCATAGTCTTTCAGTAATGGAATTTCTGGAAAATGCTGTCAGAATTAGAAAGAAAGAGGGAAAGATACAAGAAGGGCAAACTGTATTAGAATATAGTTAATTTTTTATAGAGGCTTATGCCCCCTAACATCCAATGAAATTTTCATAGATGCTAGAAGTTAATTGTGCTCAAGTTCAGAGTTGCATGGAAGATTTGGCATGCAATAAAAGTCTAAAACAACAGCAAAAGCATCTACAGTTATCACAAGAAAAATGTGATGTAATCAAGAACAAAAAATGCAACTACTTTTCAGAGTTACAGCCATGGTGAATATGTATATACTTTTACTTATCTTTGGTTTGGTGTGGTCCTGGCATACCTGAGACAGCATGTCCAGTATGCCTCTACACCTCAGCCTGAAGCATGTCACAGATCCCCAGCGCTCAGCATTATCTGTTACTGTGGGACCATAGCAAAATTTAATTCAGCATGGGATTTGCTAAACCCTATGTTCACTAAGCTGATTAATGTCCACTTCCATATTTTTTTATTACATTGTCATTGACAGTGCAATCAGATTTTAAGTTATAGCTGTTTTTCTATTCCTGTCTTTGTCTGGTATTGCTGAGAATAACTGCATGCCACCTGCACTAAACAAACCCTTCCCCAGCCATACCCATCATTTCTGTGGACACAGACTATCACATCAGTCTTATTAGCTGATGTATGAATACAGACACAGCAATGGAAAAGTCATCTTAATATTATCTTCTTTTGCAAAGAACCAGTATTACAACTAGCAAATTCTATACTGTGGCTTCAGGACCTTTCTCCATTGCAACTGCTTCCCCAATGTATTGCAGCTTGCAGTAGGTAGAGATAAGCAAAGTAAATATAGACCATTAGCTAAAGCTGTTGAGCATCTTCAAAGGTGTACAAAAAATATCCAAGTTTCCTTTTATTTCAAAGAAATCAATGTAGATAAAAAACATCAAGGGTATACTTCTCCCTCCATTGGACACCAAACATCTATTTGAGACACTAAGGTTATATCTTTTGTTCAGTTTAAGATACAAATTAAGACACAGGTCTTATTTAAAATCTTAAGAGTTTGCCAAAATGTCTGAACCTGAACTATATTTCCTTTAAAGTGATGACGACTTGTCACTGGTTATACTATATAATGTGAATACATGTAGGAAAAATACTTAGAATAATATGATAGAAAAAGGCAAATTAAAGCAAAATAAAATACAACTGTACTCGTGGGGAATACCTGTCTATGGTGCAGGAGTTTGCATGGCTTCACCTGAAATTGAAGAGAAGAATGGTTCAGAAATAATCTTAAAACTGTCTTCTACCATCTCTGCAGTGCTCGTGCGGTGGTATTCTCCTAGGAGGAGACTTTTATCAGACATGTCTGTTGTGTCAGGAGATACAAAGTTATATAAACTGCATGGATCTTAAAAGAGTCTTCAATACTTAGTGGATACCAAAGCCACTGTGTGAAAGCCTCCTTCCAAGGTCAAGGGAGAGCTGGTGACTTCCAACATGACACAAAAGGTCACCACCTCCTTCCTGGTCTTGCATTCAGCAGTGTGGGAGATAAGTGACCCTGTATGTGTCAGGACACTCCAACTCTCCTGTTTTCTGCTACAAAACCTGCTGCTCACGTCTAAGTGATTTGCAAAATTCTCACAGGAAAAAAGGCAAAGGAAAATTATACTACACAGATACATCATAGCTGGACTTGTGGAAAAGGATCTGCAGTGTCTTTTTTTGATCCAAGTTCTTCCATAAATATCTGGAAGGCAGTGTCTTATTCCAGCTGCGTGTGAAGGTGTAACAAAATCAGTACTGAAAATAATAAGAAACAACAGAAAAACAAACTTAAAAAATCTGTAAAAATTATAACCCTGACCGAATGAAAAGAAAGATACCAAGTTTATAAGACCTCATCATTTAAGAAAAACTTTTTTTTTTTTTTTTTTTGCATTTTAAAAAACAAGGTAAAGACCTATTTGAACATCTGTCTCTGATTTTCTAATGTTTATTTAATCCTAATACTCATATAACACTTAAAGTGATCCTGACAGATATCTGATAATGAATCTGCTTTGAAACTCATCCAGAGAAGAAAAACCTGTTCAGGGAATCCAGTGCTCTATCTCAAAGGGAATAAGTTTAGATCAGCCTGTTAATACAATTACATTTGTACAATTCTTGGAATGTTTGCTAAGTGTTGTGAGGCAATAAAAACTGGCTAGGCATAACTTTAAATCCATCTCCTGCCTGCCTGTGAGTTAGAGTGTAACATGATTTTCCTCCTCTGAGGAGAGTGGAGATGTGTGACTGTAGATTCCTAACTTTAAAGGAATACTCATGTGATCTATAATTTCAATTTAAAGTTGAGACAGCTGCCTATGACTGAAAACTTTTGATTCGTCCACTGAGAATTTTTCTTTTCTATTTTCAAAGTATCTCCCAGTTCTTGTAAGGTTTATTCATCCCACCACCACATGAAAGAATGTTACAGCCATTCCATTTGGGCTTTTCCCCCAGTTAGAACCACTGAAGGAAATGATATAGGTGTTTGAAAAGCATGCCTTTGAGGTGCTACACTATCATCTTATTACAGAACTTCCGGAAGAAGCAGCAAACAGCAATAACAAACCCTTAAGTTTACGGGCAAAATATCGGATATTTTTTATATATATATATATATATATATATATATTTTTTTTTTTTTTTTTTTTTTTTTCCCCTGCCAGAAGTCACATTCACTGATCAGAAAATTCCTGGTCTACTTTTATACCACAAGAAAGAGAGAGACATTTATCCATTTTATCATCCCTAATTTTAATGGTTTTTGTAATTCATGGTTCTAACTAGGCTTCACTCACAACTGATAACGGCTTACCCAAAAGCAATGAGAAGCACTTGTCCTCTCAGTCCTTTTCAGGCTACTGCAATGTCCAGATGACCTTTACCTGTAATCTTCCCCACCTTACTGACAAGAGCAACACAGCCCTTCTTGTCTGGTAAGCCAGCCAAAATTCATTGCTTGTCACTCCACATCAAAGCAAAAGCAACGTGGAATTAAATGTGGATGCTGAGCTGGCTAGATCTATGAGACTGAAGACACTCTCCCTTTCAGAGCTTCAATGGAAAAGACAGAAGGAGTTAAATCAGCTTTTCAATATATACTTCTGAAGTAATAGGGCAGCTTTCTGACTAGGATAATTTTATTTATAAAGACAGTGCAGTTTGTTGCATTGGTTTAGAGTAAAACATTTCAGCTCAGCTGAAGTAATGAGCTTCCTCAGGGATTCTGCAAGAAGCGTTTGCTATCCACGGTACAGCAGGCAGGCTGGGATTGGAGCAAAGCTCATTGGAGGAGCCACCAGTTCTGCTTTGATTGCTCTAAGTGCCTAGCAGCATGGCATGTGTTTTTTTGACTACAGGTTTGGAACTTGAAAACCTGAGATGAACAAGCAAGTAGGGTAATTGTTAGCTACAGAAAATCAGTTTGTAGAACAATTTGCACATCAGGTGTTTTTTGGTTTTTTTTTTTTTTAACGAAGTATGAGTAGAATTCTAAAAAATCACCTTTCTCTTACCATGTCATTATCCATATTTCAGACTCTCAGAGTTTTTTGATGTCCTAAAACTCAAGGAGAATGAAACACAATGAGAGCAACCTGGGAAGAAGCTTAAAACAGAGGGTCGGCTGGTGGCCATGGATGTGTCCTTTGATGAAGGTTAGAGTAGGTGACTTTTCTGGTGTGGTACTAAGTCCTCATGAAGAATAGAAAGGAGTTTTGTTTCTATTGCCTAGTACCTGGCCAGCCAAAATGACTGAATAAAGGGCTGACTCTTCATATCTTTTAAGACTATTGATAAAATGGTCATGTCAAAGCCATATACCACAGGAAAAGTAAACAATACACATTTTATCTAAAATATATAAAATTCACACAGCAGGAAGGCTGTTATGTTCTGTCCAGCCATCATGCAGGAAGAACCCATATTTTTCATGATTTTTCTGCCCTCATTTCATACTTTGTTTTGATTTGGGCTGTGTATCTGTATACTGCATGAAAAGGATGATAAAGCCATTATGCTGTGCAAGATATTAAAATAACAGAAAACCATGTTTCAGTCAAGCCATCTGCTCCATTTTCACAAGAGCTATGTGTTTAAGGAAAAAAAAAAAAAAAAAAAGGGGGGGAAAAACAGCTAAACAGAAATAATGCTAAGGTTACATGAAAAATGGTGGGGAAAAAGTAAACATATTTCCATTATATATCCAGTTAAAAAATCTGCTTCTCTTTAAAAAAAAAAAAATACACTTGGACTGCAAGTTAAAGGATTAAAAATAAACATAAGGGAATGTGAAATAGTCTTTGCTCAAAACATTTAAACATAATGAAACTGTCAAATTTTTTATTTCTCTTATGATAAAACAAACAAAACTGATTTGAAAAATCAGAAAATTTTATATATTCTGGAACCTATATTTTTAGCAGAAAAAAAAATAACTGAAAAATTGTTTCTTATTCTATGTGGTGTAAAGGAACCTAGGAAAAAGAAGCCTAGGAAAAACTCCCCTTATCAGACCAACTTTAAGTTTTTGCTTAGATTTCCTTTGCTTTCTCCATGTCTTCCTCAACTTCTGTAGAATCAAATATCTTACACTGATATTGATAGGCCAAACAAATTCACTTACATTTCCAGGCCAATGACAACAATAAGGCTAGTCAATTATGAACAAAAATAACATTATTTAGTTCAAAAAAGTGCCATAGAGATACAGTTGTTTTGTATTCCCAAGTGTAATACCAGTATTGAAACATTAGATAGATATAGATATATATGGATATATATAGAGAGAGATAGAGAGAGAGAGAGATAGATAGATAGATAGATAGATATAGATAGACAGATATACAGATATAAATATATATATAGATATATATATATATATAGGTGCAGAAGTTTCTGATTATTTTACACAATATTTTAAATAATTTTAGGCAAAACCACATTTCCAAAGGAGATGTATGAAGTTTTCCACTGGAACAGAAATTATGTTTCCAGTAAAAAACTTATAGTACTTGTTGTACCTAATAACAGACATCAGGCTATTCACCTCAAGCCTCTTTACTTTCCAAAACAGAAGCTACAGTGAGAGCTGTATTTTTAGGGTCAATGTAGTGTAGCTGTTCAAGCAGTCTTTTGTCCTAAACTGATGTGCAGTTTTTGAAACCACTATTACAAAGCTCTTTAAAAAATCACTAATAGGGGAAACATGTAGCCATTTCCATTCAAGATCATTGTTCCCATAGACCGCCTAGTTGCTGATTTCATTACTAGTGCTCTCTCATCAAATAACCATGTTGCTGCCATTCTGTATTTAGAGTACACAAGTGATCAAAACTCCCTGCTGGAGCTCAATCAAGTTGTCTGGTGGAGCACCCATGTCCTTCAGCACCTACAAGAAAGAAGCAATGTGCTATGAAGTCCTACATTTTTCTCATCAGAACAAAAACCAGATCTTCAGCTCAGTTTTAAATCTTAGTCTTTTAAATCAAGAAAAGCTCTAGCAGTATTATAACATGCAACTAAGGTCTGATCATTCAATCTTTTCTTTGTTTCCCATTGGTTTAAATAAAGACATTCAACCAAGCTGTGGTTCTGAGCACACTGCATGAGTCAGACCTGCTTGCACAGACAGGAGATAACTTGCTTTCTTTGTCTAGCAGGGGAACATCTGAGATCACTGAGCATCCCAATATCACTGTGCCCATGCAACCTGACAGCAATAGCACCTCACCCCCAACACTCAAAAAATATCTACATAACTCTGACCAGGGGCACAGGCTTTTGTCTGTGAAAGATGTGCAGATATTTCTTCAGATGTATCTTGATAATGCTTCATCTTATATTAGAACTACATTTTTGATTGCATCTATGTATTTATAAAAGCATGGGTAAAAAAGAGACAAAACCCAGCTACTATAGAGGATGTGACTTCTGCCAGAGAATAAGGATTCCTCTCTTAGGGAGTATTTTCAAAAAGAGATTTAAAAAAAAAAAGGACAGTTTTGTCTGAGAAAAGTCAAGCTTCAGGCTGCGCAGAATAGAGGGATACGAGGAGGTAGGGTGGCAATCCTTCCTTTATAAAGTTGTATGCTATTTATTTCACTGATTCTGCAGCTATCTTTCTGTTCCCTATTTTTAGAGACATTGATTATTTCATTCACTGCCTGAGCAAGAGGCAAATTGAATCAATCAGTCAAACAAGTAATGTAACTGTTGATTAAATCTGGTATTCAGTGTACATTGCAGCCAAGAGAACCCATTTTTTATTGAAAGAAAGAAAGAAAAAAGAAAAAATAAAAAAAAAAAAAAAAAAAAGGAAGAAAGAAAAGTAGTTTAACTTTATATAACAGCTTTAAAACCAAAAGCATGTGATCATTTCACAAGCTGCAGGACATGACTCAAAACAGTAACAAAATGCAAAAATAATCTGTCTAGCCCTCCCAAGGGAACTGCAACTAAGATTACCCTATATATGGTTACTATCTATACAATGATTTTCTCAATGCCTGAAGGCAATTTCATCTCTCATATTTCTCTGGAAATAAAACAGCTGTATTAGCCATAACACAAGTATCTGTTGGTCTGCTGTGAGTACAGCAAAAATAAGATCATCCTGATCTAAGCTTGAGTGATGAAATCTGAATTGGTTTAGATACATCCAAGACATAATGAATGGTTTTATAATAGTCCATCAAGTCAAGGCTCACTCTCCAAATTGAGGAAAAAACTTTTCAGATGAGTAGATTAAAAAATGTCACTGAATTACTAAGGACAGCAATACTTATTATTGTTTTGAGTCATGTTTTCTGCAGCTTGTAAAGTGATCAGATGCTTTTGCTTTTAAAGCTGTTTTATAAAGTTAAACTACTCTCTTTATTTTTTTTTTATTAAAAATATTCATTGAGATATACATCAGTCCATTGGCATAAATGCAGATCAAGCTCAAGGTTGGTTTGGGTTTTTTTGGGTTTGTTTTTTTTTTCTCTAATGCTTGTTACTCTCTATTCCTTATAATGTATTCCTTTTAATGTATTCCTTATAATGTATTCAGGAGATTTTCAAAGCACTGAGAAAGGGACAAGGAAGAGACTGAAAATGTTGTGGTAAGAGGCTGTGTAGGGATGAACACAAATCCTTCTGAATTTCATTTTCCCAAATATCACTCTTCATAGAACAACTTGTTCTTTGCAGCAGCTAATACTTTAAAACCATGCAGATATCAACATCACCTGAGTGAAATGAACTTATTTCAGCTTGATTATGTTCAAAAAATTACGGTGAGTTTATAGGAATAAAGCATAAATATTACATTAGTCTCAAACTGCTTGAATTTTGATAACCCACCATTATTTGCAGCAGATATTATTAATTTTTGCTTTGGAATACATTCTTCTATATATAAATGCATAAAATATGAGAATAAAAAGGTAAATTTTGTCACTCAAGTATGGCATAATAGATAAATATATAGAAAGGTCATATTTTAATTTTAATTTTAATTTTAAAGGCTGTGAATGAAATCTTTTCCAGCATTTTGTTTCATTTACAAAAATAATTTCAGAATTACAAGGATTTCATGCCAACCCTTAATTTATAAAAACTCTGATGCATTTTTAAAAGTTGTATCCTTATATAAAAATATAAAAGATTATATAGAGATATATAAAAGAAAATTATATGGTAAT
This sequence comes from Hirundo rustica, assembly GCF_015227805.2. NCBI lineage: Eukaryota > Metazoa > Chordata > Aves > Passeriformes > Hirundinidae > Hirundo > Hirundo rustica. The sequence goes on from NC_053455.1 coordinate 19,973,031, forward strand.
CTTGTTTCTAGACTGTCTTCATGTGTTCACTACTTAACAGTGACTATTACAGAGACTATATTTAAAGTATTTTTTAAGGTTTTTTTAAGTTCAAAAATAGGGCTAGATTGACATTTTTAGTGAAAGGATACTAGATACATTGCTCTCACAATACATTTTCCGAAACAGACATAATTACAAAAACTGATCTAGACACAGATAAAAAAACCTGCTAAGTACTAAGCATCTTCAGACTAGGCGTGAAATTATGATTAATTAGGAATATACATGTAAGAGTTTTGTGAACATGTTAAAAAATGATATCGTGAAATAGAATAAAAGTGAAATTTTACTGCAACTCATTATGAATGTCCATTTGAAAATATCAGAATGTTATATAACAGAAGACACATGATAGGCTGGGGATAGTGATTTTCCTTATTGATTCTTCAGGTAAAGTGTGGGTTTTGTTCTCTACACAAAAATTAAAAGAGGAGTTGTAGCAATTTGTGCTAATGATACAGCGTACTATCAGATTTCCATTGTGGGACCATTTTGGGGACAATTGGCTTTTTTATGTTGATCTTCCAAGAAAAAAATGCTCTGATTCAGCTGCATATTACAGGTGCTTCCAAAATAGTAGTAGTAGTGATGGCTGCATGATCTACAGTAGCAGCATTACTATCAGTGATGATCTAGTAATGGATAAGAGGACATTAAACAAGGCTATTCAAAGCCATAGTATGCAATACATTTAATAAACAACATCAAGCAAAACAAGGTCTGTGATTCTAGGCATTATGTTGATGAACTTACCCTATCTAGTATGTAAGCTTATAAATATTTAAAGTAAGTGTGAGACAGTCAACCTTACATTTTCCCTGTGTCAAGAGAAGCCATATGCTTTGACTCAAAAGTTACTTAGGCTTTAGGGCTAAAAATAAATTAAATTAAAAAGACTTGAAAAACCCTGCAGCAAATCTTAAAAAACTTCTCAAATCCTCACACTTTTTTCTGAAATTGCACTTTTCATCTACAAACAACATGAACTGTCCTGGAAACACAACAGTTCTCATGAAAACTTCAGTGAGTGTAAGAAGGAGAGCAGTATTAAATAGATTTCATTGAGAACTCAAAGATCAGTGACCTTTTCAACACTGCTAAATTTCAGCTCATAAAGGTTTGGTGGATAGAAATTTTCTCCAAATGAATCTCTAATTTTCAGTTGTTTCAAAAAACTGCTTGAGATATTTTGACAATAAAAAATTACTTCAATTAACTTTGAAACAACTTCTGATTTCAAACAAGGCAGTCTTACTTGGGTGGAATTTCTTATGCCAAAATTTAAGGACCGTTTTCAAAACACATACAGAATTGATTCTGAACTTTTCACCAGTAGAATTCCATTTAACCCTATAAAGATCTTTTGAGAACTTCAATTTGGGGCAAAAGTTATTCTCAGAGACCAATTCCAACAAAAGATTAAATCACCTATTCCTGCCTGCAGATTCATCTGAGTGGGAGCTCCATGGCTCCCAGATCAGTAATCAGTTCCCCTTTCATCATCATACTTTCATGTGGCTTGATGGATCATTGAAGGTCTCAGTTAAACCTCTCTTGCATCAGACAGCAGCACATGGCAATTAGTTGTGCAGTCATATGCCTGCCTTGGAAACTTTTCCAGTTTGCTCCTAAAACTTAAAAGATAACAATATTGCAAAACTCCTCCTGGCAACAGGACAGACTTTGGGTTTGAAATTTAGAAACTTGGTTTTATTCTTTCCCATTTCAGGTATAATCTGAATATTCCGATTTTCCTCTCAGCATGTTTTTTTCCATATGCTACCTCCCTGAATTTGACCTGCACCAGCCATTCCAAACTTGAACACTAAAAATTACATTTCTTCAGAGTACTTCTGTATTAACCTGCTATACCATTTCACTGTGACACTCTGTATGTTAGTGACTAATGGAGAAAGAGTGGAATTTTCAAGTTCATCCTTTGTGGTTACATTTGCAGCAGTGAAATCCAGTGTATCTGGCCTCTGTCACCTAATGTGTTAAAAAGCCATCAAATGTGTCCTATTTGGAAACACTCTGGTGTTAACAAACATTGAGATCTGTGTGTAGAACTGTACATTTAGCATTTTAGGGGCTTTAATGCCACGGGGAGGTTTGGTGGCTGTTGGCTTCTGTCTGTCCCCTCTTACGACCTTATGTCCAGCAGTATTACATCTTAGAATGGGCTGGAAACTCATTATCTGGGCTTTTCAGACCATGGCAATTTGACTAAGTACAAGGATGTTCAGTTATTAATACCAAGAACAACATGCTTCTCTACCGAAGATGTACTAATATCATGAACAATATCAATGCTGAGGAATCATATATATATTAATATAGTATTTGGATTCATATTTAAGCCTCAGGATCCAGGAAGATGTCCTTAGCAGTCAAGTTTTTAGAAACCTGCCTTTTTCTTTGTTGCAGATTAGGGAAATATAGGAGTTGGCTCAGCAACTGAGTTTGTCACACAACTATGAACTACAAAAAAAGGAAGCTTTGGAAGAAACACTGTCTTTAAATTAAAATACAGTTTCAATTGAATAAATTAATGGCTCTTAAAGCATGTGTGTGTGAAGGCAAAAGACAAAGAAGGCAGGTGAGGGAGAGGGTACAAAATGAAGAGTAGAAAAAAAATTCTTTGTGGAATAAACAAACACCTTGCACAAACACCATGGTCACATGCACTGTCTGAAGTTTTTGTTTTTCTTGCTCCACTGCGCTGATGTATTTTGACAGGATATTTTGTTCTGCCTCTTGGGTTTTTAGGGAAAAGGAACTCATGGGCTATTACTGTTCCAGTGAAGAGTTTTGACTGAAATGTTTTGGCTCATTTCCTTGAGCTATGCATTAGCCAGATGGTTTGATGCATGTACCATGCCACCCTGTTTGATCCTGCTGTTGGACTTCAGCTCCTGTTCCACTGTCAAAGGGAAGGATTATTATGAATGCTCTCATTAATATTCACACTGAAGAGTGATCTGACTGCCACTTTGCTCGTACTGCAGGTTAAGTGAGGGTGCCCTGTCAAAACAGAGAAAAATCTTTACCTCTACTAATGCAAACCAGTCTGAGAGAGGATTTTGAGCAGAAAATTAGATTCCAGTATTAAGGGCTTCCCTCTTCTTTTACAGGGATTTACTATGACAAAATCTCTTCTTCATTATGAAATAAGAAAAACAGTATCTAACACTTTCAGATAGAGGAAAAATATATTTTACAAGGTTTTGTGATAAAATACTTGCATGAAAATTGATAGAATTGTGAACTTATTAACAACATGACTATATTTGATGCAGTTCTTCAAATCCCTGCTCACGGGCAGAACCTATTATGTGAGGTATTGATATACGTATACATCACATAAACCTGATACTTCTTCTGGGTGGGTATCCAAATAAGAGCTAAAAGGTGCAGAGGAGACTGATGCTGTCATCCATCCAGTCCTAACCGGAAGTAATATCCCACAGAGCTGAGGGGAAGCACACCCTGTGATAGAGCAGACAATTTCCCCTAAGGCTGCTTTCCAAAGGTGCTGGGCAAATTCAGAGGAAAAAATCATCTGGGTGCTCTCAACTTGAGAAAAAATCATGTGGAGAGGTATCAAAATTTTGTGAACATAACTTTAAACACAGTGGGAAGCCTAGTCCTTATGCAAAGAACTTCGGTATCTGCTGCATTTCTTAACAGCTGATTCCTGCTATCCAGAGATTAAAAATGTCAACCTACACTGACTCAAAATTGATCATACATTAATTTTTAGTTTTGAATGGCCAAAGCTATACCCTGTTCTCAAAATTACTTTCTGGGACTACTTTTCTTCTTCTTTAGAATACACTGAGCAATTGAGAGTATAGTGTTACTGGACTTAGTGAAGTATGTTGCTGAAGTAAGAAGATGCTGAAGAAGATGGTAGCCTCTGTCAGCCCACATAATGCAGCATTTAAAATTTCCTCCACCATATATGATTTGCTGAATTCCTGTGATACTGAATTCCAGAGACTGACCATAATCCAAGGAAAAGAAAAGATGTGGTGGGAGTTCTAACTCAAAGAAATGTTTCTACCATGACTGAAAAGGAAAAGTTTTATGATTTTGATAAAAGACCTGCAACTTATACAGAATTCATTTGGCTTCTGTGCAGGAATTGTCACCTTCTTGGATTTTTCCTATTAATCTTGGAAAAAGAACAATTCTCTTTAACTGTGTGAGACAGGATGCCAAATTCCAACTCATGGCATAGTCCACAAGTTCAGTATCAATTAGCCTTTTGTTTTTTATCTCATGTAGTTGTGTTCTATATATCCACAGTGCATTATCATCTGTTTACTCTAGACAGTTACAACAATGGAAAAGGTCCATGAACATCCTACATGCCAAAATATACAGAAAAAACAGTCTCAGTTTGAGCAATTAACAGCATATTTGTGCTTATCCCAAGAAAAATCCATCTGGTAGAATATATATTATCTTATTGGACAATAGATATATTAGACAATAGATTTATGACATAGCAACCCATGTCATAAGTAGCTTTTTTTAGAAATAACAACTTGCATAAGAATATGGTAAAATACCAGAAAGGTGAGGCCTTGAAAATGATTTAGCTCTGCACAAGAACTTAAGCATGCAAGTGTGAATACCAGGAAAATGCCTAAACCCAGAGGTCATAGTAGAAGAGAATAGAATTATAGAATGGTTTGGGTTGGAAGGGTGTCGCTGTAGGAAACGAAAGAAAGAGGAAAGACTCCAAGTATTTCAGAAGGCAAAGAGTATAGAAGGCTTTATTGTCTAATTCTTACCACCTTTTATAAGGTGTTCTGATACAGACTTAGAATGATTGGTGACTAGGAACAACACCTCTGTAATCCCATTGGTGAAACTAGAGAAACAGCAAAACACCACCTGGAGAAAGATTGTTTTGGGAAAGGATAGTTGTTTGCCAAGATTGTTTTGAGAAGAGGCTTTCTCGAGAACTTTTCCCTTGGGAAAGAGTTAGCACTGCTAGCAGGCTAAAATCTCTTCAGACTTAGAAATGTCAGGCCCACAGAAGAGCCCTTAAAAATCATCTAGTTTTAAATCCCCTACCATGGGGAAGGAGACCTTTCACTGGACACAGTTGTACAGAGCTCCATGAAGCCTGGTCTTTGAACAACTCAAGGAATGGGGCAACCACAACTTCTCTGGACAATCTGTTCCAGTGTCTCATCACCCTCACAGAAAAAAGTTGTTTTCAAATGCCTAATCTGAACCTACTCTCTTGTAGTTTGAATCCACTCCCCCTTGTTCTGTCACTACAAGTCCTTGTAAAAAGTCTCTATCTTTAGGCTTCTTTCAGGTACCAGAAGGCTGCAATTAGGGTATTCCAAAGCCTTCTCTTTTCCAGGCTGACCAAATTCAATTCTCTCAGCCTTTCCTCACAGGACAGATACTCCAGCCCTCTGATCATCTTGGAGATCCTCCTCTGGACTCACTTCAACAGGTCCATGTCCTTGCAGTGCTGGGGACCATAGAGCTGGATTCAGCACTGCAGGTAGGATCTCTCCAGAGGGAGAAAGGGGGAGAATACTCTCCCTCACCCTGCTGGCCACACTGCTTTGGGTGAAGCTCAGGACATGTGTGTCTTGCTGGGATGTGAGTGCACACCCACCAGCACCCCCAAGTCCTTCTCAGCAGGGCTGCATAGGACCTTAGGATGTTTTCTCTTTGCTGAGGCCTTTAATTCAGAAAGATGTTTGGTTATCAGTTTTTCTGAGTGTATTATAAAACCCTCAATTTGGTGTTGAATGATCAGGAATCAGGATGAATTATGAGGAATTAAAATTTAAATGTGATTTTGAGCCTTACATACTTAAGATTTTGCCTGTCCTGAGGAACTAATTGCACTGAGTAATAAGAGTGTTTGTAAAATAAGTTCTTCTAGCAATAGAGCATATAGAATGTTAAAGATCAGAGGTGGCCTATTCAGTCCTTGATTTTAAGAGTCTAAATTGCCTTCTGTCTCTACTATAAAAAAATATAATATGTAATGATATCCATAATAAAATGAAAAAATGACCCATTTTGTTGGGTTTTTGGGGGTTTTTTTTGGTAACGAGAGCACTGATTGGTTTGGATTGTAATTAGAGGGAAACAGTAGACAGTAGATTCTTCCTGGGGGCAAGTTATAAACCAGAACATGTTCATCTTTGTTCATACAGCCTATGGAAGTAAGCCTTGCTTCAAAAGGCCTTGCTTCAAGCCTTAGATATTTTGGGATAAGCCTGGAGTTTGTCAGCCTGCCTGTGTCAAAAAAAGTTAGTAAAAACACAGTGTATTGTTCTCAAAATGTTTTTCTTGACATTAAACCAAAATTTTCACATAATTTCTACCCATTGCTCTTTGATGATTACCTCTTCAAAATTATGTTAAGTGACGGTGATACACTAGTTATAAAAGGTAAACACAATTTTTAAAGAGCTAGGTTCCCAAAGCAAGATAAGAAGGCAGAAAGAGACTCTACGAGGCCTACCTCTACCGACACAGCCAGCACAAAGCCAGGAGCAAAGAGCCTCGCTGAACATGAGAGGTGAGTTCAAAGTCAATGCCTCATTCAGTCTTTTTGCTTCTCTGCCAATGCTTCCAGCAAGTGCCCAATTAGCAGTGACAGCAGTGATGGTGTTTATGAGAAACTAGCCTGAGACTGTCATTTCTTTAAATCTGAAACTGCAGAGAAGTCACGGGGTGGTAAAGCTTTTAAGTTCCTATTGACATGCACCAGAAACTGACCTCAAACTGGTGACTTAGAGGTGAAAGTCTCTATTTGCTAAGTCAGTTTGTCTTCCACAGAGTGAATTTGTAAAACAAATTCCCATTCCATTCCAGCTTACTTTATTTCTCTTGAGATGAAGGAAGCTTTCCCCTGCATAGCACTAGAACAGTATCCTCCTACCCCCTCCTCTCCTGGAGGAAAACTGGGCTGTTCACACAGGTCTGTGTGAGCAAGTTGGTCAGTGCATCCAACACTGAAAAGTGAACAGTAGGAAAAATACAACAATGGAAATTGTAAAGCCATTAATTAAAAACACAGTAGATTGTCACAGAAGGCACTGCCTAGAAGTGTTACTGAATGTGGTGTTTCAGTAATATATAAAAGTTTGAAAAAAAGATATGAAAGAGAGAGGAGGAAAAGAAAGACTATGTATAGAATACTTTAAAAAGGCTGAAACAAACACAAAAAATTAGAAATTTCTGAAATGTTCCCCTGAGACACAGTCTGCTAATTTGTTGGCTTGGCTTCTCTTGTCTGTACACACTGATGGGCTATTAAAAAAATAGCAATGTGCATTAATTTTAAGCATATGGGTTAAACTGCAACCATAGTTCTTGGTTGTCAAACATCTTACAGTGCTCCTGAGTCCATTTCAACTCTGAATCCACCTGCCTTAGAGTTTAAAAAATAATCTGATTCCTGTGTAGAGTCTGAATATGTGGAGGTTTTTGTTTTACTTTGGTTTGAGAGTTCAGGGATTGACTGTTTCTTGTTGCCTGGAACATCTAGACAGATTATTGCTATTTGTATCTCTTTTTTCTGTTCTCTTTTCCATCGTTTCTGCTATTGTAATAGAGTGAATCAAGGATTAGGCTATTTTTGATCTGACCTGGTAAAGCTTTTTTTTCTCTCTGGCCATGTAGAGAGCCAGTCCCTTTTTTATTAAAGGAATACAGAATTCTCATCTAACATTATGGATGTTTCACAATCTCTTTCCACATGTGTAAAAGAAAAAGCAGATTGCAAAATGTCAGGGAACAGGACTTGCGTAGTGTGCCTGAATTGTGGACCCAAGGTTATTCTTTGTTCTTGTTCTTCCTATCTTAGCTGTATGGCAGACAGCTACTTAGGCACCTACAGTGTTATTCCTTTCCAGCTCCTGATCTCTTGATAATAAAGGGCATGTTGAGAGGTGATTTGACTGAGCTCCTGCCAGCCAAGTCTAGCATAATGGTGTCTTTCCAAGATAACATGAATCAGAGTAACCCACAAAAAATATCTGACATATTTTGGGACTAAGGTAGCCTTAGAGATTAGGTCATCACAAAGTTATTACAAAAGCATTTCTGACAGCTCTCTCACTGTTCAAAATTCTGAGTTGAACTTAAGGAAGCTTAGCAAAGCTAGACAGTTTAATCTTCTATTTGGAGACCCATGAAACTGTTAATTAAGCACCAATAATATTACCAGTTCCTATCTTTCTTTTTATTTTTATTAATATGGAAAGGCTGGGAAAAAAAAAGGATAATGGAGGCAAGGTAGGTACTGCTTGTAGGCCTCACTCATCTGCACCTGGGCAGTTGTACTCCTCTCTTTGAGGCAGTGATTCCCACAAAATGTTTGCTCTGTTGTTTTACTGATCTCAGTTTGAAAGGCCTATCTTTTTCTACCTCCTTTCAGAGACTCTGTCTCACATCCTATTTGACCTCAGTGTAAAAAAAAGCATTTCCTTATATTCATTGCTTCCTTCCACTTATTCACCTTGTTATACTTGCAAATACTAGAAAAAAAATCAGTCCCTTACACAAAAACACCTTCAAGACTATTATAAAATTCCAAGACATTTGCTTTAGTGAGTCTTTATATTCACAATTAAAAATCTGTTCTTCTCCACAAAGAAAATGTTGTGTCTTTATATTTAACCACATTGTGGAAAATTATTACTGGGGTGTTTCTTTTTGTTGTCGTAACACTTTGAAATTTAATAATCATATTCAAAACAAAATTCTTCTTCCAGCTTCTAAGTACATATGTATCATGTTTGAGCAATCCCATGGTTTCATTAATTGAAAGCCCATCTTAACTCATTAAACATAATTCAGGGGGAAAAAGAGAAAGCCACTACAGTTGTGTGCATTTGTCCTAATTATAGTGATTTCACAAACTTAAAGCCTTGCTTTGATTATTTAGTTTTAGTATTTTCTTTGTTACTTTAATAGTCTTCCAGGGAGGCTACAGAATGATTTCTCCATCCTTGTTGAAAAGAATTATTAAAATTGATTTGATGTAATATTGTTTTCTTTGATACTCAGTCATGACAGGAACTGTGCTGGGGTTTGGATTTTAGTTTGCACTCAGAGAAGCTGGAATGAGAATGTGATTGAACTTTCTTCTTCTGTTCAATATGGTCAACCAGTGAACAACCCAGTGAAGACTACAGAAAAGAATGCATTAGGAGACCTTCAAAAAACAAAATAATTTGTGAAAAAGGCATCCTTTGCATAGTTCATATGATTAGGAGCTTTTCAATCTTGTATTCATTAGAGATGGTAGATCCTGCAATGAACTGCTCACACCAGCATGTAAATATCCAAAGTAATACAATGCAGACTTCTGAAATTAGTTAAACAGGAGCCAACAAGTGTCTCTTTCTTTTCCCTGCAAATGGAATCGAAGGTGACTAACTTGGGGTTTTATGCTGCAAATTACATGGAATTAGATGACATCAACTGTACTCCCACAGCCTGAAGTTTGGAGGCTGGTGTAAAATTGGATGGTTAATTAATTTGTAAAGTAACATCCAACTTTTTTTTTTTTTTTTCTTGAAAGCAAGACAACATTTACTGTATGTATTATTTATGTACCAGTAAAAAACTTGTATGTCATCCTTTAGGAGACGTGCCAGGGCACTGTTTTCTGTAATCGGAAAATAATGTGCTGAGCTCCTGACAGAATTTTCCTCATTGGTTGGGGTTTTTTCTGTGTTTTTTTTGGTTGTTGGTTTATGTGAAGCATAATTTTGTTTATTCAGATCTCTGTTCTTAAGAGCTGTCTGTATAATGAAAGCAGACATGAATTTCAGTGGGGGATTACATGCAGTGGCCAGTGACTCATGCAGTGAGAGGCTTTCCATACCTTTCATATCCCTTGTGTTCTCACTAACTGCCAGGCTGCCCATGTGGAAGTTCATAGGCAGGCTGTGCTTAGAGACATTGAATCTGCTCATATGAAACCAGCTACCACTAAACGAATAGCTTACTTAACAATCATCAGTCCCATGGGACACTGAAGTCTTCAAAAGGAGTCCCTGGGTGTAGCCAGAACTCTGCTTACAGGTTCTCTTGTTACATGGAAGCTGTACCTAGACTTACAGGCAGCTTCAGAACACCTCCTGAAATATCATATGGGATGAGAATCAGAATATTTTCCTCTTCTAAAGTTCAATCTCCCTAACATTTTTTTAAACCACAAAGTAACCAGTCTGGTAACTTACCATCTACGCTCCTCCACTTCACTGCCCCTCTTAGTCTCAGTTCCTCAAGTCCAGGAAAGCTCATTATAGTCCACCGTTGAATCACTGGACTGCTCTTCAAACAGACTTCATTACTGTAGGAGAAAGAAAAGATGAATGCCCACATAGCCAGCTTCACATTCCTGAGATGAAAGTTTAGATATCCTTCAAGCCTTTACAGAAAATTCAGGAATAATGTGCAAACTACAAGCCTTGGACTGGAGATGCTAAATCTTAGATTAGTACTGAAAGTACCTAAAAATGTTAGTATACAGGCAAGAGAGAAGTGCTGGAGCTTTAAGTTCTTCCTTAAAACTGCTCCGAAGAGCAAGAAAATTTCAGACTTCTTGAATGGAAGGACAAAGACAGCAATTCAAAAAAAACCAAAAACCTGTTGAGGACAACAGTATGACTAAAGGGAACTGAACATCTGCTAAGGGGAAGATCACTACAGGCAAGAGAAATATGGGACATCCAGCTTTGGACTCATGAAAGATTCAGAAAAGCAAAAGAGAAAATCCACAAAGATACCCAATGTCTCAAAAGCTAATTCAGAGAAACTCCTCGATATCCCAGGGTGCTCTCCTTGCCCTCCAAGAGCACTTGATGATAATTTCCTCTCTGAGAGCTGCAGCCAGCCTCAGGTCCCAGCTCCTGAGGGCTTCTAGAGTTCCAGAAAAAGAAAAACAAACAAAAAACACAGAGCTCTCTCTTTGGCTCTTGTATGATTCTCATAAGCAGTGAAAAGTTTAATGAGCTTTTGAGTGCAGGAAAAACCAAACCACCAACTATGCACGTCTTGCATTGGAGTAGAGTTTTTGGGAGATGCTAAATTAAATACATTTACAGAGAAAAGTGGCAGTAATTGGACTTCATGCTCTTTTTAAACTTTCATTAACTTATGTTTTAGAATTATTGTAATTTTTTATTTTTAGTAAGATTGTGAAAGCAAACCTCCAAATAGCACCTCAGCCTTTATTTCTTTAAATCTCTCGTGCTGTCCAACATTCCCTGCCAAAAGCACTCTTGGCATTTGTAGCAAAATCTCCTAAACTCAGTCGTCTCTCTACAACCAACCTCAGGTAGTCACCACTTTCAGCATAGTTTTAGCTGAACCTTGCAACAGGCCAGGCCACAGTTGTCACTGCACAAATCTTAACATCTAGGAGACAGTAATGGCTGTGCTGCATCATAAACACCACAGGAACTGGACTCCAAGAGCCATAAAAAAACCCACACACATGGAGGAGACCTGTAATTCTCTTACTTTGAAGGACAACATTATCAAGAATATATTTAGCCCACTCTGTGTGCCCCACTCTCTGAAATACACAAAAATGTATCTGTTAGGGTCTTCCTCCCATCTCTATCCAACCCCCACCTTTACTTTCTCCCCTCTTATTTTTTCAGTGGACATTTGGAAAGCTGGGGCAAACGGAAAGTACTCCCTGCTTATACAACTGCTATAAGAGCAGCACCTGTAGAAGAATGCAAGTCATAAATTACCTCATATCATGGCCTTTCAATGACCAGCATGAAAAGCAACCACATTTTTTTTTTTTTTTTTTCATGAAAATAAGGCAGCAACAGAAGAGGCCATCTCCCCCTGTTCAGTGCTTTTCTTCTCTGCATCGCTGCTAGACCCTGCACGTGCTGGCTCTTTGCTGTAATTGAAGATGGTGTTACACTTTGCCTAATCCTTGGGCTTTCCCAGGTGGCACAGAAAAGTAAATTTTGGAAATTATATCAAGAAAAAAACAGTAAAAAAAATCTCTGACTTCTGTAACTAGGCTGTTGAAGATACTGCTTGATGTACAAACACAACCCTTTCTCTGTATTCCACCACGCCTCAGAATTTCTGATTTCCTAAGATAATTGAGGTTTCCAAAGGGCATTTGCAGATCATAAGTATTTTAGAGGAAATCTTCTAGGGGAAAACCCTTATCCTAGGATGAACCTCAGCCACCTATGGCTTTAGAGATAATTTACAGATGTCCAAATGACCAATTTATGCAAACGCTATAAATGGGCATTTGAATATAAAATGTGTCCCCTTTGAAGGGGCCAAAACCTTTTAAAATTATTCCATCTCATCTCAAAGAAAAGCACTTCAAAGATTCGTAGTATGACATTTACTGCCTGATAGACTGATGCAGCTGAAATAAATTTTAAGAATTTTATAAAACTAAACCAATAGTATGATTCCATTAACTAAATGGACTCAAGAAATGCTTACCATTAGTCATCATTACTGTCCTGAAAGAGAGGAAGACTAATTATGAATGCATTTGTTTGTGTCTTCGTTTACAAACTTCTGCCTCTAAAAGAGTAATTGCAAACTCAAAGGAGGTCTTCCTGAAATGCTCTGCTTGTAAGAAAAATAGAACAGTCCAGAATTCCAACTAACGACAAATTGTTCCTCAGAATTAAAAATCAAGTTAATAGGCTCACAGTGATTTGTCTTGGATTATTGATTAATATTACATTTGGTTTTGCTTCCCTTGGTGAAATCAATCCCATTCCTCAAACCAGACAGCTTACGCCTTGTCACTTGGGTGTAATGAAATCAGCTATTAGACTCTGCACACGCCGACCTGATTTGGATTTATTGATGGCTCAATCAGTGCCCGCGGTCCGAAGGCTCAGTACTCGAGAGGGCAGTGACACCTGGAGGGAGGCACTGGCCCTACAAGTGGCTTTCTGGCAAGGTACCACTGAGCATGGGAATTCTTATTAACGCGATGGACTTTAAAAAAATAACAATAGAAACAAAGCGCTCTTGTTGCCTTCTAACCTGCAGCCTATTCTGAGGCGTAGGAATGTGCAGCAGTGCACACTGATTTTGCTTGCCTGCATCTGAGCCACAAAGCCTCTCATCTATTTTGAGATGGGTGTTTAGGATTGTGTTACTTTTTACTGCAATAGAGAGAGCATCTCTTTTGCCAGAGTCATCAGTGAGAAAACAGGATGAGAAATGGAAAACATTAATAAAAGCCATGGAGGCAGCTGTGTGAAGTGCAGGGTGCAGCCGCCAGGAGTGGCTCCAGCTGCTACTGCATTGAGAGAACAGGAAATAATCCAAGTGGATACAAAAAAGCGGATATAATTTTGGGATAGGCATGAATTCCAGTGACATGATTTCCAAGCTACAGTGTGAGAATCGTGAGACCAGTTAAAATTTTCTCAAAGTCACGGAGATTCTAATGGAAAAATAATTAATTATTGCATCATTAGTGACTGGGTGTAAATTATTTTTACATGTATCGTGCACTATTATGCATGGTCCTGCAAAGGCATGTGAAAATTATATAAAAAGTAGACTGCTTACTGCATAGAATGTAGCTGACCAAAACTGGATTTAAATCTTAACTATCTGAAAATCCTATTATTCCCCATTATTCCCTATTATTCATTATTATTATTCCTTATCATTATTCATAATTATTATTGTTACTCTTGGTATTTCATTCCTAATTATTATTGTTCTTGTTTTTGTTGTTATTGTTTTACACTAGAATTATTTTTAAAAAATAGACTCAGAAAACCGAACTAGTCAGATTCTATGACTTTTCCCACTTTACTTTGTATATGCTTTATCATATAGAAGTGAGGGGAAATATTTAAAAGCATAAGATATTGCCCACCGTGGCTCCATATGTTCTGAGTACTTTGTCCCATAGATTTAGGGTGAAGTCAGCTGCAATCGTCACTCAGAGGGGAAAAAAAAAAAAAAAAAAGTCACAGATTTCATTTTGAAGTAACTAAATATTTGCCTTCCCCTTTCTTTTCTACCTATCTCTTTACCACTTTCCACTAAGGCAGAGATTGGTGCTCACAAATATATCATGGATCACTGACCCCCTCAGTGTGTAGATAAAAGCATGTACATATTCAGTGATATTCTGAGTATTTTTAACCTATAACCCGGTCAAGGTTTTAGCTTTTTAACTTTCTTCTGCTTGTACTCTTACATGTCAAGCACACTGTGGTTTCTGCCAGATTCCTTCTTGCTGCAAGAAACGTATTTCTGAGCTGTTTGCCTTTAGTGGCAGCTACTTTCTGGGTACATGTCTAGGTCTAGTGCAAGCTACAGATAACTGGACATTTTGATTTAGTTAACTCCTACTAGCTGTGGAGTCCCATGTTCCTGCACTATTCCAAAATGGAATAACTAGCTCAGGAGGATGAGAACAAAGGTTAAAAAAAAAAAAAAAAGTTCAAAAATTTAACTGTAGATGTCATTTTCAGCAAAGTAAATTCAGTTACATTATTCAACATTTCTATATTCATAAAGTCATACTTACACTAATATTTCCAAGATCAGATTGTGATTTTAAAGTTTATCCATTTCCTATATACATTTCTTTCATAAATGAGTTGGTGCAGGGGACTTCACAGGCAGCAAAATAGCTGAAATAAAAGGAGGAGGAAAATAACAGAGTTTCACAGAGAACTGCTTACAAGTGAGGAATCTGGACTGTGTGAACACCTAGACTAAAGCTTCAGCTTCAGGGAAGTTAGAGGGCTTTCCACACTACAGAAAGGTACAAAGTGCTACACACGGTTACAGCTTGCCACTGATCATGGTGCCAAATCTTTCCCTGAGGTAACTTGTGCTGTTCCAGGGGATTTACTCTAGTGGTGAAATGGTCCCCTGGCACATAGAAAACTGCTTACAGAGACAAGCAGCAAAGCAGAGTGAGGAAGTAACATCACCCTTCAGCACCAAACTATCAAGTTGGACTCAGTAGGTTCATTTTTCATGGAGACATTTTGCCTCTTGTAAAATGGCATTTCTCCTCCTTCCACAGTGCCTCAGTGTTACTCAGAGACCCTGAGTACAGCCACGCAGGCAGTGATGCCAAGAGTATCTCAGGCTCAGAGTGAGTTTGGGCCAGTTCCTACTTCTGACTTTGGCCAGCTGGGTTCCCACTGCAGGTGGGAGCATGCAGCAAGGAGACCCGGACTACACACAGCACTGAACTGCAAGCACTACTGTCACATCTTCAGGGTGTTTATCCTCCTTAAGTGTCCTGAGAGAACCTGCTGCTCAGAGCCAGGATGATTTCAGTTCCTAGACTCAGGAGCTCCATAGATGTCTTACCCAGCTCATCCTGTGCTGTGCAAACAAGTCCCAGGAGGTGACTCTCAAGTTACTTGATTTTTTTGTCCAGAGTACTTGACAGTAAGAATAACTGACTGGCTTCTCAGGTGGGGTGAGGGTTTTTAATATGCATTTTCAAAGCTTTTGTGGTGACAGGAACTATTCCAATTTCACATCATTTTACAGTGATATTTTTTAAACTCTGATTCGCTGAATGAAAGGATGCATTATTGTTAAATGGTATCAGTAAGAAAGCAGTGGAAAGAGAAGGTTCTGATGAGTTCAGAATAAATAGTTATAGCATTGTTGCAAATTAGTTTATCTGCTCGTCATATAAGTTCAGCTGATTTTCAGGATGCATTCAGCTACATTTTTGAGATATGGGGTGCATTTATTGATTTTTATTTTAAATCATATTGAATTTGGTACTTCAACAGCCATTATTTCTTAACATCTCAGCAGGACATGCTGATGCCTGCAGTACTGTTGTAGCAGATCAAACACTGAAGAGGCAATTAGTTGTGCTCCTTATTTAGCTGTGCAAGAGTCTGGGAAGGGGGAGTTGCAAGTTCGAGAATTTTGAAATTGATAAGAATGATCTCCTCCCGGTATCATACACATTGACCAAGACTTAAACTAGACATCATACTCTGTCATTTTGCCTGCCCCACGAAGACCAAACCAATAAGAACTACAGCCACCTGAACAAAGACACTTTGTGGGGACAGCTCTTTTAACAGTTGTCTAAAGTAAAATAAAAGGTGAACAAGGAGGGAAAGGTTGCTGGCATAATTTTGGTTTATTTATTTTGCTTTCTTATAAAGAGGCTGGGGTCATTGTGAGCCCAGGATATTCATTATATTTTTTCCTTTGGGTAGTTCTGAAAAGGGCACAGAATGTCAGTAATCATCCCCTTTATGTCTTAGTGGAAAGTTTATGATTGAAGGATTACCTTGCTATTACATGTTTAAATTAGGCTTTGGCAATGTTAGTGGTATTTAAAAGAGCTCTGGCATTTGAAACAGTCAACAACAAAAGATTTTGCTGATAAACAGCACCAGGTTCATGTTAGTCTGGCTCTGAGACTGAAGGCTTTAACATTAGCTCTGTTCTGACACTTAGCATTTTTAATTCATAGCAAAAATTGTTGGTATCAAATGCTGAACAGAACATCACAGAAGCTGAAAATGATGGGGAAAATAAAAAATATTGTCAAATGAAAAAACATATAAAAATAGCTGATATGAAATATCTGGACCATGACTATTATAATAATAATAAACATATCATCATCATCAAATATTAAATTGAACTTTTTTATCCAGGAAGTCTTTTAAAGTATCAGGGAGGAAACAGAATCTAAACAGTACAGTGTCTGGTTTTTTTCATTTACAATTTTTTACAGTTCTAGGTGTGTCAAACATTTAGCTCATGAATAAGTCACAAGCAGGGTTGCCTTCCTCCTTTCACAGGAAAGGTCTTGGTAACTCAGGTGGATTCTCTTAGATTAGCAGGTTGGGTTTTTTACTGGTAGAAAGGAAGCAAAAATGGATTTTTTTCTTGCTAGATTCTTGAGGTTTCTGGAAGGAAGAGGTTACAAAGGAGTCATTCAGCATTTTCTGTTGGATTGTCAATTAGTTTCCATTTGACAGACTTGACAGTAGCTCCTGAAAAAAGTGAAAACTTGGCAGTGCAATAGGTAAGGTATCTATTTTTAATAGTTTTTGGTTTGCAAGAAGAATGTCACTCAGCTACTGTTTTGGCCAAGATCTTGCATGTCAGTAACTGGTTTTTTAGAATTATTTTATGTCTTAAAGGAGATTTAATATAGTAAAAGGGTTAATTTTTCTCATTTTACAAGGGGGGGGAACACCCACCAAGTTTTTTTTCTTTACCACAACTTTTGAATTAAAAGAAAGGTTTTCAAAATTATCACTTATCAGTTTTAAATCCATACACCCCATTAAGGCATTAAACATGCACTGGCAAGGTACATGCACCAAAATTTTGTTTCAAGATATGGAGTGCACTTCTGCTTTAAGAAACCACTCCATGAGTATTCCACATTAAGAGGGTTTCAAAGGTGAATAGAATTAATTGCTTCTGGAGATATCTATCTCTTTTCACTAACTAACTGGAGGAAATCTAGACGGCTAAACGGAATTTATCTGATGCATCTGTTGCTTTAAAGAGTATGTCTACGGTGGTATTAATCATCACAGCCCCACACCTCCAGGTTAAGAAAGAGATGAAAGGAGTTGCCTGTGGTCATGTAGAACGCCTACAAACAGAGATAAGAACTAATTCAGAAGAGCAAGTTTACACTCCTAACACTATGCAAAGGATTGCCATCCTTTAATGTGCGTGCAAATGTGTTTTGCTTTCCAAAATTAGAGGTAAATGTGTAGTTAGAAACTCAGAGGATCAAGAGAGTTGTTTTTCATTCCGTTTACTTCAATTTACTTCAAAAAAGTAACCTTCTCAAACCACGGTTTTCCTCGTTTCGTTTTATTTTGCTGAAACCAATACTGTCTATATTTTTCCATTTACATTGTGGACTCAAATGAAACCATATCCCTCTTATCTTTTATTTCTTATTAAACTTACTTAAGCTTAATACTTACTTAAGTTTCCTTCCTGCACCTATTTGAGATAGTAAGCAGCAAATACTACTTGCTTTTCCAAATTAAAAAGTAGTAGCAAAATGTCAGTTCTACAAATGACACATAATTATTTCACTGTAGACTTCTGAGGATGAGGAAATTATAGGGTTAGGAAGCAAGAATAAAATAATTATATATTTTTAAATATCTTATGAACAAAAGCCTTTTCTCGTCCGTCTTTCTCTGCTGAGTTCACATGCTTCACTAGAAATTAACAATGAAATTAACTACAGAATTATGAATTATTTTTTAAAGAATCAAGCAAGAATATAAAGGTGGGATATTTTCTTGTAATAAATATTGCACTTGTACAGTTTATACATATGAGCAGGTTTTCCAGCTGAGAACTGTTTTAAAAACCATATTTCTAGAAGTGGCATTATCTCCTAATGCAGCATTAACAGAATTAGCTAAACAAAATGCAGAATAGAGGTAGTAGCCGTGAGAAGGCAAATTACAGATACTAGAATTTATAAATGACTGAAGCTACATTCCTTGCTGAGTGACTCCTTACTGGATCAGGCTAAAGAAGTTGAGGTATCAAAGTTCAAAAGCTGCTAACTCATGAAATGGCAAAGGTGAATATTGTTTAAAGATTATATATTTGATCAGTTCTTACATTCTCTACAAGCTGGAGACAAGGCACTAATTGAGATAGATCTTCAGACTGACTTATAACAAGAATATTCCAATATTCCTTATGACTTAATCCTAATGATGTTTAAGTTAAAGTGAAGATATTAGTGATATTATATAGCTCAGGATGAGGCTTTGTACGATCAAAGTTGGCAAAGTTTTTTTTGTTAAAAAATGGCCACACCTTTGATTTTTCTCTGAAAGTTCCAAGTATGAGTTATATAATTTAATTAAGCTACACTTTCAGTATCTAAAGTATACAAGTTGCTTTCAGCACTTGAAAAAAAGACATAGGCCATAGTACAGCAGTCCAGAACAACTAAAGAATGTGGAGGAGTGTTTAGTTCTATCCTATCTTCTTGGTGACAAATGACATATGGAGAAGTTCACTACTATTCTCACTATCTCTCAATTTCTCTTATATTAAAAAAAAAGTTGGCATCGGGAGGTCACGATGAAAATGTAGGAAAACAACACATGTTTAAAGCTTAAAAATATTTTGGTTAATTTGAAGAGGAGACAGGATCTAAAACAACTGAAAAAAAATCTGTTACAGTGGCTTCATAGGTAATGAAGTTGCATATCTTGCCCCAAAATTATTTATTGTGTTCATGGCAAACTCTGGGGCCCCATATTTGCTTACAAAACCCTCTGCCTTTTAATTAAGTATTCTAAAGTTAAATGTCAGCCTGGAACTTTTGCCAGCTCACACAGATTATTTTGCAAGGGGAATACTGGAATAGAGGTTTTGGTTCTGTTCCATAAAGACTTTCAGGACCCTCTATAGAGAAATCACTAAGAAAAATAAAAATATTGGAGAAATCCTATCAACCTATGAATTTTATGTTTCATCCCCATTAACATTTATTTGGCAATAAGAAAGAAAATTTGTAAACCTTTTCTCCTGAATTAAATTTCCATGTTTATTTGTCTTCTGTTAATGCTCACACTCCTTGGCCACCTAAAAAATATCCCTCAAATATAAGACCTGTTAACTGAGCAAAACAAATTGGATATATTCTATTTTCAAAAAAAATTATTAAGACATCCAACTAAAAAGGTTTTGTTATCTTACAGATCAGTAACTAAACTATGACAGTATTGTTATAGATAAGGAATCTGTAAATACATTATCAGTTCCCCGGTCTTGGTCTATCTTTTCTGCTGAGTTGGAAATCACCTGAAAACAATGATGATAATGATGATGTTTTCAGAGATTTAAACTTTCCATCATTTCCTTCCATGAATGGATTTAGATGCATCTGTTCCAGGCAAAATGCAAAAACATGCAGAAGAAAGTGGAAATGAAAAGTAAGGGAGAAAAAAAAAAAAAAGTTTCTAAGCATAAATGACATCAGATAAAGCTTAGTTCTCAAGAAATAAAAAACTGGTAAAACATACACACAGAAAAAACCCAAAGCCCACAAAATTATCTTAGTGAATATAAGATGGATGACTCTTCCCCTGAGCTGAAACACTCAGATCAACCCAGGCAGCCCATGTGCTTCTCTAGAGCACTTCTTAGAGAACTTCATGGGTCTCTGAACAGGCTGGAAATATGAAAAATGAAGTGGCCCTCAAGTCCTGCTTCTCCTTCTCATTTAAAGCCCCCAAGTGGCAATTGCGCCACACATATGGTCCCTACAGTTGGATGAGCTCTTCTTCAACTAAATCAACAGCACTAGCCAGCAAATTAAAGAGTTGTGGGTGAGTCTGATCTTGGTTAACTTCTGCTTAGGCCAGTATCTCCAACTAGCTATGGCAGAATTAAATTTAGTCTGTATAGGGTTATAATCACAATATGTTATATTTGTTGTAATAAATGAACAAGCCCAATTCTGTAAATCAAAATTTAGAATTTTATTTCGAGACTTAAATTCAGTCTCCAACAGCCACAGTTAAAAGGAACAGCATCGAACCCCGGGGTTCGGCACCGGGTGAATGCAGAAACGGACTCTATCACTCTGTTCACAAAGCGTGTCCCGAGCCGCTGGTTTTTATACAGCCTTTCGCTGAGAGTGGACGGCGACCGTAGCGCTCTTGCTTCTTGGTCGCCTCATTAGGTATTCATGTTCAGGTCTCCCGGTCGGTTTAACAGGTTCTCGGAGTCAAACAATGTCATGATTGCTGGGTCCAGAGAGGGTTTTGGAAATGGTAAACTGGGCCGGAACAGATAAGATATCTATATTCTCTTAATCGTTGGGTCGTTAGCAGGTCCATCTCCGGGGGAGACACAGTCTACCTCATCATCTTTCCCATTCTTTGAATTATTGGTTATCCTGAGGCTTTTCCCAGCAGAGACCCTCCCTGTCTCTCAACCCCCGTGTCCCCCTCTTACAGTACACTTTAGGTTTTACAGAGCTTAATTCCGATCGAACGCAAATTAACTTTATATTACATATCACAACACCTAACACGAATTAACTTTAGGTCACATATCACATTTGTGTTCAGTTTTGACCACCTTGAAGGTCTTATCTTTTTTTTTTTTTAATATCTCACCTCTTCAGCAACCTACCTACATCCTCACTTTGTCCTCTCCTGAAATAGCCCTTAGGAACTTTGTTATAAAACTAAAGAATGATGGTGCATTAAAAAATTACCTAAAAAGGCATTTTAAAAGCTTTTCCTTAAGAAAAAAAGTAACAAAAATTCCCCCATATAGAAGGACATTTTTGAATTTACAATTTTTTCCATCTACAAAAAATTAATCTGAACATCCTAGTCACTGAAAATATTTTCCTTTTTGCTTTTGTCTGTTCTGCTTTCTTATATTCTAATTGTGTTTTCCCATTTTTTCTTTCTTTTTATACCTCTTAGAGACAACATCTTTTTAATAGTGTTAAGAAAGTTCAGGTAAATGAGAGCAGGAACAGCTTACTTCTGTTGGGATGGTTCTATAGGATCTATGGACTCACTGTGTTCTTCATCAAGAGCATGTGTAATTTTTGTACTATTTCACCTTTCAGACCCGTTGTTTAAAATAATATTTTAATAACAAATCCACAGGACAAAAAGGGGAGAAGAGTTCGTGTAAAGGCCAGCAACTTTTTTTTTTTATCTCCATGGGAAATGTGAAAGTTTAATACCTGTACAGGGCTTTACTGATTGCTTTTAAGATATTCAAACCATGACTTTTCATTCCTGTTCCTCAGACAAGAAAAGATGAAAGAACAGAGGTGATCAGGTAGAGGTGCAAGTCCTAAACCCATTTTCCTCTCTTGCACTAGACCTTAACCCATTCAGTTTGTGTCTGGTAAGACAAGGGTGCCCATAACCCAGTGTAGCAAAAAACAATATATGCATACATTATTGTGTTTCAGAGGGAGTAATTTAGCCTATTTAACATCTGCTCTGCTCCACTGTTTTCACCTGTGTTTTTCCTGAGGTGTGGGAAGTGCAGATGTCTAGCATTACTTTCTAAACTTCAACATTGTGTTCCTGAAAACAGAGAAACGATCTTATTCACTCAGGTCTGTAGAGTACAGGAAACAGCCTGCCAAGTGCAATTTCCTCAGAGAAATTCCTGTTGGACTCAAGTGCCACCCACTCTCTTCTTTCTGAACTGGATTTTGCTTTTTCTCTGTCAGCATCAGCTCAAAGTAATTCATCTGAACTATGCAATTACATGAGCTAAAGGATGGAAAGTCATTCTTGAAAGTAATTCTTCATATCTTCTCACTAACTCATCTAAGAAAATACCATCACAGTCTTTTTGCACAAGTGCACCCTTTCAAGGCAATCAGGGGAGAGGGAAAGAAAAAGTGGAACAGTTTGAAGCATCATCTACATACACATAAAAGGCAAGGTAATGAAGTAGATGTGAACTTTTCTCAGAAGATCCTACTAACTAATTCATCTTTCTTGAAGTAGTTCACTCACCTTATGGTTTTGTTTATTGCAGCATATTACAAACATCTCCCCAGGAATCCTCTGGTTCTCTTCCTGGGAAAAGAGATTGGCACCAAATGAAGTTTCAAAGTGCCTCAGAAGCATAAGATGTAAGCAGTAAGAAAAGACTTTTGGGACCAAATCACGTACAGGTTGATTAAAGTTACATTACCCATGCCCTGAGGAGCTGAGATGGACTTGTAAACCAGGCTTAGTGTTGTCAGCCTCAAGACAAGATTGGGTACAAGTTCTGTCACTTCTTCCCTGGGCCTGTTTTACAAACCAGTTCCTATTTCCTGACAAAGAAAAGGCATGTTTTGTCCTTCATGTGTTCATGTGAGTACAAAACCACTCATTGGGGGGAAAAAAAAAAAAAAAAAAAAAAAAAAAATCTACAAGACATCAGTAAAAATCTAACTCCTCTCCTCTCCTGTGAAACTTCTTTTCTCTGTGGCTCATTTTAAAATAGAAATAAATTATTTGAGCCTGATTCATGTTCTTTGTAATAAATTGTTGAGGTCAAGCTGCTTGTCATCAAGCTGGAGGATGAACACAACCCACTGGGGTAGTTTTTGGTATGAAAGCAGAAAGCCCCTCACTGCCTGATGCAATTACCTGGTTAGATTTGCTTTGCTTTCTGATGCTGTTCTACAAAAAATAAATATCTCTAGAAAAGACTGTATACGTATCTCCTGTGGTCACTGGCAGTATAAGATGAATAGGACTTGATCTCAATCCAGCATCAGGCTCTATCTTCCTCACACAGACAATGTATCATGATGGCACTCCTCACTGGAGGCAAACACTAACTCAGCTCATCTCAGCCAGCACAGCATGCGTGCACAGGAGCTTTAGAAAGTGTTGGGCAGGGCATTCCTATAACATACCTTTTGTCTTAGGAAAAAAACCACATATTCTTAAACTACATATGAGTAAGTTCAACCTCTGGAATTTCTGGATGCTGACTGCTCCTTTGAGGAAAGTATTTTGCTCTGTCAGGGGGTACATCACATATTTATTGCATTGGTCAAGAAAGCGCGAGTTTAACAGTGGTAAGTGGGTGCAATTGAGCCTAAGTGAGTGTGAAGGAGTCTAAAGCTGGCTCATTTTACTTGGCAGAGGTGCAGGTTAATATAGAAGACTTCTTTAATTTACACCTTCACACTTTCTCACATCCTCTTGTGTGTTGCAAAAGAGCAATTTCTGCAACTCTTTTAACTCGCACCGTTGCCTGTGATTGTGTAATTCACAGTCCTTTAGGCACCACATCTGGGTCCTGCAGGCTGCAGTCTCAAGCCAAAGCAAGGCCAGACAGCTGTTCCCAACTCACCCATAACAGCTCCTGCTCAATGAGCTCCATCTGCACATTAATAGGAGATTATTAAGGACACAAGGCATAATATTTGCATTTGTTTTTCTTAAGGATTTCTTGTAAACCACAGTGCTGGTAGTTGACAAGTTTATAAACTGAAGTTAGAAAAGCAGCCCCCTGTGACTGCCACAGATATGTGAAGGCGAGTGTTAGGATACTGGTGAAATCATGACAATTTACTCTGATGTCTGGTGAAAGTCCAAGATAACAAATTTCCTCCTCCATATCCCTATTGCTATTTTTAATTCTTTTCATGCTAGCTGAAGCAAACTCCCATCCCAACAACCATAGACCAGTTTGTTTATCATATTTTCATGATATGAATGTCCACAGATTAATAAAAAAAACTTGTGAAAAAAAGTTTCTGACACTGTTGAGAGAGACTGTCAGACCTTAGGTTCAGTGATGAGAGGTTCTTTAGGGTGATTAATTTTTATTTAACTTTTTACTTTTGGGGTTTATTTTTTTGGGTACCTATTCCCACAAGGTGGGAAAGATGGCAGGCACAGAAAACCTCTGTTTGACTTCACTGGGTACTTTGCTATTGTACCAAGTGTTTTTTTCCTTAAAGAGTCTAATGTCACAGGGCAGTAGAAGCGTTTTGGAACACTAAGTTACAGACACAGCACTACTGTTGGGTAAGAAGGGGTAAAGGAGGAGACATTAAACTGAAAATATCCTAAGGATAATTATTTAATTTCAGAAGGTGGTTTCTTTTTCATGATACAAATAAGCATAATTACAGTTCCCACCAGCTTCTAAAAATATGTTTACTTTTTCTGGGAAAATGACATTTTGAACTTACATCACCATTCATACCAGAATCTCAAGGTCCTCAATTAGTGCAAAATGAACTCTCTCAATGCATCTTTTTGATGTGGTTCTGCTCTATTCTTCTTTGTAAACAAATTGAAGCAGCAGATGCCTAAAGAGTTTGCCCAATCACACATTGAGTGAGCCCTGGATCTCAGAATTAGAGCCAGAGGTCCGTTTTGCTAGTGTCTGTCCATAATGTAATTATTAGGGGGGTTTTTTATCTTAAGTACAAAAAAGGAAAATGTATATAGCATAATCAAAATCTGAATTATATACATATATTATTATCTATGTTATAATAGATATTATAATATATATATTTTAGAAAGTTCAGTAATAAAGGGTTGATGACAAATAGTATACTTTTCTTCTTGCTCTGTTGGGTTTTCTCCATTTGTAGGCCTTCCATAATTTTGACAGCAAGTTCTTTAGAAGGTGATCACTCTAAATACAATGTACAACATTCATTTGTTGTGCTTTTTTCTGTCCATTAAATCTGTACTTTCTGATTCACTTCCTGACTCACTGCAGTATTACTCCACTATCACTCAGTTGAAATCAATTTTGTTTGTTTGGCATTTTACTGTTTCCAGGGAAAAGGTGCAATTACTTGACCAAAACAGAGTCTGAGGAGAGATGGTGTATAGGTATGTGTATGCTTGTGTGTGTGCAGGAAGAGAGGAGAAAGAGAACAGAAAGGTCCTTGTATCAGATTTAAGAATTTTCATTAAATTTTTAACATGGAAGCATTTGTAGATGAGAATTTAGTTTGTTGAGGAGCTGGCATCAAATTCAGGTCAGGTTAAGGTCAAAACTGGGTTGATGGACTCCTTGAAAAGTGTCAGGGGCTTACCCCGGCATTCAGGTGGTTTTAGAGTCCTTTGCCCTCTGCACAGCTCTGTGCCAAACCGAAGGAAGAGACGGAGTCTTCAGGTTCAGATTTTTCAAAGTTGCATACTTCGTTTATTGTTTCTTATCTTACAATTTTCTCAGTGTCCAACAAGATGTTTGCCACAGCTTGGACTTCTGACGACTCCCCGACTCCTCCCGAACTGGGCTGTCGTTATCTATTATACTAATTGCTACGTATTCTTTATTTATTATTTCTTACCAATGCTTATCACTAATACTAAAAAGGTCATCTCTACTCTGACCCAATCCTCACCAACCATTCTGTGCCAACGTCACTGCCGAAATGGAGTGAGGGAAGAAGAAAGAAGAAGAAGACAACGCCCCAAATTCTCCATCTTGCCCCCATTTACTTCAATGCTAGAAATCTAAACTTACTGTTTTTTCACCCTGCGATATACTAAACTACAATCTTTCACACTTGTGGCCTGCAATCCCCCCCGCAGTGCAGGAAGTTTTTCCCATGGACTGAGATCGAAGTCAGTGTCTTTCTGAGCTCTGGGCAGGGGTCCCAGACCCCCCTGTCCAGGTCCCCGACCCTCCAGGGCAGCCAAAGGAATGCCCTGGACTCCAACAGAAAAGGTGATGTTTTGCATTACACAAGCACAGAATTCATGATTCCTGATAATTCATAACAGGCAACACCTGTCTTCAGGAGCCTGATCCCATGAGTAGGACACACAAAAAAACACAGGGAACCTCCGATTAAGTTTATACCCCTTATGGTTTTGACAAATAGTTGAAGAAGTATGCACATAGAAAAGGAAATAGCACTCTACAGTGCAGACTGAGAACTACAATTAGAAGAAATTCTGCTTTTTCTAAATGTTATCCAGAACATGTATTGCAAAACATAAATCACCTGAAATCTAGTTTGCTGATCTGAGTCCAGGACTCCCCTAGATCTTTGTCCAGTTCCTACTCTGACTGTCTTCCTAGGAACTCCATGGTCACTTACAAATAAGGGCACACTATGTGTTCTAGCTGAGTCCGCAATGATAATAAATTCATCTGGTAAGAAATTACATTATCCTGCTCTCCTCATCTTCCCAAGGTATTCCTTTGAAAGGTCAGAAGCCACAGAAATCCAGCATCTGCACTTGCCAAAGGTCCATTCGGAAGGAATAACCTTCAGCTTTGAACTGAAGCTGTTGCACAATGTACAAGTTAGAGGAGGATAAATGGCTGCTGGAAAGGCCTTTCTTCACTGGTCATTTCACTACTGAGTCTTAGTGCTCCTCTAAAACTAAAGCTGTTAGCCTGGTCATTTGCTGTGGCATTAGAACAGGAGGATCCAAACTCCTTTCAGCCCAGATGCAAAATCTGTGGGTTTTTTCTGTATTAGCAGAATTTGCCTGTGACCATGTTTCCTGTCCCCACAAAAAAAAATCTGAAATCAGATAGCTCTGAACATTGTTTTCTGGTTCCCCCCAAGGCTGTCCTAGTAGGAATGTGTTCACTGACAAACTGATTTAAGTCTACAAAGTGAGGAAGGAGAGGTCCAAGGAATCTCCTACAGGACTGAGTTGACATATTTTCAGATATATGGAGCTTTGATGAACAGAATCTGTCTCTCTTTCTTTGCAGAGAATTAATTTTATTTGTTGAAATAGATTTGAAGAATTGATCATTCCAGATATGGATAAAATTTTAATCTGGTTCTCCTTTATACTGCTAGATTTTTTCCTAACTTTAAAAAATAAAATAGTCTGCAACAGTGGGAATTAGCCTGAACCATACACAGAAGAAGTCTCCCTAACTCGGCTCCACCAAAATTTAATCCTATGCACTTTGAAAACTGGAGTTAAAATTCATGCTTGCAATACATGTTTTGTAGGAAGACTGCAAACAGACCTGCTTGAGTCCCCTGCACTGGTACTTTTCCATCCTTACATCAGAAGGAAATAAGTCTTGCAAAAAATACCAAGTTAAAAATATCCCTAAGAGATATTGAAATGTTCCTCCTGATACATGTATATGCAGATGTGACAAGTATGCAAATGTACAAGTATGTTTTCCATCACAGATGTGAGGTCCTGAGAATAAACTGTAATGTGAAGCCTTGCTCTACTGAGAACTAGTTCCCTTATTGCTGAAAGCACAAAATAAAGGGTTTGTGTGTAAGTGGAAAAAAATCAGATCGTGTATTATCATCCAAAAAATTTCAAAATTGAACATAATGCTGGCACAGCAGAGTATTAAGGAAATGTGAAAAGCCTTGGAAATATTTTCGCAGATTAGCATCATGATGATAGTAGAAGTGAAGCACGAGACTGGTTTGCGGTGAGGTTAAGTTATACCGGCTGTCATAGAAGGCATTAAAAAATTAACTGCTGGGTATTGGTGGAAACGCTATGAAGCTTTTGATTCAGGACAAATTCTAGCATGAGTTTTTGTTAATACACAATTTCACTTTAGAGGAACATGACACATTTATCTGTTTCATGTTATCCAATACACTACATATCAAGCCACGCTAAATGCAGCTGAAAATCATTAAGCATGGATGGAAATTTGTGGTGATAGTGACAAGAATTTTAATGTTTTTGTTTTTAAGTAGGCATTAAAATTTTAATCAAATATTTAGCATTTTCAGTCAACTCAATAGTATTCATAATGATTATTTGTCATCATACTCTTTCTTATTTTAACCATAAAATGAAAGAACAGATATATCACATGATCAATTACTTAGGGAGAAGACTAACTAATTAAAATGAATAATTCAAAGGCAATGCATATCAAAATATTTTTAAAGTTCTCACAAGCATTGCCAAATTAAAAACAAGCAGAAAACCCACAGAAAACAACCATTGTAATGATGTCTTCACTGATATTTTTCTACTACATAGCCATTCAAATTTTGAGGTCTTTATAAATGTCTATATACTTTTATAAATATATGAAGAATCTCTAACAGCTCTAGCAGCGCTTAATGCAGTGGATCCAGGAAGGATTCCCTATATTGTGAAAGCTGGAAGAGCATTTTCTTTGTGATATCCTGTAAGCAGCTCTTTGAACAATCTAAATGTGGTAATATTGCAATAATGCTGTGAAGGCATAAGTTAGGGAAGAATTCTGAAGAGGGGTAAGGTGATGAAGGCGGAGTCTCTCCAAGTGGATGACTTGCTTATTTTCATTTTGAAATGGACCCTTGTGTTGCTAATGAGGTTTGTAGCTGTTTTCTTAAAGATAAACTCAGAAAGGCACCTCTTAATATTTCCAGTCTAAATATAGAAAACTAATTGCATATCATGAATCAAAGCTCAAAATTGCACAGAACAAGTAATTTTTTTTACAAATTGACTATGTTTACTGGCCTCAGACTTGTGCATGTGCACTCCAGTATCTAAATATTTCTATATATTCTGTGGGCTCATTATTCATAAACAGAAGGAATTTGCTGCCCAAGTACATCAGTGTTAATTATGAAGTTATTAATCACACAGTTCAGTGTCAACCATTCCAAGACTAAGAGCAAAGCAGGAGCAGAAGAGAAACTTCTTTTATGGTCTTATAGTGAGAAGGAACTTCACAATGATAGAAGACATCCAAGGACTTACTCTACATTCTGCGCTTTGACCAGGTCTAGTAAAAACAAACTGAGTGAGAAGTAATCCGAAAACCAGAAGACAAAAAATATTTAGTATACGCTATTCTCAAACTTGCCTATATAACCTTGTCTACCTGAAAGACTAGGTAGCTTTAAAGTTTCCCCACCCTATTCCTTAATCCTTGTATTGACTCTCGATTGCATATATCAGGAGATCTGCAAATGTTGTGAATGGCTCTGATTTTCTTTGCTTTATTTCTGTATATAGTGGCAAGGCTAGGAGCCGCTCATCATCTCGGTCCCTGCCCCCTCTTCCCCCTCTCTTTGCAGCACTGGAAGGATGTGAGACTGGGGGTACAGAAGTGGGGGCGGAGGGATTCTTAGGTGTTGTGCCATCCACAAGTAACAAACTTG
Source organism: Hirundo rustica (assembly GCF_015227805.2). Lineage (NCBI taxonomy): Eukaryota > Metazoa > Chordata > Aves > Passeriformes > Hirundinidae > Hirundo > Hirundo rustica. The sequence continues at coordinate 20,002,693 of NC_053455.1, forward strand.
TAACTGTATAAGTTTATAAGATATTGCATGCTATTTGTATTAAAAAGTGCTGCTTGCAAGCTAGAAAGAGTTATTTGTGCCTATTGGCACAACTGTGATAGCCATTTCCAGTATAAGCTTGCCTCTTTCTTTATCCTCCCCATAATTAATAAAGGAGTTGATTGCATCTGGTTTGCAATTCACAGGAGGAAGAGTAGTAGCAACATAGCTGCCCACCACTATTATCCAGCATAGCAGCACTTCATTCAAAAATGCCAATGATATGCTCTTCTGCATGGAACAAATCTTCTGCAAGTGTTTAGATAACCAGCTGGAATTTCTACACTGTAGTCCTGATGATGTGATTTCCAGGTTACAGAAACACATCCTTAGGAATTGCAAATACAAACAGTTAACAGTTGGTCCCTACATTGTGGTTTCCTTCTGGATATAACTCCATCATATCTGTCTTCCATGGCATGTAAAGAGAAGGCAACAATGTGATTACTATGAGTGAATCCCTCCTCACTTAATAATCTGGCAAAGACATCAGGGTTTTGAGGTGACGACCACAGGAAGTGCCTCTATAGCAGAAAGCAATAAAAAGGGATGGGGGTGGGGGGTATCTTTTTATATTTTCTGTTCTTGATATCATATAAAACAGGAACTGTAAGTTTGGGGGTTGTGCAGGATGCTTTTGTGTCAACTGAACACTCAGTAAAAGGAAAAAATAATAATGAGATGTTGAAGATTCGGGTTAAGAGCCTTGAGTATAACATACAGGGAATATGTGGCATAGGCAAAAACCAATATATAGTTTCACAGCAGCTTTCCAGTGTAGAAACAATGGAAGTCCCATATATGGCAGCTTGCAACCCCCTTCCTCCACTCCTGTGTGTTTTTTACAGCTTTGCATCCTTTTCTATATTTTATTTTTAGCTTGCCTCCACCCACTTTTGAATGCTACAGAAATAAGATCTGAAGACAGTTAGTGTAGGTGTTTGATAGTTTAGGAATAGCCTGCAAGGTCTTGCATTACATTTCAGTGAAGCAAAACAAAGTCATATCCAGAAAATATGAAGAGGTGAACATCACCAGGGACCAAGGAAGAAGAAATTGTTGATCCTGTACTTGATTCTCATCAGCTGCTGTGAAATGAGCACCTAAAGCCTTAACAAAGAAGGCACAGAAGTAAATCTTGGTATTGTGGTAAAGCAGAAATCTTTTTAAGTGCTGTGATTGCCTTGCAGTGAGGTCAGTTGAAATGCAGGACTGAAAAAATTGAAAAATCCCTTTCTAAAGTGAGCAAATACTGCTCTGCTTTGTGGCTGCAGCTTTTGGTGAAAGACTATATTATGCTGGGATTACAATATGGAAGGAAAAGAGCAGGTCGTATTGCCAAAGCAGATGGCATCTAGAGAAAGCTCAGTAAAAATTTCAGAGGTTTCTAAGGAAAGGACTTAAATTCTCTATATAAATGTTGGTTGTAAGTGGGTAACAAAACAGTAATAAGATCATTACCAAGAACTGTGGAAATCAGCTTATTATTTGATCCCCTTCTTGTTTGTTTGGGATTTTTGTGTGTCTTGGTTGGTTGGTTGGATGGATTTTGCTCAGTTTTGGTTTTGGTCTTTAGCATTTCTTTTGTCTTTCAGAACGATTTGTTTCCTTGCAACATTAGTAGTTCTGAAATAAGTGCTCCCACACTAGTGGCTCATACACAGATTTTGAAAAACAATTTCAGCTGAAGTTTACACTTCTCTATAAATTTAATTTACAATTACAATTTTGATTAAAATAGATTACAGCAACCAGCACATTAAAAAACCCACTTCTGTTCTACTAATGCAAAACTGACGCAGGAGAGTTGCTTCTATATCGTGCTTCTTCTCCAGTAAAATATTATTTGTGTCTCTGAAAACAAAGCTTATCTTATTGTAGATTGAGGCAGCAGGTATAAAATAGCAGGCTGGTTTTATCATTGTTTAGTAGTGTACTGTTATTTCACAATAGGTCTAAATTCTGCCTCCACCTCAGCCCCTTGGCCAATAACTGTGGGCTGCATTTCCTTCTCTGAACCCAATCCCCACCCCCCACATGCTTTCTGTGCTTACTGATGAGAAATTTGATTTTCTTTCAGGATGCTAAAGTGAGAGCATATTAGTCACCTACCAGATTACAAGAGTTGATGCTCAGATCATTCCTCATTTTTTTCAGCTAGAGACCTCCACACTCAGTCTCCAGCGTGAATAATATGTGAAAACGCATTAAAAGGCAGAAACTAGTCATTGCTTATAGCTGGCCTTCAGGACATATCCAGCACCAGATAACAAGTCATGTTTACTGTACATTCAGCTGTACATAAAAAGAAATGGGATGTAGAGGTTCTAAAAAAATTACAATCATGGACTAAGAGGAAGTGAGGACTGGGCCAAGTTCTGAAGGAATTAATCACTCTTTATTCAGTTCACATTATGGCTCCTTTACCTCTGAAGTCAGAGAAGCTTTACCTGCAAAAGCATTAACTGAATAAATAAGACCTGGAGGGTTCAGCCACATGGTTCCTTGTGTACCACCTTATAGCAGTGTCCTCTCACGCCTGGCGGGCGTGCAGGCTAGCTCAGTTCTGCACTGCCACAATGAGGATCGGTCAGGGTTACAGGCAGGGCGAGTAACCTCCTCCCGGTGGGTTCTTGGTTCTCCACACCAGCGAGTGGACCAGATGGAGTTGCGACTGCGGCGACGGAAAAAGAGTCGTCTCTCTTTAGGCAGGGTAGGAGGTAGTTTATTAAGGGGAGTCCGGCAAGGAGCTCTGCCTCAGACCACTGCTGCCCAGAGAGAGCAGAGATCAAAGCTTGACAGCCACTTATAAACGGGGGAGGGCTGACAACGGGTCAGCCAACCAGGGAACACAGCGGTGGTAACAGGGGTGTCAACTTCTGAACCATTAACAAATCACAGGAGGGTAGGAGGGGATTCCCCAGGCACCAGCCTTCCACTCGACACCTCCCCTGGATCTTTCCAGAATCCAGGGAAGGGTCTTGAAGTGACAGATAGGGCGACCACGAGGAGAGGGGAGGGGATTGACAGGGATAGGTGCAGGGAAGGAATGACTGACAGAAAACGTCTGGTTATATACCTAACTCATAAGGGGGAAAACCGTTACAAAACACAGGGGGTACAGTGGACTAAACCATTACAAAAATAACTTATAACTCTTACAAAAATAACTTAATAACTTAATAAAACCACTCTCACACCACTACACCACCTCATCGCCTTTTCTTACTATCTGTCTACTTCAGGATCACTGAACTGACAGAAGAGGTCAAATGCCTCACCTAGCCAGCCTAGGAAAGTTATCCTAGCAGTAATGGTGTTTCTGTTTCCTTGCCAGGCTTTGAATACCAAGTTATTGCAGAAAGGAGGCTGTTTTCCTTATAAACATGAGACAACCTAGGAAAATGGAAAGCAACAGACCCAGAACATCCTGAGGTACTCTCAGTTGTTAAAACCACTTGAGAAAAGCGAGGGTAGCACTGCTGAAAGGACTGGCCTCAAGCTATCCCATTTTCAGATTGGCATGCAGTCATAACTGTTCCTGAGCGAATGAATGTGAGCCAAGTTAGGACTTTGCCATGGTGGCAGCAGGGAAATAAGAGACACAGATAGCAAGTTAACATAAACAGAATACAAAATGAGGGAGGGCTTCAGAGACTCCATGTGTGACTAGGGGAGGTTTAGAGTCCCCCAGCATTTGTTTTACTGTCACATTTGAAGGATTTTTAAGTATCAATGGATTCCAGAGGTGGCCCAGCCAGCCAATTAAATTTATGATACATTGCCATAGAGCTTATCATCATGAGTCTGTAGTATCATTCAGTGAATGCTTTTAAACTAAGAGGATACACTGATTAGCCATAATTAGCACTGCACCATAAATTCATGTAGGGCTTTAAAAACATTAAGAAACAGTATGTCTCTTCCCCAGAGAGCAACAGCTTATAACTAAGCCATTTTCTCAGACACAGCACAAACATGCTTAATTTAGCTATTAGCCAACAAGGACACGATAATTATTTTTCTCTAACAGTGACCCATGTCCTTGTGAGAAAATGCAGTTTGGAGGACAGAGCTAGAAGGAAGATGCCAGCTTGGAAGCTGTAGGTTGCATTGCAGTTACTAAAGGGAGAGTATGACTCAGGGTCACCTACAGAGGAAACTCTCACCTGTACTAGGTTATTTGCCAAGCAACATCCCAATGATTGGCTTCAAAGACAGAAAATGTTGGCAAACAGTGTCTTAGGTTCATATTATAAGAAAAATAATTGTGATAAATGTTACAGGTAAGCAAAGAAAGCAAAAATATTTGGTCTTTCATCAACCCTTTGCTCTTTTTAATACTTTTTTCTCACTCCATACTACCATACCACAGCTATACTAATTAAAGATGATGTTTTACCTCTCCCTTGTATTTTGCAGTTCCATGACTTCCTGGTGAAGTTTCTTTTATCCCAGCCACTTTTCTTGCAATGTCTGATCTCACCATTCATTAATTTACACACTGCTTGACTGAATTTCAGTTGTACTTCAAGCTTCATCTTACCTGTTGCAAGGCAAGAAGTTAAAATAAATGTTTCCACAGAAAATATAGAACTAATCCTTGTGTAAATTCAGAGCTGCAGAATTCAGAGGAAAGACGTGAAGAACTGGGTATAGGAGACATTCTACTCTTGTAAAGATGTTTCTGTGGTCGTTATTGCTCTCTTTTTTTCAAAGGTTATTTTCTTTTAACACAGCAAGTAGGCTCTTGCAGTTTAGAGTTCAAAGCTCAGGACCAGTTCTATTATTAAGTACTTTGAGCCTCCCGGGTCTCTGAGGTAGTTTGGTGAAATCAAGCTACAAAGCTACCCATGGTTTATTAGCTTTCTCTGTTGCTTCTCTTTCAAATAGTGTTTAAAAGGAGATCCTACACATAGCTGCTACTTAAGAGATGTGTCTTAAGAGATGAAGAGGAGGTGCCTTTTATCTGCAACAAAGGACAAGCATTCAACACCAGAAACCTTGTGCAAGCTGAAATTTGGTTGGAACAAATTGCATCTCTGTCAACATAACTAGAGGCTCAGCAGTTTTCTAATTATTAATGTCCTTCAGAAATCTGCTGGGACTGATTACACACAACCAATGAAACACCAATGGCCCACTCAGCTTTCAGTTTCTTGGGAGACCAGACATGCTTTACCTCTGGAGCCGTCCACCCTTCAGCATTTAGCACAAGCCAAACAAATTTAGTGTGCATGCAACCATAACCACATGGCAAGATTATGCCTCTGCAAATTATCCCATCAGATATTCACATATCACCAGCCTTCATGTTTGCTGAAGGCAGAAAAGTTGCATTTTGCAAGCATTTATTGAATGCTGAGATTACTGGAGTATGAGAATTTTTCCTGCCAGGAGTTTTTCATTAAGTTATGTTGACTTTTTTATTATTATTTCTTGATGAAAGGGGAAAAAAAAAAAAAAAAAAAAAAAAAAAGAAGCTTTCTACCCTCTCCAACTGGTTATGGGGGCCTCATGCTCCTTCCTTCCAAGCTCAAAAGTCCAGAGTCTAGGCCTTTCTTCTCTAAGCACAGAAAAAAATTCCAGAGCAGATTTTAGAGGCCTTTCAAAGTTTTCTCTTTGCTAATTTATTCTAACTTGATTTGACAACAGGGTTGCATTGGTAGGAGACCAGCCCAGTTTTCCCTCGCTCCAGTTTCAGAGTTTGCTTAATCCCACAGAATCTGTGCACTACAAAGCCAATTGATTTCTGAACACTCATTTTATTTAGCTTCATAATACTGAATCCTCAGGAGTATTTAGCCCTTTGGGGTAAGAAGTTTTTCTGTGAGAAGAAAACTTCTTTGCTTTCTATGCTTTCTCCAAATCAGAAGGCTGTTCAGCAGAGTGGTCAGTAATCTCAGACACCTCTACTGTATTATCTGCTAATCTCTTGGGGAACACAGTCTGCTTCTATGTCTGCCCACAATGGGCAAAGCGATAGAGCACCCAGCACAAAATGTCTCCAAATTATCAGGCATTTTCACATGTATGCAATTCAGGAATAAATGCCTCTGATCTAATATTCAGACCCAATGGGCAATCCTATCTCCCAGGATAATCAAGGATGAGCAAGGACAAGAAATGTAAAGTATTGGTATAGAAGTGGATGCAGAAGACACAGAGAGGCTAGCAAATACTCCACCATGGTTAAAGGAAGAGCTGAGATTGATATCCTACCTGGTTTTTTTCTTTTTTTCCTTTTCAATGTTCATTAGGCAGTGAGCAAATGAATGAAAATCAGTATCAATGGCCCACCAACAAGCAAAAAGGAACTGCATTCTTCAACCACTTCATTTCCAAGGTGTACTTGAAAGCAACTGTAATCAGGCAAAATGGACAATGTAGCAATGGATTGAAAATGTACTTTGCCAAAGAGTACATATTAATCCAAAGTAGATCAGCTTTCAGTTATGACATATTAAAGAACTGTGCAACACAGCTCAGCAGTCATCAGCATCATCTGTAGCAGCCAGTAGTTATATAAAAACTAGTCAGTTGTTTGGGTGTTTTTAACAAATTTATTTAACACTGTGATTTGTCATCTATACATAAACATCAGGGTAAGAGGAGAAGGTTTAGAGAAAATCCAAGCTAATTTTTTGCCATGAAATAATTCAGGTTAATTTTCTCAGTGGGCTTGCCATGTCAAATGACCAGCTCTAGAGGAAGACATGTAATTGTCAATCTGAATTATTTTACTAGCAAAAAATCTTACAAAATAAAAAATAAAATCCACAAAGGCTCTCAAAAAGGAATTTACTATTTTTTTTTCCCTAAAGAACTTTTCCATGTTGAAAGAAGATTGAAAAAAAAATGTGTGCTTCTCAGATAAAGTTAAGCTTTTAGAAATCCAGAGTCCCAAGGGGTTGTTTTTTGGTGGGGTTGCACTTTGAATTGAAAGGAAAAAATACTGAAAGTAAAAATATTCTCTAAGTAACTTTTGTTGGAAGTCAAATGCACGCTATTTTTATGCTTGGAACTATGAAAAACTTCATTGATTGAACTGGTTACCTGATTCAAGAGGTTTCTTATTTTTATTAGACCAAGTCCCTGGCTGTTATAAATTAATGTATCTCTTCTTGTTCTGATGGAGCTAGATGAACAGTGACCACTGGAAGTATTCACTGGACCAGAGTGCAAAGATGAGGAATCTCTTGGCAATTAATATACCCACAAGACTGTTGCTTGAGTAAAACCAAGGAAAGAGGAAAACATTTTTCACAGCAGCCTTTATATTTCTCCTATCTTTCTAACTGATTGGAGAGCAATTAAAATCTAAATTAGATCATCAATCAAATGAGGTTGTACTAAATACTGTCCCTGCTGCCACATACAAGAAAAATTTAGTTTGTTTGCAAGACTGTGTCTTTACTCTAGTCATGCAATTCAAATTAATGGTTGTGAGAAATACATTTTTCTATACAATTTCCTGACTATAATGTTCTTCTGGATTGTTCAGGGGGAAAGAAGAAAAGAAAGCAAATTAAAATCCATCACAAAATAAGGTGTTTTTAAATTTCTTACTTCAAAATTCAAGAGTTTCTGAAGTCTATAGCCACACTGGTGTTTCATGGGCTCAATGTTAGCACAGAAGTCCTTAACCACAGATTTCAGTGCAGTTCAAGAGGCTTTTTGCTGGAACCAAATCACTTCCACACCACTATGGGGCTGGAGAGGAAAGACTCCACACTAGTCATATCAGAGAAAACACTCTGATTTCAGTAGATAAAAGATAAACCATTGAAACTAACACACTGAAACCAACAGCTATGCATGGCCCACTCTTACAGCCTAGTTTTTAGCAAAATATTAGATGGATTTTTAATTTTTTTTCCATGCAACATATGACATGTGAAATAGGTCCTATGAAATAGTAAGCTGACTCTATATCCCAAAAAATTGTCTGGGTGAGGGCTGAGTTCTAACTGTAGGTTTACATATCCTTATAACTTACTTCCCAAATATATCAGTTCCATTTCCTTTCTCTCTTTGATTTTTTTTTTTATTCTTTTTCTTCTTCTCCTCAGCTTTAGTCTGAAAATTTACCTCTAACAGATTTTTATTTTTTAAAAAATGAGTAAATGAAAGGTCATCTCCTCCTTTTCATCAAAGCTTCCCTTTCACATTTCGACAAGCATGATTGTATATTGCCTTTGAGGAGAGAGAAACATAAAATAGAAGAAAGCAAAAACCTTTGGTGATGAGTTCAAAATAACACATGAAAAATATATTTTATTCAAAAGCCTGCACTTGCTTTACTGTAAGCCCTCATGCCTTCCATACTACATTTAGATTAGGGCATAAACCATACAGGATTTCTACCTGATTTAAAAGGAAGTATGATTTATGTGCACATGAAGGGTGAAGTAGTGGTGTACAAATCACATTTGGAAAAATTTAAACAGTGCCATTATCACTGTCCTGAGATAGGTCAAGGAGAAAAGATCAGTGTGTCTCATCAGTAGAAGGAAATACTGGGATGAGTTCATCGTGAATCAGGAAGGGCATCATCCAGTAATTGGGAACTAAGTAGGAATAGCTGGAATTCACTTGGGATCAGGAATGAGGGCTCCATTAATCTTATGCACACAAGGGAATATGTCATAATACTTCTGCTAGAGGGAAAAAACAAACAAACAAACAAACAAAAATCTGTTACTAAACTATAGGAATTTCCTGTAGAAAGACCAAAGTTAGGGTTCTAGGACAAAATGCAGGTATTGCTGTATATAAACCTTATTATGAAGAATTTGTTTATTAGGTACCCATGTTTCATGGAGACAGATGTAAATGGCAAACCATCAAATTGAAAACTACTTTGAATGGCGAGGTAGAAATGCACAGAGTGCTTATGTATAAATCACTTCCTGAGACAGAGAAATTCTGAGGAGTCATTGAGCAGTGAGAATATAGGTTGTTTATTCCTCTACAAAATGATATTTTTCTTTGAAAGAAGATTCAGTGAATAATAATTGAAGGATTTTTTTTTTTATTATTATAACAGGTCTGTTATTTATGCTAAATCTGCGCTGCACTGATGGCACCTGCTGCCTTGTATTAACACACTGCTGTACTTTGTTTACTTGGATGAAGGCAGCAACACCATGCAGACTTAGGCTCCTGTATGGGTTTATGCCTCTTTTCTTCATTTTTGTGTTTTTACTTACGCATGTGATGAACAAATTAAAAATCAAAGCTGTAAGTTAAATACAGACACACATATGCAGGCAGTTGCAAACCTCTTAAAATCTTGGGACCAATCCCTCAGTTGTTTATATTCATACCATCTCTACGCTATAATTTCCAGCAAAGATTTTAACCTTGAATATCAAACTATTTGGAGCATGAGTCTTTATAAGGAAGGTATTTTTATAAAATACTTTGCACATTTACAGCATGTTGTGAATGCTCCTGTTATTGACAAAATGCAGTCTGTGAAATGCATGTGAAGGAATAAATAAGACTGATTTTACCACTTTTTGTTTCTTTAACTCACTTACTTCAGGCATCTTATATCTTATTTTTTACTTCTGTGTTAGGGCTGGTAATGCTGACTCAGTACCTGACAGCTTGTTTCAGCTTTGCTTGCTGCTGGCTTAGCAAACCAAATTCAGTAACAAATGTGCAATCAATTGCAGTTAAGGACACTTTTGCAAAGATAAACGAAACGAGCAGGAGTTCAGCAGCATTGAGAGGTATGCAAAGAGAAGTATATGCAAGAAGCATCAGAGCATCAGCTGGGATTTTCTTATTCCAATATAAAACAAAAGTAAGTGTCTGGATGACTGGATATTTCAAAAAAGTAAAATGTGAATCAGCCCCTTCACCTCAGGGAGGCAGGCACTTAAGATACTGGTGACTGATGGATTAGTTACCAAGCTTTCAGCTAGGATAAAGGTGAGTAATGATTTTTACATCATTCTTCACAGTCTATCTTCATATTGTTCTCCATCCTGCCAAAACAAGTGACCTGTCTTTCCACATAGCACCCAAATGTCTCAGTGCTTTAACAATAAAGTAATTATGAGCTGGTGCCACTCTTCTGTCAGCCCATGGAAAGCTATCTCTGGAGAACATGTGGGTTCATGTGGCAGACGTTTAGGATGCTGGTAATAGTAGCAGGGAGCCTGAAATGGCAGGTTCTGTCAACAGCAGAGCCCTTAGGACCACCAAGGGGTTCTACGCTCTCCTTCCTATCTGTAATGTGCACCGACAGGTAGAAAGCACCCCTTTCACCTTCTCTCACAGCCCACCTAGAAATGAATGATATTCATGAAAAGGGCATAAATGGACAGAGAAAATAATACCAAGTTATAATATCTTTATAAAACACCCACAAGAAGAGAACGTAGGGTAGACAGATATAATGGCATCTCTCTCAACTTATTTCAGCTGCCTCCTGGTCTGGCTTACCAACAGGAATGTACAGAGCAGAGACTGAAAGAACATTGCTGAGTGCAGTGAGCAGTTGAGCTCTGTATCACGGGGTATTAAACAGGACCAAAAGACTTGGTCAGTGATAGTGTCTCTAAAGCTGTTTTCAGCCCACACCTGCACCTTGTACAGAGGAAACACGTTTTGTCAATTTGCTAGACAACAAAATATGGCAGTTACATGTTTGAAAATGTTCCATTTGTTAAAGCTGCTCTGTGGGAAATGGTGTACAGAAATGTGTAGCACAGTGATAACATAATGCAATCCAACTTATAGAAGGATCTTGAATGAAAAAATATTTCAAAATAAGTTGGAAGGTATATATGTGTTATATGTAGCAAAGTAAATCTCTCTTTCCTCACTCACTAAGTTGGTGTTAACATCAGTGCTATATTAAAATTAGTAAGTGCACTGAGTGATTAGGTGTATTGCATGTGTTATGTGAGTTGACATAAATATATTCATTCACAGAAAATGTAAAGATTAATACACTAGATTTTCATAAATCCACTGCATAGCTTTTTAGATCTTTGGTTTACATATTACCTATAAACTATTGCTCTTTAGAGTCTGACAAAAAATTACAAAAGGAACTCTGCCTTTTTGAAAGGGCTTGAAACTTGATATTGAGATATGGACTGAGGTGCTGACTTGATTGCAGTAGAGATTTTGCCAGGAAACCTAATATAAAGATACAACAGAGAAGTTCCTAGTTCAATATGTACTTGTTAAGAATTTAGTGGCAGAATCTCTCAAGTTTTCATGTGCTGTAAGCATGTTCAGTCAGCTCACAAATGCCTTGTATCAGTGCAGACAGCAGGGAGAGCTACCTACAATCAGAGAAAAAATGAGCTTTTTCAGGGGCCAACAGCACTTCCCCTGGAATTACGCTTCTGTGTTGTTAGATCCTATTACAATGTAAGGTACTGGATTTGAAAGTGAAAATACTTTTTCTCCTTTATTACTTGTTTCTAGCCCCAAATCCCATGAAGAGAGAAGGAGAAAGGCAGTAATGCAATTAGATTATGAGAGCTGTGATACTTTACATGGACTGGAAGGTGAAGACAAGGTAAAGAGAGGGAGGATGCTGGAAGAATTGGGGATTGAAGAGCTCAGGCTTAGAAAGGGTAAAGCAGAGCCTTTGTGACTGTTCAGCCCCTCAGCAGTGCTGTGCTCTCAGCAACAGCTTTGAAATCCACACAAGAATGGGGCTTGGATATGAGAAAACCAAATAATAGGGCATAGCAACAGATACAGAAGAGGTCCATGTCATGAATGTGAAGGACCTAGTTGGACATTACTGTTTGGTTTTCTTGACAAAGGCAAATTTGTGAGATTTAATATCTTTCAGAGCAACAGGACTTGCTGTGAGAGGTTTCTCACAAAGCACCAAGTTTGGGGAAAAAAGATTCAAAATGGTAGATGCCCACCCTGACCTTTTCAAAATTGAAAATCTTGGGTTTATTGTATGTATTGTATGTAAGGAGCTCTCATTTGAAAATCCAAGCTACTGTGATTGAGAGACTAAAATGATCTGAAAAAAATGAAACTCTTCAAAATTATATAGAAGCCTGTTTCAATTGAATAGGAATCGTGCACTTAACTTTCAGTCTATGAAAAATGTGACATTTCAACTTCTAAACCCTATTTGTGGTGAATACTTTCTTTTAATTGGGACAATTTTCCTAAGTGGGGAAAAAACCATCTGTTTCCCTCTCCTTCCAGCTGTGGCTTTGCTCTCTCACATTTCTCAACTTCAGATCTATAGGCTCTGGGTAGCATTTCAATGGGAAATAGGGGAGGATGGAATAGAAGGGCTTCGTTTGTTTTTTTACTATAAAAATCCCTCTATTAAATGTTATGGTCATAAAATAAGGGGTCCATAATATATGAAATGTCAGAATTTGAATGTCTTTCAGCCTTAATTCAGCCATCTTTGGCTTATACACTAAAATGCACTTCTTTTTATGATCACCTCTTTTTTTCCCCAGAGCCTCATACCACATAAATAGGTAATTTTTGAGTGAATAGTTTTTTCCCTATTGTGTGTTATCACCATCATTTAAAATGTTTGCTTTGACACTTTGTCTGAACTGATGCCCTAAGGTCCTACTTCAGTTTTCTATCCTTCAAAAGGTGGCTACTTGCAGTTTGTATTATTTTTAATACTCTAAAAACAAAGGTGTTCTGAAATAATAATATTTTCTTATATGTTTGTGAGCAAGAGTCACCAAATTTACCTTTCAACTCTGATGTTTGAATTGCAGACTGCTTATGTTCATCTTGTCCAATTAAATACAGGCCAACAAATTAAGTAACTGTAACAGAAGATGTTGGATTTTTTCTGCAAAAGAAGATGGCCCAAAGCTTTGTTTTTTACTGTCCTGTAAATCTTTGGGGCAGTCATCTAAGCTAAGCCTTAGCTTTGGTAGTTGCCATCAGCATTCCAATATTTTTGCTTTGAATTTTTTGTTTTGCTTGGCCACTAATGTCAGGAAACTTCACCTTTCTTTTATACGCCAAAGGCATGAAATATCCAATAAGAAATCCATAAAATGCATATCCAAGAGAAGCAAACAGACTTTTCAAATAACAATAAACCAGAGTATTTCAAAAAAAAAGAATCAAAACACATGGAAATATGTGACCTGATGGTGGGAAAGATTTTACACAATATTCTCACAACATATATATATACCCACCTCCTCCTTTGCCAGTTCTTTTCTCCAAAAATAACCTGTATTTCATTTAGGTTGTTTTGGAGGCTTCCAGATAATGTAACCCACATATCCATCTGCATTTGGAATGTAGTGGTTTGTGAATGACCTTTTCATTACATTTACTAAGCAGGACCTTGATCCAAGTAGATTCTTTGGCTTGGGCTCATTTTACCCTCCCTTGTGCTTTGAACAAACCACTTCCCCATGCTCAGAGGGCCATAACTTTCGTTGTTTGAAAAACTCATTTAACACAATTTATTGTAGCATTCTCTCCTCTTTTCCCCTGTCATAACTTCCCGATTGCTGTTCATCTGTACCAGATGTGCTCTTTACATTTCCAAGTTATATAAACTTATTACTCAAAATTGTTCTCCCTCTTTTCCCATCTGCTGTATATTTATATTTACAGTAGCATGCTAACATGTATACTATAGCACACATTTAACTACTAGGTCTGGAAAAGCACAGGGAATTCCTCTCTTAGAGGTGCAGTTTTTGCCATCTGTAGCCATATCCATCCTGTCTTCAAAAACATCTGATTATGTAAGATACACAAGGCAGCCTTAGATAGAGCAGCCTCCAAGGAAAATTGGAGGTACTGCACAGAGTAATAGTCCTGAAGAAGCAGATGGCACCCTTTGAATCAGTTCTAAAGCCATGGTGCAAGGGCGACATCTTTCTAATAAAAAAATGCAGTGACAGTTTAAAACTAGCATTTAAATATGCTACTGAGTATAAAACTGGGAATTTAGGTGGACTTGTGTGTGTGCATGTCTACTTCCTATTACATTTCTCTAGAGAAATATTAACTGGGAGCCAAAAAATACTCAGTAACTTAACAGAAAATAAAAAAACATTCAGCAGAAACAATCTTCTTAAACTTTTCCAATTTAGTAAAAAGGGAATGGTGACTACGTTGCTCATTAAAAGTAAGATTTTTATGCATTTTAATATTCAGAAAAGTGATCTGCCTGTCAATCAAGACACTGCCTGTGCATGCACAAAACCTCAGTGTAAGTACAAGGACTTTTTTTTTTCTCCTTTATGTAGGCTTTAGAATTTATCCTTAAACTCATTCCAGCATTTTTTATAAGTGTACAGGATTATGTTAAATGCTAAACCAAAGCATAGCAATATGTACCTCATGCTGAATTTCCCCTCTTTTGCACAATTCTGAGACCCAGTGCATCACCTGAAACCAACACAGTAAAATGTGATAGTTCACCCACTTCAGTTACTGCTGTGAAAGAGCGGCACCATAGCAGGGTCCTGACTAGGCCAGACACACTAGTCTCAGTCTGGAGGAAAGAGAAGGATAGCAGATGCTGAAGCATATATTTTTGACAGACAATTTTGTCCTGAGAACAAGTACTCTAAACAGAAATTATCCCAAGATTTGTGTCTCTTTGGTGCCTTTTAATTTTTTCAAAAGTAGGAAAAAATAATCACATTCCCAGTGTAGAATAAAAAATAAGAATGATCTTTTACTGCTTAGAATTACTTAAAATAAGAGATTTTAACAGTTATCTTTATCCAATGAAAATATGTCCAAGATTATTGAATATATTTGTTTTGAAAAAAAACCAAATCCTTAATGTAAATTGCTAGTTAAATTATGTCCTTATCAGTTCTTCTTCTCTTCTGCAATTTAATACATTTTCAGTCCTGTCACGAGTGCTGTTTCTGTTATAGGATTAAGCACACTGAAGTATCATCTCAAAACCCAAGCCTATAACAGTGCAGTAACAGGGCTATGAAAATGTTTTTCACTCTCTAGCTCCATTTGTTCCACCAAAATTCACACAGTATTGTGTAAGCCTGCATATGCATCTGTATTTCTGTGCCTTCGTTGCTTGAATCTGTAAGTTGTTCTGATCTGGAAGCAGAACAAAGCAGCTGCAGGAGGAAGTTTATTCCATGCAGTCTGGGGGTTCTGGCTGACTGTGATGGGGGTGGTGTGTGTGCAAGATGACTTAGCTGTTATTTTCCTTGCCTCTTAATCCAAATTTGTGCCGCTCGGAGAGTCAGAAAACAGAGTTCCAAGGGACAGTGGGATTTTCTCAACTTCTCAAGGAAAATTAAGAATTATTTTAACTATTAGCAATTTTTATTTTAACTATGAGTGTTAAGTATTTCTCATAGCCTGAGATTCTGTAGTGCTGATGAAAGACAAAAGCTAAATCCCATCCTGTGCTCTCCTTTTTATGCAATCACTCTTCAGCAGTGTGAAACATCTGTATACTTTATATGCAAAGCTCAGCAATAATTTATTCAAAGTACTTCACCTCTTATTTCTAAAACTGTGAGCAACTTAGCATTCAAGTGTCTTTGGAAAATAAATTTTCCAGTCTTTTCATGGAGAAACTGGTGCTAGTGTAGAATCTTTGAAAAGAGAAAGTATCAATTCTGAGCCAGTGGCACTGAAGGAGTGTGTGATTCACTTCAGTTTAGCTAAAAATTAGACAGATCCAAATCTTTGAAGAAATAAAGAGTGGTAGAAATGTTTAATCTTTATCAAAACGTTTCATTGAAAACTGGTGAAAAAGAAGGATTTGTGTAATAAATATGGACCCTTCTACTACTAATAAATGTAAATATAGAGAAGTATGTTATAGAGTTCTGCAAGGGGGTTGACTTAGTAAAGTATGGAATTCTAACTTAAAACTTTGTGATGTTCTCAGCAGAACACACAGTTTAACAATTAGCTTAGTGACCTATCCAAACATGACTGATCCACAGTGAGTTCTAATCAAACACAGCACCATTATCCACAGGGGGCTTCTGAAGATATTGTTACCAAGACAGGTGTTATGCAACATTTTCTTGATTATCTCAAAAAAAATGAAGCTCTCAATGACTAAATTTTCCAATGACACAGTAATAGGCAAAGCAAGAAATAATGAGAAGCTATTTGTATCACACAGTAAGATGGATGCTGATAGAATGGATTGTAGAAAATACAGTCTTTACAGAAAGACAGAAATGCCTCAAAGGAAATCAGCTGTAGTATTAACTCTTTAAATGTTCAGTTTTAAAAGAGAGATCTGACTTAGTTATTTCTGCTCAGGGAAGACTGTTTTCACATAATCTTACTACTTTTGCATCTGAGCCTCTAAATTTTGAGAACTATAAAATTACTTAAAACAATCTGTTTCATTTCTGTTTACAGCGTACCCTTGTTTTAATCAGTCCCCCAATTGCTCTTTCTACCTGGTCTTGTCACTGCAGCTGAATGAATGTGGCTTTTTAAATTTGCAATACAAATACCTGACACTTTAAATTTAGTTTGTCTTCTTAGAATAAAACCAGTTTTAGAAGAGGGAATTTTGTACAACTGAAATATTGCTAAAGGCTAGGCAGCTGTGTAAACACTTGGATAATCTATCTCCTATGGTCCATTAAAACTATTTAATTCTACATTTTTTTCTACCAAAAAGTAATTTCATAAAAAACTTGGGGTTTTTTTACTTTTTCTTAATTTTATTTTAACTCATGGAATGATTGTGACTTTAAAATAATTAGAAGGTTTTAGATAAAAACTCAAAGGAAATGTTGATACTTCATTTTAAAAAATAAATTGATTGATAACAAATCTCTGTAACTATTATTTTAAGCATGACAGTACAATATTGTGTTAAGTTTCTATGAATGGGAAATTAAATGCTTCTGTGCAATTTCTTATCCTGCTCTCAAGAAGTCCTTTAATATTTATTTGAGTTTACTGATGTATCAAGAATTGTAATGGAATTTAAAGCTTATTGGTGTGGGTCAAATATGCAGTTTGCTTTTCACCCATAACTTGGAAATTTTCTGCTAGTGGATATATATTGTAGAAATAAAATGGCAGTTTCACTTTACTGTTATTCATCGGTTCATAACACTCAAGGTTAATGTGCTATGGTGGCTTATTCATGAAAAAATGTTTGCAAATCTTGAAAGTTTCATACATTTTAACACATATAATTTGTCTGAAAGTTCCTACCAGAAAGCATGGCCGTTCTTAATTCATTCTTTCAAAACCTTCCATTCTGCCAATGCATACACAGCACACAATATACAATACACTGTCTGCCAAAATGACTGGTCTCATGTTTATGACTAGACAAGAAGTTAAATTGTTCTATAACCCCATCAACCAATATTTTCCATGCCTTAAAAAAAAAAAAAAAGGCAAGAAAAATAGAGTACTAAGTGTACCATACTGCTTATTCCAAGCAAATAATTCAGGTTATTCTACTTAACATATCTCAATAAGTAAATTCTGGATAGATGAAAATATGCATTATATTTCATGACTATAGTCATGGGGGCTGTAACTCCTACAAAGTTTTTGCAATATGAGCGAACTAACAGACCTGCTAGTTATAGGAATTGGCTGTGTACGTCTATATACGGCAAATGTGTTTTCCCCTCTTAATCAACAATTCAGTGATGACTTTGTCTTATTAGTGGTGAATTCTTTTTCTCAGTTATGCTCGCCGTTCCTGAAAATGTGCTTTCTAAGATTTTTCTTGCAGTTTTCTGGGGGAAAAAAAAAATGTTAATAGGTTTTGAAGGTTTTCTCTTGCCTGAACTTTCTCTTAACTAGGAACTTCAAGTGAAAGCTAAAGATTCCTAGACCATTATTCAAAGTAAGATAATTTCACATTCTCATCTAGGTGCTTCTATGTCTCTCCTCTTTTTTCTTATATACCTACTGTCATTTGAAAACTGCTAAAAGGCAAAAAATTATTCTTCATTTTTCTATGCAAAAGCTGTCCCATTAACATCTGATTCTTTTATTTGAGGAAGTTAGAGGTACTAATTTTGTGGTTAATACTACTTTTAGTAGTATTAGTCACAATGATTTCATCATGCCTAAATGGTGCAGATATTTGCACAAAACTAGAACAATCAGTTACTGACTAGATTTTATCATTCACCAACAATAATTATCCCCTCTCCACCACTCTTTAATATCTTTCAACCCTCAATGTTTGTTTCCCCATGATTATGTACAAAGTTTTGTTTAGCCTGAACACTGCAGGGAAAACATGATTTTCCTGTGGAAAGTCTTTGAGTTACATTGGGTTGCTTAGCCTGGAGAAAGAAGGCTCAGGGGGGACCTTATCAATATCTATGACTGCCTGTGAAAGGAGATTTTAGCAAGGTGGAAGTCAGTTTTGTCTCCACAGTAACAAGTGACAGGATGAGAGGAAATGGCCTCCAGCTGTGTGAGAAGGCTGAGACAGGATATTAGAAAACATTTCTTCACTGAAGCAGTGGTCAGGCACTGATTGCATCTTGCATCCCAGAAAAGTGGCAGAAACACTATCCCTGGAAGTTTAAAAAAAATGTGTGGATGTGGCATTTGGGGACATGGTTTAGTTGTCAACGCAGTAGTACCAAGTCAACAGCTAGACTCGATGAACTTAGAGGCCTTTTTAAACCTAAACAAAGCTCCTATATGGTGGCTGAAATTTTGAATTCTACCTGTGTTACTATAGGCAACATATTTTACAGTATTAGAATTCTTTATTCAGGAGAGACTTGTCAAAGTTGTAGTAGTGACAACTGTAACAAGAGCTATATCACTTAAAATGTCCCAGGGTACTGGTCCAGTTGGTTAAAATTATTTTAGAAATAAAGTCATCAACACCTTATTTCCTACATAACTATAGAAAATCCTTCTATGTCCGTTTTTATATAATAATTTTTTTATTTCAATTGATGACATTTTCCAATATTCAACCACTAAGTAATAGTGGTTAATTCAGAGACCAAAACTTGAAGTACTGAATAAGGAATTTTTTTCTCTATTGCATTAATTTATATACCTACATTTGCTATATATTTTCTTTTTACTAAGTAGCTAAGATACATCTACTTTTCTTGACAGTTCTGCCCATATATTTCTTTCCCTGAATACTAATTCTTGAATAATTTATATTGTTCGCACATACTTTCACATCAGTAATTCTAAATTTCTTAATACCATTAATGTATATGTTAAAAACTTCTGCAGAGAGATTTTGGATTCCAATACTGAGTTCTCACCAATATGAAAGATAATCATCTATGCCTTATCTTCGGTGAGATACCAGCAAAAATAGAAGTGTTAAAATAAAGTCCTTTGCCATTGATTTTTACCAAGTGTAAATTAACAAAATAGTGCAATTATCAATGGTATGCACATACTTAGATATTTAGTAACACTGGGATGGCCTTATCACGCCAATGTATAACATTTTATTAGGTATATGAACAATGTGATCCTCAGATATAGATATAAGCATATATATTTATGCATTTTCACTGAGATCTAATCACACCAAGAAAAGAACATAGTATCTATTAAAGTTCATTATATTAGAATATTATGCCATTTCCTCTCCTTTTATATCTGTGGCAGTTCTCTAAACACCTCACCACAGTTTGCTGTTTTCCCACAGTGTAGAACAAAGGATTGTGCCACTTTACACATATACATGAAAGCATCAAATTTCCTTCCATCTCCAGGCAAGCTATCAGTTCCAGTCTGTGCTCATCAATACCACTAGAAGCTGTGACTGGCAGGCTGGGCTTCTGTTTGACAGAGAGGTTATAGTAAAAGCAGGCAGCTTGATATACAGGATAGAAATTCTCTCCGTGGCAATTTCTCAGATGGTCAGATCTCCACGTTGTCCTGGAAGATAGCTTCACCTAGAAGTAAAAGAAAAGCAAAGAAAAGCAAAGCAAAGCCAAGCAAAGAGGTACAAAGAAATCTCCAAGAACCCACTTCACATACTACTCCTGTCCCACGAAAGAGCAATACCTCCCGTCAGACTATCACATCCTCACTCATTATCTTGCCACTGACAGAGGAGTTCAGCAGCCATAAATAATCTGTACCTGCTGCACACGTTTATTTTTCTTTTGTTTGAACAATGAGAGGATATACATTACATCAGGTCTGAGTTTATAGTGCTGATAAATCACACTTAAGGGAACAATGAAAACAGCACCTATTTAATAAATATGTGCTCATATCTCATATCTAATTGCTTCCAATGGGATACTAAATGCATCCCATGGAGAGAAGGGAATACATATGTCACAAAAGGTAAAAAAATCTCTGTGATGCATATATTTCTCATGAGTCATAGATAAAGTTCAAGAGCAACAGTTCTTTTTGTCACTTTTCTACCTAATGCTGCTGTCAGATGAATGAGGGAATGAGAGGAATGAGGGACAAGCCCAGGGAGCAAACAGGGAAGGAAAAGCACTACTAGGAGTTAATATAATAAAAATTAGAGCATAAAGAAGAGTTCCAATTTCCCACCTGATAAATAACTCTTGGATTGACTTACATGAATAGAAAGGGTATTAAATCCCACTGTTCTTACAGGAACACATTTTACTCATGCTAATTCCACCTACAATTAATTTGTTTACTTATTTACTTATCCACAAAAATCTACTTTTAAACTCTCAGGTTCTACATCTACATATTATCGACATTGCTATGCCACAGGCTTCTGGGAATGCACCCAGTCCCAGAAGTTTGATCTCATTCCAAGGCTAGCACATTTAGGTTTTTTTACTTTAATGACATTTGTGTTTCTCTTTATCACAATTCATGAAAATTCTGCTAAAGAGAAACACAAATTCTCCATTTCTAAGATAACTGATCTGAAATGAATCTTACACGGTTCCTCACAAAAGTGGTAAGTATGAGTAACTCACCCCCCTCTAGTTCCAGCAGCTGTACAAAAAACACTTGGATCAGAAACTGAACAGGGGAGAACAGGACCTGGATCTCTAGGTAAAGCTAAATATTTCTGGAGACCTTAAGTATCTACGAGTTCTCGGGTTCAGCAAAAAGACCATGATTGATGGAATATTTAAATAAGCAATATTTATCCTATTCTGTAGCTCTCAAACACAAGACTTCACACAAACTTGTCTCATTCACTCATTGTAAAATGATTACTAAAAAGAAAACGGTTGTGTTTTTGTTTTGTTTTGTTTTGTTTTTAATTTTCAGTCACAGAGGTAGGCTTAGTATTTTAAAGAGGAAGCCATTCATGTCCATTTTGAATTCTTTAAGGAAAGGTCTACTTTGGCCATATAAAGATGAGGCAGGTTTTAGTCTCCCATCTGCAGCAGAAGGGTCCTTTTCTCCTAGAAAGATCTGCTGGTTACAGATAATGAGGCTGACTGATAGACACCTTGGGATACACAGGGCTGAGATATTTACCATTTTGGGGTTCAAATGTGAACTAAGACCAGAAACAAACGTAATGCACTCCTGGTATCCCACATGCTTCTGTGTAAGCATGCCGGGTCCTGAGAAGTAATTTAAAAGGCTGTCATATTTTTAGGGATAGACTCTTGCTGTTCAGGTACCATGAATGCAAGACTTATTCTGATTCTGAGATCCTCCTTGAAGAATTGAGATGCAAGCAATATGCAACTTTATCATACAGGTTTGATGCCTTTCTGAGGCAGACGGAAGGTCCGGAAGGTAAGAAGAGAAAGTCCTATCAAACACAGAAAAAAAAGTTAATACCAATGCTTCCGAGGTTTAGGACCCCTTTAGCTTTATCGTCTATCAGGGGCTTATGAGTGTCTTAGAACTGTATGAGTAAGTCCTAAGTTGTTACTTCTTTCTGTTACTGTTTTCATTCCCTTCCTCACATAACATAGCCCATTTGCCAGGCTGAATTAATGAGCACAGAGCCAGCAAGTAAACTTCTTAACCAGGAGGTTTTGTTCTCAAGACCTCTTAAAACAAGCAAGACAGACTTGCTTTTGTTGAGTAAATATGTAGGCTGAATACTCCATTTATCTTCATTTGTAGCATTTAAATTCTAGCAAGGAATACAGCACTACGCTAATCAGTAAGAATGATGCTATCATTATGTTGTTCCAGTGGCTACAAGATAATTAATGTTTAGTGATAGACACATTCAAAATAACATTAATTATGTTATTAATGATTTTAATTAAATTCAAATACTTCTGTGTTTTCCAATAAGTTCCTATATCTAGGAATAAAGCTACCCACAATTTGAAACTCAATCTCTTCCTGATTTTATTTACAACAAAGGTTTACACTGATCTCTGAAAAGGCACCTCTGGAAGTTAACTTGTGATTATTTCTATTAACAGTTATATTCTATTTTTGGCGGGGAGGGGGGGGAGGGGTGGGGCGCCACAGAATTTGTTGGTTGCTTTTTCGGGTTGTTTTTTTCGTGTGTGTGTGTGTGTGTGTGTGTGTATGTGTGTGTTTGGTTTTCTTACTTTATAACAGTAAAATTTGAATAACAAAGTAATTAGGTGCATTTATGTCAGTATGTTTCACCATAAATCTCGTCTGTTGCATGAAGTCAGGCCTGAACAGAATTCTTTTACCATGAGCAGAAAATGAAGTTAAATGCCTCGCTAATAACTTTAAAAAGTCATTTAATGGTCTTGGGAGGGATTTTTTTTCTCTGTTGTTGCTAGAATCAGGCTGAAACTCCCATAGTCTTACTGGATTATTTGTCTTTTGGGAAAGGAAACAGATACAAATTTTCTCTTTATCTTCCCACCACTTCTCATTTAAAAGTACTTTTCTTTCAAAGTAGATATTTTTGTTGTTGAAAGCAGTTCTTCTGACATTACCATGGGGGTTATTATCTGATACACAAAGAAAAGCAGAGTTCCTAGGCAGTCTGAGCTCCTTTGTAGCATATGCCTCAAATATGAGAATCTTAAGAAAGAGA
This sequence comes from Hirundo rustica, assembly GCF_015227805.2. NCBI lineage: Eukaryota > Metazoa > Chordata > Aves > Passeriformes > Hirundinidae > Hirundo > Hirundo rustica. The sequence goes on from NC_053455.1 coordinate 20,025,659, forward strand.
AAAAAGCCCTAATGTTGTGTCTTCTCTTGTAGAAACTATTTCAAAGTTTAGATAATTTGGGAGCAATTAAGAACAGTTTAGTCACTGTGGCTGGTGATGAAGAAGCTTTTTAAGCAGCATTATATTCAGACTTGTCAAAATATACAAATAGCTGAATTTAATGTTTAAGACTAGCTCTAATACAGTAACCTGAATTACAAAAACTTCCTTTTCTTCTGCTATTAATCATCTCATTTTCAGATAATAAGCTAATACATAAAAATTAAATTATCATATATTAATATGGAAATTATATCATATATAACATAATACATAATGTACATATTCTTGTAATCTCAGGACTCATTGAAGATTGACTTATTGTTTGAAATTGAAAGGTCATGGAAGTCAGGCACAAGATTGTACTTAGTACATAGTACCTTTAATAAAGGTCCTATGCATTGTTATTTCAATTCTGAATAGTAAAAAGGAAGAGCTAAATACCTGAGGTTAAAAATTCAGGATATTCACCCTCCTGAATAAATAGTTTAATTTTAATATACTACAGAAGACAGAGATAACATCATTTTTATCTTCTCATTCTTACTCAGATGATTTTTCAGGGCTCTAGAAAAGTGTCTGTCTAATCACAGAATCCAAGACTAGAATTTTATCACACTTAAAATGCTTAATTATTTACATGGATCAACATGACATCAGTAGTAAGGACAAAGCATATGTGTATCCAAAGACAACTAAAGCTGATGGTGAGAGATGTCAGAGACATACTTGCTCTGGAAGAGTTCTGAGCCACATTCCACAGTTATTGTAATTCTGTGGCCAGTCACAATACTTGTCACAAAGAAAGAACTGCCTGAGAAAAGTTCCAAAATCTAGATGAAGCCTAACACAGAGATTGGTCTCTGAATCCCAGTTAGGTTCAGGTATTCAACTATAGACCAGTTGGTTTGTTTGTCAGACTGAAGAAACAAGACTTTCAAGTTGCATAGGAGTTTTCTAAACACCATCTGCAGTGTTCAGAAGATATAAGGACATCCTGGGGGAGACAAAGCTCTGAAATGCCAAATTTGGGATTGGGTACCAAATTTGGGATAGGATGCCTCTATAAGGTAAAGCAGCGACCATGGCTTTCATCAAATGCACTGAAGGGAGAAAATTTCATTTAGGTTTTAAGCTAAAGTTCCCAAAAACAATTTCTGTTTCATTGGGGAACAATTTCCAAGAAAATACTAATTTCAAACTGGGCATGACAAAATAGTGGAACCTATCCCACAAGAGATAAAACTGCACTGGCAGGGACCTGAAATATTTCTCCTCTTTCTTCAAGATGTGTACAAAGGCAGAGAGCATAGATGAAAGTTCAGCACTTGAGGTGTCATGCAATCCAAGTGAGGGTTCCTTCTTCAGCACTCTTGTTCTAACAAACTACAAAGCCAGGCTTTACCCAGTTTCAGGGTCTTCCTCCTCTTTTGGAAAATGGAAGCTCTTGATATAAGGAGCTGCTTCATTGTGTGGGTAAGTGATCAGAGAATGTGGCAGGAAGAACAGAGCTGGAAATTGCTGACACCCAAAACCAGTTCAATGATCAGAAGTGCAGATGCACTACAAATACCACTACCTGCTTTTTATCCCCAGCTCCTAAAGCTCAAGTAGTACACCACTCTTCCCTTAGTTAGCATCTAACTAAAAACCTTGTGAAAACCTTGTATGTACACCTACCCCACATCACCTTGATCATTTTGCGTGCAAGATACCCATAAGTGCTCTTTCACACCTGGTCCAGATCCAGGCTTTAGAGGTGCCTTACTTTTCCTGGCAGAATAATTCAACAAGCCTTAGAAAGAAGTTCTTGACATACTCATCCCACATATGTAGGAGAGAACTGTATGAGAAGTTCTGAGAGGAAAATATAAAACATTAATTATATCATCTTTGAGAATTTTGTGGTGATAATCTTTTGTGCTTCAGCAGAACTTAAATTTTTCCACTATGCACAGCTAACACAGCTATGATAGGGAAGATTAAAAGTAAATTGCTTTCATTAGTGACTCTCTTACCTCTCATTGGTTTTCATATCCACTCCTCATGTTTTGTCTTAATCAAATAATGATTCTTCATCTTGTACCCTGAAAACAGAGCTCTGCAAAGAAATTCACTGAAATTAATGATTTTACTTCTATAAAATAAAGAGACAAGGTCTGGTATTTTTAACTGCTTGGAGATAAAGTCATGTAAACGGTCATGCAGTGGAAGGGAGAACATGCATTTTACAGTAATGTAAATAATGAGTAATAATAAGAAAAGGAACACCCATTAATGATGTTGGCTAGGAATTAATATTTTTCAGCTTAGCCATGACAACTGATGAAATCCATGCTTTCCTCTCTCATAAATTCATTCTTAAATTTTTATAAGTTTAGCATTACATTTTAACACACAGAACAAAAATAAAAGACTACATATAACCATCCTGTTTTCCTATTATCCATGGTTCCATCCTATTATCCTATGTTTCCAATATCATTTTAATGTGTCCATTTCAATGTTATCAACCTTATCACACTGGGTTTTAGAAAATGCAGTTTATGTCCGAAAAAGCAACACTATGATGCTTCTGTCTGTAAGATTTTCTCTACTGTTTGAACTCAACAGTGTATGTTAAAGAAAGACTGAAACTGTTGTAGCAGCCCTCTCATTAGAGGATAGAAATGAGATGAGACACAGTCTTCTTGTTTATCACAGTATTAAAAGGGTCCTGGTTTATTCCTCTTTACAGCTCAGCCATCCTGACTCCAACTAGTCACTGACTCTGGCTGCAGCAAGCGCCTGCTGTAGGTTTCCCTTGCAGCCTCTGACTGCTGGTTATTTCCTGCTAAACTACAACTGCATGGATTAGTTTGCAGACTCTGAATGCAGGCTTTTCCCTAGCTAGATTATGACTACAGGTTCCAACAACAGGCTCTTAACTGCAGACCCAGACTGACCTCACAGCAGTGATTCTCCCCAGGATCCTCCTTCATGATCCTCTCACTCCCTCTTCCTCAAGGTTCCTCCTCCTTCATGATCCTTCACTCACCAGCTAACCCACTCCCTTTTACCGCACTTACCTTTATCGGATATAGCTGTAAGTACAGGAATCAGTGAACATCAGTCTGTTCTTGGTTTCCATGAACCTGGACTTTACTCTCCTGTAAGCAGACACTGCATTTGCCATAGGCTTGATGGTGCATTTCGATGTCCTACAGATGTGCCATCACAACTCTCCCAGGACTCCTTGCAGCTCAAATACTCCTACCTGCAGCCATAAATGCTGGGTTAGTGACTCAGCTACCTCTGTTTCCTTATAAACCAGATTTCTCAGATAAGTCCATATACAGTTTATTTTGATTGCAGAATCCATTACTGATCTAGTATTGAGGATCTGTAAAAGGTTATTTCTGGAATACGGCAAATAAAAAAATTACCTATATTTTATTAGTCCAAGCAAAATCTAAACATAGACCCTTATTACTAGCCCAATTCCTTCACCTCTGTTTCCTGCAAAACTTTAATCTCCTGATCCCAGTGCCCTTCTTAACCTGTCCCTGGTTAAGGTCCACATTATTTTTCTTTGGTATAGATAGTGAAGGATTTCATTCCAGCTGGTCCAGCTCATTACACTCATCAGTGTTCGAATAAAGATAGCCATATCACAAAGGGACCAATTTTCATTGCATCATTCAAATCATTGGTGTCTCCACTGCCTATCCATCACTAGAAAATTCATCACTCCCAATTAGAAGCCCTGCTGTTTCAACATCACACTGTATGTTTGAAAATGACATTATTCATAACAGGTTCCCCCACAACTTTTGGCTAAGAAACAGGCTCTCAGGGGAAACCAATTTGACAGGGTTGGAACCTAGATAATAAAACCTTACTTATTATAAGCAATGATGGTATTTAATAATTGTGATCTCACTGGGAACAATTTCGAAGAAGAATCACTTTTGCTTCGTTACAATGTGTGAGTGATGATATTAATAAAGGCTCACATGAGGAACTCCCAGCCTGCTTCCCACAACAAACATTAATTACTGTTCCACAAAATGCCAAAGCTGGGAAGTCAATGATTTTAGTTGTGCTTGGCTGGATTATGCACTCACTGTAATATAAGAGATAATAAAGAAAATCAGGGGCTACTACCTAGAGGATGAGGGAGAGTCACGGATGGTCCATTCTTTCAAAGTAAGGTAAACAAAACCAGCCTAAACAGACCTATTCTCTGGAAGTGATGAAAGTAGCAAGCTTAGCAAATTATTTGCCTTTACAATTAATAAATTCACACTTCCTTCTTCCCTTTTTCCCCAGCTCAGAAGACATGTAACTAATGATGTTTTCTCTCCCATCAAATTGGAGAATAAACCTAAGTCTTTTCAGTGTCATATGTAGGCTGGAAATTAAACCCTGCTATTGTGAGTCCTGAAGGCAGGGAAAGACATCAAACAGGAACAGATAGCACTTATTTCAAAGACTGATTCAAATGTCCTGCTAAGTAAAGTGGAAGCTATCATTAAATTGGAAGCTATCTGTTTCTTTCCTTGATTCTAAGTAAATTTGGCTTCCTGGTAGGGACTGGCACAGGGCTACCTAAAAAATTTTGGTTACATTGCCTTAAAAAAAAATCAGAAATCAGGCAGAGTTCTTAATACAGTATTGGTTTTGTTATTTTGAAATTTTGATTTTTTTTTTTCCCTCTTCTGTGGAAGAGAAACACTTATGTGAAATCCTCTGTCAAAAATATTTAAAATGAGGACAAAATATGTAAAACAATTTTTAGGCTGTAGTATTGCATGTGAAAGAGAAAAAGTGAAAAACTGTTGTTTACCTCTCTGGGTAAAGTTGCTCTGTGGCATTTACTGGGTCAAGATGGTCTAGGTGGTCTAGGCTTCTACAGCTAGAAAAAGATAACATACATTCAAAAATTAAAAGGCACCAGAGAAATAGAAAAGGATGTGCTGTAAGATTGGTGTCAATGTTCTCAATCCAACTTTGTTGGTAATTATATCTGGTTCTTTTATTCAGCCTAGTGTAAAAATAGACATTACAATCATTTATTGATCTAAAGAAAGTCTGCTTTAAGACATAAAATGAGTGAGAACGACACAGGACAGGACATCTTTCTTCACAGGGCACAGGTTAGGGGAACTAGGCAATGGGGAATTTGCTCTTAATGGAGGTGGACAGCCTACAACCCACAGATCAAATGATTCAAATTCTATGAGATTCAGTACCAAAAATAAATTATATATTTTTTTAATCAGTGCATGAGCTAGGCTGTAAAATGGGAAATAGCATTTGCACACAGAAGAGCTTTTAGAGAACAGCTGTTCTTTGTAGAGACAAGACATTTTGTGCGTTTTGAGTACATACAGAACACTGGACATTTTGAAACCAGCCATCTCATCAGAAGCTGTAGGGAGAGGTATTTAGGAACTGGCTAGGCACACATAAAGCCAGAAACCTGCAGACAGAACTATCTGGAGACTGTGTTTATGCCCATACCGTGCTTTCCAAAAAGAACAAAAATAAAGAAAATTATACCAATAAAATCTTGTGAAGGTGCTTTTGGATTTTGCTGAGAAATGTTTGAGAAAGGGAAATAGTAAGTGAAAGCGGACCCACCACCTCACAAGGATTCTCAAAAAGAACTTTGTTTTTTTTCAAAAGAATAAGGTGCAAGAGGATTTTCTGCATTGGTAAAAATATATTATAGTCAGTACTACAGCTTGTTCTTTAAAAGAAAATAAACCCTGAGAAAGCCTTTTATAGAATAGATGGTTTCTCTTTTGCATTGAAGAATCACTGAAAAAATTTATTATAATTATTCTTGAGCAAATTTCTTTTAATGTGTTATGCCCCTGCAAAGGTGTAATGGGTCCAACCTAATAAAAAAAAAAAAAAATACTCTTTGTAGACCTCCATATTTTTCAAATCACTATACAAGAAATGGAAATTATCAAAATTAGCTGAAATTGATAGATGAAGGGAATGCAATAAATGTATTGCTATATACTCCAAGACCATAAGAGACCAGCATATATTACAGTGGCTCATGAAATCCCACAGGAAAGATTAATTTCAATTGCAATGGATTTAAAGCACTTCCAAAAAAATCGGAAACTTGCAGAATGCCCATAAACAAAGGTCAGTGAAAATGCATATAAACACAGTTCATCACAATGAGCTGGATGGTTCTAGCAATTACTGTATCGATCACTACTATTCTCATTTAGCAACTTCATCAGCACAGGGAAAAGAAAGCCAGGAATTTGCTGCATTTGTTTTCTTTTTAAGTTAACTTACTTAGACTCTTTTCATGACCCTGTTGTATTTACCTCCTGCAAATATTCTAGGAAACTAGTTTACTGGAAGAAGTTTATTTCATTCAAAAAAAGAAATTTAAATGAAAATATACAGAATAGAAATTAATAAAAAACCCTGGGTATTTGCACCAAGAAAGAGGTTCTAGAATCACTGCTAATCCAACCCACAATAAAAAATAGCCTGACCACCAGAAACCACCAGAATTTCATATAATTTAGTTTGCTGGTTTAGCACAGAAAGGATTTTTTTGAGAAAGTTGTAGCAAAAAAACCATTAGTGACTGGCTTTGAAGTTGACAGCTTGATTGACCAATTAGAAAGATGAAATGCCTCTGGAAACACACAGGCTTAAAAATCAGAAGAACTCCTGGAAAAACCCTTTTTCTTCTGGGATTTGAGCGAGGTAACAGGAGCGGTGGGCTGGCCCTGCTCTGCCGCCCCCCTCACCCAGGCCTGGTGCGGCCCAGCCAGGCTCTGCCATTGCTGTGGCCCTGGCAGGGCCAGGCCGGGCCCGCGGCTGCCGGCCGGGAAGGGGAGGCCACGGCTGTTAACGCCCGGCCCCAAGGCCTGCGCCACACCACCGGCTGGGCAGAGGGAGATGGCCCCCTGGACCCCCTGGGAGCAGCACCAAGCCCGCGCTGGGCTGGGCCCACTCCATAAAACCAAGGGCTGGCTGCCTGGGGGAAAAGCTCAGCCACGTGAAAGATCCTGGCCGCCGTTCCTGAGCTTTCCTCCGTCAGCATGGCTTTGAGTGGCTGCTGCCCGGCAGAGATCACACGACCATCTGCTGGCCGGAGCCAGTGTTAATTCTTTCTTTGGTATATGAGACCTTTAAAACTCTAATCTTCCTTTTGAGTAAAAAGGAAAGGACAGAGTGAAACATAGAGAAGACACAGCATGAGACGGAAGTCAGTGAAGAGAGAGTGAAAGACTAATTGGGAGAAAGGACTGAGGAGTTGCCATTTTAGGCTGGACTTCTCTTGTGAGGCCATGGAGAATGGATTAAATTTCCCTGTAACATATGAATGCTCTTTAGAGGGGTGCAGAGTTCTAGTTAAAATTGTGGACAGGTATAACTGAGATTTAATGGAGAATTTTGAACAGAGGAAGATAAAGTGATATGAAGCCCTTCACTTCCAGGGAAAAAGAAACCTCTGTCCCTTGAGATGAAGATGATTCTGGAAACATAGGAAGAGAACCTTAGTTTTATACTAGAATAGGCATCCTTAAATGGTACTTTAAATGGGCTGATATGGTTCATGAGTGCAGCTAACAGGAAAGCTGGTAATGGGAAGAGAAATCACAGTTTGCAGAGTTTTTCCAGGCATCTGCAGAACTGTGGCATGGGAGTCACCAGAGAACTGTTTTCTTGTGGCAATGTCTCCATGGGAGTTCTAAGAGACTCCTCTCCCTAAGAACGGATGAAAGAGTATTTTTAAATGGTGAAACTGACTGAAAATCACAGGTTTTGTCTATGTTGTTAGTGGGAAAATGAACAGTCTGTGGGGAGGAGAAGTGTTTTTGAAAGTTTCATTTTGATTCTCATTCTTTTCTTTTAGTGTGTGTAACAAATCTATCTTTATACCCTTTAAGTTTGAGCCTGCTTTGCATTTTCTCCTAATCCTGTCTCACAGTAAGGAAAGAGGGGGTTACTCTGGTAGACACTCAAATCACAACATTCAGCAAATAGCTTAAATGGAAGGAATTAAATATTTGAGCAGTTTAGTTTTCCTCAACCAACCTCAAACAATAATTACTAGAAAATTTTGTTTCAGAAAATACTGTCCTATTTGTTCCAAACATTGTATTTTGGAGTTCTGATAGGTCTATCCTATTCACAAGGAAAAAAAAAAAAAAAAACAAAAACAAAAAACAAGATATTGTTTACTCTAGGCCTTTTTCATTAGTGTACTCCTATGCCTCAGTACTTAAAGACCACACAGGTTAGTTTCTCAGAACTGCTATGTCTACTCTTTAACAGGTTTTGGCAGAAATTACTTCTATTCCTTCACAGGGACACATTTTTCTTCCTCTTTAATTTCTGATACATTAATGGCTTGCTGGCATTCCCCTTTGCCATAGTACTTGTCAAACTTTACTTAACACCAAAGTCTGGATTTGATTGTTACTGTAGTGATGCTTTAAAGAGCCTTGTTCTATTTTATTACTTAAATAGATTAATTTATTCTCCAAAGATTCTGAAAGAAAACTTCATTGCACATTTTTCAGCTCTAATCAGATCTGTAACTGTGGATAAATCCAAGGCCCACCCTATGGTAGTCGTTAATAATATCCAGAATACTTACTTCCATGGATAATTCAGAAGACAAAAAAAGACAAACATCCTCCAGTAAATTATTCACTTCAAATTATTCTCCCACATCTCATTTCCATCAGTAACTAAATTATCTCTCTGCAAAAGGCTTTTTTATTCTAAACCCACCACTATTGTATTTAAGAACTACAACAAATGATGATCATTGAAAAAATAATTTAAGAACAAGTTGCCACATTGAATCCTACCTGGCTGAACATAATGGCTTGGTTTCATCCTCTTTAATTTCCACTCATCTTATTGTTAGATTTGTGAAACAAGATGTTAAATCTATAGTTTTCACTATCTGCAGAGGGAGGATGGATCCTATATGCCATGATACCTTTTCCTAAGAAAGAATAAACTGAATTATTTGCAGAATAATTAAGAACACAAAAAATATTAGATTTTCTTTCTGATACACGGACTTCCATAGACTGGATCCTGTGCAATGACTGCAGTCAATGGTGATTTTTCATTGCAGGCTTTAGCTGCAGAATACTTGGGTAAAATTAACATGGACTCAGGCATCACACTCAGGAATAGCGCCATCTCTTCCTCTGAACATCACAACTTGGCTCCAAGTAGTGAGCCTTGTAGGCCCTAGTTCTTGTCTTCTTTACTAAGTACAGTAGGAGTTATGCTTCAGCCATATTTTGGAAACACTGTGTTACTTGTGGATAGCACAAAGTAAGGAACAATATGGTTTTGGACTATACAGCAGGAATTTTGAATGAACTTTCAACGGGAAGGATTGGAAATGTGATAATCTCTTACTGTGTTAAAACAAAAGCATCTGACTTTTGGTTTGCCATTCATAGTTTTAGTATGTGAGATTTCAGATATAGCCAAGCCAGATACTTCCTTTGGTAATTCAATATCAGCTTCCATTTGGAAGCAAATGCATTTTCCAAAACAGTTTTATTTTAAAATTTATCTGCCAATAAGGTTGTTCTCAGGGCAAATTCTACCATGAAATCTTTTGCAGCTGTATTATTCCCCTTTCCTTTCCAATGACTGTCTATCTTTGTTTTTAAATAGAGTATTTTTTTTCATAGTGAAGGTTAAGTCTGCTGGAGGATTCTATTCTTAGCCCTTTATCTACCATTTAAAGAAAGTTTTTGTAGATTATTTGTAAAATAATCTATGAACAGAAGAATGGCTTTAAGCAACTGTTATTAAAAACTGCACAACAAATCGTTTCTATCTTCACTGCTGAGCTAAAATATAACCCCTACCAATTCTTCAATGAGCTGCTTGAAAAGTGGAATTAGTTTTATCCTCCCTATGGTATAGGAACCATGTTTCTTTTCAGCTCTGCCCTGAATTGGGAAAGCATAATCTTCCCTTAGGCCAGCTCTTACTACAGCCCCTCTACATAACATAAGCAGTACAAAAGTAATCTTCAACTTTATGCACTCATTGTTTTAACTACATGAGTCAGGTAAAATACAGTATCTTTGATCCCAGTGCGGGTACAGCTATAATCATGCAAACATAGCTAATTCATCATAGCCTTTCCCCATGATAAGTAGGATATACTACAGCAGCATAAGAAACTCCAGGTTACTTAGTCTGGAGAAGTAAAGGCCCCAGGAAGACCTTACTACAGCCTTTAAATACTTGAAAGTGGCTTATAAGAAGAATGAAAACAGAATTTCATCAAGGTGTGTAGCAATAGGACAAGGGGCAATGGCTTTAAACTGAAAGAGGATAGATTTAGACCAGAAATAAGTAAGAATTTTATAATGAGAGTAGTAAAACTGGCCAAAGTTGGCCGGAGAGGTGGTGGATGCCCCATCACTGGCAATATTCAAGGTCAGTTTGGACAGTGCTCTGAGCAGCTTGGTCTAGTGGAAGATGTCCCTGCTCATTGCAAAGACTTTGAACTAGATGACCATTAAAAGTTCCATCTAACCCAAACTATTCTATGATTCCATGATTCTACTGTGGTACATTCACAGCAGGATTTGTAGTGATCTAATTATTGTAACAGAAGGTAAACCAACATTAAATATCTCACTAATTGCCTAGCATCACCAGAATCCTACAAATTCAATGATACTTAAAAGTATTATTATTACTTTTCTGGTTTTTACTATTGGCAGATAGACATCTGTCATTACCTAAATGATTGTTTCTAACTCTTTGGAATATAAGTAATCAACACTATTAATAAAAAACTAAGGGATGTAAAACCTAATGTCAGCTGACACGTGTTAAAGGAGGCACTGTTGTTTAGTCTAACAACTATGTTTGATTTTAAATAGCAGTTCCCTTCGTAGAAAAAGGTTTCCCAACATATTATCTTCACACAAATAGCTTGATGATTAAGACTTTCAGGTCTAAAACCTGATAGCTGTCTTTTGGGACCCAGATTGCTGGGCATTTGACAAAGGTCTGGAGCTATCATTTTGTTGAAGGCTAGCTGCAGAAGCTGCCAAGAAAGTGAATCTAATACTGAGCTGTCATCCTGCCTGAGTAAGACTGATAGTATCATCAATAAATCCATAAGGTAAAAGCAGAAATATGCCAATCAGTGGTTCTTCTGAGAAAAAGGAAAGAGCAAGAACTACAGGCAAGAGCCACTAAGGAAACTTATGAATTAAACTGCTGATAAATGTTATCTCTGGCACTAGAAAGAGAATAAGCTATGCACAAAGCAATGACTCCCTTCATAAGAAAAGTAGATATCAGTGACAGCTCTCCTTGAGAAGACTTAAAGGCTGTGCTGAGGCCTGTGACTTCACAAAAAATAGAAACTGTTAAAATAGGAGCAAGAGGGTGAGGTACAAGTACAATTAAGCAATGCAAGTCAAATATTTTATATTGTTCTTTTTCTCACTTTCATACAAAACACAACAAAATTCTTAGCAGATGAATGAGAACACTTGAAATATGTGCATGTTTAAAGTTTTCCTTACACCAGAAAGCAATAGTGAGTAACATCAGCACAAGTCCTGGACATGAAAACAAATACTTTAATGTGAAACTGTCTCTGAGCTAACTAAATTTGCTGCCAGCCTAGACTTGCTAGTGCAGACATAAGGAGGCTCCACTAATATGGCTACCTTTTGCCATCAGAAATATTTTTTGTGGGAAAGGATATCAACATTACTCCTATTAAAAATGGATGACTGCACCAAGTTTCATGTACAGCATGTAGATATGCCCACAAATTATAGCATTTTTAGTCCCATCCGGGGAGAGGATAAGGATCATAAGCTCTATAATTTTTGTTATAAATTCTCTTTGTAATCACTTACAATGGCAAACACTCCACCTGAATTTGATAAATATTTCAACTTCATCTATAAATTCAATTTTCACTACTCAACATCTTTAACACACTTTTTCAGTGGTAACAGAGAAAAAGAAAGAACAGTAGCTTGATATTTGGTTTATACATCAATGCACGCCCACATTTACATAGTATCATTCCAGGCAAACAATATGCTGTACATCTTCCCTTCCTTTCTATTTCATCTCTCTGATTCACTCATGATGTCCTAATGTCCTAGGGTAACTTTATGATGCTTGTATCCCCAATCGTCTGTTCTGTTTGCGCTGTATATCGAGTCCTGTGCCTTTAAGACTTCATATTCTGTAAACCCTGCAGTTAAAAAGAATAGTCATGATTATTACTGAAATAATTACAAAACACACAAGAAACACAGAGACAATTCTTCATCACTGTCCTCTTCTTACCAGTGTAGGAGATGTCCAGTTATCCAGACTGGAATCCATGGCAGGAATTTGGTAGCATATGAAAGTGAGACTCACAAGCTGAGAGCAAAATGAATCTTTTTTTTGCAGACTTCAGACAGTACTTATACACTTAGTGTGAGAATCTTTCAGTCCTTCACACGCAACCCAGTTGCAGGCCTGTAATAAATCTGTCAGCCTTTAGTTTGTTAGTTTCCTCAAGGTTTGCAGACTTTCAAAGAAATGGGATACCTTTCCTGTTCTTAGATGGTGTGTAATCTACTTTCTCTCATGCTTCCCAGGAATTTTCTGCAGTGCCAGTCTTTTCTGTTTCATTATAGGAATTCTTTGTCTATCTGTGACTATAAAACCCAAGAACAGTAAGACCTATGACGATTTAAGTCTTCAAAAGCTGGATAAGGTGGGGAGGGAAGTTACATAGAAAAAAACATGCTGTGGTAAGCCTGTCATTTAGAGAATGAGTGTAATAATATTTTCCATGAAGGCCTGCTGTTAGAAAGAGTCCAAGCTTCATAAAATGTAGATATGATAAGATTAGGAAAATCTCACAAAATATGATTTTTAGGTTATTGAATATTTCAGAAAAATACTGTGACCAACAGATCAGTAATTTTGAATGAATGGAATTAAGGGACATAGTGGGAATGTCAACTCTGGGAAATACCAAAGAAGAGAAATCTTTCCTCTCATATATCAGATGGAAATCATGTAAGAATGCTGAACAATCGCATCTCTTACTATTTGACCAATGTTAGATGAAATTTCTTGTGCACTGACACTACCTATATAGTTTCAGCATCTGAAAAGAAAGCCTAAGGTGATTAGGTCATATAAAGAAGTCTACTCATAAACAGGAGGTGAGAGGACTATCACTCTTGTGGACCATATAACACAACAAAATTTTCAAATTTAGTTGAAATTTTGTCTCTTTGTTATCCTGCTGAGGAATTCTCTGGAGGGGAAAGACTAGGGGGTAAAAAGATAACAGTAAAATTGTATATTGTTGCTGCTCCCTAAATGGAATGTGTTCAGAACACCCAGCTTCCTGCTCAGGGGAAATGAAACAGAGAGTGGAGCAGAGTGGAGACAAAATAGCCAGGCTCTGTTGAAACCCTTGCAAATGTACTCAGCTGTCCATTTTAGCTGATAAACCACACAGCAGCTGAAAAACAAGGCACATAAAAAACAATGTTCTGCTGTTGATTCAGCAACCATGGTGACATCACTCTCCTTGGAGCAAGGCATGCTCTCATCCCAAGGTTATCCCAGATACTATACTGAGATACCCACCCCCAAAGTAAGATCACTCCTCATTGGGTAAGATGTATGGCTTAAGTCATTCACACTCCACTGAAATATAAAGAAAGAGTATGAAACTGAGTTAAGAATGGGGAGCAGTTAGGGAAGTTCCCATTATAACTTCTGGTATCAGTTGACAGCTGAATGTGTCTCCTGCCCCATAGGGACACCTGTTGGGTAAGAACCCTACTCTCTTGCACACTGAATGATTATTTTGAGCTAGCTTGTACTGGTGATTAGAGCTTGTTGGTATGTTGCTTTGAATTAGTATATTGCTTTGAATATGTTTTGGATTCAATGTCATAGGCTATGGAAATACTTATCCTGATTCTGTGAAAGCCAGAGACCACATTTTTGTCTGTGTTTAGAAACAACAGCAAAGAGACTACTTCGCTGTTCATTACAGATGTTTTCTGTCTCTCAGCTGCCATATAGGAATGGCCCAGAGTCCTGCTCTAAGGTCTTCAATTACATTTGGATAACCCAAACATTTAAAAAAATCAACAGACTGTAGAAATCACTGGTTACCACTGCATTGGCCAGAGTCTCCTGGAGTTATTGATTTATGGAAGAGACCCACAAATTCAGAGTTTGTCAAACTAATTTCATTGCAATCATCAAGGTCCTTATGACCTGGAAAGCAACCACCATTCTGAAGGTACAGCTAATGCAGCAGCCCAAAACATGCTACATATCAATGTGTTGCCTGCCACTGTGCCTTCACTTCCCCAGGAGAGAACAGTCTAAGACTGACTACCAAAATCTTGGCCCTGCTTTCCAAAAAGTTCCATAATCTCAGCAAAAATCTAAGGACCAGCATTGCCAGGGCTTCTTACACAATCTACATTTCCTGAGAACAGTGGTATATTACCATCAAAACTGCTTTTGTTTTTTTATTATTTAGAAACAAAACAACATAAAAGGAGTAGGAGGCAATTATTAAGAACATTTCACTTAGCCGCTTAATAGCACACTTTGCAAATATTGGGATCTGTCAGGCTGAAAGGGCAGTAAATTGAGAACTGGGCAACTGGCAGAAGGGATAGGATGAAAAATCTCTATCTAGCTTTGCTGATGAACCAAGAACAAGGAAACATAATAGAAAGTAATTCACAACTGACCAGTTTGGTACTAGTCTTGTATCACCAATAGCACTTTGTCCCCTGTATTTTCAGTGAGCACTAGTTCAGAAGTCAGCTAGCAGCAGAGGTTATGTCTACAATAAGCCTCTCTTATAACAGGATTTTTTTCCCAGGCTGGTGTTATTTACCACTTTTTTTTTTTTTTTTTTTTTTTTTTTTTTTTTTTTTTTTTTTTTTTTTTTTTTTTTTTTTTTTTTTCCCCTATTAAAACGATGATATTAAAACTGATGTGAATAGCAGAAAAACAAATTTGATATTCCTGGCTTTGCTGTCCTGTGTGATTTCTTCATGAAACTAGACGACCGCCGATGGCAAAAGGAGAGAGTCTGCTCTCTCTCACGGGGTGGGATATAACAGCTTTATTCTCGAGTCCTGCCTTGCCTGGCTGGAACTCTTTCCCGGTGGCTCACTGGTGCCAGGGCGAGCGAGGCCCTGCCCGTGCTGGGGCTTTTTCCCAGGGGGCAGGGCCCAGAGGCAGGGACAAACCACTTCCCAATCAGGGATAAAGTGGGAGTGGAACAGAGTTGGGTTACAGCTGAGCAAGGACAGACCACATGATACAGATTGCAAATCCGATGAAACACAATATAAACCAAATTAATGCATTACAACAGTGTCCTAAGCAACTACAAACAAAAAATCTGTTCTCAGGGATGCATCTTTTTTTGTGAGGGAAGTGAAACCTGCTTCCACAGCTGCAGATCTAAGAGACTTTTTGCAGTGCAGAAAAGCTTATGAAGCTGGCTTATTGAGGCTGGGATGCACACCACTCATACCTAATGCTCCCTTCACCAGTACATGTATGCCTGCATGTAGTCAGTGTTATTTATTCTCTGAATTGTCTACATACATTTATCGATACAGACACCTGTTTCTGAGGAATATTTGATAAAATGATATCACTTAGTAATCACTAAGCTTGGCAGAATAGGACTGGAGATACTGGTGGATACTAAGTTGAAGCTGAGCCAGCAGTGTATCTTTTCTACCATCAAGGATAATAGTATCCTGGGCTGTACTAGGAAGTACTGCTGTCTGCAGGTCAGGGGGGAGCTGATTGCTCTTCAGCTGTGCTTAGGGTGGATGAGATCACACCTGGAGTATTCTGTTCAGTTCTGGGATCCCAAATACAAAAGAAACAAGGACATACATAGAATCATAGAATCATAAACCCAAGAAAATTTGGTTTGGAAAATTGATTCCAATTGTTAACCTAACACTGCCATGTTCAACATTAAACTATGTCCTCAAACATCACAACTACACATTCTCCAGAGATGGTGACTCAGCCATTTCCCTAGGAAGCTTGTTTCAGTGTTTGAATAGCCTTTCCCTAAAGATATTTTTCCTAATATCCAATCTAAACCGAACCTGGTGCAACTTGAGGGTGTGTCATCTCATCCTATTGCTTCCTACTTGGAAGAGGCCAAGTTCCACCTCAGTACAACCTCCTTTGAGGTAGTTGTAGAGAGTGGTAAGGTTTCCCTCCGTTGATTTCTCTCCAGGCTGAATAATCCCAGCTCCCTCAGCTTCTCATACGAGAGAGAGTTCAGCAAAAAGGCCTTGAAGATGATAAAAAAGCTGGAGCATCTCTCCTATGAGGAAAGGCTGAGACAGCTGTAACTATTCATCTGGGAGAAGAAAAGGCTCAGAGAAGGAGACTGACTTGCTCAGTGCCGTTCATTCAGTCAAGTAAAGCCTAGCATGACTAAGAGCATTTGACAGCTCAAATGAAGGTGATGCCTTACTAAGGCAGACAGTCATTCCCAGAGAGTACAGAGAATTTCTACAAGTTTCTCATTTGATTTACAGACAGATTAAAAGTATTTCAGAGTGTTTCTCCACTGTATCCTAGAGTTTCTATTCTGGCCACAAAGTTAACTTTGTATTTGTAGAACTGCTTAGTACTGTGTTTTTAATCTACTTCAAATCCTTTTTGGAAAGGTGTGAGAAGAACTCTGCTGGCTTCGGCAAGGGTCCTCTGGAAGGGGAATGCACTGTGGGGGTCATATAGACTAATCCACAGGAGGCTGCATCCTCTGCCCTTTGCTACCTGAAAAAAAGGGTAGAGCTGTGAGATACCTTAAAGCCACTGCATGAACTGGAATCTGAGAACCTGCATGACAGTAGGTGAAAGTGGGGATTGTATGATCCAGCCCACAGAGCATGAAAACGTCACAGCAGGGCTATTTTGGAGGTGTGTGGGGGGGGGGGGGGGGGGGTGGGGAAGAGATGGTGGTACTACTGTGTTCTAAATGACATAAAAGGCTTCAAGATAAATGTGGAGAATGTTTTTTAAATAATGACCTCTAATCACATGTTCTATGGAGATATATTTTTAAAATCATGTTTTAAGAGCTATATAAGGGTTCTATCCATTCCTAATAAACAAACAAATTAATCAAAAGAGAGAACTGTAGGTAACTGATGGATCCATTTATGTTGATTGCTTTTGCCAAGTTTGGAATCCAGCCATTTAGACACATATACACAGCAGCTCTGTCAGCTCCCTGGAGCACCACTTAAAAATATAAAGGGGAAAAAAAAAAAAAAAAAAAAAAAAAAACACAACCATGCCTCTCACCAGATGCACAGGGAATCTGAAAAACAGGCTTTTGGCAAGCCTAGCAAGAATTTAGCCTGGCACATGAGGTCAAATGATCTTAGAAAATCAAACCAAAACTAGATATCTAAAAGATAATGATCTAAATTCATCCATACCTGGAGACAAGTGTGGCATTATGGCTGAGGAATTACTGTTTTAGTCTTTCTGGATGATTAAGACAGTCTCTGGGTCCTCTTATGGCTGCCTGATTACATTTTTCAGCTAATGGATACAATACTGTACATACTGAAGGAACTGAGCAGCAATCTGAGGGGTAGAGAGACATTGTCTGGCCCATTGTATTTCCTGGAATAATTTCTGTCTCAAAACCAGCTGATTGCATTATACAGAAGATTCTGTGTTCACATTACAATTTTGTGATTGATTCTGATGACTTACATGACTGCACTGCACTTTGAATTCTTCTGAATATCCCCACAAATAAGTGGTATATGCAGACTTGAGCCTTGTCATTCCTCCATTTTCCTGTGGCTGTCAATTGCCTTATATTTGAAGCATACAAAATATTATCCCTGTTCTGCATGTCCCACATTTTTGCAACATCATGAAATGTATAAACTGTCTTTCTTTCACCAAGTATTTTTATCATGGCATCTTGGTGCTGACTCTTATTCTGGATTACCGTAAATCAGATGGCCCCATTACAGCAATGCACTGAGACTGGATATTACAAAAGGTATAAGAGTAATGATTTATACTGAGAATAGAATTCATAAAAAAGGATTTTTAAAAAGGGAAATGAAACTGTCATGAACAATGCAGGTGTTCAGTGAAAAATGAAATTGTAGCATTATTTTCTCATTATGTGTTGGGAAGAAGGAACTGCTGTTGACATCAGCATGTCTCAGATGATGCCCTGAATTAAATGAAAAATATATCACAAATTCATTTGAAACTCCAATAGAAATAAATATTAATACACTCTTGGCCATGTGGAATATGAACATTTCAGTTTGTAACCTGTGTTGGGCTTTTCTTTTTTAGGAAATAAGCTTTTGTACCAAGAATCCCTCTCTTCCCACCTACATGCTTTCCTCATTATATCCGATCTTAAAAAACAAATTTTTGTTTGATTTAATTTTGTCAGAAAGCTCCTCATGAACAGAGACATATATGAAAAACTTCCACAATGATAAAAAGATGGAGGTGGCTGAATTTGTTTTATTAGTCTAGAATGTCAATGAAAAATCAATGGAGCACCAGGAGAGAGGGACTTGTGTGACCCTTTAATTATCAGAAGTTAACATCACCTTTTTTTTCTTTAAAGAACTGAAAAGCAAACTAATAAGATCATTCTCTGCAACAAAACCAAGATCACAGTTTTTTCAGCACATACCACTGAGTTTAAGCCATGATTAAATATGAAATTGCTCCCATCTTTACAAGCACAACCTAACTGCTTCTCATTAGACCCTGAAAGTATACAGCCACAGTCCGAATCAAAGTAGGTCACAGTTCATAGTGGATTTTGGCATTCATGTCAGTCACTGAAATTGAAAGTATGACCACTCCTGTTTCCTGTTCCTAATAACAGAATTTGTCAGGGGAAAAAAAAAAAAAAATAAATCTGAGCCTTTTAGAGCTGACAGAACAGATCCAAGGAGAGATCCTGGGACAGAACTCAAAGTGTGCAATGGTGCTCTGAGCCCCCAAGAGCCTGCAGTTTGTTTGAGGGGGCCTTTGCTGTACTCCCAAGAGACAACTTGCCATCCACAACTGAATAAGGACTGTGCACATGCTGATCTCCTGTACTCCCCCTTCTGTTCCTGGGAAGAGTCCTTTGTGAGACCAGTGCTGAAATGAGAACTGGCAGCTCTGTGACTTCTAGACAGAGGAAGTTGTAACACACAGTTATCCTTTGTCCTTCTCACATGAGGCAGATACAACAGATACATTCAATGAACAAGGCCATCTCATTTGTTGTTCTCTTGTTCCTCTTTTTTTTAACCCAGAGCTGAGATTTTCAATTCTAGCAGCATGCAAATTGTGTGAGTTTTGACTTAAATTATTGGAAGTTACCCTGTTGTCCTGTTCACACAAGTTTAGGACAGCTTACGTCCCATGTACTTTTGCAACTTGAAGAGGGAAAATATAGGTGATGAACAAAAGGTGCTCAGTCAGGGCTTGGTAAAATGCATCTTTTATGATTTCCAAATTTTATTTATTTAGATAAGTATATAAAGGTACCAGATGAAGGAAGACAACTTATAGCAAAGAACAACCTTTCATCGTCTTATTTCCTAATGATATAATTTCTCCCTCATTTGAAAACACTTGAAAACATCTACATCTGAGGCTGATGAGGATTTGGGTCTTGAAAGCAGAGTGGAGACTTAATTGCAAAGACACATGGAATGTTACCATCTTCTTGAAGAGATCTGCCTACAATATTGCTTGCTGTGCAGTAGGATAGGGATCCAGAGAGCTACATCACTCAGGAACACCTGTAGGAAAATGAGTGAATGCATGCTTGGTACACTCACACAAGACCAAGTTACATGTGGCTAAATGCCACTTCAAAGCTTTGGAGGACTCCAAATCACTTGTGGTAGCTGATATTGTTGTCTACTGGGACTCTAAAGCAACACATTTAACCTATTAGAATATTTAACCAGTTAAGGGAGAGGATGCTTAGAAAACAGAAAATTACCGACACTATATAGAAAAAGAATTCAAAAAGAAAATATGCACACTCAACTGGCTAGAAGGAGGTTTCTTTCAGCATTTAAAATATATTTGGGATAGACAGACAAGCTTAAGCATGTCAGTAAATAATATAAACAAAATCCATAAGAAAAACAGAATTAGAGTCACCAAACTTGTAAGGATACCAGTGCCTAAAGCACTCCTTTCATACATGGCTTCAAATCCAAGCAACTCCTGAACTCCAAGACAGTACACTAAAAGCCAAGATTTAGGGGCAGCAAGATATTGGGCAGATCTCTAGTGTTTAGTGACCTGGGATGCTATAGAGTTAGACATACTGGCTACATGCAAAGTATCTGGGAGCATTCCCAAGCACTGGAACTCAACCATCCATAGTAGAAAACTATTAAAACATTGCCTGTTGCAGTTTTGGCAGGTCATAATTAACTTTCTCCCAAGGACAGCTCATTCCAGAGGCATTTCCCAAACGGCAGTTCACATGCAGCCAGCATGTTTTGGAGTTTATGAGAATTTGTTAGCACCGTCAATGGGCCATTGTGTGCCAGTTGGCCTAATTGTCTGGGAATGTTTCTGGGAATGTTTAATATAACAGTTTATTTGTGCCCAGTATTTTTGAGACTATGTAGCAGCTCACCACTATCAAAAGGGGAGGATTTGTTGCTTCTCTTGACTACTTCTTATATTCTTCATTATTTCAGTTCTGGTACTTCTCAGGAACTTTTCTGGGTCACTTCAACTCTGTAACCTGGAGAAATACATTTCTTCCCTCTTGCTGGAGCAGGTGACTGCTGCTTAGAAGTTTGAACTGGGTCAAGCACTCACACAACCAGCTCAAGGAATGCATGGCCATGTCTGGAAAGGGGAGAAGAGTGAAATACCAGCATAAAGTAAGATCTCTGCCCAAAAGTGCCAATGATGCATTAGGCTGTGCCTCATGTGAATTACTGAGATGAATTCAGACGGTTATTTGAAGAACAGCCTGAGCTGATGTAAGCCCTCACTGCTGCAGCAAGCAGAGGCTCTTTTTGGCTGCCATTTTTCAAAAGCTCTGTTCCATATCTCCTCACTCCCATGTGCCAGCACAGCAGTATGTGTCATGAGTCACAAAAGTCATGAGTGAGCTGAACTGAGGAAGTGGTCCTCAGGGAAAAAAAAGTTAATCCTAAATTGCTGTAGTTCCTTACATGGCAACAAGTGCTTCTGCCAAAACAAGGATCTAGAGTAGGTGCAACACTGTGGAAGTAAAACTATCAGATTTAAGTAAA
Source organism: Hirundo rustica (assembly GCF_015227805.2). Lineage (NCBI taxonomy): Eukaryota > Metazoa > Chordata > Aves > Passeriformes > Hirundinidae > Hirundo > Hirundo rustica. Next base: position 20,047,063 of record NC_053455.1, read on the forward strand.
AGCTGGGGTAGCAATATCAGGATTTATCAGCTTAACCTGCTTATGGAGCCGCAGGATTGGATATTTCAAGAGGCAGTATTTCAAGAAGCATCTCAAGAGGATGAGGAGGTATTCAGATTAAATTACAGCAGTGAGTCACTGAGAAGAGAAAAGGGTTTGTAGGCATCCTAAATATAGCTAAGGGTTCAAATACCATTGTAAAATGAAAGACAACTTGTAAAGATTTTCTTTTTTTTTTTTTTTTAATTTCTGTTGTAAAAATTGTGTTTTCCTAACAGCATTAGCTGTCAGCTCCTATTAAAAAAAAAAAAAAAAAAAAAAAAAAAAAAAAAAAAAAAAAAAAAAAACCAAACAAACAAACAAATCTATATCTAACAGGATATGAAGCCCAAAAAATATCTTGAAAGTTGTTTTTTGTTCTTTACGACAATCCAGAAACAGTTACCACAAACAGCTTTTAAGTGCAACAACCAAATTCACGGCAGTGTAACATTTTCATTGCATGCATGCTTTCTTTCAAAGTCTGTTCTGAAGATACAAGTTGGAAGAGGTGATGGAGAAGAAGCAATAACTGCCTCTTACTGTCAGATGGATCTAATTGGTATCATCTTTTACCACTAACTACTTAAATAAATTGCATTTTGCAGCACAGACAGAAGACATATTAGATTCTTGGAATTCTGATCCAACTCCAGAACATCCCATGGAGTATTTCCCATTATACACTTGTATACACTGGCTTTTTAATGGCTCAAAATAGTTAGGTAATTTTTTCTAACAGACATAGCATCATCCACAGAAAAATCTATTTTTTTTTTTCTTTTTTTTTTTTTTTTTTTTTTGCCTTAAGCCTCCAATATAGCTTTTCCACTGGGAATTTTAAGAGTTGATGCTCCTATTTGATAACTTAACTTTTAATTTTTTTTTTCCCAAACCTTTTCCTCTCAAAGAACTTCCCAGGCTATTTAAAATAGTATCCAGCAAAAATCAATACAATTCTGTTGCTTTAACTTGCCCTATACTGATTTAGACCACTTGGGAAACTATCAAGGACAACCTTCCCGTGCTTGACATTGAGAAGTGGCAAGTTAAGTGCTTGCCAGTTGTGTCATTCACTACAACTGGAACCCTGATGCAACTGCCTGAAAACAGAGCAGAGCTCAGGACTTCACAGCACTCACCAGCATGCAGGTTAATTATCTTGTAGGTTTATAAGTGAATTGAAGAAGGCAAAATCTTTAGGCAGGAGCAATAGTTCCTGTTAGTCCAGCCCATAAAACTGTGGGGGGAAGTGGAAAAAGGGAGGCATGAAAGCTTTCAGGAGTAAAAGTTTTCTTCAAGCCTTCTTCAAGCTAACCATTTGTGTAGTTTATGTATGTGATTAGATTTGAATGAGAATAAGAATCTTCCATACATGTATTGGGATATCAACCCTGAGATACATTTCCCATGGCACACCTAATAATATTTTTGGTTTTAAAACTCCATTCCTACATGGATAGTAATCCTACAATCCATAACAGGAGTAAAAGTTACAGAATCAGTGTTTTTTGGTTGTGTTTTTTTTGTTTGGGTTTTTTTTGTTTTTTTTTTTTAACTTCAGAAATAATTTTTTTTATTTTCCTATTTTTATTCTTCTGTTTTCTGTCTTTTCCTTTTCTTGTCCTGAATTTCCCTGTTTCTATCTTTCCCTCAATTTCTGAGATGATCAACATCCATCTTCCTCTTTGGGCCATTCCATTCACTAGTCCAGCTGAACCCAGAATAGAAAGTAATTCAGTTTGCAGGATATATCATGAAACGGAGAGAGTAGTCCTAAAAGGGATCTGAAGATGGGGCTCAACATTCATGGTCATTGTATCTGCCAATGTGAAAGCATTGCCTTCCTGCTAAGACAATTTCTCTTCATTATTTATGCACATAGAAATAAATTCTAACAGTAACTTAAACAGAGCAAGTATCTCCTACAGTTCCACCAGAAAGCACCACTTGGTGCTTGTCTCAACACAGCTCACCAGATGTTCTCTTACCAGCACCTGCTGTGCCCTTCAATCACTGCCTGCACTCCTGCTGCCATGTGGGTTCAAACGAGGGTGAAGGATAACAGAACCTCAAGTTCATTTACTTGCAAGATAACGGCAATCAAATTTACAGACTTTATCTAAGAATTGCTTTATCTTTTGCTGAAATGTAATGATATCTGAGCTGTTGCAGGGGTGACTCTTTAACAACAGATAGTGTAACTACAGATTAAGACAGGAAGATAAATTTTATTATGAACATCTTGAATTAGGACAATTTTATTGGATAAAGATCAGCTATCCAAGTTGAAACAGATCCAGGACGTTACATCTAACATTTCTGGTTTAGGAAAAAAATCAACAGATCTTCTTTTGCAATAGCTATTCAGCATATCATCTGATGTCAGAGCACATGAAGATATGCCAGGCATACATAATTAGAAAGCATAAAAAATTCAAATGCAATGACAATCATACAGTTTCTAGACAGTAACAAAATAAAATGCAAAAGTGTTCTGCATTTTCCATTATTAAGAATGTTGCCATAAATATGAACCTAATTAAAGTATCTAGTCAAACAAGCACAGAACAATTCCAGGGTGATTCAGCTTATCCCAAGGTTGGGCATGCATTCACCTGAGCCTGGAGTTCAGAGCTCTGGAAAGGGACAGGCTATGCCTTTCCTCTTCTGTTGCTGGTACCTGCTGCCTTGTGAGTCTCAGCAGCAAAGCAAGATGCACACAAAACACAAGAAAATCACGTCTTCTAGCTTCCTCTGAACCCCAATTAAACTCCATTCAGCAGCTGAGAGCAGCAAAAAAGCAAAACTTGCATCTGTTACTGTTGCTGCAGTTGGAGGTGTGAGCTACACGGGAGATTTGCCAGACTCCTCAGCCTCTGAGCAAAGCAGAAGGGAGAAAGATGAACTTATGCCAAGGCATGAGCTGTTTCCAAATGCAGCAACCTGTGCAGAACCAGAAGGTCACAGTCTGCAGCTGGCCCAACTACAAGTGAGACAGAGGGAACGGTCTTAACAAGCATCAAATTGCCAGACAGGAAAAAGAGGCTTGGGTGCTAATCTGTTCAGAATGAGGAGCTGGTCTGGAATAAGCTGAGAGAGAGGGTGAGAAACATGTGGGAGCTGTTTGTTCCTTTGTCTGATAGACACCCTGCTTCGTATTCTGGTAGACTACTTAGTCTGCTCTATACATCTGAGATAGATTCGCCTGACATCTCCTTTGAAGAAGGGCAAGGTGTGAGATGATAGGGACTTTCACTGCTTTGTTTCCCAGACCCTTCTGCTCTGGTTTTCCAGAATGGCCCCCAACTGCTCCTCATCTGAGCTTTTGGCCCCAGTTTGACTGTAGCATTGCTTTGACTGTCACTGACATCACTGGATCACAAACTATGGTCTCCATGTATTTCCCAAGACACTGCTTCTATTTGTCTCTATTTCTTGTAAAAAGCCCCAATGAAATTAAAACTTAGGAAACTAGAAGGTATCCTCCAGTTTCAGAGGTCACAATAGGAGTCTCTCAAGTCAATATTTGTTGGGAGTAGAAGCTATTATTCCTAGCCAGTTGAGTGTTTTACAAATTCCCTTCTATTCATTCACCTTTAGAATTAAACTGTGATTGTATTTCAAAGATATCTGAAGTTCAAGAAGAGATATTTTATTCTCTCAAAGCCCATGCTGAAACTTCAATAAAGAATAATTTAACTCAGAGGAAAAAGAATTTAGAAAGAAAGAGAGAAAAAAATCTCTTAAACAAACTGCTTTCTTTTCTCTTTAGGGAAGTTCTATACCGAATCCCAGGCAACCTTTCCAGAAGAGTACCAATACTTGGTTTTAAAAATCTGTGTAGTGGAATTGAAGAAGCCTTAATCCTGAAGCACAGTTGCTTAACTTTCTTTTCTTTCCAAAGCAGTTTTATGCAACATTTTGAGACTAATCAGATCTAGGTTTTTTATGTTGATGACCATTCTTCTGTTGGTCTGAAAATTTTAGCTATGACTTTGGCATACCATGCTCCATCACTAAAGGTAATGAGAGCTTGGTTGATGTTTTCAGTGGAACATAACCATATGTTAAAGGAGCTCCATGAGTTCTTCCACCTAAAGCTGGATATATAAATGCTATATGATCCCTGTGGTCATGACAACACCACGAATGAGGTCATGAGGTGAACTCTTTCAAGGAACAAGCAATCTGGTTTGAGGGAAGATAATATTAAAATGCAGCAACAAGTAAGGATTAAAGAAGCAAAGGCAGAGACAGCAGGATTTATGACTGCAGACATATTGACTAAATGAGCCATAAAATAATGATTCAATATTCCTCCAAGTAACAATTAGACATTGCTCTTTAATAGGAAAAGGCAATCAAAATTCACAAACACAGACAGTCTAGGAGAGGCAAAGCTGGACCCTACCCAAATCCTCAGTGTTTGGAGTGCACAGTCCTTCACTGAAGTTCTCCTCTGGGACCTTCACTGCAAGAGAAACCTCTCATTAAGCAGACTCTTGTTTTTACATATTATTTGAGAAGTCAGAAATCTCACATTCAACTCTTTCTGACTCTTCTCAGTCTCCTGAACAGTGTGATTTCTTGGCTCTAGGGATGGAAACTATGAAATCAATGAAAACTATAGGATCAAAGGACTAGGTTTCACCAGCGGAGCCTGAATATCCAATTTTTCCCACTAAGTCTATCTACTGCAAACAATCCCTTGGCTAAAGAAATAGTGTCCTCTCTTTGCACTTCAGGCTTTTCACAAAGGTTGACAGACAGATGGCAGACAGTAATATCATTGTGAGCCTGCAGTGAGAGGAAGTTATTTTGTCTGCTGTGAAAAGTTGGTGAGTGCCAATGGGCACCTTTTCACTGAGAAATATACAGATGTTCAGTGAAAATATCCAGGGCATTACATTGATATGCAGGTATCTTACTTGGTTTCTCTGGATCAGCAGCCAGGCTTTCGGCTATTTCCTCATTTCCACTTTTAAGCCAGCCCTGGTTCCACCTGGTGATTCATTAATCAAGGCTTCTCTAAATCATAGACTCACCTCCTTGCTGCTGCTGCATGCACATGTCACTGCTCTTCCCTACAAGGGCGTTGAGGCTGCCCAGAGACTCAGGGTGGGTAATTAAGGGTTTGTGGGAATTGCTCCATTTTCAAATTAGTATTGTTTTACAGAAAAGAAAACGTATCTACATGCTGGGAAAATAGACCTCTTCACCAGTGCCATACAAACAACTCATATAAAAAGCCAGAGTGCATACAAGCTTCATATCTGCATACTGTCAAGTTCTGTCCTCCTTTTTTACACTGTGTTCCAGTATGTGCCTGAGCACCTCTGTTATTGTAGCAGAGTCAATTTTGCAATTAAGTGGAAAGCTGAAGCCAATCTAAAATGCCCGAATGTCACCGTGAAACACAAAGAAATCACACGAAGACCAGAGATTTCTGCAGTGGTTCTTCTGATCCAGCTTCCAGCTGAAAAGGCAGAGAGAAGAGACCCCTTTGTTTATTCTTTTACTTTTATACATTTTTGGGTCTAGCAGAAGATTGGCTTTTTGGGGTTTCCACCCCTCAGCCTCAGTGGCCAGACCAATTGTCAGTTACAATTGTTTTCAGGTTAGAAATATGCAAACAAAGGACAAAGAATGAAAAACTAAGGATTTGTTTATATTACTTCTGTGGGAAAGGTAGAAAAACTGCTCTAATATTCTACAGTAACTAAAAGATCTGACTCCATTTATGAAAATCAAAAGGCTAATAAAGAAACTCAGAAAAACCAGGGTAACACCCGAAGATTATTTTAAATTACTAGGATGTAGCCATGTCCCTCTCTAAGTTTTGAGAAAAACTTAGGAACCATTTTAAAGTATCTGAACGCAGCAGAATCAGAAAGCAAACGCAGATCTCTGATCTAAAGCCTTCTCTCCCTTCCATATCTGTCCCAGCAGCAATATGTTTTCACCACAATTCTTTACAAACAAATATTTGTGGTGTTTTTACTTAAAATTAAGCAATGTATGGCTTCTCATTTTTTAACTGAGATCCAAGCTCTATAATTTGATATGTTAAGACATGTTTCAAGTAATATCCTTCACGACCTTGTTGCAGCTCATTATGAATATGAAATGTGGTATGAGGTTGGGCTATCAAGTTGGAACTTTGCTGTCCTAATAAATTATGGGTCTTTTTTCTCCCCCAGTCCTCTTTTTTATCCATTGGCACACTTGATACACCTACAATGTTCTGCCTCATGGTCAGTTTTCTGGAATAGACAATTTGTTACCTAACGGTAAGATTCGTGATGTAACAGGGTGCCAATGCTTGACTGATTTCTGTAATATTATCATGTTATTAATGCAGCCTATAAATGAATGGCATAATCTGAAATATAAATAATAACCAGGTAGAATTTTAATTTCAGTGTAATCCAGTACTTTTAAAAACATGAAAACATTCGAAATGGAGTCTGATATTTTGTTTCCTTTCTGATTAAAAAGAAGTCAGATTGCTTAGTGCTCTTTCTGTTGCAGGCTGATTTGCAAGCATCACCACCTTCCCAAACACTCACTGATTCTGAGGGTGATGGACCTCATCAGGAAAGTACAATGTGATATCGAGCTGCATAAATTGCTTTTTGCATCCCCTCCCCTGAATGTGTAAAATTTACAGAAGGAAAAGAATTGAAGAGAAAATGCTGAAAAATGTTGCTTTTCCTGGGCACATTCCTTACCACATTTCCGCTGTATGCGCTTGTTTCATTCGAACAAACTCTTTTCATTTTGCCTATTTCCTTGGTTTATTATTATTTTTCTCCCTACCCATTTTAATTTCTTTTCTTCCTAAAGAGCTGTTTTTAACAGCTGCATCTCCAGCTGTCAAGTGAATAATTCAGGGCAAATTTCTCACCATTTTGAGAATTGTTTCACAAAATACTTTAAACAGTCTTCAAGTTTGTCAGAAAAAGCTTCACATGACAGCTGCATGCACAGAGTGCTTTATTAGTAGACAATACAGCTCTTTGCAATGTGTTCTTAACCTTTGTTTTACTTTAAACAGGCAATTTATTGCAGACTACTTACCGCTGCTGACAAAGATCCTGCCCTTGAGGATTTAGATTTTCAAAGCCTTCTTTCCAGAAGATCTTTGACATTTTTTTGACTCTCAATGAGATTTTCAAAACACACTATCCCACACCACATACCGTGATGCAATGCAAATTAATGTAATTAAAGAGTTCTCTAGATAAGGTATTACATCTGACCATGGCTCTCTAATCACATGGAATCAGCTGTCAGTGTTCAGTAGCTAAAAGATTTCCAGTACCCTTTGAACTTATTTAGAGCTGAGAGCAGGGTTCTGCAGCAGTACTGTGTGCAGTAGACCGGTTTGATACATCTCCATACACATCACATGGTTTAGAAAATAACTTCTTTTAACAACTGGAATATCTCAGAGATCTTCAAACCCAAGGCACCCAAGTTCTTCTGATTTAGCACAGAAGCGCAGCGTTTTCTGTGTAAAAGGGACTAGGTAACAGACACCATGTAGCATGCACAGTTTTTGAATGCTTGGAATTTGGTTTGAGAGGCAAATGTGACACGTTTTCCCTTACTTTTTGCCAACTCACCCAAACACAATCCTCAGAACTTTGTACTCACCCAGTTGTAGAGGTTTTCTTTTATTTGAGCGTTCTCTCTTAAAACCTAGGGAACTCCTTTCTAAGAGAAAAAAATTGTCTTCTATCCAAACTTGTCAGATACCACTGCTGTATCAAATAGGCCAGCATTCAGGATCTGTAATTACTGCTGCCATTTACCTAAAATGAAGTAGGAAACTTAATAAAAACTTAGCAAAAACAAATAAAACCCCACTCAGGTCAGCTCCATAAACAATTAAACATGATTCTAGTCCTCATTTCCTGAGACAGTCATGTTTCAGGCATTGGCTTGAACTTGACATACATTAAGTTTATTACTACATCCAGTGCTTAGCATGATAAACCTGGGCTTTATGTTTGACTCTTATTTCCTTCAGTAATAACTGCTCAGAAGCTCAGAGCAGATATTCCAGAGGGACTGTGCTTTCACGAACACTGTATACTTCTATTTCAACCGTTATTTTACATGGACAGTGTAGCCTTCTATTTCAATAGTTATTTTAAAGCCATAACCTTCAGATGCAAAGGCTCCTGAAGAAACAGAGCCACACAGTCTTGCTTGTGCTTGAATATCTACTGTAGATATCACAAAAGTGACCTTGAAATCTGATAGTGACATATCATCTTACTGCAGGTGATAAAGTTTGCCATGTAAGATGGACTTTCAGCTACTTTTCAAAAATCAATGAGTCATAGGTATCGTGAGTAAGACCCTCCACAGCATCTGAGGCCAATATTAACAGTTCTCAGTTATCACATGGATGGTGACCAAAGCAAAAATCTATAAATTTCTTCTCTGCCCCTCTTCTCCAGCCCCACGCTGAGGCAAAAGCTGATCATTATCCTATTGATTCTGGCCAGCAATGGTGTAGAGTAAATCACAAAATCAGATAACCTTGTTTTCCGGCCTTTGTAAACTAATTATGTCTATTAATCACAAAGACCTCAGAACACGTCCCTCACACTAAAAGAATTTCTGCAGCAGAAAAGTCTTCCATTTTCTTTCCAATTTTGTATTGCCTTGCTAAAGGAAAATACACTTCATTATCTTTTCCAAGCAGGTTAATGAGATGAGTGAAGCTATCGCTAAGATTAATTAAGAAACTCATTAAAAAGTTTCAGAAGTATCAAAAATCAAAGCAGTCACCCTTTTTTAGCAACAACTCACTGGTATCCACTGGAAGACATAATACATAGAAAGAAAAATTATTAGTCTTAGCTCTGTTGATTCACACTAAATGAAGGATTCATATGCTTCATATTTTTCTCAATTGTTATACAAGTCGATAAGCCCTATTTCCTACATGACAAATTCTGCTACAGAAAAGATTTTGTTTCAAAGCAAGTTCATCCACCTTTATTTTGTGTACAGAATTTGCACAGCACGCTAATCTGAGAGATCAGAAGCTTTGGTAAGTAAAAGACACTCTTACAGGTTCACTGTGCTGCCTAAGCAAATTCAGTATCAGACAGACAGATGGTAAAAGTGCAGTCTTTGCTTGATTAAGGTTGACATACACGGACCAAATCTTGCATGGGGAGCACAGGAATCTCTTAATGGGTCTGTTAAGCAATGTCTAGTGGTGCACTTGGCTGTGATGTGGGACCAACCATGGAATAGGAGTTTATGAGGCGACAGAAGAATAAAGGATACAGAACATAGAGTAGAACATGAGAAATGTGAAATCATTTAAAAAGACAAAGCAGTGTAATTAGTTGGGGATTTTGCATTCATTCAAGTGATTTTTTTTCCAATTCAAATCTTCTCTTTTGCTAAATTTTATTTGGATAACTTTTGCTAAAAAGGAGAGGAGAGGAGAGGAGAGGAGAGGAGAGGAGAGGAGAGGAGAGGAGAGGAGAGGAGAGGAGAGGAGAGGATGAGGAGAGGAGAGGAGGAGGAGAGGAGAGGAGAGGAGAGGAGAGGAGAGGAGAGGAGAGGAGAGGAGAGGAGAGGAGAGGAGAGGAGAGGAGAGGAGAGGAGAGGAGAGGAGAGGAGAGGAGAGGAGAGGAGAGGAGAGGAGAGGAGAGGAGAGGAGAGGAGAGGAGAGGAGAGGAGAGGAGAGGAGAGGAGAGGAGAGGAGAGGAGAGGAGAGGAGAGGAGAGGAGAGGAGGCTGGACAGCAGGGCAAGGTATGGAAAGGGAAATACATTTAGAGAAGGATTTCTCTGTACATATGTCCCAAAATTTATCAGAAATGTAGGAATCTGTACTTTAGCATTCTCAGGCAAGGTCCTTTCTCCTTTAGGAAAGTGCCAAAAGAGGAAGTCCAGCCTGACCATTTGTTTCACTTAGGCTGCCAAGGTACAATTTGACCCTCCCAGGTATATAGGTATAAAACAGGTGACTCTTTAGAAAATTTTCCAGCATTTCTTTCTATGAATTTTAGATTTCAGGATTCTTACCTTAATTTTAAAAGTCCCTTTATATAGCTGCAGTGACAGTTACCTATCAATACAGCAGAAATATTCCTGTCTTTTTCAATTTGGTCCTAAAAATAGATAAGATTTTAGCATACTATCAGAACTATCAAAGATTTCTTGTGTTTATCTCACACATGAATTTTTTATGTGCTCCATTCAGTCTGTGAATGTGTGCACCTAAGGAGAACTAAGCAGCCTTACTACTTGGCTTCCTTATATTAAAAGTCCTTTTTCCCCTTTTAAGTATCAGTAAAGAATATCTTGATTTTTGTGTTCTGCATCCAGAAATATTCCAATTCAAGGGAAACACAATATTTTTCCAGAAGTCATTTAAGCTATTATCAAAGTATAACAGGGCATCATGTTATATAAATGTAGTTACTTTACAACCATTGGAGCCACTGAAGGTTATTGTGGTTTTTCTAATATACTCAGAAGAATAATTCAAACAACCCAAGCCCGGGCTTGTAAAATGGAAGCAATGGAAGTTTTTTTCCTAGCAGTATCATTCACAGGAATATAAACATAAACTTGGAAATAAGTTAGTGCACCATATGTTGAATGAAGGATTACAATTAAAATTTCGGTTGTGCATCTCACATACGTTCTTATTTTAACAGAAATTTCAGTAGACTGATAAAAGAAACAAGCCATACTAGACACATCTTTGTGTCTAGTGATTTATTGCAAGTTCAAATAAACAAGAAATTTTTATGATATTTAGAATTTGTTACACTATCCATGCTGTCATATGTTAAAGATTTTCATCAACTATGGGCCTTATATTAAACTGTCACTATTTATTTAAATTGACCATATAATATATTTGTGTAAAACCAGTATCAATGAACTCTAACTCATGCTTGAAGTGTGCTTAGTATGCTGAGGAGTTGATACACATTGTTCTCAGGCCTCATACAATCATAAAGAAATAATAGTTCATATCACATCCTATACTCAGCACCACTGAAAAATAATCACTCTTAGGTCACCTAGAGGCTCTTATAAGTAGCCTTATATAAATACAAAATTTTATCTAACAAGTAATATAAAAAGCAGTAAAATACAATAAAATAAAGGAGCAACTATATTTATTTCTCTCCTGTTTTAGAGCAAGATTTTTAAAATATTTTAATGGCTAAATAAATAAATAAATAAATAAATAAATAAAACAGGTCAGAATGAAATGTGAAGTGTTGGATCTGCCTTGTCTATCCTGGTGCCAAATCTCAGGCCTGGATGACCAAAAGATGTATCTATGTTAAAAAGAACTGGTGGGAGGAGGAATGAGAAGCTGTCTGTGCAACTTGCAGAGTGCATGATCAACAGGTTGTATGTAATTAATTCCCAAGAGAATGGAAATAACTTGGAGAAATCACATCAAACTAGAGCCTTGAGGTGAACACACGTGCTCCTGTAGGTCTCTTTAGTATTTCACTGCAGGGCAGTAGCGCATCAATAATCATTTTACCTTTAAAGTAGCTTTAAAATATTTTTTTTTTCAAAGGAGAGGAGCTCTTCAGGAGAATTTTTTAAAATCATATACAAAGCCTCTCTCAAGGCTATCGAAGGACAAGTGTGGAAAAGTGCAAAGCTTACTGGGTTTACCTGTTTGCTTGTGCTGGCAACCAATAATATACTGTAATTAATGTAATTAATGTAATTAATGGCATATTAATGTCTTTACCTGAATTACTTGAATTACAGGATTGAAAAATATCTGTCTCCACTCAGATATAAACATAAAGTTGTGTTCTTAAGGGAGCTTATTATAATGAAATAACCATTAGGTTGGAACTTCCTTGTGGTCAGATCTCTTGTACTTTGAAACTTATTCTGCTTCTCCATAAAAAAAAAGCTTCAGTAAACTTACTGCAGGTGGGAGGGAAAAATCTATAGGAAAATACATTGCTTCTTATTGAAACAAAAGCTGTTTTTTAAAGTCTGTAATCCTGAAATGAACCAATGCCTGTTCTTGATATTTTTGAACAGTTGGCTTTTAGGATTTGTGTTTGTTATATGATGGGTGTGTTATTTTACCACGGAGCAGCAGGAATCACAACCTTCAACTTTTTTTTTTTTCCTAGATAAAAAAAAAATCAGATTTACAAGATTCTGTAGCAGGAATCATGTTTAGCCTCTAATAACCCTTTATTTCACATCTCCATTAACACTGTGTCTGGAACATAGTCTCACAAACATATCTGAAGTTCTTGTTGGTTGCTAAAGTATTTTCACTTTGCTGAGGAAAGGTACTGAGGGACAGGTGGGCAGAGTAGAGGCATGTGTGCAAAGAACAATTTGTTCATAATCTCATCTCTGTAAATAGACAGTTTTTCATCATTACACTGAAAATGCATACCTTGGGAGAAGTTGACTGCACTTGGAGCTACTGTGCAGAACAGGCACCAAGTTATTTCCCCTCCTGCATCCTGCACCCACACGTAATATGCAAGAAACCTGTCATTTCCAGTCCACAAAGTAATAAAAGGAAGAGTCTTGTGAAAGACAAAGGGACCAAGACCGGGGAAAGAAACCTCAAGTCAAATCAAATCAAATCAAAGCAAACAAACAAAACAAACAAAAACCCATCAGGAATACTTGGGACCTGGCAGTAATGAGTAAGGCAAGGTAGTGAACAGTCACAAGACATGGGATACAAAATAAGGAGCCAGGCAGAGCAGGACACTCTGGACAGAGGGCAAGAAATAGTATCTGGAATTTACTAATGATGCTCATTACCTCAACCTGTACTGGAAAATTTTCTTCCTGAATATAGGCACCTAGTTCCAGTGTGACAATCACCTGGCAATGAATTGATCTACAGAAGTCTATAAAGTGTTGGTAGCAGAGCAACTGTCAGCTGTCCCACTACAAAACCTGTGGGACTTGCATCTACCCAGCTTCCGGAATCTGGAATCTCATAAATTCAAAGACATAATATAGGTTAAAAAAAAAAATAAAATAAAATAAAACACCACCACAAAACCCGATCATAATGATCTAGTGATACTGGCTGTTTGAAAGGAGTATTATTCCCTAGCATCTCCCTATACTGTGGTCCTGGAAAATACTATTCAGATAGGTTTTAGTGGCTTAAATAACTTTTGCTCACCTAAATGTCAATAACACTTTTGAGAAGAACAACCACACTAATTCAGTCCTTCAGTTGATGCCCAGCTAGAGTACTATAATGTCCTCTTGTTCCAAATTGCTCATACAGCTCAAAGTACTATTTTCATTGTCATGAACTGTTGCACACATTTGTGTTGCTGTAAATTGCTATAGAGGTAGCTGAGCTTCAGTAATGCAGAATAAGCATGCAAATTTCATAGAGCTGCCACCAGGATGCACACATGCTGTCAGTACAGCCAGGCTACAGCATTCCAACAAAACCAGCTACAGTGTCCTAGGCACACACCCGGAGTAAGCATTACAGACCCCATCTCAGATCCCAATGAAAGTAAGTTGTATTAATTTCCCTGTGAAACGTGCAAAAATACCAATTTGAATCCAGAATCAGGATTACTAAACATTAGATCTGAGAGGTTCAAGAGACAGGAATTTTTTTAAACTGATGATTCGTTCCATGTTACAGAACCACTGCACTGCACAAGGTCTACAAGGAAAACTGCCTTAAATCATCTTGCATTTACCGTATACAGAAGCTTGTTTTTCTTACTGTTGAAGTAATGTAATGCAAAGTGGTTTATGCAGTCTTGCCCCTTGGTGAAAGGCTATTCCCCAGCTGATGACAACATGCTTCTGCCCCACAGTAATTTTGAGATGATTTCAAGTTGTTTGCTCCTGTGTGAGAACTTGAGATTTTAACACTGTTAAGGATTAGGAAGGAAAGGAAAATTACTGTTTCAGATGATGGAAAATTTGGTGTCGTTCAGCTAACAGTGAATTCTGTCACGTAAAAAATAACAGAAGATGAAAGTTTGTTCATTTGTAGCTGATATAGTTTCTTAGAGAAAACGCAGAATCCTACAGAGAGAGGGAATCTTAAAGATGAAGATAATAGCTGCTAAATTAATTTTAGCCTAGCATCATATCATTTTGTCTACAAGCTGAGACAGATTGGTGTATCAGCAGACAGTGAATCCCAGACAACCTCAAGGGAAACCTTTGGACTCATACCACTTGAGTCTCATACTTTCTATGGCAGATCCCAAAAGGGCTTCTAAAAGATCCACAGCACAAGTGAAAAGTGAGGGAATAGAGAGCTAGTGATATAAGAACTCATTAAATAATTTGTTTGTTGAATTCAGATTATTTTTCATTGTGTAAGTTTGTTAATTCTTTAGACACCATGGTGAATAACTACCCTAATAAGATACATTTCATGCATGTGAATATCAGCTAAGTTCATTGTTTGCATTTCAGCAATCTCTGCCTTTACTCTCTCAAGAAGAACAACATGCCTGCTTTCCTCTTGCACCAAAAGATAGGCAGGGGGTTAACAGATATTAGCATCAGATACACAGTTGACAGTGGTTCACCAGAGGGATAACTGTTCTAATATAACTCATGAGTTTTATTATTTTTGTTTAATTTATTTAGGGTTTTTTTCTCAATAGCGGGAGAAATTGTTTATTGGAAACTCCTCAAAACCCTTGGGTTTTTGTTCTTTCTTGAAAAAATGACAATATTTATTAAATAAGTTATACAGAATCACAGACTATTCTGAGGATGAGACGCACAAGGATCATCAAAACCAATTAAGTGAATGGCCCATGTGTGGATCAAACCCACAAGCATGTTGTTATCAGCACCATTCTCTAACCACCTGAGCTAATCTCAGGTTGTGCTCATTATAGCAAATTAGTTTGTTTATTTGGCTCCTACTCTAAGCCCTGACATGGCTAGTGTCTTAGTATGTCCCAACATGTTCACAGACAGACATGTACTTGGGGGCCAGGTGGGCTGACAAGCGCACCAGGAGGGTGTTCATTTGAGACTGACCATCAGCTGCAGCAATACCACAGTCCTGTGTCCACATCAACTCGGCTCCAGGGCGCAATGGGGAAACTGTCTCAGCCTACATATGAATAATGCTGTTTTCACACCTTTCAGGTGGTAGCTAGCTCATGGAACTTCAGTATATTTCACACAGGAATACATCTCTTTATGTTCTCACTTGTCATGTTTCAGATGGCATTTTGACAATGTGGTGCCAGCAGTTTGACTACTGAACACATGCTGAATCCCGCACACCATGTCTCCAGCTGGAATCAAGGGTCGTTGGCAGGTGACACCACGGATGAAATCTGGTTCTCTATACCTAGTCTTGCAATTGATGAGAGGTTTCATGTCAACACTAATCTCACTTCACTAAATGTGTTTATTTTGTAATGCCAGTTTCTTTTAACAAATTTCTTTAACCACTTATTATTCCCCCTTTATGGCTGTGATGCACACTGTGATGAAGGATGAAATGTTGTTGTTGTATGGAAAAGGGATCGTTACCATTTTAATCTAAAATGAGTAGTGTAGGGTTGTTTGGATATTACAGATGTAGAGATTAAAACAGTCTCATGTGGTGAAATATAATGTAAAAATAACTATCTCTGTCTTCTGGAGCCAGTTTCCAGAGGATCTTGTGACATCGGCAAGGACCATTTTTGTAATCATACTGAGAAGATATTAATTCATGCTGTTTGCGCACTGTCAGTTACTGGAAAATTAGTATACAACTGTCAAATGTCAAATCACCATCAAACATGATAATAACTTTAGATGCATTCAATATATAATTGATGTATACAACTTTCTATGAAAAGCAGAAAGAGTCTTTCTTCAGCTTATAATAGATGACTGCTAAAGAGGTAAGAAAGAAAGATGGGGAAATCGGGGTTAAAAGGAAGAGAGGGTACTATGAGCAGTAAGAGAATACTTATATATTATAGAACTCTGAGATCATTAGAATAACTGCAAAGCAGAAGCATCTCAAATAACTTCAGTGCCACCAAAAGATAGCTAAATGCAGTCTGAGCCTGAAATCGTTTAATTTAAATGGATTTTTGATTTCTAAATTTCTAGCCATTGTATACAAGGAATAGCTAGTGGCTGGTTCTAGTTTCAGTTCAAAAGGAGAAAACATTAAGCAGAATTTTCCTCCAGTTCTTCTCACCACTGTGTGTGAAGGATAGATACAGTACTAGCCTTTAAACTCTCTGGGCTCTGGGAAGATTTTCAGCTGAAGTAACTTGGTATTGTGCCAATGACTGTAATGAAGCTATTCTGATATTTACCAGATGACAATTTGGCTCAGAAAAATCAAAGTCGGTGAAAGTCCCAGCACTTTCCTAAAGGATCTGAGAAACCATGACTGGCAGGTTCAAGCTGGCATAGTGAGGACTGCAGGCTGTAGAGCTTTGATGGATGACTTCAGTTTCACTCTACGTGACACATATCCAAATTATTTGGTGGGCAAAGGCAGTTTGTCTAAATACTCAAATGATCACTCTGAATTACATCCAATTGCTTGCAGGAGTTTCTGCCTAAATACCACTCAAACTTTTTTTCTTGCATCCCCATGCTCCTTGAAAGGCATCATTGAGCCCCAAAGGGAGGTTTTTCTTAGCAGATACTTAAAGGTGCTCTTTGTAAGTACAAATTTCTCATACTGTTATTTAGTGTGGAGAAGAAAGGCCATTTCCCCTGTTCTTTGCAGTGAATTAGCTGTAGGGAGGCAGTCAAGAAAGCCATTTGCAAAAGACCCCTTTGCTTTTCTCCATGCTTGAAGGACTTGACTTTTTTTTTAAGCGAGGAAACACATTTCTACCCATGGTGAATATAGCAGGAACTCTACACTTTCCAAGTGCATAATGCTTAAGCACATAATCTTCTTATGCACATTAGCTTTTAGTGTCTTGACTCTGTTCCATTAAATGTGAGTGCTGTTAACAAGAACAATTTTTGTTTCAATTGGTTACATAATTCAGTGAAGAGACCAATCTGAGGCACAATGACTTTATTGATGGATAATCAAAATCATCAAATGAGGGAGTTCTGTTTATCTACAAACTCCTTTAAGAATAGTAGTAAAGAGCTAATAAATGAGAACAAAAATGATGTCTGAAAAGGAGTTTGAGGGTTGGAAAGAGTTGTTGTTGGTTTCACTTAAAAAGTTTCTGGGGAAATTCACGGCCCACTGAAAAATTGAAGTATGTACATGCTACAGGCAGGCTCCTACATGGTCAGCAGCCTGGCTCCAGAACTCAGTTGCATCAGGAGAACACAGAGGTAGAGGTATGAGCTAACTCTGGCAAGTAAAGCAACACTTCTGTCAATGGGACTCAGTCTCTCCCTGCAAACATGCAAGTGCGGCAGTTCAGACCTGGCTTGGGTACTGCCAGGGAAACCTGGCAGTAAAAACAGGGAAAAATATTTGTAGAGATTTACTAAGAGATTCACATCTGTATTCAGTTAAGGTCAGGGTCTTATTTTTTTCCCCTGAAGTGTGGAATTCCAACTGAAATGAAAGCAAAGTTAGGGTTTAAAAGTTTTTAAATATCTATGATTTTTCTGCTTTTGAAAAATCTTATATCAATGAATAATATTTCATATTGTGATAGCACAGTCTAAGAGTTAATATAAATAAGAAGAAACACTCAGAAAAGAAAAGAGAATTAAATTTTTAAAGTTTTTAAGAAAGTGCTTATGTGTCTTTTTGTTTAAAATGGGGAAATTGAGTGTTTCTGTTATATGAGCAAATCCCATATCATTTACTGTTGAAGTTACCCACATATCAGATATGTCTGGGCACAGTGGCTGTGATATATGTTCTAAAGTTAATTCGTGTTAATAAGATATAAAATGTAATACAAGTCATATAAATATAAGTTTTGTATAAACTAGCATGTTATAAGTTAAGTTTTGTTCAAACCAGCATATTGTGAATTAACTCAGGGGAAGGTGGTTCAACAAAATAAAGGAATTTCTCTAGCCCGAAAAGGCGTGGGAGGGACATGAGGAAAACATGATTGGAATTACCAGAAAGAGGAACGAGAAAATGCCTCTGTCGGGAATCCTTGAAAGGGAACAAAAGGCGACGGAAAACAGAGATGAGAGCCCGGAGAACCAGATGATTACCTTAGATCGATATCTAAATCGCCTCCGCCAGAAATTAACATCTCCACACCACACCTGGACCCAACCATAAACAGTATTGTCCTCCTCCGCCGATCTAATCAGACTCTGGGAACTGAGACCTGCATGATTAATGAAGATGCCTCGGAGGAAGGACCATCGAAATCCCGAGTCTCTCTTCGCGATCCAGTGTATAAAAAGAGACTACTGCAGACCGAAGAGGTGAACTTGGGGGATAACAGACTGGCAGAGTGTGTTATCATTGTTCACCCAGTGGCGACCCCGGGCTCGACGCTGTCCTTTTTAATTGTGGCTGTCCGAGACTGTCATTTTGTCTCTCAATAAAATTCTAAAATTTGATTTATCTAATTTGGTCCATCTTATTTATAACAGTGGCCAACTGAAGTTCAGAAACCCTTTGAAATTAAACCCTCGCAAAGCTTGATGGCTGCCAGACAGTTATTTCCAGAAGAAATACAAATTATAAATCTCTAGAAATCATGATGAACAAAAAGCATGTAAGTGTGCCAGGTAGGATGAAACTATTGAAGCAAGGCCCAGATAAAAGGACAGCAGTCTTGAAAGGTTCCCAAGCATCTGCTGTCCACAACCCCAGAACATACTTCCATTCTTCCTGTAACAAGAGTACACAGCAAAATATACAAGTGTAACAGCAAAATATACAAGTGTAACAGCAAAATATACAAGTGTAGCAGCAAAATATACAAGAGTATAGCAAAATTTCAAAGCTACGACCATGCCATGAGGAGAAAATACAAATATTTCCTGTATGAAAACAGTCCTCAGTGGTGTATTAACCCTGCACATACAAATACAATTTATCAGCCAATCAGCAGATAATTATGCTGAAGAGATTATCAGGGTCTCTCATTTTAGATTATTGCTAAATGTGTCCAGCGTGTAGTGCCTTAAAACAAATCTAGAGCTTAGTTAAATATCCTGGAAAGCAAAGGAGTTCCTGCCTTGCCTCTGGCAGGCAATATAAGACCACGTTACCATTTCAATCTTTTTGCATTCCTTATTTATCCACACCAAAGCCATCACCAGCTGTGCTTCATTTTCCTACTGTAAAGTGGACTTCAGCTGTAATAACTTCAACTGTAGACCGTCGACAAAGTAATTGAAGACTGCACTTTATGTTCTTTCCTTCAATAGTTTTAACTATGGTGATTTGTCCCAATTTAATTTGTATTTACTGCAAATTGGACTCCACTCAGGTTAATTTTTGTTCACTGTGGTTTTCTTTGGTCTAGACACAATATGAGCCTTTGGCAATAAACCTTCTAAGCTCTACTTCTTTATGTGGTTGGAAAATTTACGTCATCTACAAAGGCTTAATAACACATCCATCAAAATAAAGTCAAGGAGAATGTAAAATTAATATTTACTATTAATCTTTTCATTATGTTGATGCCACTCTAGCATCAACATAATGAAAAGATTTATTTTAAATACAATATAAAGAAAGTAATTTTTCGTGACCAAAAAATTATTATTTAGCATACCTGTTTGTTTGCCAAAAAGAGGGATTTCTGGAACTTGGCCTGAGAAGAAATTACCAGAAATTGAAGGGTATTTTATGTCTTGCTCTTTTGTTCCCAGCCTACTGTGTGTTTGCAACCAGGGTTTTTTTGTGAAATTACAGGTGAGAATTTCTCCTGTCTTGGGGTGCTGCACATTGCATAAGATGTCCCTGAGGCCAAGTGACCGGGTGGGGGTGACAATGGAGAGCAAAAGGAGGCACAGCAGGCACAGGGACACTAGTAGCCCCCTAAGACCAGGAGGCAGGTATAGTAACTGGGAAAAGAGAACTCTCCCACAACTCAGGATTTATCACCACTAAGAAGCTACTGAAACTGTAGGTTTAGAGACTGAAACTCTGATTTTTTTTTTTTTTTTTTTTTTTTCTGCTGTTCTCATGTTAAGGAACACATTCACTTCAGAGCTCTTACTGAGCTGAGGTCCTGTCACACAACT
Organism: Hirundo rustica; assembly: GCF_015227805.2. Taxonomy (NCBI): domain Eukaryota; kingdom Metazoa; phylum Chordata; class Aves; order Passeriformes; family Hirundinidae; genus Hirundo; species Hirundo rustica. The sequence continues at coordinate 20,067,278 of NC_053455.1, forward strand.
CAAAATTTATTTTGACAAGGAGGATGGACAAAATGAAATAAAATTTTCAAACAGGTGACCTCATTAAAGCACTGATCAGTGTGAAGACACCAAAAATAAACTAGTTTACATGTCTAAGGTGTTCTTGCTCTAAAAAGATCTCAAAGGACTTTCAAATTTTATCTGTGAGAGTCAGCCACTAAATTAAAATGCCAGGTGCATGATGCTTAGAGAATGAACACGTAGCTGAATAACACTGAATACAAATACAATGAATTGAACCTAGGTAATACTTATCTCCACCAGTCCAGAAAGCAACAGCTGGAAATAAATGGAAGATCTTTGCTGCTTTCCTCCTCCCATTACTGTTTCTCCATGTAATTGGCTTATATCAACAACAATCTCCTAGACATTCCAAAGTTGTGAATTGCAGTTTTCTTTCAAGCCTCACATTTCTTTTACACAGAAGACCCTATTATTTTGAATATCAATATTTGCATTTTAAAAGGCTTGTTTATTTGTCTGACTGAAAAAAAATGGATAAAAAAGAAGACATGGAGAAAAGCAATGTAGACTTTGGGACTATAGTGTGTTGGGAAAACTCATGTAATAATATATTTTCACACATATCTTGTTAAAAGACCTGGAAGGATGCCATGGGGGAGATATTGTTTGTAGTAACAATGTCTACTTACAAAAAATTGAAGTACATAATATACAAATATGCTTCTGGGAAATGTTAAGAAACAACCTTTAAACTATTTTCCTCTGTTAATGAATATCACACTGCTATCATGGCCATTCTAGGCAGGATTTGCTAATACTTTTATAAAAATTTAGTCATGAAAATTTGAATGTAAAGAAGCAGGTAAAACTTACCACATTAATGGAAAAAAAATGTCATAGAAGAGAGTTTATAACAGCAGGTTTTTCTATTAGCAGAAAAACCACAATAATTAACAACTTAAAATGTCAAAATAAATGTCCATGTCTATTCAATTAATTTAACCCTAAAAAAAATCTCAAACTCATCAAAAGTATCATAATTGTAATGAATACTGTATCAAAACCAAAACTGGAACATAAGTTGTGTATAGACTGAAACTGAACTAAATAATTTACCAATGAAGTAGGAGACATTGGTGTTATACTCAGAAGCATGAACATAAAACTTACAAAAAGTGTACAATTTTACCTTGCTTTTAAGAGTACCTAGATACAGTTAGGTCATGAAAAGGACAGATGAGTTCATATTATTGCTTATATTGCATTCAGATTCTTTGCTATTAATTAGTTCTGCAGAAATGAAAAAAAATGGTTTATTTATATCATCATTAGTCCTCAGTCAGTCACAAAGTTGTTTTAATAAGAAAGGAAACAAGCATTTTGCTTTTTAGAAAGGACAACTGAACATTTTGAATAGATTCATAAATTCTTAAGGCTTCCTTCTTCCTATATTTTTGTATGGTTAATTCAATTCTATAACTACTAAAACGAAATAAATTCTACAGCTACAACAAAAACTAGCCTTCCAAAATATCCAGAATAGAGATCAAAAAATAAATTAATAAAAAAAATATATAGGTCATGAAAAAGAAATAAAATATTATGTTTTAGATGGTAAAATATTTTAATGGTTCATACATACTGTACTGCCAATATTTCTAGAGTCTACTCCCAACCTTGTTGAAGACTAAAAGGTGCCCCAGGTCACCCCACTGTCCCTGTCCAAAAGCACATGGCTCCTCTGATCTATCTGCCAAAGCTCCCAGTACTAAAAACAAAGAAGGTACTTGTAGCAGCTGATTCATCCCTTCCTAAAATAGAATGAACTGCCCTCGGAAGACAACTATTAACTATAGAGGACATTCAGGTGATTACTGTTGGGAGGTGTGAAATCCATAGTCATGGCATAAGTTATTCAGCTCCTCTGTGCTTTAATTTTCTGTCACTGGAAGGGATTAATAGCATTCCTTGCTTTTCAGTAATCTTTTGTCCAGGCAGAAAAACAAATGAACAAGAACAAACAAACAAGAAAAAGGATTGAAAACCTGCAAGGAGATTAGAGCTCTTTGTTTTATCATTTTGACATTGAACATGGCTTCAAGTTAATTTACAAGTGAATCCTTGTATATAAAATGCTATACATATAATAAAATACATTTTTCCAGAACTTGTAGTACCTGCTTAGAAATTGGTAGGGAAAAGACTGCTTTTGCTCCTCTTCTTCTGTTGTTGAAAGAGCTTCTGTCAGTTCCTTTGACTATAACAGAATTGCAGGTAGTCAGTTATGAGCCATCTGTCAGGCATTAATTAGTAGTTTTTGGCACTTGAATCAAACACATCTAAAGAGCTAAAATAGATAGGAAGCTAAAAATGGTGCAGAAGTTAAAGGAGACTCAGAGAAAAATTTGTGTGTATTTCTAGAATTAGAAGATATTCCTACAGAGCTTTTTAAAAAAACATGGGAAAACTTTATTTATTCTCTAGAAAGAAATATTTTCCCTAGTTTTCAGGTTAGAAAAAGGATCCTAACTGCTCTCTGAGTTCTGAATATAGAACTCAATAGAGACTTTGACAAGATGATATTCAGACCCATATTCTCCAGGTCAAGGTGAAAAAAAAAAAAATCTTCTCCTGATTTATCTACAGTAATAGAAACCTATCCAAACTCTGTTTTGGATGAGACTGATTTAGTATTATGCTTGGAAAGAAGGGAATTCAGAAAAGAACATTTTAATGTTGGTCTATGTCTCCAAAGGTAAATAAGATGGTCGTGTTGTCCTCATAAGTATTGTCCAATTTACCCAAAGCCTGTAGTCCCTCTGTGCCTGTGTTCCATCAGCTTTAGGTGATGTTTGGTATTATATTGAATTCTCAGTTACTTCAGCAGTAGAGCAAGATAGCACAACCAAAACAAAACCGAAATATTCAGAGATGGAGTTTACTGGTGTGGTGGCCACATATGATCTGATTCTCTGCTATTTGAAGCACCAAATACATTTCTCATACATACATTCCCATCATCTCTTATTTCTGAGGTCTAAGGATCCTCATTGTCACCAGCTGGTGACAACATGATTAAAAAAAAAAATTAACCCAAAGAAATGATGCCTCTATATTATACCAAAAAAACTCATCTAAATCTGCAGCAGTTAGCTTGTCTCATCTTTGGATCATCATAGGTACAAATAAATGCACTTCTTGCTCTTGACATTCCTGCAAATGGGGCTTAGGGTTGCAGGTTGGAATCAGGAATAGATTCAATTGTGTATAAGTACTAAAAGGACTAGTATATTGATGCTGATGAATCTACAACTCAAGCCTGGGAACCGAAAATTCATCTCACCGAAAATTCATCTCAAAGCACAGGCTTTACTAGTCACTATAGTATGACCTGATTTTGATATGGAAGAACCATCTGATTTTTAACAATCATATCACTTTTGAAGAAGTAGAGATCTCCAGATCAACGCCATGCTCCTCTTTCCCAAAGAAATGTATGAAAGGCTTCTTACAGCACAAAGGGCCAACCTGACAATGAAATTTTTTTATCTAAAGTGTATGGACCTAAAAGCATAGCCAAGTGTTTAGGTGAACACGTAACCTTCAGACTGAGATACCTTTGTAACACACACACAATACCAGAGATGGCAAGCTCGTTAGCTGAAGTGATTTGAATAAAACAGAAAGGGGGAGAGGGGAAAATGTGAGACACCTGGGTGAAATTAAGGACGTCTGGGCTTAGAGCACAGAATTGCAATGCTTCTTGTGTGCTATTCAACATTTTCCTGTGCTAAAAGGCCACCCTAGATTTATAGCATATGAGGGTGTTTATAGTATAGGCTATAAACTGCTCTCAGAAATATTTGGCACAAATGTATTTCCAAAGATGAAAAATGGCTTACAACCAAAAAGAAATTTAGGCATTTGAGGTCATTGCTTTTACATACCTCAGAGTATCCTTGGCTTTAACTAAGCATGGGCTTGTGAGTAGCATCTGAGAACAAGCATATCAGATTTTAACTATAAAAATTGATCTCTACTAGTTTATTCTCTCTTCTTTATTTCCACTTTTATTTTCTAAAAGTAAGAAGAGAAGCTTTGTAATATTCTACCTTCTGTATTTAGTTCCTGTAAATCAAAGCCTATACAGGCCTACAAAACAAATAGAGGAATTTCTCATGCTTGTCCTGGAAACAATTAAGAATTAAATATTGAAATAAGACTGTCTAATTTAAGCACAGTTCAACTAAAGAGTTTTTCAAAGTGTAAATGATGGTTCTGTTAGGTCCACCACTTGGCAAATACATCACTTAGAGTAAGATGCATTCTGGGTGGGACAGAGCCATGTAGCTTGAAATGAAGAAGATGATTACGGTGATGTAAATTACTAAAAGAACTGTACTTTAAGCATCAGCTCATTTTCATGTAGGTTCTGTGTTTGGGAGGATTGTTTTCATTATATAAATGCAGGTAATATGTAGCAAAAAACAGAATAGCAATGAAAAACTTCCCAAAATTTTTCATCGCAGATTTCCTGGGAGTACTCAGTGAGTTTGAGGTCTGATCTAGATCTTCAGGTTGTTCCCTGCAAGCAGCAGCCTCAAGGATAAAATGCAGTGAGTACTTAAAAGGCCTAAGAGAATACTGGAGTTTAGAACAGAAGATAAAGCACACAAGCCAGAGCACCAGGCTAGGTAGCTGCTGCCCTGGGAATTTATGCACAGCACAGAGTTTAACATCTGGCTGCTGCAGAGATCCCATGGGCTGCCATCATAGGTCCTCAGTGTCCTTCCTGCAGCTTTTAAAAACAGTCCAGGTTAACCTACTAAAAAGAGCAGATTCTTTCCTGTCTGTGCATCAGCCATGTATTTTCTATTTAATTTTGGGGTACTGTGGCTAGGCTGGTTTTCCTATTAATATATTCTTCAAGGGGAAAAAAAAAAAAAAAAAAAAAAAAAAAAAAAAAAAAAAAAAAAAAAGGCAATGGGAGTTCTTTGTAAGAATTTTGAACAATTTTGTCAGATTCTAACAGATGCCAGATTATCCCCCAGTAGCAATCTGGTGACTCAGTTCACCATTGTAGCACACCAAAAAACACCCTTGTTAATCAGACTAACCAAATTATTGCAGTTTTGTTATGACTTGCTGTGGCTGGATCTTTTTTCAAAATACAATGTATATATTCATTAAATATGAAGAAAGAGCCCACATGAATATTAAAGTCATGTCATTAAGGAGGAGAGGAGAATTAACATAGTAAAAAATTTTATAGGCCATTTGAAAATTACATGTTCTTTCATATTTAGAATTGCCCAGAAGGTACATGAAATACCAGACTTATAGATATTAATATTGTTTATAACACCCCTTAAGTAGATTATAATTTCTCATGGCTGCTGTGCTGCTGTAAAGTACTGTTGACATAATTTTTAGGTAAAACTATATCTAAAGAATTTAAAACATCAGAAGGCTGATCTACGGACAAATATTGATCCTGAAAGAAGCTTAGGATGTTTCTGATCCCTTACATATGATTATCAAAGGAATTTTCTCTACAAATTTATCATCTAAACATATTTATTGATCTTGAGGATTGTGGGTCTGAGAGAGGGTCAGATTTGGTAACCTGTACACCAAAGCTAATCCAATTAATTCTGCCCCTAATGGTGTCTGTTGGCCCCTGTTTACAGAATGTGATGTCTATTGAATGCATCATAGCTAACCCTAAATATAGAAGCCAATATTAGCTGATGCAGGTCAGAACTCACTTCATATTATGTAAAAAAGATTACATTTCATAAAGGACTGTGGGCCAGTGGAGAATGATTAGCTCATGCATTTCTGCATTTTCCCTTTCTTCTCTATTAATATGATGGCTTTCAGATTCAGGATTGGAAGCACTTTGGAGAAGCTGGATTATTCTCCTTGATAAAGATACGCTACTGTCATTGAGTTCTAAATACTGAAGATATTAAATGAAAATTCTATCAATTAGAGTCCCAAGCATAAGCACAAAGATATATAAAACTCATTCATATGAACAACAGATCAATCAAAACATATTCCAGTGCACTTTTTCAACCTGCATTCACCCTCTCTAGGCCTTCTCTTGAGTTTGCCCAAGCCACACACGGTGATGCTTAATCAGCAACCCTTTTTTATCCTGTCTCCTGCCTACAGGCGCACAAAACTTTTCAGAGCAGCAGCTGTCTGTCTGTATCAGATGCTACATTTTCTTTTCATCACACAGTGTTTTAGCTGAGAAAAGAGATTATGTATTTCTTATGAAGCTACGAAGAGGAGCAGGCTTACACTACCCAGTTTATTGACCACTCAGCTTGATTTAGTGCAATTCACGCCAACAATAAGATAGTCATTTTTCCAAATACTGATGTGATATCTCTTTAGCTGCCTGTCAGCATCAATAAGAATGCCAAAGCAGTAGGACTCTTCACCCTGATAAACCTTATAGAGGAGATATTAACCTCCTGGAGATGTAAACCTGAATTGCAGAATACATTACGCAATAGTGTGGGGGGAAGCAGAATATCTAATCCCCGGTAGAATGAAAATGCCATCTCCAGGAAAAATTATTTTGTTTTCTAAATGTAATATGAAATTCTCAATTCATTAACATTTGTCTAGACATTTGAAATTTCATCTCAATTTCTATTGACTGCAGGCCACATGATTTCATAATAACTCCATCACAATTTCTCTACTATGGATCAATATTTTATTCAATTTTTTAAGTACAGTATTCATTTCTGCTCATGTGGAATCTTATGTGTAGTCTCTGCTTTCGTCTGTCTGCTAGCACAGGAATATTGCTGGAAATCAATGATGTAAACAACTTTTTGGTTTTCCTCATGTCTGTAAAAGTTGAGACTTTAGCTTAAACCAAAATGTTAGATGACTGAATCAGAGGAAGGGAGGAGAAGGAAGGAATTCCCAATCTGAAATAAGATCTAGAAGAAATACAAAATTTATATTTTCATTTCTTAATTACTTCAAATTAATAGTCTTGATAGCCAGAGCAGATTTTAACTGGCACTAGTAAAGCATTTAGAAGCAATAGCACAACGTGTCCTGTAACAGACCTTTATACCACTTAGTTAAATATGGATTCCCATTTGAGTTTTTGATGTATTTATTCCTACTACTAAAAACCACTGTTGCATTTAAAACACTCCAGGTACAATGATTCATGGACTATTTTTGTTTCCTTTGGCCTAATAGTATATCCCAGAAATGTCCTGTCCATTTTGACTGAAATGTGTAATTCCATACAAAGTTTTATTCTGTCATAATTAGTCAAAACACATTTCAGTTTGCAGAAACAATCTGCCAGTGCCTAACTGTGGAGGTATATTGCTGAAGTTATGGAAACCAGGAGAGGCCCATACATGGCATAATGCATTCAGACAGGACACAGGAAACTTGGTATTTGAATGATTAGCAGAGCACATGTTAAATGATTATTTTAAAAATTATGTTTCCTAATTTGTAAATATAATTTTCCCCTGGTCTTCAGTACAATAAACAAAACATTCATGAAGTTGGAATCAGAAAATTGTCTTTGTTGCATAATTTCTGTTTCACCGTTGTACAATTACCTGGCCCCACAAGGCTTAAAATTGCATGGCTGCAAGATTTTAACCAAGATTATATAAAGATTTTAGGTAACAACATTTTAAGCTTTCAGATGACTAAGAAACATACTAAAATACATGGCTTAAAATATTATCTTCCAAAAATCTTAAAATTAACATCATGCTTATGGCAATTATCATTGGTAAATAAGAAGCAGGTACCTGATGTTTATCTGTCCTCTATCCCTGCCTTACCAAGAGTGTCATCTCCAGGATCAGGAATGCCAGGACATACCCCTGCATTTTTCAGAATGAAGAATTTATTTTGTAATCAGGCAATAAGCATTTTCAGACAAGAGGATAGATGGAGTGACACAAGCCAATGAATGGAGTCATAATTTCAGCCACTTTCTGAAAAACATTTATTCAGATAAAAAGGCCTCATCATATAACCCATCTCCTTTTTGTGCAGTCCTTTTCCTAAGTCGACTCCTGGGATGAGCAAAAGGAGACACTGGGTACAAACCACCCTGACAGAATCTTCCTGTCTAACTCTATCACTTCTGAACTAAAATGGATAAAGGAAAGGTGTATAAAATGTTGGGACAGCTACAGAGACTTCCCAGGTCACTTGCTGCTCCTGAGTAACAGCAACAGTTTATGTTTTCAATGGGAGTTGCTGTCGTAAGATGTGGAAACACACTTTCAAAAACAAATGGATTTTTTTAAAAAATAATTGAACATACAAAAGCAAAATGTAGGAAGTTTAGATTTATTGTCTTCCAATTTGTTCTCTGGTGAATTTATAACCCAGATAATAAAATATACTGACCTTGCAAACACACTTACTAGCTTTAAGTAACTGTAAGTTTTGCTCTGCATTTACAAAATCTTCTCCAAAAAGCACACAAGTCTGTACCATAATGTGATTTTACACTCACTGGTTCCACAGACTGGAGAAAGCAAGGGCTGGAACTCTGGTTTGGATCTTTCTGCAGTGAGAAAAACTATCCTACTGAGAATCAAAAGGACAGTGCAAGTTTCCTACTTGACTTGAATGAATTAAAAACTTTTGCTTCCTATAAAGGGATTTTATTAATGGTCTCACTTACTAAAACCTGACCAATTTAGGGTTTTTTTCAATGTACTGTATCGTTAAGAAACAAACAGACTGACAGACACATGAGAAACAGCACTTTAAAAGAACAGATTCATAATATTTGAGGTTTGAAGAATTGTTCTGTTCTCCTTCCAATACTTTAAATACTTTAAATGACATTTTCAGGCCAGAAGGGTTATTAACAACTTAGTTTTAAAGCTCTTAAAAATCCAAACACTGACTGGATTAACTACAAGGGTGCAGAGGACACGTTTCTGTTTCTGACTTCAGCCCACTCCCATGTCTGTCAGCATGTCTGAATTAAGGCTGAATCTGATTACTCTATTAAAATGCAGAGTAACAGTAGAAGTAAATAAAATGCTGGCTCCAGGTAGTCTCCTGGGTCACAAATAAGTCTGCAGTCCTGTCCTTGCTTCTCTGTTTTTACAAACCTTCACCAATGTGAAAGAGTCAGAAGTCCTCTGGCTACAGCAATAATGGTATTAATAAGTCGTTTATGCTGATCTTCTACAATAAGTAATAGTTGGGAAAATCATATGTATCACCAGCACTATCACTAGTTCAGTGATGAGATCAGATAGAGAAAAAGGCCTTTTCTACCACTGAGGCATTAAGTTTTAGCTTTCATTTTTTTCAAATTCTGTGCTGCTTAGGTGTAGTTCTGAGCCTTATATTAAGCGTTAGTGAGCTCTCTTCACAGAGTAGGTAGACAAAACAAATCCTTTTCCAGATGGAGACCAAGGACAACTGTTACAAATTTTCAGGCCCAGAAGCATAAACAACGGTGGACCAAAGAGAGAAAACAAGAAGGATGGGACGTCATAAACTGAAGCTGTAATTGGACAACTAACCCCAATATGCAAATGAACAAAAAGTGTGAGACCTCATGACCGGTTGTCCATTTTGTGACCATTTTGGGTCCATCTTGGGTGTAGCCCTGCCCAGGCTCTTGCGCTGCCCAAGGTGGATCCTAGAGGCCTTTCAATAAATACCTGCTTTATTATCTAGCTCTGTCTGGTCTCTGTTCCAGGTCAGCCTTCCCAAGGCACCACCAGCTTCTGGTACACCATGAGCAATATGCCAGATTTATTAAACTATTAGTTAATATTATGAGCAGGTTTGCTTTGGGTTTTTTTTCCCCCTGAGGACGTTTTTTAACTTTGTAAACTAGTCTTTCTAAGTAGATCACAGGAGGTCTTTTCTGGGGTTTGTTTTTGAGGGGGAGGAGGTATTCTTTCTCTTTTAGTTTGTACATTTGTTTTTTTGTTTCCACAGAGTCACACTGAAAAGAAAAAGTTTGCAGGAGTTTGACATTTAGAGTCAGCACGGAGTGCAACATGATAATCACCATGTACTTAACTCCTGCAGTGGAGAAACATAGCGAGATGAGAAATCAACAAGTCAGGAGAGGTGAGGAAAACCCCAAAGCTTTTTGACAAAAGTGATAACCTAAACTGGATTTTCTTTTAAGCATTGGACTATACCTAAACACACACATGCAAGATGAGAGCTTTTTAAAGAGCGCTGATATTAGTTTGTCACAATGAGGAAAAGATAGACATTTTCTGGGACACAAAACCACTTTTCAGGTCTTAAAAAATGAAGAACTAAAAGTAGTGAAGAAAAGCACAGTTGGAAACAGCTTCCTACCTGGTTACATTATTTAAAGGGAAGCACCGACACAAAAAGTTGTCTGGTACTTAGTGATAAGAGGAGGATGTTGCTTAGGGAGGAGAAGATAGGGAAGGAAGCTACTCTATGCTAGAATTAAGAAATATGCAGTTGTTAAAAATAAAGCCCTAGATATGAAAAGTTTCACACTTGAGTGGTTAAAATTTCAGAATTTGATTCAGCAACTTGCCTGGACCTCACAATCTAGAATGGACTATAATCTAAATCTCCTTTTTGATCACTCAGGATTCTGCTCATATATCCATATTTTGTGACTTCTTATGTCTGTACTGAAAATGAAAGAAGAAAGGTAAGTATCTAAATGACCGTTAAATTTTTTCCTGGTGTCTAAATGTCTAAATGTCAAGTAAGAGACCAAGTAAAAGAATTGTAAAATAGATTTATTTAGAAAATATTAAGCCTCTGGATTTGAAACATCAGTAAGGTCTCCCCATTGCCAGATATTTTTTGATCTAAGAGAGAAAATCAGTCTTCATAGGAGACTTCAGGGATAAACCAAACCTGAACTAGACGTTGAAATACATGCTTGTTTCCCCCTTCACCTACAATGTGTGACAAGATAATGTAAAGCAGCATTTACCATCAAGTTGTAAGAGATTATGCAGTTGTTGAAAGAGATGTCAGTATAGGCTTTAGCAATTGCTTCCTGAAAGATTTTGGAGAGAACCACTAAGCTGCAGCTGGGTTTTTATAGCTCTTTACAGCTGTGCACATCTGGGCAGATGCTGTATCTTTAGTTCTGGCTTGGTATGGAATTGCTGCAATGACAGTGAGGTGTAGCAAACATTTTCTTTATACATATATTATGATTTCAGTGTCATTCATTATGAACCACACAATCTCTCTCATTTTTCTTCATAACCGTATGTTTGGATTCCCATAAATAAAACCATAACTACTGATGCTTTTGTTTGACATGATTTAAAGTTGCAATCATGGTTATGTCTTCCTTGGTAACTCCAAGTGCTTTCTGCTGAGTTGCAGTTCTTCTGCAGCAAGCTTTCTCTGTTTGAGACATACTGTCTCTAAAATAAATATTCTTCTGCTCTAAAACAACATCAAGAAAGAAGATAACCAATGCAGCCTAATTTTTCCAGATTATGTCTGTGGTCTTGTAAACACTTTGGTTTGAGCAGTTAGCCAAAACTTATATGAGGGGAAATGAATGATACAAGGTAGTCTTTAAGAGAAGTACATTTATTTATGAAGGAAGAACACAAGCTTTTATTTCTGCAAACACAGTTTAAAAAAAGTTTTTAAAAGCCACTTCAGGTTTTATTCTCAGATTTTCCGTGTCTTGGTAATGATTTTCAGCTCTGCCTGTCCCATCATATCTGTGACTGCCCCTCCGACTAGGATTAAATCTTCAACTTCTCTGCTGCCCTTCTTTTGAGTTTCCTACTTCACGTCATGAACTGCTTGCCAAGCAGTCCACCACTTTTGGTATTCTAAGTCTCAGGGAAAAAAAATTATAAAGGTAGGCCCAAGCCAAAATCACCATATTTGCAGGAAAAAAAGGATATTTTATGATTCAAGCATGGATTCAATGCCAAAATTTTGTCCCTGTTTTTATTACATGCCCAGCCAATATTCTTAAATATCACATTCTGCATGTAGCAGGGATGAAACAAGGAGCCAGAAACTGTGTTCCAAGTCTTCTTCTAAGGCCTGTATTCATTAAGTCTGTAGTTAAAGCATTAGATGGGTTGTCCTATAATACAATATAGCAGAAGAGCCTGCAACTTCTGTCAGCTCATTGTAAATTCAAATAATCCAACATTAGATAAGAAGAAGTTAAATGTAATTCATTACAATTCTATTATGAACTTTGCCCCAATTTAAGGAAAAACTTTTGCTCCTGCATGAGATACTTACAGAATAAAAAGCATATAGCAAAAAGTAACCAATTTGTAAGTAATTTTTTTTTTTTGAATGAAGAGATGGGTTGACTTCAGAACCAAATATGGTACATACATATCAGAGAGAACTCTGAAAAGGACACAGGGCAACTTCTCAATTTCTATTTCACTCTATTTTTCCTTCCCTTCTCTTTCTGTTTTCCTATTCCTTGCCTTGTAATTGAGAAACAAAATATCAATTTCTATAAGCTTTTCCTGGTTAGCCTGTCCTGTCTGTGTGCAACTGAACACCCCATGAGAGGGAAGAGACACATCTCTCCTCTGCAGGCACAGACCATGAAGTGACTTCACTAAACCATTCCACTTTGATCCATGATCAGAGGAATTTTTAAAAGGCAGAGTGGTTGTGTGCAGCAGGGAGGGAGCAGCTCCATATAACCCTTTGTAATGCAAGCCAGAACATGAATTTCTTGCACCAACAACAAGATTCAGCCCAGAAAAATAACAATTTGGGAGTTCAAAATTACACAGACAGGAAATATAACAGATTTTTTTTTTTTAAAATTTAAAAAGAAATAAAAGTGTGGGGAGATGTTATGGGTTTTTTGTAACAGCATAATCCTACAATACAATTTAGTACATTTCTCTAGAAGTATGGCTATGGATAAGCTAAGAAGGAAAGAGACACAGGAGACTTTTTCATTGCTGTGTACCTTGGAAATTTATTATTAGTATCTGTTGACTTGGGCAAGATTTCAAAGACTGAATTAGATCTCAGCTTTACAAAAGATGGACTGGCACTGTCTAAATTTTTGCTTATTAATACTTTGTACTACACAGTTCTAGTTTTATGTCTTAACAATTTCTGTTTTGCCTTACAGCAGTGGTATTTTGCCACCCTTCTTGGAGGAGGCAAGGATGAAATTAATCCAGTTATTCAATTACCACTTTCTGAAAAGATCATTACTTGTATGGGGAGGAGTGGGAACAAATCAATCTCCTCACTGATTAATTGAAGGTGGGTTTTCTCATGCAGCACTTTTAGAGGACAGAGAAGATCAGAAGGACCTTAGGGAAGTCGGCATCTTCATCATGTCAAAGCATATGCTCTCATACCCTGACAGAACAGAATTTTTAAGGAGTGAGATCCTGTTGATTTATATACCTTTTTTATTTTAAGTGTCAGTGCATCCCATCCTTCTCTAGGAAACATTGGTTAACACATTGAGATTAAATGTATATGGTTTTCCTTTTTTTTCATAAAAGATAAATACTTGACTGAAAAGACTTACAAACAGTAGTTTGCAATTTTAGCTGAAATTCATTATTTAAAGAAAAAACTGAATTTAGGCACATGTGCTCTGTCTATAGTTATAAAGTGAATGAGCAATCCAGAAGTGAAGTGAGAACATCACTGGGATTTATTAATATTAGAAAGAGTAATATGAATTTTTCCTGTCATTTTGTGAAAGAAAGCTAGCATGGATTATCCTGACTCTCATAAATGCTTCAGCAAATTTGCTTTTTTTCTGATGAACAGGCACTTTGTTATTTGGGTTCACATCTTCCCTTCTGTTTCATGTGTAAATTCTTATCTATTCCAAAAAAAAAAAAAAAAAAAAAAAAAAAAAAAAAAAAAAAAAAAAATCTATACCTCTGAGAATATATTTCAAAGGATTCCACAACAGTCATTTTGATGCAGTACTCTGTTAGTTGACACAATGGTTTGTCTGTGTAGTTTTAATTAACTTCTTATGAAAGTGATCTATATTTTTATTCATATACAACCATATTTCCAAAATATAGAAAACTAAATTCTATAAGTTAGTTTAACAGATAAGAAAACTTTATTTTTTGTACTGTTCTATAATTATCTCCTTGACTGATGCCATGATGATGACATTTTTGTGTTAGCCTTTTACAAATTGTTAATGTGCCTTGAAAACAAGATGAAGAGCTGTAGGCAGAGCAACTCATTGAGAAGGATTGACTAGTATTGTGAAACCAAGATTCATTTCAAGAAAAGTATTTTCAACAGTGGTCAGACCGTGCTACACATAATCAATGTTCCCAGGAAAAATAAGGGATAAAAACCTTACTGTGATCATTGAGAGATTTGCTAAGTAATTCAAAGATGAGAAAAAATCTACTAACAATTTTTCCTCTTTGTTTTCTATTTTCAGGAATTGGATTTTGTCACCCTGACCTAAAATCAAAATATTCATTGCTGTTTTTCTCTTAAGAAGCATATTGAACTTGACTGTCAGAAGAGTTAGTCTGCCTTACAGCAATGCAACTGAGGTGAAGAGAATTGAAATCTCAAACTGTTCAGTTCTGGTACAAAAAGGTCATTATATATGAAATTAATCTAATCACAACTAGACAGCTACATTTTGTGTACTGAATCTGATAGGTAACCAAACCAATTAGAAAGCTAAGAGAGTTCTCTTGTTCATATGTTACAAAAGGATAGTTATTGATGGTACTTTTTTTTTTTTTCTTATTTTCTTGCTAAAATAGGCCAGAATTCTATCCATTAATGAAAATAATATTCTTAATGTACTGTATGGTAGTTCATTTTTAAAAGCAAGAACTTTCTACTCATTGTATGTGAACCTGAGAAATTAACACCAAAAAAATTAAATTCAGATGTTTGGGTACCCATGAATACATGCTATTAAAAAATTATATTATTAAGCAGCCTTTTAGGTAATACATTATCCTAAGCTTTTGGGTTGTTTTATTTTGCCTGCAAGATTTTTAATAATTGAAAATATATTCAACAACTTCTAGAAAAAGTATGTATAGTGAAATTGAAAATAGAGTTATCAACGAACATTCACAAAGATTTTAAATAAATATTCATCATTTCCCAAAGAAGTGGCTTTCAATAACATTTTACAGATAAGTGACAAGCATTTACCCATCTAAGACCAAACTTCTGAAGAGGAAGTTTGTCTAAAGTAGATAGCCTCCTCACGTTCTCAGCAGACCTGAAGCATGTGCTTTTAATTTAATCATATATACAAGTGCTGTCCCACGGGCGAATGTTTTCCTTAACTGCCAGCTGTAAGAAGAGAACTTGTGGGGTTTTCCTATCTACTCTGTAGAACCGCTAGCAAAAGAAAACTGTTATTTCAATTCAGACTTTGGATATTAATGCCATGCAGCTTAAGATACAAGGGATACCACTGCTTAGGACAAGCAGAAATAAAAACGAAAAAGTCCATATAATTAATAGTATAGCCTAAGTATCGTAAGTCTCACATCCTCCCCTCTGATAGCTAAAATGCAAAACAAATAGGCTCTCTAAGGAAAAAAAACATGCCTAAGACATGAATGGAATAGGCAGAGTAAGAACTGACAAATACTGGTCAAAGCAAAAAGATTTTCCTGGAAGTTGGTGGCTGACTGGGAAATCAGAATGTCAAAAGATCTGCCCCAGTAACCTCCTCCGATCCTTATTTCCCTCAGGAAATGGCTTGTTCCAGAGGATGTCAATCCTGGAGCCTGTTTGAGTTTGAGGTTTTTTTGATCTAAGATAAAAATTTTATGTTAATAACTTTGATTGGTAATGGCAGTGGCACAAGGCCAGTTACCAAATATATGAAGTTTCTGGATGGAAATTTTATCTGAGAATATGTCAATTTACCTCATTTATCAAAATTATTTGTTCAAAGAGAATAAAGCAGAGGAAAGCAGAGCTTTTATCAACATTTAAACATTTCCAGAATAATTCTGGTAAGATAAGGGGATGTATTGTTGATTTTACTTTGAAGAAAATGTAGTCAGAATTTGGACCATCTGCTCAAAAATTCTGGAATCCTGCTTCCACAAATTAAGCCTCTGAAAGTGAATATATTTATTTATATATAGATATATGTATGTATGTAGGTATGAAAGACTCTATTTTGCAGAATAAAGAACACAATGGAATTAATTCCACTGTGTAGCCTAAGGTCAAAAATCCGTTCATAAGTCCAATAAATGATCAGTTGGCTACATGGACTTAATCTCCTTTTATCTTTCACAGCTTCCCCACAAACAGCTCTGAACGTGCCAGATCTTGGAAGCAGGCTGAAATCTGGCTGGTGACAGTAAACTTAGATTACTTCTGACAGAAATATTCTGCTTGGGAACAGAATTGAATTACAAGTTTTGATTGTGATCCAGATTTTCCAGTGGAAGGAAATACTTTTTATATAAAGACAGCAATTTTGACACACTGTTTTCACACGCCTTTATTTAAAAATAAAACAAAACTACTTTTAGTCTTAAGACATTACTTTGAAATGAATGCCCAAAAGTTTTCACTTTGAAAATACAAATACATTATCCAGCCTTTTTTGCAGCCAAGTTTTAGTAAGTGATCCAACAATCTCCCCAAGTCTATAAGTTCCACACATCGACTAAAAATCACTAAAAAAATCAAACAATTTCTGAATTTCAAAAATGCTTATGGGATTTAAATAATAAAACCTTCAGAAAATACTAAGAAAGGGAAAAGAAGTGGAGGAAAGATTGATAAAGATTTTCTCATCTTATATTTCTCCTTTTTTTAGTTATTTACAAGAATTTTTCCCCACTAGAAACAAGTTAAAGTAGAATTCATCATGTAAGAAAAGTGAACTGACAAGCCCTACATTTTTTGAAAACAGTGAAAAGTTTGATGAGAAAAAAAGAAGTATATAAAAGAGCTGCTAGTATCTCATTAAAGTACTGCTACCTAGTAGGGTTAACTAGCAATATGAGCAAAGATAATGTTGGCAAAAAAAGTATGGATGTGCTTGAACATTTTAATAAATATATATTACATAGTAAAATTACTATAAATTTTTAGTGCATTATGAAGCATTATATAAATGTTAATTATTATGTCTGCCTTAGTAATCTAGTCTCTTCTAGAGCTCATTCTTTCAAATATTGTATACGTTAAACAGAAAAATCATGCCAGAAGATATATTAATATGCCTTATACATATAATAATAATATGTATTAATATATTAATATTAAGAAATGGAAAATCATCTCCCCTTACTGGCTATTATGTATAATTAGCTTCAGAGATTATTCTGTTTAAATAGTTTTGTCCTAGGTCTTTATGGGCTTTTTGCCCTACTAAACCTAGATCATACACTGAATGTAATTAAAATATAATGTACTTCAAACTGAGCCCTAACAACAGGAATTTAGTCACTGACAATGCAGTATGGTGTTATCCTAAATGATGAGGCATTTCATTTTAATTTTAAGCGATGAATACACAGGTGAAGCATGCTTTATGGGCAGTCCTGCAGAGGGAAAGCATCTCTCTTTTCCCAGAACACACATAAAAGACATAAAATGCCATATAAACATTTTCCACATCATCATGTTTCCCAGTAGGAGCACTTCTGAGTGAGAACTTCTGTCTTCCAGTCTTGTTTAATCTTCATGTTAAATTTTCCTGTAATAAAGGGTTGCCTGCTGTAAGTTGTGTACAGGTAGGGTCTCTTCTTTCTGGTTCATATCAAGTTCACTTTTTTGTAGGCCTTTTCACATTATTGTGCCTCATGTTCCCTGTTCTTCCAAATCCTTCTCAAAAAAAAAGACTTAAAAAATTACTCACTTTCTAGGTTATCTGGCCTGTTTTGGTCCTGCTTAATTTTAAAATTTTAATTTAACCAAATTAATTGAGGTTAATGTTTCGACAGGACTATCTTGTCTAAGAGTATGTATCTTGCTTATTATTTAGCTAAATAATGGGGTATTTGCCTCATAGTAATTATCTATCAGGTGAGCATGAATGTGAAAGATTAGACTCAATTACCTGTCCAGTAGAAAAACACAAAGCTTTAACAACACTGTGAGGATTCTACTGCCTTCCTCTTCTGGAGGCCACTGAGGCATGGTCTGACATGTATGAGTAGAATGCAGTAGCTTTCAGATCTTCCTGATTGAATCATGAATAGCACCACCTGCATATGGCAAAAATATAATTTACAGCATTAGGCACCATTGGTAAGAAACCAATCTGAATTTTCTTCTGGCAGAGATTGATGATCTTGAAGCCACACAAACCCTGTTAGCCCAGCATCTAAGTGAAGACTACCTTGAATTGGAAAATAATTTGAAAGAAAAAATGCATTTTTCTTGATTAGAATACCCAGGCAGACACCTAGGGATGGATCTCTGGATGAATGAAATTATCTATGCAGTAATTATCTAAGGAGAAGTGCTGACTCAGAAGAAAGCTTCAAGTACGTTATTAGGGACAAATCCTCATCTGCTGATCTTCTTTATTCTTACAAATCTTTTTGGCCTCTTTTTTTTTTATTTTTTTTTTTCTAAACATGTTTATATATTGAAGAGTTACCAAACTATATTCATGACAGATTGTATCTGAGTTTTGTGCCACAGTTTCCTAGAATCAATATATAAAAATATTAATACCTGCCAAAGCATATACTTTTATGTCCCCAGGTAAAAGCTGAACTTAGAATTGAAACTTTCATGGAGAACAAGGCTGAAGCGCTCATCCTACACAACAGCAAATAAACTGGCTCATGCGTGAGACTTACATTCCACAGTCAGTAGTGATAGGGGTATTTGCAAGCCTCTTTAAATGAAAATATAAAGATTCCCTCAGGTTTGTACAGGGGACAGAATCCTTCACACAAGTATGGCTATTCCATTCATATACTTATCACCCAAAAATGTCAAAATGGTATTAAGGATTCTTACCACCATGATTATTTCAGCATCTTCTTACCTTTCACGTATGAAATAACTCTATATTCTTTCATGGCAATCACTGAACTTTTAATAACAGTGACTACTCATTTTTTGTATTACCATTTACTTTCTACTTTTTGTTTTCCTGCAATGATTTATTGCTACATCATCCAGACTAACAGGAAAATATATGAAATAAATCTGTTAGATAATAAATAATGAATTTTTTGTAAAATTAACACATATTCTGGAACAGTACAATTTGAAAAATACAAATACCATTGAAGAGTCTGAATGACAAGGAATGCTAAGAATTTCAGCCACTCTTTAGTAAGTTCAGTGAATGTTTTACAGTAGTCTCTCAGGATCTAGATTAAGCCTGAAGAGAAAAAGTTATTAATTTTATTCTATCACTCAGGATTTGTCATATTTCTGAATTCTGGGCCTTTCCTACAGCACAAAACTAAAGGAAAGTGCACTATTAGGAACGCAGAGAATTTATTCCGTATTTTATTGGCAGGGCAAAGGATAGAATACCAGTCTTTACCATTCTCCACAGACTTGGACTTTCTTTTTCCCTGTAGGTAAAATACAATATCCACAGCAAAATATCCAAGACTAATCTGATTTGGTAGCCCATCCGCATGAACCGAACCAGTCTTGGCCTTCAAAGGCCTCACAGTGCCAAGAGAGCAGAAGACTAATGAACCACTGGAAACCACGTGGAAACCTCAATTTCTCAGTGATCCAGCTTTCTTCACAATCCCATCAGCTGCCTGATCAGTGCAGTAGAGCCTTGTGCGCTCAGTGACCAGGAGCTGATGGCCGTAGCTCACAGGATACCTAGCACAGGGTGTCCTGATGAACAAACTCCTGCCAGAACACAGTCTGGGATTTTAGACACTGCCATGGAAATGGAAGTTAAATGGAAGTTTAATGTGGATGGGAGCCCTTTAAGAGAAACAACTGAGCCTGGATCTCTCACATCCTTGGCCAAAAAAAAAAAAAAAAATCTTGACCATGAGTCCTGTATTGCAGTCTGAAAAGAACTAGATTTGAAAACTCAAAGCATGTCACTTCGTATCTGTGGAATGGAAACAATCTGTTGATATAATCAAGGACCTAATTTTTTTCCTTCCTTGTGTCACTATAATCAATCTCAAAAGAATTCTCTGTGAAACCTTCCTGTGAACGCAAGCCTGTTCCAAGCTACATTTCTCTGGACAGAGAACAGAGGCACTCCATTGACCATCTGTTCCTTGGGACCCAGAACACCCACACTTCAGTGGTAAAGGAGGTAACATCCCTCAGGAAACTTCATCTGTGTTTTAAAGGCAACCAGGAGCTGCACTACATCTTGTCTGAAGCATCTGTAAGCTTCAGTATTTAGAAAGCCTTCCAGAGCAAATCCAACTTGCCAGAGAGCTGAGACAGAGTCCGGAGACAGCTCTGCATTTAGAGAGAAGCCAGACCTTCAGACTAACCAACAGTGCAGCACCTCATCAAGCACCTAGGCACACACTACTTAAAAACTAAGGCACTCTTGGAGTCTTAGCACTGATAAATTTAGATAGTGTTGATCAGATTTAAAACTTCCTGGCCTAAATCTAATATAAATTTCTTGTGATTCCTCTTATAAACCTGCATCCAAGTCCACAAGGTTATCCAGGAATTCTGTTGCAGAGCCAGAAACTAAATCCCAAGCTCTGAAAAAAAACAAGTTATGTAAACATTGGATGTTTAAGTTGGAAAGCTGAACACATTTTTCAGTCTATCCTGATAGCAAAAATAATTATTAAAGGCTTTCAGGGATGCATATGGCTGTGCACTTGAGAAAGAGATCTTTTGCTGATCCAAACATTTCTTTCAACTGAAAAACTTTTTTTTTTTTTTTAAGCTAAATTAAATGCTATTTACTATGTTTTATGATTTCAGCTAATTTTAAAACTCAAAAATATAATTTCAAAATGCCAAAAGATTTTGCTTGAAGCTATACCCACAAACTCTCTTATTTTCTGAAAACTGCTTCTCATTAACTTGGTGTTCCCCTAAGAAACTTCTCTATTCCGTGAGTCTTAAAATAGCTTCTTACCCACCGAACTATTCTTCTTTGCTAATAAGTTTCTGATAATAGCATTATTCTCCCCCCAAAAAGTTCAGCTGAGCTCTCATTGCAACTATTGGCCTCAAAGGCCTTTTAACGTTTAAATTAGAGTCTTTTTCAAATGAAAAGAAAATCACTCTTTTGTGCATTTCAAATTTTCTCAAGGAAGCCTTATATTAATTAAGAAGAAAAAGTTCTTTTCTTTTTTTCAATCAAACCGAATTATAGTGTCTGAAAGCACAGTTTCTTTGAACTCTTGTTTCAAGAGGAAGGGAGGAGGAAATCCTCAGTACTTTCTTCATGTGAAAACAAGTTTTGATCTAATCACATTTGGTTAACCAATTTTAGTGTATTTTGTGCTTTTCACATGTTCCTAAGAGGTATAGAATAAAAATATTTGAGTAGAAGGGGAATTATAGTAGTATTTATTAACCTTAAAAAACCATAAAATACTGCATTCAAATGAAGACTCTGAAGTTCCTCTTTTTCTAGGAAACCTCTTTGATCTGGTTATCAAGGGGATAATCTCAAAGGAAAAGTGTTTAGTCTTATCTGAAACTTGTGGACCTAGTCAGAATTCAAGGGTGATTAGGGGCTTCTTCTGCTGCTTCTTCGTTGTGTGTATAATTGGCACTATGTTATCATGGCTCACAGCTCTGCACAAAAAAACAAGTAAAAAACAGAATTCAAAGGGCAAGATCTCTCATGCTGGTTGTGCTTTGGCAGAATCTATTGCTCATCTCGGTAGAACAAGCGCCAGACTCAGAGCGTTGCTGCAGCACCAGGTGATACTTGAGGATAAGGTGCTTTATGATCATTCAACAAATCAGTTTCTTTGTATTCATCTCTGGAGCAACATCCCTTGTCAATACTGATCTCTGCCCCTGCTAAATATCCCACCTCTTCCAAGACCCTTTGTAGTGTTGCACCATCTTTAGCCCCATCAGGAATATTCTCAAGCAATGCCACTAGGTCAAAGAGCAACATATGGCTCTCCCAGGGCACCACCATTGCTTTATAACAACGCCTATATTTCATACCTGTTAATATCATGAATGAGGGCTATTACTGCAAGCCCTGTCTCCACCAAAGACCTCCAAATGAGGGAGCCCTCTATTAAAATCTGAGAAGAATCAAACAAAATAAGCTGCCAGGTCTGAAACATGCTGGTGGAAGAGAGATGGTCTGGGACACAAAGAAGACTGAACTGGTGTAAACTGGTGGGATCTTTTAGTTCCTACATCTGACCTGTTAGAATCTGACCTCAGCCCAGGGTAGCAGCCTGTGGCCCCAGAATGGCAACACTTAGAGTCCAGACAAGAAGGAAAAGAGGTGTGCAGAGGCCTTAAGCAGCGCCGCACCTGCCAACTGTGAGTCTGCTCCTCTGAGCTGCAGGTATGAGTTCAGTGGGAGCCAGAGAGAGACATCCAGTCCTATCACACAAACAGCTGAACAGCCCCCAAACTATAGACTTGAGTTTCTAATGAACTTGAAAGTTAATTAACATATTCCAAGTTTAGAAGAAAATGTTATGTTTTGAATTATAAATGCCCCAGATTAATTCTCTCAGTGGCTTTTCCTGCTGAAAGGGAGCAGTCACCTCACCTTTGCCTGAGTTTCCTCATCTGTGTAACAAGGTTGATAATTCTCAGAAGCATATCCCACAGCAACTTGGCAATGCTCTTTTAAAATAGTGCAATGCTCTTTTAAAATAGCACAATGCTGAAAAATCCTAATTATAATAATTCTCATGACTATGCCCACCCCAACTAATTACCACACTGCAGAAAAAAATGCTTGTATTGGAATAATAGCACAATTTATTTATGAAGGGATTGTTTTCTATATATGTCTCAGTCTTCTCCAAATATAAAAATTCAGTGAGCTGAAGTTATTTCATATTTATCCAGTTTTTAATTTTTATAAACAAGAATGCCATACATCCATGAAATTTTAAAAACCAAAAGATGAATTAGATTAATTCACTTCAGAGCCCTTCATGTTCTGTAAAGAGGTATTGTGCAGACTTTTGGGTAAATAATGTTTAATTTAATTTCATTATTTAGCTATATAGTGCATTCTTCCCAGCTCAAGAGAGAGACTGATTAAAATGCAGAGGCTTGGAATCCTGATATCACTATGCAAATTTTCAACATTCTTAAGCAGTCATGTTAAAAGTCATATAAACTACCATAATTTTCCTGAAAAATCTGAATTTATAGGTGCCAAAGATGATCTTCCAACATATATGTAATTCCTTCTTTATAGATTCTCACACCACTACACTTCTTCTTCAGTGCTGTCATATTCCTGTCCTACAGACGCATAACACTAAGCTAATAAAACAGCCTTTGTAAGTTCAAAAGAATTGCTAGCAGATTCAGTTGCCAATAGGAAGAATAAAACTCCGGGTGGGGGGAGGATTGCACTGGCTGGGCTGTGAGCAGACCCTATGGCTGGAAGAGCAGAGAACACAGAAGGTGAGGAGGGTTCTATCCCATTAAATACCTCAGGAGCATGAAGGTTAAAATACTTTGATGTGTCCTAAGCTAGTAGTGAGAGGAATGACAAAATTTGTCTTTACAAACAAGCCCTGTGTCTGCTGGTAGATAAAACTAGCACTGAGAGATAAGAGAAACAATGGGAAGGATTCTATTGATTGATGAATGGAGAAGAAGGTACTTGCCTTTACAAACAAACCCTAGGTTTGTTTGTAAATGAAATTGAATATTGAAAGATGAAAGATGAAAGCAACAATGGGGAAAAACCCATAAATCCCATAAAAATTAAAAATTAGGGGGGGTTATACATTAAAAGGGGAATCTGAGGTCTTAGGCATTTCGGGAAGTCTGTACCTCTCAAGTACCTCAGCCAATGGGGAAGAGAGGGAAATGCGGCCAGAAAATTAGGATAAAAAGGAGGCTGCATCCTCCGAAAAACTGAGAGACCCCAGGGGAAATGCCTCATGGCCTCTCCCTTTATTCAAATAAAGTAAAAGGACTCCTCTGTCTTCTTTTTGGACATAAACCTCTGGTGTTTGTGGATTAATTTTCCTAACAGTAGCAAATGTGGGCTTTCAAATGAGCAAATGAGGGAAGTGTGACAGGTACCGGAAGGCCACTGGCAAAAAAGATGCTGAGGGGCCACTATGGCACTGCTCAGTCCCACTGCCCAGTGTCCCACTGCCCAATGTCCCGCTGCTCTCTGCCTTCTGTCTTCTGCCTCAGTCCAGCCCTTTGCTTTCGTAAGAAAAACATGCACTCATTAAATCCTAATTAAAATTAAACTCTTTAACTCCATCTTCACTATCTTGACTCCCCATCCACCGAGGTTTTCATGTTGCTTTCAACCCCTACAGATTCTTCTCTCATCTCCATTTTCTCCCCAAAGGATAAGAGACCCCAAAGGCTTTGTTGCCTCTCTTAAGAGTGACCCTTCTCTCTTAGAACACTTCTATCAATTTTCTCACGTTCTGGTATTTTCAGATGGTAAGCCAGAAGTTTCACTGCACAAGCAAAGAAAGCAATTTACAGCTTCATGTAGAAACAGAGCTGCTTCTAGTTCATTTGTTTTTCATCTTGATTATCAACACGTTTGTCATCTCTCTGTAATTTATTCATTATCTTTAGATGAGGGATGTGAAAGGGAGGGGTGGGAGTGAAGAAGGAGATAAGTGTACTTGTCAAAATGGGAAACAGATGTTCTAACAATGGCTGGAGACAATTAATGTTCTCAGTAGGTATCAACAGGCAAGGTCCATGGATTGCTTCAAATTTTTGCAGCAGTCTTCTGGAAAATGCAAATACAGAGGCTTTATTTTCCAGGCACGTGAGAGCATGTCTTTCTTGTAATGAGCTGTCTTAAGGAACTTCACATTGCTTCTTGAAAGTGTGGCTGTTCTGATCACTGCTGGCCTAAATAATAACAGCGATGAAGGGGGAGCTGGGCACCTGGTAGCGGAGCTAACGAACCTGTCACTGCTCCCTCCCCCTGCTTCAGACACAGCATGCAAAGCAAAGCATTTAGCACATGTTTAACCTTGAATTGCTCAAAGTCAATAGCACAGAAGTATGCACCTAAAGCAAGCGCATACTTTGTGATTGCCAGGGTAGGCATGCACCTACAAACGTCTCTGCTGCACTGGGGTTTTCCATTTCTCGCTGAGGAATGACCCCCCTGCCACAGCCCCTCATCTAGTCTCCCATTCAGTGCCAAAAAAAAAAAAAAAAAAAAAAAAAAAAAAAAAAAAAAAAAAAAGGTTAGCACAGCCAAGGCCTTACGATCAGGCTTTAATCTGAATGACTCTGGGAAATACTGCTGCAAAAGCCAATTATAATAAATAAATATTATAAGTCAGAAAAAGAATCTACAATGAATAGATGTGATCTGATTACTAACATTTGTAATAATAGTTTATTGTTCTGTGCCACATGTAGATTTCATCTTCTCTCTCTGCACTCTGTCAGTTTAACTTCCCCTTCTGCTGTTCTGTTATCGAAAATGATCAAACACCTGCCATGCCCTGGAAAGTACACCAATTAAGAGCTACATTTAAATCTGCAAGAATGGGCCTGTCACAAAGTTAATTGGAATAAACAGATACTTGATATGATATTGTTTGAATTCTGCTTCAAGCCGGACTATTGCCCATTACAAGCCTCCTTTTTAATGTATATTCTTCTTTTTATCACTTTTCCTGCATTTGTTTCATTACTGATTGAGCAATGATAGCAAATATCAGCTTTAGAAACTCTTCCTCCTCTTCCACTCCTGTTTTTCCCAGCAGCGTGTGTCCCCAGCTGGGCGAGAAGAGCAAGGCTTGCACAAAGGCCGGCTGCTGATTCAGGTGTCCTCCTGAGCCCCCTCTCAGCTGTGGAAAAGGATTCCTTCACCACAGACCACATTGGGCTTTCAGATTTAAAAACACTAATGAGCCTATCCAAAGGCTCATTATATATAATATATGGCAATGAGTTCTACATTAGATATAAAATAGTACATTTTTACATGCTATGAAAAATAGAACACTTTTTTTTTTTCTGTTTGCCTCATTCCTGCTGCCATGTCTATCATAAAAAAGACTAGTGTTTACTTAGTGACAGTCAGCAAATGTTCTAATTTTCTTTCCAGTGCAACGATTTCAGCTAGGCATCAGCACTACAAAAATGAAAAACAGTGAGTATGGTAGTCTGTGGTCGCTATTTCATAAAATCTGGAGAGATTTATGGCCAATTGGTAAGATAAATTAATGTCTGTAGCAACAGGAGCACTAAAGTTTCTTCAGCATATAAACCAAACACTATTTGAGAAAAGGATGGCAAAACAGAAATCCTTGTCATTCTACTGGGGTTACTGGGATCAGGGTCTTGGGGTTTTCTAAGGTGACAAGATTTAACTAGTCTAAAAGGAGTTAGAATGCTAATTTCCCTCTCTAGCTTCTTATCTTCTGGAATGAATCAGCTATCCAAATACATGGCTGATTAAACTGCACTGCTGTCACTAGACCTATACCAGGAGCAAATTTTATTCAAGGGATGTATTATTCATTTAAATGCTGGGGTATGACATCTTTAAACATGTAAATTTGACTGAATAATTTTTACAGCGAAGACATCTGGGAAGGGAAAGAGTTTTGTTTTTGCCAGTCATCATGATTTTGTGGCATCCATGCATGGTACACAATATGAAATCAGTGCGAAAAAAATCCACCTCACTGTTCATAAAGGACATGGCAGCTCCTCTTCATGCATGCAATGTGTATTTCTTCTCTAACAGTAGTTCAAGTGTCGAGGTAATCTGGTTTTCATTTCTAGCACAGACACATTTATTAGCAGAGTTAATAAGACAGTTTTTTCTCAGAACATATTGTCTGTTGTCAAGATCCGAGGATTAACATTGTATTGCGTGCCTGAATAGAATTACTTTCCCATAAGACTTGCTATACCAAGTTAGTTACATGGTCCAGTGGGTCTGGTACCCCGCCAGATGGCAATAAATAAATGACAAATAAATAAAATTTCAAAGAAGAGTTTAATTCTTGTACACCAACTCACTCCAACATACATCATGTACCTTGATAAGTGTTGCAGTACAGCACATGGGAGGAAACATTTTCTTCCAACCTCTGCGGACAATTAGTTGATGCCCTAAAACCTGGCATTTGATTGGGGTTATCTGCCAGGCATAGCCACAATCATCATTATCAGAGATTCTTTTAGGAATACAACAGTCTTATCACATCTCTGATTACGATAAGGAACAGTAAAGCATTCACTAACCTCTGTGGTAATCGAGATGAATTAGATTTCAGTAATAAGATCTTGATAAAGGAACATGTTCTCCTAGCCCAAATCACTCAAAAATATGTAGACTCTACTAACTAATTATCTTCGATTTTCAGGAGATTATTTTCCTGGGAATCTGTCAACAGCAATTTTATTTTAGATGTGGTCCTAACTTCTCAGACACAGTACATAATTTCCAGATGTTTAGGAAATGCCTGGAGGACGGTCTTTTTTACATGATGTGTCCTCCCTCACTCTTAACTAATTGTTACAAGCATGGAAAATATCTATTTTGCCATGGTGTTGAACTTTACAGATCTTTTCATTTGAGAGATCAGAAACAATCCAAATAAACTTCTTATCACCTGGCTCCCTCACATCACTTTTTGCAGTGGAATTATATAAAATTATAATTTCCATTTTGAAAATAAAAATGGAAAATAATGGTTCAACAGTGACGTAGATGGACCCTTAATTAGTGATCTGTGCTTGCCTAAAACACAGCTGATTTGATTTTTCTGAGTTTCTCCTCCTAAAATTGGCAGGCTATCCTGGATAGACCTTAGGAGGGGGGGAAGCAAGGAGGATTGGCTTTCCAACCCGGCAGCATCCCCTACTGTTGCTTTCAAAAATGGCCATAATTCACTGCCATGCTCAGACAGGAGGGCAGGGCAGCTCCAGGGCTCGACAGCGGACCTGGAGGGGCAGCAGTGAGGAAATGGAAAGACGTAGTGTCACCATGGGACTCACAGGCGACGCTTTAAGAGAAAGCTATTGCCCAATTAATTCAAAATAGTGTATATTTCAGTACCCTAAAAATATCAGTGACTGGAGTAGCAATTTTCTAAGGAGCCTTGACCACAAGAGACACTTGCTAATTTAAAACAGACTGTCTTGAGCTGTTGTGGTTTCTCCCAGTGAGCCCTATTCCCTCACAGAACATATGCACACGTTTCTCTTAGTTATGTGACAGCTGTCAGCCCCAAATTGGCTTCCAGGTGTTCATAGAAAAATGAGTGTTTGAGTGTACTTCTGGGTTTTTTTGTTTTGTTTTGTTTTGTCTTGCAAATACCTGTATGCGTACTCATAAATTTGGAGCATTTCTAGATGCCATAATACTGAAATTTACACTCATGAAATCCTTTTCTCCCAAAGGGAACCTGTGAGCACTACTTTCAATATATCTTTCTAGGGGTATTGAATTTTTTCTTTATGTATGAACAAAAGTTTGCAAAAAATATATACACAGATAGAGGCAGGAGCCTGAATATACATCTACTGATTTCTCTGCATCCTTCTTTCTTTATCTATTAAATTGGGTTAACAGTACTTCTGCACATCCCAGGAGTGTTGTGAAAGCTTACTCATTAAAGTTTGTATAGTATTTTGAGATCCTTGATGGCAGATGCTACACAAGTGAAGAAACATATCACTTGATAGGTACAAATGGCAACTTACTCACAGCCTCAACAGTGTTCACTAGGGGAGTAACTGAAGGATATCAAATGCTGCAGGCTCAAATGAAAACAAGCTCATGAAAATAAACGATTTACTAGAGGCTTCCAAGCACCCTGCTTCTTACAGATGAGATGAAGAGTTCATCCCCTTCTCTGCTTGACAACAGAGAACAAACCATAGCACTGCACATCACTAACAGTGGTAGTAGCATTATTCTCTGTTGGAGAATTTCACTTTATTGTAAAGCCCCATTAACTGATGAATTGAGGTCAGAATGGTTCATCTTATCACTGTGAATACAGAAAAAACTTGGTCCAAACATGGAAATCCAAGTGACTTTCATCATGAAAAAAAGGCTCAGGGACAGAGGGATAGTGACACCTATGAGTATTGCCTTATAAGAATGTATTTTTTCAACCTTTTAGCTAGTGTAATCAAAGAAAAAGCTTGCAGAGAAAAGAAGAAATAAAACAAGCCCCACCCAACTCTTCCATATGGGGAAAGGATCCACTTGTATTTCTGTGTAATCTACAGAAGGAAAGGTGTTTCTGCATCTTCAGCAGAAATGTGAAGAGCAACCGATCTGAACTCTTCCTTAATTTTGACGGTTTATACTGACATAGTTATATAAGCCCCTTTTGTACATAACTCCTTAGAGCAGCAAAGTCTCTAGAAGATTCATGAGCCTTAGTGCTTCTCAATTTCTGGAATTAAAAACTTTTTATGAGATAGGACTTTCTGATTCCATCAAATCTCTTCAAATTTTCTGTGCTTACAAACTTGACGCCTAGTCTGTGCAAAGTGACCCAATTTGCCTCTTGAAAAAAGTCTGATAATGAAATTTTTAACACTCATTACAGCTGGACTAGAACTAATTCAATCACATTGTAACAGACCAGGTATCTTACGTCTCAACCCAAGCAGTAGTTTTATCTATGTAACTAGAAAAGAATAGGGGAAAGTATTTTAAACCAGAACAGAACATAGAAATGTTAGAATCAGTTTTTCTTTTACTCTGAACCAACTTGTCAAAATCCAGTACAGCTTTGTAACCTCAGCTGTTCTACAACTTGAATCACTCTTAATCCTGAGCACCACTGCAGTTACCCAAGAGGGAAATACCATTGTACAGCTTAAATAAGGGTGCTGGTCTCAAAGCCCAATCCAAAATCCTTTTGAATCTGTGGCAACTTTTTAAATAGATTTGAACCAGAACTTTAGCTTTTAACCAATTTGCTACACTGATGGAGTTTCAGAAGACAAAATGACAGATAAGAGGTGTGGCTTATTTCCTAGGCGCCTGCTACTCCTAGTGATTTCTCAGACCAGACTGAATGAATGCTTTCCGTATGTTTCTTACCCAAAATGCAAGCTGTCTTAATGATATTATTCCCACAAAGCTGGCATAAATGATTTGTAGAGAAAAGAAAGTAATCTTGAAAACTGAGGAGGAAGATAGCATTCACTTTCACTTTAGACCCTGATGTTAATATTTTTTACCTTTTCACAATTCATGATCAAGCAACTTATTCCTTTCTAGTCCTTTCTTTAAAGGAAATTAATTATTCTCATTATTAACCAAAGGGTTTTCTTCTAATTAAAAGAAATTATAGGGCATTCACCAGTGGCATTATTCTAGTCAATAAACTAATTATGGTTGTGACAAATGAAAGAAAAGCCATTCAACTGATCTAAATACCGTGATTTTAAAAAACATTAAGTATGCAATTTTCATATTTCTTGAAAAAGCAAAGTGGATCTTATATGCACTTTTAGCCACTGCTTATACTGTACAGAAAAAAATATTGAAATGAGCATACTGCCTCTGGGAATTTCTAGTTGCACTACCTACATTCACTTGGTGTATCCTTGTGATGTCATTTCGGTTGGAGCAGAAGAAGAGCACTGAACTTCCCTTTCTTATTTTTCTGCTGAAATTTCATGCCAGTTGAAATGAAGTCATTCCCAATAATAAAAGTGGAATTTTTTGCCTTCAAAATAACATTTAAAAAATTAATTCAAATTATATAAAGGCTTCATTGATTTCTCCCTAAAAAATACTGCTATCATCATCATCATTACAGCAATGAAAAATGTTTTTCGCAGCTTGGCAATGGGCTAAAAATGTTACATTAACTCTACATTACAAATAAAATTTTGAGAACTAGCATAATGTGGTGTTTTTCTGAAAACTAGATATAAAGTCACTAGACAAGACAGACTTCAGTTCAAAAGCAGGGACTTTACTTGCAATTTATTAGTTCTCTTGGTTTTTTGTACACTTTCAAGACACCTTTTTGACACAAGCTGAATATATGAGCACAGCTACACATTACATAAAAGCTTGTGACTTTCCTCAGCAGAATGCACCAGATGCCTACACACAGACTTCTAGTCTATTGCAACTTAGAGTAGAACTGGCGAATTGATGGGTTCATTGAATCACAGCATCAAAGAATGGCTTGGGTTAGAAAGAACTTCAAAGATCATCCAGTTCCAATTCTTTTGCCAAGGGGAGGGACACCTTTCACTAGACCACATTGCTCAGAGCTCCATCCAACCTGGACTTGAAATGCAAATTGAGGTTGGGGGTGAGGGGTGAGGTGGAGGATGCTTTTGTTTGGTAGACTTAAGTTTAAGTATTGCAGTGCAAATTCTGGCATATTGCATGCTGGTTCCTCTTGTTTTGAAGCCACTGTGACAGGGTTACAGGTGTTAACACCATCACATCCTCAAACTTGGGGACATAGAAATGTTTTGAAAAGGGATGGGATGAAACAAGAGAAGGAAAAATATTTAGTCTGGATTTTGAAGACCAATAACAAAAAACTTCATCATCATAATCCAAAGTATTCCAGCCATGCCACTACTATTTCTGCCTTCCTTTTGGATAGCTTGCCTCCCTCATGTCCCCATGAAAATCTTACAAAATCCAGCTGCATTGGAATGTATTTTGAGTTGATTTATACAATTAAACTGTGTCAGATAACAGCAATAATACATTAAACCATCATTAACATTCAATATCTATTTGATAATTTTTGTCTCAAAGCATAAATTCTGCATTTACTGTTGGGGCTTTCTGATAAAGATTTAGCATTCCATTTTGAATCAACCATTCAGCAAAGGGGATTAGGTGCTAAAGTTGCTAAAAGTTCAGGAAATCTGCTAGGTAACAAGCATTTCTAAAAATCTTTTGGGGTTTGTAGCACTCTCTTTGACCTACTTATTGACTCTTTGCAGCTACATAAAGTTTTGGATTGGAGAGGAACCTAGAACAATTGTTAGCTGAAGAAGACGCTGCCATTACTCCATTAAAAATGCAAACCAAAAGCCAAGTTTTTGCTGTGCCAGGCATCTCTTCCATTTTCTGGGTTATGTACAGGACCAATTTGGATGACAAGGTGGAGAAAAATAGATTGAGATCTAATTTACTTTCACCATTATGAGTAAAATGGCAATGTGGATCAGGCTCCATTATTTTCACACAAGAAAAGAATTAAGGGAAATAGGAGAAAAAGTTAAATTTTGGGCCTTCTTCACAATCATTCCACATTCACTTCACAACTACTGGGCCATCTTCACAACCACAGAGGCATGCCATCCGTGGCTGCTATGTGGCTGACCCTCAGCTCTGAGGGAAGACAAGAACAGCAGCACACATATTTACCTGGATGCTCCAGAAAATGGGGAGAAAAATACTTGTTTCTTTCCAGTCCACTTTCCTCCATCCATTTCATTTTCCCATTGTATTTGTCTTTCCTGCTCTATGGATTAATCCTTTTGAAATTTCTCCTATGCCCACTGAACTTTTAGCAGTGACCAAAGTGACTTTTCTGAAGTTGTTCACCATTGCTCACAATTTTCCCTTACACGGACCACTGTCTGCAATCTCAGGCTGGATTACTAGCCTTATTTATGAGGTAATGGCATACCATGTGGCCTTTGATATTAAGCAATTCCCTTGGAATGCCATCAGTGAATGTCTTTCTCCATATTTATTGAGTTTCTAGTTTTCCTGCTACCTTCAAGTCACAGCTCAATTCTGACCCTTTCTGTACCTCATCTCTCATCTGTTTTTCTGTTCCTTACCACTGTTTGCTCCACCTGTTAATCCTTAGTCTCTTCTTACTCACAATCTTTCCCATCTCGCTTTTTATACAGCCTCCCAGACTTTTGACAAAAGCCTGTCCTCTCAGTCCTCTGTAGTTACAGCTTTAAATCCTGTCTAATCTAGTTCCCACTGACAAGGCAGACCTCATCTTTGTCCTCACACAGTTGTCAGTCCTCTCCCTGTTGTGTCTCGATTTTCTCTCTCTTGACTTCAGGGGGGAAGTGCAGGGACCTCACATGCAGAGAAAGATTAACTGGGATTTACATGTCTAAATTCAGACATGCTTGTCAAAATACCCAGCCAGTTGAGACTTAACTTTGGAAGGAAACAAATTCCTTGACTGCCTCTGAATTAAACTGTGGGGCTTCTCAAGAGTTACAAGCTTTATGCCACTCAGATGAGTGGGTTTTCCACTAACTATGGGAAGATTCACATATTGGGTATTACTTTTGCCTTTCCTGCTCAAGCAACTTTGATCTAATTGACTTTCTGATAAGCAGCTGGCCAGATCACAAATTCCAGGTTGTAAGGATTCATTTTAAATAAAAAAATACTGGTTTCTCATTTTTATGTTTCATTTGGGGAGGGTAGTTTTTTTGTTTCTAAAATACCAGCAGGTGGAATAAATAGATTAAATTTTGTCTACTATCTCAGAGAATACAAAGCTACATCTCCCAGCCCTCAGAGGCTGCTCTAAAAGAATTTGTCTGTCATGAAGACATGAATGCTTGCCATCAGCAGTCAATCTGCTGTACAATTTAGGAAGGATGAAAATCTTGCCTGAACAAAGACTGAGAAAGCAAAGATAGAAGCTATTTTGAATAATGGTCCTTTTTGCAGTGCAGCCTCACACAAATTTAGAGCACCCAGCAGAGCTAGGCAGCCCCTTCTGCTACAGAGACAAAATGGAAGTGTTGGAGTAAAAGTGAGAAATACCCTATAGCTATGGCTTT
This sequence comes from Hirundo rustica, assembly GCF_015227805.2. Taxonomy (NCBI): domain Eukaryota; kingdom Metazoa; phylum Chordata; class Aves; order Passeriformes; family Hirundinidae; genus Hirundo; species Hirundo rustica. Next base: position 20,101,154 of record NC_053455.1, read on the forward strand.
ACTTGTACAATGCCAGTCTGTCTTTAAGCTATTTTATGTATATATTGCCCAGTTACCTGACCATCTTTGTAAATGGGAATTCCTATAGGTATCAGAGTGAATAGGGAACAGAGAAGGCTGTAATGGCAAAGTCTCTGCTGATGGTTTGAACCACTCTGCCAGAGTGCAGATGAGCAAATGAATGCACAGAGAGTATCTGTGACAAAAAAAAAAAAAAAAAAAAAAAAAAAAAGGTCCGTTTTCTGCTGACTATGCAAACTAGTAAGAGCAAGGACTGGGGTGAAATGGCAAAAGCAAATTAGAGTGCAAAGGTTAAGAAAAGGAGCAAAGGAGCTTAAGCTCACACTTGAGTGTGGCCAGATGGGTGTGAAGAAATGACACAATCTGAAAGACAGCGCAGTGAAAATGTCCTGGCTGCTCAGGAGCATCATTATTTGTATCACACTCCCACCCAGAGGCTTCACATGAATACCAGGGTCCCATTGTGCTACATATTGCACAAACACGGCAAAAGTCCAAAGTCATAATCACAGGAATAAGCAGAGAAAAAGCATCAGCACAGCAACATGTAGGAGGCAGAGCTTGAATGCACAGGGAGCAAAGTGAAAAGGTTTCATGCCAGAATGACTCTGGGTTTGCTACAAAGGATCATGAACCTCTCAATGAACTTGCAGCCCAGTGAGTTCCTTGTACTCCCAGGTGCTGTAATGAATGTTCCACACAGAGATAATTAACCCTCCTCACCAGAAAGCTCTGCAGTGCTAATGCTTTTCAGCACAATCTGTCCATGACACCATGGTGGAGTGCAGAGCCAGCTTTATTATTTCAGTTTGTTCTGCTCCTTTTTACTGCTACTGCTCTCTAAGGCTAATTGTACTCCCTGTGCTGATGCACAGTAATATCTATACATAGACCTCACTGTATGGATTATTTCTTTTCTTTTTTTCTTCCCCCCCCCCCCCTTTTTAATCAATAAGAAGTTAAAATGTCATGCAGCTTTCTCAATAAAATGCCAGGAGTCATCCAATGAAGTGGGAAAGGGCAAGAGTAAAGCAGCAAACCCTTGACCCTCTCTGACTCAGCCCACTCTGCTTTTGGGCTAGAAGAGGATTCAAAGTAGATGAAGAAAAAGACCAAGATTGTTCAAATGCAAGCCTTTTCCTTGTGAAAGGTGTATAGCAAATGACAGCAAATACCATGGCCCAGGTTTCTGTATCTTAGTCTGCTTCTAGACCAAAGTCCAAGGCCCAGCTAAATGCCTAGGCCATTCTTTCTTCAGACTACTAAGTACATATTACTTCAGAGCTATTTGGGAGAACAGATCAGTGGGAGTCTCATCAGGGGTTTGGAGATATATCCTTTTTGGGGTGGGCTTCAACCAAAGTGACTGCATCCATATCAGGAGCAGCACACACATCTGATCTTTCCCTACCCCAAACATTTTTGTAACCAGGGGTATAAGAGGAGCAGAAAGAACAAGACAAATCCCTTGTAAATGCCTACCTATTTCAGTAGCTAAGTGAAACCCCAGTTTTGGGTTTAAAGTGGAGTGTCATGTTCATCACATGCTAATATAAGTATTCTGCTGGTTCAGCTATCTTCTCACATTAGACTTCATGGATGGACTCATGATTTATGAGATAAAGAGAACCAGTGGTGCCTCTCAAGATTCAGGGCCATCAGAGGGACTGAACCCTGAAGTCACCGTGTCCACAGCATCCCATAACCAGCTGAGGAGAGGACAAATGTATGACTTTTATCATCTTGTTAAATGGGAGGAGCTCTGTCTTCAACAGCAGCCTGTCCATGTGGCTGCTCACTGCACTTGTTCTGCATGGGGTCACCATGTCTCAGACATGACATCCTACCAATCTGCAGCTCCAGTCTCCAATTTTCTGCAGATCAGTTTCTCAGGGGTCCACAAACAAGCACAAACAAAACCAAGTTCACATGCCAGAGCACAAGTTCAAAAATGTAAAGATTATGACAGAAGCACTTCAGCACTGAGAACACTTAGCCAATTAGGTCAGGAAAAATTGTCTCTCTTATTAGGTGCACTGCAAGAAATTTATCCCAGTCTCTAACAAAACTGTCATTAGAATCTGATGAAAGCCAAGTGTACTGTCAGATCATTCCACGTTGATGTCCATTACAGTATGCTTCCAAGACAACCATTTAACACTGCTCACCCTTAGCAAGTATCTTTGAGTTATATTTTAATTTCATTTTGTGAGTAAGAAGATTGCATTTCAACAGGGATTGGTAACATATTCATGGTAATAAGCAGTGAAGAGTTAAATCAGATTATTAATTTCACGCTGAAATCAACCTATGCTGTAAAACAATCACATTTGCTCTCTTTTGGATGCTCTTACTTCTTCCCTTGCTTTGGAACAGTTAATACTTAACTTGAACAAATCTCTGCTTGTTTGGAAGTTTAGATTTGAGGAATAGACCAAGACAGATGGTTTCTTTCTCTGTAAGCTATTGATTAATGGATTGTACTAAATGGTGTGACATGCCCTTTAAATGGAATTTACAAGTAATATATTGTATGGCAACTGCATTATTAATGATTTTGATACCTGGTATTTGTGTCTTCCTAATCTGAATTCTTCTTATTTATCCTGGTGAAGGTAGAGGGCAAAAGCTGGTTTCTTCCTCCTTGCTGCCTTTTGTTCTCAGTCATATATATTCCTAGGTTTATTCCTCTTATTCACATTACATCTGGCCTGACAATTTTCCTAACTGTATGCAAGCACAAGAAGGAAAAAAATCTTCTCCTGCAAGAAAATTGCCAAAGCCTCTAGATAAATATATCTGTGTAAGAATTCAAAATGACTGGAGAGTTCACTCGTCATTATTAAAAGATGTCTACAGTCCCACATAAAAAAAAAAACAAACCAGGGAGAATCAATCTTGATTTTTGCTTGGGGTTTTTATTTAGTTAAAACTTTCTCTTCTTATTTTTCCTATCTTTGAGAGGCAGCCAGCAGTGCAAATGTGCTATTTTGTTTACCAAGAGGTAGACTTATATATGGAAGACTGAAATAAATGGCACAGGGAAATTAAAAGGCAATTAAAAAAGAAGGAAAACTTAAACAACAGTATGGTTCAGTTCTTATTATTCAGTCTTTTTAGAAGGAAATAATTTTGAACTCATGGAAACTGAGGGATAATTCACAGAAAATAAAGACATTGCAGAGAAAAATGCATTTGTCTTCACAAGCAAAAACATCAGGAAGATGTTTACTTCAAACCATTTCCTGAGCTGTCAGAAGAGAAAATATGGTATCAACCTGATAAGTCAAACAACAAAGAATCATAAGAGTCTGATTGACCTGCTGAGGAAACTTCTTAGTAAAGTAACTTGCAAAAGCAGAAGTGGCACAGCCTACTCATTAAGGTATTTTGCTGTCGCCATTAAAACCAAGGACCTGGCTTGCAACAGGTAATCATGCCTAGCAGCTTTATGGAATGCTGAATATCAAATATTGAAATCTGTCTTAGCTTCAACAGCTTGGAATGATCCAAGGAAAGACAAATTAGAGCTGTCACTCGAAATGTGAATCCAAATAAACATGATATGACAAGGACTGGAAGTAATTGAAAGTCGGAAGTGCCACTTGGGAAAATTGAACTTGTAAAAATAATTTACTTATTTCAGAATGAACATTCTAGCTTCCAAAATGAGAGAATGGGAAGTAAAATCCATAAACAATTACCTGGAAAAATTAAAACATTCAGAGTTGCAATTTTCCAGGAAGTCCCAGACTCTCACTGGGGCATAGTCTAAGTTCACCTCCATTTCCAATGCTGGACCTAGGGAACAGATTGGGAACCATGTGGGCACAAACTCTGGGAGGAGCATCCAGAGATAAGACACCAAGCTCAGAAGTCAGGGATCTTTCATGTTCACCTCTGCAGCAGGAATCTAGCAAGCCTGATCCCTTGAGCCAGTCCAAAGTGGTAAATTTGTCTCAGAATGGAAGATGCTTGAAGCTCAGGCTCTGGATTGATGCCTTAAGTTTTAGCTTTCATATTTTTCAGATTCTGTACTGACTTAGTGTGCGACTCTGAATTTCATATTAAGTGTTGGCAAGTTCTCTTCACAGGGTAGTTAGACAAAACAATCCTTTTCCAGCTTTTCCAAGGACACCGTTACAGCCTCAGGCCCAAAAGCAAAAACAATGGAGAATTGAAGAGACCAAACAATGAGGATGGGACTTCATAACCTGAAGTTGTAATTGGACAATTAACCCCAATATGTAAATGCACCAAAACTTCTAAAACTGTGAAAACTCATGACCGGTCATCCATCATGGATGTCCATCTTGGGTCCATCTTGGCCAGGCTCTTGTACTGCCCAAGGTGTATCCTTTCAAGGCCTTTTAATAAATACCTACTTTATTCCTTTAACTCTGTCTAGCCTCTGTTCTAGGTCAGCCTCTCTAGGAATCAGGATGAGGAAGCCAGACAAGTTAAACTTTTTTATTGAAAATAAAATTCCACTCCTACCATGCAAAAAAATTAAAGTTAGCTTTTTTTTTTTTTTTCCCCCCCCAGATTAAAATAGCCAGTGTTATTGAACAACAGATTGGTCCAACAGAGAAAGAAAGAGAAGTAATTACCATTGGAGACAGGCAGGTGTAAAAGTGTGGGTGTACTTTCTGCTGAGCATGTCAGTACACAAACTTAAACCCTATGTAATAATCATATTGTTCTACCCTGTGCCGTGGTGTGATATACAAAATCGCAGTATTTCAAAAGACCACTATAAGAAGAACAAATATTGAATAGGACTGTAAAAGTTTTGAGAAATGAAGTAAAAATAGATACAATTCAATATTCATCAAAGTAATTTCAGGGACAATTGCTGTATTCCAAGAATGAATACTACTTATAAGCATATAATTCATCTAGGGAGAATTTTTTTAATCTTTACTGTCTCAGAAAAACTCATCTGAACTACATCTTTTAAAAATTAAACCAGAGAAGGGAGCTTTTTCTCCACCAGTTCTTTAGTCTCCAAGCAGTGTTTGAACAGTCCACTGAAGACACTGGAAACATTTTCATGAACTGTGAAACTCTTCACATCTTGCAGCACTGAAAGTAAACAAGAATGATAGGGAAAAAGATGGGTTTTTAAGCCTAAACCTCTTCTCAGGTGTTTTCATTCCAAAATTGAATTTTCTTGAATCCATTTATTGAGTGGAATGCATTGAATTTCCTTAAACTAGAGATTATTGTGGCCTTTGTTTTTGCACCATTAAGCAAGTTTGTTTTTCTGTTTAACATCAGGGTTTGCATCACTTTCAATAGCTTGGTACAGGTCTTCCAGCTCAGTGTCAGACCTTCTGAGATGCAAGCTGTGCTTAGGTGCACAAAACTTCATCTCTCACATATATATAGCTTCAAAATGAAGTGTTACTCACAAAGCAACAATGTACATTGGAGAAGATTCCCATTATGAAAGAAAGTTAATGTGTTTGTAGACTCCATAAGAACTCATCTGATATGTAAGCCCAGTCTATACAGAAATTGACCCAAATTCTACTTCACGTTTTAAAATTTGGTTATAATCTCTTTTCTAAGTTATATTAATTGATTGCTTTTTACAATGCTTATTTAGACCCCAATTAAAAAAAAAAAAAAAAAAAAAAAGTGTCTTAAGAGTCTTTCAGTAGATTTGAAGACAGTGAGTATCATAAGTTTTTTCTAAGAAAATAAACATGGTATTGTGGAATTTTCACATCATTAATAAAAATATAACACAAAACACCATGTCTAATTTAACAATGAAAAGAAACCATAATTTTAAAAAAGAAAAAAAAAAAAAAGAGGAAAAAATTTTAAAAAAGCCTTGCAAGAATCACCTATATATCTGAACAAATTTCTGAGCAGGAATTCTGTAACATTTTATCCACTTTTCTGCAGTTTTTTTTACAGTAAGCCATTATTTTGAATTGATTTCATTGACTTCTAAGTTAAAGATAAGTGGTAAAGTTGAAAACCCATTATTTCTTTTTCAACTGAAGTAATGGTACCAACTGAGGAACATGATAATTTTGTTCCAAAAGTATGCTCTTTCCTTATAATTCACAAGATTGTTATAACAGAAATTAAACTGACAAAGAAAAACATGGCAAAGAAATAAAGTAAATTTAATGATGGAATCACTTTCATAAAATGTGTAAACTATCAGGTGTATTTAATTACTTTTTCAAAGATAACAGAGCAAAGAAATGTATTTCATTTATTAACCTACCCAGTCCTATGTTTCAGGTTACTGCTTAGGAGATGCTAGTATATTTGTGTGTTGAGTTCAGAGCTAGCAAATGCCCATGAAGAAAAAAGAAAGAGTCTACTCTATCAAAAGTTTTCTCATTCGCTTATTAAAACAAAGTGAAAAGTCAAATTATTGTCTTCAAGAAACTAACTGAAAATATTTTTAATTCTCCTGATTTAACAGCATTGCAAGTTGAACTTACATGCAAATAAAACAAAATTAACTATATGTTTTCCTATAATAACTTGTTTTCATTCACCTACAAGTCACCTCTTTGACCCAAATTATTTCTTTCTGAAATTATTTTCTACACGCTCTCTAAAGATTTGCTTTTCAAGGAACAATACTTGTAAAGGAGAGCAGATTTTTTGAAGCTCACCCTACACAAAAACAAGAGTATAAATTCTACAAAACTATATACATAAACTCACATATATACTGTCAAAATACAAATATCAGAAGTTTGTGGATGCTTCACAGAAGAAATAATGGTGCCTAAAATTCAAATACCTATCTTTGGGCCTTCTGTGGGCAAACTCAATGTCTGCAAAAGCAGAAACCCCACCATCACCACATCAGTGATGAATGTGGTGCATGGTAACCACGGTTCTCATTGCCATGATGATTTAGTGGTGAAACACTTGCAGCTTTTCATATATTCCCAGCACTATTCCCACTAAACAGGTAGCTGTTGTTATGCCGCAGTAAGGCGTGGCCACGGTCAGCATCCTGGTGACAAGCTCTCCTGGTCTGTGAAGTGGCCGTGGCAACTGAACTACCTTTCCTACCTCCTACATTGCCAAAAAGAATTAGCAGAAAAAGATTTGCTGTTGTACTTTTTCCTTGATAACAATGTCGATTTTAAAAGGACTTAGGTCTGAAGAGAAAGCAGTCAGCACCTTATATTATAAGAATGTCCCATTTCTTTCAGCATCTCTAGAATGAAAAGTTGCCTCTCTGGAACTAATACACTTTTGTGTCTATTTGGAAAAAAAGAAAATCAAACAAAACACACCAATCAAAGTGAGGCAGAGACAGTAATCTTCTCTTTCATGGGACATATTAAAAAATGCATATATACATATGTGTATGTGTCTGTGTCAAGATAATAAAAATATATATTTCATCCCCTTTATGAATGGGAGAAAACTATGAGCAAGGATAATGCAGGAATGAGACAACAGACAAAAAGATGAGAGTTAAGAAAAATGCAAACCTGATAATCCCAAATACATGTTACTGGATTGTACCAAGCTCTATATTTAAGAAATGCCTGATTGCATTTAAAACTCAACTTGAGTCCCATCTACTTGAAGACCTGAGTGAAAAGATGTTTGGCCTTTCCTCCACTCCACCACAATGAACCCCTCTACATGCTGACTGCCCAGGCTCTGGCTTGTACTGACAGATAGCCAGCAAGTTACTACAACATCAACACCGTACACTGTACCAGCAGTGATGTGTCTGCAATGCCAATTTACTGGAGGAATCGCGATCCAACAAACCAGTCCAGAGCATTGTCCAGCCTTGTCAAAATACCTGCTACTCCCAGGGGTGCCTGAGACCTTTTGCTGGGGTGAAAATGGCCCCAAAGTGCTTAATAAGACAGGCTGTCCCCCTCCTTTGACTTTGAAAAGAAGGAGTGCTCTCCCTTTCCTCAGGAAGCAGGAGGTCAGGAAATATCTGCATTTAGATGGAAATAGTGCTAACACCAGCAGCAACTCATAATTAGGGATTATTATCCAGCAATATGGAATGATTGATACAGAGTTGAAGCTAGTGACTTTAGAGATGATTGGGTCATTTTGGCACCAGTTGTTTACTCTGTCTATAGACACGAAAATCTGTTTACCTTAACCACTGATATTCTTCATGATGCCTGATGGGTAGGAAAGAGAGTATAAACTGTGACACTGTAATACACTATGATATAGGCTGAGCACAGGGGAGATAAATGTTGAAACCGAAGAGAAAACTTGGCATTTGTTTAGGTAAGCAAGCTACAGCACAACTGAGGATAGGTTTGACTGTCTTTCAGGAATTTCTGCATCAGACTTGTGTGCCACATCTGAAACCTGTGAGGTTTGAACTGAATTTACTGTTTTCAATAGTTACAAGAACACTTTTTTCCATTCTATTTTTTTTTTTTTATTTGAAGCAAAGTTCAGAAAATGTTTGGAGACAAAAATGTGAAAGCAAAAACTATAAAAAACATTTCTGGGTGAAAATGTCTGAATATACCTAAATGAGGTGGTAAAGACTAACACATCTATAAGAAATCCAGTCTTTTGACCTGATTCAGTACAGAACAGGAGAATCTACTTGTACTTTTAAAGGCAACAAGCCTTAATCATCTACTTAATCTAAGCATGTTCTCACATGCTACCCTGAATGGAGGGGGGAAAATATCCTCCCTCTCTAAGTGCATTGCTGAACCAAATATTCAATAATGACCTTTGAGTCATTGCAAATGAGTCCTGAGTGAATGTTGAGTCAGCAGAGCTGCTGGGACTCCTGGGCCTGCTTCTTCATAATCAAGGCAAAAACAAGCAAAAATGAGCTCTTCTCTCTATGCCCTCAGAGGCAAGAGGTATCTCAGCAGTCTCACCTATGAACCCTTCATTGTTTAACATGTGCAACACACCCCCATTTGCTTTATACCCTGAGCTGAGGAAGATGCACGAGCTGGACACCTTCATCACTCCAGTAACAGGGATATAATCATAGGAGAGGATGCACCGGAGGGCTGGCCCCCGAGGGAGAAGGGAAGAAACAGGGAAGTATCAGGAGGCCATGCCTTATGCCATCTGTCATTACTGCAGCTGCCTCATGGAAGACAACCCTGTAACAGAACCCTACTAATTTCTTTTTAAAGTATCTCATTAGTCCCTCCCTTCCTGAACTGCCTCTCTATTAAAATGTGATAAATTAATTCTGCCATTCCCAGTTCCAGCCTGTCCTCTCACTGAAATGTAGATGAGTCATGCTGGCCAGGTCTCAAGATAGAGATAATTATGCAGGGGCCAGGGAAAGTATTTCATTTGCTGACTGCTGAGCTGCCGTATCAGTAGTGGAGATGGGATCTCCCATCCCTCCCTTTGCTCCAGGAAACTGGACAGTGAATAAGAGGGTATGGAAAATGAATGTTCACTCATGAAAATATTCTATACACGGGCTCTGCATAGCATGCTATTGTAACATACATCTGACTGACCAGGAGCAGAGAACTTGAGGGGTTTGATACTGGGACCAGATTTCAGCGCTGCGCAGGTCTTCCCTGTTCAGTTCCCAGCTGTGCAGCGCAGTAACCCCTGGGTGCAAGACAGTGTTTGTGAGTGCTTTCCAAAGGTGTACACACTGGTGTGAGCGCTCTCTTTGCCTCCCATGGGGGTGCCTGCCTGTGCCAGCTGTGCAGAAAGGACATGTGGAGGGCTGCAGCCAAGGCTCTGACCTTCCCCTCTGCTGTTACTGACTGCTTCTGAGAGGAAAACATCCCCCTGCTCTGTGTGCGGTATTTCTGACTTCCAGCACACACTCACACACAAGCGCACTCTGCTGACTCCCACTGGGCATTTCGTTTCTGGCAGGCAGTTTATGGGTCAGAGTGAATCTGAGAATTTGACTGATTTTTCTTTTAGCACATTGCCCTCCTAAACCTTGACAGGATCTCAGAGGCCCTGCTACTTTTCACAGCCAACTAAGTGATGCACTGATGTCTCGCCAGCTACATTTGAATTCAGCTTTGTGCAAGACAGAAGCATCTTCTAGATGCACTGGATTTTAACAGGGTAAGGATAGAAAAGCAAAAAGTTATGAGTAATCTGAGGGAAAAAAAAAAAAAAAAAAGACTCATTTTATCCACCCTAACCTTCATTAGCAAAAATAAAACAATCCTCTTCACCACCGTAATCACTGTCCTCCGTTCTTTTTCAGCACAAAGAATAACATGGTTTTATTTTTATTGTTCAAATTTATATGTTAGGTTTCATTTACATCAGAACAACAGCCACCCTCATATTTTCCACTTTTCTGCCGAGTAATAGTTGAGAGAAAATCAAATTAACAACAAATGTTGTATATGCTTGAATAATGTCCATTCTCCATACCTCCCACACTTAAAATGTTGCCCTTAAACAGAAGCAGACTCATTCTGTGCATGTATGCTGCCTGTAGCAGCCAGGGCCACTAGCAAGTGTTATACAGGATACCCAGAGAGAATCCCCAAGACTAGAGGCTGCCCAGGAAACCTGGACTTGTAGGAACTTTCTGGTAGAATTAATACTGAAATGTATAACCAAGTAATTGAAAAAAATCCACAAGATATTAAAAAAACCCAAACCAACAATAGCACAGATGTACCCCTTCCTTTCTTATCTGTCCTAATTTTTTTTTTTTTAAATATTCTTTCATATACAAAGTGTTTTCAGGCTAACAGTGCATTAAACAAGAGGATCAGCATGGATCAGCACAGAGCAGAGGTGATGTCTCTGTGAGAGAACATGGTTCAAGTGGATGATTCACCATGTAGCAGAAAGAAACAGGAAGAAGAAATTGTGAAGGCAAATATCTCTGACCATCTCAAAGATGTCTCTTCACCTCTCTGTCCATCTTAATCCCTGCATTTAACATCCAGGCAACTGCTTTGGTGAGCAAAGGGTAATTCTGCACCCTACAGAGAATAACTACAGCTTGCCCAAGAGGTCAAGCTCTTCCAAACACCCACGATAGCTTTCCCACATCACACCCAAACTGGCTGTTTGCTGGGTGGCTGAACCAGGGTCACAGCACAGTTGACCTCATTGTTGCCATCTGTAGAAGCAAAGACATGGTTAGTGAATCTTAGGGAATGCAAGACACTGAATCAATGTCCTTGTGTCTCAGCAAATATAAAATACACAGTTGTGTAAAATATATGCAAAACTGAGAACAGAAAGGACATCATACATTCAGAAAAAGAAGGGGAAAGATATATCAGGTGGGAGGAGACTGCAATGACTAAGACAATTAATCTGATTTAGAGCCTTGAAGTTTGCCCTTAACCTGAGCACAATAGAGAAAAATTGTTCCATGGCTTACAAATTATTAACCTCTGGTATTCAGATTCAAAGTAGAAGCCATTGCTGGCAGTGATCTGCTGATTTCAAGATTTGAACACAGTTTCTACACTCTTCCAAGACAATACCCCAATCACTGGCTTTATCTCCATCTCCAAATCTCTTCTAGATGGTGTGAAATAGCCACTGGAGTGTAGAAGGGAAATCTCATTGTTTCAGTTTGCTAACTCCCCAGCTGCTGAGCTATCCATACTTTCTTTCTGGGTTTTCTTTCATATTGACTTTAAAGAATATGATACAAATAAGGCTTATCTATGAATACCTGGAGAATTCATTCATCTTTTTTGTGTATTTGCATGCTCTACACTGAATGTCATGTGTTCACATTTACCAGTAGAAAGTGAGGAAAGTGAGAGGTGACTCATTATGGCAAGGTATTCTCTAATTTGCACATGTTGAATTTTGAAAGGGGCTATGGACAGAGGTGTTAAAAGGGTGCTGACTTCTAAGAGCATTTTGGAAGTTTGCAATAAAGACCTGCTTTTTGATCTGTTCTTGAAATCTCTTTTCCTTTTTTGATAAAAGCAAAGTTGACTACCTATGACTACAGGTAGGTGTTTTGTGAATTTCCTGCTGCCTCTGTAAAAACTCTACAGATTAAGCCTCCAGACCTGTAATTTTAGATTCTCTCCACATATTAACATTCCTAAGTATATGGTAGGGCCCACTACTCATGTTTTCATTTAACAATTTCACTCTATAGCCTTATTAAAATGTTTTGCTTAAAAGACATGTACGCACAGCAAACTACAAAGTTTCATTTGTCTGTCTCAAGAAGATGAAGAGCCAAGAAAATTATGACAAAATATAACTCAGTACATCCACAGAGGCTGAATATTTTGAATCAGATTTCTGAGACAGAGGTGCCAACTCCTTTATTCAGAAGAGAAGCTCTGCACTACATTTGGGCTGTACATTTTGCTTTTAGCATCAGTTGCACAGAAAATATAATTGAAGAGGTGTGAAGCAAAATATTTTTGAATTAAACTTTTATAAGAAATTGGACCTAAGAATTTGAACATTGTTTCCTCCAGATACCACATGGTCAAGAATGTGTGTGCCCTGCATCTCTTCAGCTCTCCCTCCCTGCCTGTGCAAGAGACCTGTGATGTTGAGGTAGTATAAAGGGGCTGTATGAAACTTCTGCAAGCAGAAAATTCTCCAGTTCACAGGAAACGCCCTTTCAGTCCAGCATTCACAAACTGACTCTCGCCTTGGGAAAGGCAATATCTCAGGGCTAGTGGCTGTGACAGAGAGAAGACACACTACGCATTTTTGATGGCACAGAGGGTATTAAAGGATGTCAACCAAGCAGTGGAATTAGAGTAGCACAGGTGAGCAACATCTGAATTTGGGCTGGCCCTGCTCATAAAGGAAACATAAATGGGTTTATCAAAATTGTATTAAGATTACAGGGGGTGGGTGATGTCAGTATTCCTTGACGTGTTAATGGAAAGCGTTGTCTTTCCATTTTTTGCTCACAACTTCCATCAGCATTTATAAGCGATTCCATTTTTATCCTAAAATATTTTGACCAATATGATTACATCACTTCTCCCTCCATCTCTCCCTACATTTTCATGGAGTATGCTATCCTCAGGTGGGGATGAGAACAGAGAATAGGCAGAGAATAAAAGTACAGTTTAATTTAAAAATAAAATGTCTACTGCTATGTTGTATTCTGTAATACAACAGGGTGTATAGTCAAGGATTAGTAGAAATGAAGCATAGATCCTCAGGGAAAAAAAGAAAACCTTACAGGTGTATATGTTGGCATGTTTATATGTCTAATATATACATATGTATGAGTGCGTGCGTCCATTTATACTGTAAAGGAACAACTATCGTTTGCACTAATCACAGACATTTCAGGTAGAGGTCCAACCTGTGACCAACCCTACGCCTGGACAGGCTTCAGATATGACCACCTTGAGAAATTACCACTGCCACAACCAGTAACATATTTTTCCAATTAGTTTCAGGGAGGAAATGAGACATTTTTCTTTGTTAATGCCTCTCTCTCTTCCTCTGCTTGCCCATCCATTTTATGCTTCCTGATGGTGCTCAGGAGGCTGTGAGGTTCCCTCCAGCACACTTCCTGCTTCCACCCAGCAGGAATAAACTGTTAGCGCTTTGTTTGAAATGATTCCTGAGAAGTCTGATTCTTCTCACCAAAATGTGAATAATTGTAGCATTTGACTCATAGCTTCCTCCTCAGGGATCCTTCTGAGTTAAATAGTTATTGAATTTACCCTAACAGAGATTGCCAAAGAAAACTTTATTTGAAGGACAGAGGGGGGAACAAACTGTTTGCAGAACTGAAAGAAGTTTGAAATACTATAAAGGGAGAGAAAAAGTCCCATAATGGAAGGTGGAAATCTAGGACAGACAAATCAGGCCATAAAATGTAAGATCAACACAGCAGTGGGAAGCAGGAAAGCATATCCTGGGCCAAACATACCAATGGAGACTATTACACACAGTGACCTCAGATGTCATATACAACATGCATCTGCAAACCTCTCATATTCCAAAGTCCCACATTACACCAAGCTCGATAAGTCCATGCTGGAAATGAAGAGGCCTAGGTCAACAACGGTTAAGTGCTTAGTGTATGAATCTAAGATACAGATATCTTCAAACCCATGTATCCAGTCTTTAATCTCTAAACTAAGGCCACTGCTTTTCCTATTTTAAACACCAAGAATGTGATTCTAAGCAAGGAAAAAGTGGTCATCCTTATCAACATACCTGCTTAGTGTATGCCTTTTAATTGCACAACATCCAGTCCAGTGAAGAGGCAGAAAAGTATGGCAGAAACAACACAGCTCTAAGAAAGGGAGCTTAACTCTTTTTGGACCGATGAACCATGAAGTACTAACAAAGCTCATGAATAACAGTAACTGTTATTCAAGTGAAATGTTAATGAGCTCCATCCAAGACAGGTGACTTCAAACTTCCCAGTCACTTTAAAGTGCAAAGCTCAGATGTGATTTTCAAACCTTCTGGTTTCCATCTGAAAAAGATGAGCATAAGTACTTGAAAGAAACTTGCTTTCCAGGTGTTCTAGCAACAGTTGTCTGTAAAAGGTGTCAGAGCAAAAGCCTGCTTTCTGTTATATTTTTAGCTTAGCTGTGAAACTTGTAGGTGGTCCCCTACATGGATTAGTAGCGTCACACTTCAGCTTGCACATAAACTCTGTCACCTGCGAATAGTAATGACATGGTAGCAAAAGCCTAATAGAGGATCCCTTACAACTGAAATACCCTGTTCTGCTTTGTTCTATCCTATCCTATCCTATCCTATCCTATCCTATCCTATCCTATCCTATCCTATTTGGGTTTTCTTGTTTGGTTGGTTGTTTTGGTGGGGTTTTTGGTTTTGTTTTGTTTGCTTGTTGTTTTGTTGTTGTTGTTTTTCCAAAGTGAGCTGGTCAAATGATGGGAGATAACATACAGTCCTCTTATTACAAGGCACAAGAGGGAAGCACAAGACTTTCAGCTTTATCTCAGTTGCCCATCTTTCCAGGTGTTTCCTCACAGCCTCAAAATGTGTATATATGCAACACTGGGCTGTAAGATTTTTTTCTGCTTATGCAGGACTACTGTGATTCTGATACATGTTACCATGTTAGCCACAAAAAGCACCAACTAAGCTGTTTCAAATTTGCTTCACCACAGAATCTGAACAGCTCACAAACTGATTAAGTACATAACCTCACATTCTTCTGGTGATGTAAAGAAATGTCACCCTGGAACTTAGACTAATGAGAGGAAAACAACGCACCATCAGACATAGGCCCTGTCACCTGCCCCATTGGACATACTCGAACATCAGAGCCCATTTGCAAGCACTCAAAAGAACCCTGACAACAACTATTGTCTCCATTGGCAGCCAGTTGTTTTTTTGTGGTGAGAACCAAGTCAGCGTTCTGGTCACCAGGAGAGCATGCTTTTCTCTCATGGCTTTTCAGAGTTCCAGACCATAACTTCAAGATAATATAGACTCCTCTACACTCACAAGTCATTCTCCTCTGTCACAAAGTCTCTGCAGACAAAGACTCCCATTTTCCCCTGAATTTTCTGCCCCAGCTGACACAGCTCATGAGAATTCACAGATTCTCTGAGAGGCAACAGAGAAAACATGGTGGTGGGGAGACCTACCCTTGCTGGCAGAATTCTGTGCAGTCTATACCCACCTTAAGGCACAGGGAAGGCAATGGAGGACTAGTAGATATGTGCTAGAGCTACTAGCCTGGGGGTACCTTGTGTCTTCACTGAAGAGTAACTAAATAGTAGGATTGCCAAATTGTCATCAAAGTGAAAACAGTGGCAAACATTGTAAGTGCTGATGAATTTTCTTTTCATGCTTTCCTGTGGTCTCTAGGTATTTTACTTACAGGGTCAAATCTTACCTCATTTTTCTGCATTCCCTTCTTCTGTTCACATTGTGTAGACTTTGAAAAACCTACACTATTGGCAATAGCTAGGATTGTCACTAGCGCAGTGAAACTCAGAAAAGACAAAAGGAAGTAGTAATGCTTTTACTGAGTGTGGAAATGTGGAGCTTTTACAGTCAAGCCCACGGAACATGAAATCTTTCTGGAGTTATTTCTTATCTTTCTACTGAATTGTAACCAAGGCGCAGATAACTAAAGAGCAGGACACTATAAGTAACAGAGTTCACAGTTCTGTTTGTGGCATATTTTGTCATTGTTTTAAAGGGATCTCTGCAAAGAGTTCTATTGGGTTCTATTGGTGTGTGGGAAACACCTGTGACAGTGGTCAGAAAAGGGAGGTCTTACTAAGAGAAGGAAGGGAGGTAGGGAAATGCTAGAACAGATTTTTACAGATAACAAAATCAAGATCAGGATCATACATGCTTTCAGAATTATTTCATTCCATACAAAGGTTATACTCCACACATAACCAGGCGCTTTCCACAAAATAGTCTCCCACGTTATCCCTTACAATTTGGATTTTCTCTCCCATGTTCATCTGGGAGAAAGAATGAGAGTGCCAAGGTGTGCAGAGGTAAAGAGATGGGTCTAGGCTGTGTTTATGGTGAGTTTAGAGAAACCACATGTTAAGGATCAACCTCTCACCTCCCATATATCCATGGACATGAAGAAGGAAACCTGAATGGGTGACCTCCTGAGCAATGCAGTGAAAACAGAAGGAAAGAGAGTCCATAACTGCTGTCCCCCAAAAACACAGCATTCTCATGCAGATCAACAGAAAATATGGAGTGCTTTTTCAGCAATGGACATTCAAAACCAGTCTCTATTCTATCCCAGAGCAATCATAACTATACACAAATTTATAAGAGCAGTCAAGCTACATCAGATGAAAGGTCACTCTGTGCTAATACCTTGGGAGGAGTATAAGAATGCAGCAAATGCGATTTCCTCAGTGCCTCTTGCAAGCTTTTTGTAATGTGAGACTGAGAGACCTCTTAAGCCAAATAGCATTTCGTGAATATGATGATTCTCAATGGACTCCTCTTGAAATAACTTATCCCATCTTATCTCAAACATACACAAACTTTCAGCCTGTGGCAAAGAGCTTTGTTCTCCAAGGATTTAAGACCCAACTCTGATCTGACATAGTTTTGTCATCTTTGCATGGAGTTCTCAGGAAATCACCTCTGGAAAATGCTGTGAGAAAGTCTTCAGAAAACAGACTCTAAAGATGAGACAGGGAAAATTACAAATCACCCCTCAACCAGGGACAGCAGGTAGCTCAGAAATTCAAGCAAAAAACCAAGAAAGTGGAAAGGTATAGAATTCTAAGGAAAAACCAGGAAAATGGCACTTCATCATCATAGACTTGAGGGATTGGCTTGAGGGAGCAGCAGAAATCAATATTTCCCCTCCTGACCTATGCCTGCTTTGTCAGAAAAGTCTCTTGGGGTACTTTACCAGGTGGCGATGAGCCTGCCAGCATTTTGCTTTGTAGTTCTCTAAATCCTCTCTCTCTCAGGTGTGTTATCTAATAAATATTTACTTTATACTTTAAAGTCTGCTTGCAGTGTCTTTTTGCAGACAACTAAGGTGCCAAAATGAAGCATCTCAATGAGAGAGGTTTGCACTGTTCAAAGTATAAGTAAGGCATTCAGAGATACATGCAGTACATTAGCAGATGAATGTGCAAGACCCAGGCTTTAGCGCTTCAGACTTCTAAATGAATAAAACCAGTATGTCTTCCTAATCCACAGTTTATACCCAGTATTTCTTCTTTGTTTGTTTTTACATACACTGTGCACAAATAAGAACCATATTCTTGGGCCACTACCAAGCCTGAAAAGAGGGATAAACAATTTTAAGGTCAAACTCTGTTTGTGGGGAGCCAATTCAGTACTCTGAGAATGAACACTACTTTCTCAAGGAAATAAAGAAGATGTAAGACACAAGGAAACTGTCAGTCTAACGTACAACATCATCAGATGGAAATATCTCAGTCATTTGGGATAAAACAGCACTGTCAGAGGATCAGTGTCTCCTACTCTGACAATAGATGCTTTGCCTTTTATATAGCAGCAGGAAATGATCATCCGTCTTGAATACATTAATGCCTTAGTCCATTCTCATTATCTCTTGACTCACAAAAAGATTAGAGTTCACTTCATGGTGAAAGCCCTAGTTAAGTGTCTGTGGGAGACAGATCCGTATAGGGCATGATGGCAGAGGCAGGGGAAGGAACTGTTTCATACGTCAGCAGGGGAATTATTTAGTCATGTATGGCTCACAAATGTGGTAAATGTTGCCATAGAAGTCTCTTTGAGATAATAATTAATCTTCTAAACACAAACATGTTCTCGTCTCACAAGAGAAAATACACCACTCACTGAAGAGCTCATGCTTACTCATAATTTTCCCCTTTATCACTCTTGTACATCATGTCTGCCCAAATTCTTTTGTAGCAGTAAACTTTAAACAAATATGCATGTATTGCAGATATCCCCATGTTCAGGAAGGATCTCAACAAGCTGTTAGCCATGGAGCACATGTGCCACGTAGGATAGGCATAAAAACATTTGCCAGTTTGTATCTGCCATCTTTCTTTCATGTAAATGTCCAAAAATTATTCTTGAAAACACACCTGGATAATCACTGTGTATAGTCAAGAGAGAAAACCCACAGAAACATTGAATGCTAGCCTGTCCACAAGCTTGAAAATGTTGTCACTGTCAGTAAGTCTTGGTAGTAATTCCAGCAATAAAAGAAAGAAAATCAACATTGTATTTAACAGGCTTTTGCCTTGTACAAAAGTACAGGACTGCAGATACTGTGCGTGGAGATATATGTGAGACAAGGCCTGCAAGCTCATGGCATCCCACCTGGGGTTTCTGGTTTTGATGGAAAGTAATGAGAGTTTGGCAGCTTTGGCCAAGTATTTAAGTGTTCTTATAATTGCCTCACAACCTCCCAGTCAATCTGCTACAAATGTGTGTCTGGAACAGCAGAGTCCCAGAGCTAAAGCAGCAGGGTTGATGTTAAGTCAAAATTGACTTTCACAGCTTCTGGCTATAGTGACCCTCATTCTTGCAGCCAAAACTCAATACCCTACCAATAAAAAGTACTAAAATTTATCTTCAAACTGATAATACAAACTGAGGAGTAAATACCAACACAATAAACCCTAGGATCATTAAAGCACACAAGAACATCCTTGACACACCCCATGTACTTCAGCTAGTGATCTTGTAGTGGTTTAAAACCAGCTGGGAAGTAAGCCCCAGGTAAGATACTCCCCTCCACCCCTCTCTGGTGAGAAGGATGAAGGCAGAGACTATAGATTGGGATAAAAATTTACTGAAAGCAAACAGCAACAGAGAATAAGGAACACACAGTAACAGCAACAATATTAATACCAAAAGCATGCAAAAGAGAAAGTGCTTTACACACAAAAGCTGTTCATCACCTCAACTTATTTCTTCCTGGCCACTGAGACAAAAACAAAATGGCAATGTTCCTGCAGCTCAGCAGTGACACACCATTATTCCCGAGACAAAGACGAGAGCGGATGCTCTCCATAGCTAGTGCCACATGGTCTCCTGAGACAAAGACAAGATGGTGATGATGACAAGATTCCCCAACCCCAGGCCTAAGACAATGAAAAACAATGATGGATAAACCCCCAAAAGGCCAGATCATCCATGTTGCATCTCTCACTTTCCAGACAGCTGGGCCTGGCTGTGGTTAGCAGTACTTCGCCTGGCTTGGCTCCTTTCTGCTGGGCTTGGGCTGGGCTGGTTCACAACCCAGTACCAATGATCTGCTTAGAAGAAGTTTTCTTCAGACATCCAGTTGCCTGAATACGCCTGAATGGCAGGAAGCATTGTGAGCTAACCCACCACCATGAATTTGTGACCCTGCTTTGACTGGGGCTGCGTTTAACAGGCCCTCTATCCCAATGGTTTCTAATACACTCATCACTGTGACACGGAGCACATTTTTTGCTTCCTCCATTGTTGTGCAGGGGATACATTCCCTGTATGAAAGCCCTGATGACATTTATGGTTTTGCACTGAGTGGAATAAGCAGGCGCATTATTAAACAGATCCCATTCAGAACATAAGAAAAGAGGAAATCTAACTGTCTCCTCCAACAGCATTCAGCTTTCTGGGGGTTTCTTTCTTTCTTCCAAACCTAAGCTGAGGTACACACAGCTACTTGAGGCCTATAATACAAATGGTTTGCACATAATGACCCAGTCTCTTCCTTTTCCATTTTTGGACCAAGTGCAGGTCCCAGTGAATGCTGTATCCCACTTCCTGTGGAATAGTGTGGCATCACAAATCACAACTTTCCCCATCCCAGTCTAAACTGTCTTGTAGGCTGTTGGCAACAGAAATAAGAATCGTAGGGCTCTTTACATAATTTCTCACAATGTCAATGAAATGTTAAGAGACTAAAATAGTATTGGAGTATTCTTTTCCATCTGTGCTGGAAGCCTATATATTCTCTTGATGTATTAACAATGGAACATGAGGATACTAAAGAAATCCATTAATCACAATTGTCAAAATGAAGTTGCTTTCAGGCAATGAAATGGAAGATCACGAAAAGCAGCCAAATTACTTAGGACAAAAGAAAATGTACCCAAAACTTTTTCCCAAACCAACTGAGCAACACAAAGGGCTGTGGTAGGTTTGCAGACACTAGCAACAGGGAAGGTGCATTAGGGCTTCCACACATCATGGCTACCTTAGCTCCAGCAGGATTGCTCTCTACACGAGTAGAGAAAGCCCTGTTTTAAATGGGGCAAGCAATGGGTCTGCTGTAGCAGCTTCCTTTGGGGAAATTATTTCACAATTCCAGTAAATCTTGCCATTAAAGACTGCTTTCTGACCAGCATGGTGACTTCTCACTGGCCTTGATCTTCACGAACACAAGCAAGTTCACTTACCTTTTTTTCATTCTTCTCATATACAAATCACTTGCAAAAACAAGCAGAGGTTGTAAAATTCTTATAGGAAGGGGTTTGGAGTTGGAATCTTTGGTCTCTTTAATCCCACAAAAATTGAGAAATTATTTCTTTTTGCCTGCCCTCACTCCAACATCTTTGCCTTTAAAGTCCATCAAATCTGTCACATTTTATTCTCATTTTCTCAGTGATGTCACTGTCATCAGCCTTTTACTTCTTTATCCTGTTAGTACCTACACAGCTTGGCTTTAATATTATTTTTTTTATTAATTTGTAATTCTCTGGCCCTTTGAATAGCATAATTTTTTTTCTTATAGAGTTATTTCCTTGTAAGATCATAAACTTTAATCTCCCTCAGTGTATGTACATAATCCAATATGACACAGATAGATAGCATCCCAAGTTAACACCTCCCTAGGGACCTCTCATGTAGTTATCCTCTTTGAATGTATTGATTTTAAATATCTTCCTTGGGTACCGCCTCTCATTATTTGTGCCTTCCTGGGGGTGATCATTTTTTTTATTAAAAAATAACTAACATTATTAGTGCAGACAATAAAATTGGACTTTTAAAGAAAATTAATGCAACCAAATTGTTGTGGCTATAATTTGTTTTTGTCTGGGTGTCACATGCCTGTCTCATTCCCTCTTTATTCCAGAAGGGCAAAAGTAAACAGCAGCAAGAAAACAAGATAGTCTAGCTGTGTCTGGTACCAGAGCCTTTGCATCTCAGGATCTGTGCCTTTCTTCTCTTGACTTGTTAAAAATATAGAAGACAATATAATTTGCCTTGGTTTCCCATAAGAACCCCATAAGAATCTGATTTTATCTATGTTCTATTACTTCCTGTCTTTCAGTCTTCCTCTGCACCCAAGGAATGTGTTTTGTTCACCCTAGTCAAGTTAGACCCAGAGTGTCAGCTGAAGGGGGGAAATAGCAGTGACCACCACCTACTTGGAAAGACATATCTGAGCTTTAACTTAAAGTTGTCAACAAACATAACAGCTTTTATATAATTTTGCAACTCTTCCTCTTGTGAATTTCTCTGTTATTCTGTTCTGATTTTTTATTTACTCCTTTCAGTGAAATTGGAAATGGCTTTAAAAAAAAGTCTATTTGATGTTTTGTGCTGTTGAAACAGGAGAACAGATGGTAGCAGAAACTAACAGGACACCTCTACAGACAGTTCTGAAAAAAGGGCAAAAAGTGTCGTTTAAACCACCAGTATTAACAGGGAAAAAAGAAAAAAAAAAAAAAAAAAAAAAAAAAAAAAGAAAAAAAAAGAGAGAGAGAGAGAGAAAGGAAAGAGAAAAAGAAAAGAGAAAAGAGAAAAAGATTTACTATAATCTGTCTCTAAAATAAGCTTTTCTCCATAGAAGCATATGTTTGTATTGTATTACCACTAATTTCATGGTGGGAAAAGTTAAATTATCTCAGATCTGACACAGGCTAAAAGCAATATTTACCAGGGCTCAGCTGTCTTTTAGGAGCTTGTTCAGCTGCACTAAATAATATAATTAGGATCCTACACAGATTAGTTAATCCAACTAAATGTTTCAGTCCACTGAACTGTGCTGGAGTATAGCAGAGCAGAAGGGAAGGAGCCGTGCTGACCTCCATGACTGACTATTCACTATTGTCTTTAAAATTTTCTGCCTAATTTCTTGCTCTGTGGAATGCAGCTCAGAAATCTCTGACTCCAAGACAGATTTCTATTAGTTAAGTGCAGCAGGAAAACATTATCAGCAAATGAAAAAAATACCTGCTTTCTAAAAACAATAATTAAAAAATTACATTTGCACTACTTATAAGATGATCTTCCTGTATACCAGACTGCCATATTATCCTAAAGCTGCTTCTTCTTACACTTATTGCTGGTTACAAATATCATTTGAGACCTGAAAAACTTCTCATTACAATTTTCACCAAATCAAATAACTTCTTACTGGAATGTTTATTTCAAAGATTAAGCATTTTCTGACCAGCAGAAGAGTTGGATTATCTGTGTGTTAGCATCACAATTTTTCAGACACAAATTGTGAAGAGGCAACATCTCTGACCTTACATTGTGGAAAAACATACAGTCGCTGTGCATAAGAGAAAGAGTAGAAAAGAAAGTGCAAAAGCAACTCACTCTTTGTCTCTGTTATGAGGCCATAACAGAGAGTGGTATGAAGTATCATTGCACACAGACCTTTTCTATCCATTTCTTTTTTTTTTTCATTTTCTTTAATTTACACAGGAGAAGTTATTTTGCAGAATAAATTTAACCACACACAATGACACAGGCTGCTCTATTCACCTTCTTTTCCAGTCAATTTTTAATCTACATTCCTATTATCAATAAATACAACTAATTGCACCTGGCCAGAAGCAAATAATTATTTTTCAGCTTCTCAGATCACTTTCTTTAAACTTTACCAGCAGATACCCAAGGAAACAAACACACAACAGATAACATCCAAATTCAGAGAGAGGACTCATGAGCATGTAACCTCCAGGCATCTAATGATTTCCAGGTGCACATCACCAAGTGTCTCACCCTTAATTAATTAACCAGCTGGCCTGGTTTGTCAGGAGCACTACAACAGCACAGGCACATCTTGAAGGTGCGCTGAGTAGTTGAACTTCCAGTTCTATCTGAGATTAGAAAAAACAAGCAAACTGCTGCTACAAAAGTTTCTTACAAGTAGAGGCAAGCTGAAAATCCAATTACAAAAATCCAGTGTTTTCCATGAAAAGTACAGCAATAGTCTTGTTCAAAGTCAAATGTATGAGTTTTGTCTTATCTCAGTAATCAGATCAAGGAATATATAAATTACAATAGGAATAGCTGAATAGTCCTCAGGGTAAAAAAAAACATCCCCTGGCAGACAACTCACTTTTCTTCAGAATGTGATAAATGAGAACATTTTAGAGTATCTTCCTTATTCAGTTTGTTTGCTTTTTTTTAGCTTTAAAAGTAAACATCTCTATTTTTTTCATCATGATACAAGTTGAAGCCAGGAAGGAAATTAATACCACTTGTTAGAAATGTTAAATGTCAGAGATCAACCACTTGCAAAAAAGGAAAGTATTGCAAATCTCTCAAAAAAATGGTTTGATGATCCACTGGAGCATGGGAATCTGAAGTATAGTGAATGGAAAGCGCAATGAAAGTTTTTGGAGCAACCAGATCTACATCCACTACTCAACAGAGGATATGTTGTTAAGAATTATCACACACTGGATACCAGTGATTTACCCCAGCCACAAGTTAGAAACAATGCTGGACCAGTTATTAAATAAGTTTGCTTAATTGCAGTGGATGCAGCTGGGTAGAATCTGAAATCAACAAATTCAAACCAGTCATGTTTCATCATGTTTGAGACAACCAGAAAGCTTTGAAAATGAGAACTGGAAACATCTCTCACCCTTATCTCATTTAACCCTTCAGGGATTTATTATTTTTCATTACTAGTTAAGAAAACATCCAGGGATTTTGAGATAAAACATGTGACAACTGTTTTATGTTTTTACCAAAATAGAACCTTCAGCTGAGGCCTGGCTGTTCTGGTGTTCCTAGGGTGTTTACAGTTAAACAAATATACCTTATTTCTTCTGGTTTTTGTATTAAGCTGTACTGGAGTGGATCCCAGATGCAGTCCTAGTTCTTATTACAGAAGCAGTTCAACTGTTGGAGCGTTGCTGCAATCTCAACAGATCTTCTTTTAACTAAATCACATTTTGCTAAAGAATCATCCAGGAAGGAATATAGTCTTGCTTTTGAGGCATCAAGGAACAGAGAATCTACCACTGCTCTTGCTTAAGTTTTCTTACGCCTCAGATCTTTTGTTTATATGTTATTTGATTCGATTTTTTTCCCCCCAGCTTTAGTTTATAATTTTTGACAAATAATGTTTTTCTCCACTACATTAAAGAACTATTTACTACCAGGTATTTTCTTCTCAGGAAGGCACTTACCTGCTGCAATCGAGTCACTCCTTTAGAAAAACCTCTTAAGGCCCACAGTATAACATTTTTCTCTAGCACTTCAATTATGTTTTCAATGCTGTCCTTAAAATGTAGACACTTTGTCTAGACTCAATATTCTAGTACTGGCTCTCACTACACTGTGTACAGAGTAAATCTCTCTTTAATCCTACTTGTTACTCCTTCCTAAATTTCTGGGGATGAAGCATTTTTGCTGTTTGGTTTTATTTTCCCTGTAGGACGGTTCTGGTAGTCTCATGTCACATTGCTTTTCAGATCTAAACCCATGTCTTTTCCTGTGTCACTATTTTCCTGGAAACAGAGCCTGATTCTGTAATTGCTGCATGTATTCAGTTTTCTAGACAGAAGTCTCTGATTTTTTTAGGTTGAACTATTACCTCTTAAATGTTTAAATTTGAAATTGACAAGGATTTAGTATCTCCTGCTAGAAGATTGCAAAAAAATGCAAGTGGCTTCCATCTAGTACTGATCTTCCCACATCCCCACAGGAGATCATCTGTAGATGTAGGCTACAGATGGGATAGCAAAAAATAGTGTCCTATTATCCCTTTAACCTTGGAGTGAAAGCAAGGCAGAAGCAGAATTTCCTTTAATCCATAGGAATTAACTTCTCTCAACTGATTTCACAGCCCAAGAAATCAAAAAGAAAGAAGCAGGGAAAACAGGAACTGTGTTTCTTCTTGTGTCTCTCATTACCTCAAAACATTTTCTCATGAAGATTCTTCTCTATCAGAATGCTTCTGAATTAGTGGAGGGTT
The DNA here is from genome assembly GCF_015227805.2 of Hirundo rustica. Taxonomy (NCBI): domain Eukaryota; kingdom Metazoa; phylum Chordata; class Aves; order Passeriformes; family Hirundinidae; genus Hirundo; species Hirundo rustica. The sequence goes on from NC_053455.1 coordinate 20,126,736, forward strand.
CAAAAATTTATTTCAGTATCTCACACTTCGCATGTTTTCCTCAAAAGCTGAATCTGTATCCCATTTGCCCTCTCCTTTTGAGGGACCAGAAATCTGGATCTGTATTTTGCACTCAGTAGCAAAGAAAGGCTGCCTGTGACAGAAAAAAATGAAATATGAATTAGACAGACAATAACCGAAGGACATAAATTTACCCTCATCCCTTTAGAATGAGAATGTGTATATCTTCTATCAGTCATGGGACTCTGCAACTCAAAGGTGATCCTTAATGGTACTGGCTTGATCTTGAGATAATTTTGTATGAAAATTTTAATGCTTTTGAAAAAGGTCTCAATTAACAGTAGAGATTTTGTAACTCCTTCTACTGTAATAATTGTAAAAAAAAAATAAAAATGTAGAAACAAAAAAATAGTCTTTCGGTTTGCCAACTGCTTATCAAGGAGGAATTTTCAATATGATTTTGCTTTCAAAAGAGAGAAAATAAAACTGGCTGTTGTTTGGTAACTCCATTGTATAAAATGTGGGGTCCTGGTCTTAAGATTCATCATTCATCTTCAAGTCTTAATGGTAAGTCAGAAAGACCCCTTCAGTCTGGCATGCTACATGCAACCCTGGAAATTGATGCTGGTATACTCCCCTAAGAGTCAGGTCCTCTTCTTTTCTGAATAGAACCTTCCATAGTAAACATAGAAACTTCCAAAGTTTTTATTCTGAATTATCTACCATTATAGAATAACATAGGGAATATTTTAATTTGCTTTGTGGAGACCTATCATATATGTTGGTATTTTGGCAGTTTAATGTAGAACTATTGAAGGACTGAATTTGGAAAATATGGATGCAAGATTCAATTTCCTAGACTAACTTGAAAGGGTTTGAAGATTAAATTAAAGATACTTCCATAAAGTCACAAGGGATGGAAATCCAGGAGATCTTAGTCTGGTTTGATGTGGAATTGCTTGTTCAAACATTTATCTTTACTATTGCTAGAGAAAATAGCTCTGTCCCTAAGTAAAAGAGGTTTTCTTCAGTGATTTTGATTACTCTGTCTTGGCATCTCACTTTAAAATAAAAGCGTGTGGGCTTGGTTTACACCGGTCAATTCCCATTTCAGGTGCAAACAATTTCAGCTGATAAAATGGCCACTGTATTTCTGGAGAGAAAATATTTAGCTTCTGCTCTGCTGTAGTGCACATGATCAATGGTCTTGAAAATCTGGCAGGGAATTCCGTGAAAATGAGCACCCAAAACGGAACCATAAAATTTTAGTGCCCTTGTTTGTAACTCATCTTAAGTTTACCTGTGCCTTTCATTCTCCAACTACAAAACAATGTACTCAGATTGTCCATGACCTACACTCAGCTTGGCTAACTTATTATTAGAGGAAATAAGTTATTTTAATCTGAGATCCCAGAGAAATGTACTGACACCAAAACATTATTAGCCTGCCTCCTTGGGGAAACAGATGGTCATTTTCCTTTGAAGTTATACATGTTGTTTGCTATGTGTAATGGCACAGAAATTCAATGCATGCTCTACAAAACCTGGCAAATAACTGTGGAAGGACCACATTTCTAGACATCCTCCAGGCTGAACTTCATGATACTACACATAAATATCACAATGGAAAGGAGCTTATTGCCCACCTAACTATCAAATATATTTTGAACACTTGAGTTAGTTAGTACCTGTTCCAGTTTCTAGTCTACATCAGCTCCACTTAATCCAATCTTGGGCTATCTGTCTTCTTCAGAAGGTGTTCTGTGCTCTAATGACTATATAGAAAACTAAGGCTGCAATATATATCACAGAATGGATCAGGCTGGAAAGGACCAGAGTGGGTCATCTGGTCCAATCTCCCTGCTCAAGCCGCATCATCCTAGAGCACATGGCACAGGATTTTATCCAGAGGGCTTGTTTAGCTCCAGCGAGGAAGACTCCACAATCTCTGTAGGCAATCTGTTCCAGTGATGGGTCACCCACGCAATGGGCCGCAAGGAAGGGCACACTGCTGGCTCACAGACAGCTTATTGTTAAACAGCAACCCCAGAGCTGTTTCCCAGCAAGCTGGCCCCCAGCCTGTACCTGTGCGTGGGGTTTTTCTTCCCCAGGTGCAGGACCCTGCATTTGCCTTTGTTGAATTTCAGACAGTTCTTCTTTGCTCATTGCTTCAACCTGTAGAGGTCCTTCTGAAAGGCTGCACTGCACTCTGGGGTATCAGCCACTCCTCCCTCAAAGCAAAGCTGTGGTTTGCCTCATTCAAGTCATTGATGAACAAGTTAAACAGGACAGGGCTCAGTATTGAACCTTGGGGGACACCACTAGTGACAGGCCACTAACTACCCTGTGTCACTGATTCAGACTCTCAAATAAGAAAATTAATCTGAGAAAATCTCAATTTCTCCTCCATGCCCTGATCATCCAAATTTTTTGAAGTCCTCAAATCCTGCAGTGGGATTTTACATTGTTTTTTCAGGTTTGGGACTCAGCCCACAATCAATCCATAATAATTTTTAATGTCTTTTTCTAATATGCCTTCTTGTCTTCAGAGCCTGGCAAGTCCTGAAGAGACAGATCCCTGGCTTAGCCAGTAGGAGAAATTCACCTCATTATACCTTCACAGTAAAGTCTTAAAGACTTTTACTGATTTGAATAAAGCTATTTTCAATCCTGCCATCAAGGGACACTGCAAAACAGAAAGAATTTCTCTCAAAATGCTTTGTGGGGATATGTGCACATGTGCCTGCTTGTAAAGCTCTCTCAGCCCTGAGGAGGGGGAGGCAAACAGGAACTAAGCATTGATACCAGACAGCATAAAAAACATACATCAGATTTCAGGCAGATTGTATTTTCCTGTCTTGTTAAATCTCTGTTGGGGGAGAGAATGGAGATTTGTGCCTGAATTGTTTGCTTTCCTCCTTGTCATTACCCATATAAGAGTTTAAACTCTTCCCTTCTTAATCTGAGGTGACTTACAGAGGTTTCCTATCAAACACAGACACTATACAGCACTATATTAGATTATACACTTTGTCAGAAAATTGGCACTTTATATACTAAATGACAGCCTGTGCTCTGCAACCATGTTATCATTCTTGCTCTAAGATCTTGTCAGAGCCTATAAATTAAGTGGGATTTGGCCCTGGAGTTACATGAAAGGGAAGGCTGTAGGAAACAAGAGGATGCTGCCTCAACTCACAGGACTTATTTAAAGAAAAATTCTCTTCCATCTGACCCAGGGCTATCATCTCACCACAGGCTGCCTGTTTTAACCTATACATTACAGAATGAGCAGCAGCATTAGGATACCACCTCATGCTATTCCCTGATAACTTTATCTTGGGTGTCTCCATCTACATGGACTGCATCTCCTGTTGTGCTACTATGCTACCCAAATTAAAAGAGATGCTCTCCAAGTATGCACCAGGTCTGAAACAACAGCCTTGACTGCAGCTCAGCTCCACAAGGCAGTAGGTTACTCCTTTGAGAAGCTGGGACACTGTTGCTCAGAAACAGGGCTCAAATTATGCAGAAAAAGGAGAATACAGTGAGCCAGATCAACACTCTATCACATCCCCATGTATATTTTTACCCCAGAGAGGAGAACTGAGGAATCCTGGCACTGCGGCCCCTCGCTAGCCACTCCTAAGGAAGTGGAGAAAGCCCTTTGACACTGTCTGTAACTAGAAAGACTCAATCAGAAAAGGGACAAAAGAACAATGCTCTGATGCAATGTTCTTGGGACCTATAACTACTTTCATTTAGCAGTGAATATCTCACAGTAGTTGGGATAACTACTGAATATGATTTGGTCTGGCAGCCTCCCCAGAAGGAGAACTAAATGCTGTCTTCACACCTGCAAGTATGTTTACTTTAGGGTCAGGTAGCTGAACCATCTACAGAGTTCTTTGCTATTCTTAAAAAAGGACACATCCAATTTCAACGTAATTATTAGGCTTGCATGGTGCATTGGTTTCAGGGAGATAAGGTGCATGCAAACCACATGAATGATCACTGAAAACCCCAGTAGTGCTGTGCTCCTGAGTTGTTCAAGGACTCGAAGTATCAGTAGCTTTGCTGCAGAATGCAAGTGAGGCTATATTTGTGTGCAAAATAAAGGCAAAAGACACACAAATAAGTTATTAGGAGCACACAAGTCCTTCTTCAGGTCTGAAACAGAAGCAACAAGATTTTGAGCAAGCAAAGGAAGATTTTTTTTTTTTTTTTTTTTTTTCAAGTCTAAATGAAGTCAGTTTGGGTAAAAAACACCTTGTAGACAAGAGGCAGCGGGCTATCAGAACTCTCTGGTTTGGGGCTGTACACCCTGGGTTCAAGCCCAGCACACAGGGCAGTGCCAGCAGGCGGCTGCCCTTCGCCAAGGCAGAGCTGCTCCTCTCCTGGAATCCCCTGTCAGCGTGGATTCACGGGGCAGAACAGAGGTAAAGATGGCACAGAGTCCTCCTGCTCCGGGCCTCCTTGAATTCAGAGCCTTCCTGCCGCTGCCAGCCCGAAGGGAAAGCCGCAGCAGCGCAGCTGCCCTGCAAACGCATAGTGACAGTGCTCTCTGGCGGCGGCTGCAGCCCGCGCCCAGCGCCGCAGCCCGCACACAGCCGAGGATGCGCTCGACGCCCAGCCACTCTTCTCGGCGTCAGTACCAGCTGATGAAGTCTAGGAGCATAATCAAGTGTATAGGCAAGCATAGATATGCCTTTTAAAACCTATGGGAGACTTGGGCAGATAAAACTTCAATTAAAAATCTCGGCGTAGGAACAGAGCATATTTTTTAAAGCTTTGTAAAAAACAAGCTTTTCTGCTCTGTCATACTGGCACCTTGTTTGTTTGTTTGTTTTACTTGGAAATGGATGCCACAAGCTGAAAAGAAATGCTTTCCCACCTCTAAGTTAATGTCCATATACCAGTCTCACTAGCATGAAAATTCTTGGTACAGCATAATACAGAACAGGGACTCCCATAATGCCTGTAATCTGCAGATCTCCAGACACTTTATAAAGCCCTCTGATGAGGTTTAGAGTATCACAGTAAAGGAAATATTCATATATTTCCTTTCTATATTTTCCCATATATACTGGGACAGCTGCAGAGAGGCCAAGAGGTTTTTAAGTTGAAATATAGCAAGGAAGAGTTTTGTTTCTGCCTCCTACGGAAATTACAGACTTGCAGATACCAGAAGCCACGTGCCAGACTCAGATTTCCTCCTAACTAACAGTGTCATCAACTACAGGTCACAAAGGGTTTAGCAACACAAGATCACAGAATGGGGATCTTGTGTTGGAAGGGAAGGGATCTCTAGAGGTCATTTGGTTCAACCCCACTGCTGCTCAGGCAGGGCCACTTAGAGCTGGTTGCCCCAGGACTGTGCATTCTCATGTCAATGCTTCATCACCATACTGTAAAAAAGTATTTCCTGATGTTCAGATGGAACTTCCTCCTGTGTTTCAGTTTGTGCCCATTGCCTCTTGTCCTGTCAGGCATGTCCTTCCATGTTGTAATGTACACCGCCATTCCGCTTTTCATGGCACACAATGTGCCTTTTCTACATCCAAACCCATCTGTACTGGCCATTTGGATGCTTTAACCTAACACCCTACTGCTGCGTGCAGAAGCACTTGACCAACAGCCTGCTAGAGGGAGTACCTATCCTTCACACAGGGCTAGTATGTTTTATTTTGTTTATACAGGAGTCAGGCAAGCAAGAAGACTTTTCAACAACTTGGTGAAATGTTGTTGTGAAAGCTTTCTTTGCCAGTGGGATGGTTTCTAATACATTAATAATCGTAGCTATGTATTTTCAGTTCTTAGCGCTTGCTCTGGCACCTCTGCCAGGGTTTTGCTGGCAGACCTGAGCTTGCACTGACAATGTACTGAATCAAGCAAAGGCAAGGGGGCCAGAAGCAGAGGCTGCACATATATATGCTCAACACTACCTGAGAAAACAGAGTGCTGGCAAAGGAATGTGATGACATGGTATTGCTGCTTTGGAGGGCAGGCAGGCAGCACCTGTCACAAGACTTCAGTCTATACAGAATATAGAATTAGACATTTTAAAAGTAAAAAAGAAAAATCTGCTAGAACACAACCAACTGACAATTCTTGAATTCAGTCATGTACATTTTACACCAGAGAAACTCAGCTGAAGCCACAAGACAAGAAATAGGCATCACTTGAATGCGCAAGCCTGTAACTCAATGCGGACCTTACCTATGAGGGTGAGACTGAAACAAGGTGTTTGGAGAGCTAAAATAATAAGAATAATAACCTAAATATACAGAGTCAGTTCAGACTTAAGCTACCACATGGCACCTGAGTCCCACTGGCTGTTCAGATACAGGCTCAAAGCAAATGAGGAGACTTCAACTTATCTCACAGTCAAAAAGATTGACATTATACCAAAAATTTTGTGCTTCTTGTAGGCTAAAAGAGTGCATAACCCTAACCTCAGCATACATGTGATTTTTTTTTTTTCCTCACCAGGTGAGTAATATTCCCACTGAACTCCCTGAAGTGGATCTAATTAAGCCAGGCAAGCTGTTTTACATTAGCTGGATGTACTTTTTCACTCTCCACAAAATACACATATTTCTTCAAGCATTTGTGTGGTTTGCTTTGAATACCCAACATTAAAAATTAAACATTTCACACTGATTTCTTTTAAATAAGTCATTGAAAAAAAAAAAAAAATAAATCCACAGCCAGTGCATGAACAGTCAGAGAAAACAAGAACAGAAGAAAATTGTGTTAAAAGATATCTGTCAGAAACTCTTCACTTGTTTTTACACTGATCTCTCCAGAATCAACCTGGCAGAGCTTGGACAAGGATCTTGATCCCCAGAAGTAGAGATCAGCAACACTTCATGCTGTAAGATCCACAGCGGGTTTTACTGTTGCTATGGTTATTAAAATCTTCTTTTCAACAGGAGAGAAATAAATTCTCCAGGTCTCTGCAACACATAATAACACAGCCATCTCACTGTCAGGCTCTCCACATGTGGGTGGGCTTCAACAGCATCACCCTAAATCTAAACATCAAATAGAGGATATTTAAATATTTGAGATGGAAGGATGGATGGATGGATGGATGGATGGATGGATGGATGGATGGATGGATGGATGGATCTAATGGGTTCCTTTCAACTCAGTTTATTCTGTATCAAGGTGTCTTCACTTCAGCATGCCATGTTCAGAGGGCTGTCCTGTGCAGTGTTTTCATCCCCATAGATTTAGGCTCAACTCCCAAATGAGGGATGCATTTAATGGTTTCAACCAGACTCCAAAATACCCCATCACTGTTAGGGTCATACTCTCTGCTTTCCTGTTCCTATTCAGCAATTTTCTGCTTATTCATCTGAGGTCACATTAGTTTTCAGCAGCAGCATCACACTGAGAGCTCTTGTTCAGTCAATTATCCATCCTGACTTCTAACTCCTTTCAGGGTCACTGTTTCTCTGCAAGCAAGCTCTGCATGTGTAGCCTATTGTCCTTGTTCCCAAACACACAACCTTGCCCTTATGCTGGTTAAATAAGACCCCCTTTCCAAATTAACTAGATTGATCTGTCAAACTGATCCAACTTTACCACTGTTTACTCCTACTAATGCTGTGTCCTCTGCCCATTTTACAGGCACTGATTTCCTCACTTCTAAACCATAAATAAAACCTCTGAATTGTATTAGACTGAAAAAGATTCCCATGGAACCCTGCTGGAAATACCCTCTGTGGATGATGATTCCTCATTTACAATTCCTTTTTTTTAAATCCATCAGACAATTACAGTCTATTTATTATGTGCTACATTAATTTTGCATAGTTCTAATTTTTTAATTGGAATGTCATGTGGCATGAAGTCAAATGCTTTTGAGAAGTGCAGGTAGATGTCAACACAGCTCCTCTTATCAGCCTATCTTGTCAAAAAATAAAGCTGTGTTTGCTTAAGCAGATCTGTTCTCCATAAAGTGAGATGTGCAACAGTTGTTGTATAAGACTGTGGATTGAAAGAATTCTGTACTCTTAATGAGCAATGAGGAACTGTAGAAACACAGTTTTAAATGGGAAACAGACCAGTTGCATTTTCTTACTGCCAAGCCCAAAGGTTTCCAAATCACAGTTCACTGAATTTTTCTGTAATACATACTATGTTAAAACTCAAAGTGAATGTGGATAAAAGACTCATTAGGGATCTCTCAGCACTTCAAGTCACAAATACTTACCTACTCTACAGTATAAGGAGATGAGATGGACTGAACAGTACATTTTCTAACTCCCTCTTCATTCTTTTTAACTAATTCCTGTCTATCACCTCTAAGGAGACCTTGTGGAAGAATCCACCTCAGCTGTTATCTCTGTGTAGAGAACATGTCCTATAAGGCAATAGAAAATATCTTGTCTGGATGACATTTGATGAGAAATCTAGAAGATAGTTTCAGCTTAAAGGTGTAATCAACAAGGGAGAGAAAATATAATGTAATTATAAGATAACTAAGATACCTTAGATAACTAAGATAATGGGTTAACATAAGGGCAGAGATCACTCATCAAATACTGTCATGGGCAAATTAGCCTAGAATTGAGGATGATAATTGAATCTATTACTAACAAAATCAGAGCAGAATAATGAGAAGTAAAATAAGACCATAAAACCACCTTCTCCACACCCATCCCTCCTTCGCACCTTTACCTACTCACCCAGTGGCACAAAGAGACAGGGAATGGGGGTTATGGTCAGTTCATCACATGTTGTTCCTGTTGCTGCTCAGGGAAAGGAGCTCTTCCCCTCCTCCACCATGGGGTTTCTCCCACAGGAAACACTTCTCCATGAACTTCTCCAACCTGAATTAACTATTAACTCCATTAATTATTGCAACATGGTTCACTCTTCCATGTGGTGCAGTCCTTCAGGGACAGACTGGTCGATCAGGAAACCTGCTCCAGCGTGGGCTCCTCTCTCCACGTGTCTGCAGTCCCTGCCAGGAGCCTGTCCCAGCACAGACCTCCCATGGGTTCACAGCCTCCTCTCAGGCATCCATCTGCTCTGGCATCAGTCTCTGCCATGGGCTGCAAGCGGATCTCTGCATCTCCACCATCCTCTATATGCTGCAGGGGCACAGCTGCTTCACCATGGTCTTCACTACAGACTGCAAGGGAATCCCAGCTCCGGTGCCTGGAACACCTCCTCCCCCTCCTGTACTGACCTTGGTGTCTGCAGAGGTGTTCCTCCCACCTATTCTCACTCTGTTCTTCTCTAGACACAATTACAACCATGCAATCACTTTTTTTTTTTTTTTTTCTTTTCTTCTTCTTCTTAAATATGTTAACACAGAGGCATTACCACCGTTTCTAATTGGCCCAACCTTGGCCAGCAGCACATCTGTCTTGGAATCTGCTGGCATTGGCTGCACTGGACGTGGAGGAAGAAGCTTCAGCAACTTCTCACAGAACCCATCCCTGTAGCTCCTATGCTACCAAAATCTGGCCACACAAATCCAATACATCCTTAATTTGATATTGGCTTCTTATAGAGAAAAGTAAAGCACAACTGAGTAGAAATGGAGAAGAAAACAAATTAATCATAACATTTATAATGTTATAAAGCATTATAAGCAAAGTTGGGACCATCTCTCAGCTAATCCGTCCATACCTGATTATGGTTTCAGACGTCCTGAAGCCCTTTAGATAACAATGTTCTTCTATTGTGTAGACATTTGGCAATTATCACTATAGCTGTTTGCTTAAAAAAAGAAAAATATTGAAGTAGATAAATAAGGCCTAGGATAACAAAATATATCATCCACCCATTATCCCTTCAATGTATGCATCCTGCTGGCACAGTTCAGAGTTCATTTACATGACAGATGCTTCTACTTCAGCCTAAAGCAAGGCTGGTGCTCATGCCGTTTCCTGTCAGGAGTTGCTGGACCTCAATTATTTATTTGAGATAAATGATGCAATAAAAACACACTTTGCAGTCCAAAAGCCACCTTCATCAACTGTAGAATGCCTGACTTACTGTTTCATTCCCACCCCCCCACAAGACATTTGCCAGAGTAAAATAAATTATTCTGGTACCAAAGCAATACAACATCCACTTATTTTGCTTCTTATAAACAGCCTAGCTGCCTCAACCATCACAGCTGCTTTCTTATTCCCTCCAAACCATCCTGGCAAAAGGTAACATGAGAAAGAAGAGGAGGGTAACTTGTAAAGCCTCTGGGCAATGCACCAGCTAAAACTGGTTAGGCCTTATTGAACTGGCCCAGGTTACACTCATTGCTCTGCTCTGCTGACTGGGGAACAATCTAAGGAGGAGAGAGGAAAGGGGTTAAAAAAAAGTCTAATAACAGTGACAACTTCTTTACCTTCTTACTTTATCCAGCTTGCTGATTAAGTGAATAAGGCCTCACAGGGCTGGCTAAATTCAGAAAGAAATTAAAATCACCAGAAATCAGTTAGTTCTGTCACAGAGCATTACTCAGTGAGATCAAAAGCTGTATAACAAATTAAATTCAAGTCTGTGCGCAGTTTCTCAGTTTATGCATATAGGAAATGCATAGGAAAATACCCCATGGGGTGTGGCAAAGATTAATCTATTAATGTGTTGTATTTGAAAACCTAAAGTGCTATTAAGTGCTAGACTGATTATTTTAATCAACACTGTTTTCACACCATCTGCAGTTCTATGGCTACAAATGTAATTGTGAAATTATATTCCAGGTATACAGAATCTCTCTCCACTTCTCAATTCATGTTTCATCATTAGCTCAGCATCCAAATGCTTAAGATGAAATCAGATTCAACTGCAGGATGAAACATGAAAGAAATGCAGTACTGTCACATTTCTTCTCCTGAAGGGCCCAGACGGGTATTGTCAGATAGTCAATTGAACATGAGACAGTTCTGATGTACATAGTCTTGATATTCTTGTGTAGGAGCCACAATGAGGGGGGTGAAAAATGCAGGCTTTCTAATTTTCATTTTCCTCAGCAATACATTAACTGGAAAAAGCAAAGTTTAGATAGATGACTCTCAGCTCTGAAACAACAAAAAGTCACATACTTCCTATTTTCTATTTACAGGTAAACAATTTAAAAATAAAGAGGATGAAATGTTTTATAAATTACACTCACTAAATACCTTTTGTAACCTTAAGAGAAAAGCAGGCAATAGATTAATCAAAAGAGAGAAGGTTTAGCAAGAAATCTGACCGTGCTTGCTAAAGAAACAACACTGAAGTGCTAAGGAATTGCATCCTGAATTTTGTCTGGTGTTGCTCTGCACTGATAAATAGCTTTGGATCATGCTTCTATATGTTACAGCTGTGGTAAAGATGAGCTCTTAATCTTGATACTAGAGGGTTATGCTATTTTTTATAAAGCAATCTACAGATGAAAAGCCAACACCTCCACCCCATTTTTTTTCCCTTTGTTTTTGTTGTTAATACAGTTACTTAATACTGTGGAATCCAATATCGACTTCATTCCTGACTCAAAATGACACCTGCCATGGACAGTATGGCACCTGCATCAACTCTTTTCATACAGCCCAGTCTGCAAAGCCAGTGCAGCTACACGGGAGAGGACAAATTAACAACCAAACTATTATGAAACCAGCAGTTACAGAGAAAGTAAAGCACTTACAGAGTTACAAAAAACATAGCTACCCCATGTCAGTGTGAGCAAATAAGGGGAACTAGGGTGCCAAAGAGATTTAAGTTTTTTCCCTTCTCTTCCCCTCCCTTCTCTCTTTTCTTCTGCAGTAAGATGTGTTCAAAGTTTCTAGAGTTTGAGTCCTTTATATCAAAAGGGCTGGAGATTTCTAGCAAAAAATGCAAAAAGGTTAATTTGTTACTGAATTTACATCTGCAAATCTTCACAGGAAGCAATCTGCGCAACCCCTTTGAATTAAACATACTACAGTCAAAAGCCTTTGGCACCAGCTGGGGATTAATGTCCAGCTGGAAAGATGATGGCTTGAAGAAAGTTCAGCTACCATTAAGCCCATGTTCTAATGCCAGGTTTATTGCCATTATAGGCCTTTTTAAAAGCACAGAAGAAAATAAATATTACAGAGCAAGTAGTTTCTTGTATTGAGCCAATATCCCTCCTAAGGGTTTCTACAGTTTTGAAAAGTTATGCTTTTACTCTTGACACATTTTTCCAAAGGTCTTTAGGAAGCAATGCCTGGACTGCCTCATACTTGATATGTCTTCCAGAAATGCTGGAGGAAGGACCCCAGAAATGAGCCAGCGCTTCTTTTGGCTGAGACAGACCACTGTGGGTTATTGCCAATAGGTAATGGTTGGAAAAGCACCACTTCTGAGCCCACTTTCTCATATCCAAATGCACTATCACAGTCTAGAAAGTCTGTTTCTTGTTTGGAATGGTTTCTGGGAACACCTGTGGGTCTATATGAAATTTAGTGATGTTATAAATGCTGAAAGGCCAAGTTTTGTAAATGGCCCAATCTTGGCTATATGAACAAGGACTGGATGACCAAATGGAAAATATTTAGTGATGTTAAATTGCAAAAGAGATGATCAAAATGTTACATCATCTTTCTGTTGGCATAAGTGTAAGATAATTATTACTTTTTTTAGATCAACACAAATGAGGAAAATTTAAATTCACATATATTCAGGCTATTAATTTGTAACTCTTCATGGGACCCTTTTTATCTGTCACCATTCCATACTCTTGCATGTTGCAGAAAGTAGTAGGGAACAACAAAATGTGCAAGCACAGAATCTGAGGAAGAACAGTAGAAGTCAGTGGTACATAAACAGAACCCCTGCTGTGAAAGGTTCTCTTGCTGAAACAACACTTTGCCTTTAAAATTAAGCAATCCACTCTTACTAAACAAGTATCTCACTATGCTGTGTTCCCTGTTACTCACTCTTGAATTAATTATTACAGCCTCCGGCCTTGCTGCTCCACTGTAACCTTTCTGAACCCATATCTGAACAAAACCATGATTAAATTAGAGGATTCCAGTGGTATTTCCACATACCATTGAATCCCAGTCAAGAAATTTGACCTCATATACCATAAAACAAGGAAGGCAATTATATTGATTTAAAATTATAATTCAAACAAACAAACAATGAAAGCAAAAAAACCAAAAACAAACAAACAAACAAAACAGTGAGTGATAAAAACCAGTATTTGTATATCAGTCCAAAATGTTCAGCCTTCCTACATGCAATCTTTTCCTCAAACTCCTTATTGTCCTTTTTCTTATGTTACATGTAGTCTTCCAAGCTTAGAGAAGTTAGAAGAAAGTGTGCCTCATTCATGGGTTATATAGCAGGACCTGCAACAAAGCAAGAATTAATATATGCTTCTCTCTTTTGAACAGTTAAAGCCATATCAGAATGAGAATACTTTATCTAGGGACAGCCTTGTTATCCATGTTAAAATGAACCTAATCAACCTAATCAAATAATTGAAGATAACGTAGGCCTTTGATGTGGGAGAAAAAAGATTTGACGTGCAGCCTCATCTGCTTTTGGGTCTTCTGGCAGTCACAGTTATTTGAAGCATCTCAGCTGTTGGCTGCTACAAAATTCCACAACACCACTCACATAAGGAATAACTTGGTTTAATTCAGAAATGAGCTAATTCTAAAGCTTCCACTAGCAATTTCCCACCACTTCCTCACCCATATATAGTCACACTCCTTTCAACATCTACTGGAGACCAGACAAGGGCAGAAAAAGAAAGTATTCTAGAGAGCCTTTGAGCTTTTCACACTTTTTTTTTTTCTTTTTTTTTTTTTTTTTTTTTTTTTTTTTTTTTTTTTTTTTTAATACTGTGAAGTTTGAAGTGGGTGGGGATAGGAGATGAATCATCGGGGATTTATTCTGTTCTACAGGAATCAGAGTAAAAGATTCATCTAACATGAATTCAAACTAAAGCACAATTTAAGTTTCTAGAGAAAATCGACAAGTTTCACACTTTTTTAATAGGCCCTTCATTGGACATGTTAGCTGGAGTATTTTTCTATGTTATTAATCTGTTTCAGTCCTTCTCACTTTGATTTACGGATATGAAGAAAAATGGGTACCTCATTAATCAGCTTCAGTCCAGTAACCAGTAAGGCAGAAATTTCACTGACTAGATTTTAATGTGTTGGCTGGAGTAAAACAGCAGATGTAAAAATAAGCAAAACTGAAAACCATCTGATGTATAACTCCTCCAATACAGGCAACTAAGTAGTCTTAATCATGACTAATTACTATAAACATTTCAGCCTTGTTTTATTCTACATAACAACTCCTGTAAAATTTTTATCTTTTGAAAACAATAGGGATTTCACACTCAGTCAAGGTATGTTTATGTTAACAAGTGATAGGCAGAAATTCTGTACTGGTGACACAAAAAAAGGAAAGGAAAAATCAGGGAAGTTCTACTCCTAATTTGGCCTCTGTCACCTAATGAAATATGAAAATATTACTGGTAGGATACAAGTGAAACAATATAGGTACCAAATAAATACTACACAGTTACTTCATAGTCTATGTCTCCAAGTTCTATTCTCTAAAACCCATACTCTCATCTCCCCCATGTCTTTCTCTCTGCAGTCAGAATCTGAAAAAATATCTAAGAAATCTACCTAATATTCTACCCATCTCTAATCTTCTGTTGAAAAGATTAGCTAGTTGACATCAGTTCAACTTCTTTCAATGCAAACTTCTGTCATAACAGAAGAATAATAAAATCATTACATGATAAGTGAAAAAAAAAAAAAAAAACAAAAAAAAACTGACAAACAAGGAGCCTTTCCATTTTCCTATGTCCCTCATTTTCACATTCCCCTTTTCTATTTTTTCTTTCCCTGTTGAATGTCAGCAAAGAATCTCATCTATTTCTATTTTTAACATATTACTTATTCTAGTCTAGTCACCTCCCTTCTCAACCTCTTTTCATGTGTTTATTATTCTTTCACATGAAATCACATTCTCTGAAAGTCTGTTCCCAAGTTGCTCATTTTCAGGTAATTTTTATCATGCTTCCTGCCAGTAACAGAAAATTGTCTTCCTTATGTTATGTACTAGGGTATGCACTTCATCATTTAAGTTAGTTCATGCAGGGGTCACCTCAAAATTCCCATTGTTTCAACTGGAAGAGAGTCTAAACCTGATCACACCTTTTCCATATTACTCATGTCTTTGTGATTTGCTGTCATTCTCAAACCCTCCTATTTTAAATTCCCTGCAGGAGCAATTCCTTCCTGCTGTAGCTGCACAATCTTATGCCATCCTGTACTAAGTAACATTGATAACACTGTTCACCTGAGGAAAATTTGAGATTTCCTGTCTGGAGGAAAAGCTCTCTAAGAAACACAGACAGACTCGACTGCAAAGAATTTATATAAAGTCATCTAAAACATACACCACAGAAACAAAAGAAGGCAGAGTTGAGTTCCTCTTTACTATGTCACAGGTCAGACTAACAGTTACCTTGGTTTTTTCTAGTCCTTGAGAAATGCAAAGTGAACACAATGTGTTGTAGAGGAAGAAAAATGAAGCAGATGATGTGTGGGCTAACTATAGGATCATTCCATTCAGGCATAAAAATGTTTCTAGTTTACTTTTTCTTTTGATTGATTAATTCTGAAAGACTCCTCTACCTGAAGACCCTTTGGACAACTCCATAAACGGAATTCCTGATGAACATACATTACAGATGTAATTACTAGATGTAAGAACATGAACAAAACTACAAGATATGATAGCATTCATATGAAAGTGTCAATTGATCTATGACTTTAAACTTCAAAACATACAATCTTTGTACTCTAGTCAACAGAAACCTTCCCTTTTACAGCTCCTCCTTCCTAAAGCAACCTATTGATAGGGCAGTAAGGCAGGTTATCAGTGCAGCACTTTCCTGAAAAATAAAGGCATATGTTAACTACATTCTCAGACTCTATAGCATCTCAAACTTTACTACAAGAGAACTAGCAAAAGTGGCTGAACTACTTTAGTCTGCATCATACTACCAAGTTTGGATGCTTCTGCAAATACAATAAAAACTGGTCTTATTGACCATCTGGAATTAATGTATAGTATTGTGGAAATTCTGTAGACCAATAAAAGATAATTCAGTTTTAGAAGAATCTTGTCCAACAGCATAAGCATTTCTCAGTAATCACTCAGATTCATATATAAGGCATATATATATAAAATAGACCAAATCAAGCAGAGTATAGTCCAGAGCTGGGCAAAGGGAAGTTGAAATGCATTGCTTTAGGAAGGGAATGGAGCCACAAAATTTAGCATATTCATGCAATAGTATCCCTTTGATTAGTTTGTAGAGACTTGTCATTTACTGACACAATGTAGATCTGCCAAGGCAGCACAATTGTTTATACCAAGTTGTCATTCATGTCCTTCACATTTGAATGCAAAATGGAAATGACAGAATCACAGAATCAAAGAATCACAGAATGTTTTGGGTTGGATGGGAATTTAAAGATGATGTAGTTTCAACTCCCCTGCCATAGGAGCAGGTTGCTTAAAGCCCCATCCAACTTGGCCTTGAACACTTCCAGGGACGGGGTATCCACAACTGTTGGGACAACCTGTTCCAGTGCCTCACCACATCCACAGTAAACAGTGTCTTCTTAACATTTAATCTAAACCTACCCTCCTTCAGCTTAAAGCCCTTCACCTTTTCCTGTCACTTCATGCCCCTGTAAAAGGTTTCTCTCCATCTTTCTTGTAAGTTCCCTACAGGTACTGGAAGGCCTAATTAGGTCTCCCCAGTTGTTAGGATGAACAATTCCAATTCTCTCAGAGTTTTCTCATAGGAGATGTGCCTCATCCCTCTAATCATCTTGGTGGCCCCTATCTGGACTTGCTCCAACAGGTCCATGTCTTTCCTGTGCTGGTGACTTCAGAGCTGGATGCAGCACACCAGAGACAATGAAATGGCTTTAGTACTTGATGGCTTTTCTGTATTTGCACTCCACTCAGGTGAGTCACACTGTGTTAAAAAAAAAAAAAATTAAAAAAAAAAAATAGAATTAGTATGAAGAGTATGAATTTTTTTGTTATTTTTTGCTTTCATTTCTAACATTTATTTTAATATAGTCATAAAAAATGCTGCAAGGGGACAATGAAGTACATAAAATGTGTTATAGCTTATATACAGTAAATAATGTCTGGAATTTATCTCCACTAGGCCGAAAATAATAACTCACAATAACTCAAAATTTCAAAAGAAAATTGTCCTATCAAATTTGAGCTATTTTATATATTCCCTAATAGATCACAAGGAGGAAAAAAGAGATCACAAGTAGAAACCTTCTATAAGCGAAGGTTAATTCTCTCAAACCTGACTGATCAAAACATGTTTAAATTAGAGTGAGATTGTTATTAATCTCAGAAGACCAGAGGAAGTCAAAGAAAGAAACAATTACTGCTTCCTTATCTAAAAGCTATAAAACTTTCCTTTTGTGCTTTTATAATTTCTGTGTTGAAGACTAGGTGAAGCACACCAAACAAAAACAGCTATAGAATCACTTCCCTGGTTAAATGCATTTTATGAGGAAAGTTTGTCAGCTGAATCACTAGAATCAAGTGGGGCAACTGTGCACATCTTCAAACCTGACATTTATGCTTTACACAAATTTTCATTGTCCCATCATTTCTCTCTCTTTAATGAATAAAAGTGTGGGCTGGCATACAGATACTAATTATCAGAGAAAACAGTGAGGTTGTGGAAGGATACTAAATACAGAAGTACCATAAAATCCCAAAAAAATGATTTCTAAGAAGCAGCTGATAAACACCTGAAATGGCATTGGCCAGCGGTAGGTAGCCTCCATCCACAATATTCCTGTCAGTTTCATATTCTCATTTGTGCACATCTAGCATATCTACCAGACATCAGATATTTTTTCAGTGTGGGATAGAGCTCTGAATAGAATAGGACTCCCACTTAACAAGGAGCAGTACATTAGAATACATCCTGCATAGCATATGAGTGTTTATAGCTGTCGATTTATTTAATAAATGCTTTTCACTTAAGACGATGATTCCACAGAACAGTCCAAAATGCAATAATAAACAATAAATATGTCCACAGACCACCTACAGTTCTCTGTGGTATCCTCTGCATTGTTTTCTTATATATTTCCTATAGTGAATGAAAATTCTAGGGAAAAAAACCCACACAAAATATTTCCCACAAGTCAGACAAGAAGATATTAATTCCAAGCAATTTTATTAATTCTAGAAACTTTTCAAGATTTTTTTTGCCATGCACTTAGACCCTTAGTGAAAAATTCTGAAGAGTTTATCAGAAATTTACTTCACAACATAAGGAGCTCAGATCCTGATCCAGAGAGACTGCAAAATATTTAATCCTTTCACTTTATAATGGTCTTCTGAACTTTGACTCTGCATTTACATGACAGCTTCTTAGGTACTGAATTGTTACTCAGTGTCTATGAAACATTCTTTAGTTATCATAGACAAAGGATGTAAATTTTAGAGATTAATTTAAGAGATTGATGACTGATTCAAGAGGCACCTGCCTTTGGTCAATATAAATTACAATAATTTCTTAAATATTTTGTTCTTCATCTTGTGTTTATTTAAGAGACTAATGAGATGATTCTAAATTGACTTTGACATTCTGCCAAAAGTCAGAAAGCCTAGAAATAGGATAAGACATAAGCCATTAAGTGAACTAGTTGGTCAGGCACAGACCAGTCACATAACTGGACACAGTGAGCCTTGTGGGTCCCTTCCAACTCAGGATATTCTATGATTCTGTGATTATAATCCCTTCCCAATGCATTTTTTAAAAAAACTCAGACAGCATTGCTTCTTTTCAGTACTTGGTGGAATAAGTAGCAGTTATATCAAGAAGAGATGCAGCTATATCTCCAGTCTTCTTCAATACTGATTATGTCAGCTTCTAGGTTTCATTACCTGTCTAGTTTGTATGACAGCTACAAAATCACACATGGATGAATGGTCTTTAAGCACTTGAACCTTTAAGCTCTGGGGCCTTTAAACTCTGGAACTTTTTTTCTCAGACCATAAAACTAACATCTTTCCTTAACCTAATGTCTGTTGATTATCTGGTGGCTCCATCAAAGCAAAAAAAATTCCACACTGTCACTCATTGGTAGTTTGTTGAGAGTATTACAACTTGAAAACTAAATTAATGGGTCAAACTCACAATTCCCTCCTTTCTGGAAACTTATCCTTTGACTGAAAGGAATAACATCTTTACAAAGACTATTTATTTAGTGTTTTTTTCACTCACAATAGTGAGACACTTTGAGGAAGAAGTTTCCACTGCCATGCTCAAAGATATAGTCTACTAGCACCTGGAGAAATGTCTGAACTCTTCATCATCCCAGTCTGACACTCATGCAAATATGAAAAGCAAAAGAGGAAATGGGAAGAAATAAAAATGAAAAGTTTAGAGTAACTTAGAAGTTTAGAGAAATGTAGCAATTTAGATAAATACCTGTGAGATTTATTATTGAATGAAGTAGTTTTTCAAGTCACAGCTTCATGAATAAAATGAAAACACTGAAGGAAGATGTACCATATGAGAAACAATTAGATAGGAATCCCTCCTGTGGGAGGGACTCTACCCTGGAGAAAAGTACTCCTCTCCCTGATCAGCAGCAGAAACAACAGGTGATGAACTCACCATAACCCCCATACTCTGTCTTCCTGTGCCACTGCAGGGAAGACAGTAGAGCTTGGGAAGGAGGGAGGGAGATATAGCTAATGTTTATTTTACTTCTCATTATCCTGCTTTTTTCTCATTACTAATAAATACAATTAATATCCCAAATTTGAATCTTTTCTGCCCATGTCAGTACTTGGTAAGTGATCTTACCCAGACAATTCATGATCCCTTTGTTATATTTGCTCTCTCTGTCCAGCTGGGGAGGGGAGCAAGAGAGCAGCTTTGGAGGGTGCCTGGTATCCAGCCAGGATCAACCCCTTACAATATCTCAGGTTCCTATGGCTGGAGATTTTTCACAGTGTATCATAATCTCAAATTTCAAGAAGAAAAATAGCTACAGGAAATACCAACTTGGAGTACATTTTTTTTTTCCCCCTAGAATGTGGAAAATATTCTCCATTAAATAAGAAGTTCAGTCACATTCAATTTTCCTGTTGAAGAACTTATTAAAAAAAAAAAAAAAAGGCTGTTTTACCATCATTTTTGTTGCCCCATGCATCCTAAGTTGAGCCTATGAGCAACCAGGAAATAATAGGCTTTGTCTAGAAGGGTGATGATATCAAAATTAATGGATTTTTTTATAATTTTGATCTCAATTTTCTGAATAGCACATGCTGTAGTCTTTTACACCTGCAGCCACATCTAAATAAATTTCTTTACAATACAGAGGAACTGCTGTCTAGCAACATGCACAGCTTGTGCTGGTCCATTTCTAAATACTGGTTCATTCCTAACAAATTTTTGAAGCCTTGTGCAAGAGAAAAAGAAAAGCTGCTTTCAAAACTTCTTAAGTCAACTAATTTGTGTTGGGAAAAACCTTGCAAATATCATCTCAGTTCTTCCACAATGTGCTGTATAATTGCAGTCTGTTCTCCTCCCCCTGCAATGAATATAATCAGCATCTGAACATTTTCTTGTGTTTTTATTAGTATTATTAAACAAAATAATCCTCAGAGATAATATTCAAGAACTTATTTAAGAACATTAAATGGTACTTGGGTCCATTAAGGACTGATCCGGGTGATATTATGGTGCTTATATTTGCTATCACTGTATGAAAATTATTATAGTAATAAACCATCATAGTTTTCCAAGTGATTCCATTTAATCTCAGCAAAAACAAATAACTTGTCATGCAGAGTATTTTGCATTATTAATCCACTGCCGATAAAAAGCCAGGGCTGTTGTTCCTCTTTTACTCCTTCATGCAGACTGATCTGAATACTCGGCTTAGAAAACTGGCATTGGGTGAGCCCCAACAGATCTGGAGGATCACTTTGAAGGCAATCAGGTGCACAGAGTATTTGAGAGCATTACCCTAAAAGATGTTTATAACTCGGCAATGAGAATGGGGGTGACAGTTCAATGACTGGGTGTAAGGAGTGCCATGAATAAACAATAAGGTGGTGCAACCCTTTCACAGATATCATTATTCTCATTTTATAGGCACATAAAGCAAGGCATGGCTTCTTACATTTTTGGTCTTGTATTTTGTAGCAAGTCTGAACTAGAATAGGAGTTTTCCACACTGAAAAATGGAAGCTGTGTGTCCAGCACAGAGATATGTAGATTCGAATACCTGGGCATTATTAAAAAGAAGATTTTTTAGATCACATTTTTTAGATCACATTCTTCTGTGCCCGAAGACACTCGATTTTTATGAATCCATATGCCTGAATTGTTCAATACCATACCACTGAGAATTTGGGAGTCACTGCCTAGTGGTGTACTGATCACTTGTCTGATAAACACACCTATAATACTCACAAGAATTGTGTCATATAAATAGAATAAAAGTTGGTTATTATTACTATCTACATTTAATTCAGGATGGTGTTTTTACATTAGTGTGCTTGGAAGGAAATGTCTTTAAAAAACACCTCACCTATTATATGATGAAATAAGTTTTAAAGAAAAGACTTGTATCATTTCTGATCCAAAGCCTATGGGCAACTATAGCCTGATTAAGCTGAAGAATATATTTGAACTGTGTAATTTTGCACAGCTTTACATTTGAGATAAGAAATCATGCTTTTTGCAGTATATGAAAGTGTGACTTCCATTTTGCATCTCATTATATAGAAGAGTAGAGCAAGATTCTCTCCAGAGGATGTCCCTAAGAAGGTTCTGAAGAAAATGAGTTTTTGACAAGAAGGAACTTGCTTTAAGGTCATGGGTCACCACACCAGCAGAGACAACAGAGGAGCATTAAGACTTTCTCCCCAGTATCTCGTTCTAACCAGTGGCCCATAGTCCCAAATTTCTGCAAGTCAGTTGGTCCTTGTCTGTCACAAAGACTTTCTTACTTTCATGAACTGCTATCTCCTTCCTACACTAATAAGAATGGTGAGAGTAGAGTTAGTAATCAGAATTTATTACTTGTGTACCCTCTATTTTACCACTTTTCCAAAGACTCGTTAAATCTCTTTTATGTGCATTTTTCCCTGCCTCATACTTTCATTAACTGGGAAAAAAGAGAATTAAGTCCCATATACAACACGACTGCAGCCATGCAGGATCCTTGCTTGACTAATGTTCCTCTAATGAATTATATGTATTGTAAATAAGTACCCAAAATTAGCCCAAGGTCTTCACCATTAATTTTTCATTAATGAAATGCACCACTTAGCTTGTTTGACACTTAAGTGATTCCCATAAATTTAAAATAGAGGTCACCATAAGGAAAACATTTGAAAGTGTCATTGAGGGAACAAGATAATGAACTATTCACCCTTCCCCAAGCACTTCTAAATTCACAGGCTAGTCAGTTGTAAAATTTGAAAATGAGTAATATTGTGATTCTTAAAGTAGATGCCAAGATTTAATGAAAAAAATAAGTACTTTAATATGTGAGCTTTTGCTTAAGGGCTTTTTCTTCTCTTTTGCTTTCTGCTTTTCTCTCCTTTTACATTCTACAGCAGGAAAATTCTTATGCCTTATTTAGCTTAGTATGTCATGAAAAAATAATAACATCTATATAAGAGAGAGAAGCAAATGATAGAGTGGGCTTGGGGTTAACCTGTAACGTCCTGCCTTGGCTGATTGCAATTGATGGTGGTGCTTGTGAGGCCATTGCTAATAGGCAATATCTCTTCCACGTTCCGGACAGTGGAAAGCTCAGTCAGGAACTTTGACACTGCTTTCTCACAGGAAATCTCTGGAACACAGGCCTTGATCCAGGCATTATTTTCAGCCAGTCAGCCACACAATGCTAAACAGTAGTTTCTCCTAGCTATATCAGACAGGTCACTTGATGACGTTGTTACAGTACCACAACTGGATAATGGACTAGAATTGCAACCCTCTGGGCCTGAAAGTAAAGGAGAAACTTTGGTATTTCCCTCCAGATCAAAATTTATGTGAGCAGCCAAGTGAAAAAAAAACAAAAACCCATAACCAACAGTAATAAAACCAAAAACTACAGCAAAACAAAAACAAACAATCAAAAAGAATAACAACAAAAAACACCATTAAAAAAAAAAAAAAAAAAAAAAAAAAAAAAAAAAAAAAGGCAACACAGAGGATAACACAACTAATCAGAATATATATAATACTACCTACCCTGAAAGCCTGTCTGCTTATCAAGGCTGTTCTGAAGTTTGGCATGTCAGAGTACAGCCCACTAACATGCAGACTGAGGCAAGATCTGTGCTGTGTTTGCAGCAACCTGGTGCTGCAGTAGTGGTGCAGAGACTGTCCCAGGAGGAAAAGGGGACCATTTCACTGAGTTGTTTCCTACTGACAGATGAAGCAAAAAATACCATGGTCCTACTTGTGGATTTTCTTGCAGAAAAAAAAAAAAAAAAGAATACAACAGTTCAGTTGTAAGGGTCCTACAAGACCCTTCCCTCTTCCATTTGATAAATGCTTCCCAATGTGTTGTCTGAACCTACCATTTCACAGCTTTGAACCATTCCCACACGTGTTGCTTAAGGATACCAGGGAGGAGGGCTCAGCACCTCCCCAGAACACAGTGAACTTGCCCCTCAGGGTACTTTCCTCCAAAGCAGACAAGCTTAGTGCACCACCTGCACCTCACAGGTCATTCCTTCCAGCCCTGCCACCAGCTTTGCTGCCCCTCTCTCAACACATTCAAGGACCTCCACATTCTTCTTAAACTGTGGAGTGCATAACTGCACAGAGTACTTGAGGTGAGGCTGCACCAATGTTGCAAGCCGTGGGATGATCACCTCTTCCAGCCACCTGCTTACATTGTGTGGGCATTTTTTTCCAGTACTTTGGAAATGTTAAATTTGCAATGTAAATAGACATTTGAGGTGTCGTTTATATTGCCTGGTATGGCTACTGGATTGAAAAGGCACTGAATTTTTGGAAGAATTCCCTATCAAGAGTTGTGAAATTGGACCTTAAAATGCTTGAAAGATTATGTACTCTTCATCACTTACTAATTTGTTTGAAAAATAATGTTGTTTAAAGCATCCTAATGAAGTACAGCTTACATAAAACCTCTAGACTACTTTCTTATATTCTCAAAATCTTCAATCCCTATGCAAAACATGTTTTGCACTGCTGCTGAGCATTTGTCATCTTCCTTCCAAGAGAATTCTACATTGTTGCATATTTTAATTGTTGGTTGTGAGATTTAAGAATACTGAGAATCATTTCTAAGGTGTATCAGATACATGACTTATAAATGAGGGAAAGAATTTTCAATGAACTCTTATCCAACTCTGACCAGTTCATATGGTATACTTCAGGTTTATTCACAAGAATTGCAGTTCAAACATCATTAATACATTTTTTCTCTACAATCTGGAACTACTACTCTCTTTTTAATTGTGTGAAATATTGAGAGAGAAAAAACTGAGAAAAAAATGTGCACTCACTCAAAGTTTTCAAGGTATTTTGTCATCCTCAGTAAATGTAACACTATCCAAAGGCAGATATGATTAGCAACTAAAATCTAATGTCTTGGGAAGCTTGTGTGTAAAAGAAGGGTCACAGGCATAAAAAATTGGGATGCTGCTTTTGCCACAAGAGTAAGATAGTAAAAGTGGAGTCAGCTCTCTAGGGAGGCATAAATTCTATCTAACAGTGGAGTTTGAAATATAAGGGCATGGCAGTAAACATAGAAATACAGTAGGAACGTTTGCCTCTTACATTTAGTTGTCACAAATTAATCTATCTTTGGCTATTTTTTAAAAAAAAATTGAAATACATTAAAATTATCAGTCATTTTAGTGGCCTTTGCAATAGCAGCTCCTTGTTCACCACCAATTTTTTTTGGACAGGTGTCCACCAGTACAGAAATGGCAGGATTGTGACTGCTAATTAGTTCTCTTTTCAAGAATCTCAGAAATAAGTGCATGAGGCAAGACCTCAAATCAAAGCATTGTCACTTTCAGCCCTTCAATGCAGGATTTAGGCTTTCTGATAACTTGGAAGGTGGTAATATAGTCTTTTCTCACTCTCTTTCTTTTAGGGTTAATAAATAGAGGTGTTCATAGCCCTGAGGGGCAGTTTTGCAGCAGCAATAAATTCTGAAGGCTGTGTAGAGATGGTGATGACTATTAAGCCTTTCACACTAGGTGTAAATACATAGCAGGACAATGGAGGCCAATCATCATTAACATCATCTGCTAGTAGCCCAATTCTGTGTGTGAAATGAGGAGGTAGGTCTTGGCCTTCCTGAGTGCTGAACAGGTGAATCCATAAAAAGACAGACCACAGCTGCAGCCAGGAGTTCCCTTGTTGGCTCCCTTGTTGACTCTTTTAGTAAAAACAACAACTAATGAGCAAGAATGAATGCTGCACTCCTTAAACACAGCTGCCGGCTAAGAGTTATGAACAACAGATACTGAGCATACAGAAACAACCTGACCTCCTACTTTCTGTACGGAGTCTTCTCTGATTGTAAACCAAAGACTCTCCTCTTCTGGGCTGCCCTCATTGACATCAAAGGATTTAAAACTGAAATCACTCACAAGGTTGGAGGACAGGCATGTCTCTTGAGGTTAATAAGTAGGGATGTGGTGATGTTGCTAGTATGCAGCAATTAAGAAGGAAAAGCTTGTTTTGAGTTACACCTTAATGCAACTTCAGATAAAAACAAGTAATATGACATATTTTAGGCACATATTCTGCCTCTATCCATTTACCTCAGAGTTTTATAATAAATCTTTCATTGCTGTATGAATGTTTACATTATTCTAAATTTACATCTTTTAAAACCAACATTACTTTAGGAAAACTTGCCATACAAATCACAGTATTCTCTCTACAGTTCACTGCACAGACTTAAAGAGAGCTATTTCTTGATTAAAGCTTCATACTATTTTACTTAAAGCCGATGAGACTTAGTCTGCATATTTGACAGAAGACTACAGAGCAACAGATTACTTCAGCAAATGCAGTTGATGATGAAACCTTGCCTGCCCATTCTCCGACAGTGTGCACAGCCAGCTGGAGGTAAAGATGGCTGTCATACAATAGAAGTTGGACAATTTTATACACAGTGGTTGTATCTTCAGTCTCACTAACTGATACAGTAGAGAAGAACAGCCGAGGTACACAAGTCTTGAGTTGTTTGCTGTGTGTATCTTCATCACCACTCTGTAACACAATTTAATACTAGGTAGTAAACCACTTCAGTGAGGGTTCACCAGCTTTAGCATTCATCTCCCTTTAAAATACCCTAACTCAAGACATATGGCAAAAGAAAAACAAAATTTCTGGTTTTACTTTCTCCTTCCCAAAGTGGGACACATATTAACTGGGATGGCTTAGGCTGGTAAAACAGCTTAAAGGTCACATGTTCAAAATTTATTTTTAAAACAGGTCTAAAGTAAGACATAAGTAGCTGCTTTGTACAGGAGGGAATTTTCTCTGTGAGTTTATGGAGCTGGTGTACTGTTCAGCTGTTTCTCATTTGTGAGGAAAGAACTTCCATCTTCAAGGCATTCAATTCAACATCCTTCTGCCAATTTCATACTCACTACCACCAAAAGATACATATTCGACATAAAAAAAATAAAGGACTATACCCTATAGATTTGGGAACAATGTGGACAAGCTGAAAGTTTGGGAGTGCATCCCCAGCATCACCTGAAAGCTAAAGAATAAGGTGTATACTATGGAACTTCTTACACTGAAATGAAGACCCACTTGCATGTTATAGTGGATCATGCATCAAAGCAGCTGACAATGTCTGTGAAAGCTGGAGGGATTACCCTTAGAATTTCAAAGCAACACAACTAGGCTGACTACAAAGAGGAAAAAGGAAAAAAAAGCATTGACAGAGCGGAGAGGAAAGATCTGAGTCTAAACATAAAATGCTTTAGCCTACAGACTTCATTGAAACAAGCGTCTTCCTCAGTAAGGTACAAGAGACAGACAAGAACTTCACTGGAAGGAGAGCCAACATATACACTTTAATAAAATTCAGTTCATTCTGTAACTGGGTCACATCAGTAAAAATGAATGCAAATTTATGGGCTTACAATGTGTTTCACAGTAATGAATGCCTAATAAAAGAGCTTTGAAAAACAATGGGTTTGTATTTGCACCCCAAACCTCTGTCCTGTCATTAACCAACCCTACAAATGCCCTAAGGCAGTATCAAGATAGCATCAACTATCTACAGCAGCCATGCAACAGAAATCAGGGTGTACCTCAAAATTTGTTACCTTTTTAATTAAGAGTTTATGTCCTCATCTCCTCCCATCAATGCAGGCAGCTCAAATTTAAAACAAGATGAGTACTTAAGAAATCAGTGCTTTGGGGTGCTGATGTCATTAGTAGAAAACTCCACTGGAAGGCCAGGCATGATGAGGGTTCCAGTAACACAATACTGTAAAAAGAAGTCCCAGACCCACTATCTTTTCAAAAAGAGAAGAAATCCCTCAGAGGCCTTTTAAAAGGATTTTATTTTAACAACAAGAGAGAAATCCTTTTCTTCTAGACTTTGGAATATAGATTTCAAGAAAGTAGAAAGTGTTTTCTAAGATGATGAAATTACTTATAGGAATGTATGTTAATTTAACAGGATTAAAAGCACTTAATGTGGAAGTCTCCTGCTCTGCCGCACTTGCAAATAGAAGATGAACTATGTGTTTGAATTTCACAGAAGCACAAAATATTCTGAGCAGGAAGAGAACCACAATGATCATCGAGTCCAACTCTTAAGTGAATAGCCCACATGGAGATCAAACCTATGACCCTGGTGTTATTAGCATCATGCTCTAACCAACTGAGCTAAAATTTACTCCAGTAGAGACCTCTACTTCTTGGAAGGTTCCAGTATTTTTATTAGAAATCTACTTTCCAAAAAAATCACAATCATTTAGGTTGGAAAAGACCTCCAAGAGCATGGAGTCCAACCTTTGACCAATTACCCCTTTGTCAGCTAGTCCATAACATGAAGTGCCACCTCCAGGTGTTTCTTGAATATCTCAAGGGACTCAACCATCTTCTTGGGAAAATCTCCTGAGGACTGCCCAGAAAATTCCCAATGCTGGGAATGCAAAAAAGAAATTAAGTCCCCAAATATTGTCAGGGTCCATATACTGTATTTCAAGACACTCTTGCATTAGGTTTGAATAAAAAGTGATCTTAATCACAATTGCTATTCCTTTGGGAGTTCCATCTGGGGGACTCAGGCTAATAAAACTAATTGCTAGAACATGAAAAGATCATGGAGAGTAAGATCATCAAAAACTTTTACCCTTCCTTGGACTTCAGAGGAGCCAGTTCCCTCTAGCTGCAACCATCTTTCTTAAAGTAAGATTAGTCCTGCTGCCACATCTACAACACATTTGCAGACGTGGATGGCAGAGGATTAGTAGCATGCTTCTCTGCTGCTAACATGAAATGAGTTCTTTGATGCACTACTCTGCATTTATTTCTCAATCTGTACAATATGAACTTGACTAAATCACAGCAATATTCTGTTATCCCAAATTTGCAAATAAATAAATACATACATACATACATACATACATACATAAATATTTACACAGCTATTTTATCTTGCTATAAACTGTCTGGTTGCAATATGGATTTTCCAGTGTTCCAGCAGACCAACAGCCAACAGGGTCTTGGGGTTTTGCTCCTTGCTCTAGCTCTGACTTGCTGTGTCACTGGGGAGTAATCTTTTAACCTTTCCGTGCTGTGTTTAATCTAAATGTAAAATGAACTGATATTATAAACTCCCCTGAAGTGTTTCCATCCCAGGTGTGTTGTAAGGCTTAATTAATTAGTGGCTATGAGGCGCTTCATGCGAAAGTTCTTCACTTGAAAGAAAGCATATACTGAGGTACTGTGATTGCTTATCATGTTTATTAATGCTGAATAGCATCAGAGAATCATTTTCAAAATATATTTTCCATGTATTTTAGAATTTGGTTAGGTAGAATTATTATAAGAAAATTAGCAACTGCAAGACTAATTCATACTTTTTTCAGACCTCTCTCTCAGCTCTGGAATATCTCCTTGTACTTGACTCCCCAGCTGACTCTCACAGATCCTCTATGCACATAAAATCCCCTAGCACTTGAGTCTGCACTGAGTCAGGGGGCTGCCTGTTGCCAGATCTCAAGGCATTCTCATGGAAAATTATCTAGGTCACCTAGAGAGGTGCTAACAGCAAGAGGTTTTACTGTTTAAGGGCAGCTTTCCCAGAAAGAAAGATGCTTTGAATTCAGTTGTGTTTCAGACTATGGAGATGGACTTCTGCAGTATGTACCACTCAGACACTGGAAGGGATTACAAATAATAATAAAAAACAGTTACTGCCACAGACTAGATGTTCTTTAAGGTTCCTTCCAACCCAAGTCATTCTGTGATGATTCTATGAGTAACCTGGTCTGACTTCTTGCCCAACTTTCATGATTCTCTCTCCACACTTAGATGTTTCCTTATGTCATTGCTGGCAATCTTCTATCTGCCTTCCCAGTATGATTGTTTTTCTGTCACTGAGTTAACATGGCTTTTTGTCTCTGACTGGCGTGTTCTGGACTGTCCACCAGAGAAAGATCTTACTGTCCATCAGAGAAAGGTTTTGTATCCTTACAGAAAAACTCCATGGGATAATTTTATGAATGACTGCACAAAATCCACCACAATTTATAAGAGGTCCTTAGGCTCCCTCAAATCATCTCAGACCTATCATAATGTCTTCAGATAGCAGAAACACAAAACTTCCATTACTGAGCTTTCTGTTCCCTAATCTTTTCTATGGATCATATAATTTTACTCAGGGCAGTAAGCAAACACAGAAGAACTAAGAATATTAAAGTAGATAAAATTAGGTCATAAACCATGTAGTACCACAAAGGCAGGCGGCAGTTCTATTCACTGAAGAATCAGAGATTTAAACCTCTAATAATTCTGTTATGCTGTATATATTGATTTTAAAAAATGTTTTTTGCATTAAATATTCACACATACCTGTAGATATATTCTAGAAGTAGAGAAAAATTTAAGTAGCTTATGAATTTTTACAAGAATTTTAATACTCCCTTTTGTCTAAATGATGTCATCATGTTAAGCATTTAAGAAAAGGACAACAGCACCAAAGAAGGAAAAAAAAAAAAAAAACTGTGTTGAAATTTCAGTTGTTGTTCTGAACAAAAATATTTGGTCTCACAAATATGGAGTCATAGAGCATCTCAAAAATTTTGTTCTTTTATTTTGGAATAAATGAGACTTCAAATGTGAGCAAGCATTCAGTCCATAGTAATTAGGTCAGGTGAGATTTGGAAGAAATGGAAAGCCTCCGGGAACTATCACCATGGTGTCCATTTCACCTAAAATTGATATAACTTCACTCCTACAAGTTAATGAGCATTTCAGCTCTTACTTCATTATGAACAAACTCATCTTTTTTAATTATATATGATAGATTAAAAGCTCCCAAATTATCTACAATTATTAGTAAATTATTAATATGGAAAATACATTCAAAATGTTTTAGGCAAGTTAAAGCTAACGAGTTTTCATATAGCATTTTGCTGAGCTTTTAATGGTGATATTTCTTTGTGTTTTTACCAAAACCTCAAAGAGGATGAATACTTGCTACGTTAAAAGCACTACATATCTGCAGTCATTTAATAGACAGCACCAGCAACTGAGTTCCCATGGAATACACAGATGTGTATGTGCAAACTCTCCAATGGACACTGTCACAAGTTGGAAGGCAGTGATGTACCGGTGCCTAAGCCACGAAAGAAACCAGGAATCCTGATCTGCAATTCCTTAGCCAAGCACAAACACAACTAATCCTGGCAAATCCTTAAATACCTTTTGAAGGTCACTGCTTTTAATGTCACCCAATTATTCTATTAATATGGGTTTATTTATATGATTGCTTCCTTTGTGGTATCCAAAACCAGCCTAGATTAAGAACAAGAATTTATATAGCAGTTAAATACACAGCATTAGCATTGAGCGACCTACGAATATGACATTTTTTAATGGAACTAATTCTCAAAACACAATCAAACTTCAGAGCTGCTGGAAATGTTACAGTAGCTCCTATGGAAAAGGAAAAGCAACGTTCTGCTAGGTTTCAGGTTTCAATTACGTATTTTATTTGTGTTTGAGAAATCTGTAAAATGAAAGGGTATCCCCTTTCATGGGATAACAATCTGACCTCCTGTGACCATCCAAACTCCTGTTCGGTACTGCAATATTTCACATCAGAAGAGACATTAAAAACCTTTTGTTCTCTGTGTCAAATCAAAAGTCCTGTGTTATATTCTGTGCTCTTGTTCCTTAGGCTAAACTGCTTAATTCCCACGCTTCAATTGCAAAAAAGAAAGTTAGCTCAATACTCAAGATGAGAATTGACATTAATAGAAAAGATATTTTGCTGTGAAAGTAGATAGTGTGAATCCGCTGACATTCTGTAAGTGCTCTGAGATGTTCAAATGAAAGTTGTCAGCACTAATACCAAGTACGAGCTGTATTACTATTAATGCCATCTAACAAAAATTGCTGTTTTAAGAAAGAGTTTTTGCTATTTTTACAGTTAAGGTACTACTGCAATTGGCTAAGAGAGACAAAACTAATGGTATAACAAATGATTCAAAGAATTACTAGAAAATAATTCCACTGAGAGGTTTAGGTGACACCTTTAACCATAAGAGATCCACCTACACACATATTCTAAATATTTATAACACCACAAGGAGGAAGTTAATGCTATGCAAATCCCTGCAGAATACTTATTTTGCTGGAAATTATTATATTGTAATAAGAAATTCTAATTTACTTATGTGAATATATGAAAATTAAAACATTAATTATTCATACAAATAAAATGAGAAAATTAATATAGGCGGTATATTACAGTCCCAATATGATATAACCTGATCCCCTCCTCCAAGCACATGGAACCTGCTGCTTTCCCAACTGTGCAAAAGTTGGGTGTTTTCAAGCTGTGAAATTTTTCTCAACAATGCAGGACTTGGATACAAGGTTTCAAGAGTCCAAGCCTGTTCAATTCATTTGTGCGTACTAATGTTCAAGAGCAAACTGCTACCCTTTCTTCTAGTTCACATCTTATCCTGCTACTTCAAGGTTTATTTGAAAAGCCTGACCCCAAATATGTCACTTTAGAAGAAATCAAGATTTTCAATATTACCAAAGCCTGAGGTTTTACCAGTCTTCAGTAGCATTTCTTGTTAAGCTGAAGCATCTGGTAAGTCTGTAATTTCATGTGAATTTTCAAATTTAAAAGGAAAAAAAAGAGAAATACGTCAAGGATAAGTTTCTATGGAGAGAAAAGAGTGAGACGAGGCAAGGCGAGGAGAGGAGAAAAAAACCTCTCATGAATTTAAAAGCAAAAAAATGCATATAAAAGCACTTTCCCTAGAACTACAGAAAGCCAAGAACACTCCTTAGTCCCTGCACCAATTCTCAATGGCCTATACCTCAGCAGACTGCAGTGAGACAAGCAGCTTGTACAATGGCCTTAGACCCCATACTAACTTCATTAAGCAGCACTCCAAATCATGAGTGAATATTTAGAAACAAAAGGAATCCCTAGAGAGATTTTATGAACAGTTTGATTGGTTTCTCATGGCCCTGCAAGGGTTAGAAACAATGCCCTGAAAAATAACATTTTCTCATGCATTTATTGTTTCTATCTCTGGGCAGATCCAGAACAAAGTTACTAATGATGCCATACAAACAGGGCCCTTTGCCAAAATGTCTGTGGCTCAAGCTCCTGCAATATCAGCTGTGTTTTAAAGGTCTGACTCCCATGGCAAGCTGTGCAGCGAGCCTGCATGCGAGACCAAATTTTCAGAGTGATGGTTCTGTAGTCCCATTAAGCCACATGGAAAGAAAGCAGGACACATTCAATGCCTCAGGAATCCCATGTCTCATGAAGATTTCTGCCACTCACAACTAACCGATCACCCACTGCTGCCACTGCTGCCACACTTTTATGTTATTTCCAACACATTTACATTTGTTCTATTAACAGGGTGAATTATAATTTTTCTAGGAGTGACCCAGGTGGCACATTCAGCATGGGAGCTGTTACTGTCTTAAATGGTTGATGGCTAGGACCTGCTTGGTTCTGTTACAGCAGGGGCTTTCAGCTGGAAAGGTTACCAACAATGACTGCAATGAGAAGACATCACTGTAGAGACCTGTCACTCCCACTTGATTCTGCAAACACTGAATGAATGATGCTCCATCACAGCTCAGCTGCCTCCCATCTGCTCTAAACACTGTATAGCAGTACTAGCATGAAACTTCCTCAGCACTCAGCTTAAAGTTTTCCTTTTTTTTTTTTTTTTTTCCATACTAGATACTTTAGTTTAAATGTTTTCCAGTGGACAGATGTATACTTTCACAAAGGATCAGTAGTAAGAGCAGGTATCCTTTTCCAGACTGTGTTGGCCATCCAAATAGTGGTGTTGTTTAAGCTGGCTCCAGTACCCTCTGCTTTTCTTCTTGACCCTGAATTATCCTTCAGGTAAGGGTGGTAAAAACATTTATGTAATTACATTGCAGGAAGTCTGGTCCAGCTGATAGATAACCTAGGTGAAAATAATGATTATACAGTTACTAGTGTTACTCTTTTGCAAGTGAGGCAGTTTTCCAGCCCAGTCCACAAAATGGCTGCACAAACACATATGCAGAACCACACACACACAGGGCCAGTAGCACACAGCAGATTAATAACTATTCAAGGCAGAAATGTGGCTGAAAAGCAGGACTGCCCTCTTGCTTGAAAAGTTGCAATCTGGAACACACAGCGTACATATTAATACAACACCTTCTAACATGGCATTGTCAAAATCTCAGGGGAAAAAACATCCAGTTGCACTTTTTGACATTCATGCCATAGGCATCCATAAAACTGATGCTTGAGACAACACAGAAAACAATATGCATGATTTAAATACTTCTTTTTATTCACTGTGTGCTCCCTGCTTAGTAAGAAAAAAAGAGGAGGAGGAGAGAGTGAGAGAAAAAAAAGAAATAATCTTACTAGGTTTTGTTCTGTTTAGTTTGCAGGGGATTAAAATTATTTTACCCTATGCACTGGGGATTTCATCTCAGGCAGCTGTACATTTTCACCTGCATTAAAACATTAATGTGCTCTTAACAATTTAAGACCAGAATTGTGGTCTCTTTGTAAATACAGGGAATTAAATCCCATTCTGTTGTGGCACTGCATGCTGAGTAAATCTCCAAGTAGTTGAGCTGTTAATTTTTTTGTTTTGTATATCTTGCCTCCATTAAACCAATTTTTTCAATCATGCTGAACAGTCACCTGCTGCCTGCACTCTGAAGTGTCTGGCTTTGCCTTGCATGGTGATCCCTGTGTTGCACTTTGCTCACAGAATTTCTAACAGTGGGGTACATTTCCCTTTGTGGTATTTTTACTTGCTTCTAGAAATACATCTGAAATCACTAGATGGACATTTTCCAGCTTTCTGCCAGGTTCCCTCCAGCCCTCTTGTACTACTCCCACATGAAAAGGACCTTATTAGAAAAACTTTATAAAATTGAATAAAAACAAAACATTCATTCTGACCTAACCTGTGAATTTTAAAAGACATAGTGCTACCTGCTATGACATTTTCTTTCAAATGCACTTTAGACCAGGCCATGAAAAGTAATATACATTTGTACCAGTGCATTTGAGACAGTTCCTTTTTTTGAGCCAGAAATATTTCAGTGCAAATAAACAGAGCTAAATTAAATTAAAACTAGGCTAACAGGGTAAAATTGTCGTAAGAAAAGCAGTGACAAAAATATAAGGGCAAACCTTTTCCCATCTTCTAAGTTCTTACAGAGCTCTTCACACCACCAAAGACTTTAGCAAAATGTCACTGTGACCAGAAAGAACAATAAAACAAGGGAATTTTCAATTCCCAAGTTCTTGAAACTCAACCACTCACACAAATATCTGAGCACTAAGAAGGACGTGAATCACAAAATGTTTACTGCTATAGAAGTGACAAGTGTCTAAAATTGTTGGCATCCCTCATTGGTCATCAAATGGACAAAATTCACTGTGTTCTCTCAGAAAATACTGAAACTCAATAAGCAAAGCACAAGAACTGGCATTATTTTAGTCTCTGAAGGAGCTCAAGTTTTATATAAGGTTTGCTTTATAAAGGAGACATAACCATCACTATCTCACACAAACAGCCCAGTATTTAAACATTTTACTTGTCAGACTACAGCTTTTCTCAGTATTTAAAACACATGCATAAGCATATCCCTGTTTTCTAAGCATATTTTTACCCACATATTTCCAGGTATTACACATAGAGTTCAGCTCACACAAAAAACCGTGATTTTCTAGAAATTCAGTCCTACTATAAACCAGTGCCTCACTTCTGCTGATCTCCCTGTTCTTCACTTTCTTGTATCAGGTCTATTAATGATTCATTGGTACAAGCTCATCAGTGTCTTCTCCTAAAAATTGCCCACTGCATATGATCAGATCTTTTTCAAGGATTTCACCCCATAATGTTGCACTGAACTTTACCAAAGTCTAGCTCAGGTATAACTGATCAATCAATGAAGCTGCTGTTGTTCTACCATCCCATTTCACCCCTTGCTAGGATACAACTTGACAAAACTTCCATTAGTCTAATCTTTCAATGCTCAGTGCCAAAAACACTGTCATTCCTCTCCTTTACATACCCTTGGACAACTTCAAACAAGTACTTTCCCTACATGACCTGTCCACCTGTACATTTACTCAATAGTGTATATGAATGTGTGGGTCTCCAGATAATGGTTTTTTACATTTAATTTCTAGGGAATGTCAATTTCCATCAAGGGATACACAAACTGCATGTTAATCAGATTTGATGTCTAGAGGGGCCTGAATGTATCTACCTCATGAATATGCAGGCAGTTCTGTTTTTTGTGTAAGACACAAGCATATTTCTTATCAGATAGGGAGCGCAGTTATGCGTATTTATTTTCTTCCTCCTTGTTCTTTTTTGCATAAAGCAGATGAGATCCAGTGTTTGCCAGAGTAGATATATTTTTTCCAAGGCACAACAGCAGCCTAAAGCTAGATGATAAAATTTTGCATGCCATCCATATAATGCAACTGCAGTTTGAGTGTTCTAGATTTTGTGGTTTGTGTTGCAAAAGTGTAAAGCTGAAATCACAGACAGGATGATAAATGTTAACAATTTATTCAGGGTTGGAAAACACTGAGAATCAGCTCTCTCCCTTGGTCTGCTTTCATTCAGAAATTTAACACTAGAAATGGCTATCAGATCCCCTTGTCTGACCTTCCATGTAATATATGCCCTGAAATTTTACCATCACCTGTGTATTGAGCTGGCATTTATTTTTTCTTTTTACTGAAATATATCATCTAAAAGTATGTTTTGTATTGCTCTACCTTTTCAAGAAATAAGAACTCTATATCCCTTAATATTTTTTCCAATGGTTAATCAATCTCACTCTTAGAAATGAGGCACTGATTCTTAATTTTAATTTCTTTGGATGAAAAATCCATCTATTAGTTTTCTTCATGTCTTTCCCTGCTAGATTAACAAGGACATTATTATTTAGTAATTCTGACTTTTGAAAGTACTGATGTCTTGCAATCAAGTCTCTTCTCAGTCTATTTTTGGTTCAGCTAAACAGACCTTGTGCTTCAGGCTCTTTCTGTAATGAATTTTCCATTTGTTGTGGTGAAGATTTATGCTTCATTTAAACTAGGGAATTAATCCTTTAAAAACAGTATTCTTGTAACATGCTAATGATACAAGACCGTATGTGTCCTGGTACCTCAGTTACAGATGTATTCCAAGTTAAGGCCTGTACAAATGCCTTATTTACATTCACAATTATGTTCTTTCTCCACAGTCATAGAAGGCCAGAGCTTGCAGTTCCAGGAGTAATTCTTGAGTTATAAACACTGCTAACACATTCATATTGTACCATGTGTTCACTATATAAATCAAACCTGACCGTAGACAGAGAGTGAAGGACAAAAGGATTATGTACCTTATCCAAGAGTCAAAGCTATGGAGAAATAGGACAGTGAGGCATCCAGTAATGGAAGCTGCCTGCCTTTCCCAGACCCCATCTGCTCTTTCAATAAATCCTTTAAATGCGCTCAGTGACACAAAATATTCTGGAATCTGAAGGGTTCTGGTATTTAACATCCATAGACCTGGTGCAAAAGGGGCCATATTTCCATGAAATCTAGGTATAATTTAGACAATTTTTAAGAAGAATATTTTGAAACATTATTTATAATGAAGAAATGTGTGAGGATATCCTGCCAGTACCAGAAATTCTGACTGAAACCTAATTACTTTTGGATCTTAGATTTCTGTAAATGGATTACCCTGTCCATGAGCTTTAAAAGTAGGTATTAACGAATCTCTGCTGTTTTCCATACTTCCTATTGTTTTCAGTCCAACAGTCCCATATTTAGGTAAAGGTGACACTCTCACACATTCACTATTGGCATGGCATATAACCTAGCTGTCAAAAAAGGTGTTCAACTAATATTCAGCATAGAAATTTTTCTCATTAGATGTGTATTTTTTTCTACCAGAAAAGAGAATCCCCACTTACAAGAGAATTAATTTTTTTTGTCTTTTTAATTTTGATGGTTGAAGCCTAATTCTGTGGCCAAAAAGAGGGCATGAAATGAAATTCCTATAAAGACCTAGCCTACAAAGTGGTTTAGATTCAATCTGCCCTGGCCCAAAGAAATTCCATAATGGATAACTAATGTAAGTGTTGTGATAGCAAACCTGACCTTAGGTCTCACCTCAGCATGTCACATTTTGCTAAGGAAGGCTGGGAGACACTTTTGCTTATCTGTCATTTTCTTTAATCATGGGCCTTGATCCTTGACAGAGAGTGCTCCAAAGGACCCTAATGCTCTACTGGAGCTCATACAAGATAAACTTTTACACTTTGTGAGGGCTTTGAGTCTTGTCCTTTGGTACTCTCCTTTGCCAAATTCAGAGTCCAAAGAGTGGTCATATGGTAAAAAACCTTTTTCTCTGATGCTTTTGGACAGGTAAACAGCTCAGTTTCTTTCCACAGCAATCTTTTTTTTTTTTTTTCCTTTTTCAAACTTTGTACTATTTAAGCATGTCTAGTTTCACTGGCTTTGTACTATACAATGCTACTAGCATCAAAAGGAAGAGTTGTAAAAATAAGTCTTCATCTCACTAGGTGAATTTATTGCTGTCATAAAAATAAAGGCCCCCAAGGTTCATTGCATCCAATGTACTGAAGACACAGAGTGTAAGCTTGGAGAATTTACTGTAGTACACCACTGTGTCATTGTACCTACCTGAAAACTTGGCTCAGCTGACATCTGAAACCATTACTAAAGAAAATGCAACCTAAGGGGAAAGAATCAGGGGTGTTTGATTTGTCAAAAGAAAAATGTACATTATTATGTAGTCAGAAAGCAAGTTATAAGCCCAAGTGAAGATTTTAGCTGGACTTTATTAATGCTTTCATAAATAATTTGCTGAAACAGAGACCTTTTACAAACTGCATATTTATTTATCTGGTTTGGGAGTTTGCCCCTTACGGGAAGCAATACCATTTGAGCAGGAATCTGAAAATGGTTTCAAAGCTAGTTTTTTAGAGGTCATTATCCTGAAACTTTCAGGAAAGAATGTTTCATCTGGTGAGTCCAAGAGAGGCCAAGAGAAAAACCCCACATTGCCTATAGCAAGAGAAAGAGCTGGAGAACAGACTGCATTCCGGAAACCTCTCTGTCTGACCATCTGGGAGCCACTCTGGCAGTCACACTCACAACACCTGAGCTGGGACTAAAACCCCAGCAACAGGCACAAGACCCAACGCTCATACAGTGGGTCAGATCAGCCTTCCACACTAGCTCAGCCTTAGGCTTCCCAGACCAGAGTCTCAGATATTTCAGTCTTTAGAATAACTTAATCATGGCACAACCACATAGTGACAGCTCAAGCTGGGTACCTCCAAGGAGGCACCCCAAACAAAGGACACCCTCACATTCTGGGGACATCGGCTCCACGGAGTGTCCGGTCATCTGGCTGGGCCACAGGTCCCTGTTCCCCTTGTAATGCAGAGGGTCAGCAGCAGTTCATGGCCTCTTGCCTCAGGCTCCCACCAGCAGCTCACACTGCAGCTGCACTCTGAGCCACTGCACTAAATTGATTCCTCAACAGACTACATCAGGTGAGGAGATAGCAGATGGTAAGAAGCTTTAGGATATTCAGCAAACAGACTTTGACAGACACCTTTCAAGACTGGGGGTGCTTGCTGAGTAAAATGTTTGCAAGCAACACTGTCCAGGTTGCCCTGTTGATAAGGTAAAGTTCACTGGAGGACCAAAGAGAAGACAAAATCTACATTTGCAAACTGCTGTTCAGTCCCAGAAACAATTCCAGCCCTGAAGATACTACAGCCTAAAAAAAAAAAGGAAGGAATTTCAGGGAAATAGAAGTAAACACAGAAAAGTGAGTCTCCCATGGTGGTACAAGAGGCCAGTGATAGAGCTCAAGGAGAAGAAAAAAATGAGACAAATCAATCTGTCTGCTGCCTATGGTACAACATAATCCATCTTCTAGAACAGCAACAGTATCACCTGAAGGACTAATCCCCAGTTTAAGGATTCACTCCAGTTAATTTAAAGATCTACTTCTGAAAATGTCGGCTATATATGTCTTTATGATGAACAGACAATTATCAACAGAATATCTCCTAGGGTTTTTTGTGTACATCTTTGTCTAGGAGACAACATAGAATCACAACATAGATGTCTCTAGGGTTTTGTAAATGCAACAAGAAGAGACTTACCCAGCATAATGACAAGCATTACTGGAATCCTATGATTCAATTTGTGGTTGGACATGAAGCAATACCACAGTTGATTCTAGAATTTTAAAAAGACAGAGAGAAAATGCTTTAAAGTTAAAAAAAAAAAAAAGTATTCCGCTGTCAGCAATTGTAATTGTGCAAGTTGTCCAGAGAAAAGTTCTAATTCTCAATGGTTTCATGTGATCATGTGTACAATCAACAAAGGAAAAATAAGGATTTTCACTGATATTCCTGGGAAACTTTTCTGATGATCCTAACGTAAACACAGCACTACTGTATATTCTCAAAATAAGCATACAACTCAACAGACTGATCATACCACATGAGAACACAGTTTTAAAAGCCTATGTGTTCTAGACATTTCTGGCATGAGACTGCTAGGATAGAGATGGGGAGATGACTTTGCCAACTGATTCAAACTTGTTGCAGATACATAGCCTGGGCAGAGATATAATTGAATAATATCCTGTGTATATATGAGGGAATACTTTCCTTTTCCTTTCCACTGTTAATACACACTAAAAATTTTTATCTCTTTTCTAAAAATTAGACAATTTACAACCCTGAACACATGGGTTTATTTGCCCTCAAGACAACGTTTTCCTATTTTCCCTCTCCATCCATTTCTAAATAAGGAAACTTTCTAACAAAGATTTCTAGATTATCCAAATCTTAAAGCCTATTTTCAAATAAAACAAACAGAAACATTCAAATGGAGATCAAAATTCATACATTCCTTATGCTAAGACAGCCAACATGTGAAACACATAGCTGGAGTCATGCTACAGAGGTGAACTTCTGCAGAAAGCATGCATGAGTGATATTACCTGAAGGAAGGACTACATTATGTCTTTCCACCATTCCTTAGCTGTAAAAGATGACCCCAGCTGTCATATGGAATTCCCACAGCTGTAGCAGGACAGCTTCACCGATCCACTGTAAAAAGTCTACGTGTTTCCAGGGAAAAAGAAGCCGTGCATATTGTTCAGCATCTCACTGAAGCTGGGGAGTGGGCTGGAAGCACAAGAAAGGCTCATGGGAGCTGTGACAGGTCTGGACACCTGGTCATCTCTTTCCAGATGAACTAGAGTGATTTCAAGCAGACATAAACAATAAACCACTCAAAAAACTTCACTTGTTAAACCTATGTCTTCACAAAGTTACTTTAATTTGGTGTGAAAGTAACTACTGCAGAAGTAGCTTTGTAACACCCAGAGAGAAATTTAAAGTATATGTTGTCAGCTGAATTTTCATTGCTGTTTTGGTGATAAATCAGAGTGAGCCTGTATAAATTCAGCTGAATATGTCGCAAACCAGCAGGACTGAGATTACCACTGTGCTCTCACGCTGCGGATCAGACATCAAGTTTTGTGCTCCCCTTCTCCTGCATTTGGTCTGGACAAAGACATCTCAGACTGCAGTTTGCAGTCTGAGTGCTATAAAAATGAGGTATAAGGAATACCACAAAAGAGCATGAGAGAACAGAAAGGTGGCAATTTGAAATTTTTCAGCATTAGTCAGTAAAAAGTAGTGATCATCTTTAGCGGCTAGAAAAGGGATACTGGAGCACCTGTCATGGGTTAGCTGTGAAGCTTTTTCTATTAAAAATCTGTTCTTCAAAGAACTCCAAAATCTGCAAGCTTTCTGAAGATGCACCTACATTAGTGTTTCAGTTTCAGCTCAGGCATAGCTTTGATTCAGCTCTGCCACCTTCCTGCCATCTGTGATCATTTGCCTGTAACCGATCTCATTTTCTGAGTGGTTTTGGTTCTTGCATGCTAAATTCCTGTCAAAGGAAACCAAATTAACATCTGTGCTCCACATGTGTTTCATCATTTAATTGGGTACACAGAGCTGTGAATGACCCTATAGGCCAAACTACTGCAAAATTTCCCTCAGGGTTACATAGCACCCATCTACCACTGAAATACTCTTGAACCCTTAAAAGATCCTATGACAATCTGCTGCCTTTTACAAAGGACCTAGTTCAGTGCTTCCATCTGGCACCAACTGCCAGCACTCCACTGACTATTCCAACTGATCTATCAGCTATTCCCAAAGATGAAGACACATTTTACATTTTTTCCTAGCTCTTGTCTGGTCTCTGAACTTAATTTTACTTCCCTTCTCCGCTGTTTTTTGGTTTTTTCCATTTTCTCAGCCATGTTGTCACCTAGTCCTTTCTCCCAGGAGAAAATCAAAAATATTTCAAACAAAGGAAATACTCACATAATTTGCTTGAAGACTGGGAAGATTTCCTTAGAAGGTAACTTTACATGATGTCAGCCTCCTGCTGACTTCTGAGATAAATGGTGTTCAGTATTCACTCACATTTGGACAACATAAAAAGAGCAGGCAGACAGAGATGCAATGTACTTGAAGGTGGCAAAATGTGTGCTCATTTGTCGGGAGCTCTGTGCTGAA
The DNA here is from genome assembly GCF_015227805.2 of Hirundo rustica. Classification (NCBI taxonomy): domain Eukaryota; kingdom Metazoa; phylum Chordata; class Aves; order Passeriformes; family Hirundinidae; genus Hirundo; species Hirundo rustica. The sequence goes on from NC_053455.1 coordinate 20,169,187, forward strand.
ACCGCACCTCCACTGGATTTATTGTTCTCTGCTGCCACATCTGACCCCATGACACCACCACCCACCAGCACTTCCCATCTTTGTGCCCCCCAAAAAACACTTGCAAGGATGAAGCCCAGGGTGCCAGTTTACCCCACCTACCTCTGCAGCAACTTTAACAGTTCCCAATACCAAACAAGTTGGATGAGAAAGCAGCACTGACTTTCTGTTCACGTTTAGCTCAGGCTGGGATGGAGAAATATCTTGTAAAATAATAGAATTGTGTTCCAAAATGCAGAGAAGTGCTATATGTCAGAAAGCAGAATGATGGCAAGGGCTTTCATATTTCTGAAAGCACTTGTCCCAAAGCCATATAGCAACTACCTGTGTAAGGAAATACCCGCCCACTCCCTACCCTCTTTGAATGCCAAGCTTAGTCTCGGCATCAAAAGAGCCATGAATGTGGTATGCCGTGATAAAAGAGCCCTGCTAGACTTCCACAATAGTCTCTCTTTGTGAATGCCCTATCCCTTGTAGGAAGCAGTAGGGAGACCACAGTTAAAGGCATAGTTTATACCTCTGCATTGTTTTGTACTTAATCCCTTAGTCAGAAGGATTAAGCAGGGTTACAGGAGCAGGAAAGGTTCTGCTGCTCCTGAATGCCTCTTGAGTGCATGCAGTGTGTTGACCTCCCAGCATGGCCAGCAAGCATTGTGTTTTCCCAAGCATATTCAGTTGTTTTCCTGGATTTTTATTTATTCAGTTGGGCAAATATCAAATTTTCTTGAAATGGAGCCCTACTTTTTTTTTTCAATCAATGGAAAAGGGATTGAGTTGTCTGAAAATGTAGCAATTTGCACAGTCTTTGAAAACACATGAGGATGACGGTTCATATCATGAGGCAAAATACAGCACAAATTATAGAAGCCTACAATGACTCTCCAAATCCCAGTTGTTATGTTCCTAGGCACGGATTGCAGGACAAGGTGCGATTTCCTACTCAGAGACAAAGCACAGTAAGAATGCTACTGGTAAACTGGAAGACAGCAATGGTAATGGGAATGTATGTATGTCCATAATCAAGACATACAGGACTCACACGCCACCATGTGTCACAGCCATGGCTCTGACTGCCTTCTCCAGTTAAAATTTGCATCATTCATTACATCTTCACTTACCAGAGGTACCCTGCTACGGACAAATGAGACATTACCTAGGTACTCCCAGTAACTGTTGCTACCTCCAGGAAAAGAGCTAAGATTCACTTAGAATATTTTCACTGTATCTCCTGGTTGTCAAGAGTTTGTGTCTGAAAGTATCTTAACTTTACTTTGTTTCCTGATTTCCATAGGGGTAATTCTTGCTGAATCTGACATTTTAGAAGAAAGTATATACTACTTGGGAACTATAACCTTACACTGATGACATTTTTCAGCAACATGTAGACAAAGACAGAAATTGCAAAAGAGGAGCTCATAACAAGCAATAACTCCACTGAGATCTGTGCATTTTGTCATTTTCAGTATTACTAATGATCTGGATTGCTGACAGAGAAACTGCAGTTATATTGCAGGTATAAGCCTTCAGATAAAAAAGTTGTGAGAAACAAAGGTAGTCCACAGACCTCCGTGCAGCAGTGGTCACTGCTTCTGAAACTGTGAAAGGAAAGAAAAAAGATGGAAGAGAAATCCAGTCCTAGTAAATACTCTAAATGATGTTCCAAACATAAAAGAAATAATTTTAAAAGGTATTAAGAACTTTGGTAGATGGATTTTCATTAACTAAACTTCAAAAACAAGTGAAAGCAAAACAAAAACTAAGGACTAGAAACAAAATATGAAGTTGCTCAAACCTTTACACTGGAGTACTGAGGATTTTGAAGTATATGCATTTAGCACACATTGCAGGACAAGAATGCAGAAAAAAAGGATAAAATAAAATGAAGAACAGAAAGATTGATTTATAAATGAAGAAAGAGAAAAGAGATTTGTTAAAAACAAAAGTCACGCGCCTGCAAGCAGCAAGGGAAAACAATAATACAAGAGAAAATTGATCGTTTCTGAACAACCAGAAAGGACTTTCAATTTAATAAAGACTGCAGCACCTAGAGAACATTCCAAGACATTCTGCAGCCCTATCAAGCATCTGGCAGGCAATTCCATTACATTTGAGACAGGAACCAAAGACATTACAACACTAATAAAGGTTGTTACATACATTAGGAGACAAGGGGCTAACAGAGGTTCATGTCATGCTGAGACATTTTGACAATAATGGAATTTCAGTAATCAAACCACTCTACACAAAAATAAAATGTCCAGGCAGTTTAATATCCCAGACAGAAGATCAGCACAAACCATAGCTATACCAGTTTTTAAGGAAGAAATGCCGCACTTAAAAGTGGCAAGTGAAGAGAGAAAGCAGGACATCGAAAACAAGGCACAGAAGTACGGCACATCATGTTCCACACCTGGTTATCTGAGGTCCACTGTAAGGAAGCTGTCTTACTACATTGGCTCCTCTTCATCATTCCTTTCCTTAAAATCCACCCCGCAAGCCTCCTCTAACTGACTCTAGTGAAGCAGAGTCTACCTTAAAGGAATGAAGATTAGCAGAAAAGTCCAGAGTATTTGAACTACTCAGCATGCAAAATTGGCTTCCTAAGAAACAATTCTCACCTGTGAGCTCCAGTGAATGATTACAGCATTTAAGAACAAGACAAAGTGTATTTTTAGCGTCAATGTAAAAAGAGTAAGACACATGCCATTCATTGATAAGCAAGACAGAAAGGCTGTTCCAGAGCTGTGGTGCTGCAAGATGTAGTGTTGCTTTGCCAAGCTTCTTCTGTTCATTTTCCCCTCTACTGTCACTGATTCAATGGCATTATCTAGTCAATACATGCAATTCATAATAAAAGTATATGTTTTTATCCACTGCACATTCTACTTGCACATGTATAGCCTGTAATCAAAAACAGTACAGCTGAAGCATTTGAAAACCTCAGAAAACTGAGCTAGCTGTAGCTTTTGAGGCTGGAGCTGGTTAGAAATGTGTTCCTATATGTATTTTAAACATTAGAAAACATTTTCTCCCTATTCCAGAAAAAAGCAAGCAGTCATCCATTTCCTCCTTCCCATGTTCAAGGCCATTCTTCTGAGGGAAACAATGAAAATGCAGCAGTAATTATGTGCCTAGCAAGGTACTCACATGATACAGCAGCCTGTGTTACTAAGCAGGGTAGATGATTCTTGCAGAATCCCTTCCCAATCTTTTTCCCAATTAAGCAGTGAAGTTGACATGTCCCTTCTTCAGGCAGCCTGGGCTTGCTGTGGTATATCTGCAATAACAGTGCCTTTCTTCTCCTAATGAGCAAACACACACACACACACAAAAAAATAATAATTAAAAAAAATAATAATAATAATTAAAAAAAAATTATATCCCTTTTCTATTCAGGAACTCTGTATATTCCTGAATCCAACACAGAATTGTTTGTACTCAGTCCAGGGCAAGCTAATTGGGCATTTATTTGCTACTGGACTTGGGAGCAAGTCCAAGGTTTATGAAGAGAATAATTAAATAAAATTCCTGATTTAGGCCAGGGATAAACAAACAAAGATTTAGTCGCTAATATGAACTTTCCACTCCTCAAATATGCTGTATGAGACTTGAAATGTCTCAACAAACAATAACTTCTCCACAAGCCTCCTTGCATTTGTCCATTAGCTATTACCCATAAATATGACTAATCTTTAAGGTCTGTTTTTTCATTTAAAAACTGAATATAAATCCTTCAAAATCTTCTAATGACTTTCCAATTTCATTTTTACATACTTCTACTATCAATTAAATATTTTGTACTATCCTCAGTCTCTTTTGACAACTCTGAGAAGTGTTTAAGTCTTGTTAAAGAAAGCTTACTATGCTAAACAGAAAGTCAACAAGATCTGCCATATAATCAAGTGTGAAGGACAACAGCACTTTTTAGTGAACATTGTCACTCATTGGGAAAAATCTTTTACCATGGAGATAAGAAATTCACTTCTACAATATCAAAAAAATTTGTGAAATACTCACATAGTCCTTTTACTGATATAATGACACACTCATCCTTCACTGTTCTGAAAAAAAAAAAAAGGCCCTTGAAACAGGCAACCTCCTTCTTTGTTTTGTTTCCAAGCATCACTAACACAAAACTTCTGCTCACTAGAAGATATTCGTCATGCCAGCCTTGATGCAACAGCAAACTGTATTGCTCTCCGTAAAGCACCCCTAAACCATCAGTGCAAATTTAATGCACCTTGTCACAGATTTAAGTAGCTGAAGGCCTCAGAAGCTGTTAAAACCTGTTTACAGGTTTAATATCTAGATTTGACAGTACATCCATGTAAATCCAAACTGCTTTATAGCCATTTTCTGAATGATGCAGAACCAATGAAATATGCTTCATTAGCAGCCACTCTCACCTCAAAGAAACACAAGGTTGAAATGGCTCTGCGACCTTTCATTGCAATTGGCATTTTGCTTACAAAGAGTATAAAGAGTGAAGAAGAAGCTGACCTTTCTGTTTGGCATTAAGTTCTCAGCTGGGCATTTTGCTAAATGGAATTCTAATGGTTGATGCAATACTGTTACCAACCAACTAACTATGGTTCTGACTTAAGCTACCTCTTTCATATAGGTCACTGTCATGTAGGAACATTTGATTACAAAAGTGGATTCACAGACACAGAGTTAGCATCTGAAGAACTTCATATCCCATTTCCAAACTAGTGGGCTCACTAGGACAAAATGTATTTCACATATGGTAGATACGTGATATAGCAGAAAGCCAAAAAAACAAAAACAAAAACAAAAACAAAACAAAACAAAAAAGCATCCACTGAGGAATCTTAGCAAAAACACAGAAATGCCACTTTTAATAAACCTGATGCTGTTTTATCAAAGCTGGAAGTGGGAAAGGAACTCTCTGTGACAAATTTAATGAGACTACATTTCAGTCCTTACAAACTACTTCAACAACGTAATTTTACAGACTACGTTGTCTTTTCATCTTTGTGACTCCGGGCAAATTATGGCAGCCAACATGAGAGAAAAGGAATTTTGTGATTTCATTTCTAATAGAACACATTGCTGGAAGACATCACTGTTGAGCTCTGTTTAGCAAATGAAAGTGTGGATAAACCACACACAAAAGAGCTCGCCTAACCCAGTGTAACAGTAAGGAAAGTAAGAAAACTGATCCTTACAATCAGGTTTCAGGAAATATTAAGAAACTTCAATAGATTTATTAATTGAAACAACACGTGTTAGTATATGACATTAAACCTGCTACTTCAGGATGTGTAAAACCATCCCTGTTTTTCACACATCCTGAACTAACACATATTAAAGATAAACCAAGGGACAAACTTCATGTTCCTGAATCTCTGGCAGAGATCCTATCAAATGAAAAATGAATGCTATATTCTGGCTTTATAGGTCTCAGTATGCTAAACTAAGTATTTGGCCCTGGGACAGCTGAAGTCTATTTCTGCATTAAAAGGCTAGCTTGATGAGTTTTTCTCCCTTTTACAAAGGCTAGGAGCTTTGAATCTAAGCACACTTCAAGTTGATTAACTTGAAGTTAGAAGCCCAAAAACCAGCATAATATCAGGAAGAATATATTTTTCTTAAGCAAACCTCTCTCTCTTATGACATTCACATTTGCTTTTGCTTCCAGACTTTTCAAGAATGGCCTTGAAAGCTCTCTCAAGGGTCTCAGGCAAAATGACACATTTATCTGAAATTCCTCAAACTCAAATTTGGAGAGCTGACTGCTCCTTTGGGGCTAGCAGAATCATTCTTCATTTCACTGCATGAACTGATTTTTACTACAAATGCCAGCACACATTGAAAGAAGACAGCAAAGGGAATGGTTGAGTACAACACAATGAGTAGCAACAGGATGCACAGAGGTGATGCTGGGCTTGGTGTGAATTGGCAGTCGAAAAACAGATACAGCATACTATCTGAAAAATAATTTAAAAAAAAAAAATCTATGTGTCAGAATTCAGGTTTTCATGGCTGCTTCTCATTACTTGAGTTATCATGAATTCAATATGAAGCAATGAAAGACAAGTTGAAAAATAGCAGGTGTTTCCTTACACAGAGGAGGACAAAGTGTGAAAGAAAAAACAAAAATCATATTGCATACAGTTATGTCCAAGCAACCCTCACAGTAATTACTGGACTTTATCCACATAATATTCTAAAGTCGGAAGGAACATTCCTATTCTTTAAGAGGATTGTTGAGCAAATAATGCAGGGAACTCTATACCATGGACTATGTGGTGAAAAATCATCTTAAATACAATCAGCTGATGCTCAGCAAGATGAACAGACTTTTGCACTATCAGACTAATTCCAGAATGACAAATAAGAATTGTGGCAAGGAACAAATCAGGAATACAGAAATCACGTGTATTGTTATAGTGACTTGGAGCAGAGCTTGGGAGCTATCACAGCCCAAGTTTCAGATTAACTGGTTCAGATGAAATCTCACCCTTTGCACAGGCTGGCAGTGGCGTGGTACTGCAGCAGTTCTGGGAAGGCTCTCAGCCCCTTGTACAAATACGTAAGCACATTTTAACACACTCTGCAGTCCATAAACTCAGAAGCTGTGAAGACAGAGCAGAGCACCTCTGAAAAAGCAGCACTGCTGGGCTCTGAAGGTGGCCACATCTCAGACAGTGCAGCAACACAACCAGCAGGACACAGTCCCCCAGTCCCAAACGGGGTGAAAAGAGCAGGGGTGGTAACTGCAGCAGCGTCCAACTCCAGCATCAGGAGCTCAACCACCACCAGACAAGATAGTGAGTCAAAGCCAAGATCAATCCAGAAAATTAGAACAACAATTTGGGAACAGCAGGGAACATGATCAAAGATAGGCACACCTACAGCATAGCTCCAATAAGGATTAGGTGCTAGGGCCTGAATCCCTGGCACAAGGATCAGAAGGAATGTCTGGGTAGTCAGGAATGTCAGGAGTTGTCCCTGTCCCTGATCAGGGTAATGAAGACCCAGTGGTGCACCCAGGATCTTGACACCTCTTTCTCTCAAACCAATGGGGGCAAGAGGGAAACCTTATGAAACAAAGAAAGCCAAAAGGAAATGAAAGAGAATTTTTGTGGACACCTAAAAGAAAGTAGATCAGGACCAGTGACCCTCCTGACATAAATGAGGTGATAGCGAGGACATGTCTGGACACAAGATTGCAAATACTGGTCCATTACAGTTCAGCACAGTTGTCTTTCTCATGGCAAATTGACATTCATTAACAGTGATTCAGCTGAGATATTCTGCGTCTTTAATTTAAGATGTGTCACTTCTTCCACTTTGACAACATCTAGCCCAAGGAGGCAGACATCACTAACGGAGGTCATTTTCCAATGCTGCCTTCTTATTTTTGTCACCAGGTCTATGGTAGATTCCTTAACAGAAGGCAACTGCAATGAATTCTAGTGACTCCTGAATTTGACTTTAAGAAACAAGAAGGAGAGTGGGCACACAGACATATTTTCAGACCAGGTGACACTACGGATCCTTTGACAATGGCATCATGCACCTAACACAAAAATTCAGAACTGATTATCACAACATCCAGTCTGTCCCTCACAGTTATTTCTCCTTGAAGCCAGGCTGCTGAGTGCCCTCTCGGACCCTTCAGGGGTGCAGGAACTACATGGAGCAGCACAGTTACTGGACAGCAGCCACATCATTTAGGACTATACTGGTTATCTGACATGAAGCATGGTGGGGACATTCAAAGCTCACACAGCCTGATACACACTGGTAGGGAGAATATCCACTTCTGGCCTCATTAATGAAAAGTATACCAGCTGTGTAGTATGTTGTCAGCACAGCCAACCTGCATGTGGCCTGGGGACACCCCCACCAATCTCCTCACTCTGCTTTATCTCTTAAACACTATAAATTTGGCCAATGGATACATAATCTGATTAATTGCCTCAAAGACTCCGTCAATTTATTGTAAAACTTAGCAGTAGTTTTGATTTTTCAACTGAAACTTTAATAAATATTAAAGTTTTAACACTAAAAGAACAAGTATTAACAAGCATCACATTACTGGCTTTGGGGTGTTTTTTTAATTTTTATTTCTTCAATATGAAATCTCAAAGACTGGAACATGTTGATGAATTGGCCAGAGGAAGTATCCATTGAGGTCGGTATAACACACATACCTCAAGATGGCCATCACATTTCTCCTTCCCAGGCTGTCACATTAAAAAAAAATTATTCAGGAGAATGAACAATTCCTTGGCCTATGGCCCTCATTGCTGAGTCAGAACTAACAGATATTATGTTACTGCCTGGTGAGCTGATAAAAATTAGAGTAAGTGTTGTCACAGCACCCTAAATCTGAAGACACCATGTGCCCTTTCTTCCAAGGACAGCAAAAGTGAGACAATGCAATATATATTGATAAAATAGTAGATAACTGTCCCATAATATGGTTGTTGTTTTTTTTTTTCCCTTGGATTCAGTCAATCAGGTTTTGTTTATTTTCTTTTTGTTGTTGACTGGAACAATAAAGAAGAATAAAATATATGAGCCTGACGGGTCCAGTAATAAACCCACAGTCATTAATGATCTCCTCTGGTTCTAGCAATGAGACCCTGACAGCTGTCAGGCTTCAAGTATGTCAGATGCCTATCATGAAACATTGTGAGAATATCTGAGGCCTGTTATGATTCTTAATACACCCGGCCTTGGGAAGTCTGACAAGCCCTTTGAAATTATGCATCATGCATTAATTAAAGAATTTTTATAGATGGGGAAAGTTCATCTTCGTGAGGGAATTTCATCTTTCCTGGATGTGCAGCCCTCAGCTTCATGGTGATCATGTGTCTGCAGACTCTTCCTGTGGGACACTGGAACTACCTCCAGGATCCAAATAAGGATTTTATCTATCCATCTGGTTGGAATGCAGTATGAGAGCAGAGGGAGTACATAAACAAGTATCAAAGGACCTGATTCTGCAAAATCTTCCATATGTGCATAAAGACACAAGTGCTACAAATTTCTGTTTACTTCAAAAATGCTCAGACACCAGGCTCCCATCACATGCAGGACATACAAGGATAAGCACAGTGGAAGTAAATGGAGTCTAAAATTCACACTTCAGGAAATTATGAGTAGACCTTGAAGCAAGCACATGCATATTTTTTGAATGGCTAGGGAAAAAAGCATAACTGGGCTTCAGAATGAGGTAACAGTAGGACCATTTTTCCTTGGAACATATTTTGGGTCCATTTGGGACTGGCAAAGGGATAGAGTAATTCAAATCCCAAACAAGTCATCATATCAATCAAGGGACAAATTCTAAACTTCTTTCTTAATTCCTGCCTCAATAAGGGTTGATAAAGAAGAATTTGATATACTGCAACTATGTTAGAAACGCATGCTCTAAGAGGCAGAGTTTCTCTATACTAGGACAAAGTAACCCAACTTTTAACCCTCTCATCACTGGTCTCTCTGTATTTTGATTGTACCAATCATTGCAGACTGTATTCCCAGCTTCCAATATTGTTCAGTTTTTTCCTTTTTGTCAATTTACTTCCACTGCTGCAACAATCATATTAAGGAAGTTGTTAGTCTGTTATGAACTGATTCTTGTGACTACTTCTCTTGTCACTGTTTTCGAGGTCCCAAAACACAGAAAAGCAAGTTGTTCTATCATGCTAAGGCAGCAGTGAACTGATACAGACAACAAAATCAGCAAGGACAAATCTGAGTATCCAATCTGGAGAAGCAATCTATCTGAAGCACTTGCTACAGAACTGTTTATTCCATTGCTGGAACAGGCTATTAGTGGGGCAGGGTTCCTGGCAGAGTCTCAAATCCACTTAAGCTCATACTGAAGGCCACTTTTAATGCTGATTTCATACACTGCATATCCATAAGAGCTGCCAAAAAAATGAAGATCATTTCAGTCACAAGGTTCTCAAAACTCTTCTTGCTGTTGTGAATCTGTCCATGATGAAATCCATGATGAAAAGACTAAACTGCAAGTCTTTCTAAAAGTTAGCATATTACTGATTTTTTTTTTTAATACAAGGAAAATACCTATTTTAAAATAATTCATGGGGATAGGTTTCTGTTTTCTCAATGCTGTTGTATCAACCAAAATGTTGTAGCAATAGATTGATAATTGAAGACTTGAAAGTGGCTTGTGTACAGTACCTTGTGCCGTATAATTATGGTCAGTGTCCCTGGCTCATCACTGGCCCAAACTTAAGGTCAACAGCAAAAGGTATTAAAAAAATAGGAAATCTAAGGAAAAGTAGAACTTCTTCAGCCGATCAAATGGAGTAATATTTAAAAATTAAAAAGGCTCTTTCTACTGGCAAAAATCCAAATTAGAACATTAAAAGTTAAAAATAATAGTCTAAGCGACTGAACGTAACCTAAGGCAAAAAAATAAAAGTATAAGATTTTAACTTTATGGCTAACTTGGGCTATAGCAAATCACTTCTGTTCATGTGGGAAATACCAGAGCATGTGATAAAATCATTAATGTGTTTGTTTACAATATATATGGGAAAGATAAATTATGTATGCTTGTTTGTATGAAAAGAAGTAACACAAATCTTTGTTTGAAACAAATTATGTAAGCTACAAAGCGCCTTAGCAAATGTATGTATGAAATTGTCTTTAAATATAAAAGGATTAATGAACACTCTTCAAAGATTAACTGGATTATAATGAAGATGTATTTTGAGGATCTTCTCAGAACACATTGAGAAATTGGGGTTCCAAGCATTACAGTTAGTGTTCCCCCAGGACACATGAAAAAATATGTTCTTTGGTATTAAAAACACAGCTAACACTTTATAGAGTAGATAATGACATTTGGGGTTTTTTCAGTCACATAAACAGGAAGAATGTTATTTAGTGTCAAAATGTTAAGGTGAAGTCTTGTCTCCAAAGTCTCAATTGACTTGTGGTTAAGTAACATTTCACCTCCCTGAATGTCCTGGGGTTGCAGGACAGACAATGACCTTAGTGAAGTAGAGTTTCACCTTAGTGAAATTCTGAAGCAGAATTTCTTTCTGAAATGAGACAAGAAGAATGTAAGGATTGTGTGGAAAATTACAACACAAGGCAAAGGTCCATCTACCATTACCAAATCAAATAGATCTCAGTGTTATATTAAAAAACAAAGACTAGCAAGTCTAACATAGGAAGGGTTACCCTCAGATTAGGAACATCCTTGAAGAGAAGGTAGGATGAGTAAGAAGTGAGGTGGGCAAGGATGTGTGCAAGGAAAGCAGACAGATGGCAGTTGGAGAGAATCCCCAAATAGGTTGTGCTAGACAGGACCTTAAATATCATCTAGTTCCCTGAATGCCTTCTGTAACAGTGACCCAGAACAGAGTAATCCTCATCACTTCATTTTAGGTCTCTTTAGAAAACTGCTGTCACCAGTATCTGGACTAAGATATGCAAGTCTGGCCCTCTCCTCTCCAGGAGGGAAGCAGGTTAAATGGCACTGATATCAACTTGTTCTACACACAAGTGTAGAATTGCAAGCGTAATGCATCCTTGCAGTTACAGCAGCTGTGGACCTGTTACCTTTGCACTCAACTTGAAAGAATGACATATATGTGCTGAATTCAATTTGGCCTTCTCAGGTCATTTAATTACTTCATTTAGAGAGAAATAGCTTGAAAAGGATGAGAATAACAATGCACCCTTTCTACCACCACAAAATCCCTCATAGCTAGTTCATCAGCTGCTTGCCTTGAGTATAAGAAACATAAGTTCTAGTCTATTTAAGAGAAAACCAGATTTCCTTGGGCTGGGATACTACTAGTACCTTTGGAGCAGAACTGCTGGGTGAACTTTCTTCTCAAATGTCCTGTGCAGAGTCCAGTACTTCAGATTATATATGTTTATATCAGCCATGTTGAAAAACAGAAGTACGACCCTAAACCTGAAGATACCCAAAGAAGGAACAGATATAAAGAAAAGTGAAAGATCACATCATCACTGGGATGCTTCATGATATGAATTCTGTAAAAGCATAAATATTTTCATGAAATCCACAAAGAGTTAGTCACACTCAGGCTCAGGTAGCTCACTGATATCTCTGTTACTTTAAATTTGCACTGTTAACCAATAGTGCCAGACAATGCATTCCTGAATCAGCCTTTCTGCAGACTAATTGTGCACCAGAGAGTATAGACTGAAATGGGACTTGAGAGGTTAATTCTTGTAAATCAACCCACCAGTTTTGCAAAATCTGGGCTGGGTGTTTTTGCTGGAATTTTTTGCTAGGTAATGCTGGATCAGAACAACTTCTTATCCATCAAATGATGAGCACCATTATAGGAGCACCCACTTCATTTCTGCCTCCAGATACCAAGGAAAAAAAAAGCAGCAATCATAATTAAATTAAAATATTAATACATATACAACCATCCCTTTTTAGACCAAACCAGCTCCTAAAATGACAACTGATGCAAAAATAATTTAAGCAAGACAGATGGGGGGAAGGAAAAGGAGAAATAATGTATTTAGAATTTGAAGAGAAGTAATTAGTTTTGGCAGGTTATTTATTTATATAAATTGAAAAATTAGCTGTAGCAGAGGCAAGCAGCAGATACAAATTTTGCTCTCTACTCACATCAGAAGAAAAAGAAAAAAGTTATGGCTAAATAGCCTACTGGATTTCAAAGTATGTATACTTCCTCAAAGAATATGTAAGAGTGTTGTCCATAATGAAACATCTCTGGCCAACAAAATAGAGTATACCAAGAGACATTCTTGTGTTTGTCTCAGAGGGCTTTAGGATTGGTTTTGGTTTTGATTTTTGTTTTGTTCTGGTTTTTTTTTAGCCAGGGACACTTGCCTCAATTTCATTTTTTTGTAGCAGTTTTTCAGCTCTTGAATTACTGCACTGTACACTGTCTTCTCAAAATTTCTTACAGCTCAGAAAATAAGCTGAAGTATGACTCATTAATATAGCTCTGAGAATGGATTAGTACTGCTGTCTGGGGAAAAAATAGATGAGTATAAGCCACTTTAAGTTTTAATGAAGATATATTCTTATATCTCCCACCCTCTTTGATTAATGTGTCCTCTGGAGACAACATCAATGCCAAAATGAGAAAAGTATTTAACTTCTTGGTGTCAGGTGCTATTCTCTGCATGTTTACAGAGGCACAGTATATTTTTAGCTAACATTAATAAGCAGAACTGGAGAAGCTGTTGTTGAAACAACACACAATCATTTTGTGGTAAGTTACCATTCCCCAGTTTCAAAGAATCACATAATATAGTGAGTTGGAAGGGACCCATCTGGATCATCAAGTCCAACTCTTGGTCCTGTACAGGACACCCCAACAGTCACACCATGTGTCCGAAAGCATTGTTGAGACGTTTCTTCAGGTTTGGTGCTGTGACCACTCCTCTGGGGAGCCCGTTCCAGTGCCCAACCTCTGAGTGAAGAACCTTTTCCTGATATCCAACCTAAATCTCTCCTGACTCAACTTCAGGCCATTCCCTCACAACCTGCCACTGGTCACTTCCTCTCTTCCCCTCACGAGGAAGCTGTAACTGCAGTGAGGATTCCCTGCAATCTCCTCCTCTCCAGGATGAACATACCAAGTGACCTCAGCTGCTCTTCATACAGCTTCCTCTCAAGGTCATTCACCATCCTCATTGCCCTCCTTTGGACGCTCTCTGATAGCTTAATGTCTCTTTTATATTGTGGTGCCCAAAACTGCATACAGGACACAAGGTGAGGCTGCACCAGTAGAAACTCATCCTTCAGCTTTTTTTTCCCATCATTCTTTCCTTGTATCTGTGTGAAGACCTATGGACACCACCACAATCAGATGGCACTTTAACCCTCTATGAAGAGGTTGAGGCAGCATCTCCTTTGGCAGAGGTAGGATCAAACACCGAGAACAATTCTGTCCCTTTTTTCAATATATAGTGCCTTCGTTCTCAGACTCGCCAGTGTGACTATCCACTAAACTTCAAATCTTGTTTTGCGTAGCAGTCTTCTAGTTCATCCAGATTTACAAATATTAAATCAGAGCTTTTTAAGCAGCGCCTTAAGACAGACTTGAGGACTTATATTCTGCTTTCAGCACCACAGTCTGGTAGGTGATGTAGCACATCACCTCAGCACCTCCATTTCCTGATTTGCAGATTTACAAAGCATGCATGCTCCAAGGCATGCTTAACATCTGCTTTCCCCAAGGAGATCAACAGCCCAAAGTGAAAGCTCTAAACACAAGGTAACAAAAAGAAAAGAAAAGAAAAGAAAAGAAAAAAAAAAAAAAAAAAAAAAAAAAAAAAAAAAAAAAAAGTAGTTATTACTGCAATTCACATTTCCAGGTCACTGCCTTTGACCTGGAAAGCCTTTCAACCTTTGAAGCACATTTGAGTTGCATTTCAATTCATTGCAGTCCACTCTTTCTGCTCAAAAGCATAAAATAACAGGCAGCAGAAGGAATATAAATTGCTTTATGGATGCTATAAATATAAATAATCCTCACCCATGAAGTTACATTGGCATTACAAAGATCTAGTCATTTATTTAATGCATGGCACAGCCACACTGCAGAACTTGGAGGAGGCGGATGATCATGCTGTCACAAGGATTCCATCTTTAGCATGTGAAATGTCTCTCTGACTCACACAACATATGAGAAAAAAATGTTGGAAATGCAAGCACCAGCACTGGTCCACAATAGCCTTAGAATCATAAGAAGAAATAAAGAGTGCTCCTAAGTGTCAGCACTGAACCTGGATAACTTCATCCTATGATTTATATACTATCACACAAAACTTCTGAAATTAGTATTTAACTGACTTTGTGTAATCCACCATTTTGTCTGGATCTTCACTCCTGTCCACAAAGGGTGTAATCAGATAAAAGTCAGACAAGGCTTGTGAAAAAGCTACTTGTAAAATTCAAATAACATGCTAATAACTTAGATGATTCCTGTGGAAACTAAGTTAAATCATCATTAAGGTTTTGGGGTAAGTTATATTAATATTGTTAATAACTGTATGTATTAATATATAACTGTATAGTTATATAGATATATATAGATGTATAACTAAGTATAACTAAGATGTATAACTAAGTTGTAATAATTCAAAGAGCTGCACATATACACACTGCAATTCTCCTAGGACTCATAACTGATACATTGTAATGTTTGCTAGAGTATATTAATTTTTTTGCTTTATTGATAAATTAACAATCTTGAAAGTCCTTAATACCTACTATGACAAAAATGCCCACATCTAAAAAGATACTTTCATCCTGTAACATCATATTCACGGCCCTGGTAGTGCACACAGCAAATGGTCCACCAGAGAAGGCCAGTAAACAAGCCCTTAATTCAGCATCTTCCCTGCTTGCTTTTATGAACAATCATGTCAGATAAACATGGAGCTTTGAAAAGAGAAAATAATACTCCCATTGAAATTTACCAGTCCTTAGCCCATACAATCAGTAACTTTCTTTCATGGGATCCTTACAAACAGATAAGTCTTGTTTGTTTTTTACATTATTAGAAGTTATATTTAGCCTCCAGGGAACCTAAATTAGGCAACAATTGAAAACATTCTGTCACTTACTTTTACAATTGCTAAAAATAAGCAATGAGACTACTACCCAGAATAATTCAGGGCAAATCATTTGGGTTCCCAAAATTACGAACTGCCTAATCAACTACATAGCCCCACTTCGTATGAATAAACACCTTCAGCATTTGAAGAGGTGGCACAAGGAAGACAGACTGAGATATAAAGTGACCCTAAATTCTTGAGTTTAGGACAGTCCTGTGGCTGGTAAAGTTAGTAACCAGAAAGTGAGCATGGACACCTTCAAGTGGCATTCAGGTGTCTAAGGCATTTCATGGCTCTTGCCTCTGATATCTTAGAGTCCTCATTCAGTATTCAGTGCTATTTAAATATTCAGTTGTGAATATTCTCTTTGCAGCTTTTCCACAGTCCTTCCCTGCAACCTGTCATTTAACAGCTCTCCTGTGAAATTACTGAGTCTTCAATCAAGGCATTCTGAAAGTAAAATAAACCAAATTTTCATTATTCAGGCAAAAGTAATTTGCTTTGAATCACCTAGAAAGACAGAACAACTTCCTCAGGTAGAATTTAGCTGCCATAACCAAGAAACCATGCACTGTTTTTCCTGCTGTCTCCTCTCTCTTCTGCCCACCACCTCCCAGTATTTTCAAAGTTTTATAAAGAAAACTCCTAGGATAAACTGCTGTGTTCCAAATGAGGCAGAAACCTTACTACCAGAAAAAGTGGTTAGAATTTGTCTCTGGTACTGACATGCATCTAACCAAAGGAAATTAATTGCATGGACAGCTTTCACTGCCTCATTTCCCAGTTGCTTACTGACTGCTAGGCTGCCCAAGAATTACTGTTTTAAAGTCACTTCAAGTGTTTGCATCTAGACATGACATTGACTGCAGCACTGCAAAGTTACAGTCATAGATGAAGTTCTGTTCATCTCTCACAGGTATGCTCTCACTGCAGACACAGAAATTTTGCTCCAGATTTCTATGCAGAATCTGTAGAAGATATGCAAATGTTTCCAAAGATTTTCACAGGAAGGAAAACACTAGTTTCTGAGTTCAAAGCAGGATGGCATTTAAACAACTAAACTACATTTTCCCTATTGTCATTCTCAAGAAACACAGAGATATTTAGGACTGTGTATTCAAGAACTGTATCTGCATCAAGCTGACATTCAGCATGGAAACAGTTCAGGCCACATCATTAAGTCTGACAACTGAAAACCTGTGTCTTTTAAACAAATTGACCTTTAAATAATATATGATCCTGAACCTTACAGCTGCTACAATTGGCAGCCCCATCAGATCCACGTACAATACCTGGAGTGTTCAGGATAAATGTTATTTCTTTCCCTTGTTCTCTATATGCCTATGCTTTAAACTCTTATCACCTGAACAGAGCATTGAATACAAAAAAAAGCAAAGCCACCTGAACATTATACATTAGGAAGGAAGTGAAATGGAAGAGACATGAATCCTGTATGTCCCATGTACACTACTGCAAAAGGCCAATTTGTCTCCAGGCTACCTGTATCAGCCTTTATGTAAGAAGTCTGATGACTTGATGTGCAGTAACATGCTGTTCTCTGCATACTCCTCCCACTCCAAAGGGTGAAGCCATATTTTTTATCCCACTTTTTAACAATTACACAGAAGAAAAGAGTTTTCCTGCAGAGCTTTCCACTACATTTGGATCAGTTCTGAGGCAACTTTTAAATAGCTATCTCCTGACTTCTTTCCATTTCAAGTGAACATTACCCTAATATACCTTTCTAGAGAGATTATTTAGACTTAAAAAAAAAAAAAAAATAGATACAGGTTGGCTAGAAAAGTTTTTTAAAAGTCTGGAAATTCAAGTCAGGACTTATACACAGGCCCAGTCAAGATCCAGATTCACTGAGATGCATAAAGCAGTTCCTATAATGAAAGACTGGCCAGCAACCCCTGTGATAACTGCTCACCTGCTAAGGGAGCAACACAGTTGCTGAGAACCAAAATATGGCTATAGGGGACAATGAAAGAGGAAGAGCTGGTCAGAACAAGGTACTGCTAAACTCTAGTCACAAGCTGAGATGCTCAGCTCTGATGGTTTTATGCTGTAAAAGAGGTTAAGCACAGTGTAAGAGCACCCTAGTAAGTGTAGTTCCAGTCAGAGAAAGATTTCTGTAATATAACTGCCTAATGTCAAATTGAAACATTGTAGCCAATCACATTAGGGCTAGGCTTAGAAAAAAGCTTTTTCCCTAGGCAGAATCTCCATGCTTAAAAAACAGTGCTAGAAAACTTGCAGATGAGTAAGCTGTTCTCCAGGGGGTATTTTTGATCAACTCAAACTTGAGAAGTTATAAAAAAGGTGGAAGAGAGTTTCAAAGTGAGCATGAACAGGCAAACACCCCACAGTGTTTGCCTGAGGTCAATCAGCATGTGTGTGTCAGATTTGTCAGCAGAAGTCTCTGCACTGTTTGACACAAATGGCTGCTGCCTTTCTGCAGAGCAGCCATGGCTGCAACGCCAGGTTTTGCTCCAAGTCAGGTTTTGCTCCAAGTCAGGACAGAACTCGGCACCATCAGCACCAATTATCTTCCTTCACACCTCTAGCTCAGGGAGAATTCCTTCCCCTTAATATCTCTCTACCATAACAATTTATGAAACACCACTGAGAGACAGAGCTCAGCCAACACCAGAAAGCTATTATGGGGGAATTGTAATATATTAAATGTAGCTCACAACTACAAGGCTCTTAAATGATAGTAGCATTTGTTTTGGGACTTTTGCCTGGAAATGTTAGAAGATCTTTTAATAAATGTACTAAATAAGATGCATAATTTAGCTTCCTCTCAGCAGAACACTGGCTGGCTTCCAGATCCACTCTCAGGTTTGACTCAATGTCAGGGCTGCCCGCTGGCCCAGTACAAATAGACTCATTAAAAAATGTTTGCTGCTGTGCGCTCAGGCTCTATTTCTCCCACTAATGGCTCAGTTTATGCCTCCCCTTCTTGAATAAATAGAGGAGCAGCCTCCAGAGAGGAAAATATTCTTCTGTACACACATTCCACAGATATGAATGCAGGCAACATGCTGGGAGGTGTAGGAAAGCAGAAGAGAAATGGTTGCCTCATGCAGGAAAGGAAAGACATTCAAAGTAGTTATATCACATAACATGGACTCCGAGTCATCCTGATATTTATTAATCATAACAGGGCCAGTTCACTGCCCAGATTTGGTCTCCATTTCCATTGTGGTAGACACACCCAGAGCCCAATCCACAGGCAGAGCCTGACATCTGAACAAACAGCATGGTCAAAGCCAAGATAAGAAAAGGTTATTGAAGGAGGCAGCTACCCAGGGGAAACACTCACATGCCTCTGTTTTCAAGTCCCATTAAGCCTTGTTTCTTCTCTTGATGCAAGAGGGTTTGTGACTGTTATCAAACCTAACAGAGTTTCTCAGCAGTCACTCATTTTCAGATTTGTTTTACTAAATTTCCTTTAAGATGTGCTTTCTGGTTAATAGTAAAAACAGTGGTACATGTAAAACTGGCTTTCCCAACTTATTTATACTAGGAGAGCAAAACTTTATATTAACACTATTAGAGGTGGGGGATGGGGATGGTGTTTTTAAAGCTTTTGGGTTTTTCCAGTGGATTGCACTGGAGAACACATTAGCAGCATGTTTTGCATGCCAGCTCTGATAATGTACCTTAGTTTAAAAGAGAATGTAAATGCAAAGGCTTAAACAGTCTCAAAACACCTCCACCTCTTCACCAAAACTAAAAAAAAAATTATAACATCTAAAATTATGTTTCTGTTAACTCCACAAGCACTGGTAACTCCTGAAATGGCCTTAAAACACACAAATTCAAAACTCAATCTAAAAGAAATTAAAATCCGTCTCCAATCTCACCCACTTTCTATTATTTGTAAGAGTCATGTTTGTCCAGATAATTGAAGGCACTGCAAACCCACAGAGCAAAATAAAGTAACTCCCACATTTAACTCAGTGGCTGTATTTCACAACAGTGGATCAGATCTCTAACTGTGAAACTACAAAAATGTCACCATCCCACCCTCTCTGGCCCAGCAAATCGTGTCTTCTTTTCTCCTCTCACCAACAGCCAGAAGCACCTGCTGAGCCTTCCCACATTGCTGCCTCCTGGAGTAGCCTCTATCCCCACATTCCCTCCACTAGCTTAGTTCAATAAAAAGGCATGAAATTAAAACTATGTCTTGTTTCTAAGTAGCATAGTAAGAATTATAATAAGAATTATCAAGCAGAAAACCAGATAGCCATCCCTCACCTTTCAGACACATCCTTATATTTAGTTTCCTAGTTTCTCACTCTGGACTATGCTCCGTCACTCAGAGTATGCTCTGCAGTACCTAAATTTCTTTGAGATCCTGCTAAGAATCCAGGAACCCAAACCAGACATCTGTCCACAATATTTCCAGGTTCTAGGTGCCATTTATGCAGTGACACCTAGAGTCAGTGACAGAACGAGGGTACTTCATCCTTCAGCTCCCTTGCTCTGCACAAGGCTGCAGTGATATTGCAGCATGCTGAATTTCAGAGCTGGAGTCTTTGATTCTATATTTTGAAACATAGCATAGAGCTTTTAAAAGCTCTGCAGTTTAAATCTAGTATACCTGAATCACCACCCTATTAATTCCACTCTGAGAGCATTACAGCACTGTTGAACTAATTTAACACCAGACTGAAAGAGCCCCTAACTTCTTAGGTTATTTCTTCTGCAACTATACACATCCCAAGTAGACATTGTTTATTTACAATCCATTTCCCAGGCCTCCATTACCTCTCTCACACATCTTAACCTTTGCTGAAAACATACTGCTTAATACTCCTTCTGTATTTTCTTAATATAAAAAGGCTGTATTTTAGTTTTAAAAAGAAGCTGAATGGTCACATGTGCTAATCATTAGTACCTTTCAATTAATCTGACCTTCTTTTAAAGGGGCTCGGCTCCTCCGAGACTCATCTAATCTATTAAGAAAAAATCAAACCCACAACATGCTATTAGGGTAGTTACAGACAATGGCTGTGAATAAGATGTTAAGACAGTTGTGGGTTTTTTTTTTTTTTCTAGGTGTGTTCTTGATTTAGAGCATGTAATGAGAGCAAGTACACTTATAAAGACCTGTATATGGGATGACAGACTAGTGGGTATATAACGGGGAATAGATGTTCTGCACCTTGTTCACTATACCTTATAATGTCTTTGCCAGTTCCATACAGCTAAAATAGAAAAAATTTAAAACAAAACCTTCCAAAGTGAGGTAGTGTTTTACAGAACTGGTGAGCTATCTTGGTGAATCAAAGAAATCTAGATAAAGTATGATTTAAGGATATTATCTCTCAAAATACAGTGTTACCAACTCCAGATAGTCCATTTTAGTCCTGGAGAACTGACATTCATCATATAATTGTGTAAACTAATTTACCCTTTTACTGTAGGTAAAAATGTTCAAATTTTTAATAAATTCGGCTTGATTCCTGTATGGCTCAAATTAAGACACTAAATTCTGTGCTGACTGGAATTCTGCCACCACAAAAGCTTGTATGTGTGCTGTCAGGTACCAGTACTTCATTTTAAGAATATATAGTACATTGTTTCCCAATTAGATGTTACACCGAAATCAATGGAGTCCTTCTTTGCAACAAGATAGTAAAGCAATGTTCCAAAGCCTTATTGATTTTAAAAGGGTTTTGCTAGCACAGAGAGACCTATTTGTGTGAAATATTTTGTTGGAGCAGAGACTGGAGTTTTGAAAAGGTCTAAAAGGAAATTACTTTCCTCTAAGGGTTATATGCATTTGTGGGGAGTGCAAAGGATGCTTTGTAGCTCAAGTGTTACTGCTGCAGCTATCTTATCCCAATTGTCACTGAGAATTACAAGCCTTATTGACAGAAATATACAATGTTTCATAACTAGGATTTCAAAGCTGAGCATACAAAAGAGGGTCAGGCTTTGACTGATGTGTGCCCAAATGTCCCCAATTCTCAATATGCTAAGCTTCCTTCCTTCATTCTCTCCTCCAAGGGATGTAATCTTTGAGTCAAGTTGTAGGAAATTCCCTCTTGTCCAAGTTTCATCAAATTATCCACAGTGATTCTGAGAGAAAAAAGTTATACTTCTGCTGTGCCAGCATCTGGAAAGCAGCCTGATTGGCAAGACTAAAGAGCAGTGTAATTGCACATTCAAACATCTTAACTCTGCCCTTCCATATGGAATAAACATTCAGTTAAGAGCAAACAGCAAAATTTCCCTGAGGGTGGCTTTGGAAAGATCACCCTTCACCAATGTTAGATATCCAGGGTAAAAACTGTGTAGGCTTGAAAGCGCATAGTCTTACAAAGCTTTTAGATTCAGAGAGGCTGAGTTTGAAATATTTAACGAGATATATGTGCTGGGACTGATTAGCTGAATAGACTGAACATGATGGTATGTATTCAAGTATTCACAGAAATAATTTACAGCCAGAAAACCTATAAAGTCTTTTTCATTACAAGGTCATCCTGGGACAAGTCCAAAGAGGACAGAGCAACAGCAAGGCACTTTATTTTTACCAAATACTATAACATAGTCATAGGAAATCCAGAGTTGCACAGCATAAAAATCCCTCATCATACCCTCAATTCTGATTAGTAGGAAATGAATGACAGCAGTGGAGCTACTCAGTCTAATTATCAATTTTTCTGAATTTCTAATAAGCTCTTAAAATCTAATTTTAGAAGCAGGAGTTTTGTCTCTTGCAGGGAATGGCTGAGAGAAATGAGTAAGATTTCGGTTTGTCAAGTCTGGCCATTTCTCTGGCATTTAAGTCCTCAGTGAATCAGTAGGTTGGGGATAGAGCAGGATTTGTGTAAACTCAAATCCACTCTACTACAATTTTCTTTCGTTTTCTAGGGATACAAACCATTTCCATGTTTAGACATGGCCCTGCCAATTCCAAGCTCCCTTGTTATGGTTGGGGTATTTATGAGAATGACTCCAGGCTTCATTCATGCCTGTCGATTGAGAGATAGACTGGCCGAGAAATAATTTCTGACAGCCACTCTGCAGTAATAGTGAAGATCAGAACTTTGACTTACGTAGCAAATTAATGTTTCATTAAGCTTTAGGAACCATTCAGAAATTATTTTAAATATGCATTCATAATTACACTTGCTGTAGCAACAGGAATTAGGCTTCTGGCTGTTCTTAGCTCTAATTTCTCTTCCCTCAGGCTATTCTTCATTGCTATGCTAGCATTAAAAGCACCAAGCCTCTCCTCTGACCAGCAACAGGTCTTGGAGGGATGTGTCTGGGGACACAAACCAGTTAATGACTGCTGATATGAACTAATTTCTGAAGGCTATTTGTGAAGTCATTCACTATTAAACATGATGGAAGGAGAAAGGGAAAGGGAAGGGGAAGTGGAAGGGGAATGGGAAGGGGGAAGGGGCAAGGGGAGGGGGAAGGGGAAGGAGGAAGGGGCAAGGGGAAGGGGCAAGGCAAGGTTCAAAATGTCCCCTTTTTTCCTCCCTGCTTTTTTTCTCATAATTTGTAAAGCTGTCCAGCACACAGAGCAGGGTTCTGAGATTGCAGTCCTTCAGTTAAAGAGAGTGGAAGAAAAGGAGGAAGAACCTACAGGGCAGGCCAGGCCATTTTTCAGTCTAAACTGGTAATTCATGGCAAGCTCTGAATTGTTCAGTATTAATGGAGAAATGGTGGATAAAGACCTATATGCAAGAGGTACTGTTCATGTTTCTAAAGGTATATCTCAAAAGGGATTACATTACAGTAACAGAAGGATAAATCTGACTAGAAAAGGCATGACCAATGCATTACATTCACTGAGGAACATATTAATTGGCACTTGCTCGTGTTGCCTCACGTCAGGAAAGAACCTTACTCATGGCTTAACTGCGTGCAAGAGACAAGCTGCACCAGACTGCACTTGACTTAGCATTTTGGATGGAAGATGTAGCCAGGCAGCAGAACGCTGATGAAAAATGAACTTATGTGTAAGTTAGACTACATACATCTTCAGCACTGATGAGAGTAATTACCTCTTACATAAAATTAGAAGTGAGTAGGAAGAGGGATTGCAACCCTGAAAAGAAAAATGCTGATTACAAAATATTTTCTCTTCCAAAATATTTCAGTTTGGTAATTGCATGTTATCATTTTTTGGTGCTTTACTGTAATTAAAATTGACTTTTACAAGTGGAATAAGCATTTAAGAAGTAAAATGGAAATCTTTTCATCAGAAAATGCAAGAAGAGGTTATTTGAATTTTTCAATAACTATTTTTAGGAACACATGAACCATAACAAGCAATTTCCCCCTTCTCAGTCTCAATAAATTTCTGTTTTAAGAATCTCTCCATTCTTACAGGTACAGGGGAAAAGATAGACATCTGAAGATTTCTAGTAACCTCAAGGAAACATTATAAAAATCCATCTTGATAACATGTACATGGAAAGAGAAAGCATATATAGGTGTCTCTTTACTTCTTTCAGCACACTGCTATTTTCAGGTCAATGTCAGATACTGGGTGTTGCATTATGGTAAGTCTGTGCCTTGTGGGACTCAAGAGCTAAGTGACATTTTTTTGCCTCTTACTATATTTTTGTAACCCTGAAACAGAATGGGACAACCTCCTCCATATTCCTTTGTTCCATGTTCCAGCCAGACTCTCCTCTTAGGGAAGTTCCTTGCCTTCCTGAGATCCAGATTAAGACCATCTCACTGCATCCAGCTCTCGGATCCTCAGCACAGGAAAGACATCAACCTATTGGAGCAGGTCCAGAGGAGAGGCAGAAAAATTAGCATAGGGCTTTCCTCTCCTATGAGAAAAGTTTCAGAGAGCTGGGGTTGCTCACCCTGGAGAAGAGAAGGCTTCAGAGACATCCTATTACAGCCTTCCAGTACTTAAAGGGGAACTATAAGAAAGCCAGGGACAAGTTTTTAGCAGGGCTTGTTGAGATAATATGAAGTGTAATGGTTTAAACTAAAAAAGGGCAGATTTAGACTAGCTATAATACTTTTTTATTATGAGGGTGGTGAAACACCAGTACAGGTTGTTCAGAAAGGTTGTAGACACCCCATTCCTGGCAACATTCTAGGTCATGTTGGACAAGGCTGTGGGCAACCTGGTATAGAAGACCTTTAAAAGGTCTCTTTCAACCCAAAATACTGTATTTGGAGAAATCTGGAGGCCTGTATCTGATTCTGTCTCCTGGTGAGATTAAAGAGTCTGACGTCTTCAATCCACAGACAGTACCTAGAGATACACTGTAGCAAAGACTCTTGGAGAGAAGAACCTCTTGGAGTACTGAAAAGTATTTTTTAATTTCATATGTCCGTGGTTTTTTGTTTTTGTTTTTGTTTTGTTTTGGGTTTTTTTTACCCTGGCCACCACCATCTGGAAGCAGAGCTGTGTCAGTTCCTAAGCCATGTTGCTCTGGCAACTTCTAAAACAGTCTTATTGTCAATTATACTGTCTCTACAAGATTTAGACTTTTTGATGCTTCTTGGAACCAAAGTTCTAAATCATCCAGGATTTCATTAATTTGACTTTCTTGCAGCAGTGAAAGCAAATTGGTACTATTTTATTTAGACTTCTAAGATTATAGAAAGCTAAAGCACTGTGATGTTTTGATGATCCTAAAAGCTTTGAAGTTGCTGTTTCACATGACAGCTGTCTTCCCCTTACTTCATCCTCACAGTCGAGCTACCTGTTCTACTTTTCACTTTGAAATACAGCAATGACTGAGGGGCACAAGCTGAGGATTCCTCTTAAAAAGAACCTAAAGGGATATGAAATGAGGACAGAGGTATAAATATAAAATAGCTATTTTTCAGAATGTTCTAGACTTACAGCTTATGTAGAAATGAAGCTGTGTGGCTACACAGAAAACCTCCCTACCTCTCTCCTCTTTCACGATCTCACAGATTTTCCCAGAATTTGGAAGTACTACTGATTAAATGCTTTAAATCTTAACTAAAATTGGAAATAAAAAATGTGAGCAGCACTGAAAAAAAAAACCAAAACAGTGTCTGAAAAACTTGCTAATCAAAAATGAAAGGGAAGTCTGATGAAACTTGAGGATGGAACTCCTATATTTACCCTGTACCTTTTCATTCCAGGAAATTCCAAAAAAAAAAAAAAAAAAAAAAAAAAAAAAAAAAAAAAAAAAAAAAAAAAAAAAAGACAGTGGTGTTAAAGTAATTCCAGTTTTTCCCCTTTTGGTTCCCTGGATGCTTAGTGTGGTCAAGCACACACCAAACAGGGCAGCCATTCAAAGATCAGTTCTTCTCTCATTTGATATGAAAACTGTATATCAGAATCCCTGTTGTATTTCTGTAAGCATACCTGAGAATGCCCATCAAAGTCAAATCCTAAAGTGATGCTTACCTCCTGAAGCCTGAATAGCCTTAATTTCAATGCACCTTTTATGCACGAAGAGAGTGACATCATATACCTCAGTAACTGAGAAGCAGAATATTTAGAGAGTTCAGAGACTTGTGAAATTAAAGGGCAATTGAATGGGATTTGCCATACTGCAAACTTGAGCTTCCTTATAGGATCTTAAATTTCATTTTGATGTCTTAATCTTATTCTGGACATTGACAAGTGAAAAAATAAATTTTACACTAAAACACTAAGCATAAAATTAAAGCATTAAACACAAAATAGTGGAGAGGAAACAGCTGTAATAAGAATGGCAGCACTAAATTTAGTAAATGGGGAAGGAACAGAAGTAACTATGATATCTTTATTTAAAATCAGTCCTGTCTGATTGATTAATGCATTTCTTAGGTGAGCTGAAAATAAGAAATGTATGCACCTAAAGTACAAATTAATCAGCACTGCACCCCTGTTATCTATACCGTATTAATTAATTATACCACATGATGGATGCAGATTTAATCACTCTATCTGAAGGATTTGGATACAGAGAGCAGTAGAGAAAAGCTGCATTTTTCAAAATTTATGAATGTTCTACAATCACTTAAACTGTTGAAAGATTCCATGAAATGCTTTTTCTGACAGATCTTGGAGGAAAGTCTTCAGCAATAATTAGCAAAGTTTGTATGTGTAGCCATTGATTTATTTCAATGCAGTGTTTTCAGTGGGTAAAATTAGGAGTTGTTAGTGTTATGACTGAGAAGTTAAAACTACAGTGAGATGCTCCGTAAGATAAAAAGAGATCTCTATCTAGATCTGTCAAAGCGACCCTAATTTGCCATAAAACTGATTTTATTCCAGGGTGTGAGGGAAAATAAAACTTTTCTAAAAAGCCACTTGAAAATCTTCAGGTTTTCCTACACCTTTTACAAAGAATCTGAATTTCATACCATTCCAAGTGTCTCCACCCATGAAAAATGCTACACACTGAAATGAGTACTTCAAAATCCTTTTCTAGATCTGGGTGGTAGCTCAGTCCTTATTCCTTGTTCCCTTTCCAATCTTATCCCCTACTCTGCATCCAGGTTTCTGGATTTACTGTATCCTGATCCATAGGATCAGGAGTTGTAGGTTAAGAGTCAGTAATTTATAGTTTTTATAATTTGTTTCATTTTTTCTCTTATACACAACGAATCCATGACTATCTGTTACTGAGTAGCACAGTAGCCTGTTCTTGCCTCAAAACATATTTAGTTCCACTCCTCCTCATTCAGGAAATCAATTTTGTATCACTTGAACTCAAATTATGATTTCTATCTAAAAAGGATTTAGGAAACTTTGATTAAAGAAATCCTGTGATAGTGATGGACTTGCATTTAACTGTATTCATCCTCTCCATTTGCACCTTTAGAAAAATATCCTAAACAAAGGCATTCAATAACAATGCAAATTCCTAGTCTGTTTGTTCAAACCTTTTCCATGGTCTCTGACTGACTGAGAAAGCTTCCCATTATACTACTGAGGAATGAGAGAGTCTTAAAACAGATCTTAAACTACCTTCTGAAGGTGGAAAGTTGCAATAAATTTCACT
This sequence comes from Hirundo rustica, assembly GCF_015227805.2. NCBI lineage: Eukaryota > Metazoa > Chordata > Aves > Passeriformes > Hirundinidae > Hirundo > Hirundo rustica. The sequence continues at coordinate 20,196,798 of NC_053455.1, forward strand.
GTAGAGCTGAAAATGATCCCCTAATGATTTGGAATATATTCTCCCATATTAGGCTCTGTCTTTATTTGCTGCCACTGAATAGTCTACAGCCGAAATGAAAAACAGGAATGTGAGAAAGAAAAGGACACATATGCAGAAAATTTGCATTATAGAGCAAGGAGTTATTAGCTTCTTTATCTTGTTTCAGTGATTGCATTGAGGATACAGTATTTAGCCCCAGACTGCCTAACACCTGACCCTAAAGAACAAAGAGAACCCAGGAAAAGGTGAAAGCTAAATGTATAGAAAGACTGATTTAATGTTACGATGAATTAACTAGTATTGGTGTTAGGATTCTGGGAACTATTTTATTATATATCAGTCACAAGCAAAAATACTCTAAAGAATATGCTGACAAGTCCTCCTTTTTCCCTATTTCTGACTTGACAAGCAGATCATGATTTTGTGGAATGAATTTGCTATTCAAGCTTATTTCCAAATTAAATATATGAATTTGCTATTCAAGCTTATTTCCAAATTAAATATAATGGTTCATCCACAACTACTTATCTGTAAGGATTTGTTATTTGAAATTCCAGCTGTGCTGTTCAGATTTGATAGGCTATAGCAAACACATGGCATGTGTTTGTTCCTAGGAGGATGCCTGTAATATCTCTGCTGGCAAGTTTGTCTATTAAAGTATTTTTGGAAAGCAGGCACAAAAGGGACAATAATAGTGACAGAAGATTGTGTTCGGACATGCAGAGCATGTTTTCAGGGAATAGTTCTATTTCAGGGCCCCATCTTCAAGCAAAAATATCCTTTAGGTCAGGGAAGTGTCAGACAGCCAGCACACAAAGAACAGAAGGACCTGAATGTTAACCTGCCAGTGGCAGAAAAGCCCATATGGCCGTGATGGAAAGGGTAACAGGTACTGGTCATAGAGTTATCAGCCATATGGCAACAGAAATCGACGAGAGACAGTACAGGAGCATCAATAATAAACACTAAAAGTGTTGGGATAAAGACTCCTTTACAGACTACCAAAAAAAAAAAGTTAAATAAGCAAAGCAAAACTAAATAAGACAGGAGGAGTGTAAAAACTTGCTACGTACAGGGCTAAGGAATTAACATTTTGAGGAAAAGCGTCAGTGCTGTTACTCCAGAAACTCAGAGTGGACACACATATTGCAAGGAAATACCTCTTTTTTATTAATTGTGAGATGGATGGGCAAGAGATAATGAAGTATCTATGTACCAGATTTGCATTCAAGTATTCAGAAGAATCAATATTTACAGATTTTGTTTTCAAGCTTCTTCTCTATTCTTATTACAGAGAGAGAGTGAAATTTGCATGCAGAGAGTGTGTTTAAATAACTTGCAGCTCATTTCCATTTAGAATGTCTGTTAAAATATCAATTTGACCTCTGGCTGTCTTTGGTGTTGGATAATATGTGTAAAATGGTCACCAAGAATTGTGTATGAAGCACGAGTTGAAAGGAACATACTGAATTTTCTTAGATTTTTTACCTGATTATTTTCTCCTTCAGGATGTCAAAGGGAGAGAGGACATAGACAACAAATCAATAAGCCAAAGAAGAATCAGGATTTGCAGCAGAAGATGAGGGAAAGGAAAGCTGGGTGACTCATTTCATCACATAAAATATGCCCTTTCTGACCACCCTCCTGGAACAAAGAATGCAATACTCTCTTTGGTGCTCAGATACCATTCTGAAGAAGTAAATACAGTCTTAAGTAGATCAGACCTAAGTGAAGTTTTGTACAAAACCTGAAGGTTTTCTACAAGAGAAAGTGATGTGCTATTTCTATTATCAATATTTATAATAAAGATTTGGGTTTTTTTAATGCAGACTTCCCCTGAAATACTGGAAACCAGAACATAACAGGAGGAATTGAGAAGTGATTTTTGTCCACGAATAGCAAGTGAAATTCTGTGAGCCATATACCTCATGAAAAGTAACTAAGTTTTTGGTTTCTTTTGGTTCATTTGGGGATTTTTAATTTTTCTTTTACATTATTACATCCTCTTTTCTTTAAATTCCTCTTAATTTGAGGTTGGGGGTTTTTTTGGGTTTTTTTTTTTGTTGTTGTTGTTTGTTTGTTTTTTAATGTAAGGTACATAATCAAAGTAAGATGTAGCCATAACTATCTTGCAGTATAATGGTAAACATGTAAGACTGTCATGCCCAGAACTACATACAGGATTGTGTAACATAGAAACCTTTCATTAAGGTTCCAAACCTTCCAAATGCAGTGCAGAACTCTCAGTCTTCACAATATTCCATTTAAACTTTAGTTGAGACATAAAGGTTTTTTGCCCACAGGAATCAACACCTTCATTTAAAAGTAGAACTAAATTGCAAATTTTCCTACGTGGCAAATCATTAACCTTTGCCAAATCATTACCTCAAGAGATAATTAACAGAGATCTTGCAGAAAATGTAACTAATAAAAAAAGCTCTCAAAAATTAGTATAAAGAACAAATGTGGTCTGCCTCCCAGCTAAGGGACTCGAGTCCCCGGAGAAACAAAGTTTCTATGGACTTAAAAGAAAGTAAGGTGAAGAAAAAGAGGATTATTCTAATCTACTGAGCAGTTATATTAGAGTAGAAATTTTATCTTGATATCAAATAATCTCTAGGTTACATTAATTAGACTATAATTCAATTAAAAATAATAAAACTTTTCACTAATTATTCAGTAACTAACCTGAATTTGCCTAGTTATGTAAGAAAGTTAAAAGCTTAACGTGAGAAGCCAATGCCCCTGGCTTGTTTACTGACTTCACTGTTCTAATCAGACTTCTTAGGATTTTCTCTTGTATGGGTCTATAAAATATGTATATAAATATTGAATTAATTTACAGGAGTATTGAGAAGATAAATACATGCTAGTGAGTCTACCAGGCGCAGCATACCTTATGTTCTCTCACCTCTTGACAATTGCATGAGCTTTTTGAAGTTGCAGGGAAAATCACTGTGATTATATCACTTTGTGCAATCCTTCTATACATTATTTATAAGAATCTAGTAATATGACATATTGTTTCATTATATGACCCCATAAATAATCAAGTATATAATTATGTGTGCATCAGAGTCAAGCAAATTGAACCAAATACTTACTACTGTCATGAAGGCTCAGGAAAGTAATTTTTTCTAACAGATTATGAGATCTGGTTTCAGAACAGTGTCACAATGGCCTTTTCCTCCTAATGAATTAACTCAAGGAATACAGACTATGATCTCATGGAAAAAAAAAACCAAAAGACTCAGCAGTCTGTCTCATTTATTGTGTATTTTTTGTTACTGCATCTGTCAGTTCCTGAGGGAAAAAAATAAGTGAAAATTAGGCCCTTCATAAACGGTAGGTCAATACTTTTCAATAATTCCACATGCTGTTATTGGATTCCCTGGGGAGCACTATGAAACTTCTCCCATAGTCCACCTACTTGATGAACCCTTGTCTTTCCTGTATTTAGAGTCAGTCACAGCATGTAAGGTGACTGCAGCCAGGTATTAGCTGGGCATCTGGAGCCCCTCTTCTCAATACAGTGATGAGGCTAAAGGGAGCAACAGCCACCCTGCACATGGCCTCATGTCTTAATGAACCCATGTCAATAGAAAACAGCCACAATCAGGAATATGCTATGTGTTTATAGGAAACCAGGATTGTATTTTAAGATAATGTGAAGTGCTGAGGCCTCTGGCATTTGTGGTTTAAGCAAATCATCTTCAGCAGTTATTAGCAGGACCATATCTTGCACAAATAGAAACAGCACACATCATTTGTAAACCTGCACAATACAAAATAAAACTTTGCTAATGACCCAAGCCTAAGAAACATTTGTTCTGCACCTTTTCTATCACTGACTCCTCTTCCTTGACTAAGATCCTGGCACATGGCTGCCTCAATGAGAAAATAACATGGGCAATGTGACATTGACGTCAATAAGACTTGCACATATGGGCTTCTTTCCTCCATTTATGGCAGCAATTGAATGTATTTCTATGTTCTGTCCTTTGTATTGTTGGGCCTCTTCATAGTTAAATCTAAAAAAATTCATGGAAATGACTGCTTTACTACCAAATCCTTCTTGCTAACAGAAAGCAATGACCATGAAGTCACAGCATTACTGAATCTGTTAAAAAAAATGTGTAAACAATAACTACAGATCTTTCAAGCTCTTTAAATTGGGCCAAGTAGTTTTGTACTCGAGTGAGTATTTTAGTATTTGCTATAGCTACAATGAGAAAATTACCATAGATTTTTGAATTTGTGGTTATTCACACTTGCAAGGGGTTAAGCTGGGACTTGCTGGACTGCTGACTATCTAACTTCTGATAAGCTTCATGAGGTCTTTATTCCCAGACTGGATAAATATTTACATACTTCTGGATCAAAGACTTGCATTAACAAATTTAACATTAATTTTCTTATAAAGCTTTTACATGTAGCACGTTTTGCATGTAATACCCCAAGTTCCTTCATGACGTGAATCTTTAGGCTGTTCCCTGAAAGCCATGCCAGTAGGTGAGTATGTGAAAAGTGAGTGCATTCAAAAACTGACTGAATGCTGGCAGGAAATTCCTATGATATTTTGCTGTTATGCATATGGTAGAAAAGGATGTAGTCAGGAAAAGAAAAGGGCAGGGTAAAACCAAAAGAAGTATCAAATGCTGGAGAGTCACATTGATGGATTGAAACAGAACGGCCTGAACTTAAAAGATAAATCTAATGATCAGATAGGAGATGTATAAGTACACTGAACTCCTACAGCTAAAACAGAACAACTAAAGCAAATTTTAAAAGCCAGGAGACTTGTTCTGAAAAATTTTAGTTGATGTAATTTCTAGAATTGGCCTCATAACACACTGAATTTGCAAATGTTATGAATAATGTTCTGTGTCTAGCTTCCCCCAATTTCAGGTGTCTCTCCCTTATTTCTTTGCCAAATTATTTGTTATTTCTTATTTCTATGCCAAAATATTATCAACAGGTAATACATAATTGAGAGTGCAATCAATGTCAATTGAAATATATAAACTCATTAATGATAAAGAGCATCTAATGATATGAATATGGAATTAGGATGGAAATTGATACATTCGGTAGGATTTAAGAGATGACAATAATAGGAAATCAAGGCTGAAAGGAAGCTCCAGGGGCCAGATATTCCATCCAATACAACAGGAAGAATCTTGTCTTTGTTGCTGTCTGGCCTCCATTGAAATGACAGTTTTCCCACACCACAAAATTTCATAAGAATTTTAAAAGTAGATTTATAATTCCATATTGTCCTGAAGATCCTCAAAATTTTCTCCAGAAATAAAAACCAAGATTCTCTGAGCTGATAAAGATATAATTTTAGCCATTTATTCACATTTTGTTTAATGATTAATTTGTAACAGACCTCCATCAAGTTGTCCTATTTAGCTCTGGTTAATTGCCTCATTACTACACCGTGATACTGAAGCTGTTTGTCTCTTCTTATATATTTTCCACAGTGTAGAACATCTTCAACACAATATTGTGTTTCAGTCCGAGTATAAAATAAACTGATGCTTTAGGAAATCACTAAGTTTCAAAATGAATGAACTTTTTGGTCAGAAATGAGTAGCAATAAGGCTTGAACATGATTTCCTTCTTCCTGTTCCCCACAAAAATTCACCCTGTACTTAGGAACACTTTTCCAAATCTAACTGCTATCCAACCATCTAAGTTTTTAAGTGAAAATGCATGTTTTTACTAAAGAACATTTCTCTGATTCTAATATTTCATCAAAAGCACCTTGAATTTCACTGTATTCCTGTGTTACGAGTTATTGAACTTGAAATATGTCTTCCCCAAAACATCAGAACCACTATCATCCCAGAGAAAGAACCTCCCTGCATTTTTTAATTCAGCACCTTTTGTTGGCACTTTTCTATGTCCTCTGTGTAGGTATGTATTTTACTGTTGTACTGTAGTTTTTCTATTTTTAAGAAAATGACCATTTTTAAAGTTTTAAAGCACACAGAACTGTCTATCCATTCTAACTAACCAGACAAGTCCTGAGCTAATGTTCTCAGGAATAAAGAACCAAAGTAAAGTTATTCTCTCTGTATGGAAGAAGGTAGTGCAATCTTCTTCAAAACAACTGTGAAATGACCACACAAGATGTTTAAGAATCAAAAATAAATAAGACCACAGCCACAGCTATGTTGGAAGTAAACAGAATCAGAGAATCATAGAATAGAATATTCTGAAGGCAGAAGTGCACTTGTGCAGCGAAATGCACAATGCACACACCAAACTGAAGAAAAATTCTACCCACCAAAGCCATGTTCTATCAAATAGATTATTTCATTGAATAAACTTCTTGTTATGTAGATGGAATCATATCATAAGCCCTACACAATCCTCTCTGGGAAGTTGTGTAGAAATTCAAACTATAAGCTATCCTGGACGAAGGTCACAACATGAATCCCTTTTTCAAATTCTCTTTTCTTTTCTTCAAATTCTCCTCTTCCTTTTCAGGATGCTCAGAAACAAACTTCTGTATACCCACACACATCAAACAGTGTCAGACTGCCTAAGCAAGAAATGTAAGATCCTACAATGCATTCCTCACGCTCACAACAAAGTATGTTCGTTCACCTTGTCCCCATTTCATACGACACCCAGAATGTAACCCACTTCCTTCAGTGCATTACATACCATCTTAGAAGCTCGGCAGGTGACATCAAACAATTGCTTATACAGCAGAATAAACTTCCTCAGAGCAGTAAGTCAGAAATGCCCATTTACAAGGAGGATAATACTCTTCTCAAATCAATCATCTCATCTAGCCTCTCAGTCTCTGATCTTTCTACACAAAGTGGCAAGAGAAATGTGCAAAACACCCTCAAAAGACAAGACTAGGAATGAAAATTCGCAACTAATATACGTGTGCCTTGGTTTTAAATCATAGATCCATGCCCAGAGGCAGGTGATACTGTACATACTGACGGGAAAACTGAGCTCATTCCATCCTGATAATAGAGTGACAGACTATCATGTTCATCATCTACAACAAAGGTGAGATTTGCTCAAATGTAACATTCCTGAATTGACTGACCCAGACAGCAGTCAGTACCCAAGACTTTTCAGTGAGCAGCAAGGGTCAGATACTTCACAAGGAAAGGTGAGCCAGCAGTCAGGTGTGATAATTAAGTATGTGGGAGCAGTGTCCTAAACACCAAAAGGGCAAGATGCAGAGCAGTGATTTCAGTTCTGAAGAGACAATGATCAAGAATGATCAGGTTCAGACACAGCACAGTGACCACTGAGTAAATCTGCAGCAGACAGGCAGGTCCAAGGCCAGGCCAGGAAACCAAACCAGCAAGTCCAGGTCAGACTCACAGAGGTGGGAGATCAGGCAGTCATAGTTGCTACACACATCTGGTATGGCATGGGCAGAGGCAGCAATAAAGCCTCACCTAAAAGAAGCTCCCAAGAGAAAAATATGGCAGCCCTCACTTTCAGGTCTATTTGCAACAGCTCTCAGAAGCTACATCCACCAGCTGAATTCCTAGAAAGGGGACAGTCTCCAGGACCTAACAGTCCTACCAAAATCAATTGCTTTCTAAACCATAAATGGCAATTGGTAATCACTTCTAAGAGGTTGAGAAATGTCAAAGAATAGAGAACTGCAAATAAAATCTCAATAACCAGAAAGGGAATTTTTGACCAGGAGGTCTTAGACATCCTCACTGAAAAACTAGAACACTATGATATGAAGGTGTTTGAACAGAAATATGGAGTTGTTTTGAGAAGACAGAATTTATCACACAAAATTTCTGCTTCCTCTAAGTTTTACTAGGTTGGTTGCTTAAGGGCAAATGAATTACTATAATATTATTAGACTTTTTGTCAGCACTTGATTTAGCACTGCAAGGAATTTCTTTTTAATGTAAGATTTTCTAAATCTCCTTTTCAGAAGCAAACTTAATATTGTAAAGTCTTGCACATGCACTAAAATAATCTTAAAGAAATTTATATGAGCAAAATTTCTTACTCCAAGAGAGCTGGGTTTTCCTTTGATATTTTTTAGAGAAAGAAATGCAAAAATGGGGAGAAGACATATAGGAAGCACTTCAACTAAAACTACTTGGTTAAAAATTTTAAAAAATTTAGTTTCTCTCCCTTTCTTGAAAGATTGTATGTTCTCCTTTTTTGCTTTCATTTATTTCACAGTTTTTCAGACAGACATATGATATAGTAACCTCACTGTCACTTCCTTATTTTTAACACAGCCTGGCAGGTGCTCATCACAGGCGTGCAGTAGAGGCATTCGTTTTCACAGCACCCTTTGAGACATTCAGTTTGTAGCTGTGCACAGTACAATATCATAGTTTACCACTCAGGGAGGCTAGAATTCAAGCTAAAAGACCAGTTGCAGTAAATATTTTGCAGTAAACACATTTCCAGGGTAACATATAGATACCATTGTTGAGTGAGAAAGATGCAAATACAAAGCCATCCTCATTGAATTGATAAATGAGGTCACAAGGGAGAGTTAAGCTGAGTCTCACTAGCAGTCCACTTAGTTCAATATCCTGCTTCTGGAAAGAGCCCACACTTGGTACTTCAAAAAAATGAAAAGCTATTGACAGAGCCCATCATTACGTGACAGAAGACTCTTGTCTGACCTGTTTAAAAACATACTTACAGATGGATGCTGATCTCAGCATGAGCGAAGGGCAAGGTTCAAAATGCTTCAGGAGTTGCTTGTTCCAACTGAAAGATCTTGTTCTACTGTCCTTTTTTTTACCATTTTCAAATACTTATGAGCTCATATAATGAGACATTGCAGCAAATTACTGCAGCTCCTACTGGAAAAAGCAGTGAGTGTCAGCAACCAGAAAGCATTAGAAGCTAGTCGCTCTTCACTGCTTTCAGCCACGTTGGTCTGGCACGCAAATTAGCGCACTCCAAACTGCAAGCTTGGTCTTGTCAACATATCAAACTGGAGTGCTAATCATTAATAACTTATTCTGAGACAATATTGACAGCTGCTTTGCTTTATTACCGGTGCCATCTGTGCCCAGCAACCCACAGTTTCTTTTCTACTACTTCTTAGCTTGCACTCCAAATGCTTTTCAGGCTGCAACAAGCAGAATGGAAATAACAGCTTGAGCTTCTTAAGAAATACCACCAGCCAACTCAGGGAGCCCAGAAGATAAGGAAAAATATGATTGTAGCCTACTGAGTTTTCATCATAAGCCAGTTTTATGAATAGCATGCTGCCAGATGCCTTTTCCTACTAGTGATCACTTCCACTGTTTCCAAAGACCAATATTATGGACTAGAGATTCAACATGTCTTTTCCCATTCTGAGCAGTACTAAAACCCTCAGTAAGACCGATTAGCACATAACAGTATCTGCTATAGCATTTTTGAGTCTTCTTATCACATTTATTCAATGTTTGGATACTAACAGAAGTTGTGACCAAAGCAAAAGTATTACTGGAATATTACTTTTGCTTTGGTCACAAGCTTCTCTTAGTATCCAAACACTGAATAAATGCTATAAAAAGGCAGCTCCCAGTCTTCTGCTGGACCACTTCAAGATTTTTCATTTGTGAGTTCCCTAGGTGGTTGGGAACTTCAGTACAGAATTAATAATACTTTTTTTCTTGCTAACCAAAGTGCATTCCTTTGAATAAATGAGAAAATTTAGATTTCAGACATAAATTTTGCTTAGTCATCAAAGGCAATTCAGTTTTAAGCAGACACCTACCAAAATTATTTTAAAACTTGTAAAGAAAAAGAACTGAGAGTGTTCATTCAAGCCCTTTTTGTGGATCAGCTCAACTGGGATGAAATTGCTAAGATAAAATATATAAACAGATAGATATTTGATTGTTCTGTAGTAACAATTTGGAAAAATAAGGGAAAAATCAAAGATTTTCAAAAGACCCAAAGATAAACGTTTAAGCGTGGATGGCTTTTTAAAGTACCTGTGCTTTTGATTTTTCTACAGTGCTACTTTGGTAAAAGGTGGAAGAAGCCCAGAGGTCTACCATTCTCTTTGGAAAAACTGTGTTTTGTCTAAGTGAATTTTATAATTTGAAATTTTTAAGCCAGAGAAAATAAAAAGATAAGCTGGTTTTTTCTCACATGTATGTAAATGTAAAAATTCAAGTGCAAACTCAGTCCAAAGCAGAAAGGTCTGGAACAGATGGCTGAAAGTCTTTGTAATGTCAGTTGAAAAGAGGCTGTCAGTGGCAGACAATGATACCTTCACTAAAAAATAAAGGAAAAACTCAAACAAAGAAGGGGTTTAGGTAACTTGTTAAGAGCACTAGCCAGGAAAAGAGGGGAGTGGTTCCTGGGTGAAGATACATTTTTAACAATCTGAGGAAGGGACTGCTAACTCAGAAAGCTTGTCTGCTCTTACCAACCTTATCACTGATAAAAAACCCTATCTCTGCAAAACTTGCCTCTATTAGATCTCTAGAAACCATAGGTTCAGCAGCCTCACTACTACCATGTAAAAGTCACAAGTCAGCAAGAATAAAGGGGCTCCAGAAGGTTGATTAGAGGCTGTCAGTTCATGGTGAGGGTTTTGCAGCCTGTGGCGACTGGGCTGAAAAAGATGAGCAATAATTACTGCAAATTCAGTGTATGCAATTACCGCACACAGATGACTTGCCAGGACTGATAACATGCTGACAAATCTGACACAAAACTTTTTTAGCTTGAATAGTGGAGGTTGGCATCTGTGGTCTGCAGTGCGCAATGACTGACCGCAATTGCCGTTAACACATTGTTCATTGTGCCTCCTCAGCACACTTGACCCTTGGCAGTTCCCATTAGTAGTCAGCAGAAAGAAAACTGATCACAGTGACCCTACCTCCTGTGGTACCACAGAGCCAACCTCAATAGAAATCGAATCTACTACAGGATTATAATGCTTTCAAAACTGGATGGTGTGTCTCTACCCATCTGTAACAAGACTGAATCCTGCAAAATCAATGTCTATTTCATGTTACCCAAGCTCTCTGGATCACAATAGGGGAGGTAATGAAGAGGGGACACACAAGAGGAAACTGAGCTATCTGATAAGAGCTAACAGCCTATCAGGGCACAAAGCATGCCCAGGAGCTACTCCTCCCCAACCCCAATCTGGGATGACACAGCAGACTGCAGCTGCAGGTGAACAGCGTGAGACCCGGCAGGTCCACTTTGAAAAAGGAGTAGAAGAAAGGCTCTTTTTCATTTTGTCACTGCTCCGTCTATCACACTGACATTGCTCCCTTGGATCATGTTTTCAATACCACACACATAGGCATAAATAGTTCCTGTTAATTTTATAGGTTAAGTCCTGGGAGCATTTGATCTTGTATCTCAATTCTCCATCCCTTTTTGCCATTCACAGCATTAAAAAAATTTCAAACCATCTTTCTTTCTCCAGCAACTAAAAGAATGAAAACAAATGTCATTGATTATTTCAAAAATACTGAGAACATTCAGGCATAAGGACTGAAAAATCTATCATTAAGTAGAATTCTAATTAAGAGAGTGATTAATATATTAATAACCAGAAAGAAATCTTAATGGTAAGGGTTTCACAATTATTGTTATCATTGCTTTGGTCTGTTCTAAATACAGGAAGCTTTATCTATTAATTCTCTGATGTACACACATTTAGTTGCATTTCTACTAAGTTATCCCTTTATTTCACGACATTTGCAGCATCAGATTGAACAATTATCCTCTCCCTTCAGGCACAGTTTTAATGGCAAAACAAAAGGCTGTATCAATGGTCTTTAGGACTTTAAATCTGTCTTTGGAAAGGATATTGTATGCCATGTATGGAAAAGAGAGTGTTAACTGTATCTGTATCTAGTCTAACCCAAATGGTGTGTTAAGGATGTGTTTATTGAACTTGAAACGTGCCAAAGCAGACTGACATAAGGTCCTCCACCACGTGTCAGATAGAACAAGCTGAACTGCAAAGATAGAAGAGGTATTTTCTTCCTCTTTTCATTTTAGGTAAAAACACAAAGCTCTTTGACCCAATTCAATTTTTACTTCAGAAACAGCAGCTGAAAGGATTTCCAGGTTGTTGGAGAACATTAGAGGAGATCAGTGAAAGTCAGTCTGCCTTGGTTAAGAAATACTGGATCAAATATTGACTGAATAATCCCCAAGTCACTATGAGCAATCTCTTTCCTATATAGATGTGTCCTTTAATGTATAAAAATGTGAAAGTATGCAAATTGACTTAATACCAACACATGATAAACCTGAAGGTATCAGACCTGACCTGTCCCAGAGACCTGACATTTTTTATCTCTACTATCTTTGAGGCTGCTTAAACCTGGTCTGTGCTCAGAGTGCTTAAAAACTCCTGTCTTTGTAGAAGCCAATGCTGATTCCTCTAGGAAAGTTCTCAGTGTCATCTGACCTGCTGGCAATCAATCAGCCATTTAATACCTGTCTGAGAGCAGACGGATGAGATGGGAGCTGTTCATCTAGGCAGAGCCTGGAGCTTATGTGAACAACATCCAAGTGCATCCTGGAGACGTGTGTGCTGGGAATTTGCTCTGGCTTGTTCAAGAGGCAGCCCTGACAGCACACCCAGCAAAAAATTCAGCCACAAATTATGTGTGTCATTACTTGATATGACTGTGTGCTTGGTCTCGGGGACAGAAAAGTGTCAATGCAGTGACTGCTCTGAGAGGCTGAATCCTCTCATTCTTCCAGCAGTTTTGGACTTGCTGAAATCTCCTGGGCTGTGTCATGTACTGGATGAAATTATAATAATGATAGAAAATAGGTTTGGAAGAGACCCCAAAAAGATACTTAATTCAAAGCATAAGTAACTAATATTTCCAGTCCTATAGATTTCCCTGTCATTTTTCCAGTGTTTTGCTTTCCATTATTCCTACAAATAGAAAGCCTCTCCTACTGCCCAAATTCTTTGTCCTTTCTCACCACAAATGTTAGTCATTGGCTGACTGTATTTTTAAAATTCTAAATATTTTTAATTTTTGCAAGTAGGCTTTCTCTCTGATTAGAACCTTTTGATGAAATGACTGAACAAGGCTGAAAAAGGTAAATCCACTCCACATTTAAGAGCACTAGATGGATCTCATGAGGAGGGACAAGGTGAGTAACCAAATATCAGTTACCACACTGTCTTTGTCTAAGCTGTAATAGAGATTTCTGTGGAAGTCTACTGATTACAGGCATGGCATAAAAGTCTTCCTTACATCATACACAGCTTTGTTACATGCAAGAATGGCAATGCTTACTGTTTGCCCAAGCTTGCCAGTGCACCTATGATTTGTAATTTTTCATGTAAAGGCTCTAAAATTCCTGATCTAGAAAGAGTTTTACAACCGTCTCTCCTATAGTCTGTGCCACTCATGTGTCTATCCCAGAACTGCCATAAAAAATAAGCTTAATGCAAATGCTCATGTGTAACTCCATCAAACTTTGCTACAATTCCATTACTGCTTGGTGGTGAAGCCACCGGGCAGTGCTGAGTCTGGAGACATTGAAGCAGGAAACATAGGAATATGTAAGTCCAGGTACAAAACACATGAGCTATTTCCAAGCACATACCAACATGCGGAAGCTGACCAATTCTCTGTTCTAAGACTATGATTAAAAAAAAAAAATTTAAAAAAAAATTTAAATCTATGCCTATCATGAAAGCAAATCATTCCCAAACAAAATTTAAACATTATTGTTAATCTGCTTCAAAGTCAAAGGAAACATATTAAATGGTTTTCATTTAGGAATAGAAGCTGTACACAGACATTTGGGAAAATGACTACATGGAAGCAGTTTTATGCCAAGTTCTTCTGCTTATTTCCACTGGCATAGTGGCCTTTGTGGTCAGGATGCCAAGTCTGCTATAATCAGCAGAGTTAAGGGCTCTCAGTGCTTCAAAAGATTGGGATCTAATAGCTGCAAATGTAGTTAATGCCAAGGGAGAAAGACAGGCATCAAGATTTGGGCCTTTGCCCCAAAAAAGAAGTGCAAATAACATCCATAATCATTAGACAGTTGTCAGGAGAGTGCCGAGAACTGGGCTGTACAGAAGCCTGCCTAAAAATTTGATGAACTAAAAAAATTAATGAGCTTTGGGTTAGAAAGGTTTCCTTTGATGTGCATCAAGCATTTTCATGAAATACAAGTAATGACACAAATGTGCTATTTAGCAATAATGGGTCATATCAGAGCTGGATATCTCTTGATCTCCTGTTGAGATGACAGCATGCCCCTCACACTTCTGCCAACACAAAACAAGTGTTAGCAGATTTACTCTTAATGAGCTCATCACACCAAAGCACCAGTTAAACGGAGTAGGTCACAGATTATGTTTGTTTAGTTGTCCTGATGTGTCTTGTTAACTCCACACACAAATGTGGTGTTGGGGGCGGAAGTGCCCCAATCCATAGTGCCTGACTATCTTCTGCACTGACATCTATAAGCTTTCTGTCTGCCTGAACTTGGGGTAAATTGACACAAATTAATTTGTTCTGTGCCAGCTTTGAATCTTGCCCTGCACATATGTACTTTCTCCTCCTAACACTTTTTCTGACCTCTCCACTGAAAAAGATGTAAAACAAAGTTGGACTTTTTGACCTTTTTTGGATTTGGTGACCTTAGAAGTTTTTACCAACCTTAAGAATTCTAAGTTTGAGATAGAGAGACAGTTTCCAGCCCTACCAGACTGGTATTTTCAGATCATATTTCTGTTTATCTATTTACTCTTCTCATGAATGTTTGTATGTGGTAGAACCCTTAGTCGTGCAGCCCCCTGAATTGAAGGTGGCTAGATCAAGAAAGATTAGGAATGAGAGGATACAGTCCTGTGATGCAGGAATACCACAAAACCTGCTCAAAAACCCACACTACACTCTCTTCTAGGTTCATAAAAAACCTAAAAAACTGCGGTCAGCCAATGGGTATTACTACAGCACTTAATTACATACACAGGAAATTAGCAGATATCTATGTCTAGAGATCACCACAATCCTTCATTCCCCCACTCCTCCACCCCTCCGAAGAACCCATGCCTACCTACTTTTTGTTTTAATTCTTTTCTGTGCAACAGAACATCCTTCACACGAAGGTAGGGTAGTTGCTAGAGGAAGATCTTAAAGACTCAAAAGCTCTGCTGCATCTCTGTATTTTATTGTATATGGGAATGAGGTTTACTGGTTAATCCAGTACTTCATTATTCTGTAGGGAAATGCTTGAGGTTTGATGTGCAGTCTTGATCCCTTTCTCCCACATAGGAAGACAGTGTCCAGTGCTGTATTCATAAGGTAAGTCATAGGTTAAGATGAAATAACTTTATATAACAATTACATACCAGTATGTTAATTTTCTTGAAGAATCATCATCTCTCCTGCTATTATTCTAACAACAATCTATTTTTATGAAAATCAATATTTAAAGTGAAATATTTTCTGTGTTGGATTTCATAGAAGAAACAGTATGTGATAATGTTGTATGAACACTTAAGAGTAAATGCTTTTCTCACAGAAATCAATTTTGTGTCATAGCCCATTAGGTATTCAAGGTAATGCAACATTTGAAACTATAAAAGCTTTAGTAAGGCATATAAACTACACAATAGACTCTAATCCTTGTCAGGATATGCTTAAACTGCAACTTTGATGGTGGGAAAAGCTAAAAGAGCTCCTATTCTTCCATTCTCTTCAATTTTGTTTATAGAGCTGTCTTAGAAACCGCAGCACAAACTGAATTTTGGAGTAATTCATCTTAAAAATAAACCTGTCTCCTTTTTTGGTAAAGAGGGGCTCCACTTACACAGTGGAGCAACCCCACTAGTAGCTGTACTGGCACAAAAAAGGGACAACAGTGCTGCCAGACACTCTCACACCAATGAGAGCAGGAGCTCCTTAAGCCACTTTGAGTGCTTCTAGTTTGTGCCTTGTTGCTTCACACCCACTTAAAAACTAGTCCTATCAATGACCATCTCTTGCCATTCAAAGCACATTTTGGTCAGTAATCAGCTTCCCTGATTTTCCACAGGTTTGTTCCCTGTGATTCTAAATTTATACAGTGATTTTTCATCAACTAGGACTAAATTATACTCCACAAGAAGCAATTATTTGGAATACAGATAAAACATAAGAAAATGCTACATAATAATGGCGTCAAACCTGGCTTCCTTTTGAAAGCAAGGGAGTTAAGGCAGGAAGAAGTTGGCATTAATGGTAAATGATCCACTTTCAAAGCAAAAGCATTTCACTGACAGAAAGAATCAAAACACAATAGCACACCTGTGGAGCAGGTGGTGGTGGCTACACAAGTCAGAGTTCAGTAATAGTAAGAGCAGAACAACGAGAATACAAGTAGCATGAAAGATCTTTAGACAAAAATTATAAACTCTCTCATCTGGAATTACAAGTTGTACACAAAATGTACAACTGTTCATAATGTTCTGGGAACAATATTTTTATAACAAGAAAGCTGTAGAAGTAATACCACTTATCAAGTGTCGCATCTGCTACAAACATGATGTTTGGATCCAAAGTGTCTGTATATCACCTTTACTTTAGACATAGCATGAGGCTTCATTAATCACCTCCATAGTTTTCACCATGGCTATTATTTCAAGTATTTTCCTACTTTCCTTCCCCAAAGTTGATTGGCCTGGCTGCCAAAAGGCATCTTTGGCAGCCCTCAGTTTGCTTCCACCAAAATCTTCTGCAGTACTGCTTCAGACACCACAGCTCATGCCCTGTCATTACCTCATCTCTTTCCAGATGTCTTGGTTCTTCTTTGTTTATATCTTACTTAATTTCAGGGACTGGATCAAACAAAAGCATTCACTGTTTTCCTTCCCCTCCATATACTTAACCAATATATGCATCACTGCAGTACAAACACAGAAGTTAAGTCTGTGTTTATCAAATAACTCTGACAAAACCTGAGGTGTTTGGTCTGTCCTGACACACAAATGAAGAGAATTTGGCCAGCTTAGGAGTGAAAACTGAGTTTTAAAGGTAATCGAAAACTACACGGTACTGTAATTCATTTAATATTTCAGCATCCTGAATTGCCTCATATTACATCCATTTTGATGTGTTTCTTTCAGGCAACAACACTTAGAAGTATTTTTACAAGCATACATCCTCCTTAGCTTTTGCATACTTGCTACCCAAATCAATATCCAAGTAATTAATCCTAGACTCAAAGTCTTAGGGATCCTTACTGTCTTTTATCTGTAAACACATCTCCTGATAATCTCCTTTCTCTAATTGCTCTAAGGATCTCAGGGGAGACAACATCCACCTCCTTTCAATGCCCTTCATTCCTACTCAAACTGTGTCAGAAGTTACGCTGTTTCTCTTACAGACTCAGACCTCTCCAGGACACACCATCCCTTCTGGCTCAATTTGTTTGCGGATTTTGGCAGCTCCAGTTCAGTCCCTCGATGCTTTCCAGGCTTGTCTTGATGCTATATGAATTCTGTATATCTCCTGGAAAAAAATAACCACTTGAATCTGTAATTTTGTGCTAAATGTAATTTGTCTGGAATGTATTCACATTACACTTTGAAATTCCTCACATTTGTAAGATATCAACTTGAATGCAGAGTACAAGAACCTAAACACAAGCAAAAATACCTATATGAGACAAGATCAGGACTCTGGACTGGGATTTGAAATATCTGGGATTACATCTTGGCTCAAAAATTCTCTGTGTGATCATCAGTTACAGCTGTATCATTATAAAACTGCAGGGATAATGAAATAAACTTAAAGGGATAATGAAGTTCTGCCTTCATTCATCCTCTCTTCAAACCATCTCCTTGGAGATGAATTGGAGAGACTCTGTATGCCCCAGGGTGTTAATGTATTGGCAGGATATTTGAACACCCAGATGTTTCAACATATTATTCCTGTGTGCTTCAGAAAGTACAGCTTAGATCTATATTTAGTTTGCAAATTTGCAATCTATACTTGCAGCCTTTTAGAAATTCCTTGACCCAGTGGTGTAGATATAACATTATCATTTTACTTCTTTCCTTTACATTCAACATCTCTTTTCCATCTGCTCTGAACCATAACTACTGAGATTTACTCTGTGTAAAAAATTTTTAATAAGACAATATTTAGGGTGTACATACAAGAAACACTAATTAAGACTTTGCAAAATCTTCAAACAAACCCCTTATATCCTGCACAAATTCAGTGACTAGTTCTAGCACATAACTGACTTTCACTTCTTAATATTTCCAGTACAAATTTACAGCCTCTTATGTCAAGCTTTTTGCTACATTCCTCACTTCTGTTTAAACATAAATATCAGGAAAAGTTTCATTCTTTAAATTATTTTAGAACTGAAGCAGTCTAATCCCAAAATGTTTTCAATTCACCTTACCTTCAGAAGCCACTGTGCAGTGTACTGTTCAAACCCACTAAACATCCTTAGAGCTGTGCTGACACCAAAAGGATCTCTTAAAGCCTAAACAGAGATTTGGTAACAAATGAGGACTCACCTGAACAGACCTCATGACACCCAGGTGGCAGGGCACACTTAAATAAACCTGCATTAATGATCTCTTAGTAGTGTTAGCATATACATTAGTATTAATAAAAAAAAAAAAAAAAAAATCCAGGGCCTCCTTAGCCCTTTGTTGTTACTCGTAATTGGAGAATGGGGTTGAGAAATACACACTAAACAAGGCACTTGGGGCACATCACAGGGTCTACAATCATTTGGTGATCAGGACATCCCATGTTGGCCTTAGGGGACTTCCTTTTGGGTACACATCAGAGAGTCCAGCACAATGTGCCCTGGTACCAAGGACAGACACAAAGTTAAAGCAGGCAGCAGAATCTGAGTTCCTGGAATTCATTTTACTAATCGACTTAATTAATTTAAATGGATTAATTTAATTAATTGATTGTTTTAATTAATTTAAATGTCATTAATCACTTTACTTCATTTTTCCAATGACAGAATTGCAGTGAGAGCCAAAGAAGCACAAAGGAAAGAAGCAATCTGGAAATTCAAGTCAACTGCAAGGCAGTTAAAGCTAAATTAATGGTGTAAACACAGCACATTAATGTACTGTAAGGTCACGGCTGCTCGGGCTGATGAGGACAGCATCCACCTTAGCTTTTCAACATTTGATGAAGGATAGGCATTCTGAGGGGATGAGAACCTGTCTCCTCTTGCTGCTATAAGACACCTATTATGACTGAATTTAACCAGTAAATTCAGAACAAGAAATACACATCCGAGCAGCGAGTACAGCTTTTCCCTGGAAGGTAAGAAGTGGTATTTATGAAGGACAGTTAGTGGTCTGTCCTGTCCCTGTCTGGCCTCCCTGGCCCATTCCAACATCCCTGCCATGACTGGGTTGTGTCCAAGCCCCTCCTCACTGGGCCTGATCCTGATTTGCTACAACTTGGCCTTGGACCTGTCACCTAACCATCGACTTCCCTGATTGCTGAGACTGAGCTGACTCTGGCTGCATCTCCAGCCAGGCTTCTGCCTGATGCCTTGAGTGCTTAAGCTGAACCAGCAGAACAAAGGAGGATACTTCAGACCTACAGCCTTTTCAGCTGCCAATCAGGAGGGTCAGAACTTACCCAGGATGGAGCCCCACTGCTCTGAAGGAGTGGGATGATGGTTTCTCCACAGTGACTGCAAGAGTCTGCTGTAGGTACAATCCATGTCCTGACACAGTGATGTGCAGAGCAGTAACTTCAGAAAACTGCCAGGATCCAACCACAGCAGTCTTGTTATGTGTCATTCCAGAGATACACAGGTGGTAAAGAGGCAGGGCATACTCAAATTAGAGGGTATTGGGAATACCCAAAGACTTTATAATCCAGTTTTATAAAAATTCAGGTGTTTCCCCTTTAACTAGTCTATATAGGTTTTCCCATTCATAATCTTCTGGTTACTAGGTGACACTTACTCGTTTGCAGACATGGACTTCTGGGATCCCAACAAATCCAAACCAGTACTGTGCACTAAATTAAACTTTTTGGGAGGTTTATTTGTTTGCTTGTTTTCTCTAATGGGATGCCAATCCGGACAATATTTGCTACATTGCCTTCTTCTTCTCTCCTGTCACCTGTCACGGCTGCAAACCCATGGTTAGGAGATACTGTTGCTCTGCCAGTGTCTGAAGGACCACAGGAAATTGAGTGGATACAGCAGAAAGCTCTATGCTGAACCTGCTAAATCAGTTCCAAAATCAGTTTCTTTCAGATACTTTGGTTCTGTAAGAATTACACATTTGCATCACCTCTTCCAGCTCACTTCTGTCACCTCCTCTGTGACTGCCACTACTCTGTATGTAGAGCTTATTCTCTTCCATAATCTCTTCCATGAGCTCTACTTCAGAGTCTCTATTCTAGGGACTAAAGTGCTGTGGCTGATTTTTACGATCCCAGTACACTCTTTTAAATATTTTTAAAATATGTGCAGACCGTATCTGCCACAGAAAACTAACTCAGCTGATTTCAAGTCCAAGTCTAAGCACAGATTTGCTTCATCTCTCCCCCACAAAATTTTCAAATAAAATACAGACAACTAAAACTGGATTTTTTAAATACAAGGCACCACATTCTCCTACTAATGCCCCACATACACACACATTACCTTTTAATTGCTTTCACTGAATTATTCAAGCCATTTTAATGCCTGATGAATACCATCAAAACTCATTAATAAGTCATCTTGGAAGTCAGGTAATCTGAATTTGAACACAAAGAGCAGATCTCTTAGGATAGCACCGTCATTCTTCAGCACAGACTCACACTTTAAAGCTTTGGACACAAATATAATGATTTTTTTCTCAAAAGCAGCCAGCCATAAATATGCTAAATTCTTACTATGCTATCTTTGTAATTTTTCATTCCTTTGGCTTGAATTCCTCTCCTGCTTTGTGGGTCAAAATCAGTCCAGGAGCTATGCTGCTCTGAAAAATAGCATTGTTGGTTCTTGTGTGGCCTGTACCCTACACACTTGCACTAACTTTAACCATTTAAATAATTACATGGCGGTTTTCTGCACTTTGGTGAAGCTTACAAAACTGAATCTTATTATTTGTTAATTTAATATATTTTCACAGAAAATCATAGCTGAATATCTTTCTTCTCTCCTTCTGTTCCCCCTCCTTTTCTGGTTAGTAAAACCAGTACTCAGTTTAACTTGAGATTTGATGGAACATAGCCAGCTGGAAATATCTGTTTGGATTGTCTTTAATTGTACATAAACTTAGAAACTGCTTAGTCTTACTTGTCAGAAGCACAATTGTACATTAACTACTCCAGATTAAAAGAAGATTAAAATTTGGATGGGGAAACGAACAAACATCTTCAGGATCTAGGTAAGTACCAGGTTTGGTTAGTCAACACTTTGGTATATAACAAAAGTAATCTTGACACTCTTCTGCCTCTGTGGAAGGACAATGAAATTGCAGCTGACAAAGAACACAGGTAGTAGGAGCTTTAGGTCCCACTTGTAACAAAAATTAAGTCAAAGGACTGAGATATTTAACTTTGAAGACATCAAATTCTCTGTTCAGATGTAATTCTGAGTAGTGCATGTTGCCAGGGGCTAGAGTGAACTGCGTGAAAGAAGCAAGGAGCAGATCCAAGCTCTATAAGAGCTTAAATCCTCCCTAACTGCAGAAAACTGGAAAATATCCAAAGAGCTTTGTGTGTTGTACCTGCAAGGAATACATGATAATAAAAAACATAATACATATCACATATTTCACAACAAGTGATCTTTGAATCATTTGAAGTGGTTTAGAAGCTTCAATTAACTCAAAGTAGGCTCTTTGTGAAATCCTAATACAGAATCGTGAATTCCAGATAAAACAAAACACAAAGGCTACAAAACCAAAAGAGGAACACAGGAGTTTTTGTAACTGAGGGGAAGCCAAGGAACAGATCTTGATCCTCCTGAGATTAAACACTAAAAAATTATCATCTCAGTAGTGTTCACCAATACAATCCCAAAGGAGATTTGTCAACAACTATTGACAAAGAATTTATCCAAGACAGGCAGTCACCCAGCCTCATAATAAAATGATTAAGGGGATAGTAGCATTCTGGCAATATAGATAGGAACTATTAGAACTGTAAAAGCGAGACCTAGTGAGAATCCAAGGAATCACAGCACAATGAGCTGCAAAAAAGACCAAGGTTTTCTTTTACATTTTAAAAAAGAATATTCCTGTTAGGAGTGAATGACTCCTGTCCATCTCACTGTACAGTAGAAATCCAAAGCAGTTAATAGAAAGTCTCACTATGTTTCCAGGTATCATAAGTAGTCTTATGCTGAGTCTTGTTAAAGAATTAGTAATTTTTCATGTGCTTAAAATCAAGCTTTTGTTAAAAATCTCCACTGAAATTCTCTAAGACATCAAAGGAATGATATCTGGAAGACAAGTACAGGTGCATAAGAAAAGAAAAATCTCTTGATTATTATAACTTGAAACACTACATTCAATCCATCATAATGAATAAAATAACCTACAATTTAACAGCATATCAACAGCATTTTTAAGGAACCAGGTGGAGAATCTACAAGCACAGCTGAAAAGTTGTGTGGCATGTTTCATCAGGATTGCTCATGAATATTCATATCACATATTTAGACTAATGTAAAAGGCCACTGTCAAGCAGAAAGTATGAGTCAGATCCCAGGAGCCTATTCAAAGCTGCAGGCTTCTTTTTCATTTTTGATATTGTTTACTTTGCACCTTTCAGTCATCTCAATATACAACCCTAGGCTCATCTTGTTCTGCCCACAGTACAGATGGCCAGAATCAGCACCTAAAATTCAAATTACATTTGGTAGACATAGGATGGATTAGAGGTAATTAGGGCCTTGTTTTGTTGCAGTAATTATAATTCTGACATGCTAGAAAATTCTATCACTTTTTAAGTCATTTTAATTCCTAAAGGGAAATAATCCCCATCCAATGATTTACTGTTGTCTCAAACAATTCCAGCTTGACTCATACTTTTTTACTGAATCCACCAAAAAAATGTGTATATTCAGTATGGTGTTTATCTTGAGTAATGAACTACGGAAGATGTTACAAAAAAGAGCTCAGGACTTGTGCCATTGCCCCATAGATAGTTGGCAGGAAGAATACTTGTGCAGTGATGCAGAGCTGTATGGGGAAGTGAGCAGGTAGACTGCAGGTCTGGAGATGACTCCACTGACACCATCAGACAAACAAACCCGCTCCGCCACCTCAGCAAATTCTGGAGCAGAGAAAATTAGAAGTTTGGTGACAGACCAACAGGACAAACCCCATTCTTTCTGCTCTAAAGGGAGCAACCTAAAAGCACTCCTGTATGGCTACAGGGAATCACTAGCAGAACTTCCAATCCCTTCTTATGACAAAAGATCACAAGCTAGTCAACTTTATCTGAAGACCAATGTAGTGGAAAGCAGCAGGAACATCCAATCAGATGATTATATGGAAATTATTTTGGTCAGGACCACAAGCACACATCAGCCAGTCTCCATGGAGTTACATTGTTTCTTAAGCTGATAGTTGCTAGCTCCCTTTCCATCCTCTGATTTACCTTTAGAATTATACAGTTGTAGAATTGTTTAGGTTGGAAAAGGTCTTCTAGGTCACCAAGTCAAATCATTTACCTAAGACCGCCAAGTCCACCATTAAACCATCTCCCTGAGCAGCACAGCTACACATCTTTTAAGTACCTCAAGAATGGTGACTCAGCCACTTCCCTGGGCAGCCCATGCCAATGCTTGGCAACCCTTCCAATGAAGAATTTTTTCCAAATATCCCATCTAAACTACCCCTGGTGCAACTTGAAGCCATTTCCTCTTGTCCTCCGAATTATTATTGGGAAAAAGAGACTGACGCCCACCTCACTGCACTTCCTTTCACAAAGTTGTAAAGAGTATTAAGGTGTCCCCTGAGCTTCCTACTCTCCAGGCTAAACAGCTCTCAGCTGCTCCTTGTAAGACTTGTGCTACAGACCCTTCACCAGCTTCACTGCCCTTCTCTGGACACACTTTGGCACCTCAAGGTCTATGTTGTAGTGAGGGTCCCAAAACTGAGCACAGGATTCAAGGTGTGTCCTTATCAGAGCTGAGTACAGAGGGGATGATGCCTTCCCTTGTTCTGCTGGTCACACTCTTTCTGATAAAGGCGAGAATGCCACTGGCCTTCTTGGCTACCTAGGCACACACAGGCTCATGTTCACATGGCTGTTGACCAGCACCCCCAGGTCCTTTCTGACAGGGCAGGTTTCCAACCATTCTTCCCCAGCCTGGACCAGTGTATGGAGCTGTTGTGACCCAAGTGCAGTTCCTGGCACTTTGCTTTGTTGAGCCTCATACAATTGGCCTTGGCCAAACGATCCAGCCTCTCCAAATCCCTCTGCAGAGCCTTCCTACTCTCCAGCAGACCAATATTCCCAGCCAACTTCATGTTACGTGTTACTACTGACTAAGGGTGCACTTGATCCCCACACCCAGATCATTGATAAAAATACTGAACAGGACTGGCCCCAATAATGAGCCTTGAAGAAAACCACTGATCACCAAGCTGGATATAACTCCATTCACCACCATTCTTTGGACCTATCCATCCAGGCAGTTTTTAATCCAGTAATGAGTGCACCCATCTAAGCCATTGTTGAGGGTTAAGTTTTCCTGTAGAATTTTTTCCCCCCATAAGTTGCTAGGAGACTAAATAATGACAGTTAAAGGGTGCTCACCCCAGACAAAGGAAGTTGATCACTTAGTTTTGGGGGAGGGAAAAGGCTCCTGAGAGCTGAGGGTGGTGGACTCATCTGCTCTCGGTTTTCCGGGGAGGACGGCCGGGCTACGGGTAGCTGTGTGGAGTCCACGGCTAATGGAGGAGTCTGGTCCTGAGAATTCTATCATCTGTTGGAGCACCCAGGAATTTGGAGTTTCTTCGCTGCCCTGCTGGATTTTGGGTCAGCCCGGGTCCAGCCGCTGTGGGTTCTCTGGCACTGCTCACTTCGTCTGCCAGGACACCCCCCTGCCTGCCGAGGACAATCCACCGCTTCCAGCCATCAGCGCCGGAGCTTCCACCGTTTGCCCTCGGGGTTCTTGGTTCTGTTTTACTATTATTATAATTGCTGTTGTTGTTTGTCTGTCCTGTTATATTTACTAGTAAAGGACTGTTATTCCTTTCCCCATAGCTCTGACTGAAAAGGTTTTTTTTAATCTTCCAAATTATAATAACACGGAGGGAAGGATTTGAATTCCTCATTCCTAGGGAGGCCTGCCTCTCCCTAGCAGACACCTGTCTTTTTAAACCGAGACAGCCATGGACAGCCTTTTATTACTATATTTAAGAATAGAAAGTTAGTTCCTCTCTTCCATGCTCTTTTTTACAACAATGCTAGAAATTAAGTACTGATAAGACAGACAAAATGGAAGTGTAATGCATTGGATATTCTGATGTGTCATGGTATAGCCCTTCTCTGCAGTAAGCTGACACTCCACCACAGTATTTCCCATTCTTCATTGCAGACAGCTTGTAATGAACACAGTGATTTTCATTACACGTTCCTCTGAATACAGCAAAGAATGTATATTAAACTAGAAACACTGGCAGCCCAAGCATAAACCACTGCTTGCATCATAGCGGCATGGCAATAATAGTCAATAGTGTTACAAAAATTAGGAAGGAATCAAGGCCAAATCCAATCAACATAATTGCCATGTCTCCCAGGCACCTTGAGACAATGTACCAATGAGCAATCTCTCTTTAAACCACTGCACAAGTTTTGCTTGTCCCTGACAAATGACACTTTTGTGCTGTTCACTTTCCACACAGGGTCAGCTAGTAAACCAATCCCAAAGAAACCTAAATCTGTTTCCATTACTCCATGAAATTTGGGAAACTGTGGAGTAGTCTTCAGGCGGAGACCAAAACTTATGAGGCAAAGGAACTGCTCCACCACAATCTGAGCCTTGTGCTAACAGAGGACAGAATTCTAGCTGTGCATTCAGAAAAGAAATAATAGTGAATAAAAAGGTAGTAATGAAGGGGCTAGCAACCTCTGCTGAGACATTGCAAACAATATAAGCATTTCCCATAGGTGTTGTTATGGGCTGTTCATACTCTATTTTATTTCCCCAATGAAGCATAAAGAGAAGCAGAAAGATAGTATTTAGGATAGTAGTTGTTCTAATATGAGAGACCATGCCAAATAGAGTGTTCCAGTCAATTTGAATCTCATGGCTCTTAATAATCCAAGTGAAAATATCTGTACCATCACTTCTATCTTCCAAAACTGATTGCTCATTTGCTTTTCCTGAAAACCCTAATATAAATTATGGTAGCTGAGCCCAAATAGAATCAGGGAAGAACTTCAAGGGAAGAAATGCAGTTACACATTTAGGATTCAGTCTTGCCACAAATCTTCCTACCTCACATTACTCTTCTAAGAAAAGTACGAAAAGCAGCATCCAAAATTTGAATGCTGAAGTTCTACTTAATTTCTTCCTTTTTTTTTTTTTTTCCTACCAATGATATTGAAGGAAAGCAGCACCTTATGAATCTGCTGTAGTGACAAAAAAATATGGAACAACTGTTGGCATCTCCACGTTTCATTGATGTAAATTATGTGAAATTAAATGACAAATGTTTTCATGCAAAGCTTCACTAGGGAGAGATTAAATACAGACAGATCAAACCCATCTTCTGAGTTACTGAACAGCCTCATTAGTTCAGGGAGCAGACTTATGTTCTGATTTTGATTCACAAAGAGTAATGCAAAGAGATTGGGTTTGGTTTGTTTGTTGCTAAGTGTATATTACTATAGATGAACTTGATGAAATTTATTTGCCAGAATCCAGTGATGAAGAAAAGGAGCTGCTGAACAAGCAGTGTAGAATGACTAGAACTTACAGAGAGGTACAAATCACAGCCAGGTTTGTTATCTGAATTATTTTGCACAGTTCTGATACAATGCACTGGACAACAGTGAGTTCCATTCTCTGGGCCACTATAAAGATGACACCTAAAATATCTCTAAATCTTTTTATCTGTGAATGACTTAGTTCCATGGATTAACAACCCTAGAAAGCAACAGCTTCTGCATGCTGTAGAACAAGCAGCACCAGCCAAATGAAATGGAGGCAAATACCTTTCCTGGCCTGTGAGTATGCACAGATTTCTACTTGGAGATACTCATACATGCCAATAAACAGAATAATCTCTTGGTGTTAATCTAAATATTTCTTTCCTAATATTCAAGTGGAAATGATCCATTTGATTCATTGCAGCACTTGATCTAAAGAGATAATTGATTCAAACAGATAATGCAAAGTGGTATGGTTTCATAAATCTCAGACACAGCCGTGTCTATTTTACAGTCAGAAGCATTTTGACATGCTACTGTGGACTGTATTTCATAATGAAACATGCTGTGCTTTTGGCAGATGATGGCTTGCACCCATCTGCTAAAACATGAATCACAGTCAGAAACATAGCCTGACTGTTGTTTTGAATTTAGGACGAGTCAATGAAGCTTTCAGATTTCCCCTGGATGATCTGGTCTCCTGAGCTTCAGTGTGTAAGTTCAGGCCTATGTTTATTATAGGTTGACTTAAACAGTACTAGTAAACATTGTGGCACTCTTGAGGTTTTAGCAGTCAGGAGAGATAAGTGATCACAGGAAGTAAAATGGAAAAATAATTGCCTTTAAGTCTATTCCGTGAGTAACACACACACACACCCATGCCCCACCCCCCCAAAAAAAAGAAAAAACAAAGAAACAAACAAACAAAAAACACACCATTTTTTTCTTCAAAGCCAAAACTGGTCACAGAATTATAGAAAAATATTTCCATATTATCTATGGGGTTTATGACTTGCAATTAGATACAAATATGAAAATCAATTAGTTTAAATGGAGAGAAACAGTGCAGGTTCCTAGCTGCCACAGTTGCCACAAGTTGACTGCCACAACCCATACTTGAGATAAGTAACAGCTGACCAGTATCTTTTTCAGCCATTTCAAGCATGTAAAGGGCTTGCAGTTCATTTTTAAAGACTTTACACCATATAAAAAGAGAGGTTTTTTGTTTTGGGTTTTGTTTTTTTTTTTTTTTTTTGCTCTATACTATCTTCCTAGTTATTTCCATCAATGATGATATAGCAAAATCTGCTTTTATTTGCTACAGGAGGTGGCAGACTGATTTATCCCAGAGAAAGTCCTTGCTATCTCCAGTAAATTTATCCCCTGAGTAACATCACAGATTTCATAACATTATATTAAGAAAAAAATCCGGGCCTATCTTCATATTATATCATTTGTTTGGTGTCTTGAGTATAAATTTAATTTCAGACTAGTTGCAAAATTAGGATATTGACACAAAAGTTAACTGACAATTATTGGCCTTTCACTTTGGCACATATTTTTAAATTTTTAAAATCATTCCTCACTCAAGAAGTGCAAGAAAATAAAAATGTTAAAAATGAAATACTTTTTGAGTTATGTGTATTAACACCACACAGCAATGATATATAATTAAGCAGAAGTTCTTGCACAGTAATTACACATCCATAAATGTTTTCAGAGTATTTTGAATAGGGTGTCTTACTTCTAGTTAGAGCACGCAATAATACCTTGAACAACAGAAAAGAATGGAACAAAAACATGGGAACTGGAGTGAGTTGGTCAAGTTCTAAACTTACTTGACTGGAATAGTCAAATTGAAAGTATATCCTACCCTTACCCTTGTAGAAATGGACCCACTATTGAATACAGTTTGACAGACAGCAATTTTTTAAAGAAAGAAGACTGAAGCCTAAAATAAACAAAACATAGAGGCAATTTACCTTTGTATATTTAATAAGATGTTTCCTCCAACTTAAAGATCATTCTGGCAACTGGATTAAATCAATTTTAAAAGAATCAGGACTAACACTTCCAAGTCTAAAATTGATAATTTGGAAGCTCAAAAGTATTCTGCGCATCACAAGAGGAAATTTGGTGCAGCCAGGATTCAGACTTTGGTCTGAATCAATTCAAGAAGCTACTAAAGAAAAATAAACATGGATCATTACTTATATAGCTTGAACTAAACTCCAAAAGCTAAAATTCAGCAGAAAATCATTAATAGCCTTGAAGAGTAAAAAGATTTGGCTCCACAGGACTTTGCCACTGGAACTTTTACACCCAGGTGAACTGCAATCTCTAGGTCCAGAGAAGTTAAACTTATTCTTTACTTGCTCAATTGGATATTTTAGGTAGAAAGAGTTGAGCAAGAATGCTCCTACTTTCTCACATGCTCTTCTTCTCATAACAGGACTAAGCTCAGCCTAATCATGCTGTCCATGCACAAGTCTGTAAAGAGCTGGAGTTATATGTGGATCTTCAATAATTAATGTTTCAATTTTGCCTTTTTTTTTCAAATGAAATGGCTAATTTTTCATTTGAATATATTATTATCATTGCTCTTACCCATGTATTATTTGTACTGTGACTTGGGTTTAATTCTAAATTCATTTATGTCCTAGGATTTTCTACACATCATATTCCCCATCCTCAGGGGCTGTATTTCTGAGAGTTTTAAAATTCTATTAAAACCAAAATAATTGGTTACTTGTAGTATTAGAGTGTGCCTGTAGGTATAATCTAGTACAAGTTCCAAACCCCTAAAAATCATATGAATTAAATAATGTCCATACTGCTAAAATCCTCAGAGCCACTCTAAGTGCCATTAAACAAAGCTTTACATCATTATTTTAGTATAATCAACAATGAGCTGAATTCTATTAATATTTTGCCTTGAGATTTAAAAAATAATAATAGAAAAGGCTGCAATTTTGCTTTATTGGGTACCTTTTCCACCGCAGATAAGGGGCAGCCAAGCTATCCAGGAGAGCAAGGATGAGCTCATTGAACAGTCATAGCAAAACAACATCCTTTTAAAGGATTTTGCTTCAGCAGAAGAAGCCTAGAAAATAGATAGGAGCAAATAAAGCTGTTTCAATGTAAAGAGTTCCATTAAATGCTTGAATGGCCTTTCCTAATGAATAAAGCTCTCTGGGATGGAGTAGTAAGTCAGTAAAGCAGGTGCTGTGCTGAGGGGCAGACACTGGAATGCAATTGCCAGTTTAGTTGTCTTTTTCTGCCCGTTCAAGATAATCACTTCAGGACCCATAATGCATCTTTGTGGAAGTTATTGCCACAAATCAAGAGTTTTAAACCCTTTAGCAACAGCTGAAATTGTTCAGTTTGGAGACAAAATGGAGAACACTGAGGAAATACAAACAGCAGAACAGAGGCAATTCAGTTCTGTTACAGCTTTTCTGAGAAATGAATGGGCTAACCAGGATTTACAAAGCTAATATTACACAGTGCTTTGTCCTTCTCCAGTAGTTTCCATCTGAGCTTCAGCATTTCCTTGAGTAAGGAAAGCATTTATTTCCCTTTCATGTATGGACAGCTAAAGAACAAGAAATGAAGGTGACTTGATCAAAGCTGCACAAGTTTCAAAATAAGCTGAATTCATAACCCTTAAATCCAAATTCCCTTTCTCTAAGTTCACCAGCAAGTCCAGAAGGGTAGCACTAGTATTCTTTTCACACCATATACTGTTTAATTAAGAATACAAAAATTGATTGATTGTTTTATGGAAAAAAATAAAATCACAGAAATTTGTGAGAAGGGAAGTGTCAAAGAATTTGTAAATGATCAACAAAACTAAATTAAACTCTTAGTTTCATATTGACACTAATACATATAGGAGGGATTTATTTGTGGACTTCTGTTGTTTTTCTTAAGGTTTTTTTTTAAGTTTAAACCTAAGAAATGAAAGCTGATATTTCCACTGAAACAAAATGACGGATACCTTTTAATTAAAATCACACCTGGTGCGTTAAAGTTGTCACTTTCACATTTCCTGCATTAAAAAAAAACCGCAATTTTCATTAGTTCTCAGAAATTACTGGGTTTGTATTAAAAACTTAGTTTAATTGGAACTGTTTTCTTCAACAGGAAAACTGGAATCATGAACGAGCCCAATTCCTTGTGCCATTTGCTCTTTTGCTTGGATCCATGCTCCATAAGTAGCTTGGTAACAACTGCACTGTGAAAATGCAGCAGTCCCATCCTAGCCTTGAATATGAAGGAGCTATGGGGCAAGACTGATACTGGGAGTCTTTACCATAAGCCTAATTATTTCCAGAATCAAATCACCTTCAAAAAACTCTCCAAAATAAGGCTCCCA
Source organism: Hirundo rustica (assembly GCF_015227805.2). Taxonomy (NCBI): domain Eukaryota; kingdom Metazoa; phylum Chordata; class Aves; order Passeriformes; family Hirundinidae; genus Hirundo; species Hirundo rustica. The sequence goes on from NC_053455.1 coordinate 20,228,055, forward strand.
CTGAAACAAAGCCTCCCTCATTCTACCATGATGGCAATCCTGTTCACAAAGGCAGAAAAGCCTGGTGAACTCAAAGCCACAGGACATTTCTCACCTTCATATACACAAACCATGGCCCAAATATTTTTGAAATCAGCTTAACATTATCTGCTTGTAATTTCATATTTTTTGGTCTAAGTTAATTTAAATTTGTGCTAAAATGTATTACAGAAGTCTCTGATATCTCCAGGTAACCACATCAAGCAGGATTTAAATTCTGACAGCAGATTAATCCTCTGAGAATGCATTCATACTTTCTTTTTTGGTTTTGTTTATATTTAGAATGGTTCAATTGCTGCTTCTTGGGGAAAAGAAATAATTCCACTCCTCTAATACATATTAGAAGACATGTTGAATAAGAATTTAAATACTACCTCAGAACTTCTCTTGCAATCTGCAATTTATAATTTTATACTGCATTTCCATTTCTTTGTCTCCAAAATCTAAATAACAGATGTGACTATGTACCTTGCATGGATTTATCAGCATACAGGATGCTTTGGGAAATCCTGCTGAAGAATCTATTTCAAAAAATACACTTAACTCAACTTTTGAGCATTTATTTGATTACAGCAGAAGAGTTTGTATGCATTGGTATAAATTCTCTGTGACGTGCACATCCCTACTGCACCTGATCAGAGCACTATAACTATGTGCTTTGTTGATACCTGTAATTGTATCAACAATTCAGCTAATCAGCCTAGTTTCTTAAACTGCTATTTTTCTCATCAGCTGCTACTCCTCTCTTATTTGGCACCCTGCTGTATGCATAAATTCTAATTACTGGTCTCTCTTGGCACTTCAATTCTTTTCAGACCTGATGGAACTTCTGCTGTCCCACATTTCCTTTCAAAGCATAAGGTGGTTATCCCATCACAGATGAAATCTTTGGATGCTTTTAAAAGTAAATAATAGCCTCCAAGCTTGGAAATGGAGAAAGCATGGCAGTGATCAGTGATTCACTGTGTGGGATTTTTAAACACTTCATTTTCATCATATTTCAAGTATTTTATGTCTTTGAAATAAAGAAGCTAACATGAGATGAATTACCATTCTGGCTAACAGCAGTGTCTTGCATTAATGACCAATTACACCTACATCCAAGAGCAGACTTGAGCTAAGAAAAGTAATAGAATTTAAACTTGAGACTACTCTGAACACAACTGTAGCACTTTTGCAGCTCTTTTCACTTATATGAGATCTTACAACTGGTATGAAAATGCTACATTTAACACAAGGCAACATTTTATAAGTTTATAGCTGTATTCTACGATCTTAAGGGTTTTTTCAACACTAAATTAGTCTGTGACTTTTCCAAGAAAAAATGTCAAGCAGTGTTTTTTAAACCCATGACCAGGCTAATTTTTTGTTGGCACCAACCACATTACCCCAAAACCTGAGCTTTTGGGCTTCTGGATTCAGTATTTCCTTAGACACATGTTAATTTCCCTGATTTCACTTAATGTGTCTTTTTTCTCCTCTGTAGAAAGAGGACACTACTTTATCTTTGTCAACACACTGCTCTAAGTCCTACTCAATAGTACTGGTAAATCACTGTCGACATCTTCAAGTGCAAGGCACTCAAAATACTTCAGCCAACAGTTTGCTATTACATAGAAAGAACGTACCCTGCAGTTCCAGCTGCCCTTTAAGATGAACATGCTTGAGTGATTTTTTTTCCCCCACTGAATCACTTAGTGTAATACAGACTTAAACATTTTTGAAATATTGTGTCTTTCTTTCTCTATACACGGGTGGAGTCTTTATTTCCTTTTTCATGCAAAAATACTTGTCCTCTGTTTGACAATACTTTGGAAATATATATAATATATTCCTGAGAAAGTAAGGACAGAGAAGTACTATAAGAGTATTAACCTGAGGGAAAGGTTTACCAGTTTTGTGCAATTTTAAAATTAAACTAAACTTATTAATGATGTTATTAGAGTAGTAAGAGTAATTTGATTGTTTCACACAGATTCCTATAGAAAGATGGTACTTTTTACCATAGGATTCTTTCAGTCTAACTCAGAAAGACAAAACAAGAAGCAGCAGATTGCCTTTTTTTTTTTTTTTTTTTTTTTTTTTTTTTTTTTTTTTTTTTTTTTTTGAGTTAATAAACTTCAGTCCAGCACAAGGTGCTAAATTCAATATCAGAAAACCCTTGAAAGCCTAACTGGCCCATTATATACACAGGGCTAGATGGAATGATCTTTCCTGGCTAAACAAAGCTATGAATCCATCTTATCTCCAGCATCCTTCCTAAAAACTCACCTGAGAAGATATGGCTCCTTCATCTTTTAATGAAATTTTTAACTCAAAAAATATTTAGCACATATTCTCACCCTGACAGGTTGCTTAAATGACTGGATTGTGATTCTGCAGATTCTAGAGCATCTGTTGATAAGGGCCTCCTCCTATTCCCATGCTGTCAACTTAATAATGCAATCCTTATTCAGACAAAACTCCAGCTGTTCTCATGGAATAAGGCCTGAGTGAGGAAAATTACTCACAGCCCTTCTGTGAACAAATGGACACCTACATTTCTTTCCTGAAACAGCAGGCAGCACTGTATAAACTGCATCCATTATCAGCCAAGTTGAGAGTTTTGCCTGTCATTATAATGAAAATTATCTGGCAGCCTTGGAGGCTACATTGACATGCCACTTACATGGCCTGAAACTAAGTCTGAATGCCAGGTATCTGTCAGGCTGACCACCATTAGTGCTGTGTAACAAACGAGAAGTTAACCAAAGCCTGTTTCTGAGGATATATCCAAAGGAAAATATTTAGTTGTATTAAGATATTATTGTGGCTGGTGGTACGTATTGCCTTCCTGCTTTGAACCGGGCATTGAAGTTTGGGAGGGAAGCTGAGGAATTTCATTTGCAATCAGAGAGCTGGTCTTTAAGGACCTTACAGAAATTTGTCATTTAGTTAGTAAGTCCTGGAAAAACTGAAGCTCTCATTCTCAGCAAGAACATACTTTAGAAACTTGTAATTTCCAAAGGCCCAGGTTCTGTTGAAAAGTTTCCATCATCTTGGAGGGCCTTCTGTTGAGTCTCTGCCCTGTTCACACACTCCCATGCTTGTGGGTTGTCAAGCAGGAGAGTTTAGACTACACAGGCACCAGAATATACCTGATGAGGCCATTTCCATGTGTTCGTTCACCACAACTTTTGTAGTCTTTCAGTGATGTGCTTGGAGAGATTTAACTTCTGCTCCTTCTCCCTCTAGTCACACTAATGAACAAGATGATACTAAGTTCCAAATACATTCATGGCTCCTGAGAGATAAAAAAATCATTATTTAGAAAATTGTTAACAAATCAAACATCCTAAAATATTGCTGCTCCCACAGTTAGTTACCACTGGAATAAGAAAGGATAAGAGTAGTTTAGGGACACTTGAGGTACTACTGAAGATTTGAAAAAACAAATAGGTCAACGTTTTATCTTCTTACAAAAATGAGCCATTTTCAGCACTTACAGGTGACTCCTAATATTTTCTCTGAGAATGTTTTCTCTCTTATTTGCTTTTCTTCACCCTTCTCCTGTACATCTAGGTTATGTCTTTACATGGTCCAAGTTGAGTAACTTGGTTTCTGAAATCTGATTCTGTCTGAGTTTCAGGAATGGAAATGAAATTATTTTGGCACTCATAAAACGATTTCATTGCATTCAGAGCAGTCTCACAGATTCACCACAGACACATTCCAGATTTATGGTGCAAAGAGGCAAAGTAAACATATAACTTAATTCTGGGATAATGATACAGTAAAATCAGTTCCTTGGGTTAATATATAATAATTATTATAGCCTCAGCCAAAGCAATGGAAGATTCATTGCAATGCAACACGGACAATTTACATTGCATGTTTGGAGACAGAACATTTTAGTAACAAACCCAGCTCCTGAATCATACTTAGATTTTAAAAAAACACCTTAAATATATAGGCATGCACAGATGTAGATTTTATTTTTGTGATCACTCTTCTTTTGTATTGTCAGAACCTACAAACATGGCATATCAGCCAAACTGCTTCTACAGAAGGTGAACTTCACAGTACTTTTGAAGGTAGCACTTCTGCTACTTTCTCAATAGGACATTCACCCAGAAGGATTGATTCCATGCATTCCCACTACTTCTGTGTGGTCTTTCACTGAGATCAGTGACCCTACCTTCATTCACACTGGTACCACAGAGATTCAAGTCCAAAAAGAACACACTCAGAATTCAGACTTTTGTGGCACCACAGGGCAGGCAGAAATACTCCAGACAACTGAGCTGGAGATTGAATAGCAAGGAGACTAGAAAATTATCTGAGCAGTACAATCCTGAACAGTCCCTGAGTCCAAATCACATCCTTAAGTGCTACAGTTTTAGCGCTGGACTTCACAGTGCTGGTTTAGCAGTTGTATTCCATTATTTAAAAGGTCTATGACTTGATGATTTTCTTTCCTACTATAATATTTGGACAATTGAACTTAACACCTACAGGACACCATATTTATATGTTTTCAATGTTTCCAATCAGTAGACACATAATTCATAAGAGGATTTATTCATCCCTGTTTGTGACCTAACCATCCTTTCCTCACCTACTTGTTAGTAGAGTTTTCAAGGACAAATTCAGCCTCAACATAAACAGGAAGAGATAATTATTGAGCTCTGCCTCGCTGTTACATTTTATTCACATAATTATGGTTTCATCAGATCTGGCTATTTCTGCCTCAGCTCAGCCTCTAATATAGGTATCCCTGAAAGAAATGTCATTGCTAATAAGAGTACATTTTGACTTTTTACCTTCAGTTATTCCATAGCTGCCAATCTGTTACCACATGAAATTACTGAAGATACACATGAGAAAGAAATAGAGCATTAGGAGCCAATGGCATGAAACGTGAAGGTAAAAAAAAAAAAAAAATGCACATATTCATAGTGATCACTGAATTGTTTCCAATGCTGATCCATCTTAAGTGATCCTAATATTTCAACACCCAGGAGAAAGGAACATCTGAGGTTTTCACTATAACACACACACATTTGTGACAGGCTACTTGGACAACCTTTTTGAAAAACCAATCTCCTCTCATTTCAACCAAATACTATTTTGTAGCCTCCTGTGCTCTACATCTATTAAATAGATAATTTGTAAGTTTCCTGCTGACACTAGGAGTGATGACACAAAGTACCACTGAAACAAAGAACATGTATGTAGTCTTTCATGTGTCTGCAATATAGCCCAGCATTTTCAGAATCTCAGCCTTCTCATCTCCAATTAGCAAGAACACCAACAGAATTATGTCCGCTAAGACTAAATGATTGTCCTAGGGTGGCTTTATGATGCTTGTATCCCCAGTCGTCTGTTCTGTTTGTGCTGTATATTGACTTCCGTGCCTTTAAAACTGGTTCTGGGAGAAAGGAGAAGAGCGGAGTTTGTTTTGAGAAAACTGCCTGACTCCTACACATTCCTATCCAGACAGGGTATTCAGCTGAGGTTCGGAGAGACTGCAGGACAGAGATTTTTTTTTTTTGCTTTTAGATAGTTTTAGCTAGCAAGGGCAGAGAAGCTCCCTGGACTGTTTTTTTTATTTTTTTTTTTTTTTCTTGGAACTGTTTAAACCTGCTCTGGACAGAAAAAACCCAGGGGAGCACTGGGGGCTGCACCTGTGGCCCACCAGGGCCTGGATCTCGGCATTTTCCAGCAGCGCCGGAGGGACTGGGACTGAGGAGAGACTGAGAGAGAGCCGAGCTACACCCACGGCAAGGACTTTCTCAATTTGCCATCTCACTCCAGAATGAGAGTTTTTATTGTTTCATATTATTCATTCTTTATGCTTGTATGCACTTTGTTAAGTAAAACAGTTTCTTCCACTTTTCTCCAAGGAAGTTCTTTCCTGGACTGGTTGGAGGGAGGGGCCATTTGGGTTTGCTCCCCAGAGGGACCCCATTGAGGGGTTTTCTCCCAAATTTGCCCTAAACCAGGACAAAGATACAGTTTGATGGTGAAACTAGATTTACTATATTTTCAAAACAGTACTTTTCTAAAACCAAAGCACTCGTATGCCTGCTTGTGTGAGCAGATGGAAAATACATCTGTTTTACTTCCATCAATGACCTTATTTTAAAGCAATTAAATACTCCTGCATAGTATGTGTGATGCAAGCAGCGTAGTTACATGCAAGTGCACCAAAACAGGGAATTAAAACCAATGATTAATCAACAGGCTGACTATTTTCATTGCTGAAACTGAGAGATATAAAAGAAGGAAATCAATACCACAGAAGATGAACTTTTTTAGCCATTTCCATCACAAAAAATATATATATTATAGCTTTATTATAAACAAATTTATCTATATAAGTTTGAATAAATAAATAGAAACTTACTTATTTCTTACAGCCTAAGTCTTGCAACTTCACATGTAAAAACTCAAGCCTCAATACCAAGCCTGAATACCACAAAATTCCAGTCTTCCAGGAAAAGGTAGGCAGACATCATTCTCATTTATATTTGCCTAAGAGTCTCAATTTTTCTTAATTTTCATGAAGTGCTAATGATCTGGTCCTGACAGTGGGCAATTCCTGTGATTACATATATTTTATAGAACAGAAGCATTATCACTTAGCCAATAAATGAACTAAACAAATATGAGAGTGGGAAGTGAAATTTTATTCTCTGTGACACTGAGTGTTTAGAAAGCAGCTAATGATACTGCCCAAGTCAGGCTAGTGAGAGAGAATCATGAAAGCATGTAAAATCTTGAACCATTAGTTTTTCATTTAGTCTTGCTTTCCTGGACTATTTCCCCACAATTAACACTGTGCAGCATCAAGGAGTAGCAATTCTTATTCTCTTGTTCTTATTGCAACCTTTATCTCTTAGACTGAAGAGGAATTTAGACAAGTTTTCAGTATATTTAATAGAAAATAATACACTTCTTAAGATAATTAATAGCATCACAAGAAATCCTTGTAAAAACACATGCCTGCTTCTCATGCTAAATTTACTTTTCCCTCAGTAACCTTCAGCAAAGAGTATGCTGAGCATTAAATGAGTTTCTGATCACCCAGGGCAAGGTCAGTGAGACTGTCACTGGTGTCTCAAGCAGAATAATAGAGCTATCAATAACAGTTAGATCAGGGTTAATAAGTGGAAGATAATGAGAGGGATTGGGAGGTCACATTGAAACACACTGCAAACGCCTTGGTTTACAAAGATGTTCTCCAGCAGGGCTGGCCTTGATTTCTACCTTGTCCACAGAAACGATCTACTTTTTAGCATGCTTCTAAAATTATTCAATCTTCATCAGACGTTCATTTTTCTGTCAGCCTCGGGCAAATAAGGGCCAAATCCTACTGCATAATTGAGTTCCTCCTGGTCTAAAGAGAAGGAAATCTCTTTTCAAGCCTCCCCAATGCTCTGCACATAAGAATAGTGACAACTTCAGCAAAAAGTTCAGTCTTAGTGCTGCACTGTTGTTTATACCCCTCATTACTGCGTTAGCAGTGAGCTCCCACATGCCAGTCAATGCAGAGGCAAGAGGAGCCCAGAAATAAAAAACAAGATTGGCAGCTGATTTATTGGTGGAAAGGAGGAACAAGACTTCAGGCAGCAGTGAATACAAAGAAAACAGCATTCCCTTTCCCTTACACATACATATTCACATACAAATCCACAGCTAAACTCTGCTGCTCTTCGCATACTTTTGAGGAAGTGTTTTTAATCAATATGGGGATCATTTATTTCTTTTAGAACTACATGTAGTTTAGATAGACATAAAATTCCTGGTATGGATTCAACCCTACCCGAACCTATTTGTTGAAGATATTCTCCTCACTTGAATATTTTCCAGCAGAGTTTCCTGATCCTCTCACTTCCTGATAATTTTTCATGCAATGTCCTTAACCTTCCAACTAAAACCTTACCCTCTCCTGCTTTCATACCATGTGGCACTACATCCTGTTTTCCTTGGGGATAAAAACCACAAAGTTAGAAGCACCAGCTGCATTTTTCAGGATGTATCTTTGGTAAAATTTTCATACCCAGGAAAGACGTAGCTGGGTTGCTAACTCTCAATAGCTTTCAAATTACAATAGCAGGTCTTTCACAACTAAACAAACCAGGGAGAAAATTCTATAATATAACAAGGTCAGTGTTATAAAAATCTGTGTCTAAATCTTCATAGGCCTGGCAACTAACTGGTATATTTATGAACAGTACTTTCAAAAAAGGAAACTATAATGCTGCTTCTGACCTGGCTGGCTTCTTCTTCATGATACAAAGCAATGAAACACAGCAGATTAGATGACAAAAATTTGTTCCCAGATCTGAAGTCTAGAGCTGACACAGAAGGCACATTGGATAGTTCACATTGAACAGGTAACTGGATGGACTTAATTGTGGTCAGCATGGAATGCTTTATACCAGTATTGCTGGTTTTGTTTGGTTGTTGGTTTGTTGGGTTTTTTTAAAAGAGAATGAAGGAAAGTTTTGAAGTTCTACTTATGGTGTAAAGAAATTTATCATAAATGTATAATGTGGTTTGTTCACATTGCATCTCCTGCTTTCTTAAAAATGTATTTTCACTATGGTGCATTACCTTTTTTATATATATAATAAACTTGTGATATAAAAATCTCAAGACTATTACTGGAGAGGATATAAGCAGAGGTTTGCCCGTATAGACAAACACACAGAGACCAAAATGTACTCCTACACACAATATCATGTTTTGGGGGTTTTATTAACTGGCAATGCCAAAGGATTATAATATCCCCACCCTGATGCCACCCAGCTCAGGGATGCTCCTCTCCCTGAAAAGGTCATTCTGCAGCACACCTCCATTCCATTTCACCGTGAAAATAGATTTCCCTCAAAAAATATTCCCCATACATGGCCCCAGTTTGCATGGTTCTATGACTGCATTGTCTTTGGCCTTACACCAGACTTATTCAGATAATCAGTGGACCTTTCAAACATGCATCTCCCTCCTCTTTCCCACACTAGTCTGGATGAATTAGAATGACAGCTTGCCAGTCCACAGGGAAATTAAATTGTCGATCCTAATTCTGTAGAGCTGTAAGGGGGCACTTCTCCACCAGCTCTCTCCGTGACGCTGTCTACACAGTTGGAATCTCTTTTCAGAAGAGAGAGAAGAGCAATCAATAGTGCTTCTGAAAAAGATGCCATCACCAGCACGGTAGCACTTAGTCACTGCAGTGAACCACGTGCTTCTGATTAAGACTCTCAGGCAGGGGCCGATTGATTTGTCTGGCTGTACAGCATACAAACCATGAGAACCATGAGTCTTAAACTCAGCAGTTTCCCTGCCCTGTCACCCTCCGCCTTCCTCACATCTCTCCTCCTTGGAAAGGATGGTGCACATACTGCTGAACATGGGGCTTAAATCCATCCATTGGCAGAAGAAATTCTGATAGCTGATCCCACCCTATGAACTCAGTGACTGGAAGTAATGGAGCGATGTCTACAGCTCCTGGAGACACATAAGAGATGAAAATGGTCTGGTAGATTACACTTAGCCCATCTCCCTGGAGACTGCTACAAAACAGTGTGTTCTTTAAAGTGACTAGAGTAAATCCCCAAAGGACAATTACAGACCCTAGCAGGCTCCACTGTTGCTAACATGGGGTGGGGGTTTTTTTGTCTCAGTGCTATTCAGTTTAATCATTCCCAAATTTGATGATGTCATTATTGCCCATAAGATCCACATCATTGGGCCACACAAAGTCACTACTTTCTTACAACTCTTAGTAGTGCTGGTGGTGCTTTTGGTTTCAAAAAATTGCCACAGAAATAATTCTAATTGTCATTAGCTAGTTTCCAAACAATTAAAATAAAGTAGAAATGGGAAGAAAGGTGTGATTAAGAAAAGTAGAAAGATGGTAAGACCAGAGACATAGTACAGAAGAGCAGAACCAGCTGAGTCGTATGATGTGGCGAAGGCTCTGTTTCAGGATACTTCCATACCGGCAGGGAAAAAGCTCAAGAAGGTCTATAATTTATTTTACTGAATTGGTTCTGTCACAGCCTTGCATCAAGACTCTAAAGCCTCTTAAAAGTCTGCACATACAATTTAGTTATAGCCTTGCCTAAGAACCAAGCAGAGTAGAAATTGCCCAGAGTATTCAGGACGCAGGCAAAGGATCAAACAGCCATTCTGCTTGTTTTGCCTGGGCTGACTGCTGCTGCTGCCATCACTAATTAAGAAAAATTAAGGTTATAGGAGCAGTAATTTTGGAGCTGTAGTCAATACAAGATTGATTCCCCCTATCAATCACTCATAGGAACAGCAAACTTGACCCTTTCACAGCTGTCTTCCCAGCACAGCAGTTTCATTTTTTTTCTCCCTCAGCCTCTTTTTCTCATAACGAGAACAGTTCAGCAACAACTTTGTGCCAACAATTCATCCTTCTGGGAGGTACAACTTAGTTTTACTATAATGTTGAAAAGTGCCAGAGCATCCTTGCCTCTTTCCTTCTTAACTAATCACATCTTCCTGATAGCATAGAGGAAACATAGTACTTCAATGCAATTTCTTCTGTGCCTGAAGCAGTTGGTCCCCATACCAACATCCATTGCACCACTTAAAACCAATCAAAGTTCTTTAAAAAAGCCCTAGATTATAGCTGTCTGGTCTGTTATCCCCTGTGTTCTTTGACAAGGTGGCTCAGCATGTGTGTTTCCAAATCTTTTTGCAACATACCTCTCAGATGCAATTTCAGATACAACTTACTACTAGCCTTATTTTTTTGCTTTACTCTTTTCCATAGCTTTGCATCTTTCAGAGACTGTGTCTAATTCCTTCCTGTTCCATACATCAGATTCTTTTCCTTCTTACAGGATAACCCTGTGCATGTTGCCACGTAACACAGGTATATATGGAAATGGCGGCCTCTCTACAGGCTCCTTTCAAATCAACCTGCCATCTCATAATTAATAAACGCATTTTTGCCTTACGTGCCTATCAAATCTTGCTCTTCTAGTTCAGGAGAACTGAAAGTGATGAACATGGTACATGCCACCTCTCTCCTCTTTTTCCTTCAACCTGTTTTTCCTTATTTTCCTTATACAGAGATACAGGCTTTTTGACTGTTAGTATCTAGACTTATTTTAACAATATTTAACATTCTCAGTATTGCCAGCACTTTTTAGATCAGCAATGTCTGTCTCATGTAAAACACAGTTAGTGCAGCACTTAGCTTGACCCTATCTCTTTCCAACTTAATATATTATTATTCATATGATTATATATATTATCATTTCTGTCCTCTGCTCCTTCAACCACACTTGACTCCAGAGCTCATAACCCTCAGCTCATATATAGAGCTAAACCATATTTAAAATAGCAATTAGGGAAAATACAAAGGAAAATAATGCCACTGATTTTTGTGAAACATACAAACTAAATCCAGAGGCAGGAACACATCTTTATATCAGTACTATTAGAATAACAAAAAATAGTTTATAATTATACCCTTGGGAGCCGTCCCATATCTCAACCACCAGGTGGCAATTTCATCCCATTATATGTTCCATTAAGTAGGCAATGGCCTAAAAGCTGTGGAAAGATGAATGTGTTTTCAGTTGATGTAATCTGTAGAGGGACTGAAATTTCCATGGCAGACAAGAAAAATGGCTTTTCATCATTAGAGGACAGCTGGTATCTTCATAGAAGTGGAATAATCTTCCTTCTTTTATTTCTGGTAATCTAGTGAAAATCCCTAGCTTCTCACCTGGGAACTAGCACTACATAATATTTGGCAATCAAAATGGAAGTCCTGACCTCACTGAAATTATAAGGAACTTACCTTCCATTCAGTAGTGGTTTTAATCAAGAGAACATGAAGAGAAAACAATTTTCAAGAAACTAAACTAAGTTCCTTATCAGTCCCTTTTCAAATAGAAGTAAAACCTCACATTTTTGTATTACATGGATTTTGAAATTATAACATAGATATTCCCTGACCCTTAACATTTTCTTTGCTAACACCATATTCCCTGAAGTCTCTGCTATCTCTCTTTGATCCCAGTGATGTTTGCCTTCATCTTTCCTCCTCAGAAGATCTTCTAGGTCTAGGGCTGAGCAAGAAACAGAATATATCTTCTCCATGAGCCACATCAAGGAGTGGATTTCTTCCTCTGAATTGTTCATTCTTGATCACTGCACAGCGCGTAACAAAGTAACTAATGACATGCTTTAGCAAGTCCATGTGGCAGCAGTCAACTGTTCTGTATTGCACTGTCTCACACTCAACTCTTCTTTGAGCCCATTTCCAAAAACAAAAGGAAACACAGAGACAAATTTAACTTTGTTCTGAATGCACTACTGTAGGTAAGTTAGACTGCTCAAAATTAGTAATGTACACTTTATAAAGTGTACCGACTATTCATTTACTTCTGATTTTTGATTGTTTTATATTCAAACCTATATGGCTTTGATATCAGTAAGAAGGATTCATGTTTTATAAACATCTATATATAAAGCAGAGCTTTGTATATAAAATATACAGACATTCTATATCATTGATACTTCAGTTAAAGCCTGCATGTTATCTGTGTTCAGCTGCCAATTTTAAATTCTACAACGATCTGGAAGGGAATTAATGTACCTATTTCATATCAGTGTGGAAGTTTTGATAAAAATACCCCACACCTACAGAGGAAAGGGTACAAAATAACTCACTTCTTTTCAAGTCTCTTTTTCAAACAGGAAAAAGGATATATTGATGTGATGAGGCTATTTTCAAATCTTCAGCAATTACAGATGATTCATTCTGCACTTCCTGAAGTGTTCCTGATCAAGTTTATCAAGCAGAAAAGTTGTCTAGGAAGCTGTGCTCTGGCAGTGATTACACATTTTCTGCTGATGCTAAAATAGCCAATATTTTAGAGGTAGTAAGTTGTGAGGTTTATGTGTTTCCCTTTGCTGCAGATATGACTTCAGTATTCATGTATAAACCAGCACTGTAGAAAGCTAGCCTGGGGGGGAATCTCTTATCCCCTTATTATATTGCTCCCATATTTGAAGTCCAAAGCCATCGTGTATGACAAACACCTGCAAGCTGAAAAAGAAAGTATTCTTCCAACTCCATTATCACAGGAATACTGTCACATCAGAACAGACTAGTTTCATCCTGCTTTGGTAAATTGATCCACAAGCTTAACCTTTGTTTGAAACCTCTAGGGCTGTAACAAAACAAGTGCTGTGCTTATAGCAGAAAAGCCTTGTCAATGCATTTTTCAAGTGGGGCTATTACACAGCGCAGACTAAAAAGGCCCATCCCTAGGAGAAACCCAACAGGTTGACAATACTTGTCACTGCTTTAATACAACTGTACCTTTTCTGAAAAGTAAACTTAAGATGTTTAAACCTGTATTGGGTTTATTAGCAGGGGCTCTGTGAGAAACACCAGAACTGTTCCCATATTGTACAGAGCTGGAGAAAATGCTGGTTTTAGTTTTGTCTCTGTTTCTCACTATCCTACTCAATTTTTAATTGGCAATAAAATAAACTAATCTTCCCCATGTACTTTCCAGACCACAGAATGTCAGCTTGGAATATGATTTCAGAAGCTCCATCCCTACTGGCAGAAGGCCCACAGAGTCTGTGGAGCTTGTTGCTCGCTTGCTCAGTTTATAGCCATGACACCCTGACTCAGTTTTGACCACCTTTCTTGTAAAGGCACCTTTATTTGACAAGCAGCAACCTCCTGAATGACAAGCAGCACCATGGCTCTGGAAAGACATGGCCTAATGGTAAGCATGATGGTGCTGGGTTGGCACCTGGATTCAGTGATCTTAGAAGTCCTTTCCAACCTTAATGACTCTGTGATGTCATGATTCCATGATTCTATGACATGCCAACCTGACAGCTCAGACAGAGCTGGTAAAAGGCAAAAATGAAATGGCCCTGTATCAAAGAACCTTCTGTATAAATGACCGATGCATTTGGTCAGTGTCAACCACAAATATTATCCACTTTCATTTTCTCAAAAACCATGAAGAGCTTACAGATGCCTCTTACATCTGCTTTGGGACACAAAGGTTTGTCTGCAGCCATTGTCTGCTATCTCGTGAACCAACACTGATGAAAACATTTAGCAACCTGGTGAGTAATTGAGAAAATTTACTCTTGAGATAGCTCCTTAAAAGAGTTGTTACTAGATTCATGAAATATTGCGCCTGTAGCAAGAACTGCATTATAAATCCCTTCAGTTCCAGACAGGTGATATTAATTTTTTCACACTAGTGGCACATTAATGGAGAAAAACCACTTCCACATTCCACAGATCTGACACTGACAGCTGTACAGAAATACATATGCACTTGGGTCTCCTGTTCAGTAAATAAAAGGAAGATCAAAGCATGTTCACTAATTGAGAGGAGCTTGCCAAAGGATATATAGTATTTGTTTTGTCTTCTGATCAGATGTGTGCACTATTCACTTATTAAACTATGGAACTTTAAAGCAGAAACAAACTTCCTAAAAAATTAATCTGTGCTTCATGTTGATGTCTATGAAGTTTTTGGCACTAGTATAGAGAAGAATATGCTTTTGGACTACATGCAAAACTGAACCACTACCCACCACAAAATTCATAGGCAAGTTCTAATGCATAAGTCCTGATTTAAAAATGGTTTTGATGCCTAAGGGCATCCCATTTTTGCCCCAACCTTGTTCTCAGTATTCTATTTTAGAAAGGCTGCAAAATGCTTATACAGGAATACCCTGAGAAATACAGGGTATTTCAGCTTGACTTCAAAAACTTTTGTTTGTGGAGTAATTGCTGCACATTTTTGCTACTTCACAGAAAGAAGAGTTATCCTCTGGATGCATTTTGACAGCATATTCTGATCATTTAGTACGAAAAAAAAGAAGTAACAATGATGCCACTCATACATACAAATAAAAAAATATATAAGAGATGTAGGAAATGGACCTGTACTAAATACACACATAGATACACTTCCTAAGCTACATATACACTCTGTGCTATAGAGAGTCTTTGACAGTCCAGGAAACTTTAAAACCTGCTTCAACAAATCCACACATGCCTCTGCAGTTTTCACATTCTTTAAAAAAAAAAAAAAATTGCTGCAGTCTTGTGTTATTTTTAGACACTTATAGATATCCTCTGTAACAGGGAACACGCAAAGAAAATATGAAAAGGTTTACATGAACTCTAAAATAATTACTAAACTAAAAAAAAAAAAAAAAGACAATTCTTTTTACCAATTTCTACCTTTTAGTTGTTATATTTGAGAATTTTAGTATGCAGCTGAAATTTCAGGTGTATTCTCAATATATTTTGTTTAGCAGAAGATGAGCTCTTCAGTCAGACTAGTGCTTTCACACATATATTCCCATGCTTCATAAAAGCATCCCCAGCATTAGGTGGTTTTAAAGACAGACTAGAGTCCGGAAGTCACAGCAAACTAAATTTTGCAATTTATAGCCATTAACAAGAGACTCCTTCATTATCTAGAGACTAAATGTCTGCTGATGCATATTCTTGTTCTCTTCCTAAAATGTGCT
Source organism: Hirundo rustica (assembly GCF_015227805.2). Taxonomy (NCBI): domain Eukaryota; kingdom Metazoa; phylum Chordata; class Aves; order Passeriformes; family Hirundinidae; genus Hirundo; species Hirundo rustica. The sequence goes on from NC_053455.1 coordinate 20,243,652, forward strand.
TCCTACAGCACAAGCTTTCTGACTTACAAGGTAGGTATTAAATTTGTTACGGATGTCTATTTTCAGACTGTTTTAGTTGAAAAGTATGTCAAAAAGTATGACTTTTTCTTTATCCACATCATCCTGCTCCAAATGTCAGACACCTCTGAAGCATAAAGAAGCAAGTTGTAGCTTTCTCAAATTCATTTAAATGTAGTCTTTAGAAAACAGCCTTCAACAGTACAGCCAGAACATATCCTGCTACAGTTCTTATACTCTCTCTCTTTCTTAGAAAAGCTCCTCATTCCCCACCTTGTGATTGAACAACAGCTTTATTTTGGACTGTGAACCCATTTTACTGTCTTGGATTAAAACAGATAAGCAGCAAATAAAGCAAAATTTAGTAACAATCTAATTCGCACTCCCTATCCAACTGTTTCACTTCTATTGATTGCTTCTTTTAAGAGAAAGCTTTCTACTCCTCAGGCATTTAATGAGGTTCTTACACACTTTTAGGGACTTCCTATTTTGATTCCCATCCAAAGAATGTTTCCTTTTAAGATGCTACAAGTTTTTTTTCCAAAATAGTTGCCATTCAACCATGTGAGAGCAAAGGGCACGTTGTTTTCTCTGTTGGAGGAGTAAGACTGGATGAGTTTCTTTAGAAGTTTGTTTCTCTTCACACAACTGGACATGTCTTCCTTCAGCAAACCCAGGCTTTAAGTCTGTTCTTACGTCTCCATTTTACACCCAGCAGTAGCTCTTTTCAAAATATAAATCACTATCCAGACAGACAAAAAAGCTCTACTCTTAAGCTAAAAGCTTCTGGTATAAGAATGTCTAAATTCACCAGCAATTAGGCACAATGTTTTTGGAAGCATCTTCAAAATTTTCTAGAAAGAGTTAAATGATACCAGCATACATTAGCTTCACTGTAGCTGTTACTTGCATGCTTATCCAGGAGGTTTTAAAAAGAAAGCTATACTTTAAGATATTTTTAAATTTTTTTTTCTATTCCTTTGGGGTTTTTTTTCTCCCTGGGACTGTGTTCTGGACTACCCACTGACTATTCAGTTACCTATGATGTCGATCTTTCCAGTTTCATAACTTTCACAAGCAGACCACAACAAATAATCTACACTAACTCATATTTATTTCACAACCAGAGAACAGCTGGCTAATCAAAACAAAAGATAAGCCCTCTACAGTATTAGCAAAAGGATATTTATAAAGCAAGCCTTTATACAGAGTTTCCAATCATTATAATAGTCTAGTCTGCTCTTGGACCCAACAATTTTCACTTGGCATTATTCTGTACATTTTTTTCATAGAATAACTTTTCACCAAAGCTGGTGGTCCTTGTAAGTTTTCCAAAAAAGGGGTATTTCCACTGTGTACTGATTTCCAAAAGCTGTCAAGCTGCAATTTACCTTTCTGGCTTAAGCCTCTAACCATGAATACTGCTAAGCTGAGGATTTTTCTGAAAGTGTTTTTGAGTCCATTGCTTGGTAGTGTTCTTCCTAACAATTGGCACCCACAGTGGCTCTCCAGCTTTTTTTAAGCTTGTTTCCCTTAAGAGCTGCACCATAATCCGAGACTGAATCGTTCAAAATGGTCCAAATTGATTTTTCCTGACTCAGAGTAAGCCCTTTACTTTATATACACACCTTTCTGCCTGACATTTACCCATACTTTTTCAGTCCTGCTGACACACACGGCATGACGTGTTGACTTTCTGGGATCTCATTTATGAGTTCTTTTAAATAATCACCCACTGGATGGTTCAAGTCTCCCTTATGATTCATGAACATCGTATCACCTGTCAAGGGATTGGCAATGATCTTGCATTTCTATAAAAGAGTGCTAAGTGATTGTAAGCAGGGTGAAATGGGCTATGAAAATGTTTTTATAACTAGCATGTAACTGTCTTTGGCATGCTTCAAAGGCAGGCAAACCATTTCATCACATCTACAACTGTATAATGAACCCTGGTAATTACTGTGAGGGAGAACTGTAAAAGCATTTACTGGATTCAATGGCAATCCTAAAAAAGATAATACTTATTCTTTGGCCACATTTACTTCACAAAGAATTTTAGAACAATTTCGTAATCTGGCATTTTGTGGAGCTCACTGATTAAATTGTATGATTTCATTCATCTGCTGTTCTGACCATACAAGTGAAAGGAGATGCCACATACATTAATGCTGTCAATTCTCAAAATAACAGAGGGAAGGAGAGGTGTCATCAAAGTTTTGGAATGTCCAACATAATAACCCCTGCTTTTGCTTAGAGAAAGGAATGGAATATTAAAGAAAAAAGAAAAAAAAGAAAAGAAAAGAAAACAAAAAAAAAAAAAAAAAAAAACACTAAACACAACTAAAAAAAAACAAACCAACCAAAAAAGACAATAGATACCATAATCAGTTTGAATTTGTAGCACAAAAGAATGTAATTACTCCTTTTTGCAGCTAGTACATAGTCAGGCACTACGGGTTGTGACAGCCCACTCTTTTTTAGACAAATGCCCAACTTCCCACTCCAAACCATGTTCTTGTGCTCCCAACAGGTTCTACTGGCACATTCCCACCTTTTGAGATAACTGGCCTTCTTCTGTGTTTTATAATAAAGTATTATCCCACATCTATTTAAAGTTCTGACTCTGGTTTAAAGTAAGAGGAGAAACAACCATGGAAAAAATTAATAATTTAAAATCGATGTTCATTTAATCATCTAAAAAGTACTTGCTCTCAGTTCCTCATCCTGAAACTCTTAAAATATCTTGCCTCTGTTGTCTACAATACACCGTAGCCACTGAAAAGTTGGAGATGAATGTCAGTCTGCTATTCCTGCTTTGGGGAGGATGTACTGTGATGCTTTAAGAACATTAAGCTGTAAATAGCTGTAAAGATAGATGCCTGGGTCATGGGCTGAAAAAGATTATGGTGTCTTCTTAACAACATAAATCTCCAGTCCCTTCTTCTACAAAGTCTTTATATACTAAAAGGCCTAGGCCTTGTATAAGTCAAATGTTTCATTTTAATGCATTCAAGTATTCAAAGTATTAGAGTTTTCCACCCCAATATAGATGTCAACCCTACAGCACACCTCAGATTCTTTCCAAGCACACTGATATAAGCTCCACAGTACTTCAGACTGCGTAAAGAACTGCCAGTCCATGAAGATCTCATGAAGTCCAAAATGTGTTGCCTGTCTTCTGCAAACAATTTTAAAAAAAATTTCTTTCTACTGAAATGCATCAAAGAATCCATCCCCAGGAACTATCAGTGCTTATAAAGCTTCCTTTCATAGGTATGACTGCTAGCTCCATGAGAAAAATGATCTAACTTTAAATGTGGTTACCAGACACTTAAACTCCCTGTGTAACCTAAACAAACTACCGCCAGGGATGTTCAAAGCAGTTCTTGTTACTTTTTGAAACAAATGGCACTGAACTGGGCACAGGCAGTTACAGCCGCACAGTTTTTCGTGTCTGGCATGACTTTTGAGACCTTTTGAGATCAGACTTTTTCACATCTGGACCTCAATAACTAAGGCTATCATGAACCTAACTTAAATTTTGGATAATAAAAGATTCCCCTTTTACAGAATCATTGTAGCTTTTGATCTGAGAATATTTTCTAAATGCAGATGAAGTGCTGACTGCTATATATATATATATATATTTATTTTTTTTTTTCTGTTTAGCTACTCCAGTGTGTCCTGCAGCTGTTTTGCTGCTGATGCTATTTCTGCATTCATTACAATCCAAATAGAAAGAGACAGGACAGAACATAAAGTACATGTCACTAGAAGTATTATTTGCATCTGCTATATCTCCCTGTTTTCTGTGGATGAACATGTTAGGGGGGGACGAGATTTACATCTATGAAACCTCAACTACAGATGGAGGCAATTTCAGGTTGAGTTGAATTACTTTATTCTTTGAAAGACACTTGTTGGGGAGGATGAAGCCAAAAAGCCCTATAAATATGATTGCTTAGATCCTGAGAATGTGAAACCTGTAGGTGAGATAGAATTGAAAGCAAGTTTTGATGTTTGAGAGCTACTGGATGTCTGGGAAAACAGTTATGTGGCCAGCTGAAGGTCACCTGCAGCTAGACCCAGAGGTCAAATGGAATGTCCTGTCTCACCCCCAATGTATGGTTCATCCCACACCTGTAACCCTCCACTGAAGTATCAGGTGTCTGTAACCCCATTGGCCCAAGTCTTGTTCCAGCCCACCTTGAGACCCCTTATCTGGGGGCTGCGAGGGTGTGTTGGCTTCTTTGCTCTTTGCTCTCTCCTCTCTCTCTCTCTCTTTCCCCTCTTAACCCTCTCCCTCTTTGCCTGGCTCCCTTCCTGAGGACTTTCCTCTCTTGGAATTTCCTCTCCCTACATCTCCCTTCCCCCACTCCCTACCTCTCCCTTCCCCCACCTTCCTAGGCCTTGCCACGAGCTGCAGTCTGGCAGCTCAGAGCAAGGCCTCCCATCCTTTACAATAAACATCATCTTCAAAACACAACTTCAGAGATCTCTCATCTACATTCATCCACACCATCCTGGAGTCAGCAGCGAAGCATATCTACAGTTTGGTGCCCAACATGGGGCTCGAACCCATGACCCTGAGATTAAGAGTCTCAAGCTCTACTGACTGAGCTAGCTGGGCCCCACCCTTGCTTCTGCCCCTGCGAGCCCGCCCCCCAACATCATCGCGGCGGCGCTTCTCGCTGCTGGCATCACGGTGGCGAGCAAAGCATATCTATAGACACTTACTGATCCAGTTGAAGAAATCCATGACAAAAAAAATTCCCTTTCATTTATTTTCAATGAAAAGGTCAGTCAAAATTTCAAAAACTATCCCTGTAGAAAATAACCTTGTAATTACTCATTTTGTCTAGTCTTGAGAAGGCAGTTGGGTCAGTATATGCCTCACACTGAAAAGGCATAGAATTTAGTATCATAGAATATGCTGGGTTGGAAGGGACCCATCAGGATCTTCAAGTCTGACTCCTCATGTTGTGCAGGTCACTCCATTTGCTGAGAGCATTATCCAAATGCTTCTGGAACTCAGACAGGCTTGGTACTTTGACCACTTCCCAGCCTGCTGCAGTGCCCAACCACCCTCTGGTTGGGCACTGCAACACCCACTTTTTCCTGATATCAAATCTAAACCTCCCATGACTCAGATTCATGCCATTTCCTTGAGTCCTGTCCCTGGTCACAACGTTGATGAGACTGGCATCTGCCTCTCCACTTTGCCTCATGAGGATGTGGAAGACTACAGTGGGATCTCTCCTCAGTCTTCCCTTCCCCAGGCTGAACAAACCAAACTACCTCAGCCATTCCTCATAAGGCTTTCCTTCCAGACCCTTCAACATCCTCACACCTTCTTTTGGATGGTCCCTAATAGCTTTATATCTTTGTTATATTGTGGCAGCCAAAACTGCCCCCAGCACTCGAGGTGAGGCTACCCCAGTGCAGAGCAGAGTGGGACAATCCCCTCCCTTGCCCGGCTGGCCATGCTGTGCCTGATGCACCCCAGGACAGGGCTGGCCTTCCTGGCTGCCAGGGCACTGCTGGCTCATGTTCGATTTGCCATTGATCTGGACCTGCAGGTCCCTTTCTGCAGGGCTGCTCTCTGGCCTCTCATTCCCCAGTCCACGCATACAAACAGAGTTGCCCCATCCCAAATGCAGAATCTGGCACTTTCCCTTTTTTAACTCCACATGGTGGGTGATTTGTCTCTCTAATTGGTCAAGTCCTTCTGAATAGATCCCACATCTTGCCCCAGCACCCACTCTAGGGCCTCTCTTCACTTTCAGCCTCATCAAGCTCTTTTTTAATGTCATGAGGAGACAGAACTGCCCTGGGCAGAAGACCTCTCTCCATTTTTATGCTCTTCAGCAGGCTGCCTGCAATCATCAGCAACTAGGAAGACACTGTTTTTCAGAGGGATTTTCAGATCCTTCCCTTGTCAGCCTCCCCCAGGACATGTTATGCTAACATGCCATCTTCAGAGCCTTTCGTACTGTGTTGGGGTTTTGGCAAACAAATGCCCCTTAGCTTTTCTCACCCTTGCAGACAAGCTCCAAATCTTGGCTTTGGTTTGTTGGTTTTTTTTCCTAGAAAAGTTGCCTCCTGAGGCCTTCGCCAACAGTATCTGCTGTTTAAAAGGTGAATTAAGTCAGTTTGAAGCTTCTAGACCTGCTGGTGTTTAACACATTTAGTTATTTACTTGCCTGAAGTTAGTAATTCATGTAGAATTGTCTTCCTTGTTTCCTCTCCTTTGCCCATCCTTGGCATATCTTTTGCACAAAGCTGCATAGTCTACCTTGCAGAGGCTTTACTATTATGAGTAACATTGAATGGCCCTGATAATTTCTTCTTTTCTCTTCAAATTCTTATCAAGGCCTGTCTCAACAAATATGAGAGCAAATATCATGCTGTATATAACCTTTTATTTAGCAGTGGCTGCTAAGCTGAGAGTCCTGGGAATCTTATCCTCAGCCTGGAAATAAATGCTTAGAAACTAGAAAACATAGCACACACATGGGGGGGAAAAAAAAAAAAAAAAAAAAAAAAAAAGAAAGATTAAAAAATCTACTTCTTATGAAGTTCTGAAGTATCTTAAAAAATGAAAGCCTGAAATCAAGTATGTCTAAAATGTGATTACTTCGGCCCTTGTATATATTTATCTACAACATTTCAAATATTTCCCTTTCTGAGGTCTCATTATATTTCTTTACAGCTTCTCAGCACCTAGAGAGGAGTCTGGTTTTGAAAAAACTATTATTATTACACTTTTATTACATATCTAAGATAGGTTTTGATTTGCAAGCAGTAAGATCTACAATATGGTTGGAGGAGGTTTTTTAATATGCAATGATTAAAACAGCAGAGAGGAATATAGAGAAAACAAACACATAGAATGAAGTAGCAGCACACAGACTACAGATATGCTGCCTCCATCACAGATTCTACGGTAGAATTTTAAAAATTTTTCTTTCTACATTGCTCTTAGTCACAGATGGTCCCCTGGAATTCCAGAAAAAAATGGTGTATTTTGGTTAATGAGCAAATGAATGTTAGTATGGAGTCCTATATGACAAATACTATTAATAGCACATCAAAGGGGCCAATTTTTCTGGAGAAAAGTATTACAAAATATAAACTGTAACACTGCGGAAGGCAATATTGCCTTGCCTCAGAATTTCTTAAGGATTTAAATAATCCACTGTTAGAGAGAAAAGCCTTAAAGAAAGAAGCACTGATTAGTAAAGGCAGGTATGTAAATTTTTTTGTGTCTGAACACATACAAATGTAACTGTACAATTAATTATAATCAGCACTCAAGCTTTGCACAAACCCATTTGCAGGATTTTCAGATAGAAAAGATTAAATAAATTTAAAGATTGAGTTTTCCTATTCCGCAGCAGAAAAGTTGCTTTAAACCAAGGTGCAGTGCAGTGTAAAAATGTGCAAAGTCCCAGAAACGGTCAATGAATGGATGGTGAAGATAACCACCATTCCCCATCACCTCTGCAAACACATTTTACTGTGAAACTCCCATTTTTTTTTTTTTCCTTCTTTCTACTAGCAAATGCATTTCACAAAATGTACAACTCTATATTTCTGTGTTTTCTGAAATGCAGAATAATAATTTACTTTTTTTTCTTCCAGACAGGGACTAGAAATGTGATGATTTCTAAAAGAGAACAATTCACAAAATCACAAGATGGCAGAATCACTGGTAGAAGAAAAAGCCTTCAGCTACAGCTTCAGTCTCAATATATTTGTGGCAGAAGTAGCAACAGGTGAACACTTCCTGAAAATTAATATTAGGTAGAAGCTGGTTACAAGGGACCTCAAGAGTTCTTCAGTCCAGGCTCCTGATCAACGCAAGGTTAACACGGAAATTAGACCAGGTTTCTTAGTTGGTGTCTAAAAACCATGTGCTTGCTTCCCTTTTCAGTTGTGGGAAGGCTTCAGTTTGGGATGGCTTCTAAAAACTTGAACTAAAACTGACATTGTTAGGCATGGGAATCAAATCCATGCAGATTCACATCGGGTACAGTTTAAATGCTACTTGGCTATCCGGTATGTGAATTTTTAATTTAATTTGATGTACCTAATGCATACAAACAGAAGCCAATTGCAACTGCACAAATATATGTTTTCTGCTTATTTTATCTCAGAAGTTAAGTTTCATTACAACTAATATATTTGTTTCTGTAGCACCTCTAGGTTTTCCTTCAATTAAATGCTTTTTTGATAAGTCATTTATAATCTCTGCTACAAAGTATTCATCCTTCATAGAGTGTTAAGAGTTCATCAATCAGCTCAACAACATTAATTAAAAATCATAGTGTAAGAATTCATATTCTTCTGTGACTTAAGGAAGCATGATGTCAGGTTTTTTTAAATTAACAACCAGCCTGTCACAAAGAGTTATATCCCAGTGCTAAAGTAACACTAAGAGCAGTTTCCAGGTTTAGTTCAGCATAGGAAAACCACAGGTTTTGTTCCAGGCTTTCTTGGTGAAGTGCAAGTCATGCAATTAAAAATCTATTGGCCTGAGGCATTTGTCCCATAAGCATTAGGACACAGCTAAATATGGTGTGTATAGCAAGACTTTTCTGAAAATATTCCAAAGCTATGAAAAGCAAACATTCTATGGCTTTTGAAGTACTTGAAATTACTTTTGTTACCTGTCCTAGGTGCAAAGAGCCTTGTTTTATAAATCTTTAGCAAATATGTTGGGACCACTCAATCTCTAATATAACTGCTATCGCTACAAATGTTATCTTCATTTCAGAGGTAGGCCATGTGCAAAGACACATTGCAATTTGCATAATGAAGCTGTTAAACCGAGACTTGAAACCAGATGTCCAAAGTCAGAGCTGTTGTCTGACTTCCTTTCACACTGTCACAGTAGGTTTTATATTTTCACTGCCACACTAAACCTCACATGTACCATTGGCATCTGACATATCAACTATTTCACTTGGCCTCATTATCAAGATGTACTCAAGGAACAATTTGGTCCATTCATCTGTCACCAGCACATGCTTTTTTGTCCATCTATACGGCCTGCTCCATCTGACTTCACCAAGAAAAATTTCCCCACCTTTCCACTCCTTCCCCTGCTTTTGGATAGCAAAACAACTACTGCAGGTAATCTGACAGCAGATGATGAATGCAGGGAAGGGCATATTGTCTTGCAAAGATCTGCAGCTAATAAATACATTCACATTTTTTCCTTTCTTTGACCAATCAGTTTAAAATTCATTAGCTTGAGCCATACCATTTTTGAGAGCAGTCTCAGCAAAAATTGAAGAGCCATCCGTCCTCAACCAAAGAGAGGGAGTCTGCTCAGTACTCAGTCACAGTCTCCATAGTGACCAAAACACAGGATTGTTTTAATATACCATCAGCACAAGGGGTATTTATAGGTTCCAAATACCATCATATTGTCCTATTTACCCTGTCACTGTAAGTTTTAATTTAAGCCTCACAGAAAATTCACCAGTAGAAGGCATTTATCATAAACTACAAATATTCACTAAATTCTCTGAAACCTTCAAGCCCAAACATTGCATTTCTTTCCATGGAATGTAGGGGTTGCAGACCTTAAGACAACAGGCGGAATAAGTGTGGCAGAGTTCCCATGACTTTGCAATCATTGCTGAGCCTTCTCCAGTATCTCTTCCACCAGATCATATTTAATTGAGACAAAGGTCTTCCTCTCATGTCAAATTAATGAAAGGTAATGCAGTTAGTTTTCCTGAGAGATGCATCACTTGTTAGCAGAAAGCTTCAGTGAAACAATGGTTTGCAAGCTCCTGTGAGGATACAATTCTCAGCTTGTGCATTTTAACTGTCAGCTAAAGCACCTATGGTGATCCTGAAGAAAAAATGCAGTTGGATAGTTCAGCTGGGTGAGCTGTTCATGCAAACCCACATCAAGAGGAGATACATTCATCCCAAGGACTCACAAAGGTCACAGATCTCATGCTGACTCCCATCAGTCTCTCCACTTCATTCCTCTAACTAGTAACACTACTGCTGCAAAAGGGTGAATGAATCAGTCTGTGGTTCACATCTGCCTCTCTTCATCCAGGAAGGAGGGGGGATAGCTGCAGGGATTCCTGTTTTCTAGGTCTACATGAACATGATCAAGTCATGAAGAGCAAGGAGAAATCAGCTCAGTATTGACTCCTCTTGGCTTCTGTTGGACTTGTTCCTGGGATACATAACAATCCAATGTTAAAGGGAAGAAAACTGACTTGGAATGAAAGATGGCATAAGAAGCTCTGTTCCAGTGCCTTGGAAAGGCTGGGGAGAGAACGGCTCTCATCACACCCTGCTTGTCTTTACACAGACACTCTACCTCCCACTTCCTACAAAAAATACCCTGACAGCAGTATCTGAAGGGCTTTACAAGAAGCCTGTTGCAAAGCACTGCTATCCCTGTATCCCTTGCTTCCAGTCAAAAATCCTAACTAATTCTTGAACCTGATTTCCTTTCCCACTTGAGACTGTTGTGAATCTGACATGCTGCCATACATTTGAAATAGCATTATGGAGTTCATCTCCCAACATGCTTCTCTCTCTCCTCCCCCAGACACTTCTTGAACTGATCTGTTGTCAAGTGTCTTGTCTTATATTTGTCTTGCCTTACTTAGGACAGGTAACATCTCTCTCCACGCTTCTAAAATGTGTGTGATTTGATCCCACTCTATAAATGTTTTAGAATAACAATAGCACCAAAGGATGCTTGCACATCTCAGCTGTCAGGGAATCAAAGAAGAACATTTTCCACTCTAAATATTAACTGTTAGAGTCTTCTATTTGTATCATAATTGAAAACTATTATCATAATTGGTTAGCAAAGCCACCAAAGGCACAGGCCTAAAATGGAAATGAATGAAACAACTATGGAAATGACAGTTTAATAAGAATAATGAAATTCAAACCCCTACTGCAAGTACAGTGTATAATCCATTACATGGAGATTAGATGAGATATAAATACCTGAAGGATATAAGATGATTGATCTGACATGTCGTCTGGTTTTGCAACCATAAAATGTCAAACAACAGGTATCTGAACACTGCAAATTGCCTACAACTTTGTCATGGAGGGTGCGAAGGGAATTTAACAACTTGCACTGTCAGGCAAGGCCTTATTCTATTCTGGGTGCAGCATTTTTGCTGGGCTTTTTCCTCCTCCTTTTAATCCAGAAAGTACTGTCAGGGCCTGAATAAATTTTTCATTAATTCCCTGGATCTGAAAGTCAGTGGATGAAGGCTCAATTCCCAGTCTACCCATAGTGTTAACCTCTTTACAATTCAGTTGCCCATGAGATGTAGCAATAAAGCTGGCCTTTACCATTTACAGGTGGAGGAAACATTTGATAATCTTGAGGACATGCGAAATACTGTATCAATTCTGGATACTGTAATATTCAGACCACTACAGGACCTCAAAGACAGAAAAAGGAAGCATTAAGACTAGATTGAAAAGCATGGGAGCAGGGGAAGGGTTGACTCATGAAAGAGGTTGCTACTCCCAAGGTACTCAGCTGAAGAAAGCATGGGTTTTAGTAGACTTTTTAGAATCTCTAGAAATTCCATGTTTCTCATTGATTTTTAAGTGAAAACAATGAGGACTGACAAGTCTTCTAAATCTCTCCCTGTTAGGGAAATAGGGAGAAATCTTCATCCATATGTGAGTTACATGACCTATCCTGATGTTTGTATCATTCCTATTTTTGTTGTGGTCCAGAACCTCACAAACACATATCAACCACGGAGGCAGCTCAACACAAAGACAGGACAGGCATCTGAGAATTCTAAGAGTGGCAAAAATCAGAGATTGTTTATCTTCCTTTACAAAGAGGAAGATAAGAGGGTATCTCCCATTCTGTCATGGGTTAGCACAGTTTAGTTTCTAGTTGGGGAAAATATGTGTTTTTCCCTGCCAGGACCTTAGATTTGCTTTGGGGGGAGGACAGGGATTTCTCAGAAAGCCAGTCAAGATGTTGGCAGCTGTTTTAGCCACCGAAGATGCCAGATGCGGCTTTGGGAAGTACCCATTTTAAACCCTCCTCCGCGGCAGGTCAGCCTCTTCCGTCTAGGATAGCCATGAGGTAACATCGTGGGCGGCGGGGGCCCAGTGCAGGCCCCATTGCCCTCTGGGCAGCCGGGCCGGGCCAGGCCAGGCCTCCGGGAGCCGCTGCCCTCACAGGGAGCGGCCCGGGCCGGGTGAGCCCCTTTCCCCCGGCTGCCAGAGGGGGACAGGGGAGGCTGCAGCCCGGCAGTGCTGGCCACGTGCTCGGAGCCGCAGCAGAAGGGACCGTGTCATGGCTCAGCTCAAGAATGGCTAGCAGCAGAGAAAGAAAGCCTGCAGCTTTGTAACAGCTCCGAGCCACCCTGAATAACACCATGGGGTGGAAAGGAAAGCATCCACCAGCCTCCCCCGTCAGCCCAGCTTTGTGTCTCTACAGCCCTGTAGCTTGGGGCAGGGATCACATGGCTACTGCAGGCCTGGGCAGATTTAACCTTTTCCTAGCAACATGAAGCTTCTAAAGCATAACCCTTCCCTGAGAGAGAAAAAAGAAAACAGAAAAGACACTGCATGAAGTCAGTGGATTAGAAGAAAAAGAATTGATAATATTATTGGAATGGGATTGAAGAAGTGGACATTTTTAACCGGACTTCTCTGGGGTAAACTATGGCAAAATGGACTGTTCTTTGTAGCATCTTATATTGTCGGAGGAATGCTAATTCTAATCAATATTGGAGACTGATGTGATTGTGATTTAATTGAGAACCTTAAAGCCCTCACTCGTGGATTAAAAGGAGGTCTCAGGCTTTGAGATGAAGATGATTTTAAACTAGAAAAAGAGTTCTTAAACGGTACCCCAGATACACTGAGAGGCCAATAGGTAGCCAAGGGAAAGGCTGCTAAGGGATGGAACAGCACACACAATCTGCAAAAACCCCAGGAAGCTGCAGATTTCTGACACTGAGAGCCACTAGACTATTTTGTCTTGAGGGGAGTGTCTCCATGAGACTCTAGAGACTCTTCTCCCAAAGTAATGAAAGATTATGTTTAAATGGTGAAACTGACTGAAAATCACAAGTTGTGTCTTTCTACATTGTTATGTAAGAAAGTTAGCAGTTTGTAGAGGGAGGGAAGAATGTTTTGAAATTTCATTTTGGTTTGGTTTGGGTTTTCTTTTTCCCAACTTTATTTCTTTTTTCCATTCTTTTAGTGTGTATTAATAAAATTATTTGTTCATTTTTAAATCTAAGCCTGCTTTGCTTTTTCTCCTAATCTTTCTCCCAAAAATGAGAATAAACACTAAAACCACTGCACTAAATTTGGCAACCAAAATTTAGCAAATGTGAAACCACTACATTAATTGGTGTTCCATCCGGTTAATAAATTAAAACCATTACACACTCTTTGCTCACGCACTAGAAAACATGCAACAGAGCAGGAACCCGCTATTTAGACGCTAGTCAGATATTCCTGATTTCACCCAAATCATCCAGAAGCTCCAACAGCGGGTGGCTGCAAGGGCATTTTGCAGCAAAGCATGTTTCAATTACAGATATTTAATGTTCGTAATTGAAGGACACACTGTGATCAGTGTAGCTAAGTTAAAGGGACAACAAGAAGGATGATGCTCCTACTATGCATTTTCTCTAGACAGCTTTTACTGAACCACTCATGCTGGTGGTTTCTGTAATACACACCAACTGCACTTTAAGTGCAGGCTGTCGCTGAGCATATCTAGGGGAAAAGTCTCAACCTTACCACAGGCTCAAACATATGTTTTCTTTACAGAGGGCACATTTTTCAGTTTATCCATGCTATATTTTATCTCACCATATTTTGGCAAATGTCTGTCTTGTCTGGGTTTCGCAATATATCAATCAGTCAAAGGCTCCTGATTAGAAGGATTTATTTCACGAGCACAGCAATAGACTGGAGGATAGCTAGGATAATTCACTGATGGAGAGCTGTGTACAAGGACTACCCTTCAGATACATATAGATTGGGAGTACTTTGCTAAATGCAATGTTATAATCTGCAATAATCATTAATAGGAGAACCTGAAATTCACAGTCTTACTTCCTCATTCCGTAGTAACTAAACCTTTTGATGCCCAAGACTGTCTCTTCTGCTCATAACAACCTTACTAGCAAATTTATAGCCATAAATTAATTATAGGAATGAATTATTTGGAAGGTAAATTTGCAACAAGTTACACACGTTACTTTAAAGACACTTGAAGAAAAGAAAATAACTACTTTATTTTCTTGAAGTCTTTCTAAGCTTTATTCCAAGCCCTGGCTGTTGTGCAATATCCTTACACAATGACTGGGGAAGCACTTAACATTATAGGAAGAACAGTCTACTAAACTGTGGTCTGCTTTTATGCTGTTCATTTCAGACTGTCCCCACTTAAGCCATGTGCACTTTATACAGATTTCATTAATGTCAGAGCCATTACATTTATTCAGCAGCTAATGGGAAATATTAAGTGTACTGGAATAAATAAGGCTAAGTAGAAGAGGCCTTAATATTTGGCTTTCAGTAAGCTCTCTTGTCAAGCTGTCCCTTTTTGCATGTTATTGTCTATACATATTCCGGAGAACAAGCTGCAGGAAGGCTGGAATAGGAAGATACCAGAACACCACTTCAGGGTAGGTAGCTACAGGTAACTCCCAGCTAGCTGCGTCAGCAGTAGCAACTGGTCACTTTCAATATTTCAGTGTAAGTGTAACTCTTAAATAGCTTGAAGGCAACTAGCCTGAAAATTGGCACAACTTGGAAACCCTTTTTTTGTTCAAGAGATTAAGGACAGATTGGAAAATTTGTGTTTCTATCCTTGGCTCTATCAACGGGTTATGCTGCGTGATCCCTTAATGGATTTTTTTTTTTTTCACCACAATTACCCACTTCACCACATCCTTTCTTCTGCCTTTGTCAGATTATTGCTACACAAGTAAGATGCTACACCCGCTGCATACTTGAAAGCTTCCTGATGTAGTGGAGATCCTTTCTGGATAGATGGTCAAGGATCAGAAGGCATGAAGTAAGAATATTCCTGATTCTCAGAGCATTTTAGGCATAATCTGATTAAGTACCATGCACCACGTGCAGTCTCAGTAAAGCTACTTACCAGCTCCATTCCTGGCTGCTCCAAAACTTGCTTTGCTGTTATATACCTTCCTACCTAATTAGGATAATCTCAAGGAAGTGAGGCATTGGGAGGAATGAAGACTTCAGAAAATATAATTACCTTTGAGAGGAAAAGATTCTCTTGTGAATTCAACTTTGTCTGCCTGGTTTAAATGTCATAGCATTTTATTCTCACCCCCCTCACCCTGACCCTCAGCTTTCAAGTTCTGTAAACTGCTTGAATGAGCAGCACATGCTGACACACAACGATGTTGGGTCAGTTTTTTTATCTTTGACTTATTCACATGAATGTTTTTCTACCATTGCTCTGTATAGTACTACTAAGGTATCAGATTAAAACAGTGGGCCAGCCAATTTAAAACACCCAACTGCCTGACAGAAAAGACCAGAGAAGCTGGCATGTCCCCTTAGAATTCCAGTCTTCTGCCTCTGAATTTGACAGATAATGAAAATAATTAAAACCCAATCATTTTGTTTTGTTGGGGTTTATTTGTTATCCAGCATTCTTAGTGTAGATAACCAAACCAGTGATGTACCTGCTTGGAGTACTTACAGACTTATCCCTGTATTTCTACTATTGAGTAAATATAGTTCATAACCAGCCACCCTCTGGGCCACTGAGGTCCGTTTTGCTTGCAGATTGTTGTGTGCATCAATTCAATTTACCATGAGCCTAGTACCAGCCTCTCAGTCCCCTAAGCCAGCTGTTTCTGCGAAACTTTACAAGCTAGACTGAGCCACTTTTCAACAACACGTCCATGACAGAGGGAATTGATACTGCTTTTAAATGTTTTGACAACATACTAACAGATGTTATCTAAGATCTTTCTCCGAGCAGCCCCAACCACAAAATTTTTCTTCAGTGTCAGCTGTTTAGTACTGGTGTTACCCACCCTGTTTTTCATTTTCTTTGGCTTAGTCATAACAGACTTCTCAATTCCTACTCTGGTTTTATTTAATCTCATCTGAATGTGGGGAGAAAGTCAGAAACTTATACAGACACATACACAAAAACTCTCACTAGTAGCTTTCATAATGGGACCAATATTTACCACCTTCTTGTGGAAATGCATTGACCAACATCCCTCAACTTAGCTGAACTTGATATTTAAGCATGAGTTTACTTCAATATGTTTCCACTGTTTATGCTCATGTATTTATCTTAAGGATATTCCAATTAAAAGTGTTATTCCAATATATTCCTACAGATGTTGTTTCATCAATGAACTCTTTCCACTTTTCTCATAATAATTTGTCTAGTTTGGTAATTATCTATATCCATCATATTGAATCATCATCAATTCAAACTCTGTTGCCATCATAAAACAAATACACAAAAAAAAACCCAAAAAACCCAAACAAACAAAGTAGAACATGAGACATTTGATCACATTTCCCACTTCCCACTGTATTTAATTCTGTCCTCTGATTTTTTTTTTAAACCAATAGTGTATATCTATTGCTCAGATAGCATTCTCACACTTTTTAATTGGTTTTGTTTGTTTGTTTGTTTGTTTTCTGGTGTTTGACTTGAAACACAAACTACAAGTCTCCAGTACTTATTACTACAATCTTCCAACTGAAATATTTCATGCTCTTGAGTTCTGATTTAAACTCAGAGTAGTATTTTCAATTTTCATTTCTTCATCCTTACTGATCTTTGTCTGTACCTTTAAGATCAACAACTCCATCACTATTATTACTGAAAACCTGCAGCAAAGTATTCTGTCTGTTTGGAGGAGTATCTAAATTACTCCTTCTCATCCTCACTGAAGAATGATTCCAGTTTTCTTTCTCTCATTTTCTCTTAATGCTTTAAGAACCAGTTGCTGCCCTGTGCAAGACCTAACTCAGCTTGACTTCTCCCATTTCCCTCTTTTCCTACACTTTCCAGATAGCTTTGCTGACTTGTGCTTTATTCCATATATTTTTAGATGTGTTCCATTGGTTTGCTTGAACACACTTCAAATGCACATTTACCTATTTTCTCTTTATTTCTTCTCGTCCTAAACTGTTCTCTGTTTCTTGACTAATAATATCTAAAAATCAGCACTAAAATACACCACAGAATTGTTGTGCTGATGATAATTTTAGGTGACAATCAGGTCTAAGCCCTCTTTTCCATGCCTGACAATCAGAACCACTATTGTTTGCACTACAAAGGCAGATTCTCTAGTCATCTACAAAGATCCCTATTTTGTGCTGAGGAAGAGGTTGCCTAAGACTAGCAGATTATTTTTTTATTTCTGCAATGAATGTACTCAGTTTTTCCTGTGCAGATCTCAAAGATCTCCTCAATGCAGTTCCTACCATTCAGACAGACTTTCTATCTTCCATCTTCTTTGTACATTCAGCTGTCACTCTCTTTTATACTTGTGTACATCATTTTCTAAAGGCACTCCTGGGATATAGCAATGAAGTCAAGTTTGTATGTCTATAAACTAGACTCAGGTAGTTTGAGTTCTGAGCTTTTTGCTCATTTTAAATATTTCATAACCTTTTTTCCCTGTTAAGTTGCAAAGCAGTGAGAAAACTCAAGACTAGGATCTTTCATCTTTTTAATTATGTACAAGAAGAATTTTGTGGATGAGTTACACATGGTAATATCTTAGGACTGTTGGAGGGCTAATTCCATTTTTTACGCTCAGGTTGGTCAGTACAACCTTTATAGATACTACTTTTACTTCTCACAAATTTCTTTTTCAGAGTATTAACACGCATTTTTAACCTGTAAGAGATAGTCCAGATAATGAAGATATGTGTTTAATTAACGATGAAAGCCACTGTACTTTGGGTAATGCAGTGGGATTTGCTGGTCACTCTGCCTTAAGGAACATTTTAGATCCCATTTCATTTTTAATATTACTTTCAAATCCCCTTCAAAGTTGTTTCTAATAATCAGGGATAACCCTGCCTTTCTGCAGTCAGACAGCATCCTGAGTCCAGAAAGAGTAAAGGGCCTTACATTTACTTTGCTGCTTGTTAAGAAATTTCTCTTCTGTTTGTCTTGTTTGGCAGGTAAAACACTGGCACTGTCCTGACTCCTGCTCCCATCTAAGGTGTCTGATTCTCTGTGTGCAGCCATGTACATGCCTGACTTGTGAAGTTATTAATCAAAGAGTCATAGAAACAGAGTGGATAGGGCTGGAAGGGACTTTGAAGATCATTTAGTTCCAACCCTTGCAATCCACAGGTTGTGTTTTTGGAAGCAGGTGTTTTAAGTGATGGAAGAGTGAAGAAAGCATCTCCTGTGAGCTCCATACCAGGTGGAATATGCCTGGGCACAGATATGGCCTGGAGTCTGGAATAACGCCTAAATCTAATCCTGGAAGACATCATCCACTTAGCAGGTTCAATGGCTGAATCCCTTGCTACTGTGGTCACTCGAGAGAGCAAAATGACCATGCTTTAAAACTTTGCATTAGCTTGTAAGATTACAAAAATACCACTCTTTTGTCCTGTGGGATCCTGTTTCACCATATAAATAAAGAAAAATTCATTCTCCCTTCATTATAAGCCATGTAGTGCTGAGCTACATTTAAAAAGTATTCAAAAAGGAAAAAAATCAGTTTTTCCAGATTTCTCTGCTCCAATTCTGAACAGTAGCTTCAGAGGAATAAATAATCAAGTAAGGCATATGGAAACACCTTGGTTTGTAAGCACGTATGCAAGGAAAGTATTTGAAAAACCAAGAGTAAACACAAGTGCTGTATTTTGCAGGAAAATCTTCTGAGCCTCCAAAATTCTCATGTGCTTATGTTTTGAAGAGTACATGTACCAGGCTTCTATCTACCACCTATGTGTCAAAATGTAACAGGAAATAAAATGAAAAAACTTCATGGGTAATTGATAGAGAATACGTAGGCGATCTGAAGGCAAAATCAGAACCAGAGATGTGCCAGGGAACAAATATATATATATATATATATATATATCTCTTTAAAATGCCAGCCTCCTGTGAGCCCGTCTGCTTCCTATCACTTGTTTTGCAGCTCTAGGTTCCCACAGTGGACTGCTGCTGCCATCTACTGCCACCTGCACTGCCAGAGGCTGAGCTCCCCTCCTGCACCTGGTCACGGGATTCGGGACCGGAAAGAATGGCAGGGCATGAAAGGTTTTGAATCAATAAAGGAAAAACAGTTTCCAAGGACAGAAAGCATCACAGCCAAGATTAAAAACTCAAGTGTGGATTTGTCCGTTAATGATATAATGCAAAAAATGTTTGTGTTCTAAGGAAGGAAACCTAAATGGAAAATCTCTTGCTTTCAAAAGGGAAGGGGAAAGCCACATCTGGATGCACACTTCTATCATGTAGTGACCTAAACCTACAGTCAAGATCCTAAGGGTTATTAGTTTAAGTGACATGGCTGACAGTCTATTTTCAGCTTCATTAGATGATGAAATGACTTGCACAGCAGAAAAGCTAAGAAAGGACAAACAGCCTGGGGGTAAGTCCAGATCTCCTAATTCAGTCACCTGTGTTACGCCTGTTCTAGGAACAGAGAGGTTCAGATACTGGTAATGGAAATCCTGTATCTGACCTTAGCTTATGATTCACATCAACAAAGACTCAGAGAACAGACAAGATACACAATTATTGCAGGTATTTTCTAAATGAATTCTGGAAGGAAATCATACTCCACTGTGTACTGAATGAAAGTCTATGGAAAAAAAAAAAAAAAAAAAAAAAAAAAAAAAAAAAAAAAAAAAAAAAAAAAGGCAGAGGACCTATAGCATGTCTATTACTATCCAGCAAGAGATATCCTTGATTTCATAACCTCTAAATTTCACATAGTCCATTGCAGGTGGCAGCAAAGATCAGACCCAGATCTCTCTGATTCCACACCGCACTTCTTCTCTGTCGGTGTTATATAGCAGTCTTCATTAGCAATACCAATCTACACAATGGTTGCAGAGATCTGAGAAGTGAAATAAATTAGCCTTTCCCCTTCTCTGTGCAGCTCTTGTGAGACTGTTCTCAGTGTTTAAGTCATCTGAGTTTAGTAGTCTCTAACTTAAATTTATTACATTACCTGAAATGCAGAGTGGAATAATTTTAAGTTGATTTATCTAAGCACAGTGATAAAGTCATGTTTCTAATCCTTATACCATTTGTCTTTGATAGCTGCACTACACCACGTGGGCCCTCTCTCACAACACCAGTCTGTATGGCTAGCATGCATTTCTGGAACTATGCTTTCATAAGAATGCAATATCTAAGCATGTCATTATTATACACAAAGAAGTACTAAAAGGTAAGTTATAATTGCAAAAGGGCTGTGCCCTAGCAGTGTGACTGAAGCCAAACCACTGTCCACACTGACACAACATTGAAGCATTCCCAGGAATACACTCTCTCTTCCCTCATCTCCTTTAGGAGCTGATCTACCAAAACATGCCTGACAAGAAAGGCTTTTGTAGACCTGCCTTGGTCTATATTTCAACAGCCAGATTCTCCATAGAGCAACTCTGTAAGGAATAGGAACTAAAATTCTACGGAAACTTGCTAGGTAAGAGAGAAGACAAAAAAACACACAGGGAAGCCCTGGGGTTTGTGCTGGTA
Source organism: Hirundo rustica (assembly GCF_015227805.2). Taxonomy (NCBI): domain Eukaryota; kingdom Metazoa; phylum Chordata; class Aves; order Passeriformes; family Hirundinidae; genus Hirundo; species Hirundo rustica. Next base: position 20,264,416 of record NC_053455.1, read on the forward strand.
TTTTTCTTACAAATTCTCCTTCAGGACAGAACTGTTGCCTTCTAAATCAACTGGCTGAATATTTCACTCTTGTATGGAAGCTGATGTGGGTAGGTGGCCTTCCTTAAGACACTTTCAAAGGCTGATCAAAGAGTAAAAATTAATTTGAATATCTGAGGCCCAGCATAGTTTTTGGACTTTTCTTTTTTCTTTCTTTCTTTCTAGAGTCTTTGTCTCTTGCTTAGGCTTTGCTTTTCTTTAGATTCCTGATTCAGTGTGTCTCTCCCTCATTTCAGTGGTCAGAAGTTCCCTCCATCCAAAGCTTCTGGAGGACTAAGAATCATTACAACTCTTTCACTCAGTGCTTTACAGTGTTTCAGGAAGATGAATAGGAAAATTTTGTTTTCCAGCAGTTCATGTGAGTATGGAGAGTTTTGACCCTTGCCTGGCATAAAGCCTAACTCAAAAAAGAGCTCCTTAACCCAGTGCTCCATAGATGCTTGTTCCCTCACAGAGCCCACAGAAGTTAGGAGGGCTGTCTGGCACTGCAGTCTTCTGGCAATTTATTTCTTGGCCACACTACTGAACCACAGAGACAATGAAGCCAGATCCAATGCCTACTTGCAGGATGCAGGATAAATCCAGTAAAAGAGTGATCCTGTCCCAAGAGCTGGGCAAGGTAAATTGTAAAGATGGGTGAAGTATTATCATCCCCATTTACAGGTCAGAAAGGAACACAACTTGGGCCTCTGCCTTTCCTTAATGACATTTTCAGTGTATGACAAAAACTACACATGTGCACTCCCAGGAGACTAATAACAGACACTCAACAATGAACTAAAACATTATACGGCAATGAGCCAATAATCAAAGATGAATAATCTAGCCAATTAAACTTGCTAATAGAATTAGGCAGCTACCTTAAATTATCCCAATCATAATGATGAGCATTCACTGTTTATATCTGTATAGCATGTGTTATAGAGAGCCTTTTGGAAATTTCACTAAATGGTCTCTATCACCATGGAAGTATTTATATAGTATTCATTTTCTGCACGGTTTGAGTTTTTGGCTTGGCTTGCACCTGAGAGTGGAAGAAAGTCCTCACCACTGCACAGGGACAAAAAACAAAAAACAACAACAACAGCAACAAAAGCCATAACTTTTTTTCTCTCCTTTTAGAATCTGGCACACACAAATGCAAGAAAAACACGTGATTTGTGCTTACATGATGTACACTTACTCCATGCACATCCACTGGACCATCACAGCTTTCCTAAAATTTAAACAAATCAACGGCCATCCAACACTAAACCTTAAGTTCAAATAAGCAGAGAGGGGGTGTCACCAAGACACACAAAGTAGTCACACGCAGACAAGAGATTTTTGCAAGGCAGAGGTCCTTCCGATCCAGCTCACAGCTGAGAGAGCAGAGAGAAGAGCCCCTTTGTTTATTTCTTACTTTTTATACATTTGTGGGTCTAGCAGAAAATCGGCTTTTTGGGGTTTCCACCCCTCAGCCTCAGTGGCCAGACCAATTGTCAGTTACAATTGTTTTCAGGTTAGAAATATGCAAACAAAGGACAGAGAATGAAAAACAAAGGATTTGTTTATGTTACACCTGTGGGAAAAGGTAGAAAACTGCTCTTAATAGTCTACAGTAACTAAAAGATCTGACTCCATTTATGAAATTCAAAAAGGCCTTAAAAAACTCAGAAAAACCAGGGTAACAAGGGGGTCTTGCAGATATTTTTGTAACCATGAATAACAGGAAAAATTAGGGGAATCAAAACACCTCAGTTTTCCTCTTCACACCATGGTGTAAAAAAACCACAGACTATAATCAAAGTGCTCAGACATCAATGGAGTTACATTTTTCAGAAGGGATTTTTTCTGCTATCATATTAATCAGTTTATGCTGTTTTGTCACTGCATCTGCATAAAACTGAATGCATTTATAAAAGAATGTGTGAAAAAGACACTGATTAATGGGGATACCACAGAACTACTTCTGCCTCTCCCCTCATATCCAGTTTTGACATTTTCAAAGCCATTTCTAATATGATTTGGTTTCACGAATAATGAATTTATGAATTCATAAATTCAATAAAGGTCACACTCTTAATAGTTACTAGTGGTTTGATTTTAAGGTGCCCTTTGCTGCCATATTCCAACCACCTACAATGTTTCACAATTGTGCCTTTCTTAAAAACAGAGAAGTATTCCCAACACATTAATCCTTACTTAATAATAATATTTCTCTTGCTCTCCTACTATATGATGGACCCTTCATCCTATCTCATGCTACTGCTGTGTTCAGTGAAGCTCCTGCTGTGTTTCCAGATACAGTTGCAATTCATTGATAACTACAATGATCCATTTCCCATATTCTATAAATCAACATTGCTGCCTTTCAGACAGTCAATAAAGACTGCCAAAATTTTGAATGCTGAAATGAAAGGTGCACAGAATACTCAAACAAATGTCAAAAATAGACATAAAAATGAAATAGTCCACTTCCACCCAATAAACTTTGCAGCTTCCTCAGAGCTGCAGATGTCCAACAGCCCTGTGTGATGACTTTACTTCACTGCAGAAGTGACATGGCAATAACCTATATGCTCCTCAGCACCTGTTGGAGTCCAGGGCATTCCTTTGATTGCCCTGGAGGGTCAGGGACCTGGGCAGGGGGGTCTGGGACCCCAGCCCAGAGCTCAGAGAGACACTGGCTTTGATTTCAGTCCATGGGAAAAACTTCCTACACTGAGAGAGGGTTTGCAGGCCACAAGAATGTGAGAAATAGTAGTTTAGCTTATCACAGAATGAGAAAATAATAGTTTTAGGTTTCTAGCATTGAAGTGAATGGGGACAAGATGGAGAATCTGGGGCATTGTCTCCTTCTTCTTCTCCTTCTTCCCTCACTCCATTGCTGCATTGACGTGGCACAAAGTAGTTAGTGAGGATTGGGTCAAAGTAAAGATGACCTTTTTAGTAATAGTGATAGACATTGGTAAGAAATAGTAAATAAGAAATACGTAGTAATTAGTATAAAAGATAAGGACAGCCCAGCTCGGGGGGAGACGTGAGGAATCCATGCAGCTGCGAACATCTTGTCGGACTCCGAGAAAATTGTAAGATAAGAAACAATAAACGAAGTATGCAACCTTGAAAAATCTAAACCTGAGAACTCCGTCTCTTCCTTCGGCTCGGCTCGGAGCTGTGCAGGGGAGCAAGGACCCTGAAACCACCTCAATGTTGGGGTAAGCCCGCGACATCTGGCGTCCTGAACTTCATTTTGTTCTGGGTCACATTTATGAAGATTATGACCCTATGCAGCAGACACTGGAAGGTTGTCTTATTTGATCAATACTTCAGAAAATAAAAATTCTGATGAGAGCATACTACCTTAACACACTTGTCCAATTTAACTTGCATTTGATGCAATCATTCTCAAATGGGACAGTTCATGCCAACTGAGGATCAAATCCAGACATCTTTCTCATAAACAAAATAGCCACTGTAATGAAAATAAGGTCTGAGTAAACCTTAGTTCCTTCTTTGTGCAGCCAGCTATCTCTGAAACTCTCAAAAAACACAATCATAAGCTTTAGGATTTATCTTGAAACCATCCATTCTTTAAAAGTAATATTTAAATATTCATGCTACACTAACACATATTGATGGGAGAAACTCTGATTTCTATCCAAGTGTGGTGTTACAGCTTTGTAGCTGGATGTGATATTCAGGAAGCTGAGTGGCTGAAAAAAAACCTAAGACTAGTTTTATTACAAAACTGTCCAAAATATTTTCCTTTTCCCTGGAGCGTGCTCTCCCTCAGATCTTTCTGCTGGCTATGGGGAAAAAGCCACCTTGTGCATGAAGTATTTTAAGTCAGCTTATAGCATGGTAACTTCTAACACAGAAAACGCATGTTGAATATACTATTCACGATCATTAATCTCAGCTTCAGTCTGCACTGAAAAATGGGAAGACAGAAAAGGAAGATGGTCTGGTAGCACCAAATCCCTGACCTTTTCTTATTTTCTTAGATAAAAGAAGCAGTCTGAGTGGTAAAGACCAATTCAACCTCATTGGCTTCAGCAGCCATCAAGTGGTGGGGATGAACCTGGTGTTTCAAAGAACATGCAAGACAGACACCTTTCTGAGTATATTGATCACTATTATTTTAGGGTGGCATCACACAGTGCTAACTCAACTATTTTAATTTCATTTAATATTATTTTCCTTCCATGTTACTGTACATAATATACATCTGATATTTGTAATATTTTTCCTCTTCCATGATACAGCTTCTAATCAGACAACTGCAATTTTATTTAGGCGTAAAAAGCCAGCTACGCTTAAGGAAAACATCAGTATTTATCACAATGAAGTATATGGATTTACAGCAAGATCTCTACATGGCACAGAAACATATCTAAAAAGTACAGGCAAGAAACCTCTCCTAAATACCTGATTTACAGAATGCAAACGGGATGGATTTCTTAAGCCGCCTGGCAGAGAAACACGAAAATTGTCAAAACCTTAACCAGCTACTTAAAAGTTCTGATTTTGCCACTGACTGTCACCAGCTGCTCAGCTGCTCCAGAAGTTTGCCTGAAGACATTTGCCTGAAACCTAAAGGTTCCTGTTGAAAGGCTGAAATCTAGAATTGTCTCAGGCTCTGAGAAGGCTTGCAGAGCATTTCACAGCAGGACAGTAACAGAAAATGCAGTACTGAGAACTTTTACTCATTGCCCTGTACCTCAGCCTTCATTTTTAACTGTAGTTGTTTGGTTTAGACCTTGAGGAAAAAGTCTGAGAAACCTCCCAAAAAAAAAAAAAAAAAAAAAAAAAAAAAAAAAAAAAAAAAAAAAAAATCAGTGAAACTGGTGGTATTTAAGAAAACCTCAAATAATTTGATTCCTAAGATGAATATTCTATTCTCATATATTGAGAAGCTATTGCCTTCAGTGATAACCTGGCATGGTCATCTTCAGGGTGTAATCACTGATGCGAAAAAAAAAAATCTCTGCTTTGAATTTCTCAGTACAGTTCCCTATTAACACTTAGATAAATTTTTGTATAGAAACATTAGGAAAATATACTTAGGACAAGAAGAAATATGTGCATCAGAGCACTAAAGAGGAATGTTTTTGCTGGAAATGTGTTTTTCCCAGAGACACTGTTCAACAGTCTTGTTTTCTATGCAAGACAGATACAGATCCCTATACCAGCTCTTCACAGGTTCATCCCTTATTTCACACTCGACCAATTTTAATCTCTTTCAATTGCTGCAAATAGTTAGATAGACATTATTTCCTGAAGTTATATTTAGGTGGGTCTCATCTTGGTTCTTTCCAGTGAAAAGTAAAGCAATTAAAATTGTGTTTAAGATCAACATTAGTATCCTCTCACTTCAGACATGAAATCCCAAAACCACTTTTTTTTTTCTTTTTACATGGCTGAAAGTTTATTTGGTTTGAGATCAAAGTTATGATTTGTTTTTTGCTGGTGATTCATAGCCTACTGCAGGACCTGCCAATCCAGTTGGTATTTGTTCTTCCTCACCTCATCACCACAATAAGCATCCTGCAAAGGAGCTTGAACTTCAAACTGATCTCTGTGAGGCAGCAAGGATTCAGCTCCTTCTGCTGTAGCTGTGTTTGGGCTACAGCAAAAAAAAGAAGCAAAAGCTCTACATTAATCAGCACCTGTGACTCAAAGAAACTAAGAGCAGCTAAATAAGAGAGAAATTTGCTACTTTATAGTCACTTCTATGATCATTATATTTAAACATCATCTATAGTGTTTTGTTCATTAATGCTAAATTACATAAGAAACCTGTTTTTCTGCAAGTCAAGGGACAGTAAGGTTTACAAAAAAAAAAAAGAATAGGCAAATTGTAGCAGGTAAAAAAGGCCTGGCAGACAATCAAAATGCATTTAAACTAATAATTTATAGTATTAAAATTTGTAACAACTGAAATTTAGTTTCCTAATGCATATATGGATGTGCATGTGCACTTGCATAGGTGTATATAATATGCACACAGACATGCAGAGACACAAAGTTGCAACCAATTTTCCAAACTGTGAGTCAAATGCATGGACAGAGTCACCTCGGTCTCTTAACAAAGAGGACCACTTTTGATCTCATGTAAATTCACTCAAGTCAGGGCAATCACACCGGAGAGAGGTTTCACCCAGAATGTCAATAATTTTGAGAAAGTACGGATTTATTTATTATGCAATTATTCACACAGAGGGACTTGCTTTCTCTTTTAAGAGGATGTCTCATGCAGTTTGATGTCTGCTGCTTCTTTTTCAGAAACTGCTTTCTCAGTTCAAGCAAAGGCAGAACAAGCAGTGTCAGGGACTTACACATTTCTTTTGCCTGGGTTTGCAGCAGGAATACAAAGTTTGCAAGCCAGCCCCTACTAAGATATGTTGCATGTCCTAGGACAGTGGAGAAGATAGGATTCCTCCTGCCTGGGTAAAGAAAGATTGAGGTGAATTGTGGTGCATCTTTCCTGCGCCTATTTCCTGCTCTTTTTTTTTAGATCTCATCCCTTCCTTTTCCTTCCCTTGACAACAGTTAAGCTTGTTTGGCTACCAGCAGTACATCTTCCCTCTAATTCATATCTAAAGCCCAGTAAAATAGGATCAAGGAGTACTTTCTGGCACCAAGGCAAACAGTCCAGACCTGTGTGCCTTCGATTTAGAACTGCCTTCCCTCAAAACATATTGGCCATACACATGCTCCATAGTACTTCCCCCAGATTCCCCTTTCAGCTGTATATGATTTCTCTATGGTCCTACAGCTTAATTATAATTGGTTTGTGCACTCCTTCCAGTTAAAAGCCAAAGGCCAAATAGACACATACATAGTGGTGATGGTTGAGTAGAAGAAATGCTTTCATTTCTTCTTTGGCCCTCATTTATTTAGCACCATGCACATACGGATTCTGACTATTTTATTCTGACTATTCCTACAATCTCAAGTAGCTTTCTGGAACAGATTCACTAGATGTCCCTGTACCTTCTTGTGCCCCAGCAGACAGCACAGCTGCCTCTAGCCAGTAGTTACTACAACTCTAAAACTGGACTTCCTTTGCTCAAATATAGAATTAATTCTTAGGAAAATTACTATCAGTGCCTCTCTTTCTTCTTTCAAACTACATTTATTACCGTGTTCATACACCTGAGTCCAAGCCTGCCCCACTTAATCCTAGACATTCAACCAAATTTGCAAATCACCCTCAGCTGCCCCTGTGTTTAAAGGAAAGAGGCAGGGAGATTCCTCTAAGCAAAGTCATCTCAGAACTGCACTATTTATGGTAAATGTCTGCATTTTTTTCCTAACAAGATGGATGCCCAAAACAATCTTATTTGAGAATAATACTTGATGAATAAAACTCAGACCAAAGGAAACCCCTAGCAGAAATAACCAGGCTCCCAACATGTCTCCCAAAGCAGGTAGTTATTCAGTGATTCTGGATCTCTCCATCAGCAAATCCTTTCCCCAGGACCAAAATCCAAAGCCCATATAAAGTTCCAAATCAAACTCTTCCTACATCTCTTAGCAGCCAGTTTCTGTAGGAACAGCCTCAAGATCCCTGTCATGACTCAGCATATTTATTACTCAACTTATATATCAGATGTTTAGAGGTAAGCATTAGTGCCAAAATCTCAAGAAGCTGATAACAAATATGACTTCAGAAATCAAACACTCAGTGGGACCAAATCCCCCTGTAAGAACTCTGTGTCTTGGTAGATACCATCTCTTGTTTGCTGTCTTTCAAAAAAATTGAGTTATTTAACAATGAGCAAAATGCAGGATATATGCAGGCTTACAGACACATCAACAAGAGACTCACTGTGCTGACACCTCACAGGACTGTTAATGTGCCTCTCGTGCATAGTGACAAGGCAAAGCGCATGCTCTTTAGACCATGGTGATTTCCAGTATAAAGAACAGGTATAAGCATTCCCCAAAAATGAAATGATCAAGACAGTAACTGAAGTCCTGAGGGTAACATTGCTGATGAGTCTTGACAAGACTCAGCATTCTTGAGTCTTTTCAGGACTCAAGAAAACACAGCACAAGATAGTCTCAAGGAATTCAAATACAATCTTCACCAAAAAAAAAAAAAAAAAAAAAAAAAAAAAAAAAAAAAAAAAAAAAAAAGTTGGTTTGGAGTTTAATCAGTATCTTATAAATTATATGTAAATTTACAAAACTAGTAAATTCGTAATTAGTGTGTTATGAAACTACTTCTTCCCCTTGTAACCTGAGAAACAAGTGATAATTTACAAACTGAACAATCAGTATACCAGCACATATAGGGATACTTCTGATTGTTCCTGCCCATGTGCCAAAAAAAGGGGTTTTATCTTCATGTGATAAAGATCTTAAACAGCAGAAATGCTTCATCATCAAGCTCAGGGACAGTATGGTGCCAATCACAAGATGAGGTTAGAGAGAAACTGCTTACAGAAGCATTGTGATAAACAGATTTTTCTCCAGTAGTGCCTCTGGAATATATATCATAGAAATTCTTGGTCTACATCATCAGTTCCAAACTTCCAACACAGTACTTACACAGTCCTTTAAACTGTCTGGGATACAGATTAATCTGACCACAGTGACTTATAACAATCACTGTGGTCACCAATAAAGCAAAGAAAAAGAAAACAAATAAGTTTTTTAAAAATAGGGGTTTGTTTTTGGTGTTTTGGTTTGGTTTTGATTGATAAAATGGCAATGCCTTTACTGCACTGTCCATATGGAGTACTTCACCTGTGATTCTGGAGCATTTCTGTGTACTAATCTTCTAAAAGAAGACACAATCACCTCCCTTCCCCTCTCCAAAACATGTAGATATTCTCAGTGATCAAATCCCTTTAAAAAGCAGTCCATAATTAAGATTTTTTGAAAGTTAGATTTTGTATTATTAAAGCATAATGGGGTCCCCTAGGTTCCAATTAGGAAACTGATTAAAAAATCTTTGAGCTTAAAAAGCTGCAGGTAGGGAGTTCTGCTCTCCGCTGCCTTGAATTAGCATATGGATGGCACCACAGGCCTAGCTGGAAGGAAAGGCAGAGACTGCAGACATTTTTTGCCAGGCCAGCACAGTGCCTTGTGAGCACTCCTGCCTCAGTCCAAGGAAAGAACTACTTACACAGTCAGGCCTGACCAGCAACAAAGAGGTTACAGTAAAAGAAATGTACTAGGCAGAGTATTTGGTGGTAGCAGTACTTCAGGGAAAAGGTATTGTGATTGGAGCAACGTGAAAAAAGAACAAATTCTAAACCTAAACAAAACCTATGAGGTTTCTGGCTCGGATACGGAAGGACATTAATCTATGACCTTGATCCATAACAGAGCTATGGCTTCAGTTTCAGCATACGACAAAGTTCTGGCACAAACCCAGAAATTTACTTTAGAAATGCCCTCGAAATTTGGGTTGACTTTCACCTCCTTGAAAATTTAAGACAATTAGACACACTTATTTGAAACTGAAACGCACAAAAAGTGTGTTTAGTAAGATATTTAATTTTTCATTCAGAGGTCTAAAACATTAAGCTGATGCTGGTAGAGTGCTTAAACCTAGTTTCATCCTAGAAGTCAGTTCCCAGACCACTCAGACATTTACTGAACCCTGCAAACCTTTGTGAGCACTGTGGACCCCATCAATGGGAGCAGTGGGAATCTCCTACCACAGGTGCCCAGCCTGATGTTCTACCTGTACCTTCCTAAATTAAACAAGTGTCCTTCAACCAGAAGCAAAGGAGAAACTTGCAAGGCACTGCAGTAGCAGCTATTAAGGAAATTACTTAAATAAGGTGCTCAGGAGACACAGTAGAAAGTTCAGTCTTGGTGAGATAACAGAATGGAAAGCACAGGGAGGGAAGGTCTGACAGTCTGTCAGAAGAGCACAGAACTGATAACCTAGTGAAACTTATCAAGCTTGTAAACTGATGACTATTACAAGAGAAGAGGATGAAAGTGACTCATGTTTTGGTAGAAATGGGCTACTTTTATTTTAACATCACTTTTGCTTCAGGCAGTTCATTTGGCAGGAGACACTAGAGGGTTTGCACATCATCAAGGATTACTCTTGGATAAGGTTTATAGGTGGATAAGGTTTAAGCAATTACAAAATTGTGCCAAGATTTCTGATGATCGAGGTGAGGGAAAAATAATTGGGATTATGGGTTTTTTAGTATCTTGCTTCATTGCTAATAAAAAAAAAATTAATAGCACTGAAGGACCACCTTGGTATCTTCTTTATCTTGGAAAAAGTTGCAGTCTTTGGGCTCATGAACACAATGCACTGCGGAAACATGTGCCCAAATGCAGAGGGAGTCTACCTTGGTTCTGGTTCAAGGACTCCCTGTTCTCTGTAGCTTCTCAGGTTCCAACAGCTTGCTTTCACCTGTACAGTTTTCTTTCAAAGAGGTTTTTTTCAGGTTTTGAAATGGCTCTTCTCCCAAAAAGGATGTGTGAAGTAAAGGAATAAAAATGCAAAGCCAAGTCAGGTATGGTTACAGCTCCCATGGCACCTCTAAATCAGATGTCTCCAGCACATGAAGTACTTTGTAATATTGAATTTGCTGCTAAACTTAGGTCTTAACTGCACTATATGTACAGTACATTCTAGTGGGTTTGACCAGCCAGCTTGTAACTTGTTAAATATTATGAGTCAGCTTTACATCTGTTTCCTTTCTGTTAGTCTCTTGACCCTTTCTCATCTCCATCACAACTTCTATCACAGATCCTAGACTAGAGTCCCCTTTAATTCCTCCCCTGAGGAACTAACCAAAATCCACAGCTAAGGCAGTACTTCTCATCTGCTGCTTTTTTGAGAAATGTTCTTCCCATTTCCTAGAGTAGGGTATACCTGTACTGAGAAATGACATTGTGTTTTTGTGAAACACTTTGCTAAGCCTGTATAACTCCTAAATACCACACACTGCATTTGTGGGCTGAAACAAAGCTGCTCTCTGGTGAACGCTGTTCATGACAGCGCTGAGATTTGTAGATGCATACCCAAAACTGTTCAGAGACTACCTAAGCGTTCTGCACTTCAACACTTTCTTTGGAAATGCCACCTAAAAATGTCAAGTGATGCCAACAGCCTTAATCTAGACTCTGAAAGTTTCTGTGTATGTGAACTGCTTTCATGCATGGAAAGGAAGTAAGTGCAAGAGTTTTTCTTTCAGATCCTGTCATGCAAGGGCATGCAGAGACCTCATGCTTTGTATCTTTGAGCTCAAGATTTAGAAAAGAAAAAAAAAAAAAAAAAAAGACAATGTTGCCTGCTATGCTGCAGACAGCAAAAGGAGTACAAGAGACCCTTCATATAGCAATGAATACTCAGAAAAAGCCCATTTGAAGAAAGACAATTCTTTGTGAAAATCTCTGGACTGTTGCTAACTTCTATAATTGGATGCGTGTTCTGAAGAAGATGCACAGAAACAAAACAGTCACCCTGGTCAGACAAAAGGTTAGTCTAACTCAGTATTATGTCCCTGGGCATCCTGTAAATGCAAAGGAAAAAGTATAAAACCAGGCAAGCCCATAACAATACTTTTCTAAATGCTCCCTCATGATTCAGATATTTGTGGCTTTGAAACTGTGTCTTTAAAATATGCAATCCATCCCTCAAGAGGAATTCAGGCCGTGGAAGGAGAATGAAAGGAAAGCTAAGAGTGGATACACATATTGCCACATCAACAGGAGTCGAACTCTTGAATCTATGCACAGAGGAGTTTCTGTTTTGAGGCAGGAGGAAAAGACATGCTCTGATGCTAACCTTGTAGAGATCCTCATGGTAAGGTAGGCCAACAGCAGCTCTTGACTATTTCCTTTAGACTTATGAACTCACCTAAACTCATAAACATTTTCTTTCCTAAATCAATCACTAAAGTGAGGCAGCAAATAGTTTTCTCAAATGTGGTATATTCACCTATAGATTATTATTTTTAATAAAACACAATCATGTCTTAAGTGTAGTTAACAGTAGACAAAGTTTACGCTGACTTCCTCAAATGCCAACCGCCACTGAAGTTGGTTAAAAAAGCATGAAAGAAATTATTTCAGAAAACTGTATTACATTAATTTTGCACTTATGATGCAAATCAAGTAGTCATTCTAAAAAATTTAGTGAATATATATAAAATTGGGAAATGGCAAAACAAAATGATTACTTGACAGTCTTTGTTTTCAGTTCTTTTAAGATTTATAAATTACAATAATTCAGGTCCAGTAACAGTTTTCTTTAAGGTAATTATATGGAAACCCAAGGAATACACATGGTTAGGCAGTTAAATAAGGATGTATTTAACTGTGGATGTATGTGTAACAATGCCCTCCTATTTTAGCACTGTTGTTCAAGATTCAGAACGGAAAACAGATATGGGATAATCAGAAAGAGGTAGAAGAAGAAATCAGAGAGTTTATTCAATCAGCTCTCTACAGTTGCTTAAAAACAGTTCTTCAAAACAATCCTGAGAACAAGTAGCTGATATTTTTCTATGTTGGATCACTCAAATTTATATTTCATAAATAGACTGTAATATCTGGAGTACAACACGGCATACATAGTGGCAGTTGGGTTATCAAAGAATTAGGACTCCAGTTAGTGATATTTATGGACACTGGAACAAGTGCTTTGCAGAAATCTTGTCTACTCTAACTGCGCTTTTATAGCAGTAAATAATGTTACAACCACGGGATATTATTACTAATTTATCATCCTAAAGATGATAGTGCTTCTAAAATCACTTGAGAGGGCACACAGAAATCCACAACCCCTGTAGCAGTGTGCCAAGATGCTGACTCAAAAAGGAGAATGTCCCACATATCCTGCTACACTCCTATAATCCACCAGACACCCTAAAGGCAGGCCTGCAAACCTAACAGGAAGCAAAATCAGTGAAATGTCCTCCAGATGTTCTATTAAAGGCAAAATGATTGAAATTACTGGAAGAATTGTATTAACAGACAGAATTTTCTTGGGCTGATTTCTAAAGAGCCTTACCAGATATACCTGTGGGGGTCTGCGAAATGCGCTGAGGAGAGCTCCAGGAAAGGCGATCACTCCACCTGAAAGAGAAAACAGAGGAGGAATATGCAAGAATTCTGCAAGGTGAACTGGGGCCATTAAAGCCATTTCTTGGCAGTATATGTGTATTGATTTAATATTGTGGTTTATTTCCATTGCATAAGCACTGTTTATCTTAAAAGACTACCCTGTGGAGGAGCAAACAACTCTGGCTGCAGGCCTGTATTTTAACTAGGTTTCTTAAGATTAAGTCCAGAGAAGCAGAGTCAGACTATTAATAGGACTCAGCTAGAAAGCTCTGATGTCCTTGTTTCAGTGCAGACATGACCCACTATATGGAAACACAGAAAGAAAAGCCTGAGAACAAAAATCTCATTGTTCTATTTGTTTCTTGCTCATAACCTGTCTTTTACCAGATCCATTATATACCGTGTCATATATTGTTATCTCAGGAACTGAATTCTTAACACTGGGGAGTAGGAACTACATTTTGGTTCTGTATTTGCACCTAATGGAGCAGTTAGTTCTCTACACTTTAAAACAGTCTATTTATTCCTCAGGCCACTGCTTCAAGCTGCTCTAACTTCATTTTTGCCAGCCAGTTCTGTTGAAGTCTGTAGTCTGCTTAATATGCATGTTTGCTCTGAGCCAAATCACCTGATATGGGAAGAATCTCATCCCTTCCCAGATGCAATTAATTGTCTGTTACTGTCCAGTTATTCAAAATTTTGCAATGGCAGCATCACTGCAAGCAGCTTGTTTTATTAGTTTCCAATATATATTAATTTCATATGCCACTGTGTATTAATATCTCTTGTCTCTCTTGCCTTTAGAAATATGATTTATCAGCAGCCTCTTTATACTGCTGGTATATAATTGCACATGGGCTAATTGTTAAAGTTCTGAGGGAGCTATACTCAAGGATCAATCCTTTTATTGCTACAGTAATGATTTTTTAACGGCTGGCTAGACCTTCTGGCCTTCTCAGGGAGGCAAGCTTTAGCCATAACCTTTCTGCCCATTAATCACTGGTCTCCTGTAACAGTATATTAAGGCAAACAGAACTGCACTGTTGAAAACAGGGAGCAAACACCAAGACTCATTGCATCTCATTATCTACACTAATATATACATATAATAACACTGCAGATAATTTCCTTACATAGTTTGAAAAGAACTGGATGGCTCATGGCCATGGTAATGATATATCAGGCTTGTCATCTTTAGGTCAGTATTTCACATCCTGGCCCGTGTAATAGTGACCTGTAGTCATTAACAAGTGATGACATCTTTAAAACCTCACACTCTGGGGAAGATGCCTCACATCACTGACAGCTGTAACTCTCATAGCTGGTCACTGGAGAGCAATAGCATGTTTACAAAAGGCAGAAGAGGCCTTGGCTGTATTGTTGAGCTCTGCTCAGCAATAACAATCCCATCTTTCTATCATCAAGATTGTGTTCAACATAAATCCAAAGTCCCATACCACTGTGAAGAAAATTTACTCCAGCCAAAACTAGCACTGTACCTTGTCTCAGTTCCTGACAGCAGGACAGTGGAAGAGATACACACACTTCCAAGTGATACATTTATGGATCCAGTAAAATGGGAAGGGATCAAGCAAGTCGCTTTTCTCCAGCCTCTGGGTAGGGTGTCGGACATGCGCTATTGACAAACCATGGCTGAGAACCACGCTGCACAGCTGTACATTGTGTACCAAGGAAAGTGTTTTGTATAGTCCAGGCAGGATGTACATTTGTACATTAACAACATTTGTATGAGCCTGCTCCCTCACTTTTCCACTGACTATTAGGTGAGCATTCTGTGATTCACATCCTTTTTGGGCTGCATATTTTTTATCCATTTGAAGGAACCACACACTATCCTGCAGGCAACAGTAGCACTGGATTGATGGGAGGTCACACACAATTCTTTTATGTTCTGCCATAAAAAAACCACAGGGCAGGCTAAATAACACTAGTCTTCCCACACACAGAGTAAATAACACCAACACATCACATATGATTTCTACCAAAGAGCAAAGATTTCGATGACAGTAACTGATGAGCATAGTGTGTTTGAAGATGTGGTGTTGAGGGAATGAAACAGCAATCTCGCTGTTCAACAAGAAGAAGTAACATTCTATTTCCTTGCAGTTATTTTGTCATCTAACACACAACACACATAACATAGGATCATTGTCGCAGTGTCCCCCACGCCTAGCAGGCGTTGACCACAGGCTAGCTCAGTTCTGCACTGCGGCAGCCTGGATCAGTCGGGGTTACAGGCTGGGCGAGTAACCTTCTCCCGGTGGGTTCTTGGTTCCCCACACTGGCGGATGGACCTAATGGCGTCACAACTGCAGCGACGGAAAAAGGGTCGACTCTCTTTGAGCAGGGTAGAAGGTAGTTTATTAAGGGGAGTCCGGCAAGGAGCTCCACCTCAGACCCTTGCTGCCCAGAGAGAGCCCAGATCAAAGCCTTGCGGCCACTTATAAACAGGGGAGGATCCAGGAGTGGTGACAACGGTCAGCCAACCAGGGAACACGGGGGTGCAACAGGGGGTGTCAACTTCTGAACAATTAACAAATCACAGCAGGGGAGGAGGGGATTCCTCAGGCACCAGCCTATCACTCGATGCCTCTCCTGGATCTTTCCAGAATCCAGGGAAGGGTCTCAAAGTGACAGACAGGGTGATCAAGAGGAGAGAGGGGGGATTGACAGGGACAGGTGTGGGGGAGGGTGATTGGCACAAAACATCTGTAAATAACTAACTCATAGGGGGGAAACCATTACAGAACACAGGGGGGTACAGTGGAATGGACCATTACAAAAAAAACTTATAAATCTTACAAAAATAATAACTTAATAAAACAACCCTTGCACCACTACAAATCATAGAATGGTGTGGAATGAAGGGAGCCTTAAAGATCATCTGGTTCCAACCCTCTGCCATGGACAAAGACACCTTCCACTAGGCAGCTTGCTTAAAGACCCAGCCAATCTGGCTTTTAACACTTGTGGGGATGAGCTATCCACAACTTCTCTGGGCAGCCTCTGCAAGTGACTCACCACACTGACAGTAAATAATTTCTCCCTAATATCTAGTCTAAACCTACTCTTTTTCAGTTTCAAGCCATTCACCCTTGTCTTACACTTCATGCCCTTGTAAAGATTCCCTCTCCAGATTTCTTGTAAGCTCCCTCTAGGTACTGAAATGCCTTTTCTTCAGCTGACCTGTAGCTACCCTTCAAAGAGGAGGACATAAAAAGATATTTCAGAGTAAAATCTCTTCTTTGAATGCAAAGACTATTCTAAATACTGCTGAGTAGGAAAGAATCTGGAAAAAACACAGTGATTACAAAAATCAAATAGTTCCTCATTAGAAAAGTTACATTTAGAGAAGCTAAAAGTGCAGTTAAATTTCCTGTCTTATGTGCTCAAATTGACTTCTTGGTACTACCTCTGCACTTTTGCTCTTGCCTCTGACACACATCCCTCATGCTCCTCCCCACCCCACAAATTCTAACCAGCTACAGAACAGCCAAGTAACTAGCATAGGAGAGAGCAGAGGGCACTTGTGAAAACCTTTTTGTGTATCTCATCCTGTGTATGTCTCACTGCCCGTGTAGTCTTAGACAGATATTCTCATCCCAATCCCTAGCACTATTCCTCAGACAGGGGAAGATGGAAGGAAATCTGCCTGAAGCCACTCAAGAAAGGTGAAGGCAAGATGTTGTGAGGACAGTGAAGGCACCACAGTCCAGTCTGCTGGCTTCAGTATCTCTATTTCAGATGCAAAAGTACAAAAACAACTCTTTGCATCCTAAGAAGATACAGGAACTTTGTGATCTACCTCTTCATGAAACAAAGACAGCAAAAAACAGTTCTGAAATTACACATTTACTTCTAGTTTGTTCATCCAAGGTTTAAATTTCTTTGGCAATGGACAAAATATTTTCCTTTCATTTTTTTTTATGTGAAGAAAAGGACACGATAGAGATAGAAAAGCAGAAAAATGCAGTATTTCATTTTGTTTTAATTTGCTAACCTGAGCAGCGCTTCTGCCAGTGTTACTGGTTTGAACACCATACTCCTGCTTTAGGGGTAGTATGCTCTTTACCTATTGCAGCCATCTGCTGCCTTTCCTGAGAAATGGCCACAGTGCCTGAATCAGAATCTGCACTCACTGCTCTTGTAATCAAGAGCCAATCCATCCATCCAGACAATACATGGCCTGTGTGCCTCTGCACGGCTACTCTGGGATGTTTGGAGCACATGGACAGAGTACATAGTTGAGATCTCCTACACATATGCTGGTTTTCCCATGGAAATATGGACAACACTAAGGACATGGAATCTGAAAAATATATCTTCAACTTTTATACAGATTATATGTTTGGGTTCTTATGCTTTCCCTCACACTTCTGGAAGAAGACACAATCACAATCACCTCAACACTGAACCAGCTGTTCCCTGGGGTTTTTAAAAAAAACATGCAGAAATTCAAGGTCTACACTGAGGGGGACAGAGGGTTGAATTCACAGTATTTTTTCCTGTTATCCAGTCACAAAAGATAAAATGAAGGATATTAAATTTAACAAAAATACAAGACTTTGGCACTGTGGGAGACAAGATTAGCAAACAAATTTTTTTGCTCTAATTTTCCCCCTTATCATTCAAATTAGAAGAACTAGCAAAATGCAATTTTTCCCTTTTTGTACTTTAAAGGATAAGTAGTAGGAAAAATCTTTTTGCAAGGAGAAATCAACTGGATATTTTAAGATAAATACCAACATAAACATCTGAAAATTAATTCATTAAAAATTTCTTCTGTTCTTATTTACATGCTTTCTTAATCTGCATGGAGTTTATCTCTTGATTTCCCATCTTCTGTCATGGGATAAGCATAGAATTCACCACGCTCCACCACCCTGAGTAATGGGACAAAATGACAGGAAGCCACTGCTAATACACCAGATTTTAGAAATTAACACAAATATAACTGAATCAGAATTATCTATGACCGAATTCTGCAACATATTCTACCCTTGTCATTGGCTCCAGTGCAAAACACACATAAAATGAAAACTACTCCAGATGGGAACTGATGTACAATGTTCTCCATTATTATTGCTAGCAACAGCATAACAAAAAATTCTGTTCCTACTTTCTAATTTGTTGGCATTTTCTGACCAGTTCGTCTGAAGTGAAGCAACTCAAAGAAAGGCAGCATCCAACCTAAAGCCCTGTCATCTATAGGGCAATCTGTCTTTGGCTGTCAGCCATATAGATGCATGGCTGGAAAGTCTATTTAGTGAGTCAGCCACGGACCATTAAGGAGGCAGAGCCTGAAATGGGAAGAAGAGCCCCTGCCAGCCCTGAGCTACAGAGAGCAGAGCCAGTCTAAAGGCAATGAAATACATTGGCAGTGGAAGCTGAGGGTTGAATAAACAAGTCCTGTTCCATCAGACTTTGCTTCTTAAGCCTGCTGCTTATTGTGTAGTAAACTGGAAGATATCAGGATTAAGAAGCTTTCTGAGTAAGACGATGGAATAGCTGGACACCAAGTGAAAAATGCTGCAGTTTAGAAAGCAACATCTAAGCCCTTATCTGACCTGGTAAATTAAAAGAGTCATACTTGCTTTCAGAGCACTCACTACATATCACAACCATGATCCCCATGCCAATTTCAAATAGATAGATGTATGTCTTAAAACAATTAGCAATTAATAGAGTTGGCACGCAGCAAAGCATCAGAAAAATTAGTGCCATCAGTCATCTTTCAATATCCACTGCAATATCAAACAGAATTCTCATCTCTGTATTATGATGCAGCACAGAAACTGAACTTGTTATTAACTGAAATAAAACCCAATCTACAGGATTTCAAACCTCCTTTGAAATTCAGTTTATTAAACACATCACCCATTAAGCCATTTCCATTATTTAAACAACATCATGCAATAAAAATATCTCAAGATTAAAATTGCCATCTAAGTGATTTATTTGTAACACAAGGAAAAGTGGTCTCACATATCACTTCTAAGCACAGATGAACAAAATATTCTTGCACAACTCAGCATGATTTGCACTCCCTACTTGAGGGGAGTTTGGTCCTCATACATAGGGGATACATTTCAAACTAGGAATAAGCATCATTATATGGAAGGCTCTCTCTAAGTACTGATTCTTCTGTCATGCATTGGCACAGTGAAACAGTACCCACTGAAGAGGAGAACCTGGTACAGGCAGTACAGGGCTTGTCATCATCCTGAGCTCATAGGCCTGGGATGATGCACATGGAAGAATTTTTCTCTCTTTTCTAATGGAACCAGAGAAACTAAAGAAAAACAGTGGGTTGCAGGTGCAGAAGAAACAGTAGTTTTCTTCTTACATAGTTAAGCTACTGAAGTCACTGTCACAGAACATGGCAACTACTATGTATTTACAAAGACTTAGGAGATAATTAATTGGACTAAATCCCAGAATAAATATCTATCATGATTTAATAAATACAAAGATACTGCTTTCAGTTTATGAAGTTCTTGAGCCAAATATTGTTGGATGCTGGAAGAGTGCACTGGGGAGATTTTACTGCATCTAAGTTAACCCAGTTCTTAGAGTCATCCCAGGCACCCAGATCTGGCTAGTACAGGCATTTTACATTCCTATTCAAGCACTAAAGGGATAGACACCACATAAAAACTCTGGTTACTTAAAAAAAAAAAAAAAAAAAAGAAAGAAAGAAAAAAAAAGTTGGGGCATTTATACTCACTAACACTATGGGAGACAAATATGTTTACTTCAACCTTTAAATTCCACTGGCAAATTAATTTTATTCTTTGTCTCAGGGCCACCTCCATCCCATCTGCAAAGACATCCACTGTTACTTACAGATTATCATATTTATTGGTGTATAACCTGTTAATGTTTATCATAGCACTGAATCCAAGACCAGTAATTACAAGGTTCACAGTCTTTCCCACTAAGACAAGTGGGTCAGTTTTCAGTTCTCCAACTTACTTGCATGCTTGCTGCAGAATTAGACCAGATTAAATTGCTTTTCACTTTGCTCACTTGCAAACATACAATTAATAAGTAATAGAAATACAATAGAAATGCATTAAGAAAATCTGTGACTGAAATGTATGGATGTATGACAGAAAGTAAATTCTGTGGCTAGAGAACACAAGGCCATTATAATAAATTAATTTACCTTTTAAGAAATCTTGTGAAAGGTTCTACTGTTTTGGATGGGTAACTATCACAGATTGCTTGACGAACAAAATTCCACCTATTTCTCTATGAGCCCTTCCCTTTTCATTTTAAAATGTGCAGCCCTGTTTCACTCTCTGTGACAGAAAAGCCTTTTGCTATAACCCTTTGGGGCAGTACATATCAATTCAACGTCTGTTCCAGTCATGGACTCTTATAAACAGATAGGGCTTAGCAGGTCAGTAGAGTAGGCTGACAAGGAGTAGAAGCACCACTATCCATGTCAAAGAGCAATTTAAAACCATTTTTTGCTTAATCTAGCAGAAATCTTCCATGTAAGGGAAGGGATTACCAGTGCCACAGTGAGGTTTGGTCCTGCCTTAGTTCATTAATAAGGCACAGAATTATACACAGAGAGACTAGAACTGCACATGAAGATTATCTTGCTTTTCTCACAAATACTGAATTTATGACAAAATTATAGGGAAGAGACAGAGAAACATGTTATCTGTGAACAGTATCAAGAGAATCTCCACAGAAGATATGAACTATGTCTGTATATTTCTGAACATGAAACATACTTTCTCTTTATACTTCATTCAGAAGAAAGAAGTCCATTTTAGCTGAATAACTGTATTTTGTAACTGGACTCTAGAAGAGCTCCGTAAAAAGGAAAGTCATTAATCTACTTCCAAACCAGTAGTAACAATTAGCTCTTAATGAGTGCTTGTCATAAGAAAAGACAGACATAATCTGTTTTAAACTAAGGTGATTTCTGTACCTACTCTAGCATGAGGCCCCTGTGCAACACAACTGCCAGAGGAAAGGTTTGCCGGTGACCTGCAGCAAGGGCACAGATAAATGGCAGATTTCAGAGCTCAGTTAGAGGTTGTATCACCTCTCGTCTTTGCTTTGCCGGGCACTTCATCAAAGGCCTGCAATGACGAGGTGCTCACTTGCAGTCTGTAAAGAGAACTGCCATTTGTCAGCCAAGGGCTGACAGCACTTGACAGACCCAAAGGGTTTGCCCATTGCACTACACCCAGAAGGGCTTTCAGGAATTCCAGGAACAAAAGGAGACTGTAGGCACATGTGACCATGCCCTACATGGGCTAATTCTGGGAAAGGCCTAGCTCTGTGTGACACTTCTTGCATGGCCCACAGTGACGGACAGAGGGCATTTGACCTTAACACACAATGCAGATAAATAGAGGAAGGAAACTGAAACACTGAGGCTGAAGTGAAGCCTTGTTCCCACACATCCGTGAAAGTTCCCCCTGGCCCAACATTCACGGCTGGATCCAAGACATTTAATGCTGCTTCAATACACACAGTTAGCAAAGGGCAGCCTAATACCAGTGCTGCTTGAAAAGAACTACTAAATGGTTTGATTAACAACTTTTAATATTTCACTCATGTTTGTTTTATTCTACTCTTCCTTCCTTCTCTTGTCAGGCAAATATAAGTAGAAGATTTCTAATTAGCTAAGGATATTGCTTTATAAAAACTTAGCTAATGACTTACTCCTGCTTATAAACCCTGGGGCATCAGCTGCTCATGTGCCGACAGCCTCCTGTGAAGTCTCATAATTTTGTCTGTAAACTTTGGTTCATACTAGAAAATTACCTCATCACCTCATATGAGAACTTTGATAAACACTTGAAAATTAATGACTGACTCATATAGCTAATGTATCAAAAGAAGGGAACTCAGAAGTAGCTGAAGAGATCAATTAATTTGTTTATGGATTTGTATACGCATTTTTTTAAGAAAAGGCCACACAACTTTATCACATGAAAATTTTTCCAGTTAAGACTTTAAATGGAATTTTTTTTGGCAGTTCCGCTGTCTTAGATTCAGCTGCCCTTAGGTCTCTTAGTTTTAGGGCAGACTTTTTCAAAATGGGTCAAAGAAATGCAATAAAACTCACTGTTAGTTGCTCTGTTGAAAGCATGATTAGCATGATGTTATGGATCACAGAAGTTGACCCAGCTTGAATTATGCCCTTTGGTTGCATTTTTCCCACCATGTCCTCTTATTTTATTACTTAAATCATTATTCTTAAGAGGTATTTTGCTATAATTGTCCTAAATGTTTCTACTATAACTTTGCAGCTTACATCAGAGCAAGAAAAGCTCTGCCAACAGAGACAAGAAGGTGCTTTTATAGGCAACAGCTTTGCTTGTGAAAGTTTCTGTGAAGTCATATGAAAGGGACTCAACCAAAACGATTAAAGAACCTAAAATATTGGAAAACATTCTATTTCTCAGAAGTAGATAACTTATACTTTACAGAGTAATTAATTGCAGTTGATATGGCATACATATCAGTGTGATAATGTGACAGGACTGAACAAGCATCCATGACCTCAGAAAGATGCCAGAACACAAATAAAAAATCTTTATGTGATAAGAGCCATATCAGAATGAAAAAGTTGTATTTTCAGTCAGGTTGTGGTTTCCCTTGTGTCAAAGCCTGAAGAGGGGAAAGATTACTATCTGGGGTATATATCACCAGAAAACCATAAAGAAAGCCCTTGCTGCAGGCAGAAGATCAGGCAAAGGCGTTCATAAGCTTTCAGTAATTCAGGAATTACATGAAGTGCCCTTGTCTCCAGAACCTGTGTATTATTTCACCTCTAAGACTACATTGAAACCCAAGCCAAAAATCATACCAAACAGCTTTCAGCTTATATTTGAGTAAAGGATGGCAAGCAGAAAATCTGGTTCAATGTTCTTTCTCCAGGGTGTAGTTTTTCAACCACTATATCATTAATCTTCACACTTTCCAGACTGTAATATGTTTTTTTCCCCCTTGATAACTATTTACAGCAAAAGAATATATGACTATTTCTCCTTCTTTGTGAGGGACTACAGCCTCACCAGTACAAAGTAACTGTCACCATGATAAGAACTACAGGCACAAAACCTGAAATGTAAATTTTACCTGTATATGTGTTTCTAAAAGCTGTACTGGCAGCAGCAGATTGAGAAAACGGGAATGGTGCACTTTAACTTCAAAAAATGCTTACTGCAGTTTCATTATGTCAGATGGTAACTGAAAGTCAGCTGAGCTTTAGGGAAGGCACAAATGGGAACTTTTAAAGATATAATATACACAACTGACCTTTAAAAAGATAAACAGCAAACACAGAGCAAAGGAAGCTAATTTAATAAAATAAGAGTTTGGCAGCAAATGTTTATTTGTCTTGGAGGGCTTTTTTTCTTTTTTTAAAGAGCACCATTCACGTTGCTCAGTTTCAGTGTTGGTTCATCCCTGATGGATCATTTTCTAGTAACTACCCTTATTAAAAAATATTAGACTATTTCACAGCAGTAGTCCCAATCACTGTGGCAATACAAAGATGTGTATTATGCTAGTCATCTTAAAAATGCTTCATAAATATTGAAGACTAGACCACAACACTGAAATCTACCTTGAATAAAGGCAGCCTGAAGTTATTTCAGCCAAAGAACTTAATTGTCTCTACCCAAACACTGCAGTTACATGTTTGCATCCTTTTTGTTGCTAAGGGTTTAATGTAAGCAGAAGTATGGTTTTACCTGAGTTTTGAGTCCTTATCTGTCATCTATATGGGAGCTGACACCTCCTTAGAAATCTCAGCATGACAGGGAATAATACCACACCAATGAAAACTGGACTTTTACTTTCCAAGTCGTCCTTGAAAAATCTTCAACTGGAAGCCCACATACTAAAATGGTTTTCCTGAATTTGGAAATCCAGCACCACACTGAATTATGCCAAAAGCTTTAGAAGTATCACCATGCAAACACATGTCAACACATAGCCCTTAAAAAGTTTTTTCAAAAAATTTTCTAAGATGTTAGATCCATTTATGAAGTTTCAGAAGAGGAAACACAGAGAAAAGATAAGAAATTAACATCTCCTAGTCTGAATGTTGTTTCTAATACACTAATCTTTCATTCAAGAGTGCTATTAAGAGGTTATTTCTCATGAAGACCAGTTCCTGTAATATTTCAATCTGCTTCAGCTTGGTTAGCAGCAGCTGCTTACCCAGGTGAGGGACAAAAGGGTTAGGAGGCACTTTCTTTCTGCACTAGGTTACAAGCACACGCTTTAAGATAGACAGAAAAAATTTGATATTGCTCTAATATTACATTTAGTCTACATAAATACATTCTGTATCAAAGATGAAGACATCATGTTTATAATTCGTCTATCATCACAAGATATACAATATTGTGTCATGTAGATTTCTACTATATCTTCAAAAAAGGAACAGAAGAAAGGTACAACTCCACTAATATACTATTTTAGGAAGCACCTACAATTACATAGATGTTAAATAACCACAGCTGACTGTTTAGTTGTACATTACAGCTGAGGACAATTTTAGGATTCACATGAAGTTCTTTAATATAGAACATATATGTTCTTTTTAATAATGAACATTTTTTTATTTCACAGAACAGCTACCAGGAAAATGTTTGTATGACTATTAAAGCCATGTTGGTGTCCAAGAGATACCAGGTAGGTATCTCTATGAAATGCATGCAACTATTCCTTCTCTCAGTTTCAAACACTGGAATAGGTTCTCATAAGCACAAAATGTCAAGCAGTTATTTTCCTGGAATTCAGACACAAGTAACACTACGGTTGTGTATTCTCCTTTGATGACTGAGCACTAAGAATATCTTCACAACATTATTTTACTTTATGGACAACCACAGCTTCAAGGTCTGGTGCATTCTACTCTTTACAAGCCTTGTGTTACATTAAGCAATACAAGTGGTAAACAATTAGATGCAAAACCAGGAGAAACATTCTCTAGACATTCCCAGTAAATCCATGACTCCAATTAATACTGTCAAATATAAAGAATAAAGCAGCAAGATGGCTCAGCTACCTACTAGTAGTTTTAGGATCACTATTTGTGTGAAAGTTGATAAGAGGGTTTTATTGATGGCTTGGCAAAAACAAACACATATTAACTTCAAGAAAGACAAATTATAAAAACAATTGCATCTGCCATAATTTATCATCAGCATGACCTCTCAGAAAAGTTAACCTGACATCTAAAATCACTTCCCTTTATTGTGAGAGCTGTATTGCAAAATAATACTTCATCTTCAAATTCATCTCCTTTCTCACCTATCAGCTTTGCTTGCATTCAGAATTTTTGATTGCTCCTCTTCCCACTCTATGCTTCCATTCTGTTGAACTCTATAGCTTCGGTTGTCAACACTTGTGAGCACTCTTTTGCTAGATGACTGTGTCATTTAATTGTTTTAGTTGAGACATAAAAGCAAGGAGGACCCTTTCTTAAAGGGATTTGAAAATCTCAGCCTTCAGGTGAGCCTCTCAGTCATTTGGAAAATAAGTCTTTTAGTTTGGTTGTTCTGGGAAAGGCAGAATCAGAGGACTGTACTTGCAAGAGCTGTATTAAAAATCACTGGACAACTTTAAATACTTTGATGGGGGTTTTCTTCGTTTTTGGGGTTTTTTGTTGTTGTTTTGTTTTGTTTGTTTTGGGGGTTTTGTTTGTTTTTTTGTTTTTGGTTGTGTTTTTTTTGGTTGGGGGTTTTTGGGGTTTTTTGGTGGTTTTTTTTTTTTGGTTGGGTTTGTTTCTTGTCTTTTACGGTTTTTGGTGGTTTTGTTTTGTTTTTTAGTTTTCTGGGGTTTTTTGTTTGTTTTCGATCAGCAGCTCAAAGCAGCTGTAAATGTGAAGGAACATGTTTAAATTATGGAAACTCCTGAAGGGATCCAGCAAGGAGTGCATCCCAGCACTTGGGATCAGGTTACAGCCATCAAATTGGCTGTTACCCTGGTACCGACACTGTTAGTAACCGAGAAGTTTAAGCGGAAGCAAAGCTGAAACGCAAAGCAATAGCATTGTTACGTGCCAGAAAAATCATTCAAATATGGCCACAAAGGCTGTCTTACTGGAAGTACAGGATTGCTGTCAGGAGTCTGGCTCCAGAAGAGAAGAGATAGAGTAAGAGCAGAGCAAACAAACCCCAAACCTTGCTCAAACAAAGGAGCAGGGGTCAGAACTGGGAATCAGAGATGACTTGACAGGTTAGATGGAAACAGTGAGCCCAAAACAACTAATAGGTTTGTTCTTACACCTATTTAGAGGTAGCAGATCTCACAGCAGTTTTACAGACCAGTTCTCAAGTGGTTGGGATTGTTGGGCTCTTTGCTGCCCAAGCTGAAGCCCAGACAGTGACAGAAGAATTCAGTTGTCCAACTGAAATCTAACAGACTAAAAACAACCTTTAAATAGATCCTACAACTTTCAGAACTGCACAACAAACACTAGTTCTTGTGACTTCATTTTTACTCAGTCCTAACTAAAAACTTCCTCCACCTCCCAGTGGAGGTTTTAGAGTCATGATACAGACCTGAATGTTGCAAAATTAATTGCTGTGGGATATGAAATTCAGTTAACCATAACCAGTGCTTAGGACACCTCGTAAGTATTATATGTTTCTCATTTCACAGCCTCAAACAAATGCAACTGACAATCTACTAACAAGATTTACTTATAGCTTTAAAATCATGTTGTATGGCATTTTTTGATCCAGTAATTGTGGGGGCAAGGGAGAGGAAAGCCAGATTAAAATTTGAATAACAGCAGTTTCCTGGCTTTGATTATAATGGACAAAAGGAGATTTTAGGATGCTGCAACTGCCCTATGCATTTTACACAAAGTATGAAGTGCTGGGAAGAACAGTATCTGAAGGGCTAAGATGAGTTGCAGATCTGTTCCCCAGATTTCAGGTAACTGCTTGCTCTGCCTAGAAATCTCTGAGAGGTAGTAGTGTCTGCCTTTAAACTGCCTGCCTTGTGTGGCCTCACTGTGTGAAGCATGAACTTGTCTATTGCTATCACCACTGCCTCAAATGGAATTATTCAGTTTAGAATTTCTCATCCTCATAGAAACAAATGTTGCAAGCACTATCTGCTTGTAGGTGGAGTTACACCTACACAGATACTAATCATAGATTAAACTAGACAGATGAATCATCAGAAGTCAGTACCCACTATAAACACAGATATTTAATGCCTAGATAGATGACTGGTAATTGTCTGCTGATAATCTTTGTCAGTTTGATGCAATAGTATAAAGCTTTATTTTAGGCTCTAGCCAGAAGTACAAGATAACCTCAGACTCACTTAGCAACTCTTAACACAGAAAAAAGCAGGAAATCATACTACAACTTCTAGCTCATTACTACAGTGCAGGGCAGAAAGCAATCTCTGTATCACAGACAAGGGATAAACTCTGAGATGGAGTAAGGAAATCACAACATCCTCCAAAGGCACACCTGAGTTTGAATAAAATAGTTCTTTTCTGCAGTATTTTAAAACTGCATCTCCAACTTCAGTTGAGTGAATCTTGATGTAACAGGAATAAAGTTCAGAGCAACTCTAGCAACTAAGGGCTAAAGGATATTTTACATAGCACACACATCAAGGAGATTTGCTAAGAACTCTGCTGGAAGGACTCAAGAAAGAGATGAGCAACTTTAATAAGATCATGGTAAATGAAAGAAAAATTAAAAGAAAATAAAGAAGAAGAAAAGAAAGGCCAGTGTAATAGAAATCGTTTCTGACTACAAAGACTGAAGAGATGAAAGGCAAAAGGAACTTCATGTGTTTTCTACCTTCTTGTTTTTGGACTCAGATGCACTAGCACATCTCTGCAAATGTCAGTGAGTCAGAAAGAAAATCAAAAGAAACAGCTCTGATCTGGGGAGTGTGCTTTTGAAAGGGATACTTCTGCTAAGAGTGTAATGCAGCACATCAGGCCACCTGGATAATGAGGGGCAGCAGATGAGAAGGAGGATGAATTATGTCAGCTCCTAAATGAGAAGGCTGATGGCAGAAATAGGTCCATTTTCCTGGAGCTTTCATTGGGAATCATTTGTGTAAAAGCATTTTGGGCCTCTACTTTGGAGCACTCTGTTCTGTACAGAATGGGTGCTGTTGGACATAAAATTTCAAGAAGGTAATCTCTGGCTTAGAGCCACAAATGACCAAACTCTCACACCAAAACATTTCCAGAAACCTTGCAAAACACTGAGCTAAAGTCCATTTCTGTCCATGTTTTCCTAGACCTTCACGGAACATTGTGAAGTTAAAGGAAATTATCTAAGTACCATGATTTATGAACTGCATCTAAAAATGTTGATTTATCTTTTAAGATCGTTAACTGATTCAAGAATTGCTTCAGATATCCAGAGCTTTTGTTATACAATTTTAACAAGAAGTGATATTCATATACAAATATAATGACAAATGAGTAATAATTTAACCCAAGTTTAAATTAGCTTTTGAGGTTTTTGAAAAACTTTAGACAGCAAGTTCCCAAGAGAAGTTCAGGAGAAAAGTGAATAAGTGCAATTATTCTAATGAATAAATAAAGGCCTCAACAGAGCAAGTTGAAAATATCATAAAAAGGAATAGCCATGGTCTCTTTCATTTATCTTTTAGCAACACATTCCCTTGAAGTATTTAACATTACTGTGAAATAAAATAGGATGAGTGCGTAATCAAGAAAAACTTAGCTTGTGATAAATTAAGGATTCATAATGTAATGCTATTGCTATTCTCACTGAATTTTGTTCTTTACCTCCACAAATATTCATGTTCTCATATGAACATTCAGATTATTCTAAGTGCTGAAAGATTTGGAAAGCATGATCTGATTTAATTTATAAATAATCAATGAAACTTAAAATACCTAAATAAATACAGAACTATAGTAAATCTTTTTTATTAGAAATGCATTTGGTGAACTTATTTAGAAACTGGACATTGCCATGTTTTTCTTTAAAACAAGTAAGTTCTCTGCTGTGTGATCATGAATTACAAGCACACAACAAACAGGACAAGAGAGAGGACAGGCCAAGTTCGGTAATGATCAAGCATCAGCATTACATTTTGACCAGTGCTTGGACTAGCTCTATTATTTGATTGTCTCAAAAAAATTAGGTTCTTTTCCTCATGAATATTTGTATTATTCTGCTACTGAGCTTCACCCAGAACTCCAAATGGAAATGTTGGATGGAAAAATCATGCTTGAAAACAAAGCCATGAATGATGCTGTTTCAAAGCCAACCAGGAATAGAAGAAAATCAAAGGAAGTCTGTTCCAATGACATTTCTCCTCCAAAGATTTTTGGATGCACCTGGATACACATTTGAACCCTTCAGGGTTTATCTACTGGGAAACGAATTGCTGGGCAATCATCTTATGCTCACAGGTCCACGTTATGACCTGGAATGCCTTGTTGTGCTAGAAGTGATAAAGCAATGAAACTGATAGCTTTAGAGAATTAAAAGGTTGGAACTGAACTAAGAGAAGAAATAGGATAATTAATTGGAGCCCATTAACTTTTTCAGGGTGCTTGGTATCATATCTCAAATGTAAAGCATTTCTATAAAGGAAAAGATAAATATTTCATACTATAAATGAAGGTGCAATCTGTTTTTATCTGGATGCATCCACATCAATGCTGGCTTTCATCTGAGAGTATATAATTGAGATGGCAACAGGATGACAGAGAGTCCTTAATTTGAGTTGTCCAGGGCAGAGTGAATTGTTGGAAATACAGGGTTTTGCAAAAAGAAAAATGTTTTGCTGGCTGACAGCTTTTAAGCACAGCTGCTTTCTGGGAACTAGGGAACTGCACATTTTGCTGTAGCTTTGGTATGTTGCCACTTTAGTCCTTTGAATCTCTGTCCAAGGCAGTAAAGATTTGTGAATGAAATCATCTAGGAATATAATTCTAGAACACATTTTTCCTGTCTCAGAAGAATAATAATCTACAACATGAGGGCAACTTGTTTACCAGATTCCCTGGTAATATCAAGGAGTCATGAGTCCCACAGATGGCTCAAAAGTCTGTCCTTCTTCTGACCCAAAAGCTCCAGATAAAAAGAACTGTGGGATACTGAAAATTATCAGGAATGGTGCTTTTGGGGACTAATGCATGTTGAGGTGGAGAGAAAGGTTGAAGAAATTTGGGCATACAGATTTGGTTTTACACAGTTACCAACACTCAAGCACAAATTTGTTCAATGAATAAGGGCTTCTAGGAGTGAGGGAAATTTCTCCATCGCCTTTATTCTTTTCTCTTCTGACTAACAGTAGGAGATAGCCCACAGCAGCATACTTGGAACGTGGGGCTGATTTACAGTTCCCATGAAGACAAGCACAGCTACTAAGTCATTGAGACAGAAGGGTCCTTTCTCTAAATTTTTCCTTAAAATTTTGCTAGCCTTCTTATTTTTTAAAATAGTCATGTGGTTCAAATCAATGCGATTCTGGTTCTTACAATTCCAGATCCAGATGAAGTGGTTTTAAGAACTAATTCTATCACTGCCTCCTCATTGCAATGAATGGAGAGAAACAATTAAGGGCAGAATCTGCTTCGTTGCTTGCAAGGTTCAAGGGCTTTCTACAAAGAAATTCAGGATTGTGTTAAGCAAAAAATGAAAGACCCTGGCTAGCTTCTCTCTTCTGTGTATTTGCAACAGACTTCCTATGTACACGTACTTCCTTTGCTTGCTAAAACAACCCTTTCCATTATTATCAACCCTGCCTTCCTGAGCAGCATCCTGCATTTTCTGAGCCAAAGACAGTGTGCTTTGAAAGCAATCCTGGAGTTGACAGGGACTGGTAGCATTTACAAAGATTTGTTTGGACAAAGAATGTCATATGTTGCTTCAAAGACAGTGGCTTTCTTTTTTTCTTCCAATGTTTTCCCCATATATTACTTGCCAGAAATTTTTAAGGTCTAGAGCATAATCCAAAAGCAGCTTTTACTTGGTTTTCAGCAGTGATTTCATATTTTCATTAATTAGAAGTGGGAGAAGAAAATGCAAAATTAGAATAATCCAGACATACCATTTGTATTTTTACATCTATTTCTGCAACTGTGTACAGTATTCAGAACAAAACTTACAGAAATAAGCCATGAAGGAACCAGAAAAATATACCTTCTTCCAAAACTTTTAAACATTATGGGTGAGAGATGCTCTGAAACCTGTACTCATTTTAACAGACCATGCCGAGCACAAAGGCTTTGCAGAGGATCAGTTGAAGGTCTAGGTCCTTAATTAGCCCAATGGATTTTTGCACAGAGACGAGCAAGGGCCAGAAGGATGCCAGATGGGAACAGCAGCCAGGTGGCTGGTGCAATTGGTCTGACAACACAAAACTCAACAGCAAGTCAGACACAAACAGCTGTTGTATTTATCACATAGAACAAAGGCAACAAGCGATTGGAAGGAAGAAGCACAAGTCCTGATGTAAGACATGAAACTGGATGATGGTGAACATTAAGGAAAACATAAAAGCATAGTAAGCAGGACTGGACATTGCACTGAACAGGATGAGCCGGTCAGAAATGATGGAGACGACACTAAAGAAACAGAAAGTGACAAGGAAAAAATTCCAGTTCATCACAAATCAAAGGCAGAAACATGCAAATCAAGAATCATAAATGTGGTGGCTTTATTTACTAGAGGGGGGAAAGTGATATTGGCAACTACAAGGCGTGATCTCAGTCAGGAAAAATATGAATTAATGAATATCATAGATAAAACACTATGACAGATAACATGATCTTATTTGCTAGGCAGGTGATTTTCTAGGGAAATTAGGTAAAACCTAATCCATCAGACTTAAGGAAATCGATCAACATGGTCTCAGATGAAAAATTAATTAAGGTGCAGAAAATACATAACTTTAAAATTGGTAGCTACCTACTATGAGGGGAAGATTGCTGGTGGTTACAGTTCTACAGGAGTCTAATTTAATATTTGAATTAACAGGACAAAGAGAAAAAAGTTATTTTCTAGTGCCAAAAGTGGAAGAATTGTCAATATAAATGAAAGTTTGGGGATTTTTAATAGGAATACTGTGCTGCTGATAAATTCCAAAAGTGTTGAAAAAACAGTGTTTCATAGCACTGTGCTTCTAGGCCCTGTACTAAAATTACAATTTCTGCTATTAAGGGGAGAATCATATTTTTTAAACAAACAAAAATAAAGCACAACGGTTGCAGAGTGTTATCACTGTATATATCAAGAAATGTGACTCTGAGCATGATAAGCTCAATTCATGGTAAAGTATTTCCAGTGAAACAGACTGGTATTGTACGTTTACATCATAAAAGGCTATACTGGAAAAATGTGATTTTTTCAGTCCCATTTGAGAAAAAATATTACTTAAATTTGATCAAAGAGTGTTCCTGAAGGGAAAAAAATAGGTTTTTTAGGAAATTACAACTTTTTGTCCAAGCAAAGTGTGCATGGATGAAGGCTATAACTGGTCTTGTAAAAAGAGATGAGAAAAACTAATTATTTAAGCTCAATAAAAAGGAAAACTAACAAATATATTTACAAGCCAGGAACAAATACAGGTATTCCAATCTCTAAAGCAGAGGGCACCATAAAAATTGCCTAGGTTAATGACATAGTTAATATATGAAAAATATTTTGTAAAGGACTTGAAAGATCAAGTACCTGATCTTTGTCCTTGCTTGGGTGTGCCACACTGCTCCCCCACTGCTCCAGCGTACCCCCTCCACAGTTTGCCAACGCACAACAGGTAGGCAGGATCTCTCTCACACTGGGCCTGATGCAGTGGCTGCTCACCTCAGTTCTGTGATCAGGATCCTCTCATCATGCAAACAACCTTTTGTCAGTGCTCCCTTAAGTATTTTATATATATAAAACATTGTATTTATTTATATATCTATAAATAAAGAGTTAATAACTAGCTGTTGTATAGAAATCAGTTTATAAATAAAAAATACAGTTGTACATAATGATTTAGTATTTCTTACTAAGAGATCTTCTTGAGTGTAAGTAGGGAAAGGACTACACTGGAATCAGTGCTGTGCTCTCCCTTAGAGCCACCAGAACACAACATGAGAGAGATGTCTCCATCAAAAAACACAGAAACATGAAATTTTAATATTTGGAAGAAAACAAATCCATCCAATTTCAAAGAACAGGCTCTGACTTCTAACTGAAAGCCTATTTCTGCAGCTGAGGGTCAAGGGCATGCAGCTGAGCAGTCTGGGTCCCTCCTACTAAAAGACTTAACACTATGCACTGCTGAGGGCACAGTGAAATTGAGACTGATGACTGTCTGCTAACTCCACTGACTCAGTGACAGCACACTTGAAATTTTTATTATCTGTTTCCTGGTACATTAACTAGGCTGACTTACACCTCAAACTGCCATAGCAGTCAGAGGCGTTCTTCTTAGGGCCATTATAAACAGTCGCACTGAATTCTTGCTCATTATTCCTTGTGAAAGAAAACCACTATGCCTGGATTATTGCAAATCTGTCTCCATTGAAGCAGTGCTGTGTGAGTCACTGTCTGTGGCAGTGGATATGCTGTAGTTCTCCAAAGAGCTCTATAAAAATCTCCATGGAAATAAGGCTCCTTAGCACCAGGAGAATGTGACCTGCAGAGAGCTCTGTCCCACATATCCTTCTTGCCATGTGAGCATGGGATAGTAACCTCAGACGGCAGTTTGGAAGCTCTCTTCTCAGTAAGTGGTGTTAAGCATATTCACTTTAGCAGTGAGGCCTACGGGGAGCCAGTGTGTTCAGGAGATTCTGTATTGTTATCTGCTGGGAATAAATAGAGACTGCACATCTCAAGGGAAAAAAATACATTGATTAGATGCAGAAAGCATAAAAATGCAGTCAGTATCACAAGCGCCTCAAAAGTTTCCTAAGGCAGGCTGGGTTTCTCACAGTAGCTGCTTTCTACAGATCCAATATGACAGTCTTGTGTGTATGCAAGTCTTCCACTGTGTTCTGATTCAGAGAGGTGACATGATGTCAACATAAAATTTCTAGAAGCTGCGTTTCAGGCTTTGATCACTAACACCCTGACCAGAAGAACTGGAAGCTTCACCTCTTCATTTCCTCCCTATGCAATGTGGTTACCTTATTTACAATAACAAATCAAATCCAGAGGATATACATACTTAGTTATTCTGAGTCTCATGCAGAAGGGATCAAAGAATACTATTTGTCAACATTTTATCTTATAAGGATGCTGCATAGGAAAGGATCCCCTGCTGTTTTAAAGTCAAAAACTCCACAAAGTATAAAAACTTTTTTTTTTTAATAACCATAATATAAACACACACCTTGTCTTCACTTTTTTCAATGAGGTAAGAGAAACCCTATAATGAATTCAAAAATGTCATTTTCTTGCTAGAGACTTAAATCCTGAAAGGCACAATCATGACAGAGAGCCCATAAAAAGGAGGCATTACCCTCAAAAGAATCAAATGTCTTTAAAATCACCAGTGCTTTTCTAAGACTGGCTGGTAACCCAAGATGCAAGAGAAGCTGCCATGCACCTTGCACTTTTATTATCTTATTACTGTATTATGCATGTATTGATATCTGAGACTTTTCTTACAGTTTCAATTTCTAGAGACCTCAAATCCCTAAGCCTCTCTAGAAGATAAAAAATAGAGTGCACTTTTTTTTCATGATTAATTTTTCTGAGTACTCCTGCTAGTAAGAATATTCATTTGCTGTAGTAAATCAAGATTCAGATTTTGGGGCTGGCATATCAGCCCAAAATTTCAGGATCTAGGCACCTCTTTCCTTATAATTTCTTAGAAGTGTTCTCTCTCTTCACCCACAGACATAACTTTGCTTCCTGTATCGTATCACAGTCAAGCTGCTGCACAGACAGGCTGTAAGATCCACCTGACTGCTTCACAATGGGGTATTTCACCCTCTGTCTATGGTCACCTCTTAGGAAAAGGTTTTTTGATACAAGTCATCTCCCTCTTTCTATTAGTAAGGAAGAAGAACCATATTCAGAGAGGGTTTTGGCCACCATTTTGCATAAATATCCGTTTCCTTCTACTGCTTTCAATGTATTATTCTATATGAAACTCATCTGATGAGTCTATATGACATGGGCTTCAAGGGCTACTAAAGGAGGTTATTTGTCAGCCTACTGGGGAATCATCCAATTTAGAGGTATCTAGTTCAGATATAAATCATACCCCTGTTGGGTCATCTCTGAGCTCTTTACAATATGGCATCTGCACTGATCCACAAAAGCAGTAGCACAGCTGACAGTTGTAATAGATCCTCTATATTAGAAGATGCAAATTCAACAGCTCTACCGTTCAGTAGTTACATGCAGAGTAACAGATGAGACGTCTAAGGACTCTTAGAGGGATATGATCAGAGTAAAGGAGGCAAGACAGGAGAATTCTCCATTTCTCAGTGGTGATCTCACAGAAGCTACCTGGCTAATTAGCTAGTCAGATAACATGACATTCAGCTAAAAACGAGACCACAAGGTAAGTAGCTACAATAGCTAGATTAGATTCCCTCTGTCAGAGTAACACTCACAACTTCCTTGAATTGAGAGTACTTAGAACTGTGCGTAGGTGACAATATATTCTCTGTCCTGAAATTTGCAAAATCAAGGTCCTGAAGTCTCTAAAAATTCTTTGAAAAGTTAAAGTTTTCATTGTCCTCTCATCTTCTAAGTGACTTCATTTAGTACTATATGGAGCTGTGACTTAAGACTTGAAAGAACATCCATGTTTTCATATTCTACACCTACTACATACAGCAAAAACATTGATTAATAATGTCACTAAACTCTGTAAAATTCTTACGTAGTTGAACAATTATTTTAATTAGACAGAAGGTTAATAAAAATACCCTTTACTGGAAAATAAGCTGTGCTGACTTATTTGGTGGTTCCCGATTCCACAATTCCCATAACACCATTTCTTCCCAATCAACATGCATTCCAACATAATTGGAGGACAAAAAAATATGTGAAAATTATATTGATTGAAAAGAATTTTCAAAGGCAGTCAGTGCTAATGAGACCAACCAGAAAAGTATAGCCAGCTATAAAAGTAAAATAGCATGATGCTTAACCCTTTGCTAAGAATGGTAATTAGCAGGAAGGTTAGGCTCAGTATTAATGAGGAAGTATTTTTATTTCATTGAGATTAAATTTAACAAGGCAATTAGTCTAGGCTAGGAAGGAACAGTTGCTAAATACCATCCACAGCCACATGAAGAGGCAGATACAAAATATGCCACTTAAAAAATATAAAGGAAACAACTACTCCATGTGGAAACCTAAGTTATGGGATACCACTGTATATTTTAAGGGTATATGAATGATTAAAGAGGCCAAATCCCAGATCTTGTTATATGAAGTCACTTTATAGAATCACAGAATGGGAAATGTTGGAAAGGACCACTCTGTGTGGTCACTGGCCTAACCTCCGTGCTCAAACCGGATCATCCTACAGCACGTGGCACAGGATTACATCCTGTTCTTGAAGAGATTCTCCAGCGAGGGAGACTCCACAACCTCTCTGGGCAATCTGTTCCAGTGCCCAGTCACCTGGAGTGCAGTAAAGAAATTCTCCCTTATGTTCAGATGGAACTTTTTGTGCATCAGTTTCTGCCTGTTGCCTCTTGTCCTATTGGTTGGCACAGAGAAAATTCTGGATCCTTCCTCTTGATATCCTCCCCTCTCAGTCTCCTCTTTTCAAGGCTTAACAGGTCATGGTCCCTCAGACTTTCCTCATGAGAGAGATGTTCCAAACCCTTAATCTTGTTGCCCTCCACTGGACCTGTTCCAGGAGCTCCAAGTCTCTCTTGTACCAAGGAGCCCAGAGCTGGACGCACCACTCCAGCTGTGGCCTCACAAGGGATGAACAGAGGGGCAGGATCACCTCTCTTGACCTGCTGGCAATGCTCTTCCTAATGCACCCCTGGATACCATCGGCCTTCCTGGCCCCCAGGGCACACTGCTGGCTCATGGACAACTTGTCCACAAGGAGCCCCAGACCCTTCTCCACAGACCTGCTCTACAAGCAGGTCAGCCTCCAGCCTGTGCTGGTGCATGGGGTTATTATTCTCCAGGTGCAGGATGCTGCATCTGCCTTTGTTGCATTTTAAATGGAATAGGCTGCCCAGGGAGGTTGTGGAGTCTCCTGGACTGGAGACATCCAAAATCCACCTGGATGAGTTCCTGCTTAACCTGCTCCAGGTGACACTGCCTTGCAGGGGGTTGGATTAGGTGATCTCCAGAGGTTCTTTCCAATACTAA
Organism: Hirundo rustica; assembly: GCF_015227805.2. Lineage (NCBI taxonomy): Eukaryota > Metazoa > Chordata > Aves > Passeriformes > Hirundinidae > Hirundo > Hirundo rustica. The sequence continues at coordinate 20,301,822 of NC_053455.1, forward strand.
TGACTCTCTGCCAAATGCTCCAACCTGTCCAGGTCCTTCTGAAGGACTGCACAGAACTGTGGGGTATGGGCCACTCCTCCCAGCTTTGTGATGTCAGCAAAGTTACTGAGGAGGCATCTGTCCCTTCGTCCAAGTCACTGGTGGGCAAGTTAAACAACACTGGCATCAGTACTGGACACTCTTAAAACTCCCAGCCTAAAATCTGTTTTCTGTCAGTAGTACATAAATGCACTCTGTGAATGTAGTGGAGTCATTCTTTCCATCCAACGCCACCAGTTCAAAACTTTCCCACAGCCTTCGAACAATTCACGTTGCACAGAACAGTCTGATGGAGGACATCACACAGTTCTGCCCTTGGCCTCATAGTGACTGTTCAGCATCCTCATCTCTGCAGTTATTTTATATTCATGAGAATGCTATTTTTCAAACTATCTGCATAATGTCTTGTCTCTTCAACAGAGTAAAAAAAGAATCCTCAGGAGACAAAGGAAATACCATTAAAATGAACCCTACAGATTATCTCCTCTATTACTTTTGCTCCCTTTCCAAACTAGGTGGGGAAAGATTTGAATTCTCTTTGTGGAATGCTGAGGAGGATGCTACACACACCATGCCCACCGCTTCTGCCAAAGCAACTGTGTGACTTAAGCTGGCTTTAAGTCTTAAATTTTGACACATTGTGCCACACTCAGCATCCCTGCTCTTACTGCACGATGAAGTGTCATGCTCACCTTTTACCACTAAGCATATCTGTAGCTGGGTGGTGGGAATAAAAAGCACAAACTTCATTCTTCACCCCCCTTCTCCTACAAGTATTTCCATTCTTCTATACGGGCACGAGTCCATATGTATATGGGTGATTGCAGAGCAGATGTCTCTGGAATGAGGCTCCCCCAAGTATGCAAGTGCACACCAGTGAAAGCAGTGTTTAAAGTAACCTACGGGTTTGGGCCAGGGATTCTTCTTGTCACACCTTGTCTATGCCCTCAGCATTCATCAGAGTTGTGACTTCTCTTTGCTCGGTACCTGTTTCTATGCAATGAATCATACACTAGACACTGTCCACCTTGGCATCCACTTTGGAATTAAGAGGATAATTAACAGGGAAAATGATTAAGACAGAGTTTGTTTAGACATATCAACAATAGATTCTGGGGTACCAAGTAGCTTTTGGCTAAATTGTTCTTTGCCTCTCTCCTTTAGCACCTTTGAATTTCTACACAGAGCACCTTCATCTTCATACTTTGGCAGTTGCTCAGGAATCTTAGTCATTTTCAAATACTAAATATTATTATTAAATAACAAGTCCCATCTATACTGAGATAACACTTCTTATCATAGTTCTTAAGAAGGCATGAGTAAACTTTAGGAATCAGACATCTAGAGCTGTTGGATCAACCTCTTTCATCAGCCCAACTACAACAGATTTTTCTCCAACATTTTCAGGTAATTAAAACACTCCAGAAAGCCTTGTGAGCAACAGACAATTTTGAGTAAAGAATAATGCCATATGTATGGGCCTACTGAAGTACTGCCAGATACTTCTTACAGTCAGGTTTGTGAAAATCCTCCCCGTTTTTTCAATCCAGAAAACTGTAAATGTCATGGCACAAAGGGATTACTGATACCTATAGATTGAGAAATTGCTTATCTCTGCCAGTTCTCACACAAGACTCTATTAATGCAGGTTAATGTCGTGATAAGCCATTTGTTAACAGCAGTAATTGACCAATTGTGAGAAAATATGTTGTATTCAATGAATAATGTCAGAAAGACAGAGTGCACAGAAACCTGCTGGCATTGCTATTCATATTTTTGCTGTCTGTGGTAGTAAATATTGGTAAATGGTTGCTTCTAATGGCAATTTGCTGTCAGAGCCCATTACTCCATGAAACAGCACAACTGCACTCTGTAATAAACTACATAAAAAAAGGAGTTCAGAGTAAACTTGACGTTTTCTCTATGGCAACCTGTTGCTCCCCAATGGCTAAAATGTCATTTATGGTCTCCCCTGCCAAGGAGATTCACTGGTCTAACTGAAGAGATAGTTTTTTCAAACCATCCAGCAATTCCTCTGTATTAAGCATGACTAGAAACAAGGCCTTTGGGGCTCTTGTGCTCTCTTGAGTCTCTGAAAGAGCTAACCCATAATGTGGAGAGGAAGGAGAAGAGACAAGTATTTCTGTTAAAAACTCCCCAATAATTTTCCTATCTCCAAAAGATAAAATTTCCTGTCAAGCTTGTCCCCAAAACCTAACAAAATGTGCTTCAAAAGATTTTCATTACTTTTATTGTCCCTCCCCTTCTCATATTTTTCCTGCAATTGAATACAACATACTAAATAGCCTTCAGACTACCTTTCATTGCTTTCTTATCTTTTCTCTACTCCTATCTGACAGTACAGATTTTTGGAGGTAGAAGTCTTGAAATGGCATTGAGAAAGAAAAAAGTATAAACAAAATACAAACCCTCCAGTGGTTTGCTTCCACTAACAAAAAGCAAGGACAATAGAGATTAAAAAAAATGTTTTGCTACTAACTCAACATCTTTAGTTTTAAAAACTAAATGGAACTTTTGAGTTTGAGGAAAGTTTTGCAAATACACTTTAAAAACTGGCGTCAACTTTTGATATTACAAAGACAGTAGTGGCTCTAGAAACAATCAAAACCAAGGGCTTTGAAAGCATGTCAGTAGGTAGCACTCAAGCAGTAGCCAATCTAGCTAAGGACTCTCAGCTTGTCAACTTTAGAGTATTTATATGAGAACAAATTCAACTTTTCAGATATTCCTAATGAAACAGGATTATTGCAACTCTCATGATTTCAGCAGGTATTAAATACTTTATGTCAAAGAATGAAATGTCATCATTCCATAGTTTTACTGATATTGGTAATAAAAATCAGCTTTGGCTTCCATATGTCTTCCTTTTTGCAACAATTCTGGAAACAAAATCTGAGTCTCATAGGATTCACTGGATCCCAAGAAAGAACTGAGGATTTCTAAGAGTACACTTATTAAGGAATGTGCAATGGTATACAGTGGAAATATGGGTCCAAATTAAGACAGTTTAATTCAAGTAAAAAAAACTACTCAGCATAATTACACCCTAAATTAAACAAACCCATGTTCTCCAGTTTAACTCTAAGAAGTACCAGTTGTAAAATACTTCATTCTGGAGGCAGTCTAATAAATCTTAATATTTCCCAAGGAATAATGAATGGCTTGTAATTTCATTTTTATTGAGCTAATACCAAGTCCTATTGTAACTAAATGAAGGCATCAATGCCAATTCCCATAAAGCAAGATCTAAAAATATAAATATTATATTAAAATAAGTAAAAAAATACCATTAAGCTGCCCTGAAAAAAGACAAGCCAAGAACACAGAGCAAGAACTAAGGAATTTAGAACTAGAGGAACTGTATGACCTTCTCATGTAGATTTGTTCACTATTTTATAATGCCTGCTGTATTTTGCATGTATTTCACACCAACAAATGTCCTCTTCATGTATGCATTAAGGGTTGACAGCTAAGGTGCCTTCTTCAACCAAAGGGCTGGTGAAAGAACCTTCTCCCTTGGGATGAGATGAAATGAAAATACAGAGAGATGAGAGAGGATCACCAGACAAAAGAGCTGCCTCTCCATGCTGACTGACCTTGTTCCTGCTGCACCAGGAGTCAGAGACACAACTCCAACTGACTGCACTGGGAAAGTGACAGTCAGAGCAGGATCTTAGGGTGTGAATGTCACATTTTAGGTGTGGGCATGGCAAAGTTCAACGGATGGATCACATCAAAAACAAACACGAAGGGAAAGATTTGTGAATCTTTCTCTGCAAGATATTAATATGTCTTTATTTCTTTAATTGGAATAATCTCTAGGGATCTCAATCAAGCTTGAAATCCACTCAATTATTTGTATGGAGAGAATCCTGAAATATTTTACAAGTTAAGGACACAAGGTTGGAAAAAGCAAGATCAAAGTGGTTTTGTCACATCAGTTAATGCTGGAAGATTCCCAGCAATAGCTCTGATATTTGCTCATCCACCTCCCAACAGACAAATTGGGCATGCTAATTGTATAAAGAATGTGAAGGGGAAAAAGTCTGAAAAAAATCATCCAAGATCACATGAGAAGCTGCAGAGATACAGTAAGTAAATCCCACTATAATAACACTTGTTCTTTAGGGCTTCCAAAATACCTTCCTCTTGGGAACAGCTTGGCTTCCATGTTTATTAGGGTGTGTCAGTGGGACAGAAATACTGAATCTGAATACCTGGCCAGATATAGTAAGATTAGGAATCCCAATGGGAGATGATGCTGTGTATTCGAGTAACGGGAGATGCTAAAACATTCTGTCCCAAAATGAGGCAACAAACATAACAAAATAACAAACGAAAAAGAAAACACACTAAGACTATTTTTCTCTAACTACTGGCTATTCTTGGTATATAAAAAGCCAAAAACAATGGTGTCAGTGCATGAACACGAAAGCTAACTGCAGCAAAGGAGAGAGGAGAGTCCCTGCTTACTGTTCAATGTGTAAATACTCTGTAAATACAAAGTGTGGGACATGCATGTTTAATGTTAGGGTCAAAGCAGAGTGACCTTCTTCAGAAATATCGGGTTGAGCCTGGTTTTTACCTTTTAGATATATATATTTCTGGCTTCGGATTTTTGAAGTAAGTTCCAGGAGCTTCAGCAACATTCTGTGTTTGAACTGTATTTTATTTTGGTCTGAATGCCAGCACATTTCTTGGCATTAATTCTGCCTGTTTATTCTATGTACATTTGTTCATTCAGTTGGCTTGGTATATTACAAGGTTGCTGGAAGTTGAAGCTTTTTTATTTAGTATTATTAGGGTTTTTTTATTTCTACAAGTCTCACTTAGCAAAACTTTCACCCTTATATAAAAATCCACAGAGCAATATCCACCAATTAATGCAGGCTCTAGAAGTGACCATGCAGACACCATGAAGTAAGTCTAATGAAGGAAATGTATTCTTCCAGTGCTGAACTTTCTGACATTTTATCTTCTAAAGGAAGAAAAATGGCCCTTTCTAAAGTCATGTCCTCTGGTAAATTACAGGGTGAAAACACACACGCAGCATATTCACACACATGCACAAGCTCACAGAAAAAAAGAGTCAGCTTTAAAAAAAAAAAAAAATAATAATAATAATAATAATAAATCACCTTTGAGTCCAAACACCAGATACTCCCTTAAGAAATAAGAGCCAACCCAAGATGCCAGTAAAATCAAAAGCAGATTATCAGAGCAAGGGCTGTTTGCAAAAGGCAGTCCCATGACGCAGCTTTCCAGACTGTACAGCTTCACAGGTACATAAGATACCTCCTTCAGCAGCTGCAGAGTAAGGACCCAAAGTCACCACAAAAAAAAACCCACCCCAAATATGCTGGTTAGTATGGCTCTGTAGATGTTTACACCTACTTTTCTCCTGGCTCATCCCTTCACACCCTGGGTGTAACATCTGAAGTAAATCTGTCTGTGGTGTAGTGCGGAGCCCAAAGCACTATGCAGGAGAAGAGAGTGCACTTTCCCAAGGAACACCAAGCAGAAAGCACTCACCCATAGCTGCTGGCATGCAGCATCACAGTTCTCTTCCTTTCCCATGACCCTGTACAGGTTTTGAGGTAGCCAGGCAACAGAGCACAGAACCATTTGTTGTACAGTGTCAAAGATGAAGGAGAGGCCCTGGGAACTATGCAGCAAATATAAAAGCTCATACCGAGTGTATAAACTGGCTAAGCTATACCTAAGAAGCATGGGGAAAGGCCAGCTGAAAGGTATTCTAACCCCTAAAGACACAGGAAAGGTGTAAGGGAATGTATGGCAGACTACTCATCCCAAAAGCATTGTTGTGGGAACAAAAAGAACTCATTAAAAGCATTTTAAAACATTTTAAAGGGCATTAAGGAAGAAATTTGAACATTTTTAATAGTTCTCATAAAAAGGGAATAAAAATCAAGTGGTCAGCCTTCTTTTAAATTATGAGAAAGGAACTGTAACCATGGGTGGTATTGTTCAAGTTTCTCCAGCACTGCAGAACACTCAGGTATGTGATGCACATCAGGGTTTGAGCTTTTGGTCCCCTCTGCATGTAGAGCTTATGCTGGCTGCTGTGAAGTGTGTGGGTTTGAGGCAGGTTTGCTCCCTAGACTTTTATAGACTAAATGTCTCTTACAAATTTGTGTGAGAACTGGATGAATTCACTGACCCTGATGATACATTCCTATTCTATGAATCGGTTTCTCCCTGCAGGGTTGATGAAGATCAAATTCAGCACTTACAATGATTGCACAGAGGACAACTGTATGAAAAGTAGAACAAGTTTTATCATGTCTGCCCATCACATTAAACATGCTTCTGCTATTTTACCTACATACCACAAGCATAACTTCTTTTATATTTCTTGTTATTCTGAGTTTCATAATAAAGGTCAGGGTTAATACAAAGCAGGCATGTAACAGATCCTGAGGTTTCTTTGGGTGGGTTTAGAGGTGTTTTTTAATGTCAGAATGCTCTATTTATTATACTTCAGCATCTCATAGATAATTGTGTACACTGCATTGTAAACCCTAAAGGGAAATTCAGCTATTATAAAGAACCTACAAAAAACCCCTCAGGTTTGGAAAACCAACCCATCCATACATATTTCTTTCCTCATTAAAATCTCCGAGACAATTTCTAAGCTGTTTTAATTACAAACTTCTCTTCAGGAAACAAACAGTTTCTATATTATGCAATATAAAGAAAATAGCCACCCACAGAAATCTCTTTTTCCCTAGACAGAGTTTTTCAAATGCTTGCCAGTTTGCCACTAGGTTAAAAAATGTTTCTTATAAAGTCAATTACAAGTAGTGCCACAAATAGTCATTTAAGTCCAGTCTCCTACACCATAAACATTTTTTGCCAGGACAATAGTGCTTAAAACAAATATTCCTGTGTGCTCCCTCTACTTTGCAACCTCTCCTGCAAAATTTCACTTGCAATAGTCTCTATGTGTTCAGCTCTTACAAAATAAATAAACAAATTTTAAAACAAACAAACAAACAAATAAATAAATATACAGATATACACATTTCCATGGAGGACCTATCAGTCAGATTATGTTTCTTGCTTCTTTTCAGTAATTCTTGCTGTCACCATCCTTTGAGATGGCACATGGACAATTGCCCAGGTCCCTGAGAGGCGCTTCTATTTAACTGCAACAGGAAGCACGGACAGAAACAATTCCAGGTCTTCACATGGGCAAACACTGGAGCTGCCCCAGCCCATGCTGCTCCCCAGCTCTGCTCTGTGGCAGATCGCAGCCCCTGTCCCCTACGAGGTACAGCTGCACACCCAGGCACTGCCTGCCCAACTCAGCCACTGGGTCAGGTCCTTCTGCTTTTTCCCTTCTACCAAGTAAATTCGAGTTCCAAACAGATGGATGTGTAACACGAGAAAGCAAATCACTGTAAAGCAGTCTAAGGATGGTGACCCATTAACAGGACCATCACTTTCAAACATGTCCTTCATAATTTCCTTGCTACAGAACAGCACAGGTTCTACCTACAAGTTACATTTAACCTTTATGAGCCAAGCTTATGCCATTGTGTCAGCTTGCTAAACAAAGGAAGAGCAATTTTGCGGCTGGAGAAACTGAAGCACTGAAAAGCAGTGCAATCCATCAAAAAGCAAGATTCTATTGGAAAGACTGGATTCTTCTTTGTTTTTTCACTCTCCCATCCTGCACTGCTACATGTAGCACAGAACAAGAAAACTACCATGAGTATGAGAAGAGGGAAAAATTAATCTTACTTCAGCCATGTCTCTAACACCTGGGAAATGGGAAAGTTGTATAACAGGCAGAGTGGAAACTTGCATCTGAGAAAATCAGCTTCATGTATCAGGCATCATAAAGCAAAATGCTCCTATACACAGAGTTTTTCTATTCAAACTAATTGATTTATTGCTATAAAGCTAGACATAATTAATATAATTAATTCACCCTTTAGTTCTGCTGATAAGTCCAGAAAGATTAAACATAGATTCAGAAGTGGAGGAAAACAATTTTTTTTAAGTTATATTTCTCTGCCTGTTGTGAGTTTTGGACACCTCCTACTTTGCACAGTTCATGAGATAGATTCACAGGTTCAAAGACAACTTGCCATGAATGTATAAGTGAAGGAGAGCCTGTGATAATCCACCTCATTGCATCCACTTTCCACACAGGATAGATATTAAAATTATTTAGCTCTTTGCCATGCTGTAAGGTCATGGGGACCCTTTCCTTTGAAAAATTATTCAATAAGCACTCCTGCTCCTAAAGTTGCTCCTCTAACCTCCTGCTTATAAAATCAAAAATCTACATGAACAGCAATGTTCTAAAAGCATTTTTTCATTACTGGTTAAACATTCATGCTTCATGTGACCCTAGCATTTATTGCTTTATGTGCATATGCTTTGTAATGTAGATACAGGTAGGCCTGTCTTATCAGCTGACACTGTATTAAGGTGACACTATCAAGGGTACTTGCAGTATTTAACAATATTATCCCACTGAAAGCTTTTGGGGACTCTGATTCATGGAGTAGAGGAGCAAACTGAATTATATGGAGATCCTCAAACGTGTCAGATAAGGAGTACTAGTACAGCAGACCACTCTGTCATGGCATGGTACAGCTGCCAAACATCACACCAAGTCAAAGCAGAGATGTACCTACCTCAGAGGGCTACAGCCTAAATTATCAGAGGGACTCTGGGCAGCATTACAGTCCATGAAAAGGATAACTTAGTGCAGACCACTACTTCTGACAGGCATCACTACCACTAGCACCATAATTTTCCCCCAGAGATAGGGGAAATGCTGTTTTTAAAATCAACAGAATACAGCTAAATTTGCTAAGCCACATACTAGATTTTTAGTGGTAAGAGCAGGTTTTTAGACATGACATATGAAAGAAGCATTTATGATCACTCATTAAAGAAAAAATGTAGCACCTCAGGAATACATGTGAATATATTTTCCAGCTCGCCCACAACCACCAGTTCCATTCTGTTGAAGAATAAAGACCTTCTAAGGCCGTTAGTAAACAACTAATTTCTTTGATGTGTTATTTTGATTCTGGAACAAAGAGTTTCTGAGCAGCATAAAAAATTAGTTCACCCATAAAACAGTATGTCAGACATACTGCTGTCTTGAATGTTTTTCATCTCCAGCTCTGTATAAGATATGCAGTACCATCTACTTTTTTTCTGAGTGATCACATATGCACCCTGATCTCTCTGCACAGTTCAGAACAGGCAGCGAGAAACTGCAAGTTCCAAGGGATTAATGCAATAACCCTCACATTCTACTTTTTTTTAGTCTTAGCTAAGTCTATTATATGTTCTTAAATTGAAACCAATACATTTTATTTCGTTTTAATCTTTATTTGAACTCAGTCCAACCCCCTTCTATCTTCTCCAAAATGCTGCTATGTTAGTAGGTATGATACTTCATCTGTACATTAGAATTAACACACACTGCTCTATATATTGAGCCCGTAAAGCACACAGCTGACAAGTACTGACATTAAATATCAGCAGAACTGCAGGAGACATGAGTGCCTGAACTCTAGTGACAATGATTTCTAATAGCAGAAACCTTCTTAGCATCGTGCCTCATTTGCTTTAATACTTTGGGTGAAGTATTATATCCATTATAGATAGAGGATGACATCTTTCCTTAACAGCTCTAAGACAAAAAGCACTTAACTTCTCATTACTCTGAAGACAGTCATATTCCAGTACTAAACTTAAGAGCCACTTACAAAGCATTCAGCACCTTGTGCTTCCTTGTAGTCACTTGCAGTGAATTTAGTCCTCACTTCAGCTTACAGCAAGAATGATGCACTAGACACTTTCACTATTGCAAACTGTCATGGCAGAAGAGTCATTAATTTACTGGGGGATAAGCACATCTTGCCTCCCCCTCCTTACTATTCATTACTTTATCTCATTCCTGTTCCTTGAGCTGACTTTTATTTAAAGTCTTTAATTGAAGCACTTGGGGTTTTTTGCATGAAAGATGTCCTTCTATTCCAGACAGAAAAATTTCAAGAAAATACCTAAATATTTCTTACAGGAAATGAAAAATCAAATTTTTGGAGAGTTGTGCTTACCTTATGTCAAGCTACATGCTAAAGCAGATGATCAAACAAAAATTCCTGTTTCTTTGTGTTGAAGGGTAGCTATTCTAAAACTGGAGACACTTTGGAAAAAGATAAGCCCTGAAAGAAAAATGTAAAAAAAAAAAATTAAAAAAACCCACCAACTTATTTTACTGCACTTATTGCTTATTAGCAAGAAGAAAAAAATTGGCAGATAAGAAGCATGAAAATTCCTTTTCTCCCTTACAGAACATTATGATTTAAAATACATGTACACCAGTTGTTTTATTTTCTAATCTTGTTCTATTGTTCTATTTTCTGACAACATCCTGAAGATTTGATTTCTGTACCCTTGCATTGTGAAGCATTTTAGTTTGTGATTACTTCAAATCAAATTCAGAGAAACTATTTTAAAAGTGATTGCTAGCCTGATTATAGATGACAAAACTCAGTCTGTATCTTGCCATGGTCACCAGAGAGGAAAAAGAGTGATTTGGCAATTTTTTTTTTTTTTATTTTATTTTTTTTTTTATTTTTTTTTTAACCTCTGAGAAGCATACAATCAATAAGGGAAAGAAAACAAAATATCTAGTTCTCCGTACAAGCTAGAACAATCTAGATGACAGACCTGCATCCTGACTGCAGCTGTCCTCAGGCAGTTGTACACACCCAGAACTTTCAGAGCATCTCTTTCCCTGTCCCACTGCACTACATGGCTGTGGGCTGGTAAAGGGTTTGGACTACACCTTCCACACACAGAATCTTACTGAGACTGTCAGAGTTGTGACTCTAACCTGTTGAACTCAATGCAGTACAGCCATTTTTTTTTTTTACTAACTTTGTGTTCATTGCATCAATGCTCCCCTTCTACCCTTGTATCAACATCCACACTACCTATACAGCTGACGACTTCAGGCCATATCCATAGGCTCTTCAACTTTTGTTCACACAATATGAAAAATCTTCAATAAAAGAGAAAACTGAAATTTACAGTCCTAATAAAAGTTTGTTTCCTTATCAGCAGCAATAGCTACTATATTTTCACCTGTCCAGTAAGTTACAGACTTCCTTACTTATTAACTCAAGAAATAGACCAACTCCTTTGAGCTCAGGCATAGTAAATCATAAACTATAGAGCTTCTCATCACTTCTAAGCTCTGTAACCTGAATTGTCTCTCCAGTTCAAGCAGCTTCCTCATACCTGTGTCTGACATTTTCTTCACCTCCGTTCTTATCTTCTTTGCTCCTTTCCCATCAATTCAAACAGCATTCTGTTTTCTAAACTACCTCCTACATTTTTAGACATCATATTCACTGTGCAGGTATGCTCTGATGAGAGGCTGAAAACATGATGTATACCAGTATCATCAAAATACTTTGCATTTTTTGAAGTCTCTTTTTCTAGCCAAACATGACCCGAAATGGGAAATATGGAATTCTAATATTTCAGTCCTCCAGACAAACAAGAAAGCCTTGAAAGACTGTAAAGAACTTCAGGGCAGGGGAAGGAAAAATAGGAGCACTTCCTTGGGGTTGAGGGGAGAACAATTCAACTGGATTTACTCTATTGGATGTACTGTTCTTCCAGAAATTGTTACATGAATGATTGAAAAATGTCAGAAGGAATGTAATACCACAAGTTACAAACAGCAAAGCTTGATTAATTGATAAAGAATGTTTCTCTTAATATTGTAGCCATTTAAATTTCTTCATAAACATTAAAAAAAAATGGAGATAGCAATAAGGTGTCAGGTAAAATAAGATTTGGCTAACAAGCAATAGGAAAGAGCTCTCAAGCATAATATTCAGTTCCCCTCACCAGTATGTTGAAGGGATATGAAAGCTCCTCATTTTACTCCACTGCCATCTATCTACATTTATCGCCCTGCCAAAGTCAAAGAATCAGTCCATTTTTTCTTTTTTTTAGAAATTACAGCTATTGATTTCTCCCTTTTTCCTGTCCTTGTAGGAGAAATATGCCTTATGAAGGGTTTCTCTGGTTGGTCTGGGCTTTGTTATTTTTGAAAGAAAACTTCGCATTCTTTCCTCCCATTTCTTCCTCTCTATTCCAAAGAGACCAGAACTAAAACCAAAAGAAAGAGACATTGACAGGCCTAGTATTTCCAAGGTCAACCACCACAGTAAAGAACACCCTTGGTGGTTTCCTTACTCGACTTGAAAAAGGGCACAGACAAAGCTCACATGCTCTTTGCAGAGACAGTGCACATAACTGAATCCCCACAGCCAAATCAAATGAAATTTATTTGTACAGCAGGAATCACATCATCAGCCTAAGGAAAAAAGGATCATTTGGGAATTAAATAAACCTAAATCTCTGGATCACAACAAACAAGTGAGATTACCCTGTAGTTCCAATCTCACCACCCAAATACAGCTGTTACATACTCTTGAATTACTAATGAGATCTACTGGTCCGATGGAAGAAGCTGTTCAGCCTGCTCGTGGCTCATCCATGGCTCATCCAGCATTTACAAATATTGATTCACTCTCTCTGCTTAATGGAAATGTCCACAAAGAAAGGCTGGCTGCTGCACATAATCAGAATTCATTTTAGTAGGATTTCTCTTTTCTACTTTCCTAGTTTAATTAATATATCCTGATTTCAAACTATTTTTAACAAGTAATTTTTATTCAAAGAGAAAATGCTTTTTCAAGAATGTCACTTATCTAAATTATCCATCATTTTATAGTTTCTTGACAAGCCTCAAGAGACTACTATAGAAATGAAATCTACAGCTGAATTAACTTAGACTGCTTTATAGGTGCCTGCTATTATGGCAGCGCACCAAATCTTGAAGATTGTTGAAGGCTGTGGTCCTTAGCACTAACTTTATTTTTTGCAATAATTATCATGTAGTACAAGAGAATACTGGGACCAGAACTTAACTTTTGTTGAATCTACATAAAGCTGAAGATTCTATTACTATCAGTGAAGTTATTTTGCATTTACAAGGGTAGAATTGAAATAAAAACAATTTTAACAAGGATAAGAAAACCCTTTTGATTTTAAAAATGGGATAAATGGGTGAATTTGAAAACACACAGATGGTCAGTCAAGTGTTTGTGTTTTCACTGAATTGTTCTGAGCATGAAATAGCAAGAACTAAGATTTAATCTCTCAAAATCAGGCTCTCCTCAGAGCGCAAAACCACCACTACCAGCTGAGATTTCTTGCTTGGCTGATGGTTACTGATCTTGACACTTGCTGGTACTCTGTTGTGAATAATTCAGGTATGCTGAGTTGTTCAGTGACAAACTATGGAGGGTAAAATGAGAACTGACATTGCTGCTTACCTGTTTTTCCTTCATGGCAGAATTAATAAGCAGGATCTCTCTATTAAGCCTCAGGATTACTGAGAAGAGACCTGAATCAAAATGCCCCATAAATACTCCCAGTGTTTGCTCCACTCCAGCTGAAAGGAAGAAAGCAAAGAGGGTCTTTGTCCAACATTGCTCAGGAATGTAAAGTAATTATCCAATTGCTGTAAATAAAACATTTGACTGAATCAAGAACAAAGCTGTATGCTTCTAAGCATCATAATTAGAAAGAAAAATTTCTTCTCTGGAAAAGAAGGAACTGAACGTCACAGCTACTTTCTGTTAGATCCAGATATGCCACTGTAGAAGGGGATGGTTACCATGCTCTACTCCACCTTTTACTGAGAGTCAAAAACATCTACAGAGATGTCAGCTGAGCCCTTCAATACTTCTTAATTTGTTCACACAAAATCACTTATGTCATTTTGGGCCTGGTTTGAGCTGACCTGCATGTATTTAGTTTACCTGCATATCCTGGATTAGAGAGCACTTTCAGCACCTACTCTAAAGGAAGTTGATAGAGTACTTGATAGACTGAGGTTAAGCTCCAAAACGGATCATGTCTCCTTAGGCTAAGAGCATTTGAAGAGAAGGAATCATGATTTACACCTGATGTGGCTGTGGGGAATCAGTTGTGTGCACCAGTGCTGCATCTTGTCCACATCGTACACTGGGCTTTTTTTCCAGGAAGGTTAAGAAGGCCATAGAGTGCGTTCTTTACAGTGTTACGTGACCTGAGAAACATCAGTGGAAAAACTAGAGCAGTGGAGCACAGATGAGTCAGTACCTTCTTCCACATCCATGGCTGGATCCAGAAAATGATGTCTATGGAGGGCTTGGAGCAAAAGGCCAAGAATCTGTAGTCTAACCTAAGAGCATGCAGCCAGGCCACTGCTGGAGTTTTTTCTGGGGCGGTTACAAGTCTCAGTTACTTTGTAACACAAAGGGCTTTTGCAAAGAAAAGATTGGCCTGAACTGAAGCCCAGTCAAAGCTGTACAAAGTCTGTACGGCTATTGACTGGTAACACTGATAATCAGGCAGAGCAGTCTGGCCTTGTGAGCCTCCAGCATTAAGAGTTTTTCTTCCTCAGTAATATTTATGTTGATTTTACACTTTTAAGGAGTGGAATTTAGGGACTAGAGGCATCAAAACACACTTAAATAAAAAAAATGTGGATCCCTGTAGTGCCTTGAGTTTTGGCAACACAAACCAATTGTTTCTTCCCTTTATTTGCATAACAAAGATACCAAATCCCTCTTTTCTCTAAATCCATAGGGAGGGTTTCCAATGCACTTGAGGCACAACAGATTCATCCAGTCAGATGGCGAAGCAGAGGGCATTTATATTGCTAAGCTTTCTATAGCACAAGTGTGGTAGTAAGCACTTATTTTCTTTAAATCAAAAATGAAAAGTGTATGCTAGTAAAAAGCCTAAGCTTTTCAAAATCAAAATGCCATTCTATAAACCTTAAAGTGCACCTGTGATTACCAAGCATGAGTAATAGCTCTCTGCTAAAGACTGCTAAAACTTTCTCTGAAGGGCATCAATTTATCTGCATCAAAAATTTTCACCACAGCATTAGAAACCCAGTATTACTCATGTACAAGACTGAGAAATCTTAAGCAAAAAGAAGTGTCAGCCATTAATTTGACAGTTTTCATTTTACTGCCGCAGAGGCAAATGGAGTCACGCGCAGACACACACACAAAAAATCCAGCATAAAGAATGAAAAATAAATGAGATTTGTAACCTGCATTCAGTTTCACTGATCTGCCTTTTCACGGCTGCAAATTTGCAGCCTTTTGTATCTAGGGACACCACGTAGTGTCAGAAAAACATGAGTGTAACAGTTACTGGACCAACTTTATCACTTGATATGAAAGACATTTTGGTTAGGTTAAAAGTACTTTCAGTAATAATAAAAATGTCTTTATATAGTATTTGCAATTATTCATTTTTATTTTTCCCCTAAATTTTTATTCCTTGGTTTGTTTATTTTTATGATAAGGAGATGCTGCTACTGTTAGCTGTTTTAACACTTGCAGCCTTTGTAGGGACACCACTGAGCTGCAGCCTGAGAAGGCTGACTTTATTCTATGTGTTTACTCCCATATACCAGATGCTGTACATTCTCTTGTTAACATTTAGTTACCTAGGAGTTCTCAACCTCACAGAAAATAACCTGCTGCCGGAAGAAACACTTCTGCATGCAAGATGACATTCTCTCATTTTTATCTTTACAAGTCCTGGGTTGAACAAAGATTTTTTAGTCTTGACAGTATTTACCACATACATTAAACTTTGAGCTACTAAAATTACTAGATGATTGTGGAGGGAGGTTCTCATGGTTTACCCACAGCCAGCAGCCAAGTCCCAAGCAGCTGCTCACTCCCTCCCTCACCAGAGTGGCTGGGGAGAGAATCAGAAGGGTAAAAGCTGGAGAACTTGTGGGCTGAGATAAAAACAGTTGAATGTGAAAAGCAAGTATCAGGCCCACAAGCAAAGCAAAACAAGGAATAGATTCCCTGCTTCCCATGGCAGGCAGGTGTTCAGCCATCTCCAGCAGTGCAGGGCCCCACCACATGTAACAGTGACTTGGGAAGACAAACACCATCACTCCAAACATCCCTCCCCTCCTCCTGCTTCCCCCCACTTTCTGTACTGAGCATGATGTCATGGTCTGGAGCATCCCTCTGGGCACTTGGGGTCACCTGTCCTGGCTGTGCCTCCTCCCAACCTCCCCTGCACCCCCAGCTTCCTCACCAGCTTAGCAGTACGGAAAGCAAAAAAGGCCTTGGCTCTGTGAGCCCTGCCCAGCAACAACAACAACATCTCTATTATCTATCCTGTGTTTGGAATAATACAAAACATATTGTGAAGCCACTGTGAAGACAATTAATTCTACCCAAGCCAAAACCAGCAGAAGGCAGAACTTTTTTGGAAAACTTTGGCAAAAAGGAAGCACAACTGTATCCTTTCTTTTTTCCTCACACATGCACACATAGTATAAAGTTATTTATTTATTACCATCTATTCCAAGGCTAAAAAACTCCAGGAAATGCCATTTATTGTCATGCTGATGTCTAAAGCTGAAAGCTTGAAGCAAATCATTAGGCTTTACAAGTATCAAAGGAGCTCTACCTGTGTATCAGCAGTTCTGAGCTGGGCAATAGGGCTGACACTTTGCACACTCGCTTGTGCCTACTGAGGGTTCTCATTCTTCGCTTTTCTGAATTTTCTATGCATATTTCAAATAGACAAGAAAAAAAAAAACCCTAGTAGTGGAGATTAGATGAAAAATTATTTTGTCCAATTCTTGATGTGATACAATGGTAATTTTTGACACCCAGGAGGAAGACAGCAGTCTGTCTCACAGGTGGAATATTTTTTCAGGTTGAAGAAATTAAATTGAGTCATTCTTAGCAGTAAATATTTTATGCCAAACAACATTCACAGAAAAGCCCTATACCAAAGACTCAGCCAAGCGCATTTTGAATTTTCCATGTTAAAACTGAGAGCAACATTTTCTGATCTATTTTTATTCTGACACAGTAAAACTGGTGACCTGAAATTCAACTTGGCTGGTTTTTTTCCTCTTCAGTTCTGACCTGTTCTGTGCTCCTGGTATACTCATAAATGAGCAGATGAAGGAGGAGGGATGAAGTATCATTCCTGCAGTTGCAGGAGTACTGAGCTGAGAAGAAAATCCTTTCAAGAACCATTCTTGACCCAGATTCATCCCCAGCTCTGGCAGCTTCTCACAACCTAGATTTGAGGAAGAACTGTAATTGTGATGACAAAAAAATGAGTCTCAGAGGCTTATTTTGATTGGTGGAACCCTCAAGCAGCCTTTATAACGCAGTAATGAAACAGGAAATATTTACATCTTTA
The DNA here is from genome assembly GCF_015227805.2 of Hirundo rustica. Taxonomy (NCBI): domain Eukaryota; kingdom Metazoa; phylum Chordata; class Aves; order Passeriformes; family Hirundinidae; genus Hirundo; species Hirundo rustica. The sequence goes on from NC_053455.1 coordinate 20,319,213, forward strand.
AAATAAATTACAGTTTCCTGCTTCCTGCCATGATTCAGACTGCACACCAGAAATAAGTCAACGCTCTGTAGAGGCAAAGTCAGACAGGTTCTGCAAAAGGTAGATGAAAGTGCTACCCATCATCAGGCCAGAAGACCATTCCACATGTCTACCAGTGAAAGCTCTGGTAAAAAGCATATATAAAAAATTGCCTAAAAGCCTTTTATTTTTCAAGGGAATGTACACAAAGTACATAAGAGTAACAAATATTTAGCAATAAGGTGCATTCTTAAGTGCTTCTCTGCTATTGTTTCAAACCCACTGAATTTTAGCCTGGAGGTATAGTTAAGATTCCTTACTACATGTCATGCCAGCATCCCACAGTGCTGTTGCTTCAGTCACAAAAATTATCAAATTAGTACCATAAATGAAATCATATTCTGTATTCAAGGGTATATGATAGTAAATACAATGGCAACTGAACTTTGATCTCTTCCTCCATTTCATTTTGTTGCTTTTACCTACTAAATTAGTCTAAAGACATTGTGAAAAATGACATGGTTTCTTGAAATGTATCTGAATAGCTCTGACTTGTGACTCTCAGAAGTAGTATTAGCACATGTTCCCTTCATAAGTTCACAGCTTATGATATTATGAAAAATAAAGTCATATGACCATATGAGAGTTATGGAAAAAATGAAGCAAAAGGAGAAATATCAGCTACCCATTGGCAGAAAATAAATAAGGAAGTAAAAAGACAAAGATGTAAAAGCCACTGCCTACATACTTCTGATATACTACCTGTTCTGACAATAACTTTTAGATATTTCCATATCCTATATGATCTTAGTCTCCGAGGTAACTGCTCTTCTTTCTCTGGACTATACACTCCCTAAGAATTTTCTGTACAGCACTGCACACATGCTCATATTTGAGCATGGTGCTAATAATGCCAAGGTCATGGGTTCAATTCCCATATGGGTCATTCGCTTAGCATTTGGACTCATTGATCCTTCTGGGTCCCTTCCAACTTGAATATTCTGTAATTCTGTGGAAATGGTGTTTACACTATTAATGGTGTCTACACAAAGAGCAAAACAGTCTTCAGTGGCTTAGCCAACCTTATTTTAAATTGAGAAAAACTCTACAAAAGGATGAAGAATATACAACAGGATAATTTTGGAGTATTTTCTGTTGTATTAAGGCATTGCATTTCTATCATAGAATCACAGAATTATAGAATTGCCTTCGTTGCAAGGGACCTTAAACATCACCTAGTTGCAACTCCCCACTGTAGGCAGGGATATCTTTAACTGGACCAGATTCTCAGAGCTTCATCCAATCTGGCCTTGAGCACTTCCAGGGATGGGACATCTATCTCCTCCTTGGGAAGCCTGTTCCAGTGCCTCACCATCCTCCCAGTAAATATTTTATTCCTAATATCTAATCTAAGCCTACTCTCAGTTTGAAACCATTCCACCTTGCTCTATCACTACATGCTCTTGTAAACAGTACCTTTCCAGCTCTCTTGTAGGCAACCTTCAGGGACTGGAAGGTTTCAATTATGTCACCAGAAACTTTCGTTCACAGGCTGAACAATTCCAGTTTTCTTAGCCTTTCATATGGTATTTTTTTCCCCTGTGATATTTCACCTTCAGCCCATCTCACAGATTTCAATAGAAACTGAAAGAAAAGAAATCTCTCATAATGCAAAAATTTCACAGAAAACTCAGCTGAACCAAAAAAACCCAATCAAAACAAATTAGACTTTGGATATTTATCCTGATTTGAACTTGCTTAAAATCATTTGGTATTTCCTCATTCAAAATATTTCCTTAGAGTAGGATTTTCTAACAATCTCTTTGTTCCAGGGAATAACAGCTATTTTCTTCTACATGCTCTTTAATACCGGGCTTTTATATTGACTACAGGAAAATGTTTGTGAATCTCAAGTACTCATAAATTTGTAATTTAAAGGTGTATAGCAAGTAAATAAAGGATGTGTGACTGCAGGATGCTGAGTAATCACGACATCTCCTATTTGTTTGAAGATCCTTCTTGGATATTTATTTGCTTGGACATAGCCATGTCAACAAGAAAAAGGTAAAACTGCAGTTCTTTGAGGTGGTCCTACATCACACAAGAAGTTCACAGGCTGATGTCTTCTCAGAGGCTCATCACACAGACTGCATTGGCAGAATTATGGCAGCAGCCCTTGATTCTGTCAAAATTTTCCATGCAGAGCTGTGGGACATAACACTTTCCTTGCAGACTGATGGGTATGAAACATTAAGGTATACTATTAAATCAACTTTCTAAATTTTACATCTAGGTAATTTTCACAGATAAACTACTTTTCTGCCTTGTCCATCCATGCTAGCCCTTTTATAACTTCTTTCAATACTGATTATCTGTAGCTGTACTTAAAGTGTGAGTAGAACAGAAAACTAGTCAAGTTAGTAGCTTGTAAATCCTTGTATGGTATCAGCTTCAATGACCTTTGCATTATTTATTTCATTTACATATTCTTATGATCTCAAAAACACTATTCAAACTGATCAATGGACCAAACACAAGGCTGTCTTTAGCCAGCACTGCTAAAGACACTGTAAACAGCAAACAGCAACTGGCTGCAGTACCTTAAAGAGAAGTGGGTAACAGGCTACTCAAATGAGAACGTGTTGCAGCAGACCTCACGTTAGAGGACAGAAATGAGATGAGACACAGACTTCTTGTTTATCACAGCACAAAAAGGGTCCTGGTTTATTCCTTTTTACAGCTTAGCCATCCTGACTCCAACTAGTCACTGACTCTAGCTGCAGCAAGCTCCTGCTGTAGGTTTCCCCTACAGCCTCTGACTGCTGGTTATTTCCTGCTAAACTATGACTGCATGGATTAGTTTGCAGACTCTGAATGCAGGCTTTTACCTAGCTAGACTATGACTGCAGGTTCCAACAACAGGCTCTAACTGCAGACCCAGACTGACCTCACAGCAGCAATTCTCTGCAGGATCCTCCTCCTTCATGAATCTCTCCTTCCATTTTCCTCAACACTCCTCCTCCTTCATGATCCACCCCTCACCAGCTAACCCATTCCCTTTTGCCACACTTATCTTTATTGGCTGTAGCTGTGACCCATCAGGGGCAAGGTTGCAGTGGGTCATTAACACAGCTGTTACTTATCAGGGGCAAGGTCACCTGTATTCCCTTATCCTACAAGAACACAGGGCAATTTTACTTCACTGACCTATAGCAGTAACATTCAGCCTAACTGCAGTGCTCTCCTCCTTCTCCCATTTCTTCACTTGGCAACTTTTAGAGGTGAGGCTAAGGTGGTGTCTCCAGCTATACAGTGTCCAACCAGCACAGCTGTAGTCTTGGTTTTCTGCCCATCTTGACAATGTGTAAGTCCTTACTAAAATACCAGACATTCAAGCTGTTAAGTGCAGCTTGGCAGCAACCCATTTCTACTACAAAATTTGGCTCTCCTTAGCTCTCACAAAACCTTTCTCCAGGGCACACCATAGCCATGGGAAGTGGCAGAAATCAAAGCTCAGTAAGTATAAGAATCTTAATTGCTCAGGCTAGTACAGTTGATGCCATATCCAACACAGGCAAAACAGACTCCTGTCCTTTGGCCAGCATCTGTTCTGCCTAGCATCTTGAACTTGCTCCAAGAATAAACCCTTGACACAGAGAACATCCAATTTCCTAGAAATGCTGATATTTAGCTGTACTGTATGCAGCCTGGTACTGGTGACAGCCAAGCAGGCAGATAACCTTTCTACTTAACAACTGTCTTCAAATAAAATTAAAAGCTCAAATTGCTACAAATGGGCTTAAACTTTTAAAAGTTACTTTCAAGCTTGGTTGACAGCTCCAGCTGGAGGCTAAACACTTCAATCTACTACTGAAGTAAAATACAGGCAGTTGCAATGCTGTCTCCCCAGTGAGATGAGACTAAATGATTCTCTCTCCAGTGAGATGGGACTAGCTCTGTAGATGATAGAGTTCATACCATTTAGTTTATTCTGTCTTATCTCTCAGGTGACAGTCAGCCAGGGCACCAGCACTGATATCTTCTCCTGCCTTCTAGTAGCTTAAAAACTGAACAATAAGCACTAGTGACCTGGAACACAGTTGAACTAGAATTCTGTATTGCACAAAGAGTCTCCACAGCTGCAAGCAATTCCTTGTCCTACTTACAGCTAAAAACCAATCTATCCTGCACATAAACTTGAAAGTTTACCTGAGTTGTACATTGTCCTGATTTTTCCTCACATGTTGACAGCAAAAACAGATGAATGAAAACTTTTGCTGACACAGATTCAAAGCACAGTACACAGGTAGAAATATGGAATTACCTAAACCATCTATAGAAGTATCCTCTCACTAACAAATACTCTGACCTTTGCAAAAAACCAAAAACAAAACAAAAGCATGGGCCTATTATAGACATATAATAACCACTCAGAACTTGTCTTGTCAAGTAGCTTATATGAGAAATTGCTTTGGCTCCTCAGCTGCCTTCAAATCAGATGTGTGAGGATATCAATTCAGCAAGATGCTGGCCAGCCTCACTGTTCTCATATTTTGCCATTGCTTCATTCACCATCTTGTAGTTCACAGGAAGTGATTGAAAACAAAATCACAAAGAAAGTCAAAGGAAGAACTGAAAAATAGTTTCACTTTTGAAAGTTATTCCAAGGTCAGATCAGGCATAACTTAAGCCTTACCCAGAAAACACAGAATTCCAGTACAAGAAGATGCCAAAGACGTTTTTGTAGTTTCACTTCAGAGTTGTTTGCCATGCTGCTGCAACAAGAAAGAATACTTAACAAAATATGTGTTCTTACAGACAATTTGTTCTGGCCTGGCTAAATAAGAGGCAAGTGTATTATTTAGAGCAGTGACAATTACACCTCTTCAATAATTACGCTGTTGTTTTTAAAACTTTTGAATGATGAATTACTGGTGCGCTCTCCAGAGAGAAGTGTATAATCCCCTTGCTGTGCTGCAAAGTGCCCCAGGAGCACCATATTGCTGAACATCCTGCAGGCACAAACTGAGACAGCTGCCAGGTGTTCTTGGGGCTCAGGGCACTCCAGCGACACAACCACCTGTCTAGCAACAGTTGGATTCAATGCCAAAAAGATTTCTTTACTTTGACTCGTATGATTTAATATGATTTGACTCGTATGTTGAAACAGCATCCATAACATATTTCATGGTCCAAAGCAAGAATCCCCAGAAAAAACAGCTACCATTAAAAAAAAAAAATTACACAGTAAGAGAGAGATTTCTCTGGCACAACTGAGAACTACTCTCTTAATAGAAAAGTGCAATATCAGATAAGGATTTGGCCCATCCAATTTGAATTCTATAATATATGCATTCTTTAAAATTAAATACTTGAATTGTCAGCTCCATCTAACTGCCTCATTACTGTACCTTCATTTCCTATCAGCACTACAATATTAGTGAGGAGAAGGATTTTCCATAAGGAGAGAACTCACAATGGAAAGGGGAGGTTTCTGTATGGAAAAGGGAGAGCATGTAGGCAGTAGAGAGGTGGGCGCAGAGGAAGCAGATCGCTGGGCCACTCAGTACTGAGGTACAGGATCAAACAGCAGAAAAATAAACTGCACCTAGAGAAATGAGGCTTGGAAGGTGTTAAGTCTGAGGGTAGCTATTTAGGTAGTTTAAGTTAGAGGGGATATTATGTACCAGGAAAGCCAAATTTCATGTTCCCTGTGTCCTCTGAGTGTAAAAAAGGTTCCTAACAAGCCAATTCTCAACAGTATGAGGAGACTATACTAATGCATACCCTCTAACCCTGTATTATCACATCTAGAGATCTCCTCTGCACCACTTGCAGAAGAAAGCCTCACAGGCAGTATTTTGTCATTGAAAGCAGTACTGAAAACTACCCAGTTGGCATCCAATGAATAGGTCCTTATTTTCCTGCCTTTCTTACAGTACAGGCTGTCAGACAGTCTGATCATCTGAATTTCAGAGCAGCTTCTGCATGAAAAAAAGGCAGCCTAAAGCTATAACACCTGCCTGGCTGCACTAATAGTCACAGTAATCTCTTATAGTACCCCCCACCATGCTGGAAGGAAGACCAGTGATGTGCCCCTTCTCTTTTCAGAAGAGAACAGTGGGCAACAGAGAGTCAGCTGGAGATTGAGAGGACTTCAGAGTTTAATGCTCAGCTCCTGCTGAACCCCAGCTGACCTCTCTTGCTGCTCTGTGTTCAGAGGATGTGGCTGTGCCTTTCCGCGCCGGGCGGATGCGGGCCCCTGGCTGGCTCAGATCTGCACAGCGGCCAGAGCGTTTTCAGTCCGGGTATGCAAACAGGTTATCTTTACCTCCTGGACTCGGCTTCTCAGCAGCAGCTGGACCAAACAGTGTTGTGACTGCGGCGGCAGATGAAAGGATGGCTCGTGGCTAAGCAGGTTTAAAGATGGTTTATTCAAGCCGAGCTGCAGGAGATGTGCAGCTCGTCCAAACTACCAGCCAGAGTTTGAATTTCCCTCTCTCATCTTATAAGCGGGGGAGGGTTCAGGGGAGGTCACAACAGGATAGCAAATCAGGGAATTTGGGGGGCAACAGGGGGTGTCCACTTCTAAGCCTCTGACCACTGACAAGAAGGGAAAAGGAATTCCCCCAGGGCCGACCTATCACTGGACGCCTCCCTGGGAATTTCCCGAGCTGGGGAGGGGCTTGAAGTGATGGACAGGATGCCCCAGAGCAGGGGGGGGAGAGGGGATTGACAAGGATAGGTGGGGGGTGGGATGATTGACATGAAAACAACTCAAAGGGGATGGACTGTTACAAAACTGGGGGCACAGTGAACTGAACCATAACATAAAACTTCTTATAAAAACTTAATAAAACAATTCTTGCACTGCCACAAGAGGAGAGCTGAGAGAGAACATGTCAATGACAAACCAAGTGGGAACTACTCATGCTAACCAATCCTGGTCCTATGCCTTGTAGCAGAAGGGCATTTATCTCTGCCTCTTGTTTTACAAGGGCGGTGGTTTCATGTATTTTTAATAAAGAACAAAATAGCTTACAGTCACATCCCTACTGCACAGTGAACTGCAGTCCTTTCTGATACTTGCCGCCTTGCAATGGCTTCACCTTATAACCAGCCTGGAGAAGTGCCATCCATCAGATTCACTGAATTAAACTCAGTATAGCACATGAATAATTGTATATCTTTAAACCACCAGTCAAGCTGCAAATCACAAGTCGGCTGCAAAATTTGGTCATCTTGTGTGGATGTCTACAAAGTTTATGTATATATGTAAATCAAGCGATTACAAGAACAGATGCCAAAATAAACACTGAAAATACAGTTGATCATGCAATGATAGCAGCTCTTTGTTTCTCTCTTCCTAAGTGCTGACTACAAGAGTAACTATCAAATTTCAACCATCACTGTATCTTGATTTCTTAACAGCACTTTTCTGCATTGTGAGAGTTTAAAAAATGGAGTAATAACTCAATTATGTCTGATTATGAGATTAATATGATTGATTTTTCTGACTAACAAGGATACTAGAGGGAATTCTCTTGGTCCAGAGAAACCAGTGTCTAATGACACAAAGTCATATATTGGCAGAAACACCATAAAGATGTTTCACACAAAAGCCCATAGTCTAGCCAGTTTCAGAAATCCAAGCTGAAATCCAACTATATGAAGTTGACAGCAACTCTTCCAGTACCACACAATAACACATGGTCATTGCATATTTTTATTGTACCATGTTTTCATACGTAACTTGTTTCTGTCTCCGTTGCCAAGAATCTAATTGTAGTAAGTGACTATCATGTAACTAGCATGAATAACTGTTACCCTGGTTTTTCTGAGTTTCTTTATTAGCCTTTTGATTTTCATAAATGGAGTCAGATCTTTTAGTTACTGTAGAATATTAGAGCAGTTTTTCTACCTTTCCCACAGAAGTAATATAAACAAATCCTTTGTTTTTCATTCTCTGTCCTTTGTTTGCATATTTCTAACCTGAAAACAATTGTAACTGACAATTCGTCTGGCCACTGAGGCTGAGGGGTGGAAACCCCAAAAAGCCAATCTTCTGCTAGACCCACAAATGTATAAAAGTAAAAGAATAAACAAAGGGGCTCTCTTCTCTCCGCTCTTTCAGTTGGGAGCTGGATCAGAGGAACCTCTGCGAAAATCTCTTGTCTGCGTGTGATTGTTTTGTGTGTCTCTGTGACAAATAACACCCTGTTTTTCTTGGGATGGATTTTTCAAAATAATGACTGCAAATCAGAGTCTAATGCTTACCATTTACTCTCAAATTGTCATTATGTGCCTGCTTAAGCAAAGACTTCCAAGAGGTTTCATGGTGCAATAGATATGCAAAATACTGAGAATCACTCCTCTTCAGCATGTCAGTATGGGGAGGATTCTTGGCAAACATCTACTCAACAGTCAGGAAAAAGCAGATAGAAGGTGATGGACCATCTCAGACATAAACCACTGCATTTTTATATTAGGCATTTTCATTGTAGCATTTTGGCCTATATTATTCTCCACCTTAAAAGCCCATTATAATTGCATTTTCACAGACCTGGGTGTAGAAACATTTGTGTGTCTCACATGGTTCTTCCCCCTTTTCCAAAAATTATCTTTTCCCCACATTAACAAAAAGAACTCACTTTCTGTTAATTGCTAAGTAAAAGAGAGTACCTTGGGGCTTTATTAAGTAAGATTTCTGAGAGACTGAACTATGTGTGACCTAAATTGGCTACATAAGTGCTTTCTGGAGGGCATGGAGCAGTATTCACAAACATAATCATCTTTCACCTTGATGTTAATTATATACTTTGCCACTCAAAATAAGTTACGGCCATGAGCTAAAGTATTTGTAAAGTAAACATGTCAGGAAAGCAAGATACAGGAATTAATTAAAATAGTAAATTCATCACTATTAAAAATGCCTTTTATTTTACTTTCAATCTCTAGTGTGGCCTAAACAGAAAGCAACCACTGGTCTCTAAAAGGAAGGCAGCAAATTTTCACCTCTCTAGGTCTCTTTATTTAAAAATAAAAATATAATGCACAGGTCTTTTCCTTGGAATATGAAAATAAATAAGCCTTCCTGGTTAACAACAATTTGACAAGCTGGAAGTGCTTCAGAGTCTCATAAAATACATTTCCCCTAGAAAAAAAAATATGTTTACATTACCTATCATTTTTACATTTCATTTTCTGTTGTCTTCCCTTTTCTAAATCAAGGATATTTATACAAAAACAAAATATTTTTTTCTGAACTGTGCTCTACTCTACCAAAGTCCATATGACCCATTTTCGAGAGTGAGTCTTCTGTTGGGGTTTGTTGCATGCTGTTTAAGGGATGACCATAAAAACATGATCCAGATTACCATGATCCAGAAAGCAAAGTCTCCAACCAAAAGAGACAGAAACCAGAATTTACTGATTGTCAGCAGCAATTAGTGATGAATTTATAAAACTCATTGTTCCAGACCTGGCCAACTGTAAAGCACTGGCTCAGCTGAGAAAAAAGTACTAGATTTTACAAACAGATTTTTGAGGCATTTAAGAAAGATCATAAAGAAGATACTTGAAAAAATATTTGTAGGCTTTTTGCTTTAAATTATCATCTGCCAGACTGTTATCAGAATACAGTACAGCTGAGAATACAGAACAGAGATACAGGTTTTTCCTGTAATTTCAAGCTTTGAAACCACCCTGCTCACTTCCTACTGGATAGCCCACCTCAGCCCCTCAGAAGACCCACTGGGGGACTGCCTCTGAATCCAGGCTGTGCTCTCTTCTATATTGTCTCCTACATCAAACTCCAAAATTCAGTGTAAAGAATTCAGTGTCTCATTTGACTGAAGTCTCCTCCATTTTCACTCTCTTCTCCATCCACCATTTTGTTTGCCTGATACCTAAATGCTAAATCCTCAATGCTCCTCTGTAAGCCCACAAAAAACCAAACCAAAATATAAAAATAAATGTCTGTAGTTTCAGAGAAATATATGACAGATTTATAGAAGATGAATCTACTGAAAGTTTCAGTACCTGGGACAGTATTTTGGGGAAGTTTATTTTGTTTGTCTTTATGCTTTCTTTGTAAACCAGTGCTGATGAATTCTGTTAAATCAGACTGCTGACACAAATAATCCTTTGATCTGAGCTACCAGGGCTCTTCTTATGCACTGTCTGTACAATACCTCCATTCTCTGTTCACTATTTTATGTTTCTTTATAGAAGCTAAGACTAAGCTTCTTGCAAAACAGTTTTGTTGATATCTGATATATTTTATAAACTAAGTAATATTTCATAAGCCTGCAACATCACCCATTTGAGTCATACTGGATATTAGTTACACATAAAATAGATTAAATTAATACTAGAAGTATCATTGTGAAGCCCTTTCTTTAAGATTACAATACTAGAGTTTAGATAAAGAATTTCTCACCTCCTTCAGGATATTAACTGCAGACCAAAAGGAATGATGAGGGCATGGACTAAGCACACAGTAGAATTTAAAAAAAATTAGAGAGAATTTTTAAGGCTCTTTTATGTCATTACTTTTCACTGATCAAGTTTATTTCTTTTTTCTTTTTTTTTTTTCCCCCCCTTTATAGGCTACACTTTAAGTCTTAACTGAAACCTCTAGAAAGCACTAAAGTCCATCTGTACTGGGCACTGGTAAGACTGGGACCACTCACAACAAAGACATGGAGGTTCTTGAGGATGTCCAAAACTGAGCAACAAAGCTTGTGAAGGGTCTGGAGCACAAGTCAGGTGATGAGCAGCTGAGGGAGCTGGGGTTGTTTAGCCTGGAGAAAAAGAGGATCAGGGGTGACCTTATCACTTTCTACAACTGACTGAAAGGAGGCTGTAGCCAGGTGGGGGGCTAGCTTCTTCTCCCAGGAAACAACTGTTCAGACAGGATGAAATGGCCTCAAGTTGTGCCAGGTGAGGTTTAGACGGGATATTAGGAAAAAAATCTTCACTGAAAGGCTGGTTGGGCATTGAAATAGGCTGTCCAGGGAAGGACTGGATTCACCATCCTTGGAAGTGTTAAAAAGGTGTGTGTGTGTGCATGTGGCACTTGGGGACAAGTTAGTGATCGACACTAACTGAGTTAACAGCTGGACTCAGTGATCATGGAGGTCTCTTCAAGCCTTAATGATCCTATGATTCTATGAAAGACATTCTCAGTTTTCATTTCAAATCCTCATCTAAAATCCTCTGCAAGATGCTCAGAGATTCCAGTGCTTTTGTCTTCCTTGTAGAACTTCAAGTGATGCATACTGCTTGAAAATACATAGTACTAAACTCTCTTAATGTCCATGAACATTTTGAGGTATATTGAAAGAAGATGCAAAATTCTCCACTAATAGATAAGTTATTACAGGCCACTTTTATTGCCCTTCTAATTTCACTGATTTCTATGTTCTTTCTTAGAAAAAACTGTCAACACCATTACCCAGCTGATCATTTTGCTGGCACTTTGGACAAATATCCTATGCCTCATTATTAATAATCTTTCTGACATGTATCCTTTTTGCCAGTAGTATGTTCCCCTCTATTTTCAAATTTTTACACAACAGCTGAGGAATCTTACATGCTGCAGTTGATTCAGATGAATTATTATGTTCAGGTTGCACCATTGTACTTTAAGACATTTCTCTGATTGGTCTGGAAGTCAGCCTTTGCCGGGTCTTGTCATAAAAACTGTTAGCTCATAGCACACAAGAAACATTTCAGAGATGACTACAAGCCAGTCTCCTAGTGTGATGTTTAATTTTATAAATCAACAACCACCAAGAATAATGATTCAAGGTATCAGGTTACTACAACAGTGATGCAATTTATTAATCCCTTCACTGTTGCTTGCAAAATAAGCAAAGTTGCAGTGAGATAAATAAGCTTTAAAATGTCATAATGAGGAACAGTATCTGAAAGAGCTAAATTGCTCATAGTAGAACTGAGACCGAATGAACAGATAGTATTAAGTCACAGGCAGACAGGCCTTCACCTCATTCGGCAGAGTTGCAGGATCATTAACTATTGGGTATCACATTCTTAAGACATCCTAAGAGATAGGTTACTTATTCTGAAATATTTTTGAAGTATCCTTTACTTAGAAAGTACTTTACAGAAATGACTATATGCATGTCATGAAGCATTGGTGTAACAAATACATCCTAACCAACCTGTAACTGAAAAAAAGGAAGCAAGCAATAAATGACATGGAAAAGGCTGAAATATCTACATGAGAGAGATATGATGCAGGTAAGAATGTATACATGAAACTAACGGAGTAGCTGGAACTGCGTCCCACAGTGACAAGGGGGGTTTATGCAAGGGGGGTTTATGAAGATGAGAGAGATTTTAGTAAGTTCTCAGTATTTATTAGTATGAGCTGCAGTAAATTATTTAAAACATTTCTGATTAGCTGAACCTCACAAAAGTTACCGCTGCAGTAAATTATTTCAGTAATCATTCTTAAGAGCAACTTTACTCCAAAGAGTAGGAAATCATTAAAAAATCAATACTTTCACCACAGTTGCCTGAAGTACAGATAAAAGCCCTGTAATGACATCTTGATATGAATATAGACATCTGGATATGAAACTAATCACATCTAGATAGAATAACATCTAGATTAATGTAAGTACTATGTAAACTATGACATGGAAAGTAGCAATAGAAACCAATCCTAGACTGATACAAGAACACCCTTTAAATTCAATCCTTTGCTCTCTTCAGGCTTAAGTCTCCAAAAAGATTGTCTAGGTCACAACGTTAATTAAATCTACCAACAATATATATTATCAATCATAAGGGAGTGTTTTATTTCAGGTATTTACTAGTACAGCCTAATATACTTCAAAATTATTATGTCTTTTTACATTTTGATCCCATTAAATTGAGTGGGAGCCTTTCTATACACTGCCTTAGTCCTAAATAGGATTCATAGATTCTCCAGTGAAAGAATATAAGTAAAGACAATACAAATGTCTGGGTTTGAAAGGGTTTATGCAACAAATGCAGGAAACATACAAAAGTTAAATGAGTTAAAGTTAGGCACAGATCTGTTTTAATATGCTAACTTTGGCAAAATGAGAGCTATCTTCAAGACTGAGGAGCCAGAAGTCTCTCTGTTCTTCTTCCCAGCTGACAGAATTTCCAGCTCTGTAAGAAAAGTCTAGTTCCCATGGGCCCTTTGGTGCCTGTTCCCCTGCTCAGAATACTAGCTGGCCTGTAAATTAAAACAACATTTTCTACTACAGAGTATATGCCCCACTAAGACTATATTGACACTAGATGGTACAGTCACCTTGGGAAAAATTACCAAAGGCTACTGGGAAAATCACATACTTGTTGACATCACTTACTGCTCTTGGAGCAAAAGCCTTTTGTACCACTAACTGAACTAAAACTTTCAATCTCTTGAAACATAAAAGAGAAACTATACTGATCATTTACAGTAAATGTAAGGTAGGCGGTATTTCTAATATTACAAGATACTGTTAAAAAAAATACAAACCAATGACCCCTTTCACATAAACCACAAAAAAGCATGTTGGATTCTTTCACTTGCAGCTATTTTTTAACTGATTGGGATTGAGATCAGTTTCCAAGCATTAAGAAAATGCCATCTCTGACCACCAAAGCAGAAATGTTTTCTGGTCAGCACTTCTGTTCTTACTCTATTTGAAAGAAGATAAATTTATACATACTTACTGAAAACATCATACCCCAATTCTTAAGAAAGAGAATTGAAAAATTTTCAGTAAGCATACCAAGAATTAGCTGATTGTTCAACAACATTGTGAAATAAAAAGTAAGAATAAGGTAAGAATTAAAATAAATAAATGTTCCTAATAAAAGAACTCTTTGGGTCATCCTGTTGATGATTTACAGTTTTAGTGATTGCCCAGCCCTCTAATCTGTCAAGGTCTCTGCAGGGCCTCCCTGACTTCAACGGAGTCTACAGCTCCTTCCAGTTTTGTATCATCTGCAAACTTGCTTAGTATCCCTTCAAATCTTGAGTCCAAAACATTCATGAAAATGTTGAAGAACACAGTACCAAGGATGGAGCCCTGTGGAACCCCACTTGTGGCAGGTCACCAGTCTGATATCACCCCATTCACTGTAACCCTTTGTGCCCAATCTGTGATCCAGCTGCTCACACATCACATGATGTGTTTATCTAGCTGTGCGCTGGATATTTTATCCAGAAGGATCCTGTGAGAGACAGTATCAAAAGCTTTACTGAAATCCAAAATTATAGCATCAACTGGCTTCCACTGATCAATTAGGAGGGTTACCCTACCATAAAAGGAAAATGAAAGTCCTGATAAGCAGACTTTACCCTTTACGAAACCATGCTGGTTGTGACTGATAACTTGTGTTGTCCTTCAGATGTTTTTCAATAACTCCCAGGACAATCTTATCCATAACCTTACCAGGCAGTGAAGTCAGATTAAGAAGCCTGTAGTGTCCAGGGTCATCCTTCTAGACCTTTTTGCAAACTGTAACAATGTTAGCCAACTTCCAGTCAACTGGGACCTCTCCAGATTCCCAAGATCCTTCAAATACAGTCAAGATCTCCATCTCATAAATACCCATAAGAGCTAACTGACAGCATTTTTATTATATCAGTCATTGCCTACAGCTGAGAAAAACTGAAACAGAGCCAAAAGAAAAGAAACTATTTTACCACATATACAGGGAGTTGGTGGCAGATCTTGGAATGCAGCAGCCTGGTTTGCTCTTGAACCATGAAGCCAAAGTCACATGTAACACCAGGGAAGGTACTATAATTGGAGTGTTTTACAGTTCTACCACTATAACTTTGTGCCGCTCGTGTCTAAGATAAGAATAAACAATAAAAAACACCAGGATGAAAAGCAGACTTCATTCAATTCTCAGAGGGCTTTCCTCAAGTGAAAATTCCAAATATCCTGAACAGAGTTTTCAGAAGCTCCCTTGAGGTCTTCCCCAGAATTTTTCCCCCATAAATGATAATACACTTGAACGGAAGCAGTGTTTCTCTTGATACTTATAAGCATGGCTAGCAGTTGATTATAAGCCATCATGCTACGAAGTTTGAAGCACACCAGGATATTTCATTTTCAGGAGCAATTTCCATTAGGAAACAGTGCAAGTGGCCAGTTTGTACTTATTTATTAAGCATTATTTAAGGACTGTTAGTCTTTTAAGCTTCTCCTACCAAGACAGTACCAGCTTCTTGTTTGAATAAAATTATATAAAATTATAAAATTGGGAAGAAGATTAAATTGCTGGTACATGGCTGTAGTGATATAGGCCAGTGCAGCACTGGATAACATCTTTAAGAATACATCGCAGAAACAGTTCTGCAGAGGCCAGGGCAGGGGAGAAGGAAGAGAGGAGGTGCTGCAGACAATGCAGCAGGAGTTCCTCTGCAGACTCCAAGGAAAACAATGGTTTAGCAGGCTCTCACCCTCCATTTTGTGCCATTGGCAAGCAGATGTGCCCCTGCAGCCGTTAAGCATCCACAATGGAGGCAGGTAATGCTTCATCCTCGGCCAGAAAAAGTGCCACACAGGGGCTCACTCTCCCCGCCAGCTTACTGGGGGAGAGAATTGGAGGAGTTAAGGTGGGAAAACTTGTGGCTCAAGATAAAAGCTAATTTAGTAGAGAAATCAAAAGCTAATTTAGTAGAGAAATCAAAAGCCACACATGCAGGCAAAGCTGGCAACACCATCAGCATGCAGCCATTATGACACCACTGGTGAGGTGGGCACTGTAAAGCGCTTGCATCACAAAGGGCTCCAGCCTGACCCCCCTATAAAAGCAGGGCAGCTGCTTACAGCACTCAGTGAGCACCACCATGGCTGGTTACAATCGGCGGCGCAGAGGGCGCAGGAGCCGGAGCCGGAGCCGGAGCCGGCGGCGCCTGCGGAAGACACGGCGCAGTGGCCGCTCTCGCCGCCGCAGCGCGCGGCCAAGGCGCCATCTTGCATCTCTCAGGCCCCCAGCCATCAAGCGCCGGCCCAGGAGACAAAGGCCTCATGAAGAAGAGGAGCCGGAGGACGTGCTGGATGACCTGGGAGAGTTCGATGAGCCAGTAGACAACTTTGAGTTGTAGAGCCAGAGCCCCTGAGAAGACCAGCCACCACACGGGCCTGGCTGCAGCAATAAAGCATAGCAAGCTTGCATGATGAGAGTATCTCTGATGCACTGTGCAGTAGAAGTAGATCACTCAGTGTCCACCCATATCCCAGGGGTGTGGGTGGCCCACAGGTCAGTGTGTCCATGTTCATGCCCAAAAGCAAGATGTGTGTGGAGGCACGATGTTGCTGTGTGTGATCTGTAGGTTTGAGGATACTCATGCATGGCATGTGCATGTCTAGGGTTGTCTTTGTTTGGGATGAGGTGTGACTGTGTCTGCAGCTGAGGGCCTGTGTGGAGTGCATGTGACCAAGGACACACAGATAACCTCTGCTCCTGCCAGTTGTCCCCCAGGCTCCCCTTTTGGGTCCCTGTCATTGCAGGGTTCCTAGAGGCTGAGCAGAGCCCACAGATAGAAGAACCCTCAGTGCCTCATGCCCTCTTCTGTGGCTCTGCTGGGGCTTTGAGGGTAAAGGCCAGACAAAGCAGTGCAAGTTGCTCTGCCCATCTAACTCCTGACTCTCACCCCAGCCAATCCCCCACTCCTGGCAGTGTTGTCACATTGCCCTTCACAGATTTTCCTGTAGAGAGACCCCCTGACCCTGTAACATGCTTCTCAGCGCTGCTGTGCTTCCCCCCGCCTCCCCCTGGTTCTCTGTGCCTATACTGGGCGTAGGTTGGTGAGGGTCTCAGAGCAAGGAGACAGTGTGGAGAGCATCTGGGAAAAGATGCCACCAGTTGCCCCATGTCAGCCAGGGTAGTGCCAGCCAGGTCCAAGAAGGACTCGCCACTGGCCAAGGCTGAGCCCATTCTCAAAGGTGATAGTGCCTCAGGGATAATGTCTTTGGAAATACATGCAAGAAACAGTCCTGCAGAGGCTAGGGCAGGGAAGAAGGAAGAGAGGAGATGCTCCAGACAATGCAGTAGGAGTTCCTCTGCAGATACTGGGAAGACCATGATTTGCAGGTTCTTACCGTGCAGCCCACTTTGTGCCATTGGTGAGCAGATGTGCCCCTGCAGCTGTTGGACCTCAGCGGGAGAATTGAGTCATGCTTTAACCCCAGCCAGAAACAAAGTGCCACACAGGGGCTCACTCTCCCCACCAGCTTGCTGGGGGAGAGAATTGGAGGAGTAAAACTGGGAAAACTTGAGGCTCAAGATAAAAGCCAATTTAGTAGGGAAATCAAAAGCCACACATGCAGGCAAAGCTGGCAACACCATCAGCATGCAGCCATTATGACACCACTGGTGAGGCTGGCACTGTAAAGCGCTTGCATCACAAAGGGCTCCAGCCTGACCCCCCTATAAAAGCAGGGCAGCTGCTCACAGCACTCAGTGAGCACCACCATGGCTGGTTACAATCGGCGGCGCAGAGGGCGCAGGAGCCGGAGCCGGAGCCGAAGCCGGCACCCCCTGCGGAAGACACGGCGCAGTGGCCGCTCTCGCCGCCGCAGCGCGCGGCCAAGGCGCCATCTTGCATCTCTCAGGCCCCCAGCCATCAAGCGCCGGCCCAGGAGACAAAGGCCTCATGAAGAAGAGGAGCCAGAGGATGTGCTGGATGACCTGGGAGAGATCAATGAGCCTGTAGAGAGCTTTGAGCAGTAGAGCTAGAGCCCCTGAGAAGACCAGCCGCCACACTGGCCTAGCTGCAACAATAAAGCATAGCAAGCTTGCATGATGAGAGTATCTCTGGTACACTGTTCAGTAGCAGTAGATTGCTCAGTGCCCACCCACGTCCCGGCAGGGTGGGTGGCCCACAGGTCAAGGTGTCCATGTCCATCCCCAACAGCTGTGGGTGGCACAATATCTGGGAGGGTTTGGGATCAGAGTAACAGGCCATGGACACATGCACACCTCTTCCTGGACACCCATGAATTTCATCTCAAGCCACAAGTTTTCTCAGTTTTAGTCTTCTGATTATCTCCCCCAACAAGCTATCCTCAAACTCCCAGCAGTACCGTGGTCCAAAAATGAACCCAATGGGATGAGATAAAACAACAGGGACATCTGTGTGGGCTTGGTCACATGAACTGCCCAACAGGGAGAGATTACATGTTTATATTCATCTATTCATTCCTGAACACCAGAACTTCTGGCAGAATACCATCCAGGCCTAGGGATTCTTACATATCTTTTATAAAATTCATGTATATTTTTACAATAATCTTTAAGTGCAGCTATGTTATTATCTACTGTATATAACCTACAATAATCTATTAGCAGCTATGTAATTTAATATAAATGTTCTCTCCCCTTAAATCTCCTCAGAATGTCATTCTAGCCATGGTATTCCACTTAAATATGCAGAAAGTAGTTTACTAATGAAACATTCCATAGGTTCTATAACTTATAAAAGTTTGCCTAGATTTAAAAGCAATTGGAAGGTTTAATGGAAGAAAATTCTGTCAGAGGCTATGAAATATAAAGACTTCAAGCCCAGGAATACTTGGGAGTATCCTCTGAGGAAGTATCATTTTAAGTTTGACCTGCTCAAACAGTGCTTCACTGTTGGCCACTGTTGGGCATTCTTTTGTAACTGTGTAATAGTATGAGAAGCACAAAGCCAGACAAAGAGAAAGAAAGTTCCATCTTTTGCCTGGTAAAATGTCAGACACTCAGAAACACCCATAAGCAACAGCCAATTCTCAGCATAAAAAAAAGAAACCTTTATTTATTTATTTCCTTTCTGCAGCAAAGAAAGATGTCCTTATCAGCCTGCTACATTAAATCAGCTCTGGTCTAACATGCACTTCAATAGATGCAAAGTTACCATGGTGCTGATGGACAAGAATCCTCTGCATAGAAGCAATGGCTTTAATTTGAAGTTTGGTGAGCCCAAAAGACTCTGATGAGTCAGTGAGGTACAGAGACTGAACTTGGTATTTAGTCTTCTGGGGATCTTGAAAATGTGATATAAAGCGCACTGCTGTATGTTGTGCTGCATAAGCAGAAGCACATAAGTCTGTCTGGATGAAAATATTCAATGAAAAATACCCTTGCAGGCTCAAGAAAATAAATAAATAAATATGAAGGATAGGAGGAATGAACAAACAGCTGAAAATTTCTAGGAATAAAGAAAAGAGCTGTTTAGCATTTCAAAAGGTGTCTTTCTTCTTATGTATGTTCACAGTGTTCCAAATATGTCAACACACCCAGAAATCCTCAAACCAGACTAATAGCTGGCTTGTTCCAAAGGAGATCACCCTGATGGATGGTAATATATAGAGCTGGTATGTCAATGTGGGCTAATCTGAAGCTACAGGGGTGATCTGCCAATTCTAACAAAGATAAATACAGCTTTTGCTTCCCAGTGTTTCACAGTGCCAGGCGCTGGCCATTGGTTTCCCCAATATGATGGATTTTATGGTCAGGTGTGGTGACATCTCATGACCTAAATAGCTTTCAGAGAACAGCTGGTTTGTTTTGAATGATGATGGATTATACTCCAGAACTCTGCACGAAAAATGATGTCTCATGCTTGCAAGCGTTGCATGGACATGGATAAGTCCCAGACAGCTCTTGGACTTGGTAAACATCCTTGCGTTTTTATCCCAAGTTTCTGTCCATATTTTTCCCATGCTTTACCTATCAAATGAATGGAAAAATTTACTATCACAGAGTATTGATACTGCATCAAAGAAGAGAGTCCATGTCTGAATTATATGGAACAACAGTTCTCAAGCTAATATATATATAAATTTAACTGAGTTGTGGACTTAATAAGGACTAATAAAGTAAGTTTTCTTGCACTATAGGCTAATGCACACGACTAATTTCTGGTTTGAACAGAGAGTGCTTCTGTTTTCCTTCCTTTCTGGTATTTTCCACTTTTTTTTTTTAAAGAATTTCAGTATTTTGCCTGTCTCTTTGTGTTAAGAATGAGAAGTATCAATTTAATGCCTTTCTCTCTCCGAATGCTCTGTGTCATATTTTGAATATCAGGCGGCATGCTGGCAGCAGGGAGAGCAGGGAAGCACCCACAAGCAATGCCTAATGGAGAAGACAAACACCACCAACAGCAAGAAAATGAACAAAATTCCATAATATTCCTTCCACGTCTTTGCTATACTGTGACAAAGTACATTTTTAGTGTAATAGCCAAAGGGATTTTAAAAATGCTTCAGTACTGAAGGAACACATTTCCACTAAAGAAGCTACTCTACCACAAGCAATGACCTCTTTCCTGTTTGAAATGCATTCAATACTGCAGCTCTTCAGAAAGTGTTTGTGGGCACAAGATGAATCCGGGTGAGCACGACACAACTTTTTCATGCGCTGATTTTTGGAATGCCTGCCTGTGACCTACTGTATCCAATCTGCTCCAGTCCTTCCTTGGCCCCTCACATTAGCCATATCTCATATGTGCACCCAGATTTTTTTATCATAGAATCATAGAACCATAGAACTACAGAATCAAAGAATCATAACAGAATCATAGAATGGCTTGGGTTGGAAGGGACCTTAAACATCATCTAGTTCCAGCCCTCCTAGCCTGGGTGGGGATACCTTTCGCTAGACCAGTAATGAATATCTATTGAGAACAGCTCAGCTTGTGCCAGACCCTTCTCCCATGATTCATGTCCATACCCACACTGATTTCTGCAGATAAAAGATCCATGTTACCAGAGCCATTTCAAGCTCCTTAAAAAACTAGCTGAAAATAGAGCTGAAACCAAAGCCTACCATTGTGATACAGACAAAACTGCGAAAGAAGTCACTGAGAATAAGTCTAAAGCAATGATTTTCTGTCTAGGTATTATGGCTCCTAGTTCCTACTATTTTGTTATTTGGAGTATCAGTGTTTTACAGGACTGGAAGTAAAGGCACAAGATAACCTGTTTTCTGTTGGATTAGTAACTCTGCAGGCTGGAATTAGAAACACAGGGAATGCTAGAAGACAATTTTTAAGCTCAGTCATATACCAGCCAGTAATCATATATACAGCTCTCGCTGGGAATATCCAAATGCAGCCATGGACACGCTTCAACTTCATGCTAATCAACTGTACTCCACTCAACCCTGCAACTCTGCTGCAATGCAGAAAGTACCAGATCCATCAACACCAGAGGCATTCAACATGACATACAGACGAAACAAGCCCTAGCCCAAATCTTCACTAAAGAGGCAGTTCCTGTGTCATAGCTCCAACTAGCAATTTACATGTACTGCAATATCAGACACACTCATTTCATCTTAATTTGTTTCAACAAATACAGTCCCTACCATAGAGTAAAGGTCTCACTGAAAGCTGATTATGATCACTTATTGTTCAGTATAACAACCAAAGCCTTCCTTGATATCTGCTCCCTCTGTACTCATCAAAACTGTGTTTAAAAAATTCCCAAATCAGGCCATGGGAGCATATATATATCTAGGGAATTTTTCATAGGAAACAAATACAGTAAATCAAGACAGTAAGTTTATACTAAAGATGTAAAGTAAAGATAAGTGGGTTTTTTATGGGATTTTTCACAACTTGACATTTAAAAACAGTTCCAGAAACTTTCAGGATTTGTTTCCTTAAGGGATTGGGAGTATTTTACCACCAAATTTCTCTTTACTAGCTTGTGAAAACTGCAAGGGGTAAAAAAAAAAAAAAAAAAAAAAAAAAAAAAAAGAAAAAAAAAAAAAAAAAAGAAAAAAGAAAAAAAAAAGCGCCATTCACTTTTGTTACAAGCAGAGCTCCCACTGCACGATGTTTAATATATATTGGAATTCTGATATATCATCCTCTGTGCATGCAGAATAAGGGCAATTTCAAAAGAGCTTCCTCCAACTTAACTAAAAAGAAAGGAAGGGGGGAGGGGAAGGGGGAAGTGAGAAAAGATATGTTTGTTGCTTGCCTTTCTAAGATGCTTAGAAAAAAAAAGAGATAAAAGCCAGTTTCCCACTTGCCAATGTGAAAGATATTACAGAAAATCCGATGTACCTGATGATAGGAGGGGCACAAGCCTAATCCTGCCTTACTCGAAATGCATAGGTTATTTGAGCCTAAGAGAAATTTCCTCAAACTACTTCCACTGCAACATCCATGACATTCAGTAAACAGTTCTTATTTTATTGCTAATCTTTGTCCCTGCCCAGAACTTGTGTATGGCTTTATTAATCTAAAAGACTTAGTAAGTGGTTGTTATGCTCTAAGGTTTCCTTAAACATACTCGTATCACCTGAGCTTTCTAATATTCAGTCTCTTTGTTAACAGAATGGCAACTTCTGTCACTTCAGCAAGAGACTTCTGGTGTACTTTATAAATTACGTTGCATTAAAAAAAGAAGCAGGTAGAAAGTTGATAAGGATATTTGGAGAGTCTTCTAGTTTGCTGATGTTCAAATTCCCCAAATGCAATGCTCATTATGATTTCTGGACCACATGCAGAGACAAGGGAAAATAGAAGATGAGCTGAAGAAAGCAAAAATTAGCTTCAGCAACGCAGGCAGGTGTCTAATGGGAAATACATCTTGCTGAAAGGGTAGTGGAAGTCCCATGGAAGTGAAAATCAAATTTGCTCAAAGATCAGCTTCAGGACTGAATTTTTTTTAGTAACATTAGTCATTCAGGCCCAATAAGGAGGAATAATTATCTATGTCTATTTAATCTCAGCATAACTATCAGTTACTGATGCAACATGAACATTAAAGATCCAAACATGATTCTGGGAGATTTCAGGTAAATATTAAAAACAAACAGGCAAATAAAAATGTCACCAGGATCTCAAATATGATTCAGTTGCTGTGTAGGTGCTCTGACTATTAGCCCTGAGATTACTAACCCTGAGATTAACCCAACTGGTTAGAGCAGAGTGCTAATAATGCCAAGATCACAGGTTTGGTCCCTGTACAGGCCATCCACTTAAGAGTTGGACTTGATGATCCTTGTGGGTCGCTTCCAATTCAGAATATTCTGTGATCTATAAAAGGAGTAAGGGGGTTTTTTTCTGTTATTCCCACCTCAAAGAATGAGATCACAGAAGTAAAGGTTCAGGAAAGGGTAATAAAAATTTTCAAGAGATTTGAAAAGGTCACACAGAGAGAGACACTGAAATGGCTTCAACTGTTTGCTTTAGAAAGGGGCTACAAAGTATGGGACAAGATAAAAGTACATCAAATAGGGAACCATAGCAGTAAAGAGAGATGGGGAGTTTCTGTTTTCTGTTGCGTAATACTGTAGCAGGAAGATGCACAATAAAACAGTGGAAAGTGAAAATTGAAAACCAGCAACAGGAAATCATTCTTCATACATGTAGATACATGGCAGAATTTATTTTTGTTGGAGGCTGAAGATGCCAAGAAATTAACAAGATGTTGAAGGAACTGGGTGTTTATAGGTCATAATACCATATTCTGAAACCATTGAGTTGTATGCAGTCATCAGAAGACATTTCTTCCTCACTAACATTCATGTTATCAACTGCTAAAGCTGCCTAGACAAAAGAAACACTGTAGGCAATCCTTGGGTGTTACTTTGTATTCAAGAGTCTGACATTGCAAGAGTGTAACAATAGCAAACTCTTGTCCCAGCTAACCTAATCAAACTAAACAGAAGGCAGCACTGAAACCAAACTTTATCCAAGCCAAGCTAAAAATAAAATTAATCTACTTGCAAATCTACTTGCAAAACACAAACACACTCTTTCACACGATTTTAAAATACAAAAGTTACAGTGCAAAAAGTAAGAGAAACATTTGTTTCTACCCATCCATATGTAAGTGTTGTTTTTACCCAGCTGACAAGCAAGTCTGAACTCTTACTTACCCATGCAGCTGAGATATTTCCTTTGGGGAGAACTTTTTGTTTTTCCTAAATTTACTGACCACCTCAGCACTATTAACAACTATTAGAAATTATTCACTTTCTGTGAGGTAAATGTGTACTTTTATGCCTGACCAAGCAATGATCAAAGCTGAAGATGAAGCTTTTTAACACATTACCATTCACACTGTGACCCTTCACTTTGATATGTACTGAGGTCTTATGAAGTCTTGCTAACACACACCAGATTCCACTGCCATTCTGGGAGCAACAGAAGTGTTTCTGAGTAGGTTGCTTGCTGAAAAATTGTATTAAATCCTGCATTCATTGTGGCAGGAAAACTGTGAAGATACATGTGAATGACCAGGTGGGAGGCTGACACGGTCCAAGGAAAGGAGGTCTGTGCAGAGCCAGACTACCTGAGGCATGTTTACTGTGCATCTCAGAATCTGTCCCCAGACATGTTTCTCTAAGATACGTGTCCCCATGGGAAGAACTGGTGCCTCTGCTACACCTTGCAATCTCTCCACCACTCAAAGCAGGGGTTATCTGTACATGAGAGAGAATGCCAGAATAAAAGAGTAAAAATAATCTCTTGCCTGCACAATTTCCTTCTCACTCAGAGAATATTTTCTACTTTCCTACACAGAAAACTGGGTGCATACAAGATAGCTGCCTCAAGAGTGGATACTTAAGTGACAGGACAGACATTTACCTCCTGTACTTGTGGGTAAAGGACAGACCCCACCTTAAAGTTCGCTGGCACTTCTCTTTGCTAGTATTTTCTGAACTTCCATTAATTTAATTTCTGAACTCCTTACACAAACAACCTCCCCTCCACTCCATCGCCTGTCAAACCTAGCAAACACAAGCATCTCAGGCACCAAATACTTCTGCCAACAGCATGACTTCTTCAATGCTTAACACTTTACTCCCAGCAAGAATAATGGAAAGGGAGCTTCTTGGCCTATATCCATCAATTTCTATTAAGCATTTCATTCAAAGCTGTGAGGCTATTCATTCCCCCATCTAGTGACAGCAATGCTCTGATATGGGGAAGTGATGAAAGGTTTGGGGAAAAGAAGATGAGAGCCAACAACATGAACACAATCACCAAAACTTCAGTCTCACCCAAAGCCATTAGAAGATACATTGCCGGTTGCCAGGAGTCACACACAAACATGACTACTCTGCAGACTTCAATATACTGTGACAGAATCAGATTTTTGTGAGCTGTAGATTGCATTTTTTTCTCCCTCTTCCTACTGTTTTTTTTTTGTGGGTTTTTATTTGTTTGTTTGTTTGTTTGGGGGTTTTGTTGTTGTTGTTGGTTTTGGTTTTGGTTGGGGGGGTTGTTTGTTTGTTGGTTGGTTGGTTGGGTTTTGGGTTTTGTTTTGTTCTGTTTTTTCTTTTTCCTTCCTTTCCCAGTATACTTCATACTTATTTAAGCAAATTTTCTCTCTGTTTTGCAGGCAGGGAACACTGTACCAAGCGTATCAGAGGCCTGGTGCACTATGGACTGTTGGTACTGTTTCAACAGGGTTGTGATGTACACTGCAGGAACAGTTTCAGTATTTGATGAAGTCAACTGAAAAGCCAGTAGCTAGAAATCAGTGTCAGTCTGAAGGGGAGGCATAGGAAGAACACATGACCTCTTATGTGCTTGCAACAGGGTAAAGTAATGTCCCCTGAGCCACTCAGGGACTCAAGATAGAAGAGAGAATGGAATGGACCCAGACCTTGATTTGATCTGTGATTCCCATGCCCTCAGGAGAACCCAACTAGAGAAACAAGTTAAGTGACTTACTTATCTAAGTCAAAGGACATCTGCAATTGCCTTGCCTTTCAGGAATATAGAGCACTCACTGGAACTGACCCAAATTGAGCTGTTCTGAATGGTCTTGTGGCAGTGGTGACAGACCTAAAAAACCTCTAACTGTCCTCTTGTAGGCAGAAACACCCCATGGACAGCAGAAGACAGAGTAGGGTCTTCCACCTGACCTGCTAAGCAATAGTCATCTGAATCTATTCTTTGCATGGATTATCCAACTGTGTCATAGATACAAAGAAAGTTCAGGTCCAGATGGATAATAAATTAAGGCACAGTGCCACAAACATGTTCAGACTGTTTTTAGTATCATCTTGGTTTCCCCAAATGGCACTGAAGAACCGCCCAGAGATGGAACTAATGAAGCCTGTTAGGATTAATCTGGCATTATGCTAGCTCTAGGATTTGGAATACACAGATGTCCTGACGATTTCCTGTGCACCAGCCAAAGGTCAGCTGCACTTCCTTGCTTTAACCTGACTTGACTCCACAAAGATATTTCAGCTACTCTCCACTCCCAGTCTCCAGGAACTGTGTTCCTGAGCCCAAGCTGTCATGTACCAGCATCACTCTGTGTTGAGACTGATGAGCCATACTTGAAATCAGTGCACCAGAGAACATAAGGAAGAAATCAGCCAACTCAGGATCCACCAAACATGGTCCACAATCAACAGTGATTAGAGCAGTGGGTACCAAGCCTTATTTATGGTGGGAAGCATCAAACTCCACACCACATACTATTATATATCCTATTTAGTTTTCTCTGTTTTCCTGGATAGCCCAACCATCCAGTACACTGTGTTATGAAAAGCTTTAAAAATACATAGAAGTATACCAGAAGTGACATCATATCTGTGGCTTCCAAGGTTTTATCTGCTAAATGTGAATCATTACTGTTCACATCAAAGATTGCTGCTACAGTAGTCAGTTGAATAAGAAGCTAAATTCAAGTAAGTTCAGTTCCCACTGACTTTCAGTAGAGTCAAGGTAGGTCCCATTTCAAAATTCATAAAACTCCTTATGAAAGTTGCTTAATGCCATATTTTAATATATATAGGTCCTACTTGGAAAATAAAGAGATGGGAAGATTGTGATCTGTGTACTGAAGTGAGAGATTTGTTTACCTGCAGGAACAGCTGTGTAAATTAGCTTTTTCCCAGTACCACCAGAAACCTGGAATATACCTCATGACTGATGCAAGTTGCATCCTTCTTTCCTCTTCAAATCCTCAACTATATTGCAAATTATATGTGGGAAGGAATATCTGTGCTACAATATTTTAAAGAGAGTCCTTGATGACAAGATGAGATTCTAGCTCTACTACCAGTCATGACACAAGGCCTGACAAGGTTACAATTGGATGTGACAGGCTTCGCAGAAGATGTTTTGGTTGTTTCAAAAACACATTCTATCTGGTAAGAGTGTCAGACCAGGATTCTTATCCAAAGCCAAACTTTGCCCAAAGTAAATAGCATTTGATTCAGAAATTTGCTCCTGTCCCTTAGTATATTACATAATTCAGAAAGTATTAATTAGAAGTGCTTGTGCAGGAGGGAACTGCTTCAAAGCCTGCTATAAAATGGTTGCATGTGTTTTGCCATTTACTGGTTTCTCAATGCCTTGTTTTGCTTCCCTGAAAAACAGGATAGTATTTTTTAAACCATGGAACACTTTGAGATATTATGTTAGAAAAGTAAAAGAGTACAGACCAAATATCCAGATGAAACAAAGAAAAATTAGTCTTTTGGTTGTTACCAGTCTACTAAAATTGTGAATGAAAAAATTTACAACTGGAAGCACCATTAATATCTTGCATCCCACAGGATATCAAAGGAAATAAAAAGGTTCAGACCCTTGTAATTGTAATGAAACAGATGTGGAATACACAAATGTGGAAAACTGAGGCGTAGAACAGGGAAGTTACTTGGTTATGACAGCACTGTTGGCAGGACAGCTGTCTGCCACTTCTTGTTTCACATTCATGTGCCTTAGACTCTGAACTTTTTCATATCAAAAACATCATTGGACACTCAGCCCTTCAATTCAAGCACTGTATAAAAGACCTTAAATTCTTTCCAAGCGCCTCTGATAGGCCTGATTCCCTAAATATTCTGCTCAGCTACTTCTTTTTGTGCTGTTCAGGTGCAATCATAAAGATGCAACGTATTCCTCAGCTGCTCAGGTTCTCAGAATTCAATCACACTAAACTTCAGGTGTGAAATTCAAGCTAGGTCACAAGCTCCAGAAACAAGGAAATTTCTCATTTCAATGGGACAAAACAATGGATCTCACCGCCCATTTTTATGAGAATCTTCAGAATGACAGCTCCCCACATTTTCATCATTAATCATCCAACTTTCTGATTGTGTTTGTCTCAACTGATCTTTCTCCAGCATTTCTCTGGCACAAGTGGACCAGCTTTCTGCAGCTGAGATCTCTGCCAGCCTTAATCCTTCAGCTGTGTCCCACTAAAAACTCAGATTCTTGGCCAGCTGGAACAAGCATTCCTTTCCCCCACCTCCATAACACCAGGCACATATTGTGGCTGTAACCCTGATTGGTATGTCAGAGTTAGAGAGTGAATGAGCAAGCATCAAAACATGTTTCAATAGAAAATGCGACTCATCCACTTAGTAAGTACATTTCAGATATGAGGTCACAGTGGGCTGTGTTACCTCACCCTACATTCCACCATGACAACCAGACAAGAATTTTGTATCTTTATGTCCCTTTTATTACTGCTAATTCAACCACAGTGGCATGGTGGTGAGCTGCATCTAGAACTTGGCCCATGACACAGCACAGCTCAGGGTCAACCAATTACTGTTTCAAATTCTCAGCAAATTTATCCTTTTCTAGCAGCAAGTTAGTTAAATCTCAATCTTCCCACAAGGAATTAAGTGAGAATGAATGGCTCTGTGTCCAGCACTCCTTGCTGGAGGGCAGATTCATTTTAGTCACAGTTAATAATTCCAAGATCTTGCAGAGGAAGAAGGCATTAATGAAAAGAGACTGAACCTCATCTTAGGCTCCCAGCTGTTTTGTGATGGGGGTGATGAAACAGGCTTGTTAAAAATATCCGTCAGAAATGTGATCTAACCAAACATAGCTCTAGTTCCTTTATGTGACTTTAAGAGAGCGTACACAGAGAGGAGACCTCTTGGCATACAAACTCAAAAGCTGTGCTATGATATCCTGCCTTTAATAAAGCCTTCTTGCAGCCATGTACTAAAGATAACTCTGTTGAAAAAGAAAAAACAAAACACCCTACAAAATGTATTTTTGGCCCTGTAAGTATAAAATAAATATAATTGCAGTGACCATCAGGATTTTGATGAAGTTTTTCAGGTAAAGTTTCATAAATCTTACTATCATCTTCCACAACACAAATTTTCTTCACTGAGAACTTTAGTGAAGCCACTTTTTTTGAAGAATGCATTGCCTGCTAAGCTGGTACAGCAACAGCACATAGCTAGTCAAAGCAGGAGGTGAAGGAAACTGCTCTATCCCTTTGAGCAAAAAAGAGCTTTTTTAGTCTATGAGACAGAAAATTTGATATATGTCAGAAGATTCCATGTACCAGCTTTAGACTTCTGAAGTGTTTGAATTATAGACTCCTCTAACCTCTAGCAGGAATTTCAGTAACAGTTTGTTTCTAAGGACTTTGTATTCTTGCTCTTACATGCAACATTACTGAGGCCACTGATGCGGGCAGTAACCATTTGTCAGATGTTTTGGTTGTGTTCCAATTCTGTCTAAAAAGTGAAACAGAATATCAGAAACCAAGAGTTACTTATATCTTTAATTTTTTAATAGGCTTCTCTTATTCTCCATGGAGATATGTTGGATAGGATAATGGTAGCTATATTCTGCTTCAAGATCTCTACTCCATCCCAATGCAATGTCTTGCTGTATTCTATATGCACAGCAGTAAGGATGCTACGCAGCAAAATTACTGCTTCTTTCCCAAAGACAAATGTCAAGTTTCCTACTCCTAGCAGGATGCCATCTGCTTCTGCCCCCAATGTGTTCCTGCAAACCCTCAAAACACCTGCTTTGTGACACACAGAAAATGCAGAGCTGCCAAGCAGGAAGAAGTAGAAGTCAGGGAGCACGCAAAGTCTTCAGGCATCCCTCTTATGGCATCACCACTCTTCCTGCTGGGCCCAATATTTGCATGGTCTCTCCTCCAGGCAGGGATGGGGTCAGAAGCTTGAGCAAACCAAGACGCAGGCAGCATAGCTGTTGTCATTTATTTCAGGGACTAGTCAGTACATATTCATTCCTGTCACTTAGGACCACCTACAGAGTGGTTCCTGTGTTCCTCCGTCTGTTTAGTTAATATCCCTGAGCCAGTGAAGGCCAAATACAGACATGGCCAATATTAGGAGATGGAGTTTCCTTACTTGGTTATCACCATGCTTTTACCACCACTCACAGTCTTGCACCAAACAACCACCAGTTCATTCACACTTAATGCCGCCTCTGCTCAAGGATATTTACATTCTACTTACAGCATTAAAATCAAGTTGGATTCCAGGTAAAGCAGAGTAAACTCCAATGGACAAGTGAGAGCTTTTACATACAAAATTTTTTATGGTCAACCAAAAGGACATAAATTGTGTGAAAATCAAAGAAAAAATATCATATTATTAGTTTAATTAATGGTCTAGCAAACTAATGTAAAAATAAGAAATACTTCTTCAATTCAAATTATCCCATTCCTATTGTGGATTATCATTAATGTAACAAATGCCTGAAATGAAGTATTCCCATGTCAAGTTCTCATCCTTTCGGTGCAGTAAGTTGTCAGCCAGAGGAATGATGCTGATGGTGAGTTTTTTCTTCCCAGGTCTTGCATCGATTCTATGAGTACCTTTTTGTGTCTATACTCCACTTTTTAAATAGGTTACATTTTTTCCTCTCCTAATAGTTCTTAGCATTAGCCACAAATCCTTGTCTATACAAGGTATGATACAATAAAATGGGGCATGTATTTCTGGGAAAGAAACAAACAAGTAAATAAGTGACAAAAAAGTAAAGTAAAACCTAAAGTAAATCAGGTAACAATATAGCTAAAAAACAAGCTCAAAACAACATTATAGGCAAAAGCCACCTTACCACTGAAAAGTCATACTATTAGAGTTGGGACAGACCAGTCAGACGTCATCTGATTTCAGAATCAGATACAGTTTAAGTAATTTTATACATACTGCTAAAGTTAAGCTACAAAGACCATATAAAACCAGACAAGGCCTGACAAGTTTTACGGACTGGTATGGTTATTTATTATTAGAAAACTTGAAGTCTGTTTCAGCTCTAGAAAAACCAAGTTTCTGGGGGACAGGACTATAGAGCTATGGACAGAAAACAGACAAAGCCAGGAAGGCACTATTTCAGAACACTAAAAAAATACTAAGTCCCAGTCTATTCCATCTAATCTGCATGGATCAGCCCAAAAGGACAAAGCAAAGACACAGAGACCAGACTGCAAATCAGATAGAACACAGGAAGGCCAGGGTGCAATTTGGAACAAAATCACAAATCTGAGTAGGAACTGAAAAACCACTTGGGAACCAAGGACTGTCGTAGAAAAGCTGGAGTTGAGTAGAGAAGTGGCCTGACTTTGTTACAGTTATTACGGAGCTTTTGTGTAGATCCCCACTTCATGCCAGCAGAGCACTGTTGTGTTTTGGGATTGAGCAGTTCAACACCTTCCCCTCCGCTTGACTGAAAATGCAGTTGCTGTCTCTGCGTGCAATCACTCCAAGTCAAGCAAACAAGAGCCAGACTTTACAATGGGTCTCTAACAAACAAGCAGGTTTTTGTATGATCTCATGCATTCTTTGCTTCTGGATATTGTTGGAAGCACAAGTTTTCAATTTAAAAGACAAGGAAGGCACAGCAGTTAACTGAGGACATTCTGCCATAAATATAACCACATTACGTAACATGCCTCCTAACTGGAAGAAGCCATAAGGGCAGTATCTCTTCCACATATAGATCTCACAAAACATCTGGTATGGCAGCTCAAGCACAGAAAGTCAAGAGAGAAACAATTCTACCTTACAGTTCATCAGGAGTAACTTCTTCAATTTTTAATCCTTCCTTATACCTTTATAACAGCAGAAGTAAAGCCAGAAACCTCTCAAGCAAAGTGGGAAAAAACAATACCTGTGAGCACCTTTTTCTCCTAACTGGCTGGCATATGTAGTAACTGATCTCCTCTCACCACTTGGGAAGGGCCACAGATCAAATCCTTCAAGGCAACATCAGGTCAAGTTGTGTTCCTGACAGGTAAGAAACACCAAACTAAGCTGGGTTGCTTGTCTTGACAGTACATCAGTACTAACAATGAGGAAAATATAATCCCAGCAACCATTCATTTTACTCCACCCTTTCAGCTTGTACTGACATGTAGAGACTTGAGAGAACATGATGCAAACACACAAAGGAAATTATCAGAGGAAAATCCTGCTGTATATAAACTTTAACATAAAATGCCCATGCAGTTGCCAGCAATTATTTTGTGCTCCTATTAAAGATAGGAGTGATCCCTACATCTTGTTTTATGATAAATGACTGTGTGAATTGTAACTAGAACTATCTGTAGGCCTTGAGATCCATGAGAGGAAAAGGGGGAGGAAAATGGGCCTCCAGCACTTTCTTGGTGTTTTTTGTTTCCTCTGTATTTATATTTTTCAAGACAAGACAGCTCTACTTGTTAGGCATAGGATGGCTTTGCCTCAAGGTTACAAGGTCTTCAAAAACCTAATAATGAAGTGGACAATGTACAGAGAAGGACATGTCTGGAAAGCAGGAAAGCATTATGAAATTCAGGCAAAACCACACTTAATTAGCAGATTAATGCATCTGCTCCTTAGAATTGATTGATTTAGAAGATGATTGAAAGAGAAAAGTATTTATATTCAGAAAAATATGTGCAATTCCTTGAAAGAGCAATTATTAGTCCGAAGGTTAAAATAAAATATTCTCTACTTGCTTTAGTAGAGCTCTAATTATTTAAAGTATGAGTTTAAAAAAGCCCATACTACCCAAATGTGTAATTTTTTTTCATACTGTAGATGCTTATCAATACAAACCAGTTCACAGTCTTCTCTCCTGATCACTTTCACACGCTACAAAAAAGTTTCTTGTCCTGATATTGCAAATTATGCAAGATCTTTATTAAATGTGGGATCAAACTGAAGGTTTTCTAAAGTTTTATCCTTTTTCACTTCCCAAGACATTCACAAGCCTGTGATGTACGCATTAGCACAAAGAACAAGAATGAATCCCTAAATCCAAAGAAATTCAGTACTGATTGTGCATTACTGTGTAATAAGCTCAGAAATTCTGCATACAGAGAAGATAAGCTTTACTCCTACTCAGATTTCAGAAAGAACTCCGGAATTGTTATGAGACAAGTTACAAAGTGCATATTTCCACCATCTACCTCTTTTCTGACAAAATCTGATCACCTTAGCCCCATGTCATTGCCTTTAGGCAATTAGGTAAGTGCAGTACTGCTTGTACCATATACACATACTCACAACTCAAAATGCTCCTGTTTTAAATTGCAATCCTTCCCGACTGCAGATGTGAGTAAATTAACTCACTCATGTGTGCAGAGTGCGAAATGGCTAAATGGAAGTTAGAAAGAAGCACTCATCAAAATTTGCTGAAATGCAAAGAAATCTAAGCTGGCACTGCAGCCCTGACAGCCAGGAAGCAGCAGTGCCCTGTGCTGATGTGAAGCGTTGCTGGCAGCAGGGAAGTAGCTCTGGCAGCACTCCTGAGCCAGGGATGCCTGCAGGTATCTGGTGTATCTCTGGTGCCTGCTCAGGTGCACATTTGAATCCAGGCAGCCAGTCCTTGAAACTAAAGGCAAAGTCAAGAGACAAACTACTGAGTGCTTTTCTGCATAAGGATATGGGTGGGAGAGCTATGGATATAGGCTTGTTTATTGCTCCACCAGTTAAGAAATAGCTCTGGTAATACCCATATCCCAGAATTCCCCAATCCCGATCCCCTCGCCAGCCAAAAGAAAAACATTTATATTCTCTACTGTTTAACCATCATCCTGATCACAAGATTTTCTCACTGTAGGCAGGATTTACTACTATTTTAATACAGGCTGGAGGAAACAAGGTAAACTTAGCAACAGGATTTTGCAAAGTAAGATGTGGGCACTGCTTCCCTGATAAAGTGCTGGGAGTGTGTGATCAGCCACACCACTTGCTGGAAGAGGAGGCAGGATGGGCTGACAACTCATGAAGCTTAACAAGAGCAAGTGAAGTGTCCAGCACCTCAGGAAGGAATAATCCCATGCAACAGTACCTGCTGGGGACAACCCAAATGAGGTTTTCCTGTTAGATACAATTCAGCTTTTCAAATTATGTGAGCATAAAGAGCTTCTCCATTATTTATTTTGTGAAATAGTGTCCATACCTGCCATTCTGTAAGTAGTTGGAGGGAGGAGGATAAAATCTCCTTTTGTTGCTCAGGAAGTGGGATAATTTTCTTTATGATGAGTTTTTAAATCTTTGACACAAGTTCCCAGCACATATTTGTTGAGCTTCTTGGCATTCTGCTCATGTCTCTGGCACTAACACCTGCTTAGAGCTTGTGGAAAGTGTTCTCCTATTCCTAAAATTTCATCCTCCTTCTTCTGTCCACCCTCAAATCTCAGTAGATCTCACAAAAACTGGCTGCAATACCCCTTCTCCTGCTGATACACTGTGAGCTCTTCATCTCATTTTTCCTCAGCAACACATTTGCTAATTCTTATTTGGCACTGCTTATAACTAGATATTAACAGATCCTGTGAGAACCCAAGAACCAATGATTTAAAACAGGCAAAGAGGGAGGACATAAGAAAGGTGACTTTTACAGAGGCTTGCCAGCTATCAGTTTTGTCCCAGTATCAACCTGTTTCCTTCTCCATTCCCTCTTGTGCCTGGTGCAAGGACCAAGTGGCTGTTTTACAGGCAATTTTCTGCTTAAATACCTTTAGGTGAGGAAATATAAAACCAAGGGGTCACCAATAGATGCCAGTGTCAGCAACAGAAAGATTCCCAGACATAAATTTTAGGACACACTGCACATGCACAGACTCAGTGCTCGTCTCCGCTTACGGTTGAAAAAGTGAACCATCATTAATTAATATAGGAAATGGATCCTCAGTAAATCCTCCCTCCATTCTTTCCCACTCAGGTCCCTGCTGCCAGCACCTAGAATATACTCAAGGCCAGTACTCAATCTGGCCCAGCTCAGGAAAGCAACTTTCAAGATATTTTGGGGCTTCTAAATATTTCAAGACCAAATATGTTAATATTAAAAGTCACTCAACTTCTGCTGACTCAATTTTGACCATTAAAGCTGCTGTTTTCATCTCTTCCTCACTAGGAACAAAGGTTTCCAGCAAAATGGTCAGCTAAGATCAGCTTTTGTATACATGATATAAAAACATCTGCTTCACTGTCCTATGGTTGTTTTAAGTTTCCACAGCTAGCAGGGGAATCGCTGAACTATTATTTCACTGTTTTACTACAAGAAAGATGGTGTACTAAGATCTTAGGGAGCTGCAGCTGAGACCTAATTTTACTTATGTCAAGATTTAAACTGGGGAAAATAAAAACATCAAAAACTATGAAAAGTATCAGCGAAATATTTTGTTCTGATGATGTGCTACCATGATTTTCAACATTTGTAAGTGATAGTACAAAACTGGACAGTAGGGTATAAACAATCTAACTGCCTGTTGAATAAAACTGGGCAATTTAATGATGTGTTTTCAACAGGAGACACAGCTAGGGTAGGAAGTTATCTATTACAGCTTTGATAGCTGGCAACATTATTTGGTATGCTGTGTGTTTCCATGCAGGACTGTTTTATGTGGTTATTAACTAATAACTGCTCACAAACAGAGTAGAGCATTGACACTACATCACTAATTGCAGGTTTGCCTATATTTAAACTTGTCAGGAAAGTGGCAATGAAAGAAGTGTGGCCCTTTCCTTGTGGCTTTCAGGCACACTGGAGTTATTTCTGTTTTGGCAGACAGCGTTCATTTGCTAGGTTTTTTCTGGGCCTCCTTAAAATTATTCAGGACCAAAACTCTTTGCTAATCACCTTGTAAAGAAGAGAGAGCTCTTTCTAAAAAACACTGGAAAAGGTTTCAACTCCCACCAAGCTGGGAATATAGGACCCTCTATTAAACAACACAGCAGAAATGACAGTTACAGATGGGATTGGAAGGGACCTCTGGAGATCACCTAGTCCAACCTGCCAAGGTAGGGTCACCTAGAACAGGTTATACAGGAACTGTTCCAGGTGGATTTTAAATGTCTCCAGACAGGGAGACTCCACAACCTCCCTGACCAGCTTGTGCCAGTGCTCTGCCACCCTCAACATAAATAAGCTCTTGTTCATGTTAATGTGTTTGCCAGTTATCCCACAAGGGAAGATTTCCCTTTCATTTTCATTATTTTTACTACTCTGAAAAATCAGGCTTTGAAGTGAAAGCTAAAAATTGGAGGCCCGTTTTTTAAAGGGAGAAAGAATACTCTGCCTACTCACAAAGGCTAGTCAGCAGAGATAAAAAAAAGAGGTCCGTTCCATGAAACAGGTCGTTAGATGCAGCTAGACCATAGCTATGATAAAGGGTGACACCATAGCCATCATAGAGGACCATCCTGCAGCTCTTGGACTCCACTATACAGGTGGCAAAAATTTAGCTGAAAGGAAGAGGGAGAAAGAGAGAATTCAGAACTAAAGACAAATTGCAAGTGAAAATGCACTACTCAGGTGTATTGCTGCAGACTGGATTATTTCAAATTCTGAACAAGGCAGGACTGGGCTGCAGAAGCTACTGGCACAATCCCCAGCCTACAGACTGGCCATTGTGCCCCCGAGCACATAGCCCACGTAAGACTGCTGTGCATGTACACTGCTGTAGCTGTGTGTAAATTACAAGCTATTTATGTCACCTCTGAATTTGGCTTGTTGCTTTTTCCTTCTAATACAAGTTGGCTTCTACATATGGCAATTAAAACTAACCTGGCAAGTGGGAAAACACCTGTACAAACCTCTCATTATTCCAGCATTCCATACTAATCCTAACACATTTTAAGAATTCAGTATTGCCTGAGGTGGACAACTTTTGTGACGTTTTACAGCCAATGAACTTCCACCAGAGAAGGTGACACTTTCCTTGATTTAACATTACCAAATCCTGATTAGCTTTGTGGATTAATCAGGTTTCAGGCCTAACAGCCAAGATGGATTTTACCTAAAGCTTTTTTCACATTTGACTAGGCAATACCTGTTATAATTTACAGGCACTGGCAGGTCTGCTTTAGATAGCTCCTTGGAAGTAATTATCTGTCTTGCTTCACGGATGCCATGCATAATATATTCTGAAACACTAAGTTACATAGAATTTACTGATGTCTTGAGTTCTTTTATTCAAACTCAAGACTGATCACATTCATCAAGAGGGCCACAGGCCTGGAACCAGTTTCCAAAGAACTGCAGTTTGTTTATCATGCAGAGGTAGTGACTTCACTCTGCTTTGCTGAGAGAACAAAGCAAATTTCATTTTGAATGTGTTTTGCTTGGGCAATCTCAGACTGCTTAATCCTGAAACTACAAAACTCACATCAACTATTTGCCTGAGTTTTGAAGAGAAACGTAGCTTCACAAATCCTGCTATCAAGGTAAATTCCTTATACATAAAAATAATCTATGCACATGATGCAGTTATAAGGACTGAGAAATACAAAGTTCTTCTGCAACCCCTATTCTGCTCTCCTTGAGGTCAGTAATATTTTGGGCAGGTGGAAGGCCGCATACTGACAGAAAGGAACAAGATACCACAAAGAAGGCTTACCTGTGTCGACACCAAAAGGGTTGCTATATGGAGGCATTCAAGGCCAGGCTGTGTGGGGCTCTGGGCAACCTGGTCTAGAGGAAAGTCCTCTGCCTGTAGAAGGGGCTTCAAACCAGATGAGCTTTAAGGTCACTTCCAACCCAATCCATACTATGAAAACTTTGTGCTGCTTGCTTTTTCGAGCCTTGAGAGCACTTTCTGCATGACCTTCCCAGACCAGTGATGATCTCCATATTGGAAATAAGGAGGAAAACAAGTGATTCTGTGAATATCAGGAAGGGAAAAACCTCTAGTCTCACCAATGTGATCCTAAGACACTCAGCTACTAATGAAGACATTCAAAATAGTCCCTGTTAGAGAACAGAGGGAAGAGCAAAGGAAGGAAAACGGCGAGGCATGCTGTTTCACTTTTTATTAGCCAATATGATGCAAGAATATGCAAGTGCATTATCAACCTCACTACAATGAGATTAAAAATAATAATAAAAAAGAAATGTATTCATTATTTGTGGTTTGACAATTTCTTCTGTCTGTTGGAATGAAAACACTATTTGAAATCAGTAGAACTAGAAGTTCAAACGTGATCCCCCTGAAGAAATTTCAGAGTGCCAATGCCCCTAATAACCTTGGAATGCTCAAGTAGGCAGCTGAGCAAGGCTCAGCTGTTTCAGTAGCCAAAGGTCTTAGAGCCTAATATTTTCAGTAATATCAACTTCTGTCCTTTTGCCCCCCCAATCTTATCTATTTTCCTTTATTAATTTTTATTATTATTTTTATGTTTTGGATTTTTTTAATAAGGTTGGCCAATTATGGATTCCTGTGGAAAGATGGACATTTCAAAAGTCATATTTCTAAAGAAAGGTTTCTCATCCGAGTAGTGCAGGGGAGATGACTTTGCAGCAGTTGCATTAGATATCTGGAAACAAGATGAGAAATCAAAACCTCAAATCTTTCATAATTTTTTTTCTCTTGGCATTCATTTCCTTTAAGAGAATCTGAATCCTCTTCTTAAATTCTCAAAGTAGATAGTAATGGCTTTGGGTTTGACTTGGTCCAAAAATGTGAAGAAAATTCAATCGAATTTCATATAATGGAGACAATTAACAAACTTCTGTAACCTACTCTAATTTCACTGGCATCTATTAATCCAAATTCTGTTGTGGGAATTTTTGACAATATAAGCTGTAAAATCTGAATTCAGATCCATTTTTGCCCCTATTGTTCAGACCCAGTTTTTCAGTGGAGCCTGCTGCAGAAATAAGAGTATCCATAAAAATGCTCTAGACCTTGATGATTTTTAGTCAGATGTTTTTCAAAACCTATCTGTTTAAGAATACATACCTCATACTTAGGAATCTTTGGAAGGTATTAGTGAGTGTCATCACATTTTCTCCCTGTTGAACAGTTGAATATTCGCCTTTGTACCTTCCTGTCCATATGGAACTTTTTTTATTTCATCAACTTCAACTGATCCTCTTTTGCAGGCAAGCCTATGTGAAAGTGAAGGGCAGCAGGAAAGGCTAGGCAAACTGAAGGAAAAAGGCAGAATGATTACAATTCCCAACAAACCCTGGACAAAAATCCTGAGAAGGAACGCAATAGCATGGGGTGCTGACTCTAGCCAGCAACCAAACACTAAGACTTCTTTGGCTCACTCAACTCTCCTGTGACATAATAGTTTAAAAAACTGAAGGAAAATAGGTTATAGAGATATTGATAATTTAATAAGAAAACCAAAAGCTGTGTAAGCAAAGCAAAAAGAAGGTATTCACACCTTACTGTTGGCAAGTGGGCAGATATTGAGACACTTTCTGGGAAACAGTGCATCCCCACGTGTGACAGTTGCTTGTAAAGAAAAATGCCACTTTTCCCTGAACTTTTACTGCTGAGCACACCATACTGTATGGAATATGCCTTTGGTTAATTCAGGTCACTGCCCCAACTATGTCCCCACTTAATCTCTTGCCCAGTGCTAGACTGCCCACAGGGGGAAACCTTGACCCTGTGCAAGCAACATGCAGCAGTAATCAAAACACCAGTGTCACCAACACTGCTTTAGCCACAAAGCACAAGCTCCTTGTGAGCCGCTATGAAGTCAAGTACATAACTTCATACCAGCCAGGACCAGTACAAATATTCATATCACGGCAGGGTATAAACCCAGTCTAGGGTACTCCACCCTAAAAAGAGTTGGGTTTTCTTGTTTTTAAGGAGTGCACCTCACGCATTTAACTCCACCTTTCCGTGGCTGTAGGATAACAAACAAAAAATTCAGGACAGAACTTTGGGGTTGAGCACTTATCTGCTAAGTAAGTACTACAAAAAGTGGTTAGTATGATTTC
The DNA here is from genome assembly GCF_015227805.2 of Hirundo rustica. Lineage (NCBI taxonomy): Eukaryota > Metazoa > Chordata > Aves > Passeriformes > Hirundinidae > Hirundo > Hirundo rustica. The sequence continues at coordinate 20,359,180 of NC_053455.1, forward strand.
ATTAAATGAGAAGAAAGAAGTAAAAGCAGGACAACCTCTCATTTTTGCAGATTACTTTTAGACTTTAACACTCCCACTTCTTAGGAATCCTCACTTTAATATCACTTCTCACTCAACCCACCTTAAAACAAGTTAAGGTAGGTTTACCCATGCTCAGCACCATCTTTTTTCCTTTAATTTTCAGCCTTAGATGGAAGTGCTCTCTGTAAGTGGCTCTGCTGCCAGTCTTATGCCTGATTGCTTTAATTAAAATGCTGGAAGGGATGATTTAAGAGTCTCATCATCAGGTTTGGCATAATTAGACTCCCAGACCCAGTGTCAAATGCTTCCAGGGCTACCCCAACCTTTCATCCTTCTAAGGCGGCTGTAGGCAATACTATACAACAAGCTTTGCAGCAAGAACCATTTCTGAAAAAAAAGCTTTAGAAGAAAGGTTTTGTCTTCTTTCTTGAAACATAAAAAAATCCCCCTGGCACTTTTTCACAGAGTCCAGAGTTCTGTTTATAACCACAGCCAAAGCAGCCCTAACATCTATGCCAGAAGCAGCTTTTTTTTAGTAAAGCCAAGTGTATGAAGTTGAAAATTGCCTGGTGATCCTCTGGAGCAGAACACAGTATGTAAATAGCCTTACTATTTATATCTTATATAGGGCTAGTTTCGAACTAAAATGAGAAAACTAAATGGGAAAAAGAGGTCAGTGCACTCAGATATTCTCCAGCACTTGTCAGCATCAATTAAGCACAAAAGATCAAAGCATCAGAAACAGAACAAGACTGTTTTCAAGGTGTCTCAGATCCTACTGCACTGATTTGACAGCTGAATATGTACCACAAAGGCTTGCCAGACGGAGCCAGAAGTGAGCCACTGTGGTTATTGATATGGGTCTAGCCTCTCAAGTACTACAATTTCTCTTTTTTCTTGGAGATTAGGTTCTAGCTTTTCCTGAACTGAGTGCTGTTTTACATGCACTGCTTTCACAAATTAGAGAACACTGAGGCATAATATTAATTCTTTAAAATTCTTGCCTCTTGTATAAAGGTAATATTACTACAAATGAGCAACTAAAATATTATTTTCTGGAAGACCAAGTTAAGAAGGACATACACATTACTAAAATCTCACAGCTGGGTCCTTGTAGGGAGAACTTACACAGATGAAGTCAGTTTAAACAAGGCACATAGTAGTTTAAGTAAGCAGTTACCATAAATGATGAATTTTCACCACTGCTGAGGTCCAATTCCTCAAGCTTTTCTGCACTCCCTAGTTCTATAAGTGTTGTTGTACTGCCATCTGGTGGGAAAAACTCATAGAAAGCAGGATCGTCATGAAGGTATGTGAACAGAGGCACTGCAGTGAGTGAGAGTAAGAGAATCCTGAATTTCCAATTCCAATAGCTGTATTTTAGGATCCAATTCCAAAGTAACATGTAGATACAAGGATAACTGCCATATAGTTTCTACATAATAAAGAAACAAGACCAGGAGACTTGGGCTGAGTATCAGTAAGACAGATGCCACAGGCACCAAAGACTGACTAGACCACAAATCCAGCCACATGAACAGATACTGACATTGTAATATGAATTATCTGATGGCCCACATGAACAGAAACATTTTCTAGGGGAAAGAGAAAATTACATTCAACAAATAAGTCACTAACTGGGAACTATTATTAAAATTAGTCAGAAGTGCACAGTGCTCAAAGGGCATGTGTAACTTTATGGATGTATCCCTTCTTTGGGCTGGTCTAGTTTTACAGTCAAATGCACTTAACTAAAGGGCAAACTATGGCCTGTCTTAGTCAGCTATTACTGCCTCACCTTGTGCCACTGGCTTTAATCAACTTGGGAATGCAGTGCCCATTCTGGGTTAGAACCTGTAAAATGTTTTTATTTACCCCATATTTCTTTGGTGGGGCTGGTCCAGTAGAGTCCAGAAAGGACCATGTGTCCCTTTTTAGAAGAGTCAAAGGTCAACTGGAAGTGCTGCTGAGTTCTTTTCTCTGCAATGTCCAACCCTAATACAAATTGTGCAAACAGTTCTCTGTGTCTGGCTCTGAAGAGGAAGCAGGAGGGATATTCCTGGGTAGACAAAGATGTCCTCTCATTTCAGTGAGAGCCAGCTTTCAAAGATGACAAGACAGTCTTTTGAGATTTTGAGGAGGTTTTAAGACAAATTGTATTCCATCAGTTGCCTTTAGCCAATGCATTTCAGGCAGGGACTCGAGATAAGAGCATGGAAATATGACTGATCTATCCATTAATACAGTATGTCACCACCAAATGGTATTATTTATGTTTTATGAGTCTGAATGTGTTTAGTATGTTGCTGAGTGTGCTTCCATTAACTCTCAGGCACAAAGGAACATGTTTGCATTTGGCAGCAGATTGTAGACAGTGTGTGAAAGCAGAAACTGGGAGAAGTGAAGCTGAGGGCTGACATTCTCAGCAACAGGCACTAACTCAATAGCAAATCCCTGCCTACGTCCTAGGATGACACAGTAGAGTTTAAGGGGTCAATGTTTTAATAAATACAAATTTGCTACTGTAAAAGGGTGTGATTCAGTTTACATGTAGATTTGCCAACAGTAATCAAAGCATTCTTCCTCTCTGGGTCATGTCAAAGTTGAGATCCAGGCACCTCAGGATCTATTGCCATGGTAATAACCAGACAACCATACTTCTCTGGGTACATTATGGGCAGTGCTTGACCACAGATTTCAAAGAGTTAGGGACTGATTCACTCTACATCACCCTATTTTGAGTACAAGAACACACTGATTTACTGTAAGGTCTTATCCTGAATAATTTTTTTCTAGGAAACTAACAAGTGACAGACCAGGGGGTGTGCATCTCCTTTGCTATTTGGAGGACAAAGGGATGACCTTCTCAGGCTCAGTACTTAAGATAATACAAAGAAAACTATACAGAAAACCAAGGATATGCCACAGATTTTGGGTAACATCCTTGCTTTGACAGAGTATCATGCGCTTCAAATAGTAGGCCCCAACCTAACCTGGCTAATTTCAATTAAATTAGTCAGTGAACTGATATGCATAGTCAAGATTTGTCCCCATCATTATTTGTTCCATAAACTGTATCAGTTTAGAGTCCAGGTTATTTCACTGTGAGTTTGGTTCTAGGTACCTCAGAGATTTTTTTTTTTTTTTTTTTCCCCCCCCAAAATATGTGATTCTGCAGTCACTGAAATCCAGACTCCCCCAGAAGGGCATCTTTTCATTTAACAGGAGAGAGGCATGACAGGCAAAAATTCACACGATATCAGGTAAGGGAAATGGGGACTTTTCAGTAAATGGCAATTAACTCCTCAGGAACATCACACAATCTATCTGCTTGACCAGATAACAATGGATTATCTGAGAAAAAGGCTAGTAAGAACTGCCTGAGTAAGAGGGAAGTGTAGGAACAGACCAGTGATGACAAGATAACAGTGCTGTTATTGTTACTATCTTTTGATGCTTGCCTGTGTCTTTAATTAGAAGAAGCTAAAATGCCTACATCTAGAACAGTGAAAAAGGTAACTGAGCAAATGTCACATCGACAGACACTTCAGGAGGAATCATAAAAGCCCTGGAAGAAAAATGGAAGGAGATGCACTACTGGAACAGAAAAGACCAAAATACTATGAAATTGCACTTCGGAAACTAGAGGGAGATGGACAAAAGAATAAGTTTACTGAAGTCAAACATGTATCTCCTCCTGTGGGATATTGCTGGTCCCAAAAGAGGAAAAAAACAATAAGTAAATTTACTTTCCCTGGTTATCATATTTGCTCCATTATAGCTTATATAAAAAAAGTCCCCCAAAGAAAGGAGGGTAGGCAGATGAATCAACAGATAACTTTACCCTGCAGTTCCACTGGGGCTGTGATGGATGTTTAAGTATTTCCAGTCACAGTGCCAGGAAAACGTGAGGAAGAGTCTTGCCTCTTAACTACAAATGCTTGGGAAGTTTGGAAAGGTCAGACACCATTACTTAATGGGAATTAAATCATGACAATGGAACAAACCCCAAAACAGCAGTGATAGTCCATTGTTTGGGAACTTTATAGGTTTGGAAACAGAAATTGTCCAGATTAAAATGCCAGGTGTTAACCAAGATCCAGACCTTGTATTACTATTCAGACTTGTATCAAATCAGCCCGCTTTTGAATTTCTCAGCAAGGTTCTATGCTTAACGACTTAAATCAAATAAACTTAAAAACTGTGTTTAGAGAGCAGACAATCCAAAATTCAGATATGGATCTAAAGCATGGAGAAATAATCTTGGAAATATCACCTCTTCTACCAAGAATTTCCAACTGAGTAGAATTCACAGAATCACAGAATGTGTGAGGTTGGAAGACACCACAGTTGGGTCATCTGGTCCAACCTCCCTGCTCAAAGCAAGGTCACCCTAGAGCACCTTGCACAGGATTGCATTCAGACTGTTCTTGAATATCTCCAGTGTGGCTGACTCCACAGCCAAATCTGTGATGCAGTGTCCGTCCTCGCACTTGCCAGCGCGGCCACAGGCCAGCTCAGTTTATGCACTGCAGCAATGTGGATGGGTCGGGGCAGCAAGTCGGGCGAGCCGCCTCCTCCCCGTGGGTTCTCAATTCCCCCACGCCGGCGACGAGCGGATCGATGGAGAACGCAACCGCGGCGGCCGAAGAAAGGGCGACTCCTCTAGGCAGGGTATAACGGTGTTTATTGCAGGGAGGGGGAGCACGGAGCTCGGCACTCTCTGACCCCCTGCCCAGAAGAGCCCCGGGAGCAGGTGTGCACGAGCTTAAAAACAGGGGAGGGGACCGGGGTGGCGACAACCGGTCAGCCAATTACAATAACGAGGGGTATAACTGGGGGTGTAAACCTAATAACTGGGGGCCAACCAAAAAACGAAGAGAGGGGATTGCCAGGGCCCCAGCCTATCACTCGACCCCCTCCCTGGAGCTTTCTAGGATCCAGGGAAGGGTCCTGGGGTGACAGACAGGGCGCCCAAGGGGAGAGAAAGGAGATTGACAATTAGGTATAAAAGGGGGAAGAGATGACTGACATATAACGGACTTTCTCTAACTCCGGGCAGACAGGTTACAACCAATACTAAAAACAGGGGGGTACAAGGAACAAACCATTACAGAAAACTCAATATAAATTACATGAAATAGATAAAACAAACGCACACCACCACAAATCTGTTCCAGTGCTCAGTCACCCACAGAGTAAAGTTCTTCCTCATGTTCAGGTGGAACTCTCTGTGCATCAGTTTCTGCCTGTTGCCTCTTGTCCTATTGCTGGACACCACTGAGCAGAGCCTAGATCCTTCCTCTTGGCGCCCTCCTGTCAGATACTGACAGACATTGCTTAGGTCCCCTCTCAGTCATTTCTTCTCAAGGCTGAACAGGCCCAGCTCTCTCTCTCTCTTTCCTCATGAGAGAGATGCTCCAGACCCTTAATCATCTTTGTTGCCCTCCACTGGACCCACTCCAGGAGCTCCAAGTCTCTCTTGTACCAAGGAGCCCAGAGCTGGACACACCACTCCAGCTGTGGCCTCACAAGGGATGAACAGAGGGGCAGGATCACCTCTCTTGACCTGCTGGCAATGCTCTTCCTAATGCACCCCTGGATACCATCGCCCTTCCTGGCCCCCAGGGCACACTGCTGGTGCATGGACAACTTATCCACCAGGACCCCTGATCCTTCTCTGCAGAGCTTCTTTCCAGCAGATCAGCCCCCAGTCTGTATCAGTAAATGAAAGCTGCTTCTGTCTTTGCAGCAAAATGAACTAATACATGGACAAACCTTCAGGTTCTCTGGATTTAAGTGCCCCTATCCCTAAACTAGTCCGGTGTCTGTGATTCTTTGAGCAAGGCATCCCCTCTTAGACCTCTGGAAAGACTTCATACTCTGAGATCCTTCAGTCAGGGACCAAAACTGATAGCAAGGTAAATCTTCTGATCCTCACTTTTAATAAAGGAATATATGCCAGTGATAAAAAGCACTGGAAAACCATCCATAATTCCACTGTGAAATTAACTGGGCACTTACAACCAAGTTGAAACAATTTCCAGTTATGTTGTGCTATTCATTTAACTTCAAATATTTCAACTTTAATATTTGGTATAAAGAGGAGGTACTAAAGGAAAAGAGTCACTAAGTAAAATTTCCGCCAGTTTTCCACCCACCAGATGATTATTATCCTTAATAACGCATATAGTGCAGAAAGCACTTCTCGTCCCACCTCTTGATACAGGATGCATCTTTTGGACATTATAAGCTGTCCCCTATCAAAAACCTATCATGTTTGCACATACCAACTTCCTCCCCCACCCTCCTGGGCATCAACAGTGCTTCTGAAATGGAACCAAATTAATTTTCAGGGAGCTTGCTGTAGTTGTATTTTATGACAACTTGTGTTGTCATGTCACAAATTCAGAGCTATTTTATCAGTCTATTAAACGATTCTCTGCAGAAATGAAATTACTTCAAATGAAAGGAAGGTATAGCAAACAGGTATTGTATTTCATTCTTACTCCTTGTTACACAGACTTCTTTTGGGAATCATAGCCTAGCTGCACAAGGCAAACAAGATGAATAAATATGGATTCAAAGCAGTGTAACATTACAAGCAAACCTCACAATATAAACTCTCATCAGTTAGTGTCAAACTACATTGTTATTGGCCAGTGCCTGCACAGCTCCATTTCTCCTATCATGAGACTGTTGCAAAAGAGCATCTGATAATGTCGTTGTATCATGTCACAAGAACCAGCTTGGTGACTGTGCTGCCACACTACAACTGATGTTGTCAAACAACACTATGATATCTTAAAGGGACACTCCTGAATCACTGTTGCTTGATAACAGCACATTTCTGTCATAAAGGCAAATCATCTGTGGGCTGCAGTACATGGGACCATTAACATCTGAAATATATCCAGATACTGCAGCGTACGGGAGAAATGCCAAAAGCAAACAGGTTTCTTATCATCTGATTTTGGGTGACTAAATTAGAAGGCTAATCACTTTGTATCATCCAGGGACAGAAATACAAGCATTCAAAATACAATTTATAGCTAATGTTGCTTAAGCAACATTGTCCTTAGCTGCCTCCTGAAAGAACGCATTGCTATCACTAGGGAACCTGGGGAAACTAGTCTAAGATAAATATCCACATTTAGATGTCTGGTGTTTGACACAGACTGGCTTGATTTAAATAATTGTTTGCAAGATTATAATGCATAGGGCACAAGAGAACCTACCAAACTCAAACAAACTAGTAAGCAAACCCTTGTATCTGTAAGTTAACATAAATCCACTTAAATCAGTAGAGCTTCACTTGTTCCAAACTGTAAAAAAACCACAACAAAACCAGTTTGCTACTGTATTCACTTCCTGTTACAAACAGGCAGGCAGTATCACAATAAGGTATACTCTGTAAGTAATTAAACACTTTAACACATAAACGTAAGGAAAAAAAAAAAAAAAAGACTGGGGATAAGTCTGTGCTACATTTGTTGCTATAATGTTTCCTTCATTTCTTTCAAAATGCATTTTTAACAGGGTAGATGTGCACTTCATTGACCTCACTGAATGCCCAACTACATTATCACCATTTTAGTCCTGCTGTTAAAAGGAACTGCATCATTTATACATGTCTAAAAAACCTTATCAAACCAAGTTTTCAAATCAAATAGAATAATTTTTTTGCAGTATTCTTGAAATACACTTGGTCCTCTTTCCTTTGAGCAGCAATTCAGAATTATCAAGATCTCACATAAGGATACATGAAAAAGATCAACAGCAGGCCAACTAAGCCAAGTGCTTCTCCAGCTCCGCCAAGAATTAAACACAGCACTCCATCAGCAGGAGGGCTTTCTTTGGTAACAAAATCTGTCTCAGCCTGTATGTAAAAGGTTTCCTAAGGTTGCAAATTAAAGCTTAAAGACCACAAGAAAAGCCTCAAGACAAGCAGACTCCTATAGAAAAAATACTGTATAGAATTTCCAAAAATAAATAGGTAATTACTTCTAGTAACAAGAGTAATAGCAACAATAGTCCCTCTTCTTAATGATTCTCCTTCCCTAGAGATCTCAGCATGATTGATAATTTATATAAGCAACAGTGTGTGGTTCACTTAATATTGAAATCCAGTCATCCCTGAGCACAACTGAAAAAGACAGCATTAAATTACATTTCATTCTGAAAGGAAAAGAAAAAAAGTTGTATTAATTTGAAATCATGAGAGAAGTTTCACAAGACATTTGGAGAAAATACCAGGGCTACGAACCACTCCCTGGAAAAGTACCATTGAATATTTAACCAACTGAAATGGTCAAGACTTTTTGCACCTCAAAGGGAAAAACTAGACTGCCACTTCATGCCCTAACCCCTCCCAGCATGCCTCTGAAACAAGCTGGGGAGGTAGTTCATCAGTGATTGAAAGGGAGAAGCCCAAACACCGTATGGGAGTGCTCTTAAGAGCAGCTCTTAAAAAGGTTTGAAAAATGCACAGGCACTACTTGCCCTGGAAATGGATTTATTGGGAGCATGAAGCAGCCTGCTAGTTCTGTTCCACGCTGCATGTATGCAAGCACAGGGCTGACATATGGACCATACATCTGACTTATAATGTCATATTAGTCTGATTTGTCTTAGCACAGTATTAAAGACAAAGGTGCAATATGATGAATGAAACTGTAGCAATAAAACAAAATCCTGAAGGAAATTAGTCTGTTTTGACAAGAGTGTGCAATCCAAAGATAAGTAGTATCTTTCCTATAGCAATTCTGCTTATTAATTAGCAGCAGTGAAGGAGACTGAGCATTTAATTTCCTTCCTCTCTACTAATATGCACAGTAAGTCAAAGCTTCCGTCATACAAAGCAAAATGGAATACTGTCAGTCATATCCCAAAGTAACACATGGACCTCCTATGATGTAGCACATACAAACACTTCTAACTCCTGCTCAGCTTTTCCATCACCCGTCACTCACTCTCATCACTGAAAGCCACCAAACGTGTGGTATTTCTCAAGTACAGATCAAGTGTTACACTCAGAAAGTATCATAAAGTAAATTAAAAAATATAACTGGAGGTAAACAGATTTAAATCAGAAATTTAACCCTGTTTTTATTTTAAAATTATCCTTATGTTCTCACCAGACCAGAAACACTAGATTGGAAATCCTACATAAGCTATCTCTTTGAAACTCCTGTCATCGTGGACATAACTAGATTTCACAGTTTAACAACCCCCACCAGAAACAGATTAAAAAACAACACACAAACAAACAAATTAACAAAATATCCCCAAAGGGGAGGGGGAAAAAAAAAAAAAAAGGGCATAAAATAAAATAAAATAAAATAAAATAAAATAAAATAAAATAAAATAAAATAAAGCAAAAAAGCAAGTAAACACATCAGAAACATACCTGAGCTCATTTCATATTGTGGCCAAAAAAAAAGGGGGCATCAGTCCCAGAGCTGATAATCTAGTAATACCCCACCATGATTAAAACATGCTTCATTTACTTTAATATAATATAGCTAAAGCCAGCAAGACAGAACTGTCTTTTCCTTTTAACCTGCTGTGATGGCTCAACTGGCCTGGGATTACATGAGGCTTACAAGTCATCTGAACACATTAGTATGCAACTATTTAATAACACTACAGTGATTAAGTGTCTAAAGTTATCTTAACCAGTTCAGTGACTATCTAATACAAAGTGAGCTAAATTTACAGTGGAAGTGCAAGAGCTCTGATTATGGCAAGAGTATTACAGCCATTTCTTCTAGTCGTAATCTCCTGTCAAATTGATGCCCATAGATATTACAGAATTGTTTAACAATGAAAAGTGGCCATACTGTCACATTCTCAGAAGTCTTGTCGGCACAAGGAATGGATCACAGAGACTTAAACTGCTCATTCATGCTCATAAAGAGTCATCTTAAAAGGTGAAGCCCTAATATTGCACTGCAAGGAGATTTTGCTGCAAAGAAACACCTATCAGCACATCTTATCAACTTCAGAAACTTGGCAAGGAACAAAAGCCACAGCTTTTCATAGCTTGAGAAGATCATGCTGAACATGAAGAGAAGTGTCTTCACCAGGAGGGTAATGTAACATCGGAAGACGTAATCCAGAAAGATGGTGGAATCTCCAAGCTGCTTCCAGACAAAACCACAGCTGACCTGGTCAATCAGTAAGAACAATCCAGAGACCCCTTCCAAACAACTTTTCCAAGATTCTGTGATCTTGTGGGCAGACGCAAACCAAGACAAAAACTATCTGCAGCAGGAAATGGCTGCAAGAGCCCCTAGTACAGCAGTAAGGCCACACATCTGGACATCTCTCAGGTAAAGGTTCACAGAATATCTTGTGCAAATGCCTTTGTCAGCAACTGCGGTTTGCTTCAAGACACTGATTTTGGCACTGCCTTCCACCTATCAGAAAATATTTTAGCTGAATGACTGAAGCACATCAGCCACCTCCTTGTCTTTTCCCTGAGAAACACTGTTTTGCCTATCAGACATGTCTTTGCTGAAACACGAAGATGTTCCCACATGTTCAAGTTAGAGGGGAAGTCTGGCACACCAGGTTCCGTTCAAAACAGCTGGTGCTGGCATGTAGCTGGTTACAAATGCATGAAGAACCTTAGCATAGCAATGGGAGTTCAGCAGAGGAAAAATGCTCTCTTCTTTTTCTGTTACAGTCTTCCTGGTTTAACTTTGAAAAAATTCTCTGCCTCAAAAGCCTTTCATGCATATGAATGTGATTTTCAGCTTGTCTCTCAACTTCACTGTTACAAAGGCTTGTTAGGAAAAAATAGCAACTGGAAGGACTCGAGGGTAAATGAAATATACAAACTGACAAACCTTTCTTGTGTCTGGTTGCACTCTTCACCCCCACTGGTACAAAGTATCATTTTTCACATCACTTAAAAATTGTGTGCATTGGTCACTTCTGTATATGCCAGTAAACATACTTGCATCTCAAGCTTTCTTGCAGTCACTGGTATGATTTGCTCTGCAGGGTAAGCATAGGTTTTTGGTGGTTTTTTCCTTTTATTTAAGTTTTGGGCCCAAGACCTTACAAAGAATCTCGGGGGCAAAAACAAACAAACAACAAGAAAAAAAAGCTGTGGCTGGCATCCAGGGGGTTGCCTTTGACTGCAAAATTTTTGCTCAATTTTTAACACCTGATATCCTTCTCATTTCAGTAGTAGAAGAGTGAATTGATAACAAATACAGCTCTTGCTGTGACTAAAAGAGTGGAAAATCTCTGCATCAAGCTAGCTGTCAGATACTGTAAAAAGAGCACTGAGAAATTCATAAATCTCCAAAATATTTATTCTGTAGTCCAGAAACAGAGTGGGCTAAAATTCAGCACACAGAGTCCTGAATTCAGACTCCACAGAGTCCTGAATTCTTACAATCTGCTGCAAAATTGAAAAGAACTCCCTTTAGCCCACATGATCCAAATTAAAAGGGAAGTTACTGAAATGACCAATAGATCATATGTGGCAATCATAGTGAGGTCTTGCTCCCTAATGAAGCATTTATTCTTCCCCATAATGAAAAGTACTGGGTGAAACTAATAAGTAAGGTATAGCCAACAGGAATGAAATGTGTACATGGTAAGACTGGGGCATCTGTTTGGAGTTGTTCATTCTCTAACATCTCTTCTCTTCTTAGCCTGTTCTCCAGTTTGAGGGTTTAGTGTTTTCCCCCTGCCGAATACCCCTCTCCTTGTTACTTCAGTTTCTTCTTCCTCCTCTCAAATCATGGCTTTACATTTTACCTCACACTCTTCCTTAGAGATAGTTAGCATGTCCATTAGACAAAGTCTTGACAAACTCAGTCAAACTAGCATGCCCCAGCAAACGCCAGATCTTCACAGATTTCAATGCCTGCAGACTTCATCTAGCATGATTTCTTCCATTTTTAATACAGATTTCTAGGAATTATATTTAAGTAAGCTTTTTAACAAGAAAACCTTAAAATGTTTAAACATCAGAAGTGAGGGCAAGTCCACCACATTCCTGAGTGAACTGCCTGAAACAGCCTTCACTTAAATACCTCATCTTTTTAGCGTAAAATCATCTATTTCATTGTGTTACTGCAATGAAGACTGAAAATTTTCCCTCCTATGGCATCATGTTCTCGAGTTATTAGCATATTTTAAGTCAACTTTGAGATTCCAGAGAAAGAAGAGAAATACATCTATGTATTTAAATCCGTCTCCAGCTAAGGATCATTTTTAAGCCCTTCTCTGAAGTTCCACCAATGTTCTTATGTTGGTTTTGGATAGAAAGTTCTAAACTGGACATCAGAATGTAGCACTCTTACCAATATTTCATGCAGAGGTAAAACTGCATCTGTTTGTTTTCCTGCTATTCCAATTTTCAGGAGAGTCACAGTGTTCATAGCAGAAATGTTTTGAACAGTAAAAACCTGTATCATGATAGGTACTCACTTCCATAATTAGTGCTCTAAGTTACTCTCTTTCAGGAGTTTCTTCAAATAGGCATGGCCAGTATTCTCCTACTCCTACTCATACTATGCTTTATTTATCTTTAAAGAATGTGATTACTTTAATAATTTAGATTACACTGTAATAATGCAGTATTATAATTACAGTATTGTTTGCTATTAAATAATTTAAACATTTCAGAACACTGCTAAAATGCTGAATAATATAAAGCAAACAGGACTCCTGAGGTACCTTGTCAGAAAACAGACACCCTGTTTTCTTCCCAACAGCAAATTTTTCGATCTGCCATGAAGCCAGATTTTAATCCAACTAATATATAACTTCTCAAAGCCAAGTTTCACTGGTTTCCCCCATCAAGATGTTAGAGTGATAAGACAAATGCCTTTGAGAAATTCAAGTGCACTATATTCATTCTGCTCTCTTTATCAGCCAGATCTATGATCTTGTCAAGTGATGACAGTTTTGTTTGACAGAACACGCTTCCATAAAACCGTCTTGACTGACAATAATATGCTCTTCATCTCTAACCTTCTGTAGATGGCATCCAAAGTGTTCTGTTCTGTTGCCAAGACTTCTGTGGAAGTTGCTGTTCTGTTCAGTGGTGGATAGTTCCTTATAATTCTCCTAAGCATTTGTATTACGATGGCACTCCTGCGTTGTTACAGAGCTGCTCCACTCCCCAACGCTCTTTAATATTTAATTACTGGCTCAAAACACAAATGCTAGATTTATTTATCTAGTAGGATTTCAGAACTGTTGGTCATAACATGCTTACTTTTACCCAGTGCTCCCCATATTGCACTTTGACTATAATGAATAAAAGTATACAGTCTATCACAGGAAAGTTGAAAAACAGAGCAGAAACAGCTGCTGAATATTTTCAGCTGTTCTGCATCATTATTTGTAATTTTACTTTCAGTTTAGCAACAGGTAACTCAACCCAATTTACATCTATCAACTGGAGGCTGATTAATACTATAGCTTATTCATAATATACTTTCATGATATACCTTAAAAATGCCATTTACTACTGTTAGATTTTGGTATTCACTTTACACCCCATGATTTGCTTTAACATAGGGACAAAGTACACATCAAGTTAGACAAAAAATGCCCTTATATCAGTTTTACACTGAAAGAACTGGGGAAAAAAACAGTACAATAAGATTGTCTAAGTAACACCGTACATGGAAGAAAACATACTTCATTGAAAAAAAATCAAATTAAATTGCAAGCAAAATTTAGATAACTACTACTTCAATGCTTTTCACTTGACTTTGAATGTTGGCAATTACTTTTTATCATTTTTACAAGGTACAGGGAAATACATAAATCTAGAATACCCTTAATTGTTGTACAATGGAAAAATTGAACTGTTGCCAGTGAGAAACACAGGTGAAAGAAATCACTTTTAAGAGAACCTGAAAATACTTCACCTTGGATACCAACACCCCTGACATAGACTCTCCATCTCATGGTTTTGAAGCAATGTACAGTAAGTTAAAAAACAGAAAATTCTGCAACCCTAACCTTTCCCAACACAAACAGAAAACAAAGGTAGATTCTGAGCTGTAGTCAAAAAGTGACCGTCAGAACTGGACAGACACAGAGGTGTTCTGACTCCTTCTCTTGATTAGATTGCTGCCTAAAGGGTGGTGGATTTCTAATACAGATTTTTATGCAGCAAAAGTTTACTCCATTCTGTTTCTCTGAGGAGTGGGAGGAGATGGCAGAGAGGCATCCATACCTCTCCCAATATGTTCGGTGCTGTTGTGCTTAGTTGCGCATATGCCAGGGACACAAAGCATATGGCCCGGGGGCTGGCACTGTCCCGTTCAGCAGATGTCTGCAATACATTCTGCCATAAAAATCTTTTGGGGGTCTGGATGATTGCTTTTTACCAGACAATTCACCTTAACTGAAATCCTACTAAGCCCCTTTAGAGAAATTGTGTAGCTTTTCATATCCAGCAACTAGAAAATAAGATATTACTACTCTTTCAAATTAAGTCTGCACCTAGCAGATAGATTGACTGCAAAGTGACTACCAGGTGCCAGAGGAAGACATAAATCTTCCTAAGTAGTTATGCTGCTTCGGTTTCTTGGACCAAGGAATTAGAGATAGAAATCAATCTTCAAAGGCAAGCACTCTTCCCCTCGTGGCATTACTCCAAAGCAGCCAAGGATGAATACACCTGTAATTTGTGCAGGCCAGCCATGCCAGCAGGTAAAGAGGAAGACTCACACAACTTATAAAAAAAGTAAGAGACCAAGTAGCTATTTGGAAATACACTGTCAATTAATCTTGCATGTTGGCATTGTAAGGATTTACCTAATTATTCAAACGGTGTACAATATTTAATCCTGTGGGCTGTTTACAAACTCTGCCTGAATTGTTTTATGGACAGTTAATTCCCACTTCGGGTTTGTGCATTTGACAATCCCTTCCCTGTGGGGCTTCCGGTGTTTGGCACATCCACCAAGAAAATGGACAAAATAATCCTGATAGAAATTATTCCCTTTTGCCTTCGTAGAGGACACACCAGACAGTGGAGTAATGGCTGGATGGGAAAAGAAAGCGCTGTTGCACAATATCAATGCCCTATACCAAACCACGTTACAAAACGAGAAAGTCAAAGCATCAAAGGCCATTAGCTCCTAGTCAGTGAGCTCAAAGGCAGAAGAATACCCAAAATTGACTTAATTTCTATTTTTTTACTTTAGTTGTTGCTATAAAGGCTGGACACTTTCACCAAGTATCATGATCTGTTTTAGTTGAGCTCAACACCTGTATCACCCTAAAACTTCTACATTCTCACTTACAAATTAGAAGGGAAAGAGTAGCACACTTTGTGATCCCTCATGAAAATACTTTACAGAATAAGACCCAAGACAACCCAGAAGAATTGTCTTTCAAGTGTCACAAACTTGGAAGCTCTTTCCCCCAATAAGTGGTAGAGCATTCCTGTTCCCCATCTGGTGATATGAACATGCCAGGCTTCTATCAGGTAATTTTTCTGATAACATGCAAACAACTCACACAAGATCTCTTTATCGATTCCCTTATCAATATGGTCAAACACCCTGACTAAAAGTAAAATTAGATTGCCTCAACAAAGTCCACTCTTCAGTAAGCAAGGGTCTGCCTTAAAAAGAATGGGAAGGCTTTTATAAATGACTCAACAAAATAAATTGTAAATTTTCCATCAAACTAAAGAAAATCTGCATTATTTCTCCTCCATCCCCTTCTGTGACCCCCCTAGGGCCAGATTCCTTGTATCTAAATCACAGATTAATCCATCCCTTAAGAACAATAATAAGCTTAGCTCCCCAGTGTCTTCACTACGCAGTTGTAAATACCCCAATGGAAAAACGTCATCTCTCTTTGGGAGGCTATTCCCTAGCCTAATACATTTCCCCACCCACTTGAGATTCAGTATTCCAGAGATCACAAATTCTGAACAGATTAAGGAAAAAGTGTCTAATTCTCCTGACCAATTACAGTCTATGTAACCTTAACAAATTTTCCTGTATCCTTCTCTGAGATGTTAACCACCTAATTTCTGAGACTTTCACTAGTGTGTTACCATTTTGAGAGACAGAACAAGAAGTATATACAAAGAGCTATTTTTGTCAATTGCTGCCTAATCCTTAGAAACATTATTCATTGGCCCCTACCTTGCAAAGCACTTACAAGCATATTCTTCTCCAAGTATATGCCCCAAAGTCCCAATGAAATAAAGCATGCTTCATGTTTTCCATTCAAGCCAATGAAAAGACAAGAGTATTACACATAACTGAACTGTTTCAATCTAGTATGAGCCCAACCTATCTGCCCAAACCACTCAAACATCTGATGATGACTCAACTAAGCAGATTACATGAAGAATTAATTCAAGTTTTACATGATTCCCATCACCTGTTCAAATTGAGGACTGTAAGTGTCCATGTGGCCATTGCTATCTACATAAACCCTTACTCCCTTGTAGCCCTTGAGCACTATGGGGCTATTGGATCCATTATATGATCACAATCTTTGCTTGGGTATTAGATCTATGATATCATCACAATCTATGAGCAGTCTTGCCTTCTGACTGTTCAGCTTTTCACTTCTGCCAAACTGTAATAACTCCATGATTTGATGATGGTAGTGCAGAGTGATTGCTTCAGGTGACCTCAGCAATGTCACTTACATTTTCAGAAATTAGAAGCTACTTTAAACATTTCTAAGCACACCCACAGTCTCATGATTAGCCTGGTGAATTGTCTATTCAGATAAAAAGCAAAAGCAAAATAAACTACTGCCTTGACCAAGATTATTAAAGGGAAAAAAAAAAAAAAAAAAAAAAAAAAAAAAAAAAAAAAAAAGTGATTTTCTTGATGCAACTCTTCCAGAAAGGCAAATTACATTTTAAATTATTCTAAAAAGAAAAAAGTATGATCTCTGTAGTATGGGTAGCTTGATGCAAAGGAGCAGAAGGAAAAGGAAAGCAAAAGACTGTCAAGCACAGCCCATTTGTCTATTTTCTGAGGAGAGAAAGATGCATGCCGGTGGTGAACATAATAGCATGTGAATGGAAATGAGGCAGTGGCACAGCACCAGACTGGTTTGTTTTATTTGAGGAAGCATTGAACACTGATATATGAGATCATTTACTAGAAAAGCCAGGACAGCAACTCACAGTAAATAATTTAGTCTCAAAATGTACCTCTTTTACTATTCAACCGAGGTATTTCATAGATGTTTGCTGTTTGTACTTATTCAGACAAGTATTTCCTTCCAGTCTATACCAATTCAAGTCCTGGTTTAAGGATTCAGCATTCACACTGACAGCACTGTGACTGCTCAGGCAGGTCAGCTGGCATTTCTATTGCTCCAGCTTAGCTGCATATGCTAAATTCCTTTATACAGAACTAAAACTTCTGAAAGTTCCATCTCAACATCTATATGTCTGGGATTATTTATCCCAAAACTCAGCATAAAAACCCCTGCTCTTTCTGTACACTTCGCAATGGATGTGAAGAACATGTCACCATAGGATTTTATTGCAAGGTTAGTCATTTTTTTACTTATTTCTGCAGCTTTGCTCTAAAGTACACAGAGAAAAAGAGAATTTAGTAGACAGTCTGAGAGACAAGACAGGTAGAATTAGTCCTTTTTGTTATATCTGCTCTGTACCTTTCCTCTATCCTTCGAAATTCAATTTCTCATTTGCTGATATAGCATCTCATAAAAGCTTAACCAGAATACACATAAAACATTTCTTCTGTAAATCTGATATTTATCTTTTCAGAAGGCAGGTGCAAGTGCAAGAGAATCATATAGCTACTTTTCTAAACGTAACTTGATTACAGACCTCATAGACCTCCCAGAATTATGGCATGGTGATATCACATATCAGGCAGGTAATTTTATATACATTCACTGTAGTTCACATGCATACTCTGTTTATTCTTAATAAGCTGCAGCTGTTGAAGTACTTATGTTTCAAAAAATAAAACCATTTGGGGCTATGTTCTGGGATTTTAGGAAACTGATGGAAAAGAAATGTTTTTTTCCCCACAATAAATCTCAATGGAAATACATCCATTTTCCATGGAGACTGTGACGCTTCGGGATAGTACAATTCTACACATATTAAAAGTCAGTGTTAGGCACAATGTTCCCTAATAAAACTGGACATACTGCTTCATAATATCATATTTCTCTGCTTTCTGTAAGACATACAATACTGAAGATACAAAATACAAAACAAGTTTTAAATATTGTTCAAATCCTAGGTGCTGAAACATAAAAAAATATTTGCTGTAATTTTGCACTGGAGAATAGATGAGATAAAAGGTACATCAAGTAGCAGAAGATTATAAGAAGATATCTGGAAGAGTTCAAGAAGGATTGTGCTATCTCAGAATTAGGTCATCAGTCATTAGACACCATGTATGCCCTGACCAAGGTGGGGGTGGAAATCAGAGAGCACTGTACTCTGTAGTTGCTTTTGGTCTAATAAATTTTTCCTCATAACCAGTTTCTTTTCATAAAATCTGACCCAGTAAAGCATTCACCAAACTTTGGCTTTAGGTACAAGTGATACCATGCATTTCTAGGACACTATTCACACCACATCAGTTCAAAGTTTGCTTCAGAACATCAAAATAATTAAGTTCTTGTAGGATTAAACCTCTAAGGCACATGATTTCACTGGCACAGTGCTAATCATCACAGACCTTTCTAACATGATGCCTTCTGTCCTGGAAAACCTGTCTCACTAATTTCATCATAAACTAAGATTTTTAGCACTCCTAATAAAAATTATATAATTACTTTTAATTCACATAAACAGAGTCAAAATGCCTGTTATTTTTTTTTCTTTCTCATTCAAAAGTACAAATAAACACATTACCAAGAAGGGAGAAAAATGTTTGACTGCAACACCTACTTTTCTAAAGCTATAAAGAGATTTTTAATGCTTGAGAGGTTTTAGAATAATTATACTTCCAAGAGATTACTCAAGGATTACAAGTCTCTTTCAAATATACTAATCTCAACCTAATTAATATTTCTAATTTTACAGATGTGGTAATTGACGAAACTGACATTTTCAAATTAGGTCTCCTATATTCAAATTACTATATTCACACTGAGAACTGAAGGAATGCAGGCTCTTTGAATATCAAGACAATTTTTTTAGGAACGTATGCATTGGCTACGATAAGAATTACAGGAATTAATTTTTGGTAATTTTGGTCAATATGATGAAACCATGGATATAATTAGGAAGAAATGGATATCTGTTCAGTAGTTTGACTAGTGTCTGATTATAAAGCAATAGCTTTGTGGTCTGCAGGTCCAACTGAAAGGAGGGCTAGAGGCTTCTGATCTAAAAAAGGTCCTCATCAGCTCATAATTCTGAGCCCTGGAACACAGTTGTTGTGCATATGGATAGTAAGTCACACCACAGAAGAAAAGCCACTCTCGGTCCAAGTGTGAGGTCAAGACTCAGTTCATTACAAAATCCTGGAGCCCAATTGTTTCTCCATGAACTTTGGGGAAATTTGAGTTTAAAGCAAGGAATCAACAGGCTACACTGCTTTTCAGTCACAAACTTTCAGCATGGTAGAGGAAACAAACTCAAATGGCTCTAGTACATTACATCCAGAAAGGTGTAGGACAAGCTTGCAAAGCAGCATTTGCAGCCACTTAACCATACAGCCTTAAACATCTAGGGATCTCCTTAATCCCATTTTGCTTTATTTGAAATACATGATTGTAATACTCATCCACAAAGAAACTCTGACCTCTGAATTACTCCTCATCCTGAGTCACTAAGAAGGTACTGGTAACTCTACCTTATTGTTCCACACAATAAAATATCTTAGAAAACACATAAAAAGTAACAGTGCTGTCTTGATACTATTTTTATTTATTCTCTTTAACGTTTCAGTGTCTTTTTCCAATCCTCTCCACTAGCAAGTTTTCATCAGCAGTACAGTATACATTAAATGTTGATCTATTTCTGGCCTCACAATATGCTGGTTCACGTCAGCAGTCAATAAGCAAAAGAAACAAAGACAAAATCTGGGATAAAAACGAACATAAATCATTAAAAAATTGGAATTGTATGCACTTGTAATACAGAGCTTCAGCTATATCTCCAGCAATACTGAAAGAACAGTTTTAAATCAGACAGCAAGACTTTGTTAATCTGGAATGTGCTACATAAAAATTACACCATTCATCTTTCAATCTCAAATCAGAAAGCTGTGCTCTTTGAAAATGAAATTGTTTTGAATTAGAAATTGCCTAAAATAAAATAAAAAAATAAATAAATAAAAACAACATTCACAAGTTAAAAACACCAAAGGAAAAGTAGAAAAAGAAAACATAGAAACATAAACTGTTCCTCGTGGTTTTGGATATATATACTTCAAACATGTTTGGAGATTAAAATGTCTTAGACTCTCAACACTTGTTTTCGTGATGAAAAAATCAGATATTATTCTACGACGTGGTGAGGCAGATTATGCACAATGATGCCTCATGCTATTTACTGTACTGAAGTCAATTTTGCCTTGCATTTGCTTTCTTTGTGGTGTTTACCCATATTTAAATAGCTTTATTATTAAAACCAGAATATCACTCCACAAGCAAGTTCTTGTTCAGTAGAGAAGGGATGCATTACTAATGCCATTTCACAGTTGAGCTACGTAAATCTTGAGAGATTAAGGCAAGACTTCTCAAAAAGCGGACTCTGAACCAGAAAAGCTTTGCCTGTTATTTTTACAGTGACAGAATGGGGTTGAAAGGGATCTTTGGAGACCACGCCGTCCCACCTCGTCGCTAAAGCAGGGTTCACCCAAAGCAGGCTGCCAGGATCGCATCCAGGCGGCTTTTGAACAGGAGATTCCCAGCCTCCCTGGCTAGCCCGTTCCAGTGCTCAGTCTCCCTCCCATCAAAGGACTTTTTCTTCATGTTAACACGGAGCTTCTGTGTTTCGGCCGGCGCTTGCTGCCCTCGCCCCGTCGCTGGGCACCCCGGTCCTTTGGGACAGGCAGCAGCAGAGGCCCCGCCGCAGTGCACGGCGCTCGGCCCCTTGGAACCGCAGCAGTATTCAAGCTGTTTTCAGACACTCGAAAGGAGACCCACTCGATAAGTGTAAGCGGCAGAGGAACTCCCTGAGATTACCTGCAGAACCTTCCCCGCTCTCTGCCCGGCGCTCCCCGACCCCGCGCCCTGCGCGCCGCGCCCCGGGCAGCCTCACCCGGCCCCGGCCCGGCGCCGCAGCGACACCTGGCGGCTCCCGCAGGCACCGCGGGCGGCGGGCGGGGAAGCCGCGCTACAGGCCGAGGTGACAAACGTACACAAACACAGCCGGACAAAGGTACACAAACACAGAAAAACAAACGTACACAAACAAACACAGACAAACAAACGCGCCCAAACAAACATAACTAACACACACAAACAAACGTACATTGCAGGCACGTGTATCGATGGAACATACAGATATGCATACATCTAATATACCTATACGGTATAACAACCACCTTAAAATACTGTTTGCAGCCTTCCAGAAGCTTTGAGGTATCTGGGTTAGTGCCCAGTAGGAAACTACAGCAGAATTTCCCGGTACAATTCAGGACAAATCTAATCTACATTGCAAGAACGCTTCTATAAATTGTTATTTTACTTCAGTGCTTAGAACTGGCACTGCTGATGAACAACGCCCAATTGCTAAACCAAATGTGACATGTATGGCAGCAGCTTTCTGCTCAAGTCAAAATTATTCTTAAACCTGAACTCCTCCTGCACAACAAATGGATAGTTGGATCTCTAATCTAGTCAGTTTATAGCCAAGGATACTGAAGTTTGCAACATGAACACTGAGTTCCATCAAAACTGTTTGTATGCTGTAACTTACAGATCAGCTAAGCAGACAAAACCCAAGACCACAACAGAAATAAGCCGGCCACCAGTGTCCTGAGGGCATGTTAAGAAATAAAAAAAACTGATATGCCAAACATTTAAAATTCACAACCACAACAGAGGAAAAAAAACATCTGAAGTGCAGTTTGTACCCCTTCCCAATGTGAGAATTCATCTGCCCTTCCACGGCGTGAACAAACGGATGCTTGCCCTGAGCAATCCATTGAAAAGCTCAGACTCCTTGCAGTAGATGAATAATCTGCCTTAAATCACATCTGACTGGCAATACCTTAACGTGAGCGCCGTAACTCTGAAGCCATCTGTGGCACCTGTGTGTCCTTTAACAAGGTACAAAATTTATGAGACACATAGCAATAAGAAAAATTAATTCAAATTTATTTCCCAGCCATTCTTACAGAATTTTCTTACATTCTTACAAACATTCTTACAGCCACCTCACTTTGTAGCTCACACTTATAATTACAGTTAAACCACAAACAGAAGAAGCTAAAATATTTGAGGAAAGAGCTTTTTCACCTAAGCAAATATTTTCAAAATAAAATAGGCTTTATACTTTTCCATTATTGTCTCTCAGACATATAATCATTGGACCATTGTTAGTGCATCAGGGGCTGGACATGAGAAACGCAATGAAACTGATAGCAGTGGAAACTGTGTGAATCAGTGTAACAGTATCATTTGGGGGCAAGGTGCTGTTCCATTCCTGAGGAACAGAGCCCAACTCATACACTTCAGTCCTGGCTTTCTGCTAGTCCCATTTTTTATACCCTAAGTTAGTTCTCTGATGATAAGCTTCAAAGAGCCTTGTGGCCATTTATTCTGAATATTCTAACATCAAGCATTATGTTATTTTACACATCAATTATTTCTACATAGATGTTTCTAAATATATGCAATTAATAATTTTTACCATTCTCTGTTCCCAAATAACCTAAAAAAAAAAAAAAAAGAAAAAAAAATCCCCCAAGCATGTTCATTCTTTGCAAGTGTTTGTTATTTTTTTCTGAATAAATTACACTCTGCATGAATGACAAGAATGCTTATTTATGATTGATAGTTTAAACCTTGTGATTGTTTTCAGTTTTTTCCACCTGAATGACTCAAATTTTCTAAGCAAACCATTACAAATACTAACCACACATATTTAGGAGCTAACTCTGAAAAAGCACAAGAACTAACAGTGCTGGCATACCATAAACACAAAAGATACCTGAGAGTTCACAGAAAGCTAGGAGATAGTTAATATAGTAAAATATGATGTTTTCAGAGATGCACTTTTCTTCACCTAGCATTGTGTACCTCTCAGAATTACAGCTCTGGAGATGTTTCCCAGTTAACACCCAGCCCTATTACTCTAATAAATATCCTGCTCCTTGCCTGATCACTGAGCAGAGCTCTGGCTTTATTCTTGAGCCTGCAGTCTGCACAAAAAGTTTCAAGGAAAGGGCTCACAAGCTGGGAAGAAAAACATCAAAACCAGGTCCCCCTTACCCTTGAACCATTTCCATGCTGTATTTGTTATCTTGTCCTATTTTCCCTTGAAAGCTTTCAGCTCTGTTGAGGTTTTCTTACTTTTAAGTAATTCAGGCTACTCTAGAAATTGCCGCTAAAATAACTGACACTGCTAAATCCATAACTGCAACTGAAGTGCAGCATAGATGAAAATTTTAGTTTGCAGACAGCGTAAGGTTTAATTTCATCTGCACTGCAACTCATAAGACACATCTCTGGAAATCATGTGAAAAACACACGAATATACAAAAATTTACATGTATGTGCATGTTTCAACTTGTTTATCAATAGCCTGGAAAAAGAGATAGAATGTACCCTCTGCAAGTTTGCTGATGATTTAAAACTGTGAATCAAGGTGTCCACTCCACTGGTGGAGTGGCTGATCCACCTGAAGGCTGTGCTGCCACTCAGCGGGACCTTAAAACGCTGGAGAATTGGGTGAAAAGAAACCTAATGGCGTTCAACAAGGCAAAATGCAGGGTCCTGCACCTGGGGAGGAAGAACCCCAAACACCAGCACAGTCTGGGGGCAGTCATACTAGAGAGTGGCTCTGCTGGGAAAGACCTGGGAGTCCTGGGGGATGACAAGCTGACCATGAGCTAATAGTGTCCTTGCAGGCAGAAGGGCAAATGATGTCCTGGAATGCATCAGGAAGAATGTGGCCAGCAGGTACGGGGCCAGTCTCTTCTCAGTGCTGCCCAGTGACATGACAAGAAGCAATGGCCATAAACTAAAACACAAGAAGTTCACCTCAGAGTGAGGAAGAACTTTAGAATGAGTATGGCAGAGCACTGGCACAAGCTGCCCAGGGAGGTTGTTAAGTCTCTCTCTCTGGAGATACCCAAAACCCACCTGGACATGTTCCTGTGTCACCTGTTCTAGGTGACATGTTCTAGGTGGATTGGGCTAGATGATCTCCAGAGGTCCCTGACAACCTAACAATTCTGTGATTCTGTTCAGTAGTACAGAAAGGGAACAGACCACAAGCAGAATATGATTTTCAATTATAGACATTTAACAGTTAGACTGTTTCTTCTTTTCTTCATTTTGTCCAGTTTCTGAAAATGAGGGACTAGAATACAATTCTATGGATTTTACACAGCCTTAAAACAATAATCTAGAAGCTTTTTAAATTATGAATACTGTGTTTTCACCCAACTTGTACACAGGTCAGCCTGATGTCACTATACTTTATCTCCAGAATAGGCTGTCATTTGTTTTGCTGGAACACCTGCAGACTCGTTTGTGTTTGCTGTTCATTGTCATCTAAAGACAGGACCTCAAGTACACAGACAACAACACAGACAACATTATTTTAGTGCAAGCACACCAACTGTTCTTGCTGGAGGGTTCCTACACTAGGCACCAATCTGAAGCTCTCAGCACAATTTGTACACAGAAGAAATCTATATAAGCAACTCAGTCATGCCTCTGGGACTCTAACATTACAATTGTAGTGAGCATGTAATACTCAGGTTTTGTTAAATCCTATAGGAAATCTCATTGAAGATAAGTGGATCTTCCCTTGAGAAAATTAACAGAAAAAAAAGCGATAGTAGTAATTTAATAACAGAGGTAAAACCACAGCCAATACAAAAAGCAGCATGATTCCAGGACCTTAAATAAACAGGAGTATTTTTCCTCTATGTCACTGTAAGAGTACATAGACTGTAAGAGTGTCTGGTTCATTAAGCTCTCTAGTTAAGGACCATTTAGTGTAATAGAAGAAATGAGTAACAAGGAAAACAATAAAGCAATAAAGGAAATGAATACACAAACATTAATGAGCAGGTAATAAGGTAGACAAAGACCAGAACTTTTGAGTCGCTGATTGATGGGCTGTTAGAAGGAACTACTTAGACATAGGCAGGGGTAAGGGAGAAGGGGGAGCAGAGGAGAGAACAGAGAAGAAATCAAGACTTCATAAGTATGATGGCGTATTAGAAAGTCTTTGTGAGAGTGTACCAAAACCATGGAAAAAAATAAAAAGAACTTGTGGAGGTCATGTAAAAATTGTAGATTCTTTATGGGAAGTGAAAAATGTGAGGAAAGTTAGAGATATGGATGGATAGCAGAGGAACAATCATAGAATACTTGTCTGAGCCACGTGATCAACACATGATCAACACACAATCAGCACAGTGTATCCTTTCTTCTTAATAAATTCTATTACTGACTTTGTCTTTGTAACCTCACTCTATCCTATATGAGTGCTTCAATGTCCATTTGCCAGCAGCTGGAGAACACACCATGGGTCACCAGATTGTAGATCCAGGTGACAGCAGAAAGACAATACAATTGAGATCTGAGTGCCAGCAACGGGGGAAGGGATCATTCCTCACTGGGATTAGGGTGTGTGTTGGTGGGGTCTAGATGTCAGCAACTGCAGCAGGGACTGTGGCTCACAGTGGACCCATATGTTTAAGTGCCAGCAGTTAGAGATGCGAGACTGTTTATATTTCCCTAGGGAATTTAAAAGTGCACCTGTGTGTATGCACATCCATGTGTACACATACATACACTTTGCTAACCAGTCTGAAGCTGGAGTAGCCATGAAAGAAGATCTATATCTGGAAAGACTCCAGCTCTGAGTCAGCAGCTATGTAAGGGACACAGGGTGTGTGCATGGACATTGGATCACCACCCAGCAGGAGAGCTAGTATCTGAGCAAGTGTGTTTGTTAGAACAGTGTGTGAGTGTGTGCATCTGTTCCGTACTGAAGATCAAGCCAGACTCTCCTGGTAAGTAGGGGAGGCCCCATATAATGGGTGAGGGCCATGAGTCTAGGCATGGATATTAGAGCCCACACTGATATTACAGAGATCTGCGAATGCTGGTATATTTGGGAAGCTAGAAAGCAAGGGCTGATATTTTCACTAATGAGCTTCAGCCCTCACCACTTAGAGAGAAGAAATAGGCCTGGGCTATCTGCATTTCTGTTTATGGGAATGCTGGTGTTTACAGTGTTGCCTAAGCTCTACAATTTATTACTGGTCTAGACTGGGTGACAGCTCTACAAGCTACATCCTTTTTATTCCTCTTGACTGGAGTCTTCACAAAAGCCTTAGCAACAACCTCTTTTCTAACATATACTGGAAGAGACTTCTTTCCTCTCTTCATCACTGCTTCTCTCACCCTCATTCCCTGTGACTGGGCACTTGATTTTATAGACCAGGTGATATTAATCATGGCAACTTTCACCTTTTCTCCCTTAGGCTGCTTAAATAACACCTGTATTGTGTCTCTTATTTTGCTTATAAGCCTCTCCAACTGCCATGAACACTGGAGATATAGAAGTGTTATTCTCCTTGTAATTGTTTTCTCAGAAATGAGCATGCAAAAGCTTGAAAAAAAATAGTAAAATAGGGTTTTTTTAAAAAATCATTAAAAAGCTATGGAAATTAGTCTGCCTAAAACTATATATTTTGTACACTAATTTAAGAAAATAAAAGAATTATATAACTTTTTGCCAGAAAAATCTGTCACAAAGCAAGCTGAAAAAACTTTATGAGAACATTCTGTAAGAACTCTTAGGAAGCTGCTCTTCAAAATCTACCAAGCTTCATACTTCTCCCACTTGTGCCATTTTTCATTTTAAATATATCTATCTATATATATATATATATATGAAGGTTTCTACAATCAAAGTAAAAAGAAACGTTGGTACAACACAGTTGTATGATCAAACTACAGAGACAGAAGACAAGAAAGAGGGTATAAGAAATAATCATAAAGAATACATATCACTAAACTATTCCTAACTTTACTCCTGCACTTCCATTCTCGTAACTAGAGAACATCCAGTATTACATCATGCCACATAAGCTAGGCAGTACTTAACAGATAAATTTTAAGATCTCTTGAAAATTTAGATCAGATAATAGTTTGAGAAAACATCGCTAAGAGTACCTAAAATGCAAAGGATGAAATTTGGGCCCTTACCATTTGTCTGGTCACTTGAACAGTTATATAAAAGACCACATTTTGGAACAGAATAGACAGAAAGAACACTGCAAAAATACCTAAGATTCCATTTAAAACTTCAGAGAAGAAAATGCAAAACAGATTAAGAAAATTGATGAGAATTTTATGGCTGCTGCACATATAAATGGAAAGGCAGCAATCAATTTACCACACCCTTAGAGTACAGAAGATACTAAATTAAACAGAATTAACTCAGTCTGGAATATTATCTAATTTTTTTGTTGTTGTTTGGAAGGTTATTAATTCAGGAAAAAAATAAATCCGTTTCCCCCATTGCATTTTCCTCTTGTTCCTCCAGTTCACTTAACCCCACACACAGCGCTTTAGATGTAGAATACATTTCATTAGAAGTGACCTCCAGAGGTCATCTAGTTCAACCCCTGCTTTCAGGAAGCTTGACTGGGTCAAGTTGAGGAGAGGTTTGTTCAATGAAGTCTTGAACAACTCATGGGCAGGGAGTCCATAAGGGCACTGGGCTGCTGTGATGGGTTGACCCTGGCTCATCACCAGGTGACCACCAAAGCCTGGACAGAGGAGAGAAAGTATAAGGAAAGGGCTGAGGGTCGAGATGAGGACACAGAAAGATCACTCATCAATTACTTTCAGAGCAAAACAGACCTGACTTGGGAAAATTAATTATGAATCTAATCTGAGTAGGTAATGTGAAATAAAACAAAACCTTAAAGACACATTTTCCCCCACCCCATGCTTGTTCCTGGGCTTTATGCTTAAATTCTCTACCTCTCCCTCCTAGTGGTGTGCGGGAAAGGGGATTACAGTGAGTTCATCATTTTCTGCTGTTCCTCATGGGAAGGACTCTTCACACTACTGCTGCTACAGCATGGGCTCCGTCACATGGGAGACAGTCTGCCACAAACTTCTTCAGTGTGACTCCTTCCCATAAGCTGCAGTTCTTCACAAACTGCCCCAGTGTGGATACCTTCCACAGAGTACAGTCAGTCCTTCAGGCACAGCCTGCTCCAGTGTGGGTCCTCCACAGGGTCACAAGTCCCACCAGCAAACCTGCTACAATGTGGGCTCCTCTCTCCACAGGGCCACAGACCCTGCCAGGAACCTGCTCCAGCATGGACTTCCCACGGGGTCACAGACTCCTCCAGGCATCACCTGCTCTGGTGTGGGATCTCTGCTCCTCCATTGACTTCTGTGGGCTGCAGGGACATAGCTGCCTCGCCATGATCTTCACCACCCTCCATGAACTGTGGGAGAATCTCACCTCCCACACCTGGAGCACATCCTCCCCTCCTTCTCCCCTGACCTTGGTGTTTGCAGAGCTGTTTCTCTCACATATTCTGTCCCACAGCCATTGCCATTGTGCTGTAACTTTTGCCCCTTCCCTAGATGTGCTGCCACTGTCAGTGATGGGCTCGGCCTCAGACAGTGACAGGTCCATCTTGGAGCCAGCTGGCATTGGGGAATGTCAGACATGAGGGAAGCTTCTGGCAGCTTCTCACAGCCCTGCAGCCCCCCACCATGGCTACCTGTCGTGGTTTGATATTGGCCAAATGCCAGGTACTTAACCAAAGTCATTTGTTCACCCTCTTCTGCTATAGTTGGGCAGAGTAGAGGGGAAAAAAATTAATGAAGGGCTCATAAATTGAGATAAGGACTGGGAGAGAAACACTCTAAGAGCAAAATAGGTTCAAGTTTAAAGGTATAAGGTAAATTTATTATTAACAGAGTCAGAGTATAGCAAGAAGTCAAATACACCTTTAAAACACCTTTCTTCCCCCTCAGTCCCTTCCTCTTTCTTATCAACAGCACAGGGAGACAGGGCATGGGGGTTTTGATCTGTTCATCACTCAAGGGTTTCTTCTGTTCACTCAGGGAGAAGAAACCCTTTTCTGTTTGGTTGTGAGGTCCCTCCCCAACAGTCGTCCCAAAACTGATGTGGCATGGGTCATTCATTCACAGCAGCTCTCTAAGGATAGGCTACTCTAGTTTGGAAGCAAGGGCCCTCTCTCTCTATGGCTGGAAGCAGAGGGCCTCTCTCCCTATTTTGGCCTCCCACTGGATCAGAGCTTTCTCTGGCATCCACCCACTCCGCACTTGACCTGACTTTTCTCATGGGCTACGAGTGGATCTCTGCATCCCCCATGGACTTCATGCATTACAGGGGGACAGCTTGTTCTACCATAGTCCTATCCATGGCTTGCAGAGGAATCTCACCTCCGATGCTTCAAGCACCTCCTCCCCCTCCTTTTTTTCCAGTGACCTTGGTGTTGCCATGTTGTTTTCCTTCACATGTCCTCACTTCTTCCTCTTCTCTGACTAGAAGAAAACTACTGCTTGTATGTAGCATTGTCAACAACTAAAGATTCCTGCAGGATCCCACAGCACCCAGAGGCCGATCTTGTCTAGGTTCCATGTTGAAGAGTCCATCACCATGTTTTCGCTGCCAGCCATGTGGCCCCACCACCACTGAGCGGGTAGTGGGGGCTGCTGCGGTGCTGGCCCTGGTTAATGCCTCTCCTCATAAGGGGCACTGGGAAGGGGAAGCCACCACTGCCACCCCTGCCTTTCCATCTGCAGCACAGCTGGCTAAGGGTGGCCACGCAGGTGAGGTTTGCCGTGAGCCGCACGGAGATGGCAGCGGCCATAGCAGTGCATTGCCATGCACTGTGCCAGGGATGGCCCCTGGTGGCAGCGCCTCGCTACCCCTGGAAAAAACTGCGTGTGCACTGTTTTATTTTTTCTTCTTAAAGATGTCATCACAGAGGCATTACCAACCTCGTTAATTGGGCCAGCAGCACATCCATCTTCAGAGCCATCGGAGATTGGCTCTGTTGGACGTGTTGGGAGCTGCTAGCAGCTTCTCATAGAAGACACCCCTGTGGCCCTCCCCCACTACCAAAAAAATCAGGCCAAATCAACACACTACCCAAACCTGCCCCACCCACCCCTGCCCTCATGCCCTTTGGGCAGGACAGAACCATCTCCTGCAGTACTGTGGAGACTTCAGGTCACCTCATGGCCACTTGTGCTGCCTCCAAGGTCTTGTCCCTCCAGCTCCCCTGAGCGCTGTCACTGCCACACACGAGGGGCTCACGCCACTCCCCAGATGGGCGGCTCCCCTCCCCTGCTCCAGGGGGTGACATTCACAGGCAGATGGATTTATACTTTTCCATTTACCAAAATATAGGTTAAACTTAGGGCTGATCCGAGCACAGAGAAGCGCCCTCGTGAAAGCCCTTCAGATCCATTCCAAAATGGCACTCCCACACCTGTGCAGCTTTGTTTTGTCACTGTTTAGCCATGTGTGCTGTTTAGCTGTACTGTAGCTAGAAAAAATTGACTGGTACTTCCGTATTCTACTTAGAATCAGAACCACTCCTTCGTTCTATCCAAGGCACTCACACACTCTTTAGACACCTCCCGTCTGGAGCAGTGCAGGCATTCCGTTGCCTGCAAAACCTAGCAGGCAGAAAATCCCTCAGCCAGGCCTGGGTGGGACTGCACTTGCCACAGCTTTTGCCACTGCGTCCCATGGGAGAATCCATGGGACCCCTCTCGCCCTGTCGAGATCCCAAGTGTAGCGCTGCAAGGCTAAGGCGGCTTGACACGGCCGAGACAGCGTGGGAAAAACCCACTTTATAATTCAGCACAGCACAGCACTGAGTAACAGTACAGTCCTGTGACGCGGTGACATTTACCACCCAGCCACGTTTTAGTCCTTTAAAGGCTGGGTTGCTAGTTCCCTTCGTCCTATGCTTTTTAACTGACCCACAGAAAGATGCAATTCCTATGAGAACCGAAGAGTCGCGTCCCACAGCGCTACACCCATTTCTAGATCTGATGCCTTTCTGAAGATAAAGTTGCACTAAACTCGTTATGTTTCGCGTACTCCACCTGTGCAGGTTTAGGCATACACTTAATTTACTGCCGCTTGCACACTCCTAGTCAACAAAGTGTATCCCAACCCTCGTAATTCTGCGGTCTAGAATGGGCGGGACTGCGGGAGGTGACTCCGCGCTCGCGCCCTGAGCCGTTCGGCGCGGGGAGTTGTGGGGGCCGTAGTCCCTGGCCCCCGGCGGCCCTCTGGGAGCGCACGCTCCCAGGCGGCGCCGCGGCCCTCGCAGGGAACTGTGGGTGCTGTAGGAAGGGCGCACGAGCCAATGGAAGGGGCCGTTTCGGAAGGATCCGCTGCGCAGCGGCCTTCGCTGAGACACGTGCGGCGCTATTTGCTAACGGGAGGGCGTGACGAGCGAGCCGAGCCTCCGCAGAGCCAATCGGAGCGGGCCATGTAGAGCCGGCCGTTCCCCGGGGTTGCGTGTGCTGCTGCCAGCGGCCCGTAGTCGGCCGTCAGCGCGGCAGCTGATTGGTGACGGCGGTGCGGTGGGCGGGGCGAGAGAGCCGGAGTCGGGGGCGCTCGGCGCGGCCCCTCAGAGCCCAGCGGGATGGGGCGGCGGGGGCGCTGGGTGGCCCTGGTGCTGTGCTTGGCCGCGCTCTCGACCGGAGCGCTGCCCGCGGTCCGAGCGCTTCCCGCTGCCGGTAAGTACCGCGGCTCCGCCTCCCTACGCCCCTCTGGGCCCGAGCGCTGCGGCGGCATTGCCCCCCGGGGCCTGCCGGGGAGGGGGCGGAGGGGGGCGCACAGGTATCTGTGCGGGTCATGACGCCCGCACCGGGGCGCGCAGGCGGCGGCAGCGGGGGAGGTGACCCGGTGCTCTCGCTGGGGCTTTGGGGTGTGTGGAGGCAGCGCCGACCTGGCCGGGGCGCTGAGGCGGCGGAGTGGAGCTGCAGGGAGGCGGGGAGCGGGGCTGCTGTCAGCTGCGTGGCCGCGGGTGGCGGGACCGGGCTGGCTTGAGCTTTGCTATGCCGGCGCTGCTCCGTAGGCCTGGTAGGGTAGACGCATTGCTCAGTGCGGTGCCTGCCTTTAAACAGCTCGTTAGGAGCCCGCTTTGTAGTGCTTGCACTGCTTAAAATCGAAGTGAGGCGTTTTTTTCTCTCTAGAACGCGTTTTCTCTCCGAGACGCTGATAATGCTGATTTCAGCCTTATCAGAACGGTTTTCTCACCTCGTTATGTAGAGAACATTTATGCGTCCTGTTTTATATCCCCATAATACTTTTTTCCCCATCCCTATTTTGTTGTTCCGCAGCTCGGGTTTTGTCTGATTCTTACGTGTTGTCACCTACTTCCTTTCTTGGGGTTTCTACCTCCCACACCCTGCTTTCCACCATGGGCTGGTGGGGGGGATTGTGTAGTGCATTTATTTATAAAGCCAGAAGCCACTACCTTAAAGACAGCCATATGTGGTGCTACTGGGGATTTGCTTTTACACTATTTAAGGAAAGTAAATTAACCTTTTCTCTAGAGGTAAGTTCAGTAGTTTGGAGTTCATTTTTCTGTATG
This sequence comes from Hirundo rustica, assembly GCF_015227805.2. Taxonomy (NCBI): domain Eukaryota; kingdom Metazoa; phylum Chordata; class Aves; order Passeriformes; family Hirundinidae; genus Hirundo; species Hirundo rustica. The sequence continues at coordinate 20,391,981 of NC_053455.1, forward strand.
CAGTAGGAAGCTGAAATTTAAAGTAATATTACTGTAATGCGGATTATATGGGCTTTGTAGGTCACTTTGTAAGCCAGCAGGGCACTTTTTTTTTTTGAAGCTAAGGAAAGGATACACACAAGTTCTGTGAAACCAGAGAGATGTAGCCAAATTTTTGACCTGTGTGCTCTCATTTATACTGTAAATGAAGAAAAAAGCTAAGGTGAGATGAGGCTGTGAATGTCAGATGAACCATCTGTTGTATCTGTGGAAATTAGGTGGTAAAGGCTTGTCAAATGTCCATCAGTGGCTGTACTACCATGCAGCTCTTCTGTCTTGACTGTTTGTCCACTGTCACAAAGTTGTTTACCAGCATGAAGTTCTGATAGTTTAATTCAGCTTGTATAAGCAAAATGTTTAGATTCAATCTAATGCAATTGATAAGCCAAAAAAAGTACAGTACATGAATGTCAGCTTAGGAGCTGTTTGCAAACTTAAATTGCTACTGTAAGATCAAACTGTTGATTGATATCCACAATTAATTAGGATAGGGTGTTTGGAGTCCATCTTTTGGCAGAAACATATGAGAGGAATACATTTCTTGCTCCAGTTTTTGAGAAGCACCATTCTGAAAGTTGTCCTCACTTCATGCTTTGATTTCCCACAGTAACAGTATGACTTTCTGCAGTAGACACTGGAATAAACCCTGGGAATGTGTATTAAATGCTTCCTTGAATATTTAATTGTTTCTGGTCTGGAGTCATCTGGGTTGTGAGTATTGTGGGAGGGGTTCTAAGAGGAATGAGTAAAAATGGTCTAAGTATTACATTTCCTAACTTTAGGAAGAGTTTTTAATCAGGACTTTTTTTAGTAGTGAGTATTTTAAATATAACTTTATCATCATAAACTTTGATTAAATCAATTTATTGAAAACTTCAGTTGAATGCAGGAAAATTCAGGCCTAAGGAAAAGGTCACTATATTTTTTTAAACATATGATATTGCTGCAGATTGTGAAAGCATTTAAAATTGTGACTGGGGAAAAGTATTAAGAAGCATTGGCAACAGCAGCTAAAAAATGCTAAGCATGTGCATGTTTTCCAGTCAAAACTAGCTGTCTTCTGGTCATCACAGCAGTGATGGCCTCCTCCCACTGATCATTCATCAAGAACATGGAAAAAAAAAATCTTGGTTTGTTGTTGTTTTGGGGGGTTTTTTGAGGTTGTTTTTGGTGAGTTTTTTTTGTTTGGTTGGTTTTGGGTGGTGGGGGTTTTTTGGTTTTTTTTTTTGTGTGTGTGTTTTGTTTGTTTGGTTGGTTTTTGTGAGTTTTTTTGTTGTTGTTTGGGGGTTTTTTGTGTTTGGTTTTTTTGTTTGTTTGTTTTGTTTTGGGGAGGGGGGGGTTTGTTAGTTTGGTGGGTTTGGGGGTTTTTTTTTTTGTGATTGCTGGTGTTATTTGATTCCTGGGATTGTTTCTTCTTGTTCACAGGCTGAGAGGTAGAACTGTTCTCATTCTGCCTGAGGAGAGGAAGTGATGCTTCCTCTGACTCTCCTGTGTGTTCCATGGCTAACTTCAGCGATAGGCAGATGTTTTTATACTGTCCCTGTTGGTGGGACAATGGGCACACTCATATACCTGTAGGGGAACTTCAATACCTATTCTTCCATAAGACAGAAATCAGTGGCTTTTCCTGACCTTTCTGTTTTTACTTACCTGATAGAAAAATATTCCCTAAACTATTTGCCTTGTTGCCTGGTTGGGAATCTCAGTTCCTACTGAGGAACTGCTGGAAAGTTCTGTAACTACTTAGCCAGCGAATGCAAGGACACTGGAAGAAAGATTTTTATTCAGGGTGAGGATTGACCTATATCTCAGTCTTGTAGTTGAACTAAAATTAATATTTTGCACAGATTGTAGCTGGTAACAATTTACTTTCTGCCAAGGATACTTTGGAACTATTCTTGCTGAATAGGTGCCACTTAAGGATTTTACTTAACTCACTGCATGTTTTAAAGCTTCATGTAATGGGAATATTATCTGTGCTATTGGGTCTGGTTTCTGTGCTGATATATTCAGCACAAAATTGATGAGAAGCAGTCTGAGGTAATTTTTTTTCTTAAGATTTCCTTTTTTTTCCTGCAGGAATTGGATAAACAGAGTTTGCATTCTCTTTCAGTGTCTATCTAGTCACTTGCACAAAAGCATTGAGAGAAATTGCCAAAAATACTACAGAAAATCTCTCACGGATGCTCTAAAGCATCTAAAGTCACTGCCAAACCATTTCTGTTCATCCACCCCTCTCCATAGAAAGATTTTTGAGCATGCATTTTACATGTATTTTTGGTAAGTTAAACATTGAGGTACTCTTGTCCTAACATTATGTACCTCATTAAACTTGCACAAAAACACAAATGAGAAAAGAATGACATAAAGGCTGAATGACCACCGTGTTAAGAAGAGTTTTATGTATTAACTGTCCGAAAGGTTATTCCTGCGGCCCTGGTGGGTTGGCTGGCATATACTCCCTGAGGTGTGCACACTCCACTTGGGAGATCCCTGCTCTCAGCAGAATCCCACTAGTTGCTTTGTTGTCATAGTGTTTGAGGCTTGAAGAGCTTGGCAAAAACTAGAAGGAACTCAAACAGTAGTCAGTTAGGGATTCATCAGAACTGTGGGAGACTGCTTCGCTTCCTGAATTTTTGGCTACTTCCTGAATGTGAGTGACCATTTTAACATTGAAACTAGTAGTATTTCTTGTCTGGTAGTAGCAGCCCTTTAGCTTTATGGGATGTCAGTTGATCTGTTCTTCTAATACATCAAAACTTTGGAACTGTTGAACTCCCTGAAGCTAATGACGTTATTGCTGAATCACACTGCGTAGCTCTTCTGCTTCCTACCCCTTTCTCCTTAGTGCTCTCTTGAAAACAGTAATTCTCACAAAATGGTGAGGATCTTTTTCACTAGCATAGGATGCCAGAGTGCTTTTGCTGTATTTACATACCATGCTTGAACACTGGCCTTTCTAATTGAGGAAAAATGAGTGCTTTTTAAAACTGATTTTAATTATATATGAACTAGTGTATGGTTGAAAAAAGATTTTGTTTCTGTGAAGTGCTTTACAGTCCTAGCTGGGTGTGAGAGCACCCAGCAATGTCTGCAGCGCAGCACTGTTTGTAAGTTAAGCGTTCAGTACAGCATTGTCAGCTGCCCACTTGAGCCACAAGTATTTTTGCCTACTTCTTCCTTTTAAGAAATCATTGCACTCCTTAACTTGTTTAACAAATTGTGAGATTAATTTCCACTTGGCATTTTTAGAGGAGGTTTTTTAGAATTAGACAACCTTGGTAACAGATCCAAATAATAAAAAAAACTTAGTTTTTTTAATTGACATATGGAAAAACAAGCTGAACTATCAGCTTTAATCTCTGAAGCAGGTGCATAAATTTAACATCTGTGGCTTAGTTCAGTAGCTTAGCCTTGACTGATAAACTGTTCTTAGGTCCTCTGTGACCTTTCATATACCTTTCATTAACACTTTCAGAATAGTTTTTTTTAACTATTTTGTAGGAGTAAACACTTCTATAAGTAGTGGGTGCATATTAGTCAGCAGTTCCACGAAACAAGGCTGTAAGTGATCCCTCCTTTAGTCATTCTGTTCATTTATCTCTGCAACCTCATCTGCCTACCTTAGAAAGAAGTGTCAAAGCTAAGAAAAGTTAAATTAATATTTTGGTTTGCTTTAGTGCCTTTTGGAGCCACTGTTTAAAAACTATTGTTCAAGTACAACTTCTCAGTAACAAAGCTGGTTTCTTCAGGGAAAATTTAAATGATGCAATAGAAAGGAAATAGGTTTATTTACTTTCAAGGAAGAAGAGCAAACACTCAGCTCTGCCTTAGGTTGCTCAGGTGTTTCTTGCCTTTCAATTTAGTAAACCTTTTGCTATGCATATGCAGTTACAATAAAATTGTCCTTTCATATGTGTACATAGACAGTATAACCTTTTTATATTTGTTCTTATGTGGTCTTTTGACCTAAAGTGAACCTGTCACCACAGATTGAAATGAGTTAGTGAAGCCTTTTCCAAAATGTTAGGAAGCTCTAGTGCTGTCAGGTATATGAGCTGGTTTTGCACAGACAAAAACAATCACCCCAGCTGGTATACCTGTAAAAAAAAAAAAAAGAAAAGAGAAAAAAAAAGTATTTTCTGCTGCAATAACAGGTGCTTTATAAGTGCTTTGTGTGTATTAGGAGGAGCATACAAGCTACTGGGTAGGTTACCGTGTCTTAGTTTTCCTTCTCTCCAGAAATGTCTGGATGTCTTGACAAGCTCTGAAGTCTGAAGGTGGCATTTGGTCTTAGGTCAGAATTACTTAGGATAATAGAATGTAATATGTGGGAAACATGGTAAATGACAACTTCTTTCATCATTTCAAAATAGAAACACCAGCAAATACCCTAAATGTATGTGTACTTTTACTGAATTTAAAGACCAATTGTCATATAATGATCTGGAGTGTCAAAGTTCAGAGTTAGAACTTCTTATGACTTACCACAGTCACCCTTATCTGTTAGATTCCTCAAGCTGCTAAGCCCTGAGGTCTCTGCCAAAAATGCAGCTAGCCTTGTTTTTTCCTTATGCCTCGTAATGGTTTTATTTTCCAAGTTGTTGTTTGTTCTTAGGCTGCCTTGGTTGCTCCTTGCAGGGGCTGTTTCATCTGGAGTGCTCTTTGCTGTCTCCACAAGTTTTTCTGAAGTGCTCTGCACATTTTCATTTTCAGACCTATAGAGTACAGCTGCTTACCCACATCAACTGTTATATACCCTTTTTAATTCCATTTCTGCTGGCAGTCAAACCCTTTGAGCTTTGCATCCTCTTTACCATGCTCAACAGGCTGTTATTTGTATGTCTCAGTTGTACCCAGTCATCTCATTACCACAGTTTCATAGCTTCACTTACAAGTCTTCACATTTTTTCTTCATTTCTATTATGCTGTTACAGCTTAAAGTTGAGTTCTCCCTCATCTTTTTACTTGTTCCAGTCAAAGATTGTATTTCAAGTAACAATATGGAATCTAGATTCCAGAAAGGGGTTTCCAAGATTAACCCTTTCACTGCAAGGGTTATAGTAGTAGGCTTCAAATCATGACCTGAGGAAATGTCATGTTTGGAATTTGTCACTTCAGAAATGGTTTATCTCTGGTAAGTCACTTGACTTCATGAGAAAGCAAACAAAACTTGCACAGTTTTCAAAGTGCTTACAGGAGTCAGCTGAGTTCTGTAAACTGTTGGAAGTGTTTGTGCAGGTAGCTTTTCTTGGCTAACTGTAATATACTAAATGTAACTCATGTACCGGGCATTAACTCCTATCAGTTTAGGCACCTTTTCCAGTCACAGCACAGGTCTCCAGCCCATCATTGCTTTGCCACTGCTACAGGGCATTGTGCACCCCAGAGCCTCAGAAAGCAGGATTTCTAAACATAGGAGGAGTTAGTGGCAGCTTTGCTAAGTGGTCTGATTATGTTTTGAGCTTTTATTTCAATGTAAGTGAGTGTTGTACCAGAGAGAGAGGCCTCTAGCATCTTCTTTCAAATGTAGGGGGGGTTGTTTGCTGAAATGAGGTGGTATCAGATACTGATGACTCTGAACAGTCATATCTCAGTGATGTTAATTTTAGAGGCTTCCCATCAAAATGATAGCACAGACCAAGCTGTTTGAAGCCTAACAAGTAGCCCAAAGGAATGAAACAATTGTTGCAGAAATAATTCTGAAAAACAGTGGTAAAGCTGTCTGTCATAAATAAACTTTTATGATTATCTTCACTTTTTCACCTGTATTCCTTTAGGTGTCTGCCTAACAGCCTTTCTTTACAATTTTTTCTCCTGGGCTTTCTAATCAAAAATCCTATAGCTTTTAGACAAGAAAGATGACAGTTAAACAAGACTTGCATCTCTTGAAGAGTATCTTAAAAACAAACTGATTCTGCAGAGTTTTGAAGAGAAGCTTCTATGTGAAGGTTTAAATATGGTGATGAGGCAGAATGAATTGGCATTTTATAAAGGACAATGTTTAATTACAATTATGGGGTTGTGAATACAACTTCTTGGTCACTACTGATGCTGTTCATACTAAGGCTAATTTCGTGACTAAAAACCTTATGTTCCATAGGCCTTTTTCACTTGATGCAAACCTTCTTAAGTATCTTAACTGGATTCAATCAGTTCAGACTGATTTGGGTTTAGAAAAAAACCACTTTTTTCACACAGTTGTGTTGGTGTAATTTAAGGAAGAGGATCACCTGTGGAACATTTGATTTCTCCTCATCACAGTAATAAGGTTTTTCTGAAGTGTATTAATCAACTTAGTACATTAGAATATTTCAGAACCACGGTACAATATTGTAACTGAAGGTTTTATTTTTGAGATAGTTACTCATGGAAAAGCATTTTACTGACTTAAAATGTCTCTTCTAGATGAAGAAGGAAATCAAGATGAATCACTGGAGTCAAAGGTGAGGAGATAAGTTTCTAGTCATTCTGTTTTACCTGTGAAGTGAGAGCAAAGGTCTGAAATTCAAAACAATAATTTGATTTTAGGTTTTAAGCTTTTCTGTAGCTCTTGCCATCTCATTAAATTTTTCTGTGCATCAGAGAAATTAATACTGTGCTACAAGTTTAAAACATTTTTTTGTCAAAGACCTGAAAGGGATAAAGGCAATGAAAACTGATACGTAGCTGAGCTTACTTTTGATTCTACTGTTTAAGTTAATTAACCATATATGTTTTTAAGAAGTTTTTAAATGGACTTTAAGCCAGCTGCTGCTTCTCAGTTTCAGTCTTCTAAATTATGTGGCTGCTTTCCTTCAGACTTTATCTCCAGAGGACCAGGTAAAGGATCATTCCACAGGAACTCGAGTGGTAGCAGGTCAGATCTTCCTTGAATCTGGGAAATCAGACTCTCAACCAGAGAATGAAGAGAACTTTCACAGTCAAGAAGAGGAAAAAGAGAATTCACTGGAAGAGTTGAACTCTATAGAAATGTCAAATCTATTAAATAAGGATTTGGAAGAAGCAGAAGTACAGAGTCCAGGTAACTGCTCACAGAGTTTTGAGCAAGTGGCAACATAGATGCATCTGAGTAACTCCGGCATGTGGGTAAACACAAACAGTAATTTTGAACATATGAAATAGCTTGTGTCCTAACCTTTCTGCAGTGGAATGGTGATTGCTGCCTTTTTTATTAGAAAGTAGCATCAACATGTCTTGAAGTGTATTCTGATTGAAATAAGTAGTTATTTTCAGATGGGTTTGAAAGAATTTTCAATTTTTCTTATTGTTTCCATCTTGCTGGAAAGCTTTAACTATCAAATAGAGAAGGCTCTGATTTCTTCAGATAGAGTCAATTACAGATCCTGTGCACTGTTTATGTACACCAGCAAATACAAAGAGAAATTGACATCAGTCTCTTTTAATCCCCTGTTTGCCTGGTGAGTCAATTGACAGAAAAGGAACAAATAGTAATGTAAAGAACAGCATTGAGAGCCTCAGGGCAGCATCTAAATTCCATGTAAATGTAATGAAATTTTTAAATACAGGTAAAACCTTATGTCTTGGGCCTAAATTCCCAGGAAATTCTAATATGGCTTTTTTACTACATCATTTTATGGTTTTTTGATTTGCAGCTAGTAGTCGATGATAACTAGATGGCACAGTTGAGTATCTTAACCTATGCAGCAGATTTTTTTGTTCATAAAAAATAAATCTTCAGTATTACTGAAAAATATAGTTATGTGGTACTAATGATATTTGTCTTCTCAACTCATATTGAAATGTCAAAAGAAAGCAGGCATTATTAAATGAGCTCTGTCATGTAATGACTGTTTCTAAGCTGTTTCCTTATTAGAGCAGAACTAAAACCAGTTTGTGAAAACTCAGTAATGGGCTTAACTGTTGCTTTTGATGCTGTGTTGTACAGGAAAAAAGTATATAAAATCCACTAAATATCTTTCTGCCATAAAACAGTGATCTAAGCACCATGTTTAGTCAGTGCAGTCTATTTCAAAAGTAAACTTTGAGATACTTTTAATATCCTACAAAAATATATCCAGCTGACTGGCTCCTCAGGAACTAAGGTTTTTAACTATACGTATCAACATTGCAAGTTACTTTCAAAACCCATAAGTTTAAGTCTTGCACAGTTCTTGGAACATCTTGTGAATTAGATAAGCAGTGTGAATGAAGGGATTTTTCATTTAAAAAAGCAATTCTAAAAGAAAGTACGTGGTTTTTGTTAATGGAAAAGAGTGCTAAAGGTCAGCTTTACAAATGCTTTAACTGAGCCTCTGTCTCAAGTACAGATGCTATACCTCCACGTGAGCTACTGGTGACAGGACTGCATTAAGGGACAAAAGCTTTTCTACGAACAGTTACCTACTCTGTGGAACAGAAGTATATTCTGCAAATTTCCATATATATTTTGTAGGATATGGAACAAAAAAATCAGTATTTTAGAATTAGTGCTAGTAAAGGTTTTAACTTTCTAAGAAAGTTGTCCTACTCTCTTCTGATGAGTAAGGAGATTGTGTGTAAAGAAAATATTTTTTTCTTTATTGTTAATTTGTGTTCTAGGGTTTTATAACATTAAAGTTCCATACTAACAGTTTTTGCTGGAAATTGCTCACAAATTTATACGTAGCTGTCAATTCCTGTTGCGTTTATTTTCCTGTTTGTAAGAATCTTACAGTAATTTTGCCAATACTTACAAGTAATCTGTATTTGGGTTTCCTGCAGCATAAGGTATGAAACAAGATATAAGTAAAATAGGAAAAAATATAATTAAATACTACATATTTTATTCTGAGATAGTAAAGAGGTAAATTGCTTCTGGAGCGTTTGGTTTGACAGAAGCTAATTTATCCTCTGGGTAAATTGTTTGCCTTGCTTAGTATTTATCAATGTCGAAGTATATAAATAACTGTCGTGAGCATTTTAACCTGTGATTGCATTGCTGTGTTGCTCATGGGATTAGTCTTTAGTTAGTTAATTAGTTATTATCTGGGAGCAAAAGCAGCATTATAGTTGAATTTGGAATTAAAAAAATGCAAAGAGGAGCATTGGGGCACAGTAGTTCCATAACTTTGGTGTACAGCTACATCTCATGCAGAGCACTGTGTAAAACTGCTTTCCACACAGGAGACAAGGTACAAAATTATACAAGTAGAACCATGAGTTCTTGAGTGGTGCTGGTATCCTGGACTTGGAGCTTTTCAAATGCCAGTGATAAGAGGTCCCATAAGTTGTAGTTACATGAACCCTTAGCATGAGTTTGTATATTACTTTGCAGTTAACAAATATCTGAAATTATTCTAGGCTAATGGCATCTTATTACGTTATTTTTGAGTGCAGTTACTGAAAATTACAGTGTTTCTCTTGTGATATAATTAAGTTGGAGTGATGTGGTGGGACCTGTGTCAAGACATCCAATTATGAAGAGTAGTTTGAACAGGTCCAGCAATACCTGAAGACTTTGTTTTGCTTCAAAAAATCAGCATGAAATATTTAAATTAGTATAGTCTTTAGGCCTTTCAATTATAGACCCTCAAAAAAAGAACTAATTTTCTCTGTAACTACAAAAATTATGAAGTTAACTTGAAAAAACTTTATAGCTGACATTGTCAATTGCATGATTTTGTGAATGTTTTCAAATGAAGCTTTACCCAACAGTTGGATTTAACTTAGTGGAAGAGGAAAACTTCTGTAAAAGTCTAGTTGAAATAATTCCATGTTCAAAACCTAGAGAATTCTTATTCTTCATAGAAAATTTATTTTAAAATACTGTGATATTGGAGTCAGTGATCTTTGAAGTTTTAGTGCATGAGAAGTGATAAATTGTGCTTTTCAAAGCCATTTTCAATGCAACTAAATATATTGGCAAAATAAAATAAATATTTTAATCTTAAGTATTTTCAAGAGTAGAGAATTACCAAGCTCATAGTGATGAGAATCCTTTCATCTCCATCGTGGTGATTTCACTTAAGTCTTTCCATATAGTTGTATGTTCCAGTGTACTCCATGCTGATACTCCAGTACTTTCAGTACAGCACTTTGTGATGTGTAGTGTTCTGTTGTGATTGTGTCTATCCCTGGGGCTAAAATGGATGTGCTCTGGAATGCACTTCAAGCGTGCCTTACAAGGTTTTTTACAGAGAAGAGAAAGTGAAAGAAAATACTATTTTGGTAGGCAGTAGAAATGTAACTGAGATTTGCCTTCTCCAATCAAAACAATATTTTCTTTGCTTAGAACTAAGAATATAAGAAACCACATACCTTCTGCTTCATTTCATAATTAAAACTAAGAATTACATTTTTCAAGTGCTATTTAGAAAAACTGCACTTTCAAGCTTTTATAAATTAGAAATCTTACTGAAAACTTGATTAATTTTAGTTCATAAAAATTAAAACCAACATAGGAGCACTTTTCTGTATGTGATAGATGATTTTAATTTGGGAATAAAGGAATAATTGCTGGGTGTGTATTTTCAGTTTTGACAGCTATTGGAGGCACTGCAGATGGGGAACCTTGCCACTTTCCTTTTTTGTTTATGGAGAAGGAATATGCAGAGTGCACTGCTGATGGGAGGGAAGATGGCAGACTTTGGTGTGCAACAACCTATGATTACAAGAAAGATCAAAAGTGGGGCTTCTGTGAATGTAAGCAACCTTTTAACCTTTTGTCTTGTTCCTGTTCATGGAATGCTTTTTTAGGCAAGTGTTTTCAATCCACTTAATAGTCTTTATTTCAGGACGTAGAAGTCCCTGGCCACTTCATACCACCATAAATGAGCAGTTATTTAGGCAAAGTTTTCATGATGGAAGAAGTTTTAGAAAATGCCAGTTCCCAGACCCAATTTGGAAGTCTTGCAGTGAAGGCATCTCTAAAACTGATTTTGAGGCTGTAGGAGGATAGGGGTTTGACAGTGCTGCCCATTATACATATTGATTTGTTGCACAGAGGCAACCCTTCTCTAGGAAGTGACCTTCTGAAGGAGGAACCTGCACAGCTTGCTTTTGAGCAGTGGATAAAAAAAACCATTTTGTCAGCAAACTGGTACATGAGAGATATCACACAAGAAGAAATCATCTATTAATATATCAAACACATCCATTAGACAGCTTTTTGTAATCAGTTTGTTTATTGGTCTTCAAAAACATGTTTCTGGATGTACTTACCCGTTAGGACCAGTAGGAATTTTGAGAGGATAGTCTTGAGTGTATAATTGGAGCTCTTTATGTACACTTTTTTTCTTTTAGCTGAAGAGCAGTCTAATAAGAGAAAGCAGATGCAAGAGGCTGAGGATGTTTATCAGATTGGAATGAAAATCCTTAATGAAAGCAGTAAAAAGGCTCAGAAGAAAGTGTAAGTATACCTCATTCACCCCCACAGGATGATATGGCTGGCTACTTGAGCTTAACTCAAAGAGAACTTGAATGAGCTGCCCTGAGATTTTGAGCTTTATTGGACTCAGCATCAAACTGTGCAGTGATAGAAGATAGTAAATTCAGGGTATTTAGAAAAACAAATTTATGCCTGCGTTCCTTTGAATGCAGTGAAAATTGTGTAAGATTTATTTCTGAAGAGTGGGTGTCATCAAAACATTGACTTAATGCAAGATGATTCTGCAGTTCTCTAGCCATAGTTTATACCTGGCAACTGCCCAGGAAGAAAACTGAGAAAATGATACAAGGTAATTGCCCTTTTTCAGGTGTTTCTTACACTCTGGTTCTCATTCTGCTTCAAAAACAAAGTGGGGAAAAATTGGCATTCCTTGTCCTGCTCTGTTTTTCCTTCTGCTTTCTGATGGTTTGGATCACTATAAAAATAGTATTAAACTTAAGCTCAACAAATCATTAAAATTCTAATAATGAATGTTGTAAGAAAAGGGTAATGCTTGTAGACCAAACAAAAAAAAAAAAAAAGAAATTAGTGTTCTGTTCATTCTTGTCTCAACTTTCTCTTCTGTATGCATCCAATTACTGATTAAATAGCTGTGGACTTACCACTATAATTCAGAATTGCTTTGTTAACTTGGACCTTCTTCTATTCATGTTGACAGCTTCCTCAGTAAGTGGTGACTTCTGCTGATTAATATGTGAGGAGCATTACTATTTAAATGTATTTCTACTTTGTATCAGGGAGAGTGAGGCACATCTAAAGTTGTCTGCACCTTGGCAAAGACAAAGGGCAGCAATATCTATTGGATACTGAGTAGTAATTTTTAGTATAGCATAGTGTAAGAATTCTAAAGCAATATTAGGTGTTAGCTCTCTTGTATGCCCTACATTTTCTTAGAAGATCAAGTTCTGTGAGGACCCAGGTATGCCTCTGTCTGTCCTAAAGAACAAACCTGCGACTAGAAAGGGGGAGAGGTAAATGAAAAATCTTGGAGTGCTGTTGAAGGTCCCTGAGGTTTAGCTGAAGCAGGCTTGCTGATACTGTGTAATGTGTAAAAGGTTTAATTAAAAGGGGTTTTAATTGCTGTGAAACCAGCTGCTGTGAAATTACTTTTAAGTAATTTCTTTACATTCTGAGATTGAAATAGAAAGAGAGGTTTCCAGTGATCCCCCTGATTGTTAGCATGGCTTTTTCAGCACAAAATTGATCATGTATGCAGTAGTCTTGAGCCCAGGGCTTGGTGTTTTCACTGGAGTGGTTTTGTACTCAAATTGTAGAGACTCCATTGTCTTTTTCAGGCTGCTTCTTTTTACCATGATATATGAGACTGTTACAGGAGTTGTTCTACTGAATACCTAGTACAGAACTAAAAATTGTTGCTACCAAAATATGATCATTTGACCTTAAATTTCTTGTATATCTTCGAGGAGAGGAAATGCATACTGCTTTGCTTGTGGAGTAGAGCGAACATTAAAATTCAGCTTGTCCATTAACTAAATCATGAGTTGTTGCTTATGTTGATGATTTGTAGCTGGAACAAATGACTGTAGGCAGGTGCATTTTTAGAAAATAAAAGCTAAAACAGAGAAAGAAAACCCCTCTCCAGAATCTTTATGTTTACAAATGGAATTTGCTACTTTGCTTCAAGCTAACAAAGAAATTGTTTTCTCTTAAGAGCATATCAGTATCTTCTGAAAGCAGCTGACATGAATCATACCAAGGCCATGGAGAAAGTGTCTTATGCTTTGTTGTTTGGGGATTACCTGAAGCAGAACATCCAGTCGTCAAAAGACCTATTTGAAAAACTAACAGAAGAAGGTTCTCCTAAAGGACAAATGGTATGTATATCCTTAGATTCTACAGATGCTTCTATAGGTTTGTAAGTGGTTTATGGATTGTACTTCCTTTAGGGTCCTTTTACAGATGGCACTTGCACCCTCAGATTAAACACAAACTATATATTCTGTTTGCGTTTAAAAAAAAACGTTTAACTACTAGGAATATGAGAGGGTGGTGGTCCTCTAATTTATTTTTTTTCCTATTATATGACTGACAGTATTGGATGTGTAAGTCAAAAAACCAGGGTAGATATAGGTGACTCCAGCCAGCAAACCTTCTGAAATTGTGTACTTTTTATGTGGTTTTTGTGCAATGTTGTGGATTTTCATTTACAGTTTTATCTGAGATGACGCCAATTTATTACCTAGGGAAAAAAAAATCTCCTAGGAAGGAGTATGTATTTAGTAGATTGGGACTTGCTTTTTCTCTGTCTCTTTGAACACAGATTTATTCATATTCACTATTACAAAATGTCATAAAATATGGGTATTATTTATTTTAATGTCTCAGTAACTGCGTATACCTATTGTTTAGTTCTCATTTGTTTTGGAAGTGTCACCTTTTAAGGAGATACTAGCTTTCTTCTCTTTGGCTACCAAATCTCCAGCTGTTCCCTGTTTAATGGTGGAGTACTGATTTACCATAAAAACCAGGAACATGTTTTCTCTAGAGACTTAACTCTCAGTGATGACCTTGACTTTTATTGATCTAGATTTCAGTACTGTCTGCATGAGATAATTTTTGTGTATGCTTTCAGATTGCCTAGAACAGTCTTAGAATACTGTGAAGCATAGACATCTTTACATATACACTATTTTTTGCACTACTAGTTTCTGTTCTGAGCTACCAGCTGTAACAGGTGTTATAATAGAGCAATAACTACGTAAATCTTAAGAACAAAAATAACTTCTGAGAGAACCTCAGCCAAATAACTCAGTACGTTCTGATTGTTTATATTTATAGTCACAATTGCAAGTAACCAGTGACAGAAAAGGTGGAAAACTGTAAATCCATAGGGTCTGTGAATCAAATAATACAAGTCTTCTCTGCAGGGCTGTGGTTCGCAGATGTTTACACTGGTGTTTGAGGCAAACTGGATACATGAATAACCTGACTGATCAGCTTCCATTTGAGGGTCTTTAGACTGGGATACTTTCACTGTTTTGGATCTACACTTGATATTCAGGGAAGTAGCAGTTTGTTCCGTGCATTTGATTCACTCATCTAAATTCTGGTGAAACATTAATTTATGTTAGCATCCTAAGCAACTGAATGATTTAGAAATTTCTTACTCTAAAAGGGGCAGAGAAGGGCATAGATATAGGCAGCATCAAACCGAAGGTAGAGCTTGGCATAATCTTTGCAGCTTTGAATCTTTATGCATATGTATTCCAGGAAAACTGATCCGTGGTTTTTTTAAAAGGTTTGCTGACAAACTTTACTTTGTTTCTAGGCTCTTGGATTTCTATATGCATCTGGTCTGGGAGTCAATTCTAGTCAAGCTAAGGTAATTCAGAAAATTTTCGGTGTGTGGTCTTGTAGTTTCTTTTGGGGGCCGATGTTAAATAACCAATGATTTTGTTTTAAGGCCCTGGTGTATTACACTTTTGGAGCTTTAGGAGGAAATCTGATCGCTCATATGATCTTGGTAAGTAAGATGGTTAATAACCTTAAACATGCAAGTGTTTTTTTACTGCTATGTTTTCAGTGTTAAGATTTCCTTTCATATGAACACCCTGTCCAAATACTAGATCATTTTGCATGTGTTGGGTGGGCAATAGTAGCTTCCCCAGTATTCATTTTTAATTCAAAGATGAGTCTGCTCATTTTAAGCTATGTGCTGCTGTGAATTTGGATTGACCATGTTTATGTCTCTTGACTTAAATCAGAATTGTCAGACTTAAAATTTTTGTAATCTAATGAGAACTATAAAAGAGATCTTTACAGAAAATGCTGATTGTGTATTTAATCAGTATTGTGAGATTTAAGAGAAAGTGCAGTATGTAAATAAAAGGCTTTACATGTTCACCCTTAAGCATCATTCCGCTTACTTGCTTTTTCTTGAGTAATAGCTGAACTCTATAGGCCATGTTTAACCTTTAATAGTGTCAGTCGTCCATTTTTTATGTAGCTACAATGGACTCGTGGCCTTTGTCCAGCCTATTGTCTCGTCAAGTCTTGATAAAGTAATGTGAAAAACGTTTGTAACATGGCAAGCAGTATGTCTCAAGTAACTGATAGTCCCATATTTACATCATTTCCTTTCCAGGGTTACCGCTACTGGGCTGGGATAGGAGTCCTTCAGAGTTGTGAATCTGCTCTCACTCACTACCGACTTGTAGCTAATCACGGTAAAAGCTTTTTACTAGGGTAATGTTCTTGACTTGGTGTACTTCTGTATCGTTCAACTGGAAGATACTAAAGTACTCCCAACACTAATAGGATAAATAGAGAATTCCTGCTATTAATCAAGTAATCCATTTGGCTCTGCATTATGATATGCTATTTTTATCTCTATTGAAATGGCTTGGAGCGCATCAAAGTAATTAATTCCCTCTTGAGTTACAGTTTGAAGCTCTGTATACATCTGGTTTTACTAAGTTATGGTGTAACTTATGCATTGAAAAAACCTGTCTGAAAACTTATCTCATCTGTTTTGCAGTTGCTAGTGACATTTCCTTGACTGGTGGCACAGTGGTTCAGCGAATTCGCTTAGCAGATGAAATAGAAAATCCAGGAATGGCAAGTGGAATGCTAGAAGAAGATTTGATCCAGTATTACCAGTTTTTAGCAGAGAAGGGAGATGTACAAGCACAGGTAAAATTCAGTTCATCTGATGGCATTCAGACATTTTCAAGAATTACAGAACAGCTTTATGAAATTAGGAGAGACATTGGAGCTTTAGTGTTCTCTTCATTCAGAATCAACCTGTTTCCTATTTCCCCATTAGCTTTTATGTGAAAAGACGTATATTTTAGTGTGTTAAAGGTAGAACTTGGATAGAAGATGCAAATTTTTTTTTAAAGTCCAAAGTGTTGCGAGTTTAGCATCTTAGGAATGAGACTTGGCTTTCACTAGAAACCAGGCAGACTATTTCAAGGATAGCTTTGGTTGTTGTGGAGGTAGGCTAGAAGAAAAACTGGCCTTGACAAGGGATTTCAGTTTCTCACTGATCCCGCTCTTGCGTGGCTCCTGCATGCTGCAGGCTCAACCTCTTCTGCACACAGTGCAGGAGAGGAGGATGCTAATAGAGGCAAATTATCCCAAGCCAACTTGGTCATGTATGACTTAAGACTTGGGTATGCAGGATTCGAATGAACAGTTGTTACTTTACATCTAGGACAGTATGTTGCTTCTATCTAGGATTATTTTCTATTTAGGCTAGTGTGAAAAAGTGGGATAGTACTGTAGTTATTGAAGGAAATCTGTGCCTTCAAACTTTTTGGCATCTTTAACTCTGATATTGTCTATCTTTGTGCATGTAATTAGCTCACCCGTATCTGTATGGCTAGAAAAAGGCAATCCCAAGGGAAAAGTGACTTACTTGTGATGTAAAATTTATTTTAGGTTGGCCTTGGACAGTTGCACTTGCATGGGGGAAGAGGAGTAGAGCAAAATCATCAGGTACCTTTTCTCTGTATCTCATATTACACTACTAGGCAGAGTAATTAATATGCACTATAGTGCATATTACACTACTAGGAAGAAGGGGAAAAAGTATAGCTGAGAAAAGAGTGATGCAAAAGTGTGTAAGTACCACTGTATGGTATATAACAATTTCAGTAGCCTTGTTCAGTAAAACTTAATCTGTGACTAGAAGATGGAACTGATTTTTTTTACATAATTTGTTTAATACTAACCATCTTCGAAATGAGAATGTCAAAAATAAAAACAGTTTTTATCAAGTAGTACTGGAGCTAGCTGAGCTTTTCTAAAGGTGGTACAATCTCCATGATGCAGTGGACATGTATTAATGATGATAGTGTAGTTTGTGTCTTGCAAGAATATTTTGCTTCTGCAGACAGAGCACTGCAACTCTAAATACTAAAGATACTAAGCGTGCATAGAAAGTAGAACTTCTGCTGATGTAAGCCTGGCTAGCTCCCTTACTTATGTAAGTTAAAATAGCTAACCCTGTCTTGATGTACATATTGAAAAAATGGAGAGCTAAGGTTGTACAGTCCTGAGGATTATTTCATCCAATAAAGTAATTACTTAATAGAAAAATTATTTATTGGTCATCTTATTTAGTATACCACAAAATGACTGCTTCAGGAGGGTTCAGAGATGATAGTGAGTGGTCAGAAGGAGTATAACCAAATTCTGTGTAAAAGTAGAAAAGGATTTGGCAAATCTCGCCTCTTCTAAACAGGGTTTGATGGTACACTAAGAAAGTAAGATTTACCTGTGTAGCTAGTGCGTAGTAACAGTTGTAGTTTGATGCTTTTCCCCCTTCTGGTTTTTGGAATATACTGGTTAGAGAGATTGCTGCTTAATATTGCAGTTATATAAGTGAAGAACCCTGTCACATATATTAAATTAGGTGGGATTGGTAACTTTTATTCCCAGAACCTGGTAACTTGGCAAATAAATCTACCTGCCTCTACTCCATTTGCAAGAAAAGTTAATCAGATCATAGTGATGGTGGCTAAAACACTTGTTCTCTGCAGCGAGCATTTGAATACTTCAATCAAGCAGCTAATGCTGGCAATTCCCATGCTATGGCTTTTCTAGGAAAGGTAAGATATAAACACTCTCAAAATTAAGAAAACTGCCTTGCAATGAAAAATAGCAAATGTTTCCTACTTTCTGATATCAAGCCATCTAAAACTTGAATTCTAGAATATAAGTATTGCTGTTTAGCCCGTTTAGAGTTTTTTTGCAAGTTTTGAGTGTTGTAGTCTGTTACATCTTGTAAGTAAGTTTTCTTATACTTTAGGAATTTTGGGGGTTTTTTTCAATAGTGCTTGAACTAGAGTTTTGTTTTTTTAATCAAGTAATAAAATACCTACATGTTGTTTTTCTGTGGTGGAATTCAAAACTCTAAATAGGCAAGTATTCTTTTCCACACAATGTATGGGGAAAAGCTAGGCTTCTCAAAACTGCCCAGCAGGAAATACTAAGTTGGAAAGGAAATGAGAAGGAAATTCTTCCTATCTCATTCTGTGTAGAGAATTGAGGCATCTGAGGCAGAATTGCCAATAGGCCTGTGCTTACTTTTCACTAAAGCCTGAATCTGTCTGCAGGGGGGCCATTGTTTCAGTTATCTCAGATGTAAGGCCTTTTTGTCTAGGGGCAAATCTTACCTGACCAATCTGGTTGCCTTCTATAATGGAGTAAAAACAATGGTCAACAAAGGAAGAATGTCTGATTAGAGCTGTCTAGACTTCTGTAAGGCCTTCAGCATGGTCCCATACAATATCCTCGTCTTCAGATTAGAGAGGTATGGATTTGAAGAGTGGAATATCTGGAGGATAAGAAATTGGCTGGATGGATATAGCCAGAGTGTTGTGATTAATGACTTTACCTCCAGGCGGAGGCCAGTGACAAGTGGAGTCCCTCAGGGCTCTGTCTTGGGCTGGTGCTCTCTAATATCTTTACCAGTGGCTCAGACAGTGAGATCGAGCGCAGCCTCAGCAGGTTTGCAGATGACACCAAGCTGAGCAGTGCAGTGACACAACAGAAGGATGGGATGCCATCCGAAGGGACCTGGACAAAACTGGGATGTGGAACCATGAGAACCTCATGTGGTTCAAGGGGTGCAAATGGGAGGGCTGCACCTGTACAAATATGAGTGCAGATTGGGAGATGAACTCATTGGGAACCTTGTGAAAGACTTGAGGGATCTCATGGGTGAAAAGCTGGACATGACCCAGCAGTGTGCGCTTGTAGCCCAAAAGGCAAATAGCATCCTGGCCTGCATCAAAAGAGGAGTGGCCAACAAGTTGAGGGAGGTGATTCTCCCCCTCTACTCTGCCTTTATGAGAGACCCCCACCTGGAGTACTGTGTGCAGTCCTCAGCACTGGAAAGACATGGGGCTGTTGGAGTGAATACAGAGGAGGGGCCATCAAGATGATCAGAGGGATGGAGCACTTTCCAGTGCAGACAGGCTGAGACAGCTGGGGTTCTTCAGCCTGGAGAAGACTCCAGGGAGACCTCATTGCAACCTTCCAGTACCTCAAGGGGTCTTACAGAAGAGGAAGAGCAACATTTTGCACAACAGATAGTGATAGGATGTTGCTAGAGTACACAAAAAGAGTGATACACAGTCAAGTTTAGAGCAAAAAGAAGGGAAGTTTATTTACTTGACCTCGCTTATATAGATTCTGAACAATAACCAGGGATTGGAGAATAAGGTTGCCACCTCTCCACCCCACTGGCCAGACTAGAAGTCCATCAATTGTCCCTCCTCCAAGGAGGAATGTGAAAACAATCACTTTATGTTACAATCTGTGAGAAGATTCCACTACAAAAATGTAAACAATCAGAAGGCTAAAATAATATGGCAACAATAGGACAAGGGGGAATGGTTTTAAACTAACTGAGAGATTTAGATTAAATGTTAGGCCAAGGTTCTCTACTCAGAGAGTGGTGGGATGGTGGAACAGGCTGCCCAGAAAAGTTATGGGTGTCCCATCCCTGGAAGTGTTGAAGGCCAGGCTGGTTTGGACTGTGAGCAACCTGGTCTAGTGGCTAGCATCCCTGGCCATGACATGGTAGTTGGATCTAGATGATCTTTAATCCAATATATTCTATGATTTTTAATTTAAAACATGATTGGCAGGCTGCTGGCAGTAATGATAATGTATTACTGCTTAGAAAGATATTTGGGTCACTTTATGAGATCTGGGTTGCAGACTATGTAAAGCCTGTGAGGAGCTGAATCCTTATCACTCCATTTGAGTACCTTCAAAGGTTAGGCTACAATAAGCACCAGCTCTAGCTCATCTTTTTCAGGCTGTCATAGTAGTAGAGGATGCAAAATTAATGTCCTTAAAGCCTAAAAAATAACATAATGTGCTGTTCAAGGCACTCAGAAGGCGTTGTAGTTCCTGCTTTGTCTATTGGTTGAGTGTTTTGTTGCTAATTATTGTTGAAGTGAACTGTGTTTAGTAACCGATTTTTACTTTGCTTTCGCAAAGTATTTTGGCTGCCAATACAGTTTGATTTCCACTGGTCTCAGATTTTTGCATGACTGCATGTTTATCGCTGCACGTTGGTAGAAATTAAAAATGAAGGGTATTGTCATTAAAAACTTTTAATTTTATGGGCAGTTCATTTTCCATTAGAAAGTTAAACCCTCTGAATTTTACAGCAGATAGATGTATTTTCTGCTTCTGGACAAGTTTTAATGATTATTCAGTAGTGCAATAGTCAGAATAATCTTAAGTACAATGGACTCCCTCTCAATATTTAAAGTGAAGATGTTTCATGGTCTTCATGCTAAACTGACTACTTTGGCTGTTCTTCAATATTGGCTTTCTCTTTCAGATGTACTCAGAAGGAAGTGATGTTGTACCTCAGAGCAATGAAACGGCCCTTCAGTATTTCAAGAAAGCTGCTGATATGGTATGATTATCTGTAAGGTGGAACTACAGCATGTGCACTAAGAAGTTGATTAGCTCTGAAATGCTGCAAATGCTTTATGTGCTCTTCCATGTGCACACACCTACTCACAGCTTCTGTCCCAGATTAATTAGCCCATAATCTTGCCTGGCCAAGATGTCAAAATCTGCTCTGGCCATGGTTCTTCATGAAGTTGTGTTCAGCATAAGGAGTCTAACTCTCATCAGTAGAGTCTAACTCTATTTCCTCAATATGAAATAATGTCCATACAAATAGTCTGCAATTCTGTGAAGTGCTAGTGTTTGTTAGTTTGAAGTTGTCTTGTCACAGGAATTTACAGTGCTTCCGTTTTGTGACTATATAGTAGTTTTATGCCTCTCATTTCATTGGGCTGTTTGCTTTTTGGGATGATGTTTTTTGATCATGTTAATCCCTCATATCTGTCTTTGACCTGTGCCTGGTGGTAGTGTTTATACAGTTAAAGCATGAGTAGTCCTCCAGGAAGGGTGTTTAGTATGTGAAACACACTACATTAATTTCTGAAGGGACTGTTTTAAGGTAACTGCCTTCATGGTTCTTATATTCCGTAGTCAGAATGCTGTTCCACATCTCTGTGCCAAAGTGAGGATCTATCAATGTGCTCATTCCCTACATTCACTGAATCTTTCTGATGTGTCCCAATGCCTGTCCTGGCACTGAATGAGTGCCATAGTGCCTGCTTTTGCAGGGGCAGTGCTTAGTTATGTTGCCCGTAGGAGTCACCCTTCTACCCTTAACACAGGTTCTTAGAGTTCCTGGAGTTGTTTTGAGAGCTTCTGTAGTACCCAAAACATTTTGAAGTTGGAAAACCTAGAGATAAGTAAGCTATTAGTGCCCCAACTTTCTACATCTTCTATGTCTTCTATGATGCTGTAAAAGTACACAATAGACTTTCATAACTGATATTGAAAGTTTTTTTCCCTGTTCATCAGGTGAGTAGTTACTGAATAAAAATTACTGTAAATGCTGTTTCCTCCCTAAATAACTATTACTAGGAGCAATAATTGAATCTCTCTTGAATACTGTATGTTTTAATGATGTTAAAGACATACACATTTGAAAGATGTGGGTGTAGGTTATGCCTTTCTTTTCAGAAGTGTATTTCTGTTTTCAGGGTAATCCAGTTGGACAGAGTGGATTAGGAATGGCTTACCTCTATGGAAGAGGTGTTCCAGTGGTAAGCTTTTGACAGTCATCTTTCTAATCATAGGTGATTGTGTGACCTTTTGTTGTCAACAGATTTTTTTTTTTTTTCTCCTCTGGAGGGAAGTACTGTAGAAGGCTTAATTGTGAAGATTTCTGTTACACTGAAAATTCCTTGAGGAGATCTGTAATGTTAAAAAAAAAATACTCATTTAGGAATTAGCAGCTGTGAAAGAAACATCTTGATTTTCCTCTCAAAAGTTTGAAAATGTTGCTTAAGCTATTAGAAATGCATAGAAGTGTGCATTTTAGTAGGGGATTTGAGCTTGTCTATCATTTTCTTGTGAAATAAAACAAATCCTAACTGTCCCCATTTTGTCTCTTGTGGGAGTGGAGGAACACTTTGAAACTTCTAATTAGTTCATTTGCTTTATTGCTTTTCCCACAGGAAAGTTTCTTGTCAAATGTTTTATATTTAGCCATGCAAAAAGATACTCAAAAGTTAAATTAGCCCAGAGTTGAGGAAATAAATAAGTGTTCTAGAAACCTATCAGAGTTTCCATTCTGTTAAGCGTAACTTTTCATAGCAATGGTAGCTGGATACCAGCTTTGAGATAGCTGCAGAGTTACAACAGGCTAAATATCATTGTAGTCTGTTTCATATTCAGCTACCAAATTTTGAACAGGGGAATATTTTCACTGGAAAATCTTGCTGTAATTTTTTTGTAAAACAGATTTGTCCTTTCACATATGCACATGCGTATTTTCTCTCTTAAACTTTGGTGTATTGCAAGACTCTAATGACTGGACCAAATCTTCCTGCAGAACTATGAGCTAGCACTGAAGTATTTCCAGAAGGCTGCAGAACAGGGATGGGTTGATGGACAGCTTCAGCTAGGCTCCATGTATTACAGTAAGTGGCAACAAAACCATTTGCAGGTCTGAGCACCTGCTCTTTCAGTCCCTGTCCACTGGGTGGCATTGGAAGAGTGCATACACTGCACGTAGAATTACTACATGCTTACTGCATGGAACTTGTATTTCATTCTGGGTTTTCCTAACATTTTCACAGTGCTTTTCTAGAGTAATTTTAAAGAGTAAGTACTATATTTCATAAAATGCTGCTTTTGAAGAGGAGTGAATAGCAATGATTAAATCTTTCTTTTAGATGGCATCGGAGTCAAGAAAGACTATAAACAAGCTTTGAAATATTTTAACCTGGCCTCCCAGGGTGGCCACATTCTCGCTTTTTATAATCTGGCTCAGATGCATGCTACTGGCACTGGAGTGATGCGGTCCTGTCATACTGCTGTTGAGGTAAGGTCACGCATTTATAAAGATCAGTAATACTGACATGCAAGAGATCGGCTATAACCACATCAGCCTGTGTAGGACGTTTCCAGCAGTGACTGCAAAGTCAAGGCTGTCAAAAGGGAAAGTGCTATATTAGCAAACTTGTTTGTATTTCATGAGAAAAACCTTTGGCTTTTATGTTGTGTCTGGTTTGTCATTCCTTTATTAAGTTCAAAGGAAATCAGAAGAATGTAACACAAAGCAAGCAGCAGTAACTTATAAGTTCCAAATTCTTATTTTATACATCCATATAAGTGTAACAAAACAAAGATACTAAATTATTCCGAGTAAGCATCTGAATCTTACAACTTACTACTTTTACTTAGTAAGAATCTTACAAATTACTAAGCTTCTGTCTGCTTAGCGACTTGTATCTTAAAGTAAGCCTGTCTTAAACAGTGGAGTTTGCTTGTCATGTTTTTCATGTGAAATATAAATATTTTGAATAAGCATCAGAATGTTCAAGTGTTACTTCTTGCAAAACCTAAATTTTTTAAGTTCCTGACAACCAGTATCCTCCCCCTTCCTTTTTCCTCTGCAGTTGTTTAAGAATGTATGTGAACGGGGGCGTTGGTCTGAAAGACTGATGACTGCCTACAACAGCTATAAAGATGGTGATTCAAATTCTGCTGTGGTTCAGTACCTTCTTCTGGCAGAACAAGGCTATGAAGTCGCACAAAGCAATGCTGCTTTCATACTTGATCAGAGTAAGAATCTGAATATATACTGAAAACGGCTTTTCTGGAGGTAGCATGTTAGAACTTTGATGAAGCTCTTGTCCTCTTTCCTGCTCTTGACACTGGAAAGTAATCAGTTTACATTTTCACTTCTGAGGGTGACTTTGTAGGCTAAAAATTTAATTTCTTACTTAGGAATTTTAAAATGGCATATGTAGAGAGACTTTAGAAACTTGCCCAGTGAAAAAGCTTCTCTGCCCTGGATTTCCTAAGCACAATTGTAAAAATAGGAATTGCATTAGGTTTACCTTCAACCTGTACTATGCATGGAAGTCTCAGTGTCCTTTGTTCTTTTTATTGTAATGTGTTTTCTCAGCACCTTCTTCTTTCTGTAACTTTGCTGATGCTACTCTTGAAGCAGGGGTAAGGAGCTGGGCAGTCTTAGATTTGAAAAAAAAACTTGTCCCACGTGTCTTACTGGAACTAGATGCCTAGACCTTGGATTTATTAGAGTTTGAAGTCACTGGGAGACAATGGAACTACAATGGCAAATCTTTCTAGAAACTGCAAAACCTAGTATTTTAAACTTTATACCAAATCTAGGTCTCATTGCCAGCTTTTTATCTTAGTAATGAAAGCAGCTATTGGTGGCTGATAGGCTAATCTGACATCTTAATTTCCAGTTAATGTTTTTCAAAGGTGTCTGAGTGAATCACCTTTAGATAAGGTACAGTAATGACAGTCTTGGTTGGAAGTGCATGCTTGCAAAGAAACAGCATTTTTCCTTGAGTTAAAACTCTGTCTTTACTCAGATATATCTTCATCTCAAATGGAGATTGATTTAAAATTACTTTGTATGTTTTATACAGAAAATCTTTGTGTCAGCTGTGGGATAATACAGCTGAAACCATAATTACACTAGAAGTTCAAGTTATAAATCTTTTGAATTGTCTGACCTCTGGTAGTTCACAAACCTTCAAATTGTGACATGAATAACCTCTGAAGTAACCGAAGCACTGCTGTGTAAAAGAGAGACTTTAGTCTCTGGCTGGTTAAGGTGTTTAAGCTTTTGTTTTACCTGACTGGTCCTGGGTTTCAGATGGCCAAACTATAACAGGCTATACTTCAACCTTGTATTTGTCGAAGTCCAAATTATGTGCTCTTAAAACTTGCATTTTCTGCCATCCTCCAGTATGCATTAGAGTCTCCTACAGCTGGACTGTGAGAGATGCTTGGTAAGCCATAGTTCAGGGTGAAATTATATTGTTTGTTCCTAGCTCTCTTATGTGGGCAGGTAAGTGGAATGGCCATATAAATGAAAGGGGCTTTTTAAGTTTCAGATGGGTTGAATCATTTGTTCCATAACACAGATTGTCTCAAGATTTTAACTCATTTCAGCAGACTGAAGATAATAAGCAGGGGTGTTTTTTGTGGTCATGTGTGCATAATACCATGGATCTATTTAACTGGATTATTTTCTTCTTTAGAAGAAGCTAGCATAGTAGGAGAAAATGAAACCTATCCTCGAGCTTTGCTTCACTGGAATAGAGCAGCTTCTCAAGGTATGTCTACCTCACAGTTCCAATCAGCTTATTTTTATGCTGAGGAATACATTCAGTGTAGGTTTGTAGCTGCAGGATGAGCTCTGGGTGGGAGGAGCCCAAGGCAAGGGGCTGAGAACTGCCGATGCTTTGTATAACAAAGGGCACAGGGACCTGTGGCACAGGTGAGAGACACAATGGGAGCCAAGGACCCCAGAGTTAAGTGCGAACACACTGTGAGGGTATAAAAGCCCATGGGATTCCTTTGTTTGGGATTCCTCCTCGGAAATACAAGCTCAACCTGCTTTTTTGCGTTTCTGTGCCATTATTAAATTGTTTAAAAGATTCAGCCATCTGAGACTCTGCTTTGAAAACCCAGGGTCAAACCAGTAAGGAAAGCTCATCTGACTGTGTGACAGTGGCACAAGTAGGGAGTCAAGCACTCATCAGCTCTTGCAGCCACCCACTGCAAAGTGGGGAAGTGGCTCAGTCCCTGCAGTAACAGTCTGTAGTGGTGGGAGTGTGATGGCCAGAGTGCCTCCCAAATGGTCAGACAGGAAGGTTTCCTTAACATTTAATAAAGCCATTAACATGCAATTGCATGTTTTGCTATGAAACTTGTAAAGAGGGAATGTTCACCTCCTGCTGTTCAACAGAAGTTGTATTCCAGGTAGGGTAGTTAGTGTTCTTTGTTCTATTGTTAGCTATAGTGTCATTACAATATCCTTGCAGGTCTGAGCCTTTCTGTGATTCTGAAGACTAAAAGGACTAAAATACAAATGTACTGTGTATTTCTTTTGCTGTTCTGTATGGAATTGTAGAGCAGTGTTAAACAACATTAGTAATGCTTATGTTGACTTTTCTGAAAATATATCTGCTTGGAAAAATAGATCCAAAATCCTTAAGAGTAATTTGTTACTTTTCATCATTTATAAGAAGTATAATATAATAGTATAATAAATACAATATAATATTTCCTGTTCAAAGTAAGCAGAGTCCAGTGATGAAAAATGCAGCCTTGATGTCCAAACAACACAAATTCTGGTGCTTGTGATCCTACCCTAAAATAAGCAAAAAGTGAACTTAATGGTGAAATATCTTGAGGTATCTAACTTCCAAATGGATGCATCTACACTAATACCTGTCTACTAGTTTTTGACTGTAGAGCAAGAGTACCGTGCAAATTCAGACTTTCAAGGCTTTTAGTTGAAGATTAAGAAATTGAGATGATGACATGGATGATGAGGCAGTATTTTACAAGTTTCCAGGGTCACTGCTTTTAAAAAGAAGTTGAATCTTTTAAAGGCTGTATAGCAAATGAAAAGCTTTTTTGTAATAAGTGCCTGATTATGAACATGTTATGGGTTTTTAGTTGATACCACTTCATACCAATAAAAATGTTGGTAGGATTACTAGGAAGAGGTCTTATCTGCAAATAGAAATTGGTCGTGTTTTGGTTAGTTTAACCAAATTTAAAAACTAAAAGCTGTTTATGTCAGCAGGTGGTGAAAGATAAACAGTTTGTATAAACTGTGAAAAGTAATACTAACGCTCCTACTGCATCTTCGTAGGAAGCCAAAAGGGTTTCTTTGCTTAGCTATTTTACCCTTTTTTGTTGTTTATTTATAGGATATACTGTTGCAAGAATTAAACTTGGAGATTACCATTTTTATGGGTTTGGTACTGATGTCGATTATGAAACTGCATTTATTCACTATCGACTGGCATCAGAACAGCAGCACAGTGCTCAAGCAATGTTTAATCTGGGCTACATGCATGAGAAGGGATTGGGCATCAAGCAGGTGAGTAAGCTGTAGACTGGGAGTCTGCTTTGTTAGAGTACTTATGCTAATATTCAGTTAAGTCCATAGCTTCTACTGGGCTTTGGGTACTATCTAACCATTTAATTGGAATTACATGTCTCCCAATACATTCACCAATAGGCAGTGGACAAGTATATTGACTTCGCACTAAACTATGTGAAGTAATGATGCATAGACAGGGAAGATGGTGAATATTAGCAAAAAGAATGCCACATGCTTCAGTAATGCTTTCAAGACTTTGAAGTGTAGTGAAATGAATGCAAATCAACTCCAGGCTTGTGCTATTTTAGTACGGGATTATTCTGGTCCTCTGAAACACTGGTTAAATTGTTTCCTGTATCATGATTTTTTAAAAACAAGGTAGCAAAGCCTAACCAGGACGAAATAAATTGTTTCCTGTATCATGATTTTTTAAAAACAAGGTAGCAAAGCCTAACCAGGACGAAATCAGCTGTGCTTTTTCAAGTTAGGCAAGCTACATCATCAAAAGAAGGCAGTATATCTGGTTCTCCTAAGAAGCCTGTGGTGTGTTGCTGTCCATGAGTTAATTCTTATGGAATCGAGAGCAACATATGTGTCAAAATAATGCAATTGGCAGTTGCATACTAATTTTGAGCAGCCTTCCTTAGCGTATTGTATGCATTTAATAATAACTTGACCTGAAACTGTAAGAAATGGCTTAATTTTCTCTATTTTCAGTGATCTTCAACTTTTTTTGTCTATGTATGCACCTCTTAATTACTCTATTGGTCTATTACAAGACCAATTTTTGCTTCTTGACAAAATATGAGAGCAATGTAGAGCAATTAATAGGTCAGTATTGTTACTTTGGCAGCATCAGGCAATCAACATTTGAAAGATGCTTAATGTAGAAGTGACAATACAGTACACAAACTGCATTTTTTTCTAAAGATTATTTTCAAGTGTTACTTTAAGATGGTTTTCCCTTTGTAACTGAGCCCTCAATAGTAGTTAACTTCTGAAAATAAGTCTGTGGCTAAAATCAACAGTTCTAACGTTGGAGGTTTTCTTTAAAAAAAAAAAATTTCAGGCATGGGCCTTTTTATTTTGCTTCTGTCTTGAATACAACACAGTTTAGATCAAATAAAAGGTTTGAAAAGGTTCTTGCGTCATGTTCAGCGTGATGAGAAAAATGATTCCTAATGCTGTCACTTGCACCAAGTATTCTCCAACCTGAAGCAGAGATGGCTGCCCGCAGAGAGCCAAAATGAGGGCACAGAGGCTCGTGATGAGTATATGTAGCTTATGCAAAGGAGTAATGCTTTCCCTCCTTCAGATCCATCGTGGAATGAAATGTTGAGTTTTAAGGGAAATAAAGATAGTCAATATAGATATGGGAAAGGAGCACTGAGGTGTCTAAGCAAGGAAACTGCATGTATAAAACCAGTTTTAGTAATTCTGAATATGTCTTTGCTTTCTGTATTCTAAAACTTTACAACTGTAGGATGGGAAGATGGAGATTAGGACTGATTAGATAAGGTTAGGGGCTGGCCCAGGGTATTCTAAAAAAGGCTAAGACTGAGTTTTGCATGAAGCAGAATATTTGGCTTTCCTTTCACAGAATGGAAATTGCTAAATTCTGAGCACCTCTGAAAATGACTGACAGTTAAAGTCATATTTCCTGATGCACTAAGATGTCTACCACTGAAGTGTTTTTCCACTAGAGGCTTCTGGATGGGACATATAAACTGTACTAGCACTGTAGTATGTAACAAAATTGGAGGGTTAGTGTTTTGAAGAAAGATATGTATACTTTAAATCTCTCCTCACCTAGATCCATGTCATTAAGATTGCAAACACTCCAGAGCTAGGGAGAATGTTTCAATAAAGTGGCCTGCACAACTTCAATTCAGGTCACTGTTCATTCTGGATAACTGTGGTATTTCTTAATGTGGGGATTTTTATTTTTTTTTACATCAAAGAGCTTTTGCCTTATTCTCACTTTAATTATTGAATAAAGAGTCTTTTTCTTACATACAGAATTTTATGCTGCACTTCCTGTACCAAGAAGGTTTTCAAACTCAGACCAGATCAATGCCAAACATTAAGCCCTTTCAGAAATCTTACATGTGTACATTTAGACACTCTTCATAGATTTAATGCTGTCAATCCCTGAGGCTACATGTCAGAATGAAGACTGTTTCCGTAAACTGCTCAAAATTAAGAATGAGTTTATTTTATTACAGTATCATCTTAAGATTTGGTGTGGTATTTCAGTGCTATTCGTGTGTTATAGCTCAGAGTCCTACAGTTTGCACTTTCCTGTCAAGTCAGAGTAAATGCATAAGCAGAATGAAGTACTTGCTAATTAGAAATTAAAATAAGCCATTATTTAGGATCTCCTTTTACACCAACACTAGCACAGTGCAAAAGAGGTAAGGAAGCGTTTTTAAATAGTTATACAAAAGATAAACTTTCCACCCTCAATGAGTATTAAGGGTTGTTCCATTAAATTAAAATACTAAAACATGAGCTACTACATGTTATTCATTTAATATGTCAGTTTTCATACTGTTATTTCCACTGTATCAATGAGCAGAAAAACTTTATGGTATTTCATCATCAGGGAATTATCAAATGAGCATGCAGCATGAAGTCCTGGAGATTTCTCTTATTTTAAGTGTCCAATTTAGAGCACTTTCAGAGGCAAGTCTTCCATGAGCCTGTTCTTCATGTCATTGGTTGAACATAGCCAGTTTGTATCCAAATATCCTAACATTGCACAGTATATATCTGAAGCAGAGCCAAAAAAACACTAAACACACAAGGAAAGTTAAACTATTCAGAATATCTACCCTCAGTTCTTAGTCGCCAACAAAGAGCACTAATTTACGCTCTTCCTTAAATTGCTCTCTGTTTGTGCTCATACTTTCGCCTGTTCTCACCAATGACAGTTATGTGCATTTTGGACGAGTAGTAAAATCTAATTTGTATATATGTGCAGAAATAATTAGAAGCTGCACTATGCACCAGGCATACTGGAGTGTAACTGAGAGGAAATGCTGCTGCATATTCCTCTGAAACTTGGGTTTTCTTAGTCTTTTATGTTTCTTGTGATATTGGAGATGTTAGAGTACTAGAGTTACTGAAATATTTGCTTTGATATACAGTGAATAGATTGTATATGTTATTATTAACCTGATTGTGAAGTTCAATTCTAGCATCTGTTAAAATAGCTTCCTCCTCAAACTGAAACTTCCATTTACTTGTATATTCAAAGGTGAACATATCTCAGGAAGAAAACCCTATAGTTAATTTTTCAAGTTCTTTAAAACTGAGCTTTGAATTTTCTTAACTTTAGGATATTCATCTTGCAAAACGATTCTATGACATGGCAGCTGAAGCAAGCCCAGATGCTCAGGTTCCAGTCTTCCTTGCACTTTGCAAGCTTGGAGTGATTTATTCCCTGCAGTATATACGGGAAATCAATGTAAGTAATGCAGAATTAAAGGAAAACAGCAAATGTGTTTTCCATTTTTAAAAGGAAATTTGTAATCTTACTTAAGTAGAAGTATTGCTTGAGCCTTCTGCAGACTTAAATTTGTTTTCTACTGTTGTGTATCAAGAAAGTCACTGAAGCTTTCATTATTATTTCCTATTTATGAAGCTCTGTGAAAATGAAATGTGCACAGGCAGTGCTCTTCTGTGCTGTTCTTCCCTTGAAGAGAATTTCTCAAAACCATTGACTGTTCTAATCCATGACCATCTGCTATCAAAATGAAGCAAAATTAACTGACATAATTGTTCAGGGGGGGAAAAAATTATATCTCTAATTCTCATGCTATTTTATATTCAGCTGTAACAACCCCATTAGAGTTGTGTTTGATCTCTGGGGGTGGGGGATGTATTTGTATTAGATAGTTTAGGTATTTGTATTTCATTGTGTTTCTACTGGGAGATGGCCCTGGAAAAAAAATTGTCTGGAATTAAAGTGAAGTCTTTCCAATATTTCTTAGTGTTCTGATATCTTACTACCTTGTTGGATTTGTTAACAAATTAAAATGGTATGGAAGTTATTAGCACTTAGAGCAAATGCAGTTTCAGGCAGTTCACAGAGTCTGACAAATTACAGTAGTCTTGAGGCTGAGGACAGTCAAAATACTCTAAGTCAATTGGGCAAATACATAGCACTCACAGAAGCTAGTATGCAGAACACAGCTTTTCCTAGTTTTAAGTCTGCTGCTGCAGATTTAAATTGGCAGTGATTGCAGTATCATCAGGTACAGTAGTGAAGCATAGAATGCATGTTTGGCTGATCCTTATGCAAATGGAGACTTACAAAAAGGCACTTCAATCAAAACTAACAGTAAGTCGTTTTAATTTCCCTGTGCATTACCTGCACAAATCTCAGCATGGTACCACAAGTGTCCTGAGGATTAATGTTCTGTCATTCATGGGAAAGCCACAAAACTCCATAGTGAGAACTTTCACCTCTAAAATAGAAAACAGAGACCTTCATTCTATATAGCATGGCTCTTAGTGGTATTTTAGTTCATAGAAACTAAGAATGTCACTGGTATGATACTAGTTTTTTCAGAGAGGGAAAGAGCCACTAAGTTTTAAACCTGGTACATGAAAAGCGTTACAAGTCAAATTTAAAATCAAAGTAAATTCCCCTTTGTGTTCTTTGACATGATGTGGACTTTTTCTTTCTTAGATAAGAGAAGTATTCTCCCATATTGATATGGACCAGCTGCTGGGGCCCGAGTGGGACCTCTACCTTATGACTATCATCGCCTTGCTCCTGGGAACAATTATAGCTTACAGACAAAGGCAACACCAAGCAATTCCCAGACCAGCAGGACTGCGGCCAGCTGTGCCTCAACAAGAACCACCCCCAGAGCATCAACCACCACAATAGCAACAAGAGCCTCCGTGAAAGAACTGGATTTTTCCAAAAGGAACAATTTTCATTGTGAATTAGGACTTTGGATCAACAGTCCCTCCCCCAAAAGAGGCACAAAGAAGTTTAAAAGAAAATGTTTGAAAGCTGCTTAGAATGATGCCTTTTTTCAGGGATAAGAAAATTATTTTGAAACTGATTTGAATGTTATTTCAGTGCCAATGGAATAACACTATGGCTTTTTTTCATGGAAACACAAGAGTGCTACTACAAAAATGTTGCCTGCTGTATCTAGTTCTTCTTTATTCAGAGTCCTTTTCATCTCCCAGAGAGACAGAAGTCTAGCAGTAGAAGGTTTTTGCCTGCTTGATAGCAGTTGCCCTTTATAAAAATAATAATAATAAATTTGCGGCCAATTTAAGTCCAAGAAGCTGAACTGTATTGAAATTCTGAAAAGACTAGACCTGTTAGGAACTTAAATTCTGACCTGCATCCCAAGTATTTCTATAGTCCGTATTTAATTTTTTTAGTCTTTCTTACAGTTTGGTCTTTT
Source organism: Hirundo rustica (assembly GCF_015227805.2). Lineage (NCBI taxonomy): Eukaryota > Metazoa > Chordata > Aves > Passeriformes > Hirundinidae > Hirundo > Hirundo rustica. The sequence continues at coordinate 20,424,805 of NC_053455.1, forward strand.
AGGCTGTCTTGGATGGTTTAACATAGAATATTGATAAACCCTGTAAAACTAAGCCAGCAAACATGCCACTCTCCATTTGTGCTTTTTTTTTGCTTTGGATATCTTCCTCCATTCCCTTTAGGCAGGTCTCAGCAGTCACTATGTAGCCCATGAGGTAGAGTGGGACAGATTGGTTCTGTAAAGCTCGTCAGTTTTAAATTGTCTGCACAGTGCCCAGATCTCACATACATCTAAGACTTATCAGGAGCCTGTGTAGTTTGCACTACATGCAAACTACAAATCCTTCATGACATGATACCATATTGGTAGTGTTTCTAAATTTCAATTTGTCTTTACTAAGAGGCTGCATCTAGATTGCAGAAAGCACCAGTATTACTGCGCACACTGAAGAAAGGGAAGAGCCAGAAATCTCCATGAGTTAGCTGACTTGCTTTTAGAGTTGAAAGTTCTGTGCTTAATTTTCAACAATCCAGTTAGTTATTTGCACCGCAAGAAAGAAATGTGTTTATCTCATGCATGCGTCTGCTTAGTGCATCTACAAAAAAAGCCACAGAAATGCATACTCTCTACAAAAGGGCATGGGCTTATGTCAGTGATGCTACTTCAGAGCTGCAGGGGTGCTCTGGCTGTTACCAACCTCTGTTGTACCTGGCATAGGGGAAAGTCACAGTAATGTCTCTGGCTGTGCCATCTCCAGGACCCTTGTAACAAGAAAATCCAAAGAGAAAGAAGACTAGTGGCTTCATGATGCCACCAGGTCAATGTAAAGGCCTTTTAATGAGTGTAAAGAATGTGACCTGTGGACTGATGATTTAAGACTGCAAGAGGAATCTTCACTTAGAGACAATATTCGTTGAATGATAATTTCCGGGGCTGGGGGTGGGAGGCAGTGGAGGAATAGTTTAGAAGCACGAAATGCAGAAGTGTCTGTTTTATTTACCAATGGTAGTTAAATATTGGTTTCTGTGCTAGCATTAAACCCTCTGAATATGCTATTATAAAGCTGAGTGAATACAAATGAGGCTTTAGCTGCTTTCTGACAAAAGATGTCTTTAAAGGGTTAAGAGCTCCTTTTCCTGCAAATGTTTTTCTGTGTATTGGCAACAGCATATCAGTACACTTTATTTAGAATTGAGATTTTGGTATGGTTTCATACTTGATACATTTGCAAGGAGATCATTGCACTCTAGATCTCTCGTTTGGGATAGAAGATGAGCAATCCCTTCTTTTGTAAATGGAAATGTCACGGATTACTAGTATTAAAGGTACTAGTATTATAGGTAGAACTCAGTACTTCAGAACACTTATGCTGGTCATATGAAGACAAATCTTTAATTTTAGTGTGGAGGGTTGCAGCATGTGGTAGAGGAATGTCTTGTTCAGTCTTAAGCATCATTAGCAGATGAAACAGTATTGAACTAAAATACAGTGTCTTATATGTACAGCATTCCCCAGCTGCATTTCTAAGATACCTGTGACTTCTGAACACTCCTGCTGAAATACTTTGCCACCGTCACTTAATAACTCTTTTTAGCTTGGCATGAGTAAATTAAAGAATATATGGGAAATGTTTTTCAGTTAAATACCATTGGTTCATTGGTATTGCTCTCTTAGGCAATTTAACAATTTTGTTCCTGCATTATTAAAATGTTTTGGTTGTTCATCTATTAGAACTAAATTCTAAAACCTCTATTCTACTTGCATGAGAATCTCTTATCACTGCTGCTATGTGACAGTCTTTTAGATGACTTTTAGTGAATCTGATGCATTCTTACATCCAAGAAATCAGCAGAAGAAAATAATTGAAGATCAGCAAGTTACATAATTAAAAAAAAAAAAAAAATGCTTTTTGAAGGAGCAATAAGGAAGTCTTTCTCCTGCTTTTTTCCCTTCCACCAAAATACTACCACTAACTTTTCAGATGACATTCATTTGAATGTGGTGGTAGAAGAAAAAAGGCACTTACCATAAATAATGGCAAGTTAACTCAGGGATTAAAGAAATGAATAAGTTTTCTAAATCAGTTATCTGCAACATGACTTAAGTTTTTGTGACAATCCCTTACTACTCTGTTCTGAAACTTGCATTTTGAGGAAAGTGTATTTAACTCTTACTAGCAATATGTTCCTTTTGCACTCAGTTAATCAGGCATCTTTTTATTGAAGAAGCTGAGTTGCTCATTTTACTGCAGTGAAGGACTTTTCCCTTTTGGTAGCACGCAGGTTATCCTATAGTTTATATGCAGGAGTATTTTAGAAGGGAAACTTGATTTAAGAGAAGCCTTTCTGGGTGTGTTTAGCATGGTTTGAATAGAAAAATTGTATTCTTTGTGTGTAGTAACATAGGCCAGAGCCTGCCTATTTGACCTTCATAGACACATGCTCTTCTTTCCCTGCGCAGAAAATGGAGCTACAGAGCAGTAAGTGTTCTTGGTGGTATTTTTATATGTAGGAAAACTGGGAAAATACGGAGAAACACATTGTTCTGCATCTCAAATTATTAATCAAAGACATTAGCTGTTCTTGCTAGTTCGAAGAAACACTGAACTGTTGAGAAAACAGGATTTTAGTTCATCACTGGTGAAACTTGTCCCAGAGCTATCTGTTGAAATAATTTTCTTGCTTTATATTGTCCATGATGGGACAGTGTAATAGAAGGTAAGACCTTGGATACAAACATCCCTGTGAGACTCTTGCGAGATAGTTTTACTCTTAGTCATCTTTCATAAATCAGCCATTCTTACTAAAAAAAAATAAAAACAACAAAACAAAAACTATCAAATGTTTTAATTTGGGTGAAGAACATTAAGATATGGCTTGTGAAAGGACTTTTTAAGACTATGCATTATCTAATTTTCACCTCTTATATGCTAATTTTGGCCTATAAAAGGGGATTACACTCACCTTTGCAAGTTGCTTTCCTTTTAGATAGGCAACAATGAACTGAAATTCTATTTTTTTTTCAGAGAATATTAAACTGAAAAGATTTAGTTTGATTTGAACTACTGCAAATGCATATGGCAAATAGGGACTATCGGGGGGAACCCTTTGTTTTTATCAGCTACAGTTCTTTAAAGGGTCTTGTAGGAGTTTTGTAAATTTATTTTGTATTTAAAAATCAGTATAAAGGCTGGTCAAATGTAATATAATTGTGTAAACAAATTCTGTTAATAGAAAGATGTACAGATTCATTTTGTACTGTATCTTTAATCTTGTGAAATAAAGATACCACCTGTGTGGTTACCCTCAGTGTTCACAGTGGTTATGATAACAGATGTGAATTGCTAGTCATGTGCACTGGATATGCCACTGTTCAATGCATCCCTTTTTATAAGGATTCTCATATTTTCACTTCCATTTCTTAGGGCAAAGAAAGGGGGAATGGATCATTATGCATTTTGTCTTCAATTACGCTATAAACTTGCCCTCTGTGTGTGTGTGTGTGACGGTGTATATAGCATGTATACCATGCCTGGTAGACACAGAACTGTGTGATTCAAGTAAATTTAGATTTACTACTGTATTTTTAATACTGATAGGGATAATTCAGTCAGTTGGAACAGATACTGGGGGAGGGACTGCTCCAAGCTGACAAATTTGTTTGCTTTTCTGGCCGTTTTTGACCCTTCATCCCTTCAGGCTCTACCTTTTGAGACCAAGTCTCCCTTGTTAAATTCATTAAGTTGATGGGCTTTACAATGTGCTTTTTCATTGGGGAGAAGGAGAGTAAGGACAGTGCAGGGAGCAATAATGGCTTGGAAAGGCATCAGTAGGTAAGTGATCCTGCGCATCAGCTCAAATTAACATAGTTTTCTGAATTATTTGGAGACTTTCCATGTTGTCTGCTCCTGCCAATAGCACTTGTTACAGGTAAAAGCTGAACAGCAGGTATTAAAAGCAGCTCAACTTCCAAAAAAGTCCATTGTTTAAGATGTGATTGCTGACATACTTGAGGTAGGGTCAAGTATAGATACTTTTTTTGTAGCCTGTAGTCAATGTGGAGCTCTGTTCTGTGGAGGGACTTGAGTACCTATATGATGAGGTGTTGGGGAGTGTTTGGGATTTCTGTTGCTTGTTTCTTTAAAAAAGCTCCTGGATGGTATTCATTGAAAACTAGTATACTTTGTTTGGTTTTGGTTTTTATATTGCTGTATTCTCTATATTTTAGTCTTGAGACTAAAATGAATTAAAATATTATTAGAGAGTATAATTTCTAAACGTACAAGACCTGTTTGATTTGATTGTGTTATTTGGTGTAATGACAAAATGTTCTTCCTCTTGTCATGATATTAATGGATTTTCTGAATCATGACTTTGATTCCTCTTTTTATAAAGAATAGTTGATGAAAAAAGTCACTCTAGCCTACTTACTGTCAAAGATCTTCAGTCAACTATAATCAACTTCTTCTAAAGCGAAGGATGAGGGAGGGCAGTGTAGCATCTATCCAGATAATAAAAACTGTAACAACTAGTCTTAAATTTTATATTCAGAAAGGAAAGTGGAAATGGAGTACCATTGTAGTTGCATTTCAGGTAGTAAGAGAGTGATGTCATTTAGCTTCCACAGAGATGGGTTGCTCACATTTTTATTTCTTTGGAATGCAGTTTTTTCAGCTTTCTATGTACCATGGGTTGCAATTCCAGATTTTTGAAAATAACTTTGAGGAATATAATTTTTTTTGTGTTGCAAGATACTGAAATTATAGCTCTTCAATTCTGCTGTCAATCTTTTTCTATATTTCCTTATTTTTTCTGTATACTTGTTTTTCTTCATTCTTCCTCCTAAACACAGGCTGTTCTGTAAAATTAGTTGTTCCAGTTCCCATCTGTTACAAATGTGGCTCCATGTCTGTGCAAGATTCATACCAACTTTTTTTATTGCCTCTAATTAACTGCTTTTGCTGGGAGGAAAAAAATGTTGTACCTGGGGTGTGTTTGTAGCCACAAGGGGGTGTTAGACAATAATGGCAACTTGGACTTGTTAAATACTTGAGGTCTCAAAGATTGGGAATGGAGTAACTTCCACGCTTTGAGTCACTGTCATCTTGGGAGAATGTATGTATATCTGTGAGTGTGTGTGTGTGTGTGTATCACACATACACAGAGATATAAGAAGTCCTTGGTTGCAGGAGCTTCAGAAACTTAACAAGATAAATAATTCAGTCCTCATTTCTCTCATATTTGTGGAGCAAATTAAAAAAAAATCAGAATTAAAAATCACTGTAGCTTCTGGAAGGAGCTGGTAAATAATTACCTTCCCATGACTATTAAAATTTTTGTAGTATGTAAATCATTCTAAAATGTACCAGAGTGTCTTCCAACATTGTTTGGAACATTGTGTGCACAGCTTCCAGGAGAGTGGCCTCTTTTGTAAAGTTAAACCCATATTTTCTTAGAGTACAAAACCTTTCCTACAAAAATAAGTGAAAATGTTTAGCAATAGGTGATGAAGAAAAATTTTTAAATCATTTTTCACTGAGATCATCTGGTGCAGTATTTGAGGTATTCAAATAGCTTGAAAACATTAACTAAAAAGATTTTGTTACTTTTTTCTGTCCAATCTTACTTTAATGTCTGCTAGGCTCCAGACTTGGCTATATACTGAAATTCTATTAATTAATGGCATTTTAGGCACTTCTAAATAACTTATTGTTATTACTAGTACTATTTGGAAATTTTCCCAGATCTAGTCAACAGCAATTTTAAAGGAATAACCAATTTGCATTGCTAGTATTAAAAAGGGATATGCGATAAAGTCAAACACGCTTCATAGGCTTAAGTCATGAGTATAGCTGATGTTAAAATTACTGAAGAAATATGTGGAATGTTCCAGTTTAAGGGTTATAACTTTGCATTATAAAAAGGATACATCTTGAACAATCATCCAGCTTTGAATTCAAAGGCTGAAGGCCTGACAACCTCCATGTTCATTTTCCAAAATGATTTTGTTATCTTTGTTACTGGGGGTGTGAGGTCAGGAGGACTTGAGTTAATTCTTTTCAGGTTGTATTTAGTTTCATCTCTAGTTTTCATCACATCAATTATAGGACTGGACAGTCCATTAGGAAGAATAGCAACCCCAAAATATGTATACATTTTCTTGTGGAATCCAGGGTTACGTTAATATTCAGATGTAATTGGAGAAGTAAAGGACTTCATATTTTTTACAAATAATTCTGTCTTTGACTTGGTGGTTGAAATCTGGCAAACATTGCACAGAAGGGAGGTGACTCTAGTAAGAGAATTCAAACCCAGTGAGATAAATGTGGTGATCTCACTGCACGCAGCTGTGTTGGCTTTTCCTGCCTCTTTGCTAAACTCACAGCCTTACTGAGTTCCCTACTAGGAGTCTGACTTTTAGGAAGGCAAAGGGTGCAAGTAGGTAGGAACTTCTCAGAGCAAGAAAGAAGGATTTCTTCATTGACGTAATCTCTCAACTAACAAACTGAATGTTGTATATTAACTGATTGCCTACTCTATCTTGCATATTCAGTGAATAGCTCCATAGAGACATGAAAAATACTTCAGGTTTTTGCGCATGTAATTGCAAAAAATTGGCCTAATTATTATGTTTGGGTTTACAACCCCAAAGAGTTTACTCTTCACTACATATATCATTCTTAGTTAAGTTCCAAAAGATAGATTGATACAAAATACTTGTAAATGTTTCTGGTGATACTAGTTCAGCATCATAAAACATAGCTCTCAAATTTAGAGTAAACAGTTTGCAAATAACCCTGTGGCTGAAAACTGAAAAATTCCATGGTAAATACTTAAAATTAATAGAAAAGTAAGCTAAAAATAAATCCCCTTTAAGATTGCAGATCTAGTGTCTCATTAATCCCATTTGGGATTAATGTGAAAGGTGCTAGAACAAACAATATTCTCTGTCATTTTAATATACTATTCCTTATTTAAACACAGCAAATAAAATATTAATTTCCACTCTCTCTTTGGGATTTCTAAATGCCAAATCATAAAGACTTTCTTGCAGTTACAGAAAAGGAAGCTTCCAAATTTCGTAAAATGAGTATGTTTGATAAGACTTGAGCTCTCTCTGTGGTTATATTAAGCATTTGATGCTTCCAAATTCCTCCACTAGCCATTACACTCCTGGCACTGCTATTCTACAAACTCTTCAGTTGCTCAGATTGCAGGCAGAACAAGCCCTGCAGGTACTGGTAATTTGCTGTGCTGTTAGATGGCAAAACAAAGGTGTCTGGTCAGTGAGAAATGTCCTTCCGTGGAGAAAATATCATCTGTGAAGGGGAAGTGAAGGTGATGGTCTGCCAGGCTGGAAATAGTGCATTTGTCCAGCAGTATTTGTTTTACATCTTGCCATTACCCAAGGTGTGCAGTTAAACAAATCTCTCCTGAGGTATGTGATCTTCCAGGCTGGGCAGTGGTAGCTAGAGCAAAGACCACTCAAGTGTGTGCACATGGTCCAAGGTAAGGGAGCTAAGCAAACAATCTTTTGGCACTACACATTTATTTTCTCTTACTGCTCTGTGTCAGCTCACTGGCTGAGAAGTAGCACTCCTGTGAAACTTAGTGATACAATATAAAGAAATACGTGAAGTACAGACTTAATTGTGGAAGCAGGTCTGGATAGATAAAGAAAATCTTGGGAGTGCTTCCATACATCTCTGAATTGAGCCTCCAATTGGCACACCACTACGGGTTAAGTCACACGGCCTCATTTAATGTGATGAAATATATTTAATTCTGTTACCTGACAAATTTAATTAAATTTGCAGTAAAGCTTGCATGAGAATCATGTGGTTGTTGTTTTTTGGGGGGTTTTTTTTTTGTTTTTTTTGTTTTTTTTTTTGGTGGGTGGTGGTTTTTTTTTGTTTTTTTTTTTTTTTTGTTTTTTTTTTTTTTTTTTTTTTTTTAACTGGAATAAAATAGCATAATTTTCCAGGATATAATGAATTATTAAGATCTTTATAATGATATATTAATGTTAAAAACCCTAGTTAGCTGTCAAGTTGAAAGAACAAAAAGTCAGGTGATGTGTATATTCAAAATAAATTAGAATTTGGATCATTCTAGCAACTAGTTACTCAATACATGTGCTTGTAGTTATGACTTCACAAGCTCTAACCCTGTAGAGTCATATCATAAATACATCTTTAACATCAGTCAGAATATCAATAATAGAATGTTGTGGTTTTATGGTTAATATTGTCATATTCTAGAAAATGGAAGAATATAATGTTTGTTCTTCAAACCCAAACTATTTGAATTAGGAAAACCAGACTCTGTAGTATAGGGGGTTTTGGGGTGTTTTTTTGGTGTGGTGGTTTTTTTGGTTGTGTTTTTTGGGTTTTGTTTGTTTGTTTGTTTGTTGGGGTTTTTTGTGGGTGTTTTTTTTTTTTTTTTTTTGGGGGGGGGGTGTAATTTTATTTTTCCCCCCTATGTCTTTACTTTGGTGGGCATAAATGCTCAAGTATATTCTAACTTCTCTTTCTATTGTAGGAATGGCAATGTTCAACCAGAATATACTTATTTAAATAGAACAATTTGGGGGTTGACAGACTGATGTAATAAAATATTTCAGTAGAAAGGACCTATAATGACCATTAAGTTCAACTGCATGACTGCTTCAGGTCTGGCCAAAAGTGTTTGCTGTGGTTTTGATTCTGAGAAGACTCAAGAAAATATAAGAACCTGTATAAGGTATGTTACCTCCTACTCCTTCCATTCCTCCATAAAGACATTTCCATATGCAAATTGCTCTCTGAACTATTTAAAGGCAGAAATAAGATTAGTATTAACATACAGTTTATATTATTAGGTTTGTAATACTCTTACAGTTTAACAACATAAACACAATTTGGTTCACAGATATTATAATATCTTTCTTATACCTGCCTAATCCATAACCTGCAAAATTCATCAGGGTCCAACCAAAGAAGCCTGTTAATTGGTGTTAAAAGTGTGTACACCAGCTCACCTGTTACAAATAAGTAGGGTTGTATTTAAGCATGCCCCTCGAATAAGCCCGAGCAGAAGGATATTTTATTTGTATTATCGATTGTTATTTGCACATTGCTGTTTATTTTTGCGCGCGGGTGAGCGGAGACTGCGAAGTCCGTTGCCTTTGAATCGTGTTTAGAAGCGGGCCCTAACAAACTTGGACGGGCTCAAGGCGGGGAGCGCCGGACTCGCCTCCCGAGCCGCCACCTGTGCGCGGGGCCGGGCCCTGCGCGCCGAGCGGCGGGGACGGGCTCCGGCTCCGTGGGGGACGGGCCGGGCCCGGCCAATGCGGGGCGGCGCCGCCGGGAGCGCCCAATGGCGGCGGCGCGGGCGGGCCGGGCCGGGCCGGGCTGGAGCTGGAGCTGGAGCTGCGGCCGATCGCGCCGGGAGCAGCGCGCCCGCCGGTAGGAGCGCGGGGCCGGGCAGCTGCGGGGAGCGGGGCCGCGTCCCGCGCTCTGCCTTCTGAGAGCCGGGGAGCGGGGCCGCGCATCGGAGCTGGCGAGGGCGGAGGACATCAGAAACCGGAGCCGAGGAGCCCTAAAGCGAAGGCAGGTACCCCTTCTGGCGGGAGGCGGGGTCGCCGCCTGCCCCTCGGTGCCCGCGGAGCGGGGCCGCTCTCGGCTGCGCGCCCTGACGGAGCCCAGGTTCCCCTCCGCGCTCCGGCCCTTTTCCCCGCCGGGGTCGTTCCGTCGCTCCCAGCCGCGACCATCTGCAGCGAGCGTGGACCTGTTCCCGTCGGTGCTCGCAGCCTCCCTCAGGGCCGTTCTCCGCGGAGGGTGTTGGTGCCGGGCAGCCCAGCACCCCTCGGCATGTGCGGCTGTGCCCGTACGGGCGCGTCGGTGCTCTCCGGCTGCGGAAGGGTTAACGCTCATTAGCAGCGGCACGGCGAAGCTGCTCGTATCCTCCTACCCCTCAGCTGCTCTGTGTAATTACTCATGGTTTGCATTCTGTTCTTGCCTGGGTCTGCTGAATTGTGTTGCTTTTGAAACGTTTTTCTGCGGTTCGGATATTGCAAGGCAAACAAAAATCGCTCGCTCATCCTTCTGTTCTCGCGTTTGAATGCGCTGTGTAAATTGTAGGTTTAAAATGCTCAAATTACATGTTTCCATGCAAAGTGGATTTTTGCGTCGATATACGACCAGACATCCTTTTTTCTGCCCCTTTATTTAGCTCATGTGTTAAATAGTCTTTCTGTACTGCATCTCCACTTTTCTCTATTGATTTTTGTTAATTGTTTTGTGGATTAATTGGTTGCAATCAGCTTCAGCTTTCTTTTTCTTTCCCATGACTTAATCGTTGAGACTTCAGGTTTCCAGAGACGCAAAAGTTTAAAAAATTCTCGACTGCTTGACTAAATCGGGTGATGCTTTGCAGATCATGCCTTCTCATACTTCAGTTGCGCCTTTTGCTGGGAAACAGCCTTAGGATAATATTGCAGTATTGGTTTGAGGGCACTTTTAGTATTGTCAAGGCAAAAAATTGGCAAACATTGGCGTTTCTTTACTTATGAATCAGATATGAATCATTCTTGTTGTCTGTGAAATGTGTATTTTGCAAACTTACTAGTCTGGGCAAGTAAATTTCAAACAACGGGTTGTTTGGAAAACGATTGTGTTTGCTAATTCTGGCATGTGACTCTGATTTTGTTTTTTCTTTTCTCTGCCAAGGTGATGGAAACATACCTTGCATTACAGAGACAAGTGAAATGTGGACTTTGCCTTAATATTGTCTAGAAAAAGAGGTTTATTTTAATAAAGTTTGTGTTATCACCAAAAAGCTTAAAGATCAGTTTCCCGCATCTCTATGAGATGTATTATGCAGAATTATGCAACACATCAGACTTTCCTAACTACTTCGTTTCCTAATGTCTAGGTTGTCTCTTCTCCAAGAATTTTCAGTTTTGATTGATTATGATTTAAAGCAGCGTTTGCTATGAATTACTTTATGTCATGCTTTTTTCCAGGTAAATTTTTGACTTTTTCTGTACATTTTTAATGGCTTTTCATTATATTCCTATGATGCTTTAAAGTACAAAGTGAGTAGCAGTTACTCCCTAGGAGATCTAACGTACAGTCTTCCCTATAGGTAGGAATACAGCTGGCAACTTTAGTGATCTCTGCTCTTTCATAGTTTTGGCTTTTAAATTATTTTTAAAATATCAGTATCATCAGGAGCATGACCATTAAACTTTCCAGTAAGAGAAAAGGGTCAGATTTTTTTTCTCTCATGTGATGCAGTGTATCTCAGTTCTGACTAGTTGTTCACTCTCATCATTTGTGTCCTTCATTATCATTGAGAACAGAACAACATACCTATGTCTTTAACTGCAGAGCTTTCCTTGACCTGAGTTCCTTGTATCCCTCACTATGTCAGCAGCATAATTACTACTCTGTGTGGTTGATTTAGATTGCAGTCCAAGAGATGCAAGGTAAAAAGCTAACAGCTACATCTCAGTAGTGGCCAACTGCCCATGTCAAAGTCCTTGTTTGTGCTGCCTTGCCAGCTGTCTTGTTAACAACTAGCAGCTGATGCAGTTCCCTGGCTGAGAAACCCAGACTGTGTGTGGGTTAAAACCATACTGTGAGTGGGCTAAATACATCATGTTTCTAGAGTCTGTAATTTTCAGCTATCTCAAGTCTGGCATCAGCAAGTGAAGATGAGAAGTGGTATCCAAGTGTGTTACAAACCTCTCAAGATGTTTTGCTCTGCAAGGTTTCTGTTGCCCCTGAAGCAGTGACTTTTCCAGTCAGTGAGACAGTTTCCAAGGTGGCATCAGCTATAAGATCATGGCTTGTGGATTCTCCTGCTGCTGGCACTTGGCACCTGATAGTACATTTTCTTCATGCAGCTTTTAACGCAGGCGTTGCACTGAGGCTTTGTGCAGTAGGCTAACAGAATCAATTTTGAATTGTTGAAGTCCTGTTAAAGGCCGTCTTTGCAACACCATGATCTTTCCTCTTTGGAAGCTGGAGAACCGAAAAGATCATTAGGGACTAAGCTATAGAGCCATAAGGATTCATGTGGTGGTGGCAGTCTTCTAACATAATGTTTGCCATCTAAAAGTTGTGTTTATTGAAGGCAATTACTTAAACTTACTCTGCTGGTCAGCTAGGAAAGGACAACCTTCAAAATGCAATTCTTGGCCAACTTGTCTTAATCATTGGTTGCATTACAAAAAAAAAAAAAAAAAAAAAAACAAAAAAAAAAAAAAAAAAAAAACAACAACAACAAAAAAAGGATAAAGTACTCAACAGCAAAACCAGATTATTTTGTCCTCAGCTGTCTTAGTACTTATTTCTTTCGAGTCTCTCATGCCGGATGTTTTCTTACGGGGTTATGAATTCTGCTAATGGATGTAATAACTTCACAAGTGGTTAACCTCAAGGAAGGAATGCCTGTCTTTGTATGTGTCGGGTATGAGCATGTGTTGTCTTCAAGACTATAGCTGTAATTATGACCACAAGAATGTGAGTCCTAGGAAATTAGAAGCCTTACAACTCAGCTTGTACAACTGGAAACTTCAGGGATTGAATCTTTGCACCTTGTAGGTGATGAAAGGTTTACCAGGACCTTAAACAGGGTCAGAAATCCATCTACAGGTGTCTATGTGGGTGAAACTGATTCCCAGGAAGGGATCATATATCCCCTATTGACCTCTGGCTTCAATTTTCACTATCTTCTAAATGTTCAAATAAGGTGAATGGTGTGGAATGTCCTATTTTTTTTCAAAACTGAAAGGGGGGTAAAATTTCAGAAATTGATTGAAAAAATAGAAAAGACACAAGACCAGGGACCACACATCACTGTTCCAGCTTTATTATCTTTTCTGGAAAAAACTGTGGATGGAAATACATGAGCACATTATTTAGAGCAGGAATGCACTTTAAAAATTAATGTCCTGATCACCTGCATTTCTGCAGTTCAGTTTGCATCTCAGAGCACATAAACTGATTCTGTTTGGGATAAAACTGAGCAGAAGGAGGAGTTCATTTAATGTACTCCAAGTGCTAATGCAAATTCAGTCTACAGGATCCTTTTGGAGATAATTGTAAGTAAAAACCACAAAAAAGGTAGTGTGAAAGTTGTGCCCTTGATGCTTAGTATTTCACTCTACTCCTACTGGTGAGGTTTTATGCTGTTTACTAGTGTAAACTTAGGATATAGTCTCTTGACCAAGTTGACAACCCATCTTTAAATTTAGCATAATCGTTAGTATATATTGACAGAAAAATACAAGAAAAAGAATAAACAACGTAGAACAATGCTAAAAGAGTTAAGAGCAGACATCAATGCTAGGACAGTGAGTCCCTTAGATAAACATAGCAGCAAATAGTGCTTTTTAATAGGAAATAATCCTAAAAGAAGTCGCTTACTGAAATGTATGACTTTCTTATACATCAGTTCTATAGAGATACAGTTTCTGAAGGGAAACCATAAAATTAAAGAGCTTTTGCTCTCCTCAATCCCAAAAACCCATCAATAGGTACTTTTTTAACAGAGGAAGTACTTCCCATAATACTGAAAATATTTCTCAGTGGTGATATATTAAGGTTTGTCAGTCAGCGGCAGTGAAATGTCTAGAAATGTGTGTAAGACTTCCTTGAAGTTTACACCCTGAGATGTGAAAAAGATATGCAAGTCTGAGTTAGTTACCACACTCTTCTTGGAGGGGGATTCACCTCATTTGGAAATAGATCAGGCAAAGGACCCTCTGGAGGTGTCCTGTTCCTTCTGTTGACTGCAAGCGGAGCATAAGGTGACTATCTCAGATGTCTGCCTGGGTGTCTGGAGTTAAAGGAGGTGTGATTCATCTTGCTTTATTAAGGTAACTGAACTAAATATCTCCGCACAGCTCCTTCAGCTTGAAACAGAGGGCAGAACTGACCAGTGTGCTCCAGGATCCTACAGAGGTGCTCTAGTAGTTCAAAACTGTGCTGACATTCCAAGAGCAGACAGTGTGCTCCAGAGCTGAGATTCACAGTGGAGCTCCTGGTCCAAGGGCTGCAGACCTGCCTGGTGAGCTAGACAGAATGGATGTCTTTTTGCTGAGCTGTTTCTTCATTCATTATGCTCTTTTAGGCCAAGTTTTAGTTGGCGTTTGTAGACGTGAATATTTATAGAAACCAGTCCTCTGTGGGCTCTTGGGTTTGCCAGCTGTGAAACGAAATTAAAGAATTCTCTTCAACTTACTTTTGAAATAGGGGGTGGCTATACAATACAGTAATTTTGCTATCTGAATCAGAGGCCTCTGGTGAACTGAAGGTACTGTTTTGCAGAACTTCATGGTGGTTTTGTGGTTGTGTGGGTGATGGAAAATGCATGAAAAAATCTCTACTAAGTATTTTTGAAGAGAAAAAGTAATACTAGCTGCAAAACTGAAACTAGAGCTGGTCAAGCTCCGCAGCACAAGGCCTGTTTATTTTCTAATAGAGCAGTTTCAATTGAATAGCTGTAAGGAAGAATTTGGCCTATGAAGTTTAATGATTAGTTGCTGTTTAGTTGCCAGCTGCTCCTAATGACAGAAACTTGCTGAAGGAAGCTTGCCAACAGGAATGCTCCTTTCTCTCTGATCCTTGCTAGGTTGTTTCAAGTCCACTACAGTTCAAGAATTTACCTGGCTAAAGCTTATAGTCTATATATAAAAATTACACATGGTGGAAACATCAGGTGCATGCTCCCAAATTTATCCTAAGTTATCCAGTACATGAGTTTAGCATGAGGAATGCCATCTCAGTTGAGAGGTGCATGGATTCTTTGGGGGCATTCACAGCCAGAATTTTCAAATGTAACTGAAGAGGATAAAACTGAGATGGAATAGATTTTACAGGTGTGGGCTTTCCTCTCCTAAATAACAACTCTCTAAGCTCGGCAATTTAGGCATCCAGTCTCTCTGAACGGAGGCAGCTTTATTAGTTTACCCCACTACATGTGGGCTCAGAGCTTGATGGCAGCATTCAACTCTTTTTTTCCCAGAGAAGTTTGTAGATTCTCCCTGTATCCAGTCCAGGCTATTGATATGAATGTGCTTGGAGCTGAGGCTGATTGAGGGTAGCCACAGACCTTTGGGAGCTGCAGCTCCAGACAGCTACATTAGCTCTTCAGTAACACAGGCACTAACTCTCAAGAGATAAATCCTTTTTTTTTCAGGAAGTTTGCCTTAAAAGAAGAAGAAAAAAAAAAAAAAAAAAAGGAAGAAAAAAAAACACCTTCTAATTTTCAGTAATTTTCAACATTCTTTTGCATCTGTGTGAATTACGTGTCAGATTTACAACTCTGATGCAGTGACTCTTGGTAACAGTGCCCCTGTCCCTTTGTGGGCCTGTGCCTTTATGAAAAAGGAACTAAATACCTCAAATATTTTAAAATCTACTTGTCTTTATCCCACTGCCAAAACTTGTCCACTGGATATGGCAGCCTTTGCCAAAGGTTACCTGGATTCAGCCTCCCCAGAGCTGCCAAGAGAGCAGGAACACTACATTAGGTTTGCCATGAGCTGGTATTTCCACACATCATAACACTGTGCTACTGAGACTAACTGTGGGCTGAGGAGCAGAATAACCATGGTCAGTTTTGGCTGCATAAGGATGGGTGGGAGGTGAGGTGACCTGACTGCGTTGCTTCCATCCCCAGAGCAGCTCCAGAAGGCAGCCATGCTGTCAAACACACTGCGCTGCTGGGAGTGTTACCTAGGAGGGCTTGCACAGGCAGCATATTCAGATTCCAGACCTTTTAATGAAGAAAGGCCTTGCTGGTATGACCTGAGTGCTCAACATCCATCTCCAGTCCTTTATATTGTTTTGTTTGATGAAGTGAGTGGAGTCTTCAGAGAATTCTTTTTTCTTTGTTTTCCTGACTACACTCTGGAGCTTTCAAGGCAACAATAAACCTGTCTTAAAGTTGTGGCGGGTTGGATGGAAAGGGAGTCTTGGTGCTTCTTGGGTGGTGTTTGATCTCGTGTTTTTGTGGGCTTTTTTACACGCTTGCTCTACTAAAGCGCTTGCATGACACAGTAGAGGTCATGCATTAACCAGAAAGAAGAAAAGTTGTGCAACATCTGACAGCACTCAGAAATGTAACATGAATTAAATTCTTGTCTAAAAATTTGGGATACCGCATTCCCCAAGCCCAGCTGAGAGCTGTAATATGTTCATGACTTCACTTCTCTTACCGTGTGACTCTCATCTTACTCTGCAAGTTTCTACATGCATAATGCAGAAGGAGAGCACAGTTCTAGAATGGGTGGTCACCTGCTGCAGTTAAACTTTACATGATTTCCTCTTCCTTAGGAACTGTACTGACTGATACGGAGTAGTGGGTGCAAATCGAAATAGGGGAAATTTAGGTTAGACATTAGGCAGAAATTCTTTACTGGGCGGATGCTGAGACCCTGGAACAGGTTGCCCAGGGAAGTTGTGGATGCCCTGACCCTGGCAGTGTTCAGGGCTGCGTTGAATAAATTCTCCCTGCCCATGACAGGGAGTGGAACTAGACGATCTTGAGGGTCCCTCTCAAGCTTTAACATTTTATACTTCCATGATTAAATGATAAAATAAATCTCAGCTATTTGAAACTGAAACATTAGTTTTTTGAGGAGGAAAGAAGAGGGAAATGTCTTGCTGTACATTTATCTGCTTTTTCCTTTCTCTTTTCTCTTTTCCTTTCTTCTTTTTTCTGAGTATCGATTTGTTGTGTCCAACTAAATTATTATATATTATATATATTATAAATTATATTTTATATATATAATAATTATTATATATTATTATTTAGCCTCAAAACATTTTGAAGGATTGAATCACGTTCCTATGCCTGTGTGAAAACTGGAGATTTTTTTTTTTTCCATGCACCTGTAAATAGTGGTTTGTTTAGTTTTGGTTCTCTGTAGCCTGTGAATGTACACACTGCTACAGCACTTGTGTCCCACTGGCTCAAGCCAGGCATACAAGAGGGTGCCACTGCAGATGCTTCCCTAGCAAATGGTTTGGCCCCCAGGGTGTCTGCACAGCTCTGTCATGCACACAGGATGCATGTAGTGCTCCCTGCTATTCCAGTTTCGACAGTTTACTTTGACAGTAATGCCCCACCATTGAGTGATTTACCATTGTCCCGCTCTGTAGGAGCTGGTAAATATGAATTTGTGTATAATAATACACATTTCTTAACACCCTGTGTGCTTTGGAACTGGGCATTTGTGTCAGATTAAAAGATTGAAAGATGATGGAAGCCTTGCAATAACGTTGGCATTAACTATTTGATGCCCTCTAGCATGAGGTGCACCCAGTCCTCCTTTCTGCAGCTGGTGTCAGACTTGCATTTCTTCCCTGTTGTAGCTTCCTGAGCAAAATACTGAGTGTGATAAAATACAAGTGATTTGCTGCCTCCCTATGCGAGAGGGGCCTGCATCACTCACACCAAGTGCCTCTGCATCACTTAAGGGATCACACCGAGATAGATGGCCACGTATCTTGGATTCCCCTTTTGCAATGCACAAGGTTGCCTGCTGTCTCACAGGCTCACCAAACAACAAAAAGTGAAGGATTTTCTCACACCCTCTGTTCTGTGCATCGTGCTAGTATACGATACATTCTTATGTTTTGACAATTAAACAAATACTATTAGACACAAATGCGTTAGACAGGACCATTGCAAACATACTCTTTTGTACTGTGTATGAACTTGACTTGTCAGGAACTTTGTTTCTACTTCAGGTATATTTTTGGTAATATATAAAATACTGGGTGCCTTTAAATTCAATCTTTGCACAAGCTTTTTTTTTTTTTTTCTAGAGCTGTTTTTTTCATTCTCTTGAAACAGGAGTAGCCATGCTAAAGGAATAGAACCATCATGTCTAATGGGCCTATATTTAGGCTGTCTGAAATAGAGAGTGACAACAAACATGATATTTGTGGGTTGCCCTGAAGGACTGCTGTGTCCTGGCATCACATTAAGTTGCATTTGACTCTTCAGACGCTGGAAATGAGGAAAGACCGGTTGGATCATCGAAATAATTTTCTGCTAAGCTGGTTCCTTGTGATATCTCTTCCAGAGTATTGGTTTTTGTCTGGCTTTAAATAATCAAGCAGGGTTTCCTTAAACTGGGAGACAACTTCACATTTTAATGTTGCCTTTATCTACAACAATCAAGAAGAATCTCCTTTATAACAAAAATCCCTTTTAAAACTCTTTTCATTGGAAGGGTGCTGCTGATACAGATTAGAAGTCATAAAAGATGTCACATAGAAATACATAAATTATAGAGAAATTATTTATATGTAAATAGTTGTTAGCTATATGGAAATACAGAGAAGACTTGGACAGAAGATGACTTTCTTGCTCAGTGTTCCTAATAACCCTTTTGAGCCAACATTCAGCACAAGAAAACTTCTTTGCTTTCATTCAGGGCTGCATCACTTCCTCAATAGTCCTTGTCTTCCTGATGCTTTCACAGTTGGATTCTGTGTTTTTCTCTCACTGTGAATCTGTTCTCCCGTTCTGTGCATACTCACAGCTCAGACAGATCAATGCCCATCCTCTCTGGAGGCATACAGGCTCCAGTGAAGCATCTTTCTACAGAATTCAGTTCCTCCCTTGTCTTGAATGTGGCTAGTGTTTGAGGGCCTGACTTCTTTCTTTCTTGCAGGTTTTTTTGGGGGTTTTTTTGTTGTTGTTGGTTTTTTTGGGGGGGGTGTCTTTTTTTCCTCTTCTCCCAGCTCTCTTAGTCAAAATGAGAGTTTAACTGATAGTGATTGAGGGCAAATAATTCTACTCACCCTCTTCACTGAAGGTGTTTTTACCTATCTTCTAGCATTTAACTTATTTGTAATCAGAAAATAAAGCCCTGATTTCATTAGTGCAGGTGAAACTTGAGGCACAGGAAGAATTCTACTGGGTCTCCTTTTATTAATGGAAGCAGGATCAGTTTTTGAGTTGTACAGTGAATACTTGAAACACAGCATTTGTTGCAATGTGTCGGAAAGTTAATACCTGTCAGAACAGAATGTCTTTTCATACAAGTCAAATTGGGTGTTTTCTAAAAGCGTGTTTATCTTCCAGCATGATATTCCAGTAAACTTATGTCGCTTACTCCTTTTCCTGTTTCCTTTGGCATTAGTCCCAGTACAGAAGAAGGACAGGTAGGTAGGGGTTTATGGTCTGTGTTCACTTCTTGATTGATGGCTGTCTTCAGTGATGTCAGGCTGTGATAGCATAGTTGGTTCTACAGTGATTAATAGTAGAAGACTATGCTTTTTGTATTAGTGAGATAACTTAAAAAAACCAATTTGATAGTCATCACAACAGCAAATAAAGTATAGGAGCTTTTGGAGAGTTTGGTAAATGGAATACATCTGGCTAGCTTGTCTGTGCAGAATTTAAATGAGAACATATGAAAGCATGAATTTCAGATGTCCAAACCAGGTCACTCAGTGGCAATTTTCTTTTGAAATGCACGTTCCTTGTATGACTCACTTTTTGAGGTTTTAAGGAAGAAATCAATTCTTAAACACAGTTCCATCTACATACTGTGGACTGGAGCATCAATTTTATAGTATTGTGTTGTGCAATAGTTGTGAGTACTGCAAATTCACCATCCTGACGCAGAGAAGAATCTGTGACACATGTAATGGGCAGGTGTTGAAGTCTGGGATCTGGGTGCTGCTTTGGACTTCTGCCCTGTGAAGACCTTGAGAAAACAGGGAAGAGTAGTCAGGACCCTGTACCCACCCTCTCCTAAGGAGAGGTTAGCAACCTTTCCTCCCTTACTGCATTTAGATTTCCTGTTGCCTACTATCGTTACCCACGGAATTTTGCTGAACAAAGTAAAACCTGATCTGAACTATTCTAGTCTTTGGGAAGAAAAACCTTAAATTAATGGGTTTTTTCCTTTTTTTTTTTTCCTGTTTTTACGATACTGACTGGGGGGGGTGCCAGATTTTAGAGATGCAAAGGTTCTGCTAAACAAACTGACACATTGCCTCTTTCCTGTGGTCTTGTCCCAGTCTAGTTTTATTGCACTGTTGCTCTATATGGTAAGAGAAGCATTTGACTGATTGTGGCCTCAGGTTCTAGTTTGAGTTGAAAAGTTGGCAGTTTGGGAAGTTGTCCTTCAAGTTCCCATGCAATTACATGGCTTCAGTTACACTTTGAATGAATCATGTACCCAGAGTGAGCTATACTGAAAGTCCTGAGATGCAGAACTTCACTGTCAAACATTTTGTCTCACATCCTCCCTTGGTTTTTGCCTGCTGTGTATTACTTCTAATAGTAAAAATAAATAAATATATAAATAAGCTGATTTTGTTTTGCACTGCCGGTCTTCTGCAGTGTCTTTCTACATTTTTCAAGTTTTTAGGAGTACAAGGAGTAGAGGAGGTTGTACAATTTTTCTCTAGCATCAGACTTTGAATCTTTGTCTCTCATTGTGAGGCGTCCAGAATCCATGAAGTATTTCTGTGGCATGGCCTTGACAGGAGAGACATTATTGCCTTCTGAACTGCTTAAATATGCTGGTATTGCCTGCAGGAGAGCATTTTAGGTGTCTTCTCTCTCTATGGAAAACAGAGGAGCTTCTGTGGCAGATAGATTTTGGTGCAGAGAAAACAGCAGCTGTTGACCTTCCAGATATTAGCCTTGACGCAAATATTCCTGAGGGAGATGCTGAGGACTTTCTTACCAATGCATCCTGTACAGACTCTCCTCTCTTACTGTCATGGAATTGTGCGCTTCCAGGAAAGCTGGCATGTGTGTTTGTGGCATATGGTTTTCTGTGTGCTGGTTGTGCTGGAGAAAATAAGTTCATTCCAAGTCACCTGAGCTTTGACACTGCTTCTGCCATGGACTTGCGGTGAGGATTTAGGCAGATCACTTTCTATCTGTTGGAATGGTCATTAGTGTGACTGCACTGGGTCCTGGGCTCAGGCAGATCCCAGTCTGCTTTTCTGTCATTCAGTGTGCCAGATGGCTCTAGTCACCTGCAGTACCTCACTCCATCTCTGTCTAAAGCCACCAGAAGACAGCACTAATGACCTACCTTGTAAAGGCACAGGTGGATTTGCTCTGGCTCTGCAGACCCAGCACTGTCAAGGCTCTTATTACTATTCACTTAGGAGTAATCCATAATGGGAAAAGCCATCCTTTCTCCCAGAGGGGCTGCAGGAGTTTCATAAGGCATGTCCATTTTGTCTCCCTTTGGGTCCTAATTCTTCCTTTCATATTGAAAGCTTTTGTGTTACATGCACCAGGTAATGACTGAGCTTCTTAAGCTACATTAGAAGTCATGGAGCTCATATAAAAGCACGTATCAGAGTGAGTAAAACCAGTCTAAGATCTAAAACCGTTTTACCAGAGGCTTTCTCAGGGCAATTTACAAGCTGGCAGAGCTGTATACATGGAGAAAATATTGGCAATATTACAAATACAATAATCAACCAAATATAACTTTATTCTTGTCATCATCTAGGTCATTCATAAGGTAATATTACTTCAGGTATTTAGGCAGAGGTTGGTAAAATGATTTTTTTCAGTAAGAATGATACCCAAATCCACTTCCTTTATTTCACTGGGTTTCTCAAGTTCATTGTTTTGGGGTTTTTTCTGTTGTTTGGCACTGTGTTTTGTTTATGCTGTTGCACCTTGAAGTATTTGGGACTTAGTTTTGATGCTTGAGAACAGAGTTCCAATTTGGAGTTTGTTTATTATTCAGATCATGATGTGCTGATGGTCAGTGTTTATTTACAGGCCAAGCTGAGAGGAAGAGCCATGAGCTCTCTCTCACTTGGAAATTTGCCCAAGGCAGCAATCATTCCTCAGTTCATGCTACTAGAATAGTTTCATCTGTACAAGTTTGCCAAAACATGGTCAAGATAAAATTACTTATTTCTCCTTGAGGCTTTCCTGGTGGGAGTGAAGCTTGTTTGTTAGAAGGAAAGCCCTGATCAGAGACTTTCCTTTTCTTACTGTCCTTTTGGTTTAGTTTCTTTTCTCTTCAGTGTGGAATTCAATAGCTTTTCCAGTTGTTTTCCCACAATGGTCTCCTACAAAACCCAGTGCAAACCACCATAACCAGTTAACATTTCAGTTCCTGGGATTGTAAGGGAATGTATAAGCAAGAAAAACAGAATCACAGTATGGATTACAGGATTTTTTTTCAATAGTGTTCCCATGTAGGCAATAGCATCTATGCCCTTAGTACAAGCTTGCTATTGATATTCTGTTTGGAAAACAAGAAAGCAAACAACTGAGTTTCGCTCTCAGTATTTTTATTCTGATTTTTTTCTCCTGTTTTCCCATATAACTGTAACTTAGTAACTCTGGGTAGTGACCAGAAAGCTGACTGCAGCCTACATCATATGAACGTAACTTGAAGCAATTGGAGAAATGACCCTTAGTGCTTAAAATTATTAACTGTGCTAATCTGTTTCTTCTAAGTGGAGTTGAAATTTACTGAGAAACTGTTTGAGTTTGCTGCCCAAACACGAGTAATTAAATACTTGGAATGGTATGTTTACAGAAACACCAGGAAATTACAGATATTTCTGAAATCCATTACAGATAGTTCTGATACTCCTAAACCTCAATAGTGCCACAAACATTTGCACATATCAACTTTACTACTGTTGGTGTTTGTACTCACATAGTGTGTAAAGGTCCCACCTGAAGTGAGGGCTTATTGCACAAGGTGCTGGGTGTAGACTTCTGGGACAGGATAATTACGTGTGTCTTTGTCAAATGCATGGTTTTAGTTTACCGAGATAAAGGGGGAAGGACAATGATACTCCTTTTCATCTGTTGCTAGAGTGGAGTTGTACAAGAGGACAGATGGGTAATCATGTCACAAGAAGGAATGGCTGTTGGCTGTGAATTTACATAGTTTTGAAATAGAAGTATCTAGTTATCAAACCAGTTTTGTCATTTTAGAATGACCGTTATCAGTTTTAAAAAGGGCTGGTATAATGTGTTTTATCAAAACACTGTGAGGACTAAAGAGACAAGTAGTTTTGTTCCAGCTCTATGATCTCCACCTTCTGGAGAACTGGAAATAACTGTCACCTACTTGTCACTCAGATTTACATGCACCACTGTGAAACTGTAATGTGAAAAATTTTCTGCTTCACCTGAAGCAGAAATTTCAACTTCTTAGAGGTTTTTTTTTTTTGCCTCATGGTCAAGTCACTGCCTTGAAATTGATGGTAAGAATCATTGGGGTGATTAAGTATAACATCTTCTTTACCTTGTATTTAATGTGTAATAGTGGGAAATAAACTTATGATTCACAACTTTTTATCAAAAACCTGATAAACTAGCTTACATTTTTTTTAAACCAAAAAGTTCAGCACCAAAAGCTTAGTGCACATGATAACACAAATCCAGAAGTAATAATCTAAACAATCCTATTCATGTAGAGATAAATAATGCTGGTCTGGCCTGGTAATATCTTGTTCCAAAAAATGTGTTTCCATCTGCTCTTCTTTGGGCTGTGCAGCATAAACTTTTGCTTTAACTGCAACTCACTTGGAGTTTAAAGGATCCATTTGTTCTTAGTCCTAGTAGGCTCCAAAATTCATTCCTCTACAAATAGCCAGAGATGCTTGAGAAGTCTGAAGAACAGGCAGGAGCACTCTGAAGTTCACTTGCAGAGTACTCACTGCAATGTTTGAGTAGTGGTGCTGGCTGCTTTGTTACAGAGAGGATTCAGGTGTACCCACCATTCAAACGGTTCTTCTGGAGAGATTTACCTCTGTAGCAGTTCTGCAGATTGCAGCATCATTGTGTTAACTGAATGCACAGTGGCACTGCTGTTGTGCTGGCTGAGGCTCATTGGTTCACAGTGGGATTGGCTTAGGTCTTTCTGGAAGGATGATTCTGGAGTGGATGAGAGGTGAAAATTAATTTATGGGTGAAGTATTTTTTTCCATGTAGTCTGCACAGGTGTTAGCTATACACGATTCATAATTCTGGACAGGCATTTAAGTCAAGGGGTGGGATTGAGGGTTTTTTGTGAATGTTGAAAGAATGCAAAATTATATCTTTTTCTTTTTTTTTTTTTTTTAAACCCAACCTATGCATCCTCAAAATGCCTCTATTCTGAATATCTTTGAAGTTATTAGCTACTCAGACTGCCTTTCGTCTCTTTCAGCCTGCTTGTCTAAAGGGTGTGATAACCCTAATACATCAACACAATCTCTTTTATTTACCAAACTGGGAAGCCCCTTGAAAATTCCAGGGAAGTTGTATAACCCTCAGTGCACAGTATTCTAATGCTTTTCTGGGCTTATAGTGCTCACTATCCATTTTGAAGTGCTAATTTTAAAGTGCTGTCTGGTACTAAGTGGATTTTAAGAATTATGTTTGTCACGGGGCAGTAGAGTACTAGAGGAAATCCATCTTAAAATAATGGTAAATTTCTCCCACATATGCGTACTACTGAAACAGTCCATTTTCTTGCCTCCTTTCATATATTTCTCCTTCTTGAAATTAAAAGGGAAAAAAATAATTAAAAATTAGCTCAACTGCAGTTTCTGTGCATCAAGGGCAGGCTAAATTGTTTTCTTTTTTCATTTCCTGCCACTTCATGCTTCTGTCAGGACTTTTCCAGGAGAAAGGGCAGGTCAGTATCCAGTTGTCTGGGAAAAGAAAACTTAGTTACAGATATTTAAACAAGCCAAAAACAAACAGCTTAATTGGTCACATGAGGAAAACAAGATGCCAAGGTCATCCTCTCCTTCCCTCATATGGCATCCAAATGACCCTAAACATCTGATTTTTTTTTTTTTTCTATTAGCTTGCTTCTATGTTTAGCTTTGTAGTTTCAATTAACAGCCCCCAAAATAGATGTTGTTCAGGGCAGGCAGTGTATGTACCCACACTGCATGGAGACAGGGGACCTGCCATGGCAGTGGAGGAAAAGGGGCTCAAGCGCCGCTGTTTCTCCTGCAGTAGGGAATTGGTTGTGTAACAAGGGAAAAATATGCAGGGTGACTGATGTCTTGGTTTTGAAAGACAGTTGTCTGCCAGGGAAAGCTAGAGCCTCCCTTGGAATGGAGAATGTAAACCCCCCTACCTCCAAATTATTATAATTTTGCAATTAAGGGCTTTCAGGCAAAGATATGGGAATAGGAGTAACAGTTCTTTAGTAGGAATATTAAAAAAAAAAAAAAAAAGAAAATACAAATGTAGTAGTACAAAAAACCAAACGAGGTAGCAAACAAAAATCCTGGAAAACCCTGAGAGAGTCAGGGATATGACCTGGCACCCTGTTGGTCAGGGTGTTGGAAGCAGTCCAGGTAAGTCCTCCTGCAGTAACAGATGTGGTTCTGTGGAGTAGAGATGGTCCTGTAGAAAGTCCAGCGGTGACAAGATGGGTCTGACCTTCCTCCAGGAGTTCAGTGGAAAAAAAACGGATGCCTTGTGTTCTTCAGTCCCAGTTTTTATCTAGCTGGGAACAGCTGGCTCCTCCCCCACTGTGTGGAGCATCTCCCAATGGGATGATGGAATGTGTCATGTCATTGGTGGGCCCTAATGGCCCATTATCAGAAGGATATCATCTGGAGGATGGAGGGGTGGTGAAAAAGATAAGAAACACTGCCCCGACCTGGGTTTAATGGCTGGGCCATTATCAGAAGGCATCCTCCTCCCTTCCCTTGGAGTTACAAGAGAAGGATAACACATCTCCCAAAAAAGAGCTTTCAACAGATGAAAGAGAATACACATTTTTAGGTTACATTATCCAAGACAACTGGTCAGGGGGCCATAGGCTCTGGAAAGTCTGTGGCAAGGGGATCAGTCTTATGGCAGATTGCACTTAACCATCAGGATTATCTCTGGGAATCCTTTTATGTGTTTGCAGGAAACTGTACATTTTGCGTTCCATTCTGCTCAATAAGAGTCATCTTCAGACACTGAACATGAATTCTCTTTAGTTGTCAGGGAGGTTTGTGACTTACAAACTTTTGAAGTTTTCAGCTCTTTCTTGATTGCTGATCTGCTTTCAGCAGATGAAAGACTTTGTGGCCCTGAGGAGAATAATAATATTGGAAGCTATTTGAGGATTTGTCTCCTTCAGAAATACTTAGATTGAATGCATTTAATTATGTCTGCTTTTTAGGTCCAGATTTTGTTAATATAGGGTAAAGAGAAGTCTCAGTGAAGTATCTTGTACACTAAGTTTCACCCTGAAAAGCCCTTTAGTTAGGTGAGAGACAGGAGGCCAAGAAATGCTGCTTAAAGCTCTTTCAAACAGTCAGGTCTGAGTTTCAGTATTTTCAAGTACTTCAATACCATGGCAACAAGAGCTTCAGTGCTTGAGATAATTTGGGACAGAATTAGCATATTTCCTTAGGAAGAGTCTTCTGAGAATTTTGAAGTGGTTTGCAAAACAGAGGCACTTGTCAGAGAGAATTTCTCTGCCTGGACCTGACTGTCCCAGTTACCAGAGCACTTTCCAGTGCTCCATTCCATCTAGCAGGTTCACAGATCGGTGTGAGGTGCATACTAAATTCAGTTTCCACATCTGTGAAAATATTTTGTGAGCTACAGCAAAATCATGCTTAATTCTGGACAATGTCTAAGATGGCTTTTAAAATTAAAATGTGAAGTTCCAGTCAAGCAGTAGAGTGGAAAGTGCAGCTGGATGAGAGGGCAGCTCTCTATACCCAGACCTTAAGAGTCATTGGGCACTCATCCTCATTCCAGAATTAGCTACATAAATGTTACTGATAATGAAATGTGCAATTTATTTCTTGCTCTGGAGAGGGATAAGACATTGTAAGCAGCGAGGTGGCAGCTTGGAGTGGGGATTAAGTTACATCATAATCAAAATTTGCTAAACCTGGGAGAATCTCCTCATCTGCTCCTGCTGGGCATATGGGAGTCATGGCTCCTTGAGTAAGGACTAAAATATTGATTTTGGTGATGGACTCTTTTAACATGAGGATATTTCAAGACCCTCAGTTGCTTTATATGAAGGAGTTATTCAAGTGTATCTCTCCTCTAGAGACAGGTGATTTTCCTGTCTCAAAGGTGGTTGTGCTTTGGCAGTACTGACTGTGGTACATAAATTGCTTTAACATTCTATATTAGAAAAAAATGGTGTCACTAGCTTCTCCTATTTAATTTTTTAGAAGGCATAATCTACTTCTCCCTTGTCTTAACAGCAGTTGGAAGAAGAGTGCAAAGGAGGTGTTTCCCTCTATTGGCTCATCTTCACCATCCCTCTCCCATTCTGCTTCCTCCTCCTCATGATCCCCAAGTGAAGATGAGTGACCTGCTGCAAATATGACATCTCTGACAAGTGTCATTGCCGCCCACCAGTCTGAGTGGGTGTCCTTCACTGATGAGCTGCTCCTGCCTGTTCACCCACGAGGTAAGCTCTCTGATTTTCATTGAAACTGGAGAGACTTCCTTTGTTTGATTTAGACCAACTACTGTCATATATCTAGCATGGGAGAGCTCGCCTTCTACGTGGAAGCAATTTGTGCAGAGATTGAATTATCTCCTGCTACCCCTATGTAATAGGAGAATTTGGGTCAAAAAGGCAAATTTTCTCCTTGTGTGATGTAATGTGGATCTCCTACAAGGTTTTGGATCTGTCCTTCAAAATTCAAGACAGTATCCAACCACCTTTGGAGAAAATCTCACCTATTATAATCAAGTGCAAGACTGCTCAGTGTTAATCTAAAATCTACATTAGATGAAGGAAAATTTTCTACATTTAATGGCAAATTTTAGATGTTTCAATAAAAACCAATGGAATAATGGTCAATCCTGTAAATCTTTCTATGTTGTCTCTATTTTAGGTAGCACTGAGGCTCCTCCGGTGAAATGTTTTAATTCTTCAGGCACATCCTCAGAAGAGAACCACAATGCAAATGGAGAATTTCAAGACCTTTTCTGCACAGAGGTGGAAGAGGCAACTGAGCAGCCCAAGGTGGATTCTGCTGTGCTTGGTAACCATGATCTGTCATCATCCATCAGTGCTTGGGTTCAGTTTGAAGATGCACCGTGGACCAGTGCTTCATCAACCCACCCACAAAGAGGTGAGGCAAAAGCAAAAAAAGTCTGTTCCAGTGAGATAACAAAGTAAAGTGAAAGCATATAGGATTTTTGCCTTGCTCTTTGGTTTCTCAGAGGTTTAACTTTGAGTAGTTTGTACTGTATTTTGACACAATTAATGTTATCAGAGTTTCAAAAAGGTCTCACTCTATCCTGCTGGACTGAACAAGAAATATTTTCTTTCTGTGAAGAAAATGAAAGCCTTTCGTGATTCACTTCACCTGTGTCTTGATTAAGTTTTGGAGATTGCCAAAATGCATTCATGGGG
This sequence comes from Hirundo rustica, assembly GCF_015227805.2. NCBI lineage: Eukaryota > Metazoa > Chordata > Aves > Passeriformes > Hirundinidae > Hirundo > Hirundo rustica. The sequence goes on from NC_053455.1 coordinate 20,453,101, forward strand.
AAGGAATTAATAGAGGTGTTTTCTGTAGTGACATTTCTTGCATAGAGGTATGAACAGCCATTGAAAAAGCCTAAGCCACATTTGCCTCTGTAATCTGTAACTGAAAGAATAGTGATCACCTCTGTGATCATAGCCTTTACCTGATCATAGTTCCCCTATGTTTTTTGCTAGCAGTTCATTGATACCAAAAACTTGTGTGCCAGTGCTCATCAGTACTTTCTGCTGTCTTTTGATGCTATGATTTAGCAGCTGGAGAATTACAAAGACAACAGAAGTTTACCTTAATTCCAGCACTGCATGCACTTTTCTTCAAATATAGCAGTTCTTTCTGACATACTTTAAACACACGTGCACATGCTCTGGCTTGCCTCATCAGCTTATGATAACTCATGTGGCTGTATGAGCTTCTAGCTTTTCTGCATGAACAGACTTCTGTCCTTCCTTGCAGGAGGTTGTGGAGTAATTGCCCAAGAAAAAAGTTTACTTTTTCATGTTTAAATTGGGATTCTCTCTTCTTAATTCCACTTTATGTCTGGTATTTATTAAAGCTGTTTAAAGAGTTATAGCTTTCCTCTGCTCACTGAGTCCGTCAGATATTCCCTGTAACATGAATAATACTTCTGTCAGAAAACTTGGATTGTCAACTTTGGATTGGGTTTGGGGTAAACCCCATCTGGTTTTCCATCTGCTCTTTTGATAGGTGCTACAGACTAGTCCTTTTGAGACAGCGTGGTTAGACCTTTGTGCAGAACTAGGGGAATCTTCAGGCTAAAAGAGGTTTCTCTGATATTCTTTATATTTATTTGTTGGTTCTTAGTTGTAAATACTTATTTATCCTTGTGACATGGAGAGAAGGAAGAGCACCCACGAGGTGTAAATACGTAAAACTGAGGTGCTCTGCCTCTCTCTCTAGTTTCATGGCTGTGTGATCTTTATGCTTACTCCTACAGCCACACACTTTTTCAAACGGGGCTCTTGGTTGCTCTCTTGGTTTTTCCTTCCTAATGTTGTTAGAACTTCGTTAACTGAAAAACTGGTAAATGCACCTTCTTAAACAAAAAATAAAAATATTTGCTCAACTTTAATGAAGCTAATCATATGAAAAAGACTTCAGTGAAACAAATTTGATGGTATATTACTTGATGTCCTACCCTTAGAGGGATGTGGCCCAGTCTTAAGGTATGTGCTTAGCCAAAGCACTGTCTGTTGGTGTGTGTTTTCGGTCACAGGGGACGCCAGTCTGTAGGATATACACATGAGGAGAGCAGAGTAGACTTTGTGAAAGCATTGCACTTTTAAAGAGAACTGTCATTTGTGCCCCTGTAGAGGCTTGTCCTGTGTGATCCATGTCACTGAGGGAGGATATTTACACACTAACTTTGGCATCTGACTGAGATTCATGGAGGAGGGTGGTTCCCCTAACAGTCAGACCAGGATGTACTCTATGTAATTCTTGCATGGGAAGCTTTTATTCTATGAACTATATAGGAACTAAGGAGGTGTTTCCTAAGGATATTTTAAAATCCTTCCTTACGAGCTGGTCTCTGGTCCTTTTCTGTACCCTGTATGGCAAATGGCCAGACCAGTGCAGCTGACAGCCTCTAAAGGCTGAAATGACAGTTCTGGCCCTTTGCTTTGAGGGACGTTTGACAGCAAGAGATAGGATAAATAAACTTCAGCCTAGCTGTTCTCTGTTATTGTGCAGCTCGTGACTTTTTTCTATGGGCGACAGCAAAACTGGAGATGTTGTGTATGCTGACACCCTCAGTGGAAAGCCCGTGGTGACAGCAATTATTCATTTCCAGTAGCAAACATTCTGCATAAGAACAATAGCAAATACCCAGACGGGGGGAGGGAAGAGTATAAAGGCCAAGTGCAGACAGAAGGGTTGGTGTGAGAAGGATGGACACATTTGAAATCTGTTTCCTGTGCAGGCAGCTGTGAAGAGCAATGTCCTGGAGGCTCAGCACACCCAGTTGTGTTCCTGTCAGGGCTGTTAGGAAATCGTCTGTCTGTCTGTCTGTGCTTGAGCAGCTGCTCAGCTGACCAGATAATTACCCAGGCTGATGGCCAGGCTGCCTGGAAACACATTTTTAAAAGGGCTTGCAAAGTGGGTTTTCCAGAGTGCCATGACAGAGCGAAGAGGATGGGCCCTAGGAGAGAGAGATGCTGTCTTGCTCTGATATTAGGGCTACAATATTTTGGCACAGGTTCCCCCAAAAGCAAATATTTATCCCTAAGTGCTCAGAGTCTAAAAAATAGCAATTTAAAGACAGCTAGAATGACAGTAGTGGCTCTCGTATAGGAAGTACATTTTAAAGAAAACCAAGGCTAATGCTGGACCCTTGTTCTGGGAAAAGTGAAAACATCATTGGGGGAGCAGAGGTCAGGGGATTGATGGCAAGAAACAGGGCTGAACAACCAGGCAGAGAATTTGGAAGATGAAAAGAAAGGTCAAAATTTGAGGTACAGAAATAAAAAGCATTTTTAGTAAGCCTCACAGTGAAAACTGTCTTTATTTAGGATGTTCTTGAAAACCCTTCCTTCTACCAGGTTCAGTCAGAGTAAATGCTAAGCAAAATGTTGGTTTCAAAATATTTCTGCATTTGGGTTTTATGTATACTTAACTGACAGCTGCCAAATTGTGTGAATTTCTCCTCAAGAAGCAAAAACTCGAGTGAGGGCATAGAAATATTTAGTTAAAGAAATTATGTATTGCGGTGTCCCCTTCTCTGTTTTCCTTTTGCTGGGAAAAGAAGAAGATTTTTGATTTTTGTTATGATTATTATCAGCCTAGTCTAACTGTTACTGCCAAAGTGAAAAATGAGATTTTTAGGCTGACCCAAATGTTGCTATCAGAATTGCTACACAATCTGTAAATGATCACAGCCAGCAGGTGACAAAACATTTGCATTTGTTACACAATGAGCCTCCAGCTCAGAGTCTCATATTCCATCAGTGTTAGCTGCACTCTTCAATTCAATGAGGTATTCTTAGTCACCATAATTAGACTAAGGCAAGATCTGTTACATCATCCATCCTACTCAGCCACGCCCACTTCTTCCCAAGAGCTTTTGTCTGGTTCTAAATGGCTCGAATTACTTGGACTCTTACCATGTCCCTTGAGAGGCTATCCAACAGCATATCTGAGCTTAACTACTTTGTGCTGTTCTGTCTGAAAGTAGGCGATATTTGCAACACAAGATCAGCAGCTGGAAACTACACCTGTCACTAGAAACTATGCTAAAATCAGAAAAATCTGAAGTCCTATGTAGCAAGAAAGGAAATTATGCTAACATGGTTTATTGTAACACAGTGTAGGGATCAAGGAACAGGTCCTCAAAACACCAAAGAGGAATGAATGCTTCGAGGTTAATCTGCATATTAAAAGGCAATCCATTGTTTTAAGAATACACATGTCAAGAAAAGTAAAATGCATGGTGAAGGAAACGCTTTGGGAAACAATGAGTTGATTTTCAGTATCCAATGCATGCTACAGAATTTGCATTTTAGGGATAGTTCTGGCACTGGTCTTTCAACCTTAACACATTTCTGAGAAATTCCTACGGCAGAAAGGCTGTGACTGTCTAGCTATTGGCATTAGAGACTGAATTCAAAATTTCAACAAAAGAGCCCTGCCTCATTTAGGAATTTGGCTGCAGCACTTCCAGGAATCTGAAGAGCAGCAGCAGAAGCATCTGAAGAGAGATCTTAAACATGTTTACTTAAGATGTTTACTTTTGCTTGTCTTGCCTTTTGAGATTGCTAGATGGTCTTTTGGCTTGGCATAGGGGAAAATGCACTTTTGCTAGTATTAATTATTAGTGTTGGGGAACCTAGAACAGTCACAAGTAGAAGTTGACTGTATTAAGAATTTAAAGAACATCTGTTGCAGAAAAAGCTGCCTGTGGTTTTGGTTCTCCAAATTACAAGGCTCTTTTTAGGAAAAAAGCAAACAATTCTGTTCTTTCAAGATGGCCCAACTTACCTGGAATAATATTAATTTGCCCTTATATAGAAGCATTTGGCAACACTAGTCCAGTCAGTTGCCTTCTTAGATAAAAAATGGGTTTGGAAAGCACAAAACTAGTTGTCAGTATTTGAGTTATTATATCTTACATGTTTCTAAATTAGCCTGTTTTTTTCATATTGCTGTGACTGACTTAAAAAATACTGGAAATCTGTGTTTTTTCTATAAAGTAATTCCAGAGTTCCTAGGCTATAAAGCACACTTTAAAAAAAACCAAAACAGCCTGGCTCCTGTTAGTGACAGAGCTCAGCTTTTCAGTTTGTCTTCTATGTCCAAATAAAGTGCTCTGTCTGTCAAAGCAATTTCAGCTGAAGTTTTACGGGTGGCTTTTGAGGTGCCTCATGCCATGTTTAACAAAAGGACTGAGAGAGGGACTGACAGATTATAATCATCCATTCATCATCCTTTCTCTACAGGCACTGAACACAACACAGTGTGCAGTTACTGGAGGGAGGAGGGCTGGGCTTTGGTTGTGTGTCTGACAACAGTTGTCAACCTGTGCAATAAGGAGACAGATGTGACTTGCAGCTCCTCATCCTCAGGGATTACTCTGCTCAGAAGCCACTCCGTGTCAGTAGGCTCACAGCTGTACGCATATAAAAATACCACTGCCTGCTTACCTGAGGCTCTCAGCGCAGATATACAAAATAAATTCACACTTCTCAAGAGGCAAGGCAGAAAACTGTTTGACATGCAAGTCTGGCGAATGAGTAGAACAGGATTTTTGGTCTACACTAAGCAGAAATGTTATGCAGTATATTCAGATTGGGGCTCTACACTCTGCATGTTCAGAAACAAAAGGTAATCCTAGTGCACATCAATAGGCCCATTTCAGGTTATTTTTATACTCCCCCTCCATGCAGAGCATTCCTGAGATGATGACTGCATTTGAGTGGGTGTCACGGATCGGGAATGCTTAATTAAATATAATAAAACCACTAAAAAAAATCTGTGGTGCTGTAAAAACCATCACTGTGTTTCACAACAAACATATTCAGGTCTTGTCAACAGTGTCAGAAACATGAAATCTTGTTCTGAAAAGTCGCAGCTTCTCCAATACTTGAGCAACAGGAAAGCATATGGCTGCCTGCAGTACTGAATCTAAGGCAGACAGCTGAGTAGTGCTGGAGGGTAGCAGTGCCAGGCACTAGCTCTGTGTTTGTTATAAAATAACTGTGTTGCTGTGGATGTTGGAATTTGTATTTAAAGAGCCCCAGTACATTGATCTAGCATGTCTTTGGAAGAGTTGTGATCTTTGGGTAGATTGCCCTGTGTGTCTCTAACCAATGCCTGTTTTTTGCAACCAGTGTCTGCATCAAAAGCATCCAACTGGACTTCCCCCTCTTCCAACTCTTCTGAGAGGCAAGCCTGTGCCTCAGAGAGCAGCTGGACAACCAACTCAGAGGACACCAGCAGCCCAAGCATTGCTCCCTCCTACACAGATCTGCAGTCACTTAACACTGAGGACTTGACCAGTGGCAGAACATCTGCAGCAGATTCAGCTGGTAAGAGGGAAGCCTTCAAGCTTCCATCTCAATCTTTTTGATGCTTCTCAAATTCACTGTTCAGAATTGAGCCACAGGGAATGGATCCAAAGCAGAACAAACTCAAGGATTAGGCAGACTAACATTTTGCTCTACTCTAATTCCAAAAAAATCACACTTGGATTTTACACAGCACTGACATGTGCAGGCTCCTGAAGTTAGAGCCAAATGCAACTATGTACCTGTTGATAGACTTGGAGCATTTCTGGTTTTCACATGCCACGTAAGCTTAAGCTGATCTAGGAACTAGTATGTTGTGGGAGAGGCTGGATGCCTTTCCTGAATTTCCATGCAGAATTTTTCTTAGCAGTGTATTCAGCTGAGGCAGGCCCAGTTCTGCTTGCTCCTCTGTTTCAGTGAGTGCCAAGACACAGATCCAGTTTGCTGGAGGCATTCTTTGCATAGTGCTTTGCACTGTTACTGAACAGTAAACGCAGAGAGAGTGTAAGACATGACATAAGATGGTTCAGTAGCAGATTTTAACCATTTAAGGATCTTATATCTGACCTTGTAGGGCTCTATTCAGACACAATCCTGAGTGCGGAAAAATGTGCTACGTGGCATTGTAGCTCTTTGCTCCTCAGTTGTACTCTGGGTAATCTGAAGCAGGAGAAATAAAGCAGAGTGGTACCAGTCATGTCATGGAGAATGGGAAGTCCTGAATGACAAAGCTGACTTTCACAGTGCATATAAAAGCTGACATGTCAGGACTAAGAAAAAAATACACAGCTCCAGGAGGAAGCACCTGCACTATGTTGCAAGCTGTTTAGCCCAAGCTGAGGAAGGTCAGTAGCTGCCCAGTTTGATGATGAAAATTGATTCCCTCGTGTTGTGATAGCTCAGACAGACCTGGGAGATGTTTAATGTGTTTTCTCTCAGGTGGTGAATGTAAATATATGTGGGAACTGAGATCTGTTTTGTGAGGATGGGCTTCCTAAGTCTCACTGAGGTCATATGACCCTTCCATAAGAAACATGTGCATACATCACCTGCAAAGAGTATTATTTGGTGGTTCAGTGAAGCTGGGTTAGACTTCTAGGCAGATTTATAAAAAGCAGCATGGTAGGTGCTGGATCAGTATGTAGACAAAGGATTTGTGGAGCAGTAGTTACTTTGGATAAGTAGAGCTGTTTCTTTTTTCAAATAATGAAGTTACCACAAATCTGACCATTTTTATTTTTGAATACTCTGCTTCTCTGTATCTCTGAGTTGGGAAACCACTTTTTGGTAGAAAGGTAGAATAGGCAAGCTGGAGTATGTGCTGGATATTGGTATTTTGTTGATTTGGTATAGGCTGCTCTCACTGGGGCTGTCTCCATCTGAGCAAAGGGAATGAGGGATGCCCAGTCCGTATATAACTTCACATCATATAGGCAAAAGACAAAAGGACTGCTGAATATGCCTGTCACACATCTGGGATTATATCCTATATATGGCCCAAAGTGAACCTCATTCTTCAGTAAAAGCTTTGTGAGCAACTTTCTTACTATGTCTTTCTCAGTCAGTCACAAGCTGACATATTTATTAGCAAGACGAGTACAAAAACTTAACTCCATTCACCTAAAAATTTTTACAAGTAAAAAAGGAGGTAATATAAGCAAGGCTGTGCTATTAGTTAAAACATAAGATACACTAATCATAAACGTAAGATACATAAAACATAACATACACTTCCAGTATCTTAGTGGAACTGGAACTTGTAGTTGAAATACACAGAGTCTTCCTGTTGCAAGGTGTAGAGTTTGCAAAAGGGCAGCATGAACAAAGTGCATCTGTTTGTCCCATTCCTGGGATGCCTCACAGTCCACTCCCCAAGGTGGCTGCTGGCATCAGGAAGGTTCGTAGAAGTGGGGAAGCTGAGGACTTAGTGGCCATGGAATTACTGTACAGTTCTGGCTGATTTTCTGTTGTTCCGTCCACCATCATCCCATTGCAACAGTGCATAAGCGGACAAAAAATGTATGAACATTTTCTTCTCTCCATCCTCTCTGCCCTCCTTCAGAAATTCAGTTCTTCAAACCTGACTTGATTCAATCATTTGATTTGCATTTCTCCCCTGAAAGGACTGGCTGCCTCAGTCTGTAGTGAAGTTTGAAGGCTCCATCAAGACCGTGAAATGGCATGTATTTTGCCATGAAGGCAAAGAGAGGAGTCTTCATGCTCTGTGTGATGATAAAGTCACTTTGACTGCTAGCCAGGATGTTGACTCCAAGGTCAAACTTGCTGGAAGGAAAAAGAAGTCAGAATAATTTCACTACTAAAAGCCCTATGAGAATAATAAGTCACTGTTTGATCTACTTAGTGATGGTAAAGAATCAGGTCTATAAAACAGTCTGGGTTTAATACTATTTCAAGTGAGAAAAACCTAGTGATGAGAAAAGCATGAAAAATTCTACTCTGTGGTCAGATGCTAAGTAAAATAACTATTTTAGCAATGGTGAATTTTTATTGCCTGAACAGGATAAAAAGATACCCTGTTCCATAATTTCACCACTTGTCTTGAATTTATCCTGCATGCAAAATACTTAAACACCAACTGCCTGTGGTAGTTCAGGGCACAGGGTTTTGTGTGGGAACAGATTAAAGCCTGAGGTAGGTCTGATTGCAGGTATACACGGAGACAAGTCCCAGCCATAAAAATGTGCATCTTGGTGTCCAGGGATGCACTAAGCCAGTAAAATTGGCTGGGAATTAACTTTCTCACAACTGACACGAAACTCTAGTGAAAAACCTATGGGTTTGAGCTTACATAATGGATGGGGTTTTGCAAGATATGGCCTAGGAAGATATCTAAGAAAGATGAGAGAGACCTGAATTATGCAGCCTGAAAGTTTACCCTTGCTACAGGGGACTGCAGAAAACCTCCCAGCTGATGGAGTTGGGATAAGCAGACTGATGTCCTGTAAAGGCAGCAATGTTCACAGTGGTGAGGGTAAATGTTGCATGAGCAGACCTGAAAAAGATCTGCTTTTCTGTCAAAATGCAGCTGAAAGATGCTGCTCTTCATTGCCTATGCTTGTTTGAACTCTGGCACCAAGAAGCCTTTTATATTACCCTCATCTTCGTCAGCACAAGGGACTCTTTAGCCTGCAGCAAGTAGCCAGTTAATGTGGGTCAGGTGATAGCAGACTGTCCATTTAACGTGGGCATGTTTATGTGGTTATAATAGCAAGCACTTGGCCACAGCTTTGGTTTCACAGTGTGTGTGAGGCTGTGTTTGGTGCTGGTGAAGTGCCCCTTGCCTCAGAGTTCTTACCGTGCCTGGCCATGTCGCTCAGCTTGGATCGATGAGCATGAAAAGAAGTGGGAACTTTTGGCCTTTGTGCTGTGCCCTGCAAGATAAGTAACACAGGGCATCTCTGTTACTGATACAATACGAGTATTTGTTCCTTCTGGAGCAGATGCCTGTCTCAGCTTTCAAAAAAGGCTAAATATCTGTGAGACAGAGGAGCAAAGGAGAGGCCTTCTTGTAACTGTGGTTATGAATCTGTTCTGAGGTTGTACCCAAATACCTCACAGCTTGATTTAGATTTCTGCATATCACCATTCTTCTTAAAAATACTTTTATTTATGTAAATTAAAATGATATTGTATACAACATATAAATAATTATATATGGTCAGTATGTATATAATAAAGATTATGTATTTTTTTGTAGCTCATAAACTATATTCTATTACAAACTTAATAGAATATACAATAGAATCTCTCCGTATTATATAATAAAGCTGTGTTTGTGTATGTCTGTGTGTAGGCATAAGTTTTCCCATAGCAGTGTTAGGTGCATTGTTGCTAGTTGTGTTGTTTTTGTTGTGGTTTGTATCTTAGCGAAGCTGCAGCTATGCCATGTTTGATGTTAACGGTTCAAATTGCTGACGAGTTGTTCTCTTTGGCACTTTCTTGTCTCTCTGGGACTACTGGGATGCTGAGGAAATTGCTATGTTATTATTTTCTGAGAACATCTGCATGTTTGGAGATAGAAGGTTGTATGTGTGACCTCTAACTTTGCAAAGTCCAGATAGTTCATAAATAGCACAAGGAATTCATTCTGAAAATGTTGTTATTTTCAAAGTAAAACACGTCATTTAATGGGGTTCTGGAGCTTCTATTCCAAAACTTGGAAATGGTAATTCTGACAAGCTCAGCTCCAGCTATCTCTTGAAGGTAATAGAGGGCAAGTAGTAACTTTTCAAACCTTTCCTAATGCTTTGCTGCAGTAGTTCTGTTACATTTCTTCTGCAACTGTAGCCAGCTACATACTGAGTCCCAATATGATGACTGCAAGAAGGTGTTCTGTGAGTTTCAAACAAGCAGCTTTGAACAGATTATATAGCTGTGCAATGAACTCCGTGAGCAGGCTACAACTTCTGAAATTATTCCATCTTAATTACCATGGCAAAGAGGAAAATAATATATGCTGATGATTACCACCTTCCATCCAGAAATGCATTTCAGTTATGCTGTATTAACCAGCTTGTGCTGGTGTCCCAGTCCCAGACACATGAAAAACTTGTACATGAGAGGCTGCAGAGAGGAACATCCAACCCTTGCTTCAAGGAGGAGGGAGTTCCAGAGTACCATGAACAAATAGCACCTAAAATATACTCTTAAACAACTCCAACCTGTAAGGGCTAGATTCAGCACCAGAGGCGGGGGTTTTTATTTTTCGTGTCTGAAATTAACAATTCAGGAGTTTTATATCCTAGCTGTCCTCCTAGATTTTTCTCATACATTTTTAGCTTCTTGAAGAATAATGAATTAGTGGGACAGGTCTGGGAAGCTCGGTCTAGATAATTCATAGCAGTAGAAGTGTTGTCATCCCAGGCTAGACCTGTGTACTGGGAATTAGCTCATCTTCAGGGTTTCCTGGCTGCAGTATCCCAATGACCTCTGCAGCAGTGTTCAGTCATCATCCCTGTTTTGCAGTGGGGAAGCCTGCAGCTTGGTTGTGCAAGCTGGACCTAGGTGAAGTAGAAATAGCTTTTGCCATACAGACTGACCATCTTGCTCTTTGATGAAGGCTGCAGGTAAAAGCAGTGGATCAGAGTCACTGTCCCAGTCCCTCCTTGAGGCAGGAAGGAAGGAACAGAAAATCTGACAGGAGGAAGGAGACGTGTTAGAAGGAACAAACAACAAGTACAACAATAAGCAAATGGGAGTTTTTTTCTATCTGTTCAGTAGAGAGAATTACAAAATAATCTTGGTCAAGCAGTCATCTGATTCATTGGCTTTAAGGCTAGAAAGGAGTACTGTGATGTCATTATTATTGTCCAGTCTGGCCTCTTGCATGTCTCAGGCCAAAGAACCTCACCCAATCATTTCTGCACCAAACCTTTCAGTCTGAAATATACAGCACAACTGCAGGCTGAGCAGAGAATGTATTGAGAACAGCCCTGAGGAAAAACATGTGGGTGTGTTGGTGAATGAAAAGCTCAACGTGAGCTGGGAATATGGAAGAAATTCTTTACTGTGAGGGTGGTGAGGCTCTGGAAGACATTGCCCAGAGAAGCTGTGGAAGCCCCATCCCTGGATGTGTTTAGGGCAGGCTGGATATGGCTTGGAGCAAGCTGGTCTAGTGGAAGGTGTCCCTGCTCATGGCAGGGTGGTTGAAATGATGATTTTTAAGGTTGCTTCCAACCCAAGCCATTCTATAATGCTACCATATCCTGAGCAAGTATTTGCATAGTATCTTTCTGTTAACATCAGCTGTAGCAAACTTAGTCCCTGATCAGTCATTTCCATACCTTCAAAACTTCATTTTTAAAAAGGACTGTCCTAGTGATAACACTTAAAGCAAGATGAGATGTCACTGAGCTCAGCTCTACCAGCTCTTGTGGGGCTAAATTTAGTCTGCTAACTTCAAAGGGTCCAGTATCTACCTCCACTACGGCGCAGAAAATAACACTGATTATTTATCTTCTTTGTGAGGCAAAGTAACAGAGAAGAGTGATTGATGCTGCTGTAGGACTAACAGATTCTTGCTTTTCCTTCAGAAACAATGAGCAATATCAGTGTGTAGGAGGACAGGATTTAACCTTGCTCTTATAGTAAGATAGGAGTTAGAAAAAAGCTCAGAAGTCTCTGCTTCTACTAATGCCTGCTAGGCTGAGTCTTACAGTGCTTATCCCTGTGAATTAATTAGGCCTTCCCTGCTCCTCCACATTCTAAGAATGGAATTATTGCTTGGAAATATTATCATTAAAGACTTTTTATATATATATTTTTATATATATATATATATATATATATATATATATATATATATATATATAAAAAAATAACCTTGCTGTTTAATTGAGTGTTTTCTTGTCTGCTTGCTAGCACAGAATCAGTTCTGATCTCGTGCATGTCATTGGCCCTGTGCTGCAAGCAGTTAAATGAGCATCTCCTAGTTCAGGTGCTGAGCTTTCTTCTCATGGCTATTCCGAAGTGCGAGGTACAGTAACTGTGGGTTTGTAGCAGGGTTATCTTTATTAGAGAGGAGCTAAATGCTGAGCCTTCATGGTATTCTTGATGAAGTTCACCCTTTTCACACCTATTCACCAGTGTTTTTACATAGTCAGATTAGCTGAAAGGACAGCAGAGAGAAGCTCAGGGTGAGTCGAAGGACTGACCTTCTGATCTGCCTTTATATAGGCAATAACCTGAGATAATAGATATGATTAGATGCTTTGTAGTTTGTCTCAGGCCAGTGAGGCAGACTAGGTGGTAGGAAGCCCTTTATTTCTGTTTGTAAGTCTGTGATTCCTCAGCCACAGTGTTTACATTGGCCCCAGTTGGTCTCTAATGCAGAAAGCCACGTGCTGATATGATAAGCCTGAGGAGTTCAGCAGGAGATTTTGCAGCTGGGCAGGACATTTCAGTGTAAAGCTTAATTTGAGATGGAATGCTTAAGTCCAGCAGCTATCTGTAATTGCTGTGTTCACAGAACAACAGCTTGGTTTATTAGGACCAATTCTGCAGAATGCTAAGTGGCTTCCAAGCTTAAAGCTACTGGGAGAGAAGAGCACCAACATATCTCCCCACATCCATCTCTTTCAAAGTGGAAAGCATTACTGGCAGTCTTCAGCAACATCATCTCCCCTGTTGCATTCAGCTCCTGGCAGCATGCTCCTGTCCTGCTGGCAGGAGGCAGGAATGGCACTGTAGCCATAGAGTAGCTCTGGAGAAGCACTGTCCCAGCTTCATGCTGCTCAGCACCACAGCCAGTGCCCTACAGCACTGGCTGCACCCCAAGGAAAACAATTCTGCAGCTCCCAAACCAAGGCAGGATTCACCGCAGGGAGGAGTCGCTCACCTGAGAACTGGGAATTTTCCACCCTTGATTCTACATGGCAGAGAAGCAAGCAAAGCTTCAGCAGTAGTACCAATTAACAGGAGCTGTAAATTATTTCATGTGCTCTTCATTAGAGATCCCAGTTCTGTGTGGAATTTCCTGTCTGATTATGAAGGGGCTGAATGGAGCTGGCAAAGTAAAACAGCCGGTGAAAAAGCTGGCAGCAGCAGAGAGCAAGTAAGAATGAGAAATTTCACAATACCCAAATGCATGAATTTGCTTGTTTCTCTCTTGCTGTGATATCATCCGAAACCTAAGAAAGGCTCAGGGGATCACTGGACTACGCGTCACAGGAATTGGAAAAGGGATGATGAACACCTGTAGGGGATCAGTTATAGAGTCACCTCCTCAAAGAACAGTGTGGGATAAAATAGGAAGGAGATTTGTCAAAAACATGACTAGTGAACAGAATAATTTAAGCAAAAACTTCAGCTTCTATGTTGACAACTTATTTTCTTGTGCCCACTTAGAAACTTGTGATAAATGTCCATTTTTATCAGAACTTCTGCCTCCTTTTTTCTTTTATTCAGCCCCGGTGTTAGGGAAAAAATGTAACACTGTTCTTTCAAGGCAGAAATGAACAGAGTTCGATGACAGTCCTCCAGAGAAATTGCTGATTTATGTCTTTGCTTCAATATCTCTGGTTATTACCTCATCTAGCCTTGATCAAATGATATAATACTGAAACACAGATATGACATGAATCTTAATAACCACGTTCATCTGTTATTAGAAGCAATTTGGTCTTAATTGTCCTCATGTTTGACAGATGAGACCAAAATCCTCTGCCTATATAAACTGGTATTTGCATTATGACTGTGCGTATTACATGAGAGAAAGAGGAGACTTCATGCTATTTCATCATTCTGATCTTGATTAGCAAGAATGAGAATTGTGATTCTGGGTTTTTTCACATGGATGCCAGTCCAGTTTACTTGTCAATACCCTTGTGGTACAGCAGTATTTTTCATGGACACTGGTCTGAACTAATCACTTAATCAATTTTTTAAAACTATTAAGAGTGCTCAGTACTTTTTGTGAAGAAGTCCAGATCTGAGTTTTACACCTAAAACTGTTTCCAAGATTCTCATGTCCCAGCTATTCTTGTTACAGTTGAACAAAATTTTCTAACAGCTTCAGCTCAGTGCTCCTCTTCAAATCTAGCCATTTGATTTAGTGTCTAAAAGGAGATTAGAGATCCTGCCAACATATGTCCCGTAGCTCTGTGTTCTCAAGCCTGTTACAGGCTTTGTAGAAATTATTCCATTTAAGTGGAGACTTTAGTCAGTGGTTCATTGAAGCTGCTGTATTTTCACATGTAGACATTTCAGAGGGCTTTAAACAAGATTCACTTAAGATCATAGGAATGGAATCTTTTTCCAAGGCCGTGGTGTAAATATATTCATGACCATTTCCTATCCATTTGTTCCTGTGCCAATATTGTCTTTCAAATAGCTTTTTGCCCTCTCCAGTGTAAGCACTTTAATATATTTATACAGGATAATTAACTTCCTCTCTGTGTTCATTTGCTAAACTGAATGAGACAAGCTCTTTAATACTCTGGTTCTCCATTCTCCTACTCATCCTAGAAAGCTTTTCTCAGCTCATGTTGCTATTTGAATTAATCTTTTTGGTGTGTGGTGATCAAAACTGTGCAAGACTGAGATCTCACAGTCTGATATCTTCAGGAATTGTCTCCTTGATACATCCCAGGATCTTATTTCCTTTTATACCAGTGCATCAGGCAAGTACCCTTGCAGTATATTCAAACTGGTTGTCTGTATGCGCTTCCTATGTCCTGCCTGTGCTACAGATGCGTGTGTATGCTTGGTGGTAGGCACGAGCCTTCAGAAGGGACTGGGCTGGAATGGGAGCACATGCCAGCACAGAGCGTACAGAGCGTACATGGTGCAGCCAGCAGAGCGGGCAGCTGGAGGGTGTTAGTGCATTTGTAACGCCAGCCACAGCGCCAGCTTCATCGCTTCCTGTGCTCAGCGCTGCCCAGCACGGACACTTGGCTCCACAAGTGGGACATGAGGTGGGCTCAGGGCAATTCACTGCACCTCCTCTGCAGCAGACCCTTCACCAGCCAGCCAGAATTAGGATCTGGGTGGGAAAGTTTACATAAAAGGAGTAAGGGGGGGCTTTCCTGGAGGCTTTGCTTTCATAAACCCACCGCTCCTCCTCCCCCGGACTGATTTGTTTGTTCAGGCCCGGTTGCCTCCAGCAACACATTATTAGTGTGAACTATGGTGTATCCTGGGAGACCTCCAGGATTCCCCGCAAATCTTTTGAGCTTTTCGTCTCCAAGGAGGAAGAGACACAAAGGCATTTCACTGTTGACGCAGTTGCACGTGCATTGTTCCCCTTCTTTGAGTGTTGGTGTGTCTCTTCAGCAAATGTGTAATCGGACTACACAGTCTTCATCTTGCATCTCCGTCTCAGTGAGCAGATTATGCTTTTCTTGGTAAAGCCACCAAACTGCACTTCTTTAAAGGCCATATTTGAAAACATGCTTAGCTGAAGAGGTTTCAGCAGAGCTGTGTGCTTATTGTTGGACACACAGATCTGTCCTTGCTGATGGCAGACTTCGGACTTTCAGGGTAAACCTGGCCTTAAGGTTAATACAGATTGTATTACTCATGAGCAGTTTTCTTTGATTTAGCATGGCTGCAAAGGCAGTGAAGACACAGAGACATGGATTAACAACATGGGTATGTACTCAGGACTCTGCTAAGACCATACATCTCTGCTAAAGTCAATGCCACTGCAAATTCTTTAGATATAACAAGTGTTATGAGGGCTTCCCCACAATGTGATCAAACTCTGCAGGTATGCTTTTGATCTCTGCCTGGATCAAAATTACAGGACTCAGCTTCAGCTCCCTGGGCTGTTCTGTGTCCCAGGCTTGCAGGGACCAGCCTACGTGTCACAGCACAGTTCAGACATCATGACGAGCGCTTGATTTCCTGATTAGTCATGTATGTGTCCAGAGATGGACAGCATCAGATGACATGATCTCTCATAAAGGTCAGGGCAGCTTAGCTAAGAGAAGTCAGGACTCCAGTAGACAAGGCATCAACAACAGATGGTATCTCAATAAAAGAGCAGTCAGAGGCAATGGACGTGAGGGTTCTCATAACAGTGATGCTTTTGGAAATGGGGGGCTATTGAGAGGGCAAGGGAGTTAGGGAAATGCAGAGAAGGTGTCTTGAGTGTGATCTGCTTTCACCAGGTAATTCAGTTGGCAAGAGACTCAGATGTTAAAAAGTGGTGACTGAGTCTTCAGCCCTGTCCTCTGTCCCCTTGCCAAGCTGATCCAGGTCTGCCAGAGGGCGGGGGACTGCTGGGGCAAAAGGATGTGCTGTGCTCTGCTGAGATTGACAGTCCAGCTGTGTCCACTGAACAAAACCAGTTTGTCTCACGTGTCTGAAGAAACCAAACCTCAACTAATGGAACAAACAGGTGTGAAAGAAGGGTTTTGCCAGAGCCAGTAGCTCCTTGTCTGCTGGATGAAGGGAGAAACCACGTCAGTAGAAATCAACACATCCCTCATCAGATGGCAGTGAGAAGAATCACTCTTCAATGAGCAAAGGCAATTGAGATTAACCTGGTAATTCTTGGATCATTCTCAGGTCAAACAGAAAGGGACCAGGACCCAGGAGGCTTCTGCTAGACCTGGAAACCAACCTTATGTGCCTCTTGGTATCTTTCTCTGGGGAAGAAGTAAGGGGGAAGAAAATACAAGGATGGATGACTAAGCTATATTTTTTCCATGTTTGAATTATTTCTTAGTGAATAGCTTTAATCCCCATGCTCCAGCCCATCTCCTGCTTTACAGAAAAGTTTCAAGGTGGCTCCTGAGCCTCCCAACTGCCAGTGTTCTAAGAAATGCTCTAACCCGCATGGTCCCTTTTCCCTTTCTTCACCACAGGGTTTTCTCTCTTCCTGCCCATTTTTTCTCTTTTGGGTGCTGCTCTGCTTCTATTCCTTTCCAGTGTAAAATAACTTAAATGCTTAAAAGCTTTGATGCCAGTGGCATCACCCGGTTTCTAGTGGGTGACCGGCTGCATCCTGCATTCCCTTTTGGCAGGGAAAGAAAAATGAATAAAGGTACTGTTATTCCCCTTTACTTGGCAGAAGGCACTTCTGCACCTTCCTGCAGAAGAATTTCTTCATAATCTGCTTCAGGACTTAAATTGCTCTTTGTTGACTGGATGATTGAAGTAGCACTGTTGCAAAGTAGTGAAGTAATGGTAGTCTTTGAGAAAATATATCCCAATTCTAGCAGTAACTAGTGCTTTAGTAGAGCGCCCTGCAGTGTCATTTAAATTTCATCAGTGGCGATAATTTCTGCACCTTACAGGAATAGGAATCTGAAGTTGCAATATTTCCCTAGACGTTATCTATTTTGTATAGTGCTGTAGGAGTTTGACTCTTTTACCTGGATTTCTGCCATCGCATTTAAAAAGTGTATTATCCTTAAAACTCAGTTTTATGGATCTAAGTTTTGTGGGTATTTTCATTTTTGTAACTTCTTTAAATCATTCCCCCACCCCTCAAAAAATATTATTTTCTATACTCAAATACTATGAGTAGGGTTTGAGTATAGAAGTCTTCACTTAAATTAGCATAAACTGGGAAAATGCTGCTCAAGTTGATGAACAAGTTTTGGAGGCAAGTGTTCTGTATGTTTAACATCATTACCACCTAGAGTCCCCATGCACTACTCTAAAAAGACATATAATACAGCCAAATTGCTAGAGGCCCTCTGAGCCCTTTTTAATTTAATTGCCTAGTAATCATCAGGAGGTAAATATTCCTCACTATCTTTCCTGAAAAGTTTAAGAACTTAACACTCCCTATATTTTTCTTTAGTTTTTTGTTTCAAAGGCCTTCAATCCCAGTTTTGTTTGGCAAATGCAGTATTTTGTATTTTTTCATATAAGTGGAGCTGGCTTTGCTATGTGTTTAATGAAGTCAGTTTCCACTTTGACTATGTGCAACAGAAAGGGAGAAAAAAAGAGGAAAACACTATGTTGAATATACAGTAGTAGTCTCCAAATTGTATGCTGCATCTGCCAGTACAGTTTACTTTAAAATAATTTTCAAGTCAGCACTTGTACAAAACAGTGAACAAATGGTAAAAATGGTGAAAATACAACTTCTGTTAAAAAATTCCCTAGGGCAATGAACTATGGCCATGGCATGTTTTGTGCTGTCTTCTGTGATCAATGGCAGGACGGTTGAGCACTATAAGGATAAAGTATTTTTTTTAATTCCTGTGATGAGGTAAAATGGTGGGAACAGTGAAGATCCTCCAACATAATTTTTTACTCTGTGTTTTCTCCCAGGGAAATTTGGATACAAAGGCTGCCTTTATCAACTGCATAGGTTTTTTCCCCCTCAGCTTCTCATACTTTATAATTTAGCTATGAATTTTAAAGAATGGAGCAGAGATTAGAAATTAGCACCCTTTCAATAGTGTCCTATTGAAAGCATATCAACTCTTCCTCCTTAGACACTGAAAAATTCCTTGCTAATAAGGCTGACTGAACAAGTCTTCATTAAACTGTGTTGCTGGGCTGGAGAATTTGTCTCCATCAGCCATTCAGACCATGACCTGGACAAATCAACCGTGATGCCTCAGATGTGAAAAGCCTTTGTTTGGCCTCTCACATTCTGAACACAATTTGTAGCTCTGCAACTCATCCCTTTGGCCAAGGTAGAGTAACAATGTCCTTTGCTGTAACTACTGGTCTTGAGGTAAGTCACTCTGAGCATTCCTCAAGTGATTCAGTAGAAGGTGATTTTAACCATGTAACTCCCAGTCCTGTAGAAATGAGTGGCAGGTGAGGATAAAGCTGGTTACACCCAGTTAGCATAGTCATTCTGTACGGTCTGTGCTGGCAACCTAATAGGAAATTCAATTGGACAAAATTTCCACTAAATATGGGTAAGTAAAGTGACTTATGCAATATGTCTGTCATTAAGGTGACTGAGGCTTCTCTCACCTACCAAACACTGGTCCAGAGGTTTACCACCTTTTCTTTCGACCAGAAGTAAGTTACAATAGATGTGACTTTTGTGTAACATGGCAGAATACACGAGTATTTCATTAAAAACCACCTTCCACTTGAAGATAAAGTTATTATAAATTATACAAATAAAGGAGACAGCTGTTTGTAATAGTCATTAAAGGCTTAGGAGCTGTTTCACAAATATGTAACTCCGAGAGCATGTCAGAGTTTGTTTTGCTCCAGAAGAATGAAAGGCCAATGAAAGTTTTAAGCTGTATTTCCTCCTCCCAAATCCTGAGGATCGTGCATTTACTTTGGCACCGGTTTTGCTACTTCTTCAGATTATGTCTCTGTTCCCTTCAGTGTTACTGCACTGGAGAAGTGGTATGCCTTCTACTCTCTATGGTCAGGAGCTAAGATTTCAGATTTTTTGCCTCAGGCACTGGTTAAAGCCTTTCTCTGCTATGTGTCTGAAAGTCACAAGACAGCAGAAGCATGCAGCAGGTGAGCCAGGATACTCTCTCTTTCTGTCCATCTATGCATATAATTATCTGTATTTTTAGATAATGTGTGGGGATGTGCATGTATACATACTCTTAGTTGTAAATTCTTGCAAGACTTCAAACAAAAATCTCGGTTGTGTTTTTTGTTGGAAGGGATGAGTGAACATCAGACCAACCCAACCAAGTGGCTCTTCAATCAGACAGGTCTTAACAGTGTCCTGTGTTCCCCCTGGCTTCCTTACCCATGCCATCCCTCTCTCTGCACACAGATCCTGGTCTCCTCAGCCACAGCACAGATTGCTTCACAGCAGCTGGAGAAATGTTTTCTGTCAGTTGGAATCCAACTAGGATGTGAGGAAAAGAGTATTCTGAACCAGCCTTGTCTTTGGGGCACAGAGCTCCTGCCTACAGCTCGGAGGCCAAGAAGGGCTTGGTCACTTGTGATAGGAGGTGCATCCAAAGGGATCCATTTCAAATGGATTTAAGTGGCAGGCACGGTTAGGACACCCTTGGGGTTGAAGGAGGCATATCTCAGTGTTCTCAGCATGAGAACTGGCCCAGCTGGAGAGTGGTCTGTGACATGTGAACTTCTCCACACATTTTTCTTCTCACAGACCTTAAACACTTATTGGCAAAATGCTGCTTCAGGCATGTGGATTTATGTAACAAGCAGAAACTCGTCAGAGAGTATATCTCATAGATTTCTCAGGTATCAGTGGGTTTGGTTATTCATATTTTCGGTCATGAGAAGCTGTATTTAGCTCTGACTAGTGCCTGGATTGTGCCATGTGTTATACAGCTGAGGAGTATCTTGCTTTCAGTTAACTCTTTTCTCCTAATGTATTTTGATGCCTTTCATTCTTTATGTGGTGTTTTTTTTGTTTTGATTACATCCTGGCTTAAACCATCTTGTCCTGCTAGGATGATACTACAGAAACCCATTCTGGACTACTGAGCTTTAATTTTTCCATCTTTTCCTCCCAAGAAAATGATCCTTGAATAGCAACTGTTCAAAATTCAGTGGTTGCAAGATAAATTATAAACACAAGCCAAAAGCTGCTGACCAAGGATTGTGTTCAGCCTGGGCTTAGTTCCTTCTCTCTTTCTCAACTGCGGCAGGATGCATACAGGCCAGCAGTGACAAGATACTGCTCAAGGGCAATTTCTTATCTGTTACCTATCCTTCAAATGCCTTAGGAAACAGGGTTGAAACAGACTTTCATACAGCTTTCATATTTTGTAAGGATGAATAGGAATAAAAGAATGTGAGGTGTGAAGGAAATTACACCTTCTCAGGGTAGCTGGGAGAATTTAGAGCCCCCTCAGCGATTGCCTCTGCAATGAAATCCAAACAGGCCCCAGCAGTAAAAGCTCTGTTGGTTAGCTATCTGCAACACTATCTGCCAGGGAGCTGTCAAACATCCAAAGGACAATGTTAGAAGTGCTGAACTAGACACACAATATTTATCAGTTGGTTTTAGTTTTTCTGTAGGGGTTGTTGGAAAGGTATTGTTGCCACACTGGATTTTGACTGAGCTTCCATCAAGGTCCAAGGTGGTGTTTTGACAGACTGTGCCCAAACTGGCAATAGCAGGGTGGGTAGGATCCTTCTTTAGGGTGAGAGATGTAAAGCTCAGGTTGAGCTCTTGTGTAAAGAAAAAGAGAGTTGAGCTTAGGTTTCCCACAGCCAAGAAGAGGCTGAGTTACCAGCTTAACAGGCATTTTGGAGTGAATTTATCCTTTACATTTTTCACAAAGGCTGTTGACACTTTTTGACACATTCTGCTTAGAGATAATAACAGCTCTATAGCACATGTATTTTTTGGAATGCAGATTTTATTTCTTTCCCCACAAATCTGATTCTGTCCCTAATCTGAGTTAATTAATGTGCACATTTTAAAAGTTTCTTTATATTAGACAGGAGGTCAAGGGACTACCACCTTTGGAGGAAAAAAACCGTTTCCTGAGAAACAAGCTTTCTTCAGTATGTCTGTGACATCCAGCACCCCATGCAGTGCTCTGTTGTGGTGGCCAGATTAATTATGGACCCTAATTGGGAACAAGAAACAAAAGAGGGGGTCTAGGGAAAGATGACTTCATCTCCCTGCTCATCTTACATTACTGTTCCACACAGAAAGATTGAGGCAACAGACAAGAACAGCAAACAAGACTATCTACACAGAGTTTTCCCTTGGCTAAGGAGAGGAAGGATAAAATGAGAAAAGGTACACTGTTCACCTGGCAAGTCACAAGAACAGGTCTGAGTTTTCATCTTTTCCAGGCAGCATGTTTGTTTAAGCCCACACCTTTAAAAGTTTTTGTTCAAGCAGATTGTCCTTGGGCTAATTTCTCCATCTCGTTCTGCTTTAGCCTCAATTTGCTATAAGCATGGGAATTTTTAGCCTCTCTGAAAGAAGCTTTCTCTTACACTGACAGAGAATGCCTTGTCTGCTACATGAAGTTGTTACAACAAGGTGTGGGAGGCAAGTGAGGCATGACGGTGTTGCATAAGAGACAGCTTCACGGTTGGCAGACTGGGGGGGGATTACAAAACAAGTGTTCCGGTTCTTCCATTAATTATTTCATTTCAGATGAGTAGTATAGACTCAAATTGGCAAAGGCCTAGACAAAGAGGTTGGCACAAGTAAAGACAGCATGTGACCATTCCTAATTTATTTGTTGTTTAGGGTTTTTTTTTCTAAGGAAAGGCATCTAACCACTGATTCTGTCTTCTTGCCTATCAACACATACATACCCCTCTAGTAAGGCAGTCGAGTCTCTTCTGCAGGCTGGCAGGCACCAGCTTTGTTGCACGCTGTTCAGCACCTTTCCCACAGGAGAGACTCACACAGTTGTCGCTGCAGTCCCTGATCACATTCATTCCATCACATTCCCTCACCTCCTTTAATTATTTAATGCACAGTCACCATTGTACCAACACCCAGAAGTCATAGCTTGGCCTTCTGTTTTTAGTTCTACATGCTGCCACACTGCACTATTCAAATCACAAAGTCATTTAGCTTTTGTGGTTAATTTCATGTACTTAAAATTATTTCTGTACTGATATAATTTAAATGGATAAATGGCAAATCAGTAATTTTTTTGTACGCCAGGTACTTTTTGGCATTACTTCCCAATTATCCAGATAACCTTGCCTTCAAACAATGTCTGTTTTCCTCAGTGTGTCAAAACATCACATGTATTTTTTTTTCTACATAGTAATCAATAAGGGGAAATGAGAAAAACATGAATAACCCAAGGAATGTCACAGAGCAGCAGAAGGATGTCAGCTGTTCCTCAGAGGCACTGATAGATTGTTCCTGTGGTTTTCAGTTTTAAACCTGAACTGCTTGTGGGCAGAGGTAAGGGCAAGCAAAGAAAAATACAGAGGCTAAACCAGGATATTTGGGATTACCTAGAAGTGTATTTGGCAGGTGGAGCACTCTGTGTTGGTGGACCTGGCTGTTTGGTACTAGGTTGGGTCTCTTTCTCCTTCCTTTTATGGCAAGAACTTCCTGGATCATTAAGTCTAATTCCTGCTATCACATATGGGCATGTCCTGTTATTGATGTCATAAATTTGTCCTGCTTGATGTTTAAAAACAGGTGGTTTATTCCCTTCGTTTTCCATCTGTAAGACTGCACTGGAATCTCACATCCTTCCAATGATCAAAAACCACCCTCGAATTTCTGTCCTTTAGTTTGAAAGAGACTCTTGTCTACGATTGAAAAACATAGAAAAATGTTTCCAAGGAGACTAGAAATGACTGGCTGACTGAGTTCTTTAAAATGAGGTATGTGCTTTGCATTTAGAAGTTATCTCTATATTTACCCAGCCTGGAGTAAATCCAAAACTGTTCACCTGAGAAGACAAAAGGAAATCCCAGTCCTAAAGCCAGTCGGTGACGGAAGAGTTAACGGGACACAGTGGTTCGGCTGCTGACACGGGGAGCAGCCTGCTGCATTTGTGCAAGGTGATCAGCTGAAATCTTCGGCGGTTTGGTTTAGTTTCACGGGGAAAAAAAAAAAAAAAAAAAAAAAAAAAAAAAAAAAAAAAAAAAAGGCAGCATCTTTTTTACTGGAGAAAGAAAACCCAAAACTTCGGGGGTTTTGTTCGGCGGAGTTTCACGCGAAGTTCCGCCCCCGGTTTCGCCGGCTGCTCCCTGCCCGTCGGTCCGTCTCCCCCTGCTCCTGCGTTTGTGGGTGTGCCAGAGCTGCCCCCGACCTGCGCGTTCCCCACCTCCCCGCCCTGCCCAGCGGGCGGGCCGGGCCGGGAGCCGCGCTGAGCTCCGCCGGGCCGGGCCGGGCCGGGCCGGGCTTCCTCCCGCGGCGGCGCGGGCACGGCCGGGGCCAGCCAGCCCCCGAGGGACCTGGCACCGGCCGAGGGCAGCCGGGAGAGCGCCCCTTCGATCGGCCGCCTCGCGGTGGTTTTTGTGCCTCGGCGGGAGGAGGAGGAGCAGCGCACGAACTTCATTTGGAAGCAAGGTACTGCTGCGGCGGGGCCGGTGCGCGCCTGGGCAGGCGGAGGGGGATGGCCGATACTGCAGGGAAAGGGGATTGGGAGAAACATCTCCGGCCCATGAAGTCCGAGGAAACCTCCGACGCGATATTACTGATTTGGGAAAATTCTATTTACAGGCAGAGTTTGGTGCTGTGAGCGCTAGTGGTAGGATGAGGCAGAGTTGACGTTTTGTCCCCTGAGAACAAGTGATTGAAAACTGTACGTTTTATGTATGCAGCTAAATCGGCATTTGATTTCCTCCTGTGCCTTATTCGTAGCTCCCACTGCGCTGGTACGAACGCACCAGCGCACCGTGTTGCAGAGCCGAGCAGGATGTGGGGGAGGAGGCTGGCTTGGTTCATGAACTTTCCTGGGACGTTATTTCTCTTCTGGTCAGACGGAGGAAAAGTTGGATGTTTCTTTGTAGTAGAAGATAAAATGAAGCATACGAAAAGAGCTATATTAATTTTCTCCAAATACTGCTGAAATTATAATGGAAATCTGTGCCCACTGAGATGCTCAAGAAAGGGAAGGTTTGGAAGCAGGTTTTGCTGTGAGATTAACAGCTCTGAGCTGTTCTGTATAGAATTTCAGTGGGTGAGTGAGCAATTCAGATTCGTCAAGGCTGCATTGTTAGGGGATTTCAGTGCCTCGGTATTTGCTGAAAGCACAAGCAGTGCATTGCCCTCATGTATGCAGGAATAAGCAGCTGGATTTACACAAAAGCGTACATCAGGAGTTGTGAAGTGCAAAAAAGCAAATTTCAGCTAAGTCGTGCTCTATAAGAAAGGATAATCTCATGCAAAACATTTTATTTCCTGATATTTTCAACATCATTTCGTACTGCAGTATCATGTGTAGGATCATGTATATCCCAGTACTTTGAGAGCAGGTTGTGTGAGGACATCCTCACAGATGTTTATATTTGGCCTTCCAAATGAATATCTGTCTGGCTTTCTTTGTAACTTGAATTTTTCATTTTTTACAACCAGTTCCAAGGTGCTCAATTTGACATCAATTCGCCACATCTAATTTAGTTCTATTAAGAGTTTTCTGTGAGGGAGCACACTAAAATTCATTCAGCTGTTTTGAAATTCATCACACAACAGGGGAGTGAGATGGAGGTGCTTAAAAAAAACATTGCTATATTTTTTCCCATGCAGATTAAAAGGTAAAAAAGCTTTAAAGTGATCATGTAGCTGGAGCTTCTTGCATATCACAAACCATAGCACATCCTGACTTAGTTGCTGTGAGAACTAGAATAATATCACCTGCCTAAAGCACTCCTGTGACTTCATGGAGCAGGGGTTTTTGTAAATCAGTTCAGTGGTTAATTGCCTCTGCATGGTTTTTAATCTCAGTTTCTCCATGTTGCCTACCAACTACCACATACCACTTACTAGATCACAGCAATTTTTCTTTTACAATTTTCTGTGTAGGTGCTTACAGGTTGATTGTTCCTGAATCTCCCGTAAAGCCTATTAAATAGGTTGAGCTTTTGTCTTTTCATGTGCGGTAGAGTTTTTGTCCCTTTATATTGTTGTGAATCTTTTCTGAACAGTTCGTAGTTTTTCTATGTTCATAGAATTCTAGGCAAAAGATCAGGTTCCACCAGGAATCAGACCATACTACATACACAACTGAAATTATTTCCCATCCCCTTCATGTTTGTCTCTTCCTAAATCCTATTATATTGATTCTTTCAGTCTCAAGATCGCATCAGAAGTGATAATCATCCAAATCTCCAGAATCACTGCTTCCAAAGGTGCCATCGATCCTGTAATGTTGCCTACTTCCCTCTGACCCTCCTCATCTGAGGGAAATCTGCACATTATCCCTAAGAACATACTACTGAACATACCATTTCTGGTAAAACACCTTTACAGTCAACAGTAAATGAGGTGTACAAAATTATTTCCATCTAAAAGCATCTCCTACTGGCTCAGTGTAGCAAGAAAGGCTCCCTTTTGCCACTTCAGCAGAATTGCTGCTCGCAGGATATGGGAGTTCTGCTTTACATATCTTTTATCTGCTGCATCGTGCAAGTGCAGACATCTGTGGAATATATTCATTCAGTAGTGCAATCTGCTTGGCATCTGGCCATCCATGGGCAGACAGGGCAATATCCCCTTCCCAGGTGGTCTCTTGTTAGGAAATTAATGAAGTAATGTAAATGAAAAGAACCAACCTGAACTTTCTCCTTCCCATCTTTAAGCTGAACTCCGGAGCTCTACCAAAGCTGGAAGCTGTTCAGTTGAGCTTATTGTCTGTTTTGCAGCTGCCTCAGCATGTACAGGTTCCAGCTGGGACCAACAGAGAATCACTGAAATGTTGTCAGGAATGCTGATCCAGGAGACTCTGTCCTGACCTGAAGTTCGTATACTCTCATGAGAGCTCCTGTTCTCAAGAGATATTCAGCCTCCTTTGCAGGTCAAAAAGACAGTGAAGAAACACTCAGACTTTGTGTACTTAGATAAAACTTAGAGTTTACAAACTGCTGGAGTGGACAGCTGCTGCAGGCAGGATCCCTGTTGTTACAAAACCATATCGAAAGCATAGCTGATCTTGGCTGAAAAGTGAATTGCTTTGTCCGTTTGATGACATTTTCTCCATTTCTGTACCCAAGCATTACAGTGAATAAGAAAGGAAATAAGGTAAGAAGGGAAATAAGAAGATAACAATAGATTTCTTTTCTTTTTTTTTCTTCCATCAAAGATCATTGAGAAAAAGGTCTTGCCGATCACAAAAGCTACCAGAACTTTTCAGTTTGGACGGTAAGACTCAGGTGTGGATTATAAAAATCTGCATAATTTAGATCTACATATACATACAGAGACTCAATGCTGAGAGCCAAAAGTTGGGGAAAGCATATAGGATTACAGTAGCTGCCCTCCTGTTAAACTCTATCCCGTGTTTACAGATGATAATGCTACCAATGCTATCTGTATTTATTCTTTGTGTTGGGAAACTGTTGTCACTTCCATTGAATGACTTTCTAATGGTTCTCACTTAGCGTGCTGTGCTGGGGAAAGAGATAAAATACGTAGAATTAGTTCTTGCCTTGCAAACCATTCTCTTAATATCCTTGATCAGACAGCTTCTTGTGAAATGAGTGTAGCCAGGGACCTCCTGTGTTTTCCCAGCTATTTCTGGTGGACCCTGAAGGATGCCAGTTCCAGGCACGCAATGCTTTTTAACGTGTTCAGCGCATGTTATTTTTGATCTAGTTCAAATTTTGTAATTAGCGCCCAGGCTTGTCCGTACAAGCCGGTCCTGCGGAGGAGCCTGTCGCGAAGGCCGGTCTGCGGTGAGCCCCCGTGCTGCCCTGCCCTCCGCACGGACACCCAGCCCTGGCTCCCCGCACAGCTCTGCCCTGCCCTGCCCTCCGCACGGACACCAGCCCGGCTCAGCCCCGCACAGCCCTGCCCTGCCCTCCGCACGGACACCCCTCCCTGGCTCCCCGCACAGCCCCGGCTCTGCCCTGCCCTGCCCTCCGCACGGACACCAGCCCTGGCTCCCCGCACAGCCCAGCCCTGCCCTGCCCTCCGCACGGACACCAGCCCTGGCTCCCCGCACGGCCCTGCCCTGCCCTCCGCACGGACACCAGCCCTGGCTCCCCGCACAGCCCCGGCTCTGCCCTGCCCTGCCCTCCGCACGGACACCAGCCCTGGCTCCCCGCACAGCCCCGGCTCTGCCCTGCCCTGCCCTCCGCACGGACACCAGCCCTGGCTCCCCGCACAGCCCCGGCTCTGCCCTGCCCTGCCCTCCGCACGGACACCAGCCCTGGCTCCCCGCACGGCCCTGCCCTGCCCTGCCCTCCGCACGGACACCAGCCCTGGCTCCCCGCACAGCCCTGCCCTGCCCTGCCCTGCCCTGCCCTCCGCACGGACACCAGCCCTGGCTCCCCGCACGGCCCTGCCCTGCCCTGCCCTCCGCACGGACACCCAGCCCTGGCTCCCCGCACAGCCCTGCCCTGCCCTGCCCTGCCCTGCCCTCCGCACGGACACCAGCCCTGGCTCCCCGCACAGCCCCGGCTCTGCCCTGCCCTGCCCTCCGCACGGACACCCAACCCTGGCTCCCCGCACAGCTCTGCCCTGCCCTGCCCTCCGCACGGACACCAGCCCTGGCTCCCCGCACGGCCCTGCCCTGCCCTGCCCTCCGCACGGACACCAGCCCTGGCTCCCCGCACAGCCCCGGCTCTGCCCTGCCCTGCCCTCCGCACGGACACCAGCCCTGGCTCCCCGCACAGCCCTGCCCTGCCCTGCCCTGCCCTCCGCACGGACACCAGCCCGGCTCAGCCCCGCACAGCCCGGCGGGGAGGGCGGCCCGCTCGCCCCGCTGCTATGGCAACAGGCCGGGAATGCCTCTGGCTCAGCCATCCCGCTCCGCGCTCCGAAGCGCCTGCTCTGCAGACAGCTCCATTGTCTGCCGGACACTTGTCTTTCCACCGGCTTCCAGCGAAATAACCTCTTCCCGAAGACAAAAGGCTCGGCACAAAGAGACTGAACAGGGCTAAAAGTTTAAAGAGGGGGGGAAAAAAAATCCCCTAATTTATATTTTAACTGTAGGGGAGATAGGAGAAAAATAATTCTGGCTTTTCCCAAGTGATAGTTGGGGAAGGAGAGGGTTCATAACTAGGTTTTGTTGGGATTTGGTAATTGCTTCCTGATGCATCCTGAAACTATTCACAAAGGAGACTGGCTTGCCCACAAGACCATGGCATGGTTTTTATCCCTGCGCAGCCAGTCTGCTGCCAATTGACAACAGTTCAGATCATGTAATGAGAGATCTGGGTATCAATTTGCTTTATGGGTGAACCAGTTTTCATATCCAAAATCATCAGAGTTGACCCCAAGAAATAGCTTTGTTTCTTAGAGAAATCAAGTGCAGATTTGCCAAGTGTCAATAGATACCTTGTTTTCTAGAGTTTCTTCCTTATGTTGTGGTGCAGTGATGATGGAGAAATTTAGGGGGGAGGATACTGCTGAGTTAGTAAATACAAGATGTAATCTTGCAAGCTCTGTCAGCATTTCTAGAGCATTAAAATTCTGGTTCAGATAAACACACTCCTAGTACATTCTCTTTTCTTGTCTCAAGCAGAAACATGCTTTTCTGAAGCCAGTGTGAAGGAGAATTCTCCTTCATGACTTCAAGTGCTTATGTGTGTTTCTGAACAAAGCCTACAAGAAATGCCATTCCATGTGAGAAGTTAAATTCAGACCTTTCCATAGGGTACACATCTTTGTCCACATGACTGGCCTTTTTGTTTCTGCCATTTGACCTTGATGTGACCTAGATGAGTGGTACAAATCTGCAAACCGAAGAGATGCAGTACGAAAGATCAGAATACATTACATTCCTAAATGAGTTTAGATATTTCTTCTACAGTTGTTAACCTAGTGGAAGTCCACTGGTGGTACTTTCTTATCTGCTGCTATTTCGACATTTTATATATGTCCTTTATCCAAGTAGACCAGTAGACAAAAAGAATTTCTCCCACACCCATTTTCATAACATTCTGAAGCAATTTATCAGCATTATCTCATGAAGAAAAAAAAAAATCTTTTCCTAGGACATGATCAGTTCTTGAAATATTAGAACAGAATGTTCACCAGTGCACTGAGCAGTCATTCTTGTCCATAGCAATGTTGTTCTTCTTAGGTAACTCCTGTCCGATTTCCTCCGCCAGTTAGTGCCACTATGTAAGATACTGCTTTCGAGTATTTTGATTATGCGTCAAGTGTTGCCCATTTATTTCTTGAATGTTCATTTGATCTTTTTGTAGGAATACATTAAAATACATATTTTATAATCTGAGCACCTTTTGTTTAAGCTCGGTAAAATTCTCCTTTTCTTATCCCATGTTCCTCATTTCTCTAATCCCTGTTGTTTCTTTTGGGCAGACCTCAGTTCTTTCAGGAATCTTCTGCAAAGTCTCACATGGCCCTTCAGAAAGCTGAGCTTTGTTTACAGGGCACAGCAGC
Source organism: Hirundo rustica (assembly GCF_015227805.2). Classification (NCBI taxonomy): domain Eukaryota; kingdom Metazoa; phylum Chordata; class Aves; order Passeriformes; family Hirundinidae; genus Hirundo; species Hirundo rustica. Next base: position 20,483,018 of record NC_053455.1, read on the forward strand.
TGTGGGGGCCCTGTTGTTTTCCTTCACATTGGTCACATTCTGTGCTCAGCTCTTGTCTCTCCGGTGCTGCCGCCAAACCAGCTACGCAGTTTGGTGATAGAGGCCGTAAGGCTTCCTATCATACTGTCCATGCCATTTTTTTTTTTCCCCTCCATAATCTTCTCCTGTACTCTTAAGAGGTCTGTTAGGTCCCTTCCACATTTCCAGAATGCAGAAGTCTATTTCCACTTAGCTTTCTGTGGTGTATTTTGTACAGGGATTGTCCTCACACTATGAGCTCCACCCTATCCACCCCTAGGACCCTGCCTGATTCCTGCTTCTGGTGCCTCAGAACAGAAATTTTCAGGATTCCCAGTTCCTCCTCTTTCTGCATTCTCAACAAAGGAACGGTGAGCATCATTTGGGGATGAAATAAGACACGCAGCTAAGAATAGGTGGTGATGAGGGTTGCTAAAACTTAAAAATTTTAAGAGAAATCAGTTGTCTGAGAAGTTATTCAGGACTAGCGTACAGAAATTTGGACCTTGTATACTCTGTGTTTTGCCTCTAGCCAGCATTGTAGCTTGGACTGAAGATGCCTGTTAAAGATGGAAAGATGGGAAGTTAAAGTCAGAACAGGAGACTGAAGCATAGGTTTCTTCCTCACTTCTCACTGCAGTGCTGTGATAACATAATGAATTACATCTTTTCATTCTTCTCATGTGGGTCACTTTTGCTCAAATTTTCACACTTAACAGAGTTCCATGCCTTTCTGTAATCACTGTAATCAACCAACATGGTCCAAAGGAGGGAGGAAGAAATTGCTTGTTGGATCATTTCTGTTTGGCTGCTTCTGTGGAGTGACCCTGAATAATCCTGTGTACTGTGGCAGGCACACACATACATACAAAAAGGAAAAACAAAACTCCAAATGACATAAGATAGGCAACAGCCCAGTATTTGGTTCTGTTGATTTCCTGCAATTGTGAATAGCTGCACAACAGCTGGGGTTTTATGGCGGGAGCCTGGACTGGTTGTGCTAAGGGAATCTCAGGCCTGGAGCAGATGAGTGTGGAAAAGGGAGAATGGCCTCATCAATCACAGCAACATATCGTAAAACGAGCCAGTCTGTCATAGCAGCCTCCCAGGCTGGTCCACAGCTGCCTTGAGGTTGGAGATGACATGCTGATAACACCACAGGATGATAACAAAACTCTCAGACTTGGACAGAGGGCTGTATAGCGGGAGGATTAATTAAAACTTATTTGGATGAACAAGCTGACAAATTTTCCATCCTCCACCCTCTTCAGGATTTCTTTTGTTACATGTATACAATGGGTGAGCTGGGTCAACTCAGTTAACTTTTTCCAAAGCTGGCTGAAGTTGTTGATGGTACAGTTGTGCTCGTCACACTGGCAGGACAGGCACAAACTGATGGTGCAGCTGTGCTTTTCATGACACTCTCCAAGACAACCCCTGTAGCATCACTTCTTTTTGAATGGGCAAAAACTGAGATCAGTGTCACTGTAAAGGAGCCTGGAGTTAGGTTACCAGTAGTGGGAATATTTTTTCCTACTGTGTTCTCTCTCTCTAAATTGTCGTGCTCAACATGTATCTAAAACACATCTTGAAAGGCCTCAAGAGGTGAAAACTGGCAATGCAGCATCCTGACTCAACCCTGCAACCTTAGCAACAGCCCAGCATGAATTTTGAAGAGAATAACCGAACAATAACCAAATAAAATGGCGCCTGTCTGACTGTAAGAAGCATGTTTCATGATCTGTTGCTGCATGCATTTGCTCTCCAAGGTCTTGGTAAGCTTTTTCACTTGCCCCCAATATTTTTGGTGGAATCCTTCTTGCCTCTAAATAGGGTGGACAGTACCCTGTTTCTCAGCCTCTGGGAGGAGCAAACAGGATGAAGCAAAAGCCCACCATTTCTCCTTGCAGTTCACAGCCAGTCTGGTATGTAAGCATTGAGCCTTAGCTGTTTACTCCAGTTTCTCCTTGTTTGTTCTCCTTTCTCTTTGTTTTCATACAGATGCAATTGCTTGCAATGGTCAGTACACAAATAACTACCTTGACACACATAAGTTTTGTTCAGCCAAGGGCCACAGCTCCTACTCTCTACAGTTGTTTTATTCCCTACTGGAGCTTCCTTGCTTTTCCCTTTATCTTGTATGGTTCCCACAAGCTTTCACATGACTTATGATAGCCTATTTATCAAACACACATGACAACAACCATTAACACTCCCCATTACATCAGTATGTATGTACATCAGTACACAGAGAGAAAACTTGTGGAGCAGAGGCCATAAATTGCTAGCTGAAGGTCACTTAGACAGTCACATGGTTCAGATTAGCACCTAAGACTTTTGCAGTCCATTCCTCTGTCATGTCCTTTTCATCATCCTGCTTCTCAGGCACCTTTAATTAATATTTTTATTGAGGGTGTGGGTGTTGAGCTGGCAGGTGCATCTTCAGTGATATCTATGTGGGTCTGCCATTGCACATAGATCAGGCTGTCCTTTCTCTTTTCTCACACTATTTCCAGCCAGTTACCTTCAGTCCTTTGTGTTATGTGTCAAAAATCCCTCTGAAATTTTTTAAAAAAATCAGATACACGTGGCTTTGTTATAGCTCTTCTCACCTTTGCATTGAGCACCTCACCTGTTAGCTCATAAAATTTCCCCATAGCCTGGAGCTCACATGTGCTTTGAGTCAAGAACAGGCCAAACTGGCTACTCTCATGCAGTTACATGGTCTTCTCTGCATTTTAAACAGAAATGTTTGCATAATTAGCTGCAGGGGTGAAAATTATTAGTGTTAGGCAAAAATTGGGCACTGCTATCTTCCATAATTTATAGCTATATATCAGCCATGTTGTCTATGAAACTCATTTGTCTTCACAGTTCACCAGGTAACTAAATTATTAAAATGCATAACTGAAGTTGAAGTTTCCACAGAATCTTACATTAGAAATTTCTAAATGGGTCTTTGGGTTTGTTTTAAATATCAGCAGTGACATAGCTTGTAAATCATTTTGATACTGCTCAGGGTAAAGGTAGTGAGTGTATAAATATGAGATTACCTCTTGACCACATGACCTGAGATATGCAGACATATCTGGCAGACAGGATGTGAGCTGCTGACTTGATATGATATAAAACTTGATCCTGGGAAATGCCTTGGGCACAGGAATGAGGAAGTTAGTGCTACTATTTTTAAATGTTGTGAGGAGCCAGAAGTGTTTGCAGTAGTGCATTTTGAAGATGTAAAATATCTTGTGTCTTTCTAAATGGGCAGTGTTTATTTTTGTAAGCAGTGGGTTGAGCACTGGTACAGGTTTATTCAACATTCCTGTGTACTCACTTGTCTTTTCTTGCTAAAGAATCAGCACAAGACTGTGCAGATAGCTGGGGTGACACTTCAGCCATGCATGAACTGCCCACCTAGGAATCAGAGAACCAGTTATTTGGCATTGACTACCAAGTTGTCATCAGCTGATGTTACTGTTTGTGGTCACTACCAGTAATGTTTCTGAACTGATGGACTGGCAATAGCAAACCCAGAGTGTTTCAGCCAATTAACACACATGATGGTCTCCTGCCTTGGATTTTCCTGTGGCTGTGGGAACATTTCTCACATTCATTCAGCAGGGCCAGACCCACGCCTTTGCAGTATGAAGCAACCATTTGAATCCATAACTCAATGCATGAGACCATAGCGTGTTGCTTTGCTGTCAAACGTTATGCTGCTCAGTGGGACCCCAGATTCTGAGTGGATCCAGTGCTGGCACATGTCCACCTGCAGTCTGGCACTGCAAATGTCAGGCTTCTACCATGTGATATTACCTCAAGGACTCAAGACGAAACTAACAAGGTCTGCAGACCTCTGTATTTTGTTACTGATCTGTCATATATTGCATGAAAAGTTATGGCATAATGAAGTAATGGATTGTCTGTGTATGAGAGATTTATGTTGATTACCTTTTGCAAAATAGAGCTTGTTCAATGGATGGTCATCAGCTCCTCCAAGATGGATTGGGATTGTCTTTGCATTTATAGGACTGGCTACAGATTTATTCTGCTTGCCAAATACCAACTTCATGAAGCATCCTGGGCTTGCAGACACATTTCTCTTTTCTTATTCACTCTCATTTCTTCATGAGATCAATAGTCTCATCTCAGTGGAACTGAAAAGGATATTGAAGGATACAACATATTGAAGGATATGTTGTATGTACTGTGGATTAAAATCAGAGAAGGGAGGCAGACATCTGTGGAGAGAAGCAAAGTCCAAAGTACATTGAGCAAAACTGTCTTCGTTTATCTTTGCCAAAGTACTGTTAAAGGAACCGCTTTTGAAAAGCCTTGTGCATGCCTTCTTGTTCTTCTCATTTGCTCCTTATTGTCCTTTTGGATGAAAGATGAAGTAGTGTGCTTCATTCTTCTGCAGAGAATCTCTTATTCTCTTACTGATCTCTGCTGAAGCAGGTTCAGCTTGGTGTTTTCCAGCTCTGCTCTGTCCCTTCACACACAGGCTTTGTCTTGCCTCCCCAAACTGGGAGCGTAAGTATTCCCCTGGCAGTAACAGTGACTAAGTCTAGGGTGTAGTCATTGTCTTGAAAACCTCTGGGCTGAGCACACCTTGCTGAGAACACAGTTAGATGACACAGTGGTAAAAATATGTCAGTCATATCTGTGCCATGTCTTCAGGGGTAGAAACGAAGGTGCTTTGTAATGAATCATGTAGGTATGCTTACTTGCTAAGACATTTACTTTATGAATATACCTGCTTGTTTAATAGAAACAAGTTCTCAGGTGGAAGAAGGAGATTTTAATCTTTTCTCCACCACTTCAGTGAGATCTATTCACAACTTGGCTCTAATTATAAATAAACAATATTATGTCACATGTAGCACGTGAATTTTTTGAACAGGCATAGTCTTGTCTAAATCTTGTAAAAATCTTAAACACTTCTTTAAATTGTATCAGTGTTAATGTACCACCTTCTGGACAGCTAATGGAAACACATGAACTGATCTTCAGGAGCTTTCCCATGATTTGTGCCTCTCAAATGGGCTAAATCAAACAGCCTCTTTTTCTGTAACAGTTCTGGGACCCATTCACTATCATTGTGTTACACAAGAGAACAACTCCACTCTTAAGTACGTAAAGAGAACAAAAAGTGTTTACTTCAATTTCTTTTTAGAGTTGCCGTCTTTACTGAAAAAGAAAAAAAACAACAAAGCAAGCTTTGTTTAAGTGATAAGCAGTGCTTTTACTTGGAGTATGAAATGTTTTTTAACTATGACTAGGAGAATTTTATTCCTTTTAAAAGTAACTGCCTCTAACATGTAATTCCTGCCTGATGTAAAGATGTAACAGTTTATTCAAGACACTAACAACCTCATCCATTACTTGCATGAACTATATCTAATTTGGAGTCCACTGCTTAAATGATAAATTGATATGAATTGGAGATACAGGCACTTACACTTCAAATCTCTCTTTGTTGCAGCGCTCTGGTGATTTTTTGATAAGCTGTATGCTTGTTCTTGACTGTAATTCTGTCACAGTATTAGTACACTAACTTCTAAGTGTTCTTAGTGTAAGGCTAAAAACTAAGCAGTAGATCTTATTTTCTGAATATGGATATCTTCTGCACAAATCTAATTTATCAGTTTTGTGCACAGTGTGTTACAGATGCTTGGTTTTGTCTTAAGACTGGCCAGATACATTCCAATTTCTTAGGGCACTGCATAGTACAGACTGCAGAACACATCAGAAACTTTTATAAAACGGTAGTTGTAGCCAAGATCTGTAAAAGCAAAAAGGGAGTTCACTGTACACAGACTGTGAATTGCTGAATTTTTTTCAGTTATTCCATACCATATTTGACAGGCTGGTGGCATAGAATTTTTTTAATGAACCAGAGTTTTAACTACTCAATAAAAATAACACCAAAAAAAAAAATATTTTAAACATGTTTTAATGTTTTAAAACATTAAAACAATTTTTAAGTCACTCAAGAAAGTTCTGTGTTGACAGCTAATTTTGTTATCTTGAACATTTTCTTTATTCAAGCAAGAGTGCAAGGATTCTGATTGAATTAATTCGTTTCTCCAGTTGAGTAAGGATAAACAGAGAAGAAGAAAATGATTGATAGCTTCCATAGTATAGTGCAATGAGACTTGGAGCTGCAACTACTGCTCTTCTGGTAGTGTGAAACCAGTGTCTTAATTGTTAGTTCTGTCTTGTTTGTTGGGAAGGTGCTCTGTTCCTTCTCCAAGCAGCAAGGTGTGGTGTGACTGGAGGAGACATGAGGCAAATAATTCCAGGCAATGAAGCGTTGTAAGCACAAACACCTGAACTACAGCAGTCCTTCCTTCCCATAAACAGAGTTCTGTTAGAGAGATAATTGTTAGAAAAAGTCAAAACATCAATGGAAAAAGTCAGCAGAAAGACTTCTAGGGTCTTTTAAGGTAGTACATAGAGGACTGTCCTTTTCAACAGTTTTCTTGCAGTATGAGGGCTGCTGCAACCTTGCGGTGCAGGCTGAGTAATCATTTTCTTGTGTTTGATCTATAGTTTATTATCTCCATGATGGCTTACATTTAAAATTAAATATAGCAGTTCTTATAGAGACTCATGGGGATAAACTAATTGAGCCTTGGTGAAATTAATTGTGTTTTAAATAGGTCTGGAAGCTCCATGATATAACTGCTTTGTAGTTTCAGATGATATAACTTCTTTTGACAATTAAACTTCTTTTAGGACTTACGATAAATCTGCAATAGTTAACCAAGCAACAGGCATTGTCTTTAGGTAGTCACTAAGCCACTGCTGGGAGCAATCTATGCAGTACTACTGTAGTATGGATTTGGGATGCGACTATACTAGGTTTAAGCAGGCCAGATTTACATGGCCTAAATTTAGACAATGGTGTTCAAAGAGATGTTGTAATTTGGCAGAGTATTATGAATTGAAAAGTTACCTAAGGATGAATCAACGTGACCTGAGAAGTCAGTCAAGTGGGAGGAGAATAAATAAGAGGAAACTGCAGAGATCAAGTCTGTGATGTCAGTCTTTCATCTTGCACCTTCTCCTGCTGCTTATTTAGTCTGTGGTGATTTTAAAAGGTCTCTTAGCTCTGCCATAAAACCTAACTTTTGTACTAACTGTTCAACATGTTGGAGAACTAAACTGCTGTTAAATTTTTGCATGTGGTGTGTTCAGTAGCAAGAGGCACAGCCTGTGTGAGCAGTCTCTTCTTCTAGATGCCAGAACTTGCAGAGACACTCAAAGGTCTGAGGAGTGCTTACTAATCTATCTTGCAACCTGTTGTGTATTGGTGGTCAAGAGGTTTGGGGTTTTCCAGCTGCCTTCTGTAATCTTCTTGAAAAGGGGCAAGGTGGATGCCTCTACTTCTGTCTCCAGAATCTGTTCTGAAGCTCATGTAAAGAAAGTGTCCTGCCAGGTTGTGAGAGGGTATTTCTTAATGTTACCACACACTAACTGGTAGCAAAGGTATCCAGGAAGCATGTGGATGTAATAGCTGCTCTCCTCACAGGGATTTCTTCCGTGCAGAATAAGCAGGTAGTACCCTCCTGTTGAAGAAGTCTTTCTGTGCTTTGAGCTGTATACTCTTGTAACTGGTTTCCCTGCACTTTCCTACTGTAAGTTTATGCTGCTGCCTGCAGCAGCAGCAGGTTTGACCTTCTACCATTAACAGAGCTGTGATAAAAGGAAAGCTGACAAAAACAGGTCTGGCTTCATAGCTTGTACTAAACTTGAAAGTCTTTTCAAGAGTATAGATGCAACAGAACTATTAATTGAGTCAGTTTATAGGTTCATATACACTTCTGTGGCGTTTACCCACTTAACACTGTGTTCTGTGAGAGCCCTAGAAGTGTGCTGGATACTGAGGTGCAGAGGAACAGTAACACTTCTATAGTCAGAAATTAGAAGTGGGAAGAGAACCGGACGCTGTGATACGATGTAACAGTGATGTTTCCCCAGAGCCACATATGAGGTTGGTGTCAAGGCTGGAAATAGGAGTCCCGTTGTATCACTTCAAAGTGATGGCCCACTCACTTTGAAGTGATACAACTGGACTCCAAATGTCTTTTAAATGACACAATTTCTCTTGGTAAGATCAAACACGACAGACTGCCCCCCAAAAAATGTGCACAGTCACAGTTGTATTGACTTGGATATGGAAAAGCAAGAAAATGAACAGATATAAATGTCATGGAAACTTTGTGGAAGTATAATCTTTGTCATGAAGACATAACTTCACAGCATTCTGGTCCTTGATTTCTTCCAGATTCTGTCTATCTGCATTTTCTGCTTTTCTATAATTGCTTATACAGACACCACAGGTTTTGTTGCTGGCATCCTCATGACCTGGCTGATTCTCAAAGACCAAGTCTGTAGACCAGTGTCTGGTGAGCATTATGTAAAGAGCCCTAGAGGAGATCCAGCTATGCCAACAGAAATCTTAGCAGTGCTTGCTCTGTCTGAGGGACTGGTGTAGACTACATCAGGGAAGCCAGGACCCCTTTGGAAGGTGTGACATGTTAAGGGTATGCCTTTACTACAGACTAAAGTTCAAAGAGCTATCTGAATTATACGTAAATTAATATATTCAGGTAACAGGAACAGTCATGCCATGAAGCTCTGAGCTAATTTCTCTCAAGAGGCAAAATGGATGAGTACTCAGAAATTTGAAAATTCAGGCATTTTCTCAAGTCTCTTTCTTAAAGTTGTTACCTGCCTTTCTTTTTTGAAAAGTACATTATACCCTCAGATCTTCTTCCTACTTCCATGGCACAGTTTTGATGACAAACACTTTGCAGTATCAATGTCCTTTAGCAGTTGGATGGCTGCCTTTCCCCCAGGCACAAGTAACATGATACTGCCTGCGGGTTTTGGCCAAAGTAGTTGTTAGCTTTAGCAAAAAAGAAAAATGAAAAGATGATACATTAAAGACAACCAAAGCTTTCTTTCCTTGTCACAAGGAAATTGTAATTGCAGGCAGAGAAGAGGTGGTCTGCTCTTAAGCAACCGAGATCTTATAAACACTGGAATTTTAGAAGCCCTAAAAGAAACAGGCAATGTTTTCCTGGAAATACCATAAAACCTTTGCTTTGAGGTGGTACGTGCTGGATGACCAATGTCCTGGAAAGACGTGAGACAGCATAGACAGCCTATTGGTGTGGACTGAGGATCAGAACAATGTCAGACTATTCTTCCTGGGTTCTTTATTACTTTCTCACTCAGGGTGTGATTGGGGATAATAGTCAGTTGGGTTGTTGTTCCCCCTGGCCCCCAGATCTGTTTGTACCCTTGTGGCCATACTTACCAGATAAAGAATCCACCACTGCACCATGTGGTGTGACCAGTAGCAGGGGCTACAGACAAGTACCATGCAAAGCTGGGAGCGAGGTGGCAGCGCAGAGAAGAAAATCTGAGAAACTGAGACAATGGCACTTCTGTTCATATACACTTTGCAATGCATGGGTAGTCTGTAAAAAGCTATCTGTTCTTGTTATTGCTTTGTATTACTGTGGCTTGAAAAACAAATTTGTATAATTCACCTTCATATATAATTTTCAATTGTAATGACCCTTAGAACTTCATTGATGTGTTTTGTCCTTAGATCAGAAGGTTGGGTAAACTTACATATTGCTGAGTATGGCAATGAGAATGAAGGGCCAGAATATCAAGTTAGCTGAGACATTATAATGAGCTCTTGGCAGCACTTTGGTTAGCATGAATGTTCCCTATTTCATATTCTAAATGGTAGCTGAAATAAAAATTCAAATTGTCTGTTATGGTTGAGGCTGAACGGAAATCAAGCTCATCTTTTTGGGAACTGGCAGCAACTTAAATAATGACTTAAAATAGTTTGTTTTTGTTGTAAATTATGCTCAAATCACAGGTGTACAGCTATACCACAGTGCTACATTTTACATTTACTTCTCATTTGTACTGAAGAACAGTGACTTGTGTAAAACATGCGATGTCTGCGAGAAGCAAAAAGCACAAATGTCAGCAGTGCTGTATCATGTAAAACAAACACAGTGCAGCTAAAGAGTATAATTTCATGCTGGCTGCTCATTTTTAGGAGCACTCTGATTCATTAGCTCATTAGGAAGAAAATGAGAAGAAAATCATTACGTTTCTTAACACTGAGAATTTGTGCTCATTTTGGAAAATACCTTATTACCACTACAACAATCCTGAGAAGAGCTGGGACTGAAATAGTGCACTGTGATACAGTTTTCTACGAAGTGTCTTGGTAGATCCTGAGACTAGGAAAATAGCAGTGAAAAGTGCCCTGTTTTGAGAAAGGATGAGGACAGCTTCCACAAGTGAAAAACATGTTTTTCCTTATCCTAACATATATCCCTAGATCACAGCTTCTCCAAGAGATGTTTCAGAGACATCCAAGAACTGTCAGACTCTTGCACACTGGGTACAACAAAGAATCTCTTTACTGAACACATCCTGGGGAAAAATCACACCTGGGCATCTTTTACAGTGCTGTCACCATAATCCATGTGCTTTTGTGGTAACAGCAAACACACAGACAAGTACGTGGGGACAGATTGGAGATGTGCTCTTCCTCAGTGTTCATTCTTCTTCCTGCTGGATTATCCTCTAGAGCAAAGGGTATGGGGACAGAAGAGGGAAGAAAATGATAACAAGAGTGAGGGAACATTGCAGGCAAGTAACAGAAGATAACTGTAGAGAAGAAATGCATCCTGAAAGTTTAGAGAGGGAAGTGTTAAAAAATCACCATGACATGTGATTTCTCCTTTAGGTCATTATGTTGGGATGAGATCAGTACAATCATTGCTGTCATTCCTTTAATATTTCTTTCTAGATTCCTTCTCTGTGTTCAACTGTGTATTTTTTAATTAATTCTTGTCAGACTCCTCAGCATTTTAGCCAAGTCTTTTGACTTTCTTATTCTTGCCCAGCATATGAATAGGCCTTCTTGAGCATGCAGACTCTGGGGGGTTTTTTGAGGTGAGAACTAGGTAACTTCAGAATAATTAGCTGAAATTTCCTCCCCTCCCCTCTTTTTTTTTTAAAAGACAATTCCTCGTCTCTCCAGGAAGATGAAGAGATAGATATGGAGGCTGTCAACTGGCAGCTGAACAACACCTCCATGAATGGCCATTCGTCTACCCCAACCACAGTTCGCTTTCCCAGCTGGGTGACTTTTGATGACAATGAAGTCAGTTTTTCACCACAGAGCCTTTCTCCCTTGAAAACAGATACCCCACCTGCAGAAACACAGGCTCCAGATGTTAACTTTAATCTCACTACATCCTTAAAGAAAAGAGAACGTCCTAAAAGCACATTGGGAGACCTCTCCAAAATTCAAAAACTAGATCTCTCCTCTATAACCAAGTTGCCTTCTGTTGAAACACCACCATGGAGTGCTACTAATCCCTTTCTGGATGAATCTCTTCGAGATGTCCAACCCTCACCCATCAATCCATTCAGCTCATTCTTTGAGGAGCGAGAGAGGCGTTCCAAAAGCTCTTCTGTCTCCAGTGCTCCAGGCAAAAGCCAAAGAGACTCTCTCATTATTCTCCATCAAGAGCCTGAGACCATCAGTTTCCATGAGGCAAGCAAAACTGTGTCTCACACAGATGCTGTAGAGCAGCTCAAGCAGCTCCAGATTGGAGATCCAGATCGTGTGAGCAGTCCTACCTTGCCTGATGATGATCCCATGATGCCATATGATCTGGATGCAGCTTTATCTAACCTGGCACCAGCTCAGCCAAAGGATGGATGGCCAATGATGCTGAGGATCCCAGAGAAGAAGAACATTATGTCATCCAGGCACTGGGGACCAATATATGTCAAGCTGACCAACAGTGGATGTATACAGCTTTTTTATGAGAAGGGACTAGAGAAGCCTTTTCGGGAACTCAAACTTGAAATCAATCATGAGATTTCAGAGCGCAAACTGCAGAACTACGATGAGAATGGAAGGATACACAGCGTGCGGTTGGATCGCACAACATACAAGGAGAAAAAGAAGTATCAGCCTAAGCCAGCCATTGCACATACTGCAGAGAGAGAGCAAATTATCAAGCTTGGGACTACAGATTATGAAGACTTCCTTAGCTTCATCACTGCTGTGCAAGACACACTGATGAACTTGCCGGCTTCATCAACAGATCTGAGCACAGTGGGACTGAATTATCAAGAAGAAGAAATCACTGTGGATGTCAGGGATGAGTTTCATGGCATCTTGGCCAAGGGAGATAGTATGATTCTCCAGCACAGTGTGCTGACTCATATCTATGTTCTCAGCTTCCTTTCTGGCCTCGCAGAATGCAGACTGGGCCTCAATGATATCCTGGTCAAAGGGAATGAAATAGTTGCAAGGCAGGATATTATGCCCACTACTACCACTAAGTGGATTAAATTATACAGCTGCCGCTTCCATTCATGTGTGGATGAGGATATGTTTAATAACTCCCGTATTATCCTGTTCAACCCCTTGGATGCATGTCGGTTTGAACTGATGAGATTCAGGACTGTCTTTGCTGAGAAAACGTTGCCTTTTACTCTGAGGACAGCTGCCAGCATCAATGGTGCTGAGGTTGAGGTGCAGAGCTGGCTGATGATGTCCACGGGGTTCTCTTCCAATCATGACCCTTTAACTCAGGTCCCTTGTGAAAACGTGATGATCCGCTACACCGTGCCCCGTGAGTGGGTGAAAAACTTCCGCAGGGAGAGTGTCCTGGGGGAGAAATCTTTGAAAGCCAAGGTGAACAAGGGAGCCACTTTTGGATCAACCAGTCTGTCTGGTTCTGAGCCAGTAATGAGAGTAACTTTGGGAACCGCCAAATACGAACATGCCTTTAATTCCATCGTATGGAGGATAAACCGACTGCCTGACAAAAACTCAGGTGAGTGGCACATACCATCTCTGCAGGAATAAACTAAATCGAGTTACATATTTTGAAAGATAGGAAGTACTGAGTTTAAATAGTGAGAGGTATATCATCCTCTGTAGTATACGAAAAGGCATAACTTAGTTGCATGAAGTATTTGTCTGACCCTTCACTGTAATAGTTTTACATATACTAGAAATATTGCTAATGATAAAAACAATTTTAGGTTTTCTAGATGCAAAAATATGTGTTCTGTCTCTGTTTGGACATATTTAAAAGAGATAGTACTTAGGGAAATGGTTTAGTGATAGTCTAGATTCATGCTAGGTTAGTGTTTGGACTTGATGATCTTAAAGATATATTCCAGTAAACGGTTCTGTGATTCTCTGATTATGAAACCTAGGCATCAAATATCTGTGTGCTCAGGACTGTTACTGGAAGCAGGGCTTTTTCACATAACTTGCAAAAGCAAGATTCTGTGCTATGGGACTGAATGAGAGGATCAGATAAATTGCTGTAGCTCCAGCACATGTGATATCTTTTCCATGCATTGCCAAGCATACTGGTCCAGTGCTGTATATTTCAATGCATATACCACAATTAATGCCCCTGAATTATCTAAAATAACAATTGTAAAAGAACAGAAGACATTGCTCAACCATTTAAAAAAAAATAGAAATTTCCAAACACCATTTTGTGGCTATGTTTCTGTAACTGGCGCAGGCAGGGAATTACAGCTTAAACTTGAAGAGAGAATACCAACATGAAACCCACTTTGTATTTCTATCCCAAGTCTTCGTATTGTTAGTAACACGGTCATAATTAAACATTAAAATAGTGTAGGCAAGCTACTGTTCCCTTTGGCCATTTCTGCCAGTCATTCTACTTGCTACCTGTCATCCGTGGTGCACAATAAAGCTGGACAAGGTTTATTTTTATTTGCAGTGAATTCTACTTTTTGACCTCTCTGATCTAGAACTGCTTTTTGCAAATGAGATGGACTTTTTAGTATTAAAGCTCTAGTAATGCATCTGTCTGACTGGGAGAGTTTCTGTATTCAGTGTTCCCTGAAGGAAAGTTAATTGTGGTACCAGATTTGGCAGTCTCTGTGTTTTTCCTGAGTTTGAATTATAGTGTCAGCAAAACAGTAATCCAAGTGTCCTAATCTTTTGAGTCACTTTTCAGCCCAAGGACACTAGTTAACACCATCAGTTACAAATTTGGAGGGATATCACTGATGAAAGGGAAAGCTCCAGGTTTCTTGTAGACTGAGGTGTAAGAGGACAGAGCTTGAAAACTTGAGAGAAATATAGCAATGAAAAATTAACCCCAGGCTGTTTACGAAAAATAACATGCTTGTGAGGAAAATCTCAATATGCCATCTGCACGCGCTCTGGGAATGAGACGCTGTGAAATTGGGCCTTCTGTGGCATCTTCTCTCCAAAGATCTCAGTGTACTATATAGGCATCACAGTTGAGGAAACGAAAAGCCCTCAGACTTTAACACAATCACAGAACATGCCAGCAGCAAACCAGGAGAAGAGGCAAAGCTCCTGTCTCTATCTTGCCTCTTGCAAGGTGATGCTTGCTGCCTTACCTGTTGGTACGCTGAGGGAGATATTGATCTATGCCTCTTGTTTCCTTCTTTCCCATTGTGACTCTTTATTGTATATACACTGTGACAGGGGGAAGGAAATACATTACAGATTTGTTGCTGCTGTTGGACTCCTGCCACAGAGTATCTATCCATCAGTGTCATCATGCAAAATGCAGGGCAGTTGGTATTTGTTTACATCCTGAGAGGAAGAGAGTGTCCTCACCCCTCCGGTCAGATCAGATGTAATTTCAGGGAAAGGAAGAGCCTTGGAAGCACTGCCTTGGCCAAGACACATGAGGTATGTGAGAGGGAGGGAATCCCAAAGTGATGACTGGGCAGGCCAAGTGTAGTTTAAACTGACCTTGCCCTTTAGGGACTATTTCTCTTTATTGGTGGTACTTCATCCCATGGTTTCTCCTTTCTCAAAGTATATGGCAAACAAAGAGGTATATAAGTGGTACTCAGAAGCATTCATTCTCACTCCCCCTTACATTTGCCTGATGGACAGGCTTTGCTTTTGGATTTGCTTTTGTCCAAATGATACTCATGTGGGATCTAACTGCCAGCCTTGTGCATGTTTGGCTGTATCCAGCCCTATCCACAAGTCATATAATTACCCAACTTCATGTATTTGCAAAGTCATTATAAATTATGCAGTTCTCAAGCACGAAGCATAAAACTATTCCACTGACTCACACTTTATGTTGTCTTACTGTGATACCTGTAACTCACCTCTAAGAGCGGTCTGTAAATATCTGACCTGCTAATGAACTGCTTTGATGCCTGGGACTCCAGAGCGAAGTAGTGGCATCACATTGGAGCTGAGGGGAGTGCTGCAGGTAGCCATAGCCTGCAGCTCCACCTGCCTCCAGGGGCCACACAACGGGTCCACACCACTAGGGTCTTATGCATTGCATGGGTGCTCCAGCACATGTGCCTGTCTGCCAGATGTGCTCACAGGAGTACATATGTAGGTACACATTTTGGGACTTTTTGTTCATCCACACTGTGTGCTCTGACACAGTCCCTTGCAAGCACAATCCCAGAACTCCAGAGGTCTCCAGATAGCCAGCTGGACCTCCTGTGCTTCATTCCATTCCCTGAATGTGGACTGGTGCAGTCTGTGTAGAGGTGAGGGGAATGACACCCAGCCCTGCCATCCACAGGAGAGCGTGTCCCTACTGAAGCTCACTGCTTGTGTGCAGGTTGTAGCTAAGAACCCAGATTGCTGAGAATTATTTCAGCAGCTTTGCACTCTTATCTAAATTTTTTCTTTCTGTGCTCTCTAATGGGATGGGGCCCTTTGCACTCTAAGTCTAGGAGACGGTGTTATCAGCGCTGTCTGGATTATTTTGTAGCCAAATTATCTGCTTATGACTGAACATTGAAAAGCATGTGACAAATGAAGGACAGTGCATACTCTGACTATGATTTGACCTAAGGAAAAAATATGGACTGGATTCTACTGAGCACATTGCTGAAATCCAAATAGTAAATATTTCTACATTTTTACAGCTTAGTAAACTTTATTGCCCATCTCATATTTAAAATTAATATGAGCGAAAGAGTTGATGAAGAACACCTATTTGCAGGCTGTTTACTGCTCCACTTGCTGCTGGCTGGGATTCACATGTTCTTTTTTTTAATCCACCAGTAGAATACTAGAGAAACATCCAAACAGTCTTTGATCATGGGAAAATGCTCTTTCTGTGAAGCAGGGATGTAACATCTCTGCAGAGCCTTCGATCTGGATTTGAACTTTTCTCTAGTTTGGCTGTGAATCTCAGGCATGCTGTCTGGAATACTTTCTGAAGTAAATTATAACTTTTAATCCAAACATGTTGGGACATTTGGAGTGTCATTTGGAACAGATTCTCTCCAATCACAGTTACACTTGCATATATATGAATTATCAGGTCCTTGATCGTCAGAACAAACTGGTAATAGCTCAAAGAAACAAGAGGTGCAAAACAAAAGCAGTGTGTTAATTCCTGCTGATTTTATTAAGAAGGTTACCTGTCCATTAGAGAGAGCTCTGAATGAGCCTGTTGGTCCAGAGGTGGTGCCTCGTGAGCCTCATGCCCAGGACAGCAAGGAACACTGATGGGCAAGGTAATTTTGCAGTAACTTCAGTGAAAGAGTTGCTTTCCTAATCTCTTCACCACACTTCATCTTCCACATCTTCATCTACCACACTGAGCTGGTTTAAGTTAATAACTTCCATAATTTTTATTCATTGTGGGGGTGAGGGGGTTACCAAGTGTCGAGTTGAAATTATGAAGAATTCAAAAGCTCGGCTCTCCAAAGCACATGGCATGCAGTGTGCTCAAGCCCAGTTAAACACTTCTCAGTGACACCTTCACAAGTATCCACCCCAAAAGCAGCTGAACACGTGGCAGCTCAGGAGTGTCACAGCACAAGCCGAACGTTGTGCAGCTGCGGATGTGGCCTGCACCAGAGCACAGAGCCACTCCTGGGCTGCTGCTGTTCTCCGCTCTGGAGGAGGGAGCAGCCCACAGCAAACTAGAGGGGAAAAGCACATCAAAGCAGATGAGGAGGATTACAATGAGGAGTCTGCTGAGAGTGGTACAGTGTGAGGAAAGAGATAGAATGGAGGGGGAGCCTGAGACTGAGGGTTGGTTGCCAGTACTGAGTGCTGAACACAGAGGTTTGGAGCCAGTTTTAGGCAACTTCATAATGCGGTACCAGAGAGCAGTGCTGTGTCACCTAAGGGACCCGTGGCAGATGCTGAGTTGTACTGCCATGGCTGTGCCCACCACAGCCAAGCTCAAGAATTGGCCAGAAGCAAAAGCACTGCGGTGCTGGAGGGCACAGTGATCTGTCTCCCTGAGAGCTCCTGGGGCTGCTGCTCTCCTGTGGTGGGCAGGACTGCCAGGAAGGCCTGCTGTGCACCAGGGCTTTTGATCCAGAAAAAGCATGTCCATGTATGAAAAGCCAGGAGAGGCTGTCAAACAGAGATCCTGGCTTGCTCTAGAACCAGCGCAAATGAGTCAGTACTCTGCTTGGGATAATTAATCCTGATGAAAAGCAGATGCATTTTAATGCTTGCAGAACTTGAGCTTCTGTATCTGCTTGATACTGCACCCATGCATTCATAACTTGGCTCCAGCTGTGGTGCTGCATATCCCTGGTCTCTGCTGAACTACACAGCCTCTCACTGGATTTGCTGCACACACATTAGTTCCAGAGGTGAGGGAACTTTGGTTAGACCATCTTGATTTCAACGAGTCCAGCTCTAGATGAAATTCTTACCCAGACTTAAACCAGGTAGAATTTTTTTTCCAGCTCTGTTTCAGAGGTCAGGTGAGATGTTGCAATGCCAAAGCCCTCTAAAGACTGCCTAATTTCATTCTATTGGGGCAAGTCATATTTCAAAATCCCACATCTTGCTTTTCAGGCTTCAGTTTAACAAGGTTGACTTTGGGCTAAGCAGGTGTATTCCTCCTTTTCCCAGTGGGAGCTTCTTGACTTTCCCCACTCAGGTCTCTTTACACTCCCTGCCTTCCTCCTTCCTTGTCTCTGTCCCATACGCCTTGCTGACTTGTACGGAGTAGAACTTTCCTAGTGAACAAGTATTCAGGAATCCTAACCCCTATAATAAAGGCAGGCAAGGATTCCATTTATTTACCTACCCATCCATTTACACATACATTGATAGTAGGATCCTTCCAATCAGAAAACCCTGTGGCTGTGAAGGCTTTCCTCCTCATTTTGCAAATAGAGAAATGGAGGCAGAGACATTAAATTACTTGCTCAAGAGTTTAAGGAGTTGGCAGCAGTCAGAGAAAAAGCCAACTTAGTTTGACTAGAAGTCCCTACTTTAATTTTTAAACATCACTGTTGTCCAGCAAAACAAAGAGGAAAAAATAATAAGGGTCATTTACATATGAGAGCTAAACTTTACCTCTTCTCCTTGCCGTTCTTAATGACTAGCCACCTTGTCATGGGTTCAAGTGAGGAATAAATGGTTACTCCGAAGCTTTGCATAAATTTGCTTTTTGAACACGGGAAAGTTATTTAACCTTACCCAGTACACTTTTTTCTGCTGAAAAGGGGGATGACAATTTCAAATAAACATCAAATATTTCCAAATTCCTCCTTTCCTTACTATAATTTCTTAACATTTCAGAAGGATGCGCTACGATGTACTTAGAATGTGGCAAATACTGAGGGAATAAAAAGAGGACAAATACCTTTACCCTGCTGTGCTTGATTTGCTTCTTATATTTTTACCCACTAAAAGAAAACTAGAGTGATCCTCTTTGCATTTTGTTTAATTTCTTTGGTAACTTCAACTGGACTGAAGCAGGTAAGACACTTGCTATGAACTAGTTCACCTGGGGAGATTCTCCGTTTCCTGTAGCTTTGTGATGCTGCCTTCTCCTAGGTGTTGGGTTTTGATTCATCTGACACAACTCTCATGACTGTTTACTCTTTTTTCCAGCTTCTGGCCATCCTCACTGCTTTTTCTGTCACCTAGAGCTTGGCTCAGATCGGGAAGTGCCTTCCAGTTTTGTCCGCTATGTAGATGTGGAATTTGACATGCCCACCACGTCTGCATCCAAAGCCACCGTTCGGTCCATCTCTGTCGAGGACAAGACCGATGTGAGGAAGTGGGTCAACTATTCAGCACACTACAGTTACAAGGTAAAGCTGAGCAGTGCTAATCACCATGGTCACTTTGCATGCTTCATTGTCTTGAAAAGTATGGGCAGGCAAATAAAATACCATGGACAAAAGAGGTGGGAATTCGGCACATGCCAGGTTGTGTGCAGTAGCTGCCCATGTGCAGCTCTTGATTCATTACAAATAAGCGGTGGATTATCCCTCAGCAAAGATGGAATAAAATTGCTTGCAGTTGCCTGGGGAAGAGTGTGCACAAAGCCAGCTCCTGGGGATTAGCTGATATGGAGAATTTGAACAGGGAGTTTTGCTGCTCTTCATAGTGGGAGTGCTACTGTGGGAGTCCTACTGCAGACAAAAGAATCACACTGTTTCTCCTTTTAAATATTTCTCCTTTCTGCCTGCCCTAAGGAGGGGAGCAGATAGGAAAGTGCACCATGTATATACCTATCAAAATATCTCAGTAAATTTGCATGTTAGCTGAATGCTCGGCAGAGAAAGTGGCATCCTACCTTGCCTTCTTTGAAAGCAATGATAAGAGGTTCTGAAAAAACTCTCATGTCAAATATTTTTGCTGGTAATTGTAATTATATTTTTAGTAGTTTCTTAAATTCCCTGGAGATAGAATTTGATCTTCCTAAGTATCCCTTTTAAGAATTAAAACATTGGATAATTCCTGAGTTTTCAGAGATGTGGGAATTTAGAACCCAAACACAGATCCCCTAGGCCCTATCCCAATACAAATTGGTATCTCTAGGCCAAAGAACCTCTGAGCCTGAGGACAGCAGGGAGTGTGCTGATATATGGGGTACTGTTAGGCACTGCTTCAAGAAGCAGGGAGTTGGATTTGATGATCCTTATCTGTCCCTTCAAACTCAAGATCATTTTTAAAATCTCTTTGCTTTATATATCAGTCTTTGCAGAAGTTATAATTAAGGCTGGTTTTCTGCTGTCACATAGGAGGGCACCTATCATCTGAAGATTTGGTTCTGAGTTTGTATTCAGAGTACAGCTGGGCATGTAATGAATAAAAATCATGTGAGTTCTCTGCATGACATTATCTTTTCTGGAAATTATTTCATGACACTGCTGAATTGTAGAACTGCTTAGATTAGACTGAAAATCCTTATAGTAAATAAAATCCAATTTTCCCTGATCCTCAGTCTATTTTTCCTCACAACCCTCTCAGTTCACCAAGAGTTTCTTCACCTGAGCACAAGAAGCACCACTGGGGAAGATTTGTGAATCTTTTGTTTTCCTTTCTCATTACAAATTTTTTTCCTCTTTTTCTTCTACCAGGTTGAAATAGAGCAGAAAAAAAGCTTGAATGAGGATCTGAAGGGAGAAAGTACTGCAAATGTCAATGAATGTGCTACACAGTAAAGGAAGATCAGTCTGCAAGTCCCAAGAGGAGTGGTCAGATTAACAGACCTGGAAGAAAGGACTTGCAAGGGTTGGGTATTTTTTAAAAAAATTATAGACTACTACTTTTAAAATTGTGCTCTGAAGAGTATATTTTTTCTTCCTTGTGATGATCCATACTTTGAGAAGAATGTGATCAGTAGTTTGTTTGGAGGGGATCCACAGGCTTTTGCTGGAATGGTGTAAGTACAGTTGTACAGTCAAGCCTGCCCTTTCTGCCTTTTCACCATTTATGTTCTGCACTCAAGTATGGTCTGGCAGCCATCGCAGCCACACCAGAAAACAGCCTTTATCTCGCAATCTTGCCCTCCCACATTAAGCATTTTGTTTCAATGCCTTTTGGTTTGGCCATTGACTGAATTTGCTTCCTTCTGAACTGCCAAATAAAATTCAGGGAGGATCATGTGAAAAATTATATAAAAAACTCTTTTGTGAAATGGTTCATGGAGTGAAAACCCTGAGCATCATTCTGGAGCATCAACACACTCTGCATCATAAACAAAGAGAATGGTCTCTGTGTTTAAGTAGATGAACTACAGACAGGACAGCTGATCACAGAGCTGTTCCTCTGTTCAGCCCTTCCTGTCTCATCTCTCGAGTGACAGCATGTCACTGTGCACATTTTCACAGGGTTTGCACAGGTTACAAGAAAGCCTCTGCAATTGCTTAAAATTTTTCCTTTGTAGTATGAGCCGTTCTGGTATCTCGACTGAACATGGTCGTGGCTGCTAGCAATAGGGAATGTGTGTTACAGTAGTGGAGATAACCAGAGGGACTTTGCTGAGATTAGATCATTCCTGCCTAGAAAGGTATTTAAGGGAAAAACATGGGGGGTTAGTTTTGGGTTATGGGGGTTTTTTGTATGTTTTCTTGGATGGGTAAAATGTGTGGTTATTGAAATGTCAGGACACAATTACTTTAACAGACAATGTCGTTTGCTTTCCTGAAAATCCTTGAAAGGCTGTCTAGCACAATATTATTTTCATGTTCTATCTTGAACCTACCTTATAAGTAACTTGAATCTTTATAATACTCCCATTAACTGGGCCCCAAAATCTCTTTCCAAAAATTAACAAGCTTTTATCATGGAGATTTTTTTATCTCCACTTAACTGGAAGTAATAGCAAGTCTTAAAACCTCTTTCCAAATAAAAATGCAGAAGACATAAATCACTCATATACACATATTTTCAGAGAAAACAGTGTTAAAAGTACCCATTTTTAGTTGTTTCCGTGGCTTCTGTAATATTTTGTCTCATAATGTTAAATGTAAAGTAAGTAATTTATTAAATCATTTATCTTTTGAAAGGTTACTACTGACTATAAAATACACATTTGGAAAACTTTGGCAATGTAATTTAAAATCATAATGAATTAAAATGAAAGTTTTTTATAAATTTATTTCATTTTACATTTAATATTAAAAAAAAAAAAATACAGCCTTGATTTACCACTTTCACTGTGACTCCTATAAAAATTACTACAATGTTAAAATCCCAAATAAATAATGAAATTAATTTCATTGAGTCTGAAACTGGTAGTGGTACAATTTAAAATAAATTATAGGGAACTTATAAATGCCTTTTTTATATGTACCTGCATTTCAAGCTTGCATCACCCTAGCGACACATACTTACACAGGTACACTGCTTTCAAATATGTAAAGTCTCGGTCCTTCTAGGACTTACTAACAAGCTTGTAATACTCCATTGCAGGTAGCCTTTCTGGGCCCAGGATGCTCCTTGGAGCACACACATCTTGAATACTAAGCATTTGCAACATCTCTCTGTAAATGGAAGAATGCTATTAACTTTTGTAAAGAATTTTGAGATCAATGCATAAAAATTTCTGATGTTATTAATGCTATGTTTTATAGGTTGTGAAATATCTAAAAGCACGGGGCTGAATTTGTGACTGATTCTCAGCTCTGGCACAGGCTGGCTGTGATGAATTGCACGGCAATTCCTCTACAAAATTCACTCCTGTTCAAAGGCAGTCAAAGAATTTCTGTGTGGCCTTCCTGCTTTTCACTGCAGCTCCTAATGTACAGTTTCTGAAATCCCACCATCAAGAAATCAAAAAAACCCAAGCTGAAGCAGTGCTGAGACATAACTCAGGAAATGTAAGAATGTTTTGTGAAAGAAATGGAGAGTTTCTACTCTGACCTGCAGGCTCAGTGTCTGATTTTTTTTTATTTTTTTTTTTTTTTGCCTATTGCACCTAGCTTATAGAAACACAAATATGTAGTACAAGTTAGCAAAGTTACGTTGTACACCTTAAGAGGAGAGAAAGTTAAAGGAATATAATTTTCCATCACTGATGAATTGTTAAACTATTCAGCCACTATCATACTTGTGCCACAGAACAGTCTGTGTTCCAGCAGGTTAAAGATAAACTGGAGCTTTATGGATTTACTTAATTTCTTTACCACTTCATCACTGATTTTTTTTTTTTTTTTTTTTTTTTTTTTAAATTCAGAATCAATGAATGTCAAGACCTGACTCTGATCTTTCTTGTGTAGTTGTACACAAAAGTATTTCTAACAGTCATCATGAATTTATGCAGGCAAAATTGGTAAAGTGTTCTGCTTTATATGAAAGCTATTTTAATCCATTTTCATCCCCAGAAGAGTGGGTTTAGATGTACCTGCCACTGAATTTTCAAGAGTTTAGGATGAATACCTCAGCTGGAATTTAAAAAGAACTTATTTCCTTATTTCCTAAGGACTGGAGTAAGTAATTTGATTTTTCAAGAGTGCTAATAACCAAAATCTTTAGAAAGTCTATTGTTGGTGTCACCAGGTGTCTCAATTCTTTTTTCAGTCCAGCAACATTACAAGCAATGAGAATTTGAACACTGGGATCCTAAGTGTCCTTATTGAGGTCTCCACTGGTTTTTATTGATTAAATAGTTCCATTTTTTCAGTGTTACACACTGTTAAACATGTACTTTATGTACATATACTCTTCACCCATGTGAGTGTAGTAGTAACTTGAACAGACTGTGGATTGGAGTGAAAGGAAAAGATGTGAGAAGTTTGTGAGTTTGAAAGTAGCAGAAATTATTTAGATACAAGCAGTGCCTGTAGTAGGGATAATTTTTTTTTTATCATGCGGAAAAATCTCTCTGACTAGTTTCAGATTACTACTTCTTTTGAGAAAGATGCAATCATTGTCCTCTGGTATATTTGAAAGCTTTGTAATACTCAAACACTCCATGCAGGAAATGTGCCTTCAAGGTAAGCAGACATTTACTCCCTGAAGCAATTCTCACTTTCAGTCCCCTTTCTATTTCTCATTATGGTTTTAATATTTGTACTGTGGTAAGACTTGAGGTATTGTATGGAATTTTGCCTAGAAACATAAAATGTCTTTAATCACAAGGGGTAAAGATGAACAATATCTCCAGGCAGCTGAGCTTATTTTACTTACTGTTTCTTACATTTATTAACTATGGACACTCTACTAGAAAAGGAAAATGGGTGAATTCAGCTGAGAAATACTAAAACTGACCGATGTTAGTTTTTTTCTTTCTTTTATTTAGATTTAAATTTAGTCATCTTATGAAGGAGTCAGATATAGCAGCATCATCACAAACACTGCAGAAATAATCTTCCTTCTCTGGTGGGTTGCTGGCTGACGGTTACTTGATAGGATGTCCAACACCTGTCCACATTATTTAATAGCTGCTAAAACTCCCTCTTGAACAGTCACCTCCCTGGACAGAGAGCAATTGCATGCGAAAGAGCATGCAAGCAGGTGGAAAAGGTGTATAAAGTTTAGCCTGGAGGTGCTTGCTCTTTTGTTTGCATAAAATTCTCAGTGATTTCCTTGGCCCTTCAGTGCAGTAATCAAGTCCTTGATAGGTCATCTGTGTTCCACATGGTGAAAAATTTCTTTCAGTGACTCTTTACAGTTTGTGTGCATAGCTTTATTAATCTCTAGAACTGACCAGCACAAGAATTGGCAGCACATAGAGATCACTTATGAAGTACTTACCCTCTTCTGCCACTAAAGTTAAATCTACATCATGGCATGTCAAAGATACACGATTTTGTGTGGTAACATGCACAGCTGATCCTAATGTTCCTGTTTTGTTCAGTCAGCCAGCCACCCCTCACGCCTTCAGCCATCCATCCTCCCATCCGTCCTACCCTCCCTCCCTCTCTGTTTCACACTTGCAGTTCATTCTTTGCACTATTGACATTGATTGGTTTAATTATTATTTTGTAACATGTTCCTACCTTCTTATTTTGTAAAATAAGTCTGTACACTGGCTAACTTTGTAGAGGTGGTTTATTTTTTTTTTTTCTTTATGTCAGTTGAAACGGGATGTCATGTTTTGTTTAAACTACATGAAAATTTAAATAAAATGTTAAGATGAAACAGCATATCCACATTTTCACTGTGAAACTGAAGCCATATGTGCTGTATATTCTGATAAATCAGAGGTCTTAAATTCAGAAGAGGAAAGGGAATGTTTTGAATAGAACAAAGGACAACATCAATTAGAAGTAATGGGACTACATACAGAAAAGAGATTACTTCATTTGATCATGCAGATTGAACAATAGACTGCCAAGGAAATGGAGCTTGAGCCACGTGACACTTTGGAGTAGTACTAACATAATATGGAAGATGGTCTGGCATTTGAACAAATCCATCTTGAAATAAAGTAATTGAGGATTGAAGCCACTGCTCAGTGGTCTCTTCTTTGACCACTACAACTAGGAGTACATGAAAGGGTGGTATCTTCCTGTGATTGGAATGTTTGTTTGCAAAGCAAGTGTAAGGTCTAAAGTACGTAGAATCTCCTGCTATGATTCTCTGTGTTCTTTCAAAGTTCAGTAAGCTGTGCATCGTTTCATACATCTTTCCACTTTGCTCAGCCTCACTGAGACCTACTTCAGTCTGTTGTTTTTCTCAAAAGCACTCCTTATATCAGACTGAAGAGCTGGGCACTTCTCTTGGTCAAGTAAAATCAGATACTCATCATAAGGGCTGTTCAGAGTGTTGCTCTGAGCTCAGTACAACTGACAGTAAGCCAACCATTTTACAGTATCAGAAAATGAAGGCACACAAGGTATGATGCCTCATATTTGTTATTTAAGAGTAAATCAAGTCAGCCAGAAGAAACAAGGAAAGTTAAGATTCAGGGGCTGCTAGTACTAACAGTTTTTTGACTACAGTTCAGATACTCAGTGACTTTTGGAAATGAACATATAAAATTGGGAGGTCAGATTTTATTAACCCTTATAGCTTGCTAGTATGTATAATGTTTTAAAAAGAAAGACTTAGAGAAAAAAAAATTAAAACCAAGGGGCTTAAAGTTCCATGGCAATAGTGTAGTCCTTAGAGATAAGCTAAAATAACACCCTGTAAGAGATGGGAAAGTCAAAGTGCCAGTGCAACATGTACCCAAGCAAAAGACATCACTAAAATGAGATAGCAAAATTTGGAGAGGAAAAAAAAGCATTTTCTTTCAGTATTCTTAGTTGCCATGATTTCCCTGACTAGTCCAGATATGTTGTCAATTTTTAAGACAAAAAGTGCTGAAGGTCAGCTGGAGATGAAGCAAAAGATGGAGAAGCAGCCTACTTTTTCAGCTTAGGTGCAGGTGTGAATCACAGCAGATGTGTCTGAAACATGAGAAATGCACAGTCCCAGAAAAAACTCTTGTCCTTTGGTCACAGTACCAGTAGCCTAACAGCAACTGCTGTATATAAAAAAGTAATTGGAATAGTATTTTATAGACTAGCTGTGAAAGGTGGCTTTCTCAGCTCTGAATATTGGGACATCAAAGCCTAATGGACAGGGGTGACAGTAGTACTGCCTTCAGTAGCACCAGTAGCACTGGGGTACTTCAACAAGTGGCAAACACATGCTGGGTTTCAGGAGGTCTGGGCAGACTGGTCCTTCCCTGGCTGGGGGCCTTCTGCAGCCTCCCAGTTGCTCCAGGGTCTGTAGATAAACTGGGAGCAGTCAGCTCAGCCTAAAGAGCTTCTGAAGGAAAAGCCTTTCAATACAGGCTGAATACAGCTGAAAATAACTTCTTAATTTGGGAGCCTCTTTTGTAAAGGTTTTCCTTTACAGGACTGAATGCAGGACTGAGAAGGAAAGCTCAACACCCCTGTGGAAGCATATAAATTTGTTAGGGCATGGTCATTTCAGCAATTTTACTAATACAGAGTACTCAGATTGAAAGGGAATGAAGTGGGAAAACCTTGTGTCAGTGCACAGATGCGCTGAGTAGCAGAGTTCTGACTTCAGGTCAACCAAAACAAAAGCAAAACTGCAGACAGTTTTCAACTGAGATTAAGAGTTCAACTGCTACAGCATCCCCTGTGCCCATCTCCCTTTTATCCAAACCTTGCTTTTCACTGCAGCAGGTTTGGTTTGTTGTGGGGTTTTTTTGGGTGTGGGTTTTTCTGGGGGGTTTTTTGGGGGTTTTTTGGGTGTGGTGTTTTTTTTTTTTTTTTTTTGGTGGTTGTGTGTGTGTTGTTGTTGTTTTTTGTTGGTTTTGTTTTTGTTTTTGTTTTTCTTGCCCAAACTGTTACAGGTACCTTTTGCCGTGGCTGTCAGGAAGTGATGGTGCAAGGGGAGCACCCAGGGGAATGCTGGTGGCAAAGTGGGATATGCTGAAGTTACAATCTCAGCAGAGAAAGATGTGTGCTAATACTTCACAATACCTGTGCCAAGTCAGGAACTATGCACAAAAGTGACTTGGGGAGTGCTAGTCAACAAATACGGATTTTGGGAATAAAGGAACGAATACTGTAAAAATTAATATGAATATTATGAAAGACTGGAAGGCCTTTGAACAAATAGAACTAGATTTGGATCTGAACCACATTGTCAAAATCAGCTCTCAAATTGTTGAGGACCAGCAGACACAGCATGATGAAATTGTGAGATGACTGACATTTCTGCTTGGTAAATTGGGGTCCGTGGTATGGGTCCTACCTGGAGAATTGAACCACAGATTGGAATAAGGCACTTAGCTGCCTGCTCACACTCCGTGGGTTCTCAGAAGTGAAGGGACTGTTGCTCTCTAGTGGTCAGTGCCAGGTTCTTGCCTGGTCTACTGACCTGCTGCACCAAGCTGCCTCAATCACAAGTCTCACTGGTTTTCAAGACTGAACTCTATGCAGAATTTGGCCCACTGTAAACCAGTTAGATCTCAAAACTGGGTGTAAGAGTTGATTACCTCAGCTTATTCCATGTTTAGCTGAGAAAAGGACAACACACAAATTAATTTTTCAGTGGTGTTGACTAGCCTTTTCACCTAAGTAGTCCTTACCTGTCTGCACAGTCATGCACATATTCAGTTTAAATTTACATCTATAAAATACTTCAAATACCTCCAACAAAAATGCTGTAATAGGATAATGTTTAACTAGTCTGTAAAAAACAAAAGCATTTGTGTGTGTTGCATAGGCATGCAAGGATATATACAAATAAGCATCAATGGAAAGAACAATTTGACAAAAAGGTTTGACCTTTTTATTTTCTGGACACTTAAAAGAGACAGCCACTCCCCACCACCCCAAGGTAAGCCACTGTGGCTCAGTCCAAGTCTGGGCAGCCAAGCCCACTATTCTGTCTGGTCAACCCCCATGCAGTTGCTGCCTCATTCTGGAAGTACAAAATTCCCAGAAACTCTCACAAATTTGCATGACAGATGTCTGCAAGCACCAACTTGTTCCTGTATGTGACCCAAACTACCACAGTTCTATACAGTCAAGTCCAGCTTGGGTTTTCAAGCCAGGTATTCCCCTACTCTGCCTCTCTTGAGGATTCCAAGCTGCTGCTGTGCTCACAATGAGCATTGTGTACTGTAAAGCTGTGCTATTGTCAGAACACTGCATTGCTGGGAAGTGAAGGGGTTTGGGATCCCTTTCTCCTCCTTGTTTGAGGCTACCTAGAGCGTCAGTACAGAGGTAGAGGTAATTAAAGACTGAAAAGAAGGATTGAAGACCTTGAGGGTTTAGAGTACTGACCAGGTTTGTCAATCCTTGGCTGCAGTTTATAACATTCTGTTGAGTATATTATGGAAATATTCCTTGGAGCGGGAATTAGACACCAGACCTACTCTTTCCCTCCATCCAAATTGCTTTCTTTTTTGAGCTCACTGAACCTAGAAGGCCTGTTGCCCAGTGAAAGTACTTAATAGGATAAATAATAGTACCATTTGAGGTTCGTTCCTTATGTGTTTGCTGAGGTGCTATGGAAATGGAACTGTTTAAATACATCCTAACGATGTATTTTCTAAGCAGCAAATTGTTATAAAAATTATTCTTCCAGGGAAAAAAAAAAAATCCTTCTGTATTAGAGCCTGGCACAAAGACAACTATATGCCTTTAAATAATAAGGGGACAGTTTTGTTTCCCATCTACAAAAAAGCGCATGAAAATTAGTTTCAATCTCTTCTGAAGTGGTTTCTTACCTAAATTTTAGGTTTAAGAAAATTATGTATTAGTCACTGATTTTCAACTTACATTAACCATTTAGTATTTACTATGCGTTGAGTCTACATTTATAGGAGTTACAGCCAACAATCATTGTTCTCAATGCAAGGGCTACTGGACAGTTTTAGCTCAAAGAAGGAAAATTTGAAAGTGTATTTCTCTGGTATGTTTTTTGCTGGGTTTTACTAGACTGCCATAGGAGTTCTGCCACCCTCTTGTGGCTACCTCTTTTACTTTCAGCTTAGAAAAGAAACATTGACAGTGCAGCCATGATCAGAGTTCCTTATAGTTGCCTTCTGGATATAAGTTTCCTCCTTAAGTTTAGTTTAAAAAGCCCCATTATGTCTGGATTCTCCTATACAAAAAAGGAAAAAAAAAAAAAAAAAAGTCTACTTAAGAGAGACTCTTTTTCACATTCATATGGGAACAACTGAACATTTTTGATAAAATCAGTGCAATTCAGGCTGGTTACATTTTGTAATTGGGTCTGAATGTTTGGATTCAAGTCAGCCATATGTAGGAGCTCCACCAAGGAGCTACTAAGATATACTTCAGGGGACCTGATATTTTCAAGTCATGCAAAAAACCATGTCCTATATACCTTAGAACATCACTTTGTTCTTTCCTATCACCTTCTATTTAAATACTACATACTCCTTTTCAAACATTAAGAAATCAAGCTACCTGAAGAGATAAATAAAGGACTGTACCTCTAAGATGACAGGAAAACCAAGATAGCATTAAACGACTGCCTTGGAATGTTAGAGCCCCAGCTGAATGCAGATCTAGTGTCCCTCCATTGCTTCCCCAACCCAGAACATCTTCTCTCTTCAAAGTCCTTAGCAGAATTACAGCATTTGCAGGGTGACTGACCTTGAGTGTGCCTGCTCTGTGCCCTTCATTATTTTGCAATTTGCACTGATATTAGTATAGCACTTTATAGCCTGACACACCATTCAGAAAGAGATGTGAATTTTATCTTGAAAGCCATAGCTAGAAAGTGGGCAGGAGGGACATGAACATTTGCAGCAGAAGTCTACAGTAATGGAAAGAAAATAAGCTGCACAGTTCAAACACTACTGCTGGTCATCTTGCTTTGTCAGGTCTAAAACAAAGCATCTTTCTAGTTCTACACCACTTGGTTGCATGCTCCAACTTCAAACCCAGCTTCATCTGGCTTTGGCAGCAGGGCAAGGGACTTGCTTTGACCACTCATATATTTACATTTTTGTTCAGATGATGTGGATAGAGACGTTATCACTTTGGCTTTGAAAGTACTCTCATTCGCTTCACATTTGATGTGACCATCAGCACCTCCTTGACAGCTGGCCAGTGAAAACATTCATGGGAGCTGAGCCCAGCTGAGCTCAAAGTACAAACTACCTGGGGCTGGCTGCAATGACAGCTGGAACTTCTTGGGGAAAAATCATCCCTTGTGCCTAGAGACCACAACCAATAAAGGCAGCATTGCATCCTCACCCTGTAACTTTAACACTGTGTCTGCATCTGAACAGATGGGTCAGAGCATGGGTCAGTCTTTCCAGCAAAAATGCAGCCGTCTCAAAACTCTATAAACTGGAAGTTCTGTTTTCTCCTCAGTAGGTGTTCTGCTCATACCATAAAATAGTGCAGGTATTGCAGATGTGATGTGATGTGATGCCTCACTAGAGATATTTTCTTTCAACACAGACACAGCCACACTGACCACTAATCTGCCCAGAGTCTCAGTGGGAGAAATGACATGGCTGATGTCAGTGGTCCATATTGCAAATCTAGGAAGATCAGTAGTGGAAGATGATGCTTAAGATGAAAAAACTCACTTTCGTCCAAAGCAGCAAGGCAGGGAGTAGGAAGCAGCTGAGTTCTAATCTTTAAGTGCAGCTTCCCATTTTTTAACATGTTTGCAGCTGTCAAAATCTTGGTATGCCAAAGACTCCCAGGTTATATATCAATTACCATGAAGACTGGAGCAGAGAGGAGCTCTGGAAATGGGTCACAGGTTAGGAATGACAATAAATGCCTAGGGTCCTATAGCTCCACTACAGGATGAACAGGCCTAGCTCATTCCTCCCTTCTCTTAAAGCCAGGGACTCCAGCTGCCCAGCAGTTCTCACACTAGTGCAGCTTTGCAGTTTGATAATTTGCCTCAGAATGAGAACTCCACATTATCTACTCATAAGCCACAAGTTGGTTCCAGCTGAATTTATGTTCACTGTTCCTCACTAGGAAGACTGAATTCAGCCAAAACTGGAGTTGTTTTCTGCAAATTCCACACAACCCTAAGACTCATGAAGGAACAAAAAGGAGGGGGAAAAAAGAAAGGAAAAAAAAAGATTTTGCTTGTCTGTCTGATGCCTCTCATGCAGGGTCCCAGAGGGAACATAGGGTCACCTCTGAACAGGCAAAATGTAGGGCACACCTATGGTTCTTCCATGAAAGCTGTAAGACTCCTTGCCCTTAAATCTATGAAATTCTCAGCAACCCAGAAGCTGATGTGGATTGCAAAAGCACTCACTCTGGGCACAAAGGACCAGAAGTATTAAGTGGGAGGCAGTGAGCATCTGAAGTGGAACAAACTGGCCTTGCACAAAAGCATTTTTAGCAGACATGAACATGAGGCTGAGGGAAAAAACACTGAGTAAAATACATCACAGCACATCTTTGCTTGGTGGCAGCAGCCTGTGTGCTGTCTCCCCTGTGCTAGCTGTGCCAGGGAAGCTGAGGCTACACAAACACACACACACTCCTGTAGGACTCACAGAGTTACCACTCACACAGACCAGCACCATGCCGTAGTTGCACACTGCGTTTCTGTATTCTGGCGTACCCTGGGTGAATTACTCTATCTTAGGTCACCGCATGGGGCCTGAGGTATGTGAGGCTTCCAACGGCACACTATATAGGTCACTCTGCAAATTTTTCTCTATGGATATTTCATCCTCTGATGCTTGTACATATCAGGAAAAACTTTGCTAAAGTTAATTCAGTTCTGCTGTGGACCTTTGCAGATCATAGCTGCTGGCTGGAATATATGGCAGTAATCAGTAAGAACATTTATCGGCATGTTACGTACAGCTCTGCTTTGGATCAGGAAAGGAGGACATTGCGTATGAGGAAACTACTTGGTATTTTAAGTCTGGCTTTTTCTTATCTGACTTTGTTGTTTGGTTTCACGGATCAGGGCCAGCAATATTTTGGCTGTTGCTGAAACATCATCACAGCTGAGCAGCTGTGATTCATAACAGTTACAGCCTGAGTGAATAATATTACTACTTTAAAGGCACTTCAGCAAGGTACTATTACAGAATGTGTAACTCAGAAGCACTCTTTTATCTCACGCCCTTTCAGAAAACCTCTAACCTTCAGAATTTTAGGGACTTTTTTTAGCTATTTAAGCATCGGTACTCTGTAATCAAATTATGAATCATACAGTTTTTGGAGACTTCAGCATTATGTCAAACATGCACACATGTGAAAAATGAAGGGGTGGTCTATGCTCTAAGACCAGTAATCTTCCTGCTACAAGCATGAGAGTTTGATTACAGCAAGTGGGGTGTGCATGCTAGTAATGACCAATTCTTATTCAATAAAAGGAAGCCTGGAGACTTTTCTACATGACAAAGCATTTGGCAACAATGTTGTTTTGAAGCATTTCCTCCTCTGGTCACTTATTTCTACTCCTGTCAGCTCTTTCAGTTGCATTAACACATCTTTTGTAGGGCTGCCCTATGAACCAGATCAGGAAACTGATCCAGGTTAAAAATTAGCCAGCACAGGAGGGGAAAAAAAAGAAAGAAAGAAAAAAAAGGCACAGCAAGGAATTGGCAAAAGCAGAGTTTGGTGGCACCGAGACAGAACGAGCACACAGTGGTATCGGAAAGAAGTACAAATGCCTGAAATCCTCATTATCACTGAATACTTGGAGGTCGTGAGAAAAACTGAGTCAGTGTCTCAATTAAGCTTTGCCTTTGCAAATTAAGTGTAGTTTTGTCAACTAGAAACATGAAAAACCCCCACAATCTCTGGTCCACAAAATCCACTATGGCAAAACCTCTGCTAAAGTGTAAAATAAATGTAGCATATGGCAAGAGCCTGGAAAAGACCTACTTGTGTCCCCCAGCTGTAGCTGATCATTTACTGGAAACGGCTGTTATAAAGAACACAGTGCACAGGTATGAAATGATTCCTTGAGGAAAGTCAATTTCCTAAGCAGAGGAGGCACAAGTGGTCCTAGAAAGCAAATAGTTTTGCAAAATCTGACATGGAGCTTGTGTATAAGTCAGATAGGGAATTATTATTCTGCTAGAAGAAAAATCCTGGCATTGACAGAAGAGGGTTGAGCAGTTGTTAGTGGCAGCTTTGGAAGAAAATCTCTGATGGGTCCCCTGGCTTCTGTGGTGCTGTTCTTCAGTCTTTGAAGAGGTGAGAGATCTGTTGAAAACAGATGGAGTCAGGAGCTACAGTAATGAACAGAGGCTGGTCACCAGCTCATGTAGACTTCTGTGAAGTCGCAACTTGGGAATTTTGCTTGGGGCAGGGAAGATTGCTTGCTGATGTTCGTAGTTATGTGGTTCTGACTGGATAACTAAGCACATAATTTTATTGTCCAGTTTAGACATGCCCTAATGACAAAGGGGTATATACAAGCTGTTATCAAAAAACTATATGTATTCTGACAGTAACCAGTCTATATTAAAGGAAAAATTAGTTGGATTTCCTACTTTGCTTCAGTAAGTACTTGGGAAGAGCAGAGCAGGCCTGAGACTCTGCTAATCTAATAATGAAATAAAAGCTTAATGTGTAACGGTAATGAGAAACTCCTTTACCTCACACCCTTTCAGGGAAGCAGCAGCCTTCAGAATTTTAGGGACTTTTTTCAGCTTTCTTGAAGGCCTTCCCTGCTGTAGCACCTCGAAGATGAGACTTCACTGAAACACTGTCTGCCCTCTGCAAGATCATGAGATGCAAAATACATTGCTGTAGGATGAGAAGGTTTAGGTCTCTGTGGGCTGTGAGGAGGGCTGTCGAATTGTACATATACTAGACCCTTAAAACTGATGTTAGTGTGCTTTGGTAAAGCATATTGCTGTGCTTCAAATCCTAAATATGAGAGTAATCCAACTAGAAGAATAGAGGTGCCTTGCAATAAGGGTGATATGAGCTATTTCATTCCATTTCTGCCTTGCTAAAAATCCCTTTTTGGAAAGCCTGTCACTGAAGGAAAGAGGGAGATGTTCATTGGTTTTGGCTTCCAGCTACTAGATCATGGTGGGCAGGCTGTTAGGAGAAGGTCAATTAATATATATATCTTATACCATTTAATTAGGGGATTTTTATTCAATACCTGAACACTGACTGAAAGTCATATCCCATTAAGTTTTGTTACGTGTCAGCCTCCATTCTGTCTCTTGAGAGCTTGTTGCATCCAGAAAAGCTTCATTATGATGTGTCTGCTTTTAACTTCGGTGTGTACCCAACATTTCGGATTGTGGCTTGGACCTCTTATTTGTTTTTAGCTCTATACACTTTTTAAGTGCTTTTTTAGCACTTAAAAAACCCAAAGAAACAAAAAGCACAAAAACCCCACCCCTCACAAACAAACAAAATTCTCAAATTTCATTTAAGGTTATATTCTCTCTTTGGTACTGTGACTGGAAGCAGTGAGAGAGACATAGAGGAGAAAATAAGCTCTAATCTCACAATGTGTCAACATAACTTCAAGAAGCATTTTCCCTTAAGGACACTTTTTAGACTGCCTTAGTTCTGTGTATGTTCCTGTTTTATCCTGTAGCACATGCTATTGCAATTTGAAGTTTAAATGTGTATCTCATTCTTCTGGAAACACGCCATTTCAGAAATTGGGTGAGAATGTTTACTTTTTGACTGATAATACTAGTGTGTTGCCAAAGCCTTCTAAGTGGTGTTCAATGGCTTAGCTTGTTTTTAAGGTAAGAGTGTAATAAATATATTGAGCGAAAATTGTATGTTGTTTTCATGCCCGAAGCAGGAGACTTCACCAGTACAAGAGCAGATTGGACAAGATGCAGACAAGACAATGATGATGACTCTGGAAGGTGTGCTGGCAGGGAGCATCATTCTGTCATCCTGTAATATAGTTAAGACCAATTTTTGTTTACCTTGCTCGACCACCCTCTCAGAGGGAACAGGAACTAGTAGATATAATCATAAGTCATCAACAAAACAAGTTTTGTTTTGTTTCAAGAACTAGGAAATTAAAAAACACTGTTGTCAGCAACACCTCATACTAAGTACTCTATTCTTCACTATATGATCAGAAATTACTTCAGAAAAAAATGAGTGCATGCTCATACTGCTCTGGTAGTGATTTCTCCAGGTGTAGGAGATCAGGTATACTCATGGTCTGTTCTCTCTTGGGGGCAGAAGAGTAGTTTCAGATTTTCTTTTCCAGATGAACCAAAAAAAACCCCTAAATTAAAACAAACAAACAAACTAAACAACAGAGAAAAGTAGAAATTAAGATTGCAACTTACATTGAATGTGTTTTAACTTAGCATCAAGATTTTGTGGTTCTTTTTTCCAGATCAGTTGCTAGCTGGTGATTTTCTGTGGCAATCACAGATACTTTTCATCTTTTACTTTCTATATTCAAATGCATCCCATCCCTCCCCCATTAGCAAATATTTATACATCAGTTATCCCTTTGCAAATGTCTTCTTGAAAGATATGCTGTGTAGAACAACCCAACAGTACTTGCCAAGAACTTTAAAATGGAAGGGTGGTCAACCCAAAAATCTTACTGAAGAAAATATATTTCTTCCTTTCCCACCCCCTGTAGCTTCCTACTTGCAAGTTCAAAAATCGCTGTTCTAAAAGAAGTAGTTCTATGATGAACTACAGAGAAGATGAACTAGATATCCCCATATCCTAGACTCTTTGTATTAATTTAGCTCCTGTTGCAGTGGTAAGTAATTTGCCCTGCTGAGGAGAAGCAAGGGATGCTTCTGAACAGGCCAGGAATCATTCAGGGTACTCAATGTTGACCACGTATCTCTGAGTGCAAAATGTTTGTTGTAAAAGATGGTTTGTCTTTGTCTCAAACATTTGGTCAAGAAAGAAATATGATTGTGTCTAGGATTGAGTGGGAATTTTCTTTATTATTTTCTTCTCTAACACACCAATGATCAGCTTTTGATCTTGTGTACGATTCGTTTTTTCCCTACACTATCCCATATTTGGCATGATTTTTACATTGAAGGAGAAAGTTTACCCAAATGCCATCAAAGACAGCATCTTTGCTCTTGATGTAATGTCCATCTTCACTAAGGGGCTCAAGTCTAGACAACACAATAGCTAAAACAGAAGTGCCCACCCAACAGTACACCTGACATTATTGCTAAACCTGGTGAAACCACCCTGATTGTCAGTGGTAGAAACCTCAGGGAAAAAGATGACAGACAGGGTATCACACAAACTCAGGAAGATTCATGTTTACCCAGCAAACAAAGGAAAATGCTGGCAGATAAATATAGATAACTATAAAAGTAATGCTGTTATGTAGCTTATGCCTTCCAATGCTCCCCAGACTATCAGCATTGCTCCTGCACTATACACAAGCATGTATGTTATTCCAGTCTAACAAAATGCTAAATGAAGTAGAATCCCCTAACATCCATACAGCAGGCAGCCAGGGTGAACAGACTTCAGGAAGTGGCCAACTTGCTTGACTCCCCACGCAGCAGCTGAATTGCCATGAATTAAATGGATCATTAGTCTGACTCAATGGGGCATTTCTCATGAGGGCTTGATTTTGTTCACAGCAATATTCTTCAGAGGCACTCAGGGGTTCGCAGTGCTGTGCTACAACTAGATATTAGTGCAGAGAAACTGTGAGAGGGCTGTGCACACAGGTCTTGCCTTCTGGGAAGGCAGTCTGATGAAATATGGAAAGGAGCATGACACCAGATTGAGATAGTACTGCTAACATGCCCACACGTTAGTTTTTTTAAGTATGTAGTAAGCCATTCTGAAAAATTGGGAGGAAACTGTAGCCATGCAATGCCTTGTTTTGAAAAGAAAAGCGGTATGAATGGCAACTTGATTCCTTCCGGGTAACATCCCAGTCATTTCATTTCAGCAGTTTTGTTTCACAGTAAAGTACAAACATTTTGCAAGAGACTACTACCTTCCTATCAGAAGCATCAGAAGTCAATTAACACCAGCATCTCCATCAATCCCAGTAATTCATTAATCAGACAATGAATGAGGGCTTCTGAGTGGGTATATCCTCTTCAGTCCTGTTGGTTGTGCTATGCAGGTGGAAAACTCCAGCAAAAAGGTGAGGTTGGACAGGTGAGAATGGTAGAACTTTGTAAACTATGCCATTGTTTTTTTGGCCGGGGCTTTTTGCCAATGTGCAGTGTGCAATGTGCACAGTGAATACTGAATTAGCAGATCCACTCTGAAGCAACCAGTCATGTCCCTAAACAAAGTCTGCACTCTAGCAGGGAAGGAATTATTGCAGAAATTAAAGATTTTGAGGAACCAGAGGAGAAGGCTTCCTGTACCTGCTACACCCACTAACAACTCCTCTCTATCAAAAGATACCAGACAGGAGTTTCTGAACCTGTTACTAGGGTTAGTTAACAGAGAGGACTTCAGTGTGAAGGTTACATAACAAATGTAATTTACACTACCACAACTGTTGAAGAGATGTAATCTACTATGCCTTGTGTATGCCAAGTCAGAATTCAATGTTATTTTTCATTTATGCTTTACTGGACTTCATACAGGTGAGTTATTGGTGGAGATCTAAGGGATGAGTGGAGTTCAGAAGTTGTGCTAAGGACTGAGCAAAGGCAGGAGTGGTTAACACTGATGGAACAATACTCAGAGTTCAGAAGATTTTCCCATATTACATGCTTCTCATAGGTTACCATTGAGAAAGAGGATAAAGAGAGGGACTGGAAGAAAAGACAGTAAGGAGGGAAAAATGGAAGTTAGGCCAGCTGGCAGAGCTCTGACAACCTTCTGCACAGATGGGAGATCCTGTTGCCATTGGCTTGGTGAAGAACTGTTAAAAGCAGCAATGTTGCCGATCAGTAAGCACCTGTGTACCGTGATGAGCCACCCTGAGGAAGGACACCTGTAAATAATCAGGTTGTGCTGCCTCCCTCTTCCTGGCCAGCTCTAGCCTCAGCTACCAGCCCAGGTGGTGGCACACCACCTACAACAGGGGCACCGAGGCCTGGGCAGCCTTTAATCAACTGCTTGTGAGGGAAGGCACCAGCACCGACAATGCCGAGCAGGGCTCAGAACCCCTTTCCTATGGGCCCAGAAGAGCCATTTCTGCCTTGTAGTAATTACTTGTGGTTTTTAATTGCCTTGGAACAACCTCCCGGAGACTGAGGTGAGGCATATTGATTTCTGCAGAGCCCGTCACCAGTTGTGACCAGGAACACGGACAGCAGGGCCTGAGCCACCTCCTCTGTGAGGGCTGCCAGCCCTTCTCCCAGCACTCTGCCCTGGTATGGCCACCACAGCCCAAGCCCTGGTCAAGAGCAGCTGAACATGAGCCACCATGTGTCCAGGTGGCCGAGAAGGCTGATGGCATCTTGGCCTGTATCAGCAAAAGTGCGGCCAGCAGGACCAGGGCATTGACTTGCACCCTCTACTTGACACTGGTGAGGCTGCACCTTAAATCCTGTCATCAGTTCTGGGCCTCAGTTCAGGGACAACATTGAGGGGCTGGAGCCTGTCCAGAGAAGGGGAAGGAAACTGGTGAAGGGTCTGAGGCACAAGTCTGATGAGGAGCAGCTGAGGCAGCTGCGGCTGTTTAGCCTGGAGAAAAGGAGGTTCAGGTTTTTGCTCTCTCCAACCACCTGAAAGAATGTGGTAGCCAGGTGTGGATTGGCTTCTTCTGCCCAGCACACAGTGATAGGGGAAGTTGAGGTTGGCCATCAGGGTGAATTTCTTCACATACAAGGTGACTAGACGCTGGAATGGGCTGTACAGAAAGGTGGTGGAGTCAACATCCGTAGGGGTGTTTAAGGAAAAACTGAACGTGACACTTGGTGCCCTGATCTAGCTGACAGGGTGGTGTTGGCTCATCGTCTGGACTGCATGGTCTCAAAGGTTTTTTCCAAATTAAACGATCCCGTTTTTCCGTCCCGCGCACGACCACTGAATACCGGACCGCCGCCACCGCGTGCCGCGCGAGCCTCGTGACGTCACAGGGCGGGAGGGGGCGGCGCTCCGGAGAGGAGCGGGGATACTTCCGCCTCGCTAGGGCCCGGCCGCGCCGCCTCGAGCAGCCACTTCCGCCTCGGTAGATGTCATGGCGGCGAGGGCGGGCCGCCCCACGTGACGCCTCCGGGCCCGGCGCGGTCTCGCGGAAGCTCTCGCGGTGCCTCGCGCCTCCCCCCGCCCGCGTCCCCCGCTCGCCGGCCGCTCGCGCAGCGCTCGACTCGCGCTATATAAAGGGGCGAGGCGGCAGCGCGGCGGCTGCAGCCCCGGGGCCGCGAGCGAGCCCGGCACAGGCCGCGGGGCCGCCCGTGAGCCGGGGCGGAACGCGCGGGCGCTGGGGGGACGCAGCCGGGCAGGTTTATTGTTTTAGGGGCGACTCCCCCCCGCGGTTGGGGGCGTCCCGGGGGGCTCGGGACATGGCGAGCTCGACTAACACAAACCCCGTGGTAAGGACCGGGTCGGGGGGCGAGGGGGGCCCCGGGGGCAGCGCGGGCGGAGGTGGCCGGCGGGGCCCGCCGCCCCCTCCCCCGCACTCCCTTCCCTCCCGCCGCCCGCCTTGGGCGCTCCTGGCCCCCCGGCGGGCAGGGGCGGCGGGGGGCGCGGGGCAGCCTCGCCCCCGCGGCGGCAGCCAACTTGTGGCGCCCGGCGGCGGGGCGAGCGAGGCGGCGGGAGGGGAGCGGAGCGGTGGGGGCGCGGGGCGGCGGCCCGGGGACGGCCCCCGCGGGGAGGCCGGGGGTCCGGCGGGGAAGGGAAGGAAGGGCCGTCGGGCGGGGGGCGCCGCCGCCGCCGGCGGGAGGCGCCCGGGGAAGGGGCGAGAGCTGGAAGAGCGCGAGCGCTAACGCCCGCCCCGAGACGAGGGGAAGGGGCGCCCGAGCCAGGTTTCGGTTTTGCGGTGTCGGGGAAGCCCGCCTGGGCTCCGTTGGAGCCATTTTATGTTGCTTTGTAAGAAGGAGACGATGGTTGAAAAGCACTTATCCCAGTCCGGCCGGATCGGCTAAGCAGAGCGAAAGCCCTCAACTCTGGCGAGAGAGGCAGTATTTATTTTAAAAAAGAGAGAATGAAAAAAAAAAAAAAAAAACAACAGAAAAAGAAAAAAAAACCCAAACCTTTCCCCCGTTCCCTTCTCGTGCTTTCTGCACCTTGGCGGGTGGCTCGCTGCTGCACTTGTACTCACAGAGGTTTGCAACAAGCAGTCACACAGACCTGCGCTGCCACCGAGCCCCCCCGGCCGCCGCTCCGCTCCCCGGCGCGCCCCCGGCCGCGACCCCCGCCCCGAAGCGCTGGAGGAGACAAACCCGGCGTCCCGGCGGCGGGCTCGGCCCCCTTGTTTGTGGCTCTCAGATCCATCATGGCTTCCCCCTGCCTTTCTGCCTCCCTGCTCCTTGTGTTCCTCCTCCCTGTGGCTGCCCTGTTTATATAGCGCTATTGCCGCTCTCTAATATAGACTCTGCTAGGATGGGAAGGTGCTTTCCAGCCCCACGTCACCGCCTCTCCATTTAAACACCACATCAGCCTTTAAATAGGGAGCGAGCCGCGGAGTGCGGGCTGGGAGGTGCATGCGTCCGCGGCGGAGGCTGGGAGACGGGCGGCTTGTCCCTCGGATCCCGACCGGCCTTGCCCACCGATTTCTCTTCCCTCCGCGCCGCCCGTCCCCGTCGCCACTGGGCTGCGGAGCGGTGGTGCTTTGCGGGGGCGAAGGTGTCTCCTAGCCCGTGTAAATGGGCTTTCCTTTGCTTCCACGCCTTGCACAAAGACAGTTTTCATCTGCTGCATTTGAATTTATTTTACCTTTTTTTTTTTTTTTTTTTTTTTTTTTTTTTTTTTTTTTTTGTGTGTGTGTTTTTCTTTAATTTGTTTTGGCTGGTTGGTTTTGGGTTTTGCTGTGGGGATTTTTGTTGGTGCAGGGTTTGGGGTTTTTTGTCCTTGGCGTACAGCTCGCACACGTTCCTGTGCTCCTGTAAAGTCTTCAAAGTAGCTTTTCTGCTGCCTGAGGAAAGGAGTGGTTAAACGGTTCTTGCCCAGTGTATCAAGGGGAGTTGTGGTATTTATTTTATGGCGCTTTGCCAAGGTCTGACTACAGCTGTCTCCCCAAAAGTGAAGTTAATATTCAGGTTTTATGCATGGGTCATGGGCTGCAGATGCTGTTCAATGATTTATGAGTGTTTCTGGTGCCTAAAGTGTACAAATATTTTATTGCAGTCCAGGCAGAACAGTGGTTTTGGAATTTTCACTGCTTAGTTTCATTACGGTATTTGGTATACTACA
Organism: Hirundo rustica; assembly: GCF_015227805.2. Lineage (NCBI taxonomy): Eukaryota > Metazoa > Chordata > Aves > Passeriformes > Hirundinidae > Hirundo > Hirundo rustica. The sequence continues at coordinate 20,524,547 of NC_053455.1, forward strand.
GAATATACAAAAGAAAATGCAAAATATCTTAGTTTTCTTTTCCTACTCTGGAATGTTAGAGAACTGCTTTTGAGTTAGGTTTGTGCAATTGCAAGGAAACATCTTTGATTTGATTTGTCTTTTGTCAGATTTTATATCAGAAAATTTTAGGAAAGTAGTCAGCTGTTACACAGAGGGCAGTTACTCAGAAGGATGCATATTGAATGGGATTTGAATCTTTGTTGTCCTGTGTATAAACTTCTTGATTTGTGTTTTTATTGTAGGAAAAGGTTTTATTTCTGTGTAGTAAATTAGAGGTTTTGCCTCTCTTTCCTTGACCAAGGTAGTACTGAATAGCAAGAAATACATAAGTTGAGCAATCTCCAGGGGACTTGTAAATATTTTTGACTCAACAATTTACTAAGACTTGTTTTCTTTCACTGTATTTCTGTACTGGAAGTTCTTTTGAAAGGTGTCAGTGTTTGGAGTAGTAAAAGCTAAGCTTAAAATGAGCCTGCTTCAGATAGGTATGCTTTAGGTCAATTTTCAGTTAAGTAGTAAAATCTTAGAATTTTGTCAAATTGGGGTCTCATTCAGTGGCAAGAAATGCATTTCTTATCCAAGGGTTGCCGAAGATGAGTAGGAGGGAACATTTTGAAATGCTACAACCACGTGACTTTAGGAAGCTGGACTTGGAGCCTAATGTGTCAATGGTATCACGTCAGCATCTGATCAAATCTGAATCGCTAGAAATCTGGAATAAGGGACAAGTACTAGATGTTAACAGCTATATATAGTATAAGATTTTACAGGTGATAAAGGTAACTGACTTGTTAAAGTTTACAACAACATAAAAAAAGCTCAATTTGTGATGCATACAATGTAGATTATATAGGTTACTTTTTTTATGCACATCTTTGATGTAATTGTGACTAGAAGTAGTTAGGTTTATAGTGTGCTCCGCTGACTCAATGCAGACGGCTTGTAGCACTAACTGCACGGCTGGGAGAGAGATTAGCGATGTTTCAGGGAGAGCTGCAGAAGCAGCCAGGAACGAACTGTTGTCAAATGTACAAAGCACGCTGTGGTCTGTCTCTCCATAACGTGTTGGTTATTGGAAACCCAAATTGCCAAAATCCCGAGTGTTGTGATAATAATTACGGAGGATTGCAGGTTTTGTACCCTTGAAGCGGAAGGAATGTAGAAAGTGTAAGCCCCCAAAGGCATGTGGCATTTCTTAAAATAGCTTGCTGCTTGCTCCTGGATTTGGAGTGTCTGTGTAGCTGTGTCACCATACTCAAGAGTTTTCTTTTTAAGTTATACAGAGAAAGTAATATATAATCATTCCCTTATGTTCCTGGAGGGGTGAAATAGTAGATTCCAAATCTCTTCTATGTGTTTGTGGTTATATCTAATAAATCAGGAATTTTAATTGTTGTCTTTAATCTGTACTAAGTGTTTGGAATAGTGTTTATTGAAGAGTGATTTGAGTATTTTGCTCTTAAAAGAGCTTGACATTTACAGCAATGTACTCTTTATGAGGGAGACACTTTAATATAAACCAGATGAAAGCACAATTATTTTAATAGCAATCTTTAAAGTTTCCATTTGTTCTTATTGCTTTCTCTGACTGCATGCAGAAACTTACTGAAAGCACACCTACTATCCCATCTTTAGACTTGCGCAGTAATTGTATCACCGTGTTTATTTTTTGAGTAAGCAGTATATGCAAATTGTTTTGTCATTCAACTCCAGAGTCTTAGATGGCTTATATAAACAGCTTCAGCATCATATAAATAATGCTTAAAGCTAACACTTAGTCTGTGTTGAAAACAGTACAGTGTGCTTTCTTTTAAAGTCTGGAACTCAAAAGAGGACTGTTTTGTAGTTATACTGAATATGCCTCTTTTGAAATTGGAAAAGAGTATTTTGTGATACTCTTCAGAATTCCACTCTGAATGTCACTTAAAGGTATTGCTGCTCCCAGTGTAGGAGATGTTTCGCCTGGGCTAGATGTTCAGTCGGAATGCACGAAAGAATTTCTACTGGACACGGTATTTCTGAGTATTATATAAATGTGCGTAGGTAAAATCAGACAGACACTGTTTTATTATAAGCATGAAAATATTCTCTCTTTCCTTCCTCCTAATCACAGAGCCATGAGTGTATCATGTATATTACTGTGTGATTAGAACAGCGTCTGAAAATTCTGACCCATTTTGAGATCTAGTATGCTGTGAGGCTCATACAGGGGTGTACGTGTTTGTACAGACTGCTGGTGGGCTGGTTAACCCACATGGCACTCAGCTCACTTTCCCCTGCAGGACTGTCCTGTTTTGGGGGACTTACCTGCTTGCTTGGGCTGTTGGAAGTAATGCAGAAGGATCCTGTGGCAGAGTGAACACCTGTGCTCTTAACCTGCCTTTCTGAAGTCTTGCTAAGCTAATGCTGGACACTAGAAACCAGTGTCTGCATGAATTTGTTTGGGTTTTTTTCTCTTACCTACCTAGGGAAAAAAGAAAATTCCCAAGCAGCCTGTTGCGCTGTGGAGTCAGTTTGTTGTATCTGAACGTTGGTGTCTTTCTTACAGGGCTTTATAGACTCAGGAAACTTTGTGAATAAACCTTACAAAAATACCTGACTGTGGAGACAGGAGGAAATAGCTACTGGTGGGAATTACTAGGGCCTGTAAAATCTGTTTTATTAGAAAAGTAGACCTAATAGGTAATTTAGGGGAGAGGAGGATTAAAGGAGAAAATGCACCCTCCATCCTGCAGGAATTTTGATTGTAATTTGAGGCATACAGGTAGTTCTCCTGACTTAAATAAAGTAACTTACGTGCTTCAGGTTAAGCATGCTTATTTGCAGAATGTGGTTTTGGCATTAAGGAACAGATGCTTTTAATGTAATAAGAAACAATATATGGAATAGGTTAAGTAGTATTTCCGTGCTAGTTGAATTGTATAAGCTTCATGCAATTTGTTTAATTATAGAAATAATAGGACTTAATGTTATTAAGTAGAATGTCTTTTTACATCTGTTATGAATTAAGTGGAAAAATAATCCTGTTAACGGTGCTTGGTATTTCTGAGTTACTCCACACATTTAAAATACTAGCACTCAAGAGAGGTCTGGCTTTGAAAGTCTGTTTCCATGTTTATAAGCTCAGTTAATGCAGTATTTCAAACCTGGATAAGAGAGCATGCAATATGTTGTATTTCTTTTGGAGAAGTTGTGGACATAGGTGGTGTAAATGTAGTTGTCAAGGATGGCAAACTTACTTTGTTACTTGAATTTTTAGTGGTTTTGGTTTTTTTTAGTTTTTTAGGAAGACCAGTAACAAAAGAACAAATAACGTTTCAACTGCTTGATTTGCAGCAGGATGTTTTAAAGCTAAAATATGATCAGTAACAGAGAGTGGTGTGTTGGTTTTTGTTGGGTTTTTTTTAATTTATTTCGTTATTTTTGCACTTCTTTTTCTTTTTGGGGGGGAAGGGCTGGGGTTGTAAAAAAAAAACTTTTGCATGCTCCTGTGCGGAGCTTTTTTAAACAGTAAGGACATAATGCACTAAGCAGCCATCAGACTGCTTATTTCCATTTTCCAAATACCTTCTTTTATTCCCTTGTAATCTTTATGTATTTTCTTAAGTTTTATTTTCCTTCGCCCCGCCTCCCCCCATTGAAAAGTAAAGACATTTAGTTTGTTTTTGTGTGCTTATTGACCACTCAGATTTTCCCTGGATTAGTAAATCATGGGCTGCTAGTCTCCCTACATTATTCCACAATTTATGCATAAAAATTCCATAACATGTGAAATACTATTTTTAGCATGTCTGCAACAAATTCAACACTTCTGGAATGCATTAAGAAAAGGTCTGTGCATAAAATAAGTGCTTCAATGCGTCAAGTAAATTTGTCTAGCTCTCACACCTCTGGACTGTCTGCTTGTGTTTGGTGCAGATTTCCTGTGTGTGTGGGAGGCGCAGCCTTCCTGGAGTGCCAAACCCACTGCACCAGTACAGGATGATTGTTTTGCTTATATGCAACATACCTGATGTGTGTGGCATCATTCAGGATTTATTGTTTAAGGGAGTTAGGCAGTGGGGCTGAGGAGGAGAATGACAGTTTAGAGAAAGTTGTGGCTACTTTCTGATAGTTTAAAATCCATGTACTCGCAGCCTAAGGAGCAGCCTTGAGCAGTGAAGTGTATGTGGTTCGCAGGCTGCAAGATTGATTGACCGTAATTTACAGCTTGTAGTGCTTCCTTGCAATTAGATAGCACAGATATTTAAGCCTAGCCAGGATCCCATTGAGGTTCATACATACAAAGAGTGATCCTAGCTATACTATTTAAAAGGTACAGCAAGTGCATAGTACAGTTCTCATGTGGTTCTATGAATTAAATTTTGTGCTTTAATTGCTAATGTTAAGTGTTTATATTCTCTGTTTTAAATTGTACTTTCATTTTAAAATTCACAAAATGGTTGACATTGGAAGGGACCTCTAGAAGTTTTCTTGCAACCCCCTTGCACAAGCAGGTCCAACTAGAGCCCATGATGTTGTCCAAATGGCTTTTGAGTGTCTGCAGGAATGGAGCCTCCAGAACCTATTCTGGCAGCCTAAAGTGAACTGGCAGTTCCCTTTCTTTGATAGTTCAGGTTTGAAGGCAGTGTAATAATATATTTTTAGTATTTCCCATGAAAATTTTGAAATGTAAAAGCATAAGTGGTGACTGAAAACAGAAGTCTTTCTAGCCTAATATCCTGTCTTTAAGAGTTTCTGAAAACAAATATGTAAGGAAGAACAGGACATTTGCATGAATCCTTCCAGTTTTTTGAGCCTTCATTGTTTTTCAGCTCAGGATCATTCTGAGCCATACTTGATGCCTGTTGAATTAGTAAGCACTAAGTTTCTTTTCTTGTCTTTAGTATACTTTGGAACTTTGAATGTTCTTTAATGCACTTTGCATACATCCAAGCATTTTTGCGTGTTTAGGATCTACATTTGCAAGCAGAAAACAAATTGACCGAATGGAAAACAATCTCATTTTCTCTGTTTTAAATTGCACTCTTCATGGCTTGGTAACTCTTGTGCTGTGGTTATGTCACAGAATATCGTGATCAGTCCCTTTTCTTTTCACCTTGTTTGAGCTGTTCTTTTCGGGTTATTTCATTTATACCTTCCTGGATATTTCAGTCACCCGGAAACATGTGGTGTATTCTGAAATGCACTTTTTTGGGGGGGGAGGGGGGGGGGGTGGGAAGCTTGTTTTAATGTTAAAGTGACAGGTTTGGGGTTTTTTTTTTTTCAAAACAGTGCTGACTAGTTACTGTTTTTTTTTTTTAAAGCCTAAATTGTACAGGTCTGTAATTGAAGATGTCATTAATGATGTCAGAGAAGTTTTTCTGGATGAAGGAGTGGATGAACAAGTTCTCATGGAACTCAAAACAGTAAGTTGAACTTAAAAGTTCTTTTTAATAGACCAATACAGCAGTTAGTTTAGAAATCTGGCTATGGTTGTTCACAGTAGAAATACTAATTTCTAGTTAATTAAGCACTGTAATCTACATATCTGTAACCCCATATCATTTGAATTGCACTGTTGTATAGACAGATCTGCTCACCCTCTTATTTTCCCTGATCTGGCAGCAGTCATCTGAATGCAGGGTTACTTTGATCCCCAAAACATTGCATCTTTAAAAAGGGGGAAAAATATGTTTATTTTGACAGACAGTTCCTAGTGTTTCTTTGTGGGAAAAATAAAAATGCCTGCACTGCTTGATTTTTTTTCTTTCTGAAGAAGAGTTGCATTGTTGGATACATTGTCAGATTTTTACATGGTTTGTCATTTGCGTAAGTATTTTCATTTGGGGGGTTGGTATGTAATAAACAACACTATATGCATTACACTTGCCTGAAGCTCTGATTCAGAATTGTTTTGCATGGAGTGGGTTTGAACCAAAGGTCCAAAATAGAGGCAAGATGTTAACCTGAGCTCTAGTGGGTCTCATGGCTTTCTTCAAATTCTTAAGGAGTAAAAAGAGCCCTTCAAAGGGGAAAGGGAAAAACAGGGATGGAAAAAAAAGGCAACTCAGAACAGCAGAAAGAAAGGAAACTGGGAAAGTAGGTGACTTTTTTGTCTCATCTTCTTCAGTGAGCATGGTATCCTGCATTTACAAATTTTTGAAGCATTAAAAAATGGATGGAGTGGGAAACAAATTTTAAATTTGCCTTGACAGAAGCAGATGAAGACTTTTCCCATGACCTGTCGTGGTGGAAACACAGTGAGCGCTTCAATAAAGTGCTTTGGTATTTGTGTCACAGATGTGTTCTGCAAATGATGTCAGAAAAAAATTAATGAGGAAAGGGCCAAGCAGGAAAATAAAGTATTGAAGAGGAAGAGAGCCCTAAGCAGATTTTGAAATCATGAGTCCTGGGTACCTGTAGTATTTTAGACTTGGATGCATTACAGAATACTTGCGTTGTTCTTTTTACAAGAGCTGCTTTATTGCATTTGTGTCTGTCCTTTGGAGACAAGTCAGCTGACATAAAGGACCATAGGGCTGGAGAAGTTGAATTTGATATTGTGGTAGAAAACTATAAACGATTGTAGAGTGGCATTATATTAGGTATACTGGTAGCTTCTGTTCTAGGAGGCAGTAGCCTTTAAGGAATTTCTATTGAGGAGTTCCAGGGAGAAATGGCTTTCCTCCTACAGAGGAAAGCTGTGTAATAAAGAATTATATTTGTGATTAAAGAGGTAAGAAAGAAAGAACATAGGGAAATGGAAAACTTGAAGTCTTATTTAAAGTTACCAATTCATGCTTCTATTAGGGTTGTTGTCAATCTTCCACACGTGGAAGAAAGAATGTTAAAGCTTAATCTTGGACTGACAAGGGATATTTGATTCCTTTTCTTTACTCTCTGGAGTTATCTTTTGTCTCTATCTGCCTGAAGGCTTTTTGGGCTTTTTGCACAAACTAAACAGTGAAACTCAGTTTGGAGTACTGTCATTTTATTGTTACAAATCCTTTAGAGTAAAAGTTACACACAGATATTTTTCTTTCCTTTTCCAAACTAGCTGTGGGAGAACAAGCTGATGCAGTCTAAGGCTGTAGATGGCTTCCATTCAGAAGAGCAGCAGCTTTTATTGCAGGTGCAACAACAGCAACAGCAGCAGCAGCAACAGCAGCATCATCACCACCACCATCACACACCTCAGCCGCAGCAGACTGTACAGCAACAGTCTCAGCCACAGCAGGTCCTTATTCCAGCATCTCAGCAAGGTCAGACCTAATCTCTAAACACTCTGGCAGAACACTCTGAAGTTAGTCCAGCTCCTTAGCATATTCTAAATCTAGAGCAGAATGTTTGTCTGATGGTAAATTTTCTGTCTTTCTACTTGACCCTCTACTTTCTACTCTTCAATGGGTCAAGAAAGCTGTCTTGGTGAAAAGTGTTTTGGTATTTAGGTCATATTCTTTAGGAGATTTTGAGAAAGTTGAATTCTTCTATTGGTCTCCTATAACATAACGTGCTTTCAGAATGCACAGCTTTCAAAATTCCGTTAGCAGCTCTACGTTCAAAGCAATATACATAAGCAGTTGACAGTTTAGTCACGAGGTGGTAATGTCATTAGGAGCAAATTATTTCAAAAAACCATTATTGGTTAGCATAACTCAATGTTAGGACACAGAAAATACTTGTATAATAGTCTATGTATATGTAGGTATTTTTTTGGTCTTAAAAGATTGCACACTGTAGATGTGGATGTACAAGGTATATTTTAACTAGGCATAACAGTATTGCTTCTTGCAATAACTTATGTATTCATTAATAATTTAATGAATTTTTTTTCAGCAATTAGAATTTCATTTGAAAACTGAGATAACTACTACTGGATTTTACTGCATGTATGCTGAGTAAACGTATCTGCCACCTGTTAAAGGCTTGATTGAGTTTTCAGTGGATTAAATTTGTAACATGAAATATTTATCTGTAGTAGTCACAGATTTCATTCTTTTTGTCAGATTCCATGGATCAGAGAACCTATGTTGTCACAGGCATGAAAGATAAATATGAGTTGATATTCCCTCACTGTCTCCCCCCAAAACCCACCCGCCATATATTCAACATAGTGTAGAACTAACTTGACTAGGTTTCCATGTTATCTTTTTGGTTGCCTTTTTTTTTTTTTTTTTTTTTTTTGGTGGTTGGTTTGGGGCACTTTTTTGACAGGGAGGGAATGATGGGTGTCGGTTGCTTGTTTTCTTTTAATAGTACTTTTCATTATGGCTAGACATAAGCGAGTTTTGTGTGTTGGGATAAAATTAATTTCGAGATGAAAGCCTCTCAATAAACGCGGCGGCTGCGAAGGCTCGGGGCGGCCGCTCGCGCGCCCTCTGGCGGCCCCGTGGCGGAGCAGCCGCGACTCGGCTGGCCCGCGTTCCCTGCGCTGGAACATGGAGGTTGTTCCCTGCGCTCCCACGGTAGGCAAGATCCTTCCCGTGGTAACGCACTGGAAGATGATTTATTGTTGCCCGGTGTTGTGGCTTACGGCTAAACGACAGCACGGAGACTAAATGAAATTAGGATATCAAAGCATTTCCATCACAGAGATAAAGTTTTATGAATTGCTTCACTTCCCTGTTCCGTGGTGGTGATGGTGCAGTAGTTCCTCACGTGACCTGGTGCAGTCCCAGGGAGGGATCAGGATGATCGACATGATGATTCCTGCTGTCCTTTCTGTAGACGGTCCTGGCACAGATTCACAAGATTTCCTTAATCTTTTGCCCTCCTTCATTTCCCTGAAGGTTGGAGATGCTGTCAGATCTCTGTACAGGTTATGAGGCTTCTTACCTCTCTTTTCTAGCAACTCTTTTTCCTAATATTTTTAAGTGTCATTTGTTTAATGGATTGGATGGAGAATAGTTTGTCAGTGATTAATTAATTCAAATTGCTGTCACTTTCAAGTTTACTGTGACGGAAGATAGCAGTGGCAACTTGCTTATTCCATAGACTTGGACATATGCGCTTCCAGATGATCAACAGGTTGTTGGTATAGTTTAGCCATCTCTTTCCTTTAGCGCACCAAGACTAGTTTGTTGTGTGGGAGAGGTGGTTTATCACATTTTATCTGCTTCTGCTGCGTTAGAAAGACAGTAAAGATCAGGAGCTAATGCTATGCTGACTACACGTAGTTCAGGCTAACTGCAGCATCCTGTTACCTTTCATCTTGGAATATTCTTGCTTAAGTCTGTTTTAAGAGTTAACTGTTTTTGTTTTTGAAGAACTCTGATATTGGGCATCATAAATTTTACCAACATCTCACTAATACCTTTAATTTCAGAAATACATTTTCAGTCTTGCTTTATCTAGATTCAGAGTAGGTAACTGAAGCCCGTGAAATAAGGTCTGTAAAGGCAAAGTAGTCATTTCTCCCCTCAGAGCTGCTGTTAAGTATTGTCTTGAGTATTGAAACTTTCTAAGACCGGAGACTGCTTAGTATTTGTTTTTGTGATGAAGCTCAGCTGACATTTGGGTGATATTCTAAGTTACTCTGGCTTGGATGTTACTTGGGGAGATTGTGTATCTTTTGTTAAATGCTTTTTTTGTTTGTTTGTTTCTAGCAGCTCAGCAGCAGGTCATTGTGCCAGATTCCAAGCTGATACCACATATGAATGCATCAGGCATGGTAAGAGAAGGAGAAGTTCATACAGTCTTACACTGTTGTTATGTAAATTGTTTTGATGAAATGGTAAATACAAATTTCTGCTAGTTCTGCTCTGTCAAAAATAACTTAGGATACATTGTAAATCTATCTGCTTCCTGAGCTTTGCTGCTGCACTTACAGTCTAGGAACAGTAATTTATAACTTAAGTTCTGCTAACAAATCTAGGACTTACTTTGATCTTCTGCTTAAATATGTTTAACCAAAACTTTTTTTAAATCAGAAATTGGAATACTGCTGGTTTGTATTTTCATGGTGATATGCTTATATACCAGTACACCACTGTTAACTGATGCAAGCATAATGTATTTGCTAGATGCAGGAAAAAGCATTAAATATGCTGAAACTTAAGTTTATGTTGAATGAGATATGACTTAGTATTTCACATAGATCTTTGCTGGTCACATTAATTTGATTCACTAATTATGTAACAACATATAGAACTGAGTCTAGTTGTTTACAGTTTTCTTGCAGTCTATATCTCTAGAGATTAATATTGCTTATCTTATCTTGCTTTAAAGGCTTCAGCTGAATTTAAAGAAAAATAAGTTGTTTGCAAAGCTGTGAAGACAACCTCTAATAAAAGGTTAATATATGTGTAACAACCAGAATTCATTACATTCTTACCACTTCTGTGGTAGAAGCCCATGAAGCAAAGTTTCATGATGCAACAAGTTTTGAAGCTGGCACAGCCTTCTCTTACCTTTTTCTTTTCCATTACCTGTTGATCTTGCTACAGAAAAGAGTCTGAACTTTGTTACTTGTATACCATGATTTACCCACAAGCCAAGAGCACATAAGCATTCACCTTTTTCTTATGTTTGACAACCACTTCAATGGGATTTGTAACTTTACAAGTCCAACAGTTAAACATAGCTTTGTCCTGTCTCAGTTATCTCAGGGTATAGAAAAAAGAGTATGTCAAGCTTTTTAAACTCCACTGCTGTCAAAATGTTGATGATTTGTGTACCACAGAGAACTGCTGTTCAGCAAAGAGTTACAATCATGGAAAATTGTTGGAAATATTGTTTGTGTTTATTAGAAGCATTTAAGTTGATACAAAAGAGTGGCTCTGACAGACTCTGAGTATTTTGGAAGGCAGAGAGTAATGAGAGTTTATTCATCTGCCTTTGTCTGGGTTGTGAGGATGCATACAAGCGTGTTTTAGTTTTATGTGGTGATCTCTAGTCTTGGCAGATGTAATTATTATATTGGCTAGACACTATGGGGAGATCCTGTTTCTTCTAAACAGGAAATATACACTTTACCCAGTAATGAAGTTTAAATGCTTTCAGTAACAAAGAATAATCTGCCATGGTTCCATCCCTTTTAAGTAGGGGAAGGGAGGGTTTTCCATAGGCAGCTGAAGTTGGATCCTTGAAATGGAGAGGCCTCTAGAAAAGTCCATCATCCTCTGCAAGTTAAGGACTTAGTACAGATTTTTGTGTTTGGAGCTCCCGTAATTGTGTTGGAATTCAGTTTCCTTGCAGGTTCAAATAATTACTCATTGATAGTTCCACTTTCTCTTTGAACCAGCTGTCTTGAGAGAAAAAAATCAGTCATTCTGTGAATAGTCAGTGCACAGCATGTGTAGATTCACTCAGAGGAGCTGTGTGATGTGGGACCCGACATGCAAATCGCTTGCAGAATGAAGAAGAGTGCAAACCTGATTACTGTGCCTTGTGGAAACAAGACAGGCAAATATAATCATTGCTTCAGTATCTTATGTTCAGATTTGTAGGCCCATAGCCTTAGCTGCTTTGAAAATGTGTAACTAAAGTTGCCACATGAGCAATGCAGTGTTGTGCTGTATTAGTAGATCAGCAGAGAAGGCAGATGTTTAACTTCTGAGCTCGCAGATAAACCAAGAAACCACATGGAGTTGCGTTAGGGTGTGATATTTAATGATTTTGCTTCGGTCTTTGTACTATTAAGGAAAATAAAATAACTTTTACATGTAGTATAATGTCCAGTTGAAATGCCTGCGTTTCAATAGCTGCAGGAACTTAGGTGCAAACACTGTAAACAGCAGGAAAAAGTTAGGTAATGTTCAGGCAGCATGTTGTGAGATGGAGCACTGTCAATATTACGTTTGTGGTTAAAAAGCTTTTCTTGTATTTCAGAGTGCTGCAGCCACTGCGGCTACATTGGCTCTCCCTGCTGGTGTTACTCCAGTTCAGCAGATACTTACAAATTCAGGTAACTCTCTTAATATTGAGAACAAACTAGTTTTAAGAGGGTATGAGCATTCTGGGCCTTGCTTCTTGTGATTTACTGCTAAAAAGCAGGATCTGGGAATCCACCCTAACAAGGTTGTGCAGTCTGTTGACTTGATTTCTGCACTTTTTGCTCACTAACTTTTTTACAAACGTTGTGATTCTGCCCTGTAATGGTGTTGTGGGTTAGAATCTGTGTAAGTTTTCCCCACTTACGGAAGTTCTAGACACACAAAGATTGATGTTGCTGTCTTTCCCCTTTGCATATTTCTGAGCTTTGTCATGCTTTTGATCTGTGCTCAGGTACTATGCTGGGTGTAAAAATAGGATCACTATTTCTGTGACTTCAGAAGAGTAATGTCCTAAGGTTTTTCATACCTGCTAAGCTTGCAAAGTGGTATTTCTAACTTTGCTAGAAATGCTAACTTTATTTCATAGTTATAGTTCCTAAATACTGTTAAGCCATGCATTTAGAATATAATTAAATGTTACTTTAATGAGCAGCAGATCTGATATTTCATGTATTTTCACATTATGTTGATTTTATAAACCTGATTATAGGTCTGTACTGCACAGGAAGGAAAGAAAGGCCTGAGAAATCTTGTTTTCTAGATCTAGTTGCTACTTTTGCCAGAGTAGTTCACCTATGCTCAGAATCACCTGGGATTTAACCCTCCTGTTTTAAACACAATAATGTTTAATGATGTATAGTTAAAGTAAAATTTAAATTTGCAGCTGTTCTAAAAATCAAAATCTTCCCAGTTTTAAGGAAGCGCATCTCTGTTATGACACAGAATAAACTGCAGCCTTCATTTGTTACTTTTCTAGTAATACTTCAGTTTTGAACCTTTATAGTAATTTCTTAGACTAGAGCTAAATTTACCTTTTTCAGGTAAATTTAACTATTTCAGTAAATAGGGCTTAGCATTTTGCTGTGAAGGGAGAACAGGAAATCCATCTGAGGGAAATGTTTAAAGCTCAGGATTATCTAATTTAATTTCTTTTTTACTCCACCTTTCTGATAAGAAACGTGAAAAACTACAATTGGAGTGTACGTTAGCTCTCACTTTTCAGAATTTAAAGCTATTTCCAGTGTGCTTGCGTCTTGGATGTGTTTTGTTAATTGATGAAGGGTATAAAATGGTAAAGCTAAAGGATAACAAAAGGAAACCATGTACAGGCAGTGTGGGAACAGAAGGGAGTGGTGGACAAAAAGTGTAAGAATAGATATTTTTTTTTCCCCAAAAAACACCTGCAAATAATACTGCAAAGAAAGTTATGGACAGAGGAGTTTTTTGCAACGTGGCAATTCGAAGGGAAGAATTCTGAGGAATGGTCATCATTTCACAGGACCCTGGAAATACGGTGTTAGAAGTGGATAAATTTTTACATTTTATCTGTACTTGTATTTTGATTTCCAATAATTTGTCTTTCCAGCTATGAAATCTATCTTTTAGAACAGGAGTTATGCTCATAAGTGGGAGCTATTATTTAAAATACTGTGCTGTGTTAAAGGATTAGTCTGTGGCCTGCAAAAGTAAATTTATTTTTTGATAGTGTACCTCATGATTGTGTTTAGATAGTAAAAACCCTGTTCTTTGTTTCTAGCACAGCTGCAACTGCATATTGTCTTTTCACTGATAAAAGGGAATCATTTTAGTATTTCTCTCTTTTAATTGCCATTGGTATTCTTCCAGGAAACAAGCTACTAAACTAAGATTATTTTAGAAGTGAACTTGTACATTTGATTAATTTGATACTTATTTTACTACAGGCCAGATTCTCCAAGTAGTTAGAACTGCAAATGGAGCTCAGTATATTATTCAACCGCAGCAGCCAGTGGTTCTACAGCAGCAGGTTATACCCCAAATGCAGCCTGGTGGAGTACAAGCACCTGTTATTCAGCAGGTAAAGGAAACTTTTTTGAATAGGTACACTTTGAAGAAAAAAAACATGATAGTAATTATTAAAGGGGCTTGCATTTCTGTGAGCAAGTTGAGCTAGAAAACAAACTCAGAAACAGTATAATTTAAAAAGAGAAAGTTGTGTCAAGTGTGGTGGGTTTGGTTAATTTTTTGTGTTTGTTTGGTTGTGGCGGGTTTTTTTGTTCTTTTGTGGGTTTTTTTGGGTTTTTTTAATGAACAATTTTGAAATGTTGTTTTCAATGTCACTTTTATCCTTGCCAGATACTGACTGGCTGCAATTTAGAATTTCTTTAGTGCATCTCCTGATGAGGTATATTATGTGCATAATCCAAGTCTACATACTTGTAAATTAATTGAAATTTTTCCAAGTCACATAACATGCAGAACAAAGTACCTGAAACTGACATTCCTTGGTTATTTTAGTAGTGAATGCAGTTCAGTTTAGTCCAATTTTAGAAAGATTGTTCGTCTGCAAGGTCAGTTGTGTGTCCAGACTGTGTTAGCATTGAATTTGGCAAAGTCACATTGTCACAGTTCTAGAGTTTAGGCATGACTAACAATTTGTAAAGAGTTTAATTTTTTTTTTTTTAAATAAAGAAGATTTTTTTAAAATTAACTTTTACTTGAATTAAAACATTCTGGTGCTGTATCTGAAACTCAGGTGTGGTGGTGGTGCTCATGCTTTAGAATTGCTTTAGAATGGATAGACTTAAATTTTTTTTTCTTAAAATAAGCAATGCAAAATGCAGAAAATGAACAAGTAGTGCAAGAAGGTATGTGATTAAAATTATGTACCTGATATAGGTGGAATATTTGTAACTCTTGTGTAATTAGTTCAAGTCAGATTGATATGCTTTAATTGTTAGAGTCTGTGATGTGGTAGTCTGTCACATTAGCAGTCACAGTACTTACGATGATATTCCATCAGGTTTTGGCTCCTCTCCCTGGAGGGATTTCCCCACAGACAGGAGTGATTATTCAGCCTCAGCAGATCCTGTTTACAGGAAACAAAACTCAAGTTATACCTACAACAGTGGCTGCTCCTACACCAGCTCAAGCACAGATTCCTGCAACTGGTCAGCAGCAGCCGCAGCAACAACAGGCACAACCACAAGCACCACTTGTTCTCCAAGTTGATGGAACAGGGGACACATCATCTGAAGAAGAAGATGATGAGGAAGAAGAGTATGATGATGATGAAGAGGAAGAGAAGGAAAAAGATGGGGGTGAAGATGGCCAAGTTGAAGAGGTAAACTTAATGTCATGGTTGGGTTTCAGGGGTTTTTTGGCATTTTAAAGAAAACTATATCAAATAATACAACTACGGTAATTTTGAGACTATAACTTTTAGCCTTGTACTTCAGATTGTTTATTTCTGATATTGAAGTCGTGGAAATGGTGTGTATTAGCAAAACAATGCAGCTGGGGAGGTATGAGGGACACAGCAAAAATTAGCTGTGACCAACACCATTTAAACCTCTTCAGTAGGAATATTCTTGATGTTATGGAGAGGTCAGTCCTGAAATCGTGTAACCTTCATGAGCAAACAGAAATAGTCAATTCCGTTTGGGACCAAGTGTGTACAAAAGCAGGGTGTTGAGATTGACGAAAAGGAGAGCAGTGTTTGGTTCAGTGATGGCACCAACAGATGTGGTCTACCTGTATCTCATTGGCTATTCCATTGCTTTCTGTTACACAGGAGCTAGCTTGAGAACTCAAGTTTGATTATAAAGTGTCTTCTAAAAATACATCTTACCTCAATTTAATAAAATAAGGAGACAGGAATAGGAGTGAGTTGTTGCATTCTTAATAGCATGTGCTTAATTTGGACTTTGAGTTGGCTTGGTTTTGGACTTCAGCTAGCAGTTCTTACTGAGTTTTGGTGTGTTGCATCAAAAAGCCCCACAAGATTAAGAAATTGCATAAAATGGATGGAGGGTGGGGAAATACTACTAAGTTAAAAGTACTGATACTTGGTGTCAGGAAGCTTGGTATTCCCTAAATCTAAAATGCATTTTGAACTGCCAGATTTCTTCCAAACATCTCTACAGCCTTTCCAATTATTTTAGATTCCATTTAAAATGCCAGTATAAACAGTATTTCACAGTCTGTATCACCCATGCAAGATATGCAGGTAAAACTTGTAAATAATCAGATTTTCTTCAGTACATTTGCAGAGGTGTCTTAATACTGTTTTTCTGTTACAAATTACAGTTTGGGTTGGCACAACTTTTCCATTATATCATTCAGCACTGATGTCAGTTTGAATGTTTTAATAGTTGCCTTATTAACTATAAGTCATCATTCTTAAATATTAAGTGTTCCTTGACCTTAATGCTAGTGTTCTGGAGGGAATTCTTTATATGCCAAGATTTCATCATCAGCATGTCAGAAATCTGGTTTTTGCTTCCTTTGTTCCTCAGCAGCTACTTTGAGTGCATCACTTCCTTAAAGATTTTGAACTCAGATAAACATAGCATTACTTTGAATGGAATTAGGACCTCTAGTATATCTTCTTCTCTCACTAGCATCTCCTCTATTTAGCTTATGTATTTGGAAGTATATTTTTTGTCCTGTGTTTATTGGTGGTTGTTTTAGATGCTGAAGTGTTTATTATTCACATAAGAATGTGTATGTTGAGGTTTGTTTTCAGTTTTGGTACATCAAATAGGAATAAGCCATGGAGTTTTATTTTTATGGTCACATCACTCCTTATGTGCCCTTAAAAATACAGCTTCATGGCTTATTCATGTTTGATGCTTTACAAAAGAGAAAACCTGTATATTTTGTATGAACATTTACAGTGAAGGAGCAAGAATGGAATAGTTGTGGTGACAGAAGGCTGCAGTGCTCAGAATCTGGCCTGGACAAAGAAGTTTCAGACTAAAATACATAAGGGTATCTTCTCAGGATGGAGGGTAGGAAGCATCAGCACTCTGTTGGAAAGCCTAATGTTGGCCACCTTAACTGCATTTTGGGCCTGTAGTTCATAGACAGCACTGTAGCCTCATGTTAATAATCAAAGTGAAAGCTCTAACCTTGCCAACTGTCCTAACTTTTTGCTTGTGTTTCTTCCAGGAGCCTCTGAACAGTGAAGATGATGTGAGTGATGAGGAAGGACAAGAACTGTTCGATACAGAAAATGTTGTTGTGTGCCAGTATGATAAGGTAAAGATCTACAGAAAACAATCCGAGAGTTTTACTTTCTCTGTTCTTCCTATCAAATTCTAACTTTTAAGTAGTGTCTTTGTTACTGTTAAGTACAGGTAGATCTCTACAGAGTATAATGTGAATGGAAATGTAATAATTACCTATGGTTTTTAAAACACCTTTGTGTACCATGTTTGTACTAAACTTGATAATGAGTAAAGCTTACAAAAATTTGGCTGCATTTTATTTTTCTTCACAGTGTCTTTTTGTACCCTTTAATAAAAGGGCAGTCTTCTGGGACCAGGAGAGGTGAACTGTTTCTTGATCACTAAAGTATCTTTTCTGTATGATAGGATCGTTACCAAAGGAGAATGCTCTTTCTGTGCTGTGCATTGTATTGTATGAAATGGCAGTGTGGAATGCTTGTGCTTGTTTTGCTTTTAATTCTGCTGAACTGTCTTAAAAGAATTTAGTCATGACAAGGGATCATGTTTTCCCTGGAATATGCAAAGATTCATTTGTGCTGGAACATTTTTAAATGTATCTAGATGATATCAGAAGCTTTTGGCTGAGATAGTATGCAGATTATTTGATGTGGATTTTTTTTCTTTTACTATACTTGATTAATTGAGCTACAATGAATAGGGATCCTTTTTAAAGCAGAAAAAAAAAGCTTGTTGAATAAAAGCTCCTAGATTGCAAACAATGGCTGCTTTAGCAAGTTTTCAGTTATGCCCAGACTCTGCTTAGACTTGCCATCAGATTCAACGTAGAATTTCAGACCTACATCCCAGCCATCTGTCTCCTCGTAATCCAAAACTGTTTTGAGCTAATTTGTAAGGAATAATAGTGAGGGACCTCAGAAAAGCTTCTTGGGAGCTGCTGAAGCGGAGCAACAGGAACTACTCTGAAATCTTCACCCTCTTAAAAGTTAGGAATGGGAACTTGGTAGGGAACGGTGTCCATCGTTAACTTCCAGTGCCACGTACTCTGAAAGGACTTAATCTCTTTTCGAGAAACCATTATTCAGTTTGCCTCTAAAATACATAGGATCAGCTTAGATCTGAGCAGTTCCTGCTTGCCCAGTATCCTGCATCAGCTGATGGTGGGTGCTTCTGAACTATGAGACAAGAACAGACAGGTAGCAATGCTCATGCAGAGCTTTTTATATCCTTCTGTGACCTGTCTCTTGAGGAAGGGAAGGTGCCAACAGAGCATTTTTTTCCTCTACTTCTTGGAGCTTAATTTGATTATTTCTGATTCCTTGAAAACTTTGCCTTTTGACGAGAAGTTTCATAAATGTATTGTGTGATGTGTGGAGGATCATCTCATTTTTAAATCCATTAGTTTCATATGATACTTGCTAATTCTAAAGAATCTTTTATTTTTTGCCGTTTTTGGTGCTGCTTATGATATTGCAGACCATCATAACCCTCCTCAGTCATACCTTTGAAATCAGAGCTGCACTTTATTTGTGCAGCTGTTCAAACATTTGATTGCTCTTACTTTCATTCTCTAGATCTGTTTGATTTTTCTGTGTCTTACTGGTAAGGGTAGATAAGGCTTAGGGAGGAACACAGGTAACACTTGAATTTATTTGCTGGTCTACAAATGTTCTGCAATAGGTTGTGTATGCTTTTGGTCACAGTGGACCCAGAGCTGATATTCTCATGGGAAAGTCTTAGAATCCATTCCCATTGGAATCTCATTCCTGAGTTGTAATTGTTAGTTCAAATCCACCACTTGTATTATCCATGTAAACTGAAATAGTTTTTTTTCCCATTGTCACTATCTTTGTATACCTTGAACGCCGCCATTGTTTTTTTACACAATGAATTAGGGTAGTAACATTGTTCTGCACTCTTCAGTAACTGGTTTTTTTGTTTGGTTTTGTTTGTTTGTGTTTTTTGGGTTTGTTTGTTTGGGTTTTTTGGTATCATCAGTACATTTTGTCATTTTTCAGATCCTTAGTGAGCTCCTAAACTGTGTAGACTCCAAATCTTCTCTGGAATGAACTCATTTTGCTGTAAAAACTGTTCTTTCCTGTGTTTTCTCGTCTTTATGCGGTTATTCATCTCAGGACCTTCCTTCTAACCTCGTGGCAGCTCAGGTGCTTCTGAGGAGGGATTTTTATGGAAAGCCATTCAGTAGGGCAAGAAGTATATATAAGCCAGACCTTTCCTTGTTCATTTACTTGCTGACTGACTTTTGCCACTGACTTTCTTTCAGCTTAAAGTGAGAACAGGTCAATCAGTACTAGAAATAATTAGCAGAGTGATATGGTCATAGCTGTTTCGGTGCTATGTTACTGTTTCTACAGCACTAGTGGTGAGATAGTGGGACTTCCTGTGCTTGATAAAAATTGAAAAATTGAAGCAGGGTTTCCTGGTTTTATGACTTGTGTAAAATTTTAACGTTTTCTAGACCATCTTTGGTCTAGAATTACATCCTTGTTCCATCTGCAGAAGTTTATGATAAACTTTCCTTTATGACAGCATTTCAGCTTTCTGAAAACTCTGCTTTCTTTGGGTATCAGGTCATCTGGTGATCTTTTGCTCTTTCAGATGCAATTTTTGATAGGTTGTAAGCGTGCACTGCTCTGTGCTTACAGTATGTGGTGGGGGGTTTTTGTTGTGTTTTATTTTAATTTTTCCAAAGTTTACTCCTCTGCCTTTAGACTGAATTTTGTTCAATTTTCTTTAGTTTTAATGTAGAGGCTGGACATGAGGAGGAATGGGTTCTCAAACATTGGAATGGGTTGCCCAGGGAGGTGGTATTAGAGACATTGTCCCTGGAGGAGTTTAAGGAAAGACTGGATGAGGCACTCAGTATTTTTATTAATTTAGTAATGTATGTCTAATACTTATTTTTAATTTTCTTGCCCTTATATTTTACCTATTGTTACCTATTTCTGCTGCAGAGTAATAGCTTAATGTTTTTGCCCTGATTTTAGATACACAGAAGTAAAAACAAATGGAAATTCCATCTCAAAGATGGCATCATGAATCTTAATGGAAGAGATTATGTATTTTCCAAAGCCATTGGGGACGCAGAATGGTGAAGTTTTAAAAGACAAAAGAACTCCCTATAAAAGGAAAAAAAAAACCAACAAAAACAGAAGCAGGAAAGGTTGAGACTTGGATGTGTACTCCAATCAAAATGTGTATCTGCACATCAGAAATAAACAAAAGTATTGGAACAAAGGTAAAATGTGGCAACAAAGACACTACTTCAGATGAGCAAGCCATGGACTGTAGCAGCTATAGCATTGTCTGGGAGCTGGTTTTGTGTGTTAGGAATACTTTAATTATCAATTCTACATACAGGTACCTACAGCTGGTATTTAGCATGTAAGGCTTTGTCCCCCCTGCCCTTGATTTAAGATTTTAAAATACTTCTTCCATTGATTGAAGGAACTATTCCCTTTGATAGATTATTAATCTGAAAATGCTTATTGTACGTACAAATCTTTGCTTTGAACACTTCCTTTTGGTAGTGAGGATGGTCAGAATCGTACTGAAACTGCGTGCAAGCTTTGTACAGAAGGGTAAGAATTAAGGTGTTAAATTTTAAATAACTTGTATAAGGAAAATATTTTTAATTCTGATATGCTCATTAATTATTATATCTGTTTGTTGTTTTCAATGCAGTTCCCCATAAACAGGTTGTTTTTCCTAGCAGTTAAAAAATGGTAAAATGATGATTTATATTTCAAAATTGTTTTAATTTTGTGTGATAGGTTTTACCTAGGGCTGCATTTTTCAAATTCGAAGCACCTCACCCCCCACAGAAGTCAGATTGCTTAACTTGTTAATTATATCCTTACTGTTTTGTGGTGGTTCAGCATCACTGAATTGAAACAAATGTTTCCCTTGATTTTTTTTTAACAACCTTTTATTTAAAGGGTTTGGGTACCTTTTGAATCCAATATCTACGTAATGCCATAACAGATGCATTCCTTTACCTGCTTACTATGTATGTAATCGAGACACCCACAAATAATTCAACAGACCACAGGAATGACTAAATTTTTAATACAGAAAAATCACATAAAAATTCTAACAGCCTGGCTGCAACTCTTAATCAAAGATCTGCTTTACTAAAAAGTGTAGCCAGAAGTTACCTGCAGCAGTTAATCTCTCTAAAGTTTCCAGATGGCGTGTAATTTCATGAAGAGAGCTGCACAGCTTTTGAGAACACAGATTTTGTTAGAGTATCTTTAGGCTGTCTTGGTAACAGCAAATCAAGCAGTCAGATGCACTAAACCTTGTGTAGTCACTTTTTCACTTGCCTTTTTTATTGTTTGTTTCTTTGGGGGTTTTTTTTGTTTGGTTTTTTGTTTTTTGGGTTTTTTTTTTGGTCAGTTTATGAAAAGCAACAAAGTTATTCCCCCCTCCTTCCCTTTCTCACTTCAGAAGTTGAAGAACTTTCCTTTGTGCATAAGGTCATTCTTGCAAACCCTGCTTTTGGAAATGCAGTTACTTTTGAACAAGGAGAGGGAATGGGCATTATACTTCAGAAACTGTTGAGGAAGGAATGTTCATGTGGCTCACCATTTCAAAAAAGCTTTGCATTTTGTTGGATGCGTGAAAAGATGGTGAAAAAAGGACACAGCAAAGATAACTTTTACTAAATTAGATAAGACCATGAGAAGCAGACATGATTTATGACTTTATTTTTTACTTGAGAATGAGACATCTTAAACATTATTTAACAAAGTCACAAGTGTATTTTTAGCAGTATGTAATGACTGCTTTAATTTTCATTCTCTGATTCATTTGCCTCCAAGTGCATTTATAGTCTCAGTAGTATGTAGAAAAATCACAACAAATTGTAAAGAAGGTTTTAGTGCTGTGATTTTTGTACACTTGCTCTCATTGATAATGACTAAAACTGCCTGTAGGCTATGTCTAGAGCCATATGGTTGTTAGAAAGCTGTCTACATTCATAAGCTTTATGATAAGTTAATTCATGATTCTTCTAATTGATTCTTCAGTAATGGAATCATAATTTAAACTGCATTTTTAGCTTGGGGCTTTCAAAGTATCTCCAACTGATTGGTGTTTGCTTTCTTCTGAACAACGCAGATATTTTATTTTTTTACCACTGTTGACACTTCTATGTACAACTGCGAGGAAATCAATAATATACCAACTAATTCCTTCCCTCAGCTTTTCCATGTCTGTTACCAGTGAGTCTTAAGTAGTGGACTTCAGGAAAATTCCCATAACGCTGCACAACCAAACCAATAAAAGGAAAAAAGCATCCCTTTAGCTATAAATTCCTTTTTATACTACTGGAACCCAGTTTACCTATACAACACTTTGTTTTCGTACAACTTAGTGATATTTCTCAATCACATACATATACTAGAAGCTGCATAGCCTCTCTTATTTATTTTTAAGGGGTAGCTGAGCTTTAAAGGTAATTAAGCTTAGTCTGTTCTGAAGGATGTTAGAAGCTTTCTGTACTTGCACAGCCTCTTGCAAGCTAATTGTATGGTATGCTTTTCAGATAGGTTTTGTCTTCAAATACAAGTATCTGTGAAGTTTTGGGAAAGCCAGTCAAACCATGCACATACCAAACTGTGCTCTTATTGCTACATCAAGTGTTCCTTTTTTAAGTCAAACAGCATGTTTTAATTTCATTTTATTGTAGCAGCTTGCTGTAAGAATGTAGTTTGCTTAATTTTATTATTATACTTGAATTTTTAATCATGATTTTAACTATATAACTGAACAGACCATTTCATTAGGTTCAAAAGAAACCATTCCTTTCAGAGGGCAAGGGATTCCCATGTTCATAAGTGATTTTTTTTTTTCCCCATTAGAAATAGCGCCTTTTTTTTTTTCCCCAATTTAAATAGTTCAGTATTATGGAAACAATTAAAGGTTTCAAGAGGGCTTATGTTAAAATTTGCACAGATAATGGAGCACCTTTTTTATAATGGAAAAAAAAATGGGGACGATAACTTCAGAACTATAACCATGATGGCTGATGGAAACTTACAGAGCAACTGGGCAAAATTGAGTCTTGTGCCTTTTCAGTTTGCAGAATACCTGTTTTGCCAGTATGACAATGATTCCTAAGAGAGTAAATTTCCTGCAGTGCTTCAATCAGAAAAGCAACTTGTTTGTGCTAATTCTGTTGGGTTTTAGTGTGTGCAATCATTTAAAACCATCTAAGTGGAAAACAAAATGAAATGTTTTCTTCTAAGGAGTTAATAGAGTTTAGTCACATAAGGAACTTTATTGGACTATTTAAATAAAATATGTTTTTATTCCCCCTCAGTTGCTGGTTAGCAACGAGACTTCTTTGAGATTTCATACTCTTTGTTCCTGCATTGTACTCACAACTTGCATTTAAACGTCATTCAGTTTCCTCAATACTATTTAAAGTGACAGTTGTGGTCCGAGTTTATTTCCAGGATTGACATGTGATTCTGAAGCACATTTTCTAGAAGAGATAAAAAAACATGTTGCGTCATGTAACCGATTTTTTTAAAATAAATATTTTCTTATCTTTTTGCTGCACAATTAGGAGTGGTAAAGTAAACTTCATTGAGTCTGTGAAAATAATTTCATCTCTTGACAGTTAGCAGTAATTATATCACCACATAACACTACCAGAGTAAAATTTCTTAATTTCAGCAAAGGAGTTAAAGAGACCTTGTTAACGAAAGTTCATATTGATTTAATCTTTTCAGTTTGCAAAAGTTCCTTTAAAAACAACAAATCCCCCCAGAATTTCCCCCAAAGCAAAAGCTTCCTAATAGAACGCAATAAGATGTCCAAGAAATGAACAGTGGTTTTAGGGCAATGCACACTGGATTGATACTGGGCTGCCTTACACAGCACCCTAGGGTTTACTGTGTGCCATCCCACACGACCCATGCACCCCCATCTGATATTAGAGTTCTTCTCAGACTTTGAGATTAGTGACTATACAAGATGAAGAAACTTGCATATTGTTCTGTATTGGTGTCTGGCATTTAAAGTCTCGTTTTCCCCATTGCTGTGATTGGTTGGGAAATGTGTAAAAACCAGTACATTGGTTTCCATGTCGTCTACTTTTTTCAGGCAGTTCATGCAGTGTGTTTTTTAATTATTATTTGGTGGATTAGATGTTGTGGAACAAAAGGAGCTTTTTGAAACAGGAAAAACTACCTTGGGTTAGCTATATGTACAGTCATCCAATGAGACATGTTCCAGAGTGCATAGGGTACCAATAGATTATGGAGTGGGGGACTATCCTTTTTTGCTGTTCTGAGCTACTATTGTCAACTGCTGTTGTACATATACTGTTATGTGTAAGGGGGTAAATATATTTATTATGTTTGTAAAATTCATTCTGTACAATTGCAGATCAAGGTTGCTCCTCTGTGATATACAGGATATTATGTTTCAAAGGCCATGCTTGGAAAACGATTAGAGAACTTAGTATTTTGATGTACTAAGACCTATTTTAAGTTTAATATTTTGCCTTTGCAAAAACTTTAATTAAAGATGTTATTTAAAAATGTTTGTCACTTCATTTACTATCTTGCATGTGCATTTGTTTCATATATGAGGCTAACTACCAATCCATAATAATGTTGAAGATTCTGAATTGATTTTCATCGCATGCAGGTAATTTCACTGTCACTTGTTCAATTTGCCATGCAGACTTTCCATTTAATACCATCGCAATGTTATAAAAAATTCACAGGTTAATTGTGAGGCCAGACTTGCATATTTGTTTAAGGATTTCTACCTGTGGTAACCTAAGGCGTAGATGTTGAGGTAAGATTGGTTGAACAACTTTGTATTAAGGCCAGTGGTATCCTGAGATGCATTGGGAACAGTGGTCTGTGGGTTGAGGCAAGTAGGGGGATCCTCCCCCTCTACTCTGCTGTGTTGGGACCACATATGGAGTGTCATGTCCAGTCCTGGGCTCCCCAGTACATCAGTGGCAAGGAGCTGGTGGAGAAAGTCCAGCAAGGGCCACCAAAGGTGGCCAAGGGATTGGAGTATGTCTTAGGAGAAACTGGGAGATGGGCATGTTTAGTCTGGAGAAGACTGAGAGGGGATCTCATGACTGCATATAAATATCTCAAATGTGGGCGTCAAGAGGTTGTTGCCAGACTCTTCCAGTGATGCCCAGCAGCAGGAAAAGGAGCAATGGCCAAACGAGAAGTTCCATCTCACCATGAGAAAGAACTCTACAATGAGTGTGGCAGAGCAATGGAACAGGCTGCCCAGGGAGATTGTGGAGTCTTCATATCTGGAGACATTCAAAACCCCACCTGGATGAGTTCCTGCTTAACCTGCTCCAGGTGACACTGCCTGGCAAGGGGTTGGACTGGATGCTTTCCAGAGGTCCATTCCAACCCTATTGATTCTACGATTCTGTGTGACATGTTGGTATTAGTCCTGTACGTGGAAATGTGAGAAAATACCGAGAAGTAAAACACAGAGTTCTTGGATGGTAACTGGCCAATCAATAAGGTTTTGTCTTCATCAGTTAATCTAATCTGACAGAATTGTTTTCTGGTGTAAGCAGGTGGCATCTTTTGACTTGCGATTTATTTTTAAATCTAAATTTTGAAGTTGAAACTCTAAAAATAATTAGTAAGAAAATAAGTATAGGCTATACTGCCTGTATGGGGGGTTGTATTTTGGAATATGATGATTTTGAAGTAATTTTTTATCTACAGTGGTCTCAGTGTACAGCAAGGCAAGACTCATAAGGAGTGGTGTGTTTTGTTTTTTTTCCCTAGTATTCAAGGATGGACCCTCCCCTCCTCCACCCCCCAGTACTCCTCTTTGCTCTCCAGCCCTCAACACTTAAAGAAATCTAAAAAAATACTATACCACTTTTTCCATAAAATTTACCTTACTTCAAAGGGAGTTGAAGTGGATTCTGGATGAATAACCATTTATTACTTAAAAATCCAGTGTTTTTCCAAAAGAGATCATTGCTGCTGTAGCTTACACACCACATAAGAAACAAACAAAGGACCCTGACAGAAGAGGAGGCAAAGCAGAATGCTGACAAATTAGTAGCAAATTTAAGTTAAAACACAGAGCTAGATTTCATTCCTGTGAGGAAAGATGAGTGGTACAATTGAATGTTAATTAGGCTCTCCCAGCTGTGGCTGAGCAAAATATTTCAAGATTTTTTTTTTTTTTTTTGTGATGTCAAGTATAGTTAAGAAATGCATAATTTTGTTAACTGATTTTTATATGGCTTATTTATTGTCATTGCAGAGGTATGAGAGGATAAGTATCTTGGGACATAGCTTTCAGTGTATCCCCATTTATTTTCAGTTATACATTATTCCCTATAACTTGTCTTAAGCTTTTGAGTGTGTATTGTTTTTTCTAATGCAGACTTCTGTTTGTAAAATACTCTGTTTAAAGACTTGTCCCTTGTTTTCAGAGCAGATTTCAGCACTCTTTACCCTAATGGGATTATGCCAAATAATCTTACCTTTCAGAGGTAAGGACATCTTTAGTACACTCAGATGAACTGCAGCTGAACCACGTTTGACCTTCAGTGTGGATATATAACATTCATAAAAATTGGTTTAAGACCATTTTTTTCTTAGATTGAAGACTTTCCCAGTTATTTTTTGTGCTAAGTGTTTATGTAATTACACCTTTTTACATAGTATAAATATGTATGCTCTTGTGTGACCTGAAAGAGGGTTATCTGAAATAGATATGGAGAGAGAATAAATGCAAATAGTGCTTTATGTTATGAATGATACTGAATTGCTCATCCGCTTCCATAGGTCAAAAACTGCTCTCTGAAGATGGATATTCATGAACTGCTATTTTAATAGGCTTTTTAATGATTACTATTTTAGAAAACACATCTAGTTTTTGTTTTCCTTTTTAGTTCAGTTTGGTAAATAAAAGTGTACTGAAATTGAAGACATAGCATTTAATTTGGATAAGTATATTTCAGTAGCAAATCCAAAACAAGGACTGTCATTAAATTGTAAAAAAAAAAATTATTTTGGAACAGCAAAAAATGTTACATGTGGATGTGTGATTCTGTCAAGGTAGAAATCTCTTTCCTTTGCTAGAGGAACCGGTTAAAGGAGAGCAGTGTTGTGGAAAAATTCCTCTAAATGTCTGGAACAGCTGGAATCCCAAGAGAGTCCGGACGCTGCTCTACAAGTACTGGAGCTGCTGGATGTAATGTCAAGGTAAAGAACAGCCCTTCCTTGCTTGTGATGGGGAAAACCATTTTGACCAGCAAAATAAGGAGGGCAGTCCTTTCTGCTAAGGCTCTTGACTGCCTGAATTTTCCCATTTCTCCTAGGAATCCTGCTGTGAGCCCCCTGCAGATAGGGCTCCTCAGGTATCCTGCTGTATATTTCATACAGACCTTGCCCCTTGGAGGAACAACTAGTTGACTCGAGGTGGGCTATCTGGTTCCAACAGGTAATGTATTCTGGGAAACATAGTGTCGTGGGAAGTACAGCATCTCAAAAAGGATTTACTGCAGAATTTACTTGCTGGGAATACTGCTTGTAGGATTTGTTTTGGCACAGATTGCCTTTTGTTTCAGAAAATTCAAATTGTTGCAGGATGGAAGCCCTTTCCTCCTGAGCTCACCTTGTTTGTGGTTTTAAAGAAGAAAAAGCATTAGCACTGGGAATAATATTTCTGACGTCCTGGGTTTTGTGGGCTGAATTTCTCTGTCTGATTTTAATAAGTAGTTTTAGTCTTAAAACATTAAAGCAGCATCTAATGAAATTCCCTGTATTGTTTAAGTGTTGACAAAGGGCTTGGTAAGTGTGGTGATGATACTGGTGTTAAAAATCAGGTAGCTAAAGGTAAAGTGTATTCATATCACAGATGTTTTTGCATGTATCACTTAAGTTGGTTTTGGGAGAGGGCAGAGAGAAAGTAGAGCAGTTCTTAAATTTACCAGATCAAATTGCTTTTAATCTTTGTTCAGAGTATCTTTCAGCTTTCATTTTCTGCCCTAAATGATTTTCATGTCCTTAAACAGCTTTGTTATTTCTCTCAGAGGTTCTTGTGTTGCCAGGTAGCCTAAATCATTTTAGGTGGTGGGAAACATAAATCTTAAACATAATTCTTAAAATAGAGTGTGGCATTTTGCAATAGTAGAGGAAGGGGATGTAAAGAGAAACTGGAAAGAGGAAACAGTACAGAGGAAAAGATAAAATAATGCAGCCAGCCCCTGAAAAACCAAAAATTAAGGAGAGATTGCAAGCATACTTTCATGTCAAAGGAGAAGTGTATGTATAAGTTGAAAAATCCTTTTTTTTTTTTTATTTCTGGACTTTTCATGGGGAAGGTGCATGTGCTAGTGCGTCAGACGCTCTCCTAACTGCTTTTTAATGAAAATACTGTTCTTGCTGCTTTATACTCACCATTGCGGGGTTTAGTTGGAAATCTGTAGCTGGCTGAAAAAAAATTCATTGGTTGTTTCCACAGCTCCCTCTAGGCAGCAGCAGTAGTCCACATATAACTTGGAGAATTCTTACTACAGTCAGACTGAAACCAGCACAAATACAGCTTTGGTGCTGCTTGGTATTTCAGTGCTATCCTGCATATGTCAGCAGCAAGCCATGGGGAAGATAGACATTCAGGTAACACCTGAGAGCCTGCAGTGAGGTTTTTGTTAAAACTCATGTTTACTGCTCAGGTTTAATTTGTTGCAGCTTTGCCTTAATAAAAGGCATGAGTATTGTAGTTTTTCTTCACTTCTCAAAGAAAAGCCACTGTCATTTCAGTTGAAGCTGTAAGAGAGCCAGTATGAGCTTGGCAGTCCAGCCAGTTATCAGTCTCAGTGTTTGAAACAGAGGCTGTTCCTGGCAGCAAGGTAGGTCTTATAAAAAGTATCATAGTATATATATGAGTAATAATCCAATTGTTTGAGTCACTTTCTAATCACTTTTTAGTGAGCTCTTAGATACAGGTTGTTAATGTAGTTGATGTTTGCAACACATTTCTTTCCTTAAGAGAGAAGAAGAATAATCCAAAGGATACTCCTCATCACAGCTGCATATTGAATAGCTGAGAACCAGAATGAATGGGTTCTTCCTTTGCCTTGAACTTGTTAGCAAAGCTTCAGGAGCTTCAGTGGAACTGCACAGGTGTGCAGCAGTAAGGATATGACTGGAGGTGGCCACAAGTACAAGCCCTGGCATTACATATAATCAGGATGGCACAGAGAAGTCCTCCCCAAAAGGTGGGGTAATATTCAAGTTGATTATATTAATCCCACAGAAAGTTACTCTTGGAAGGATTAATCAGGATGGCCCCAGTGAGGTCCAAGTCCGATGCTACAGTTCATGAGACTTTTCCATGTTTTGCAACAGTTACCCAATATATTTAGGGTGGAAAGTAAGGCCAAGCAGTTACAAAACTACACA
Organism: Hirundo rustica; assembly: GCF_015227805.2. NCBI lineage: Eukaryota > Metazoa > Chordata > Aves > Passeriformes > Hirundinidae > Hirundo > Hirundo rustica. The sequence goes on from NC_053455.1 coordinate 20,553,944, forward strand.
GGATTGGTATCCTGTCTGAGAACCTAGAAATTTGGGGTACTGTGGAAATTCATACCAATGTGTGTTCATGGGGGCACAGCAGGGGCAGGTGTGGAATGGGAATAGGAAGTTAGAGGTGGTGGGTTCTGATGAAATACTGTGTATTGACCTCATAGAGCCTTTATTTGTTCACTTTTACATCATGATTTCCAGTCACACAAAAATAAGTCTAGTCAGATGAAAGTGACTAAACAGATGAAAACTATTCCAGCTTTATGGAGATGTGTTATTGACCAGTGTGAATTCTAGGTTGACGATGCTATCAGAATCTCCCGGTGTGCGTCACTAAGACCTCTTAACTGCTTTCTGTTCCAGGGAATGATGAGAGCCCTTTAACATCTCATGCCTTAGTCCACAAAGCTTACGTGTAAGTCCAGTATAATGTCTATGTTTTCAGAATCCCTACGAAGGAGGATGAGAGTGCCTAAGGTAAAGGCATAATATCCAACTAATTTGGTGCCTCACAGTCCAATTTTAACAGCAACCCAGAAACCATTTGGTTAATGAGTGTTTTTAGAATGCTTATGCCTAGCATCTGTTAGAAAAACAATCCAGATTATGCTGCTGTTGCTCATCAGTCTGCCCAAACAGCTTGGGAAGGAAGGGTTTGGTTCATATTGACACATAAGCATAGGGCTCCTACTCAGATAAAGATTTTCTTTCTAAGATTTTTTGGTACAGGTTTTTCTGCACTGTGATCATGAATACTTTATTTATCCCACAGGAAAGGAAACAAGAGGGCATTTATGTTAATAGACCAAAATGCTATGGTAGTGATGTGAAATTTATCTTTGCTTGTGCTGTTTTCAGAATCCAAATACCAATAGCAGGGTAGGGTGTGGTTTACTTTGACTATAGCTGACCTGTTGCAGATGATGTCATCTAGAACCAATACCTGCTCTATAAAAAAACCAACCTCTCTCTCTGCTGGAGAGGGAAGAGACTACCAAAGGTCACCTAAAGCCATTAAATTGCTCTGAGGAAGTTCCACGTGTTCATAACTAAGGCCCCATCTCAACTTCACAGCTTTTTTTCTTTTGGATTATCTTGGATGTAAGGAGTGATGGTTGTGGAGCCCCTGAGCTCAGCAGTACTACTGCTGTTCTTTTCTGTCCCTACTGACTGCACTGTCTGAAATGGCCCTTTAGGATATCCCTCTCACAGCTAGTGATGGAGCTAAAACCCCCAAGCCTGCATCAGACGGTGTGTCGTGGGATAGGTCAGCCAAGGAGAACAATGACATTGAATGCAAAAGAAATAGTATTAACTTCTTTTATAGGAAAAATATTTTAAATTTTCCTGAAAAAACTTGCTGAGCCTCTTCCAATTTCAAGCAAAACATTTTATTCCCATGCTTTGCATTATTTTTGAAGCATTCTAAAGAACATACATACTAAACGCCAGAAATCATATAACTTGCTGAGACAGATTTAAAATAGCAAGTATTACATAAAGGTGTGTGCAAACCCAAAAATGGCTCAAGGAATTGACCAGAGCAGGAATGGAAGAGAGTATCTATAGGATACAAACATTTACAAGAAAAGGTCTAGCAAATGAATTACTTAATTTCTATTTGCTTGGACTTTTCCAAGAGCTAAAATATTTTTTACTAAGTTAAACACAAGAAGGGACTATGCAAGACAAACAGGAAATATCAAACTTCATTGATAAAGGCGGTATCTTGGAATTCTTTTAACAGGCATAATGTATATGCAATGATGAGAGACAGGAAGTTCAATAATGCGTAAATATATTTGTCATCCATTAGTAACAGAAAACAGCTGCATTAATTACAAGCAACCTGCACCAGTCGAACATACCACATCTTTCCAAAGTCCTACTAGTTTCTGTGAAAGAGATATTCTGGTTTAAGATCCATATTACTTTTAAAAGCACTTTTAACATAAACTTTGATTTAGTCTTTCCTATCTTTCTGAAAAATAACGTGATTTAATTTTGGATTTTATTTTCCACTGGTACATAGTGTCTGTGAAATCTGTAGGATAAATGTCCCTTAAAGCTTGATTCTCTTTGCTGCTGCTGAGGTACTAAATAAAGGCACTCAGGAAACTTTTTCTCCCTTTAACCCACGTTTGTATGTGACTTTCGGACATGGCCAAGTACAGCTGTTTCAAGAGTAAGGAATTTTGCTGAGCTGCACACTTAAGAAGCTGTCTTTGTTTCCTGATGTAACACTGGGCAACTTCAGATTACAGAAGAGGAGGTCATAAATTATTATTTGCATGGGTTTCAGCAGTTTGCTTTCAGAGTTTGCTGACAGTCAACCTAAAATGGAAAAAATGCCTCTCCCCCAAAATAAGCAGCTAAATTAGTCTGTACTGCAATATTGTAGATTTTTTAAATTGGCATTGACAATGATAGATTATTTATTTTTCTATAAGACCATCTCATGGAATTAATGAATCTAGGCTCTTGCATCTGCTCACTGAAGCAGCCTTCATTTATAATCAGAAATATGGGATCAAATTGAGTTTTAAATATTTGAAAAATACAGAATCAAATAGAGTATGTACATGCAAACACTCAGTTTCCAACTGTAGTGGCCAGCATTTCAAAGGGCTCTACTGTTATGGTTTTTGTGGATACTACTAGCCCACATTATGTAAGTTCTGACTATTGTCTGATCAGTTTAACTACAGTTCCTCAAAGACTATAATTGCATGAAAACCAGCATAGATATTACAAAATTAATTTAAAAATACCTACCGGAAGGCAGATACTCACACAGTATTTTCTATTCTTATGCCAAGGCTTTCAAATAGATGAGTGAAATGATCCATGGTAACCTCGTAGCAGTTCTGCAGAGCCAGTCTGTGGAGCTAGCTGGGAACAAGTGTGATCCTGCCAGCAAAGCCAGACACTCAGGCCACTCAAGTGTTAACAATGCAGCTGGTGCAGAGCAGCTCCTACCCAGGGTCCTGATGTCTGCAGGAGGTGGAGAGAGCCAGGCCTCTGTTCATTTGTTTGTGGTGTATGCATGAGTTGAGCACAGCCAAGCTTCACCTTGATCTGGCCCCACCTAGCAGCACGTATGAAGGAAGGATGCTTCAATGCTTTAGGCTGGGGGTTGTTCCTTGTGTCTGAGCATGGATTTCCTTGAGCACACTGTGGAGAGCGTATGTCCCAGCTACAGCCAGGCTGTGCTCAGCCAGAAGGTAATGATGTGATTCTTGTACTTGTGCTGCAGACAGTACAGAGGTCAAGTAACAGATCTCACTACAAGATAGAGAGATGTTCATAAAACATGTTGGAGGAGCTAGAAGTCAGCCTTCAATGCAGTAAATTGTATGGCATGAAGTAACCTAAAGGTGTGATCCACGCACTTGGTCTAAATCAAAGTTTGAGGCAGCTCAATGTAGAAAGTGCTAAAAGGAAAGTTCTACCCTATAAGAGAGAGGTAAGTGGGGACAGCAGAAGTGGTATGAAAGCAGGAATTACAGGGTGTTCAGAGCAATAAACATGCTCAGATAAAACAGCACTGAAATATGGTAACAACTGGATCCAAAAAACCCCATACAAATGTCATTAACTTGACTGGGTAGCCTGGTCTTCAAAACAAATTCAAATAAACCAGCTCCTAAATAGGTTTATCAAAAAGTGAGAGTGATAGTGAGGGACCCAAATGCACTAGTGTTTCTTACCTGTTGTCTTATAAGCAGCTGCAAAATCAGTGGTAATTTGCCTTTTACCATTATAAAAGCAGTGTGAAGAAGAAGCTTGTTTTCCCACCTCACCAAACTAAACCAAGAATAGCAAACAAAAGACTAGATTTGTTTTAGGTCAGGATGACAGAATGAGAAGAAATCTGTTCCATTTTAGGTCTCATGGGAGTTTTAGAAATTTGCTATTAGAAAAAACCCCAGCCTTTTAACATGTAGGCATTTGAGAACTTCAGCCTTTAATTTTTTTTTAAATATGATTTTGGTTATTGAACTTTGTCCATTTTTTTCTTCAGTCATACCCTCAAGTCTTATTGTTGAGTTCCTGCTTCTTATTTTTTTTTTTTTTTTTAAGATGAGGGAATATTTTATATTTGTGCATATACATATATATATAAAAATATATAAATTTTCCTATTTAGGTAGAGCATTCACATCTACTTCAAGAATTATCATCAATTCTATAAGTATGTTTTGCCCTGCACTGATAAGGTTCAAATAAGTGGTTTGTCTAGAAGAAGGCCACTCCAGAGGTACTTTAAGCTATAGCAAAGCATAATCTAGGGGAAAAGGATATGGAGAATATTATCTTCTCACTTGATTCGCTTTATGTACAATAACTTCTTGACCAGGTTTTGGCTGAGATACTTTGAGATGTTATAGCTCAGTTTGCTTGCATTCTTCCATGAGATTTTGGTTCTGCATTGTCACAGCAGGAAGGTATTCATTGACCGGATCTTGGATGCTTGTAAGAATCTGACCTATCCCTCGGCTGATTCTCTGCCCATAAGACCCACTGCTGTTTTTGGCTGAGACTGTCTGACCTCTGTAGACTTGAGCCTGATGCTCACATACACCAAACTTGCTTAGCAGGATAAACACATCTCTCCGGAAAGCTTTGGTGAAAATAGCGTAAAGAAAGGGGTTAGCACAAGAATTGAGTGGGTAGAAAAGTACCAGCAAAATCTTGGAATTGGAGACGGTTATCAGTGGTTTGTTCATAATGGCTGATAAAGCATGGAAAGAGATGGGAGCCATGCACAGAAAGTCCGTGAAAATCAACACAGCCATCCGCTTGGCAATTTTGGTATCTTTGTCTCCTGACTTGTACTGGGGGTTTCGCACAGTGATGTAGATTTTTATGTAGCAGGCGCAAATGACGACAAAAGCAATAATGTTACATATTAAAATGAAGACAACGTAGGCTTCAGCCACTGGTGTTTCAGTGTCCATAGGCAAGCAGATGCTGACTTTGCTATAGCTGCTGACACCAACCAGTGGCAAAAGGGCGAGCAGGATGCAGGACAGCCACCCTCCCAGCATGATGAGCACGGCGTGCTGGAGGCGAATCTTGCGGTCAGGCCGCATGGCGAAGGTGATGGCGTACCAGCGCTCCAGGGTGATCACGGTCAGGGTATACACAGAAAGTTCACTGGCAAAGACTGTGAAAAATCCGGCTGTGTTGCAGCCAGGCCCAGTCTGCCACTCTATGGCATGATTATAGTACTCTGACCTGGTGTAGAGATCCACTGAAGCGATCAGAAGGAGGTATAACCCCATGCAAAAGTCAGCAAAGGCCAAGTTACACATCAAAAAGCGAGGTACAGTCAGTTTATAATGACTGGTGAGAAGGATGAAAAGGACAAAAATGTTGCCTAGGATGGCAAGCAGGTTCACAAACCACACCACAATCCTCAGAAATTGATATCCCATTATATCCTCACAGGGATTAAACTCATCAGGCTCTGGTGTGCATATCACATCTTCATTGCCTCCACAGACAAGATAGTCATAATGACTGTCGAAGGTCTGGACATCTTCCATTTGAGGGTTCTTGATCTCTTTACCAAACCCAAAATTGCCTTCTCCTCGCTCTTCCAAAAAAATGTAATAATGGGGATTTTCATGAAAATGTGTGAACTTGGTGTTCGTGTCATACACAGCATTGGTGCCGTCTGTGTATTCTTCTGCATAATCTTCGTAAAATGGGTCTCTGAGAGTCTTGACTGATCTCTTATGAAAGCTGTGGCTGCTGTGGTTACATATTAAGTACTCCAGGATCCTGAAAGTGTAGAGGGAGAAATCACTGCTGGCATTTACAGTCTGACAGGTGCATAGTATGTGAGCAAAGGGAATGCTTCAAAAGCAATTCATCGTGAATGAAAATGTAGCTATAAAACTGTGATTGGATATATTTTTGTTAACAGACCATATAACGTACGATAGCATTTCTGGGCTTTTTTAAAAATTGTATTTTTAATTTTATCCTCAGTTGTAATTTTACTTGTTTGGCATCCATAATCCATCTTCTTTTTTGAGATCTACATTCTTAGTAGGTAAGAAGACATTTATCTATTGTTTATAACTTCTTGGATAATACATAAAGTATTACTTTCTTTTTCACTGTTACTCACTATTCAATTTCTCCCAGAACTTCCATGAGTCTGATTCTATTCAGTAGCTCTTTTACCGCTAACTAGCAGTGCAGCAATTTGGAATCCTTTACCTCATGGTGTGATGCAGCTGTATTTGCAGTCAAGAAGTTTTCAGCAGTCAACAGCTTCTCAGTTAAAGAACATGAGACTTGAGGCTATAACCTCAACACTTTTTTTCTAGGCCTTGCTGTAGCATATTACCCTTTTCTTTTTTCTTCCCCTTTAATTCTGGGCTCAACAAGAGGAGGAACTGTTTCAAAAGGTCCTACAAAAAATTCTTCTGCCAGCTTGCAATTGTAATCTGTTTCAAAGAACATTGTCTGTACCTATAAAAAATGGTTACAAAAGTGCTAATAGATGTGTTTTTGTATTACTAATAAAGCATTGTCTTTACTGATATATTTAAAAAATAAACGCCACTTAGGGAAACTCACCCACTTTTTTTTTTCCAGCTCTTGAAGGCACAGCAGTGACTTGGATATGATAGGTCAGCTCGCATTAGCTGAAGAAATACCTTTACAGGTGGTAATTTCTTTAAAGTCCATGTATTTTTAGCCATTAGTTCTTTCAGGCTTTCCAATCCTTTGGCTGGAAGGTTGGCAACAGCTGTTCTAGAGACATCCCTAAGAAAGAAAAAAAAGACTAGATCAGATTGTTACAGTTATTACAGTTCTTCGTGAGTTTCAGAATTCTACAATAAAAATCAAACGCTGAAGAGGTGTGGATTTCGTATCACCTTGCTAAGGTCTGATACCATTCCAATTCAAGTAGGCTGTTCATTTTTCTATGATTTTCACTTTCTTTTAAAGTTCTTGTCTTTAATGTCTTATAACACAGAATGTCAATTATAAAGAAATATCATTACTTTTAAAACCAACCAGATACAAATGTATATGCTACCACGCAGTTTTAAAAATCCTTTAAAGAAATCACATCTTCCATTAGAAGAGTTATATTCCTTTAGACTTCTTCAGATTCATCTTAACCTGTTGGCACACTTTAATAGAAAGTATTGCAATTCCTAAAAGAATATTCTCTATATCCTGAAATTAAAATCATCTATCTTAATCCATTCTGTATCTCTCAGAAAACTGAATATTATGTTTGTTGCTTTCTACTTGTCTGCTGAGGTGGACTCATGAGAGAGATGATTCACAGTTGATGAGGAGGTAACTTTCCTTTCATACTTCCAGGTGAATGTTGCCTGGTCCTGCTAGTGTTTTCTAATCAGTTTTTGCTTTGTCCCCAAACTTCTTCTAGTGACACTTCAGGTTAGGATGTTTTTAGAGTTACAGTCTGTGAAGAAGTAAACCTGTAAAAAGGGTTCTAGGGTAGGAACTGCTTCAGCATTGTTTTATCATGAATAAATACATCTGGTTTTTGCATTTTGATAGGCGTTTATACCAGCAGCCTGAACTGGCTCTTAAAAGAGTCTGAATATTGCCTGCTATCATTTTACCTTCTCAAGAATCACGGAGTAGATGAGTTTCCAAATCCTCCTGTTTGACCTCCTTGATCAAAACAGGGTCACCTGGAGCAGGTTGCTCTGAGTTGTCCCCCATGGACTTCTCAGCATCTTCAGGTCAGGAGACTCCACAGCCTCCTCAGCAATGTGTTATGGCATTTGACCACTCTCACAACAAAGAAAATTTTTCAGATGTATGACGAGGTCTCCTCTCAGTCATTTCTTCTCAAGGCTGAACAGGCCCAGCTCCCTCAGCCCTTCCCCATGAGAGAGATGCTCCACTCCCTTGATCATCTTTGTTGCCCTCCACCGGACTTGTTCCAGGAGCTCCAAGTCTCTCTTGTACCAAGGAGCCCAGAACTGGACTCCAGCTGTGGCCTCACGAGGGCTGAGTAGAGGGGCAGGATCACCTCCCTTGACCTGCTGGCAATGTTCTTTCTCTGGCCTCTCAGGATGCTATTGGACTTCCAGCACTGCTGGCTTATGGACAACTTGTCCACCAGGACCCCCAGGCCCTTCTCCACAGAGCTGCGTCCCAGCAGGTTGGCCCTCAGACTGTACCAGTTCCTGTGGTTATTCCGCCCCAGGTGCAGGATCCTGGATTTGCTTTTGTTGAATTTCAGACAGTTCTTGTCTGCCCATCTCTCCAACATGTTGAGGTCCTTCTGACACGCTGCACAGCACTCAGGGGTATCCACCACTCCTCCCAGCTTTGCATTATCAGCAAAGTTACTGAGGAGGCATTTGTTTCTTAATCCAAGTTACTCTGCAATTTCATGGTCGCTATAGCCATGCCTGCACCCAACCTTAACCTCTCCAGCAAGGCCTTCCATGTTTCTTAGTACGATGTCAATCAGCACGCTATTCCTTGTGAGATCCTCCACTACCTGTGACAGGAAGTTGTCATCAGGGCTTTCCAGGAATCTCCTGGACAGTTTATGCTTTGCTGTGTGGCTTGTATTGATCGTGTCAATATCCCAGAGAGGCTGCAAAGGGATGCCCCATAGTCGTGTCTTGTGGTTATATCTTTGCTTGTATTTACTGGCCCCTCTTAAGTCTCTCTTTACTCCTTGGGTAGTTACTCTGGCATTCCCCTTTCCACACTTTATCTATGCTGAGCCTGGCTATGACCCCATTCCCCTTCTAATGTAGTTCAAAACTCCCATAACAAGCCCTGCTAAGTGCTTTTGCCCCTTTAAGATATTTTATAGAACTCTTCTGCAGCAAAACATCTTGGTAAATTAGATCTTGGGACAGATCTTACAAAGACAAGGCCGGCCTTTCACAGCAACCCTCATGGGTCTCCATCAAGTCCTCGTGGTGGAGGACTATCTGCAGGTAGGTTAAACGCTCTGTGGTGGGAGATACTAAGACTGTTTGAAAGGGAGATTATAACTCACATACTTGAGAGTTCTTTTAAAATGTACTGGCACAATCTTATGGAAAAAGATGATCCTGTTTGTGCAATGAATTGGAAATTCTGACGAGCCTTGACAAAATCAGATTATCAAGGGCTGTTGAGGTAACTAATCTGTTATGTGACAAGACTAATATCTTTCCTGGATTAATTGAAAAATAGAAGAGTGTGTTAAAAGCCTGAGAACAGATGACAAGATTTCATGCTAGAGGAAGAATGGAAAGTTAATTGGTATCTGAATATTCAGGTCATTGCAGCAGGGCCCACAGGGACGAGGTTGGTACTACTGAAATACTCATAAACAGTCTGGGAAGGAAGGGAGAGTAAGTTGAAACAAAGCTTGTTTCTGGCACAAAGTAATACAAAGTAGTGAAAGCTAAACCTGATTGTCTAAAGAAGCAGAAGGCTCCTGCAGTAGTAAATGACTGAACAGAAAAATAATATGCTTCAAAATTAAAGAATGTAAAGTACATTTATGAAAGAGCAATTTTAACTTTACATGGATGACAATGGGATGTAATTTAGCTAAGCACTCTGGAAAGTTCTTGGAGTCCTCTGCAAATGTCAGGTCAGTGATTTTAGTAATTTTGAAGGGAAATAAAATGCTAAAAATTCTTTGGAAAGAAATAGAAAATAGAGCAAAAAAACTTCACTTTGTAAATCTAGTATGACTGTAACTTAAATATTATCTGCAGTTCTAAAAATACTATATGTAGTTATAATAAGAGCATGGAAAGTTGTAGCTAGGGTGATAAAAGATCAAGGTGTTTACAAATGAAGTAATAAGGTAGAGATAAAGACTTTTCTCTTGGGAAAAACTACATCTGGAAGCAGCAGTAGTAGACTATAGTGCCATGCAGATTGTAAAGAAGGTGACTGGTAATGATTATTCACTCTTGTGAGATGAGTTTTGGAACACTTAAGAATGTGAGGCAAGAGACTTAAAAATCAGAGAAGGCATAATTTTTCACACAACTGCATCATTGTGAAAATCAGTGCTATGGGTTATCGTGTAGGCCAAAAAGCTAAGCAACAAGGAGGACATTATACTTTTTTGGTTTGGTTTTATTCACAGTTATGTAACATTCCCATCAGAAATGTCTGGGTCAGCAAGAACACCCTGGGGGACAAGGGCTCGTGCTTTGGAACAGGTGCTGAGAGGAGCTTCTCTGGATGTACAGGGAATGGAGCTGCAGCTCCTGGAGAGCTGCAAACAGAAGGCAATAGCGGCCCAGGGCTCCAGTAGTGGAAACAATTTCCCAGGTAGCAGAGGTGAACATACAAAGTCTGTGGCAACTCAAGAGTGTTACCAAGTGATGTTTAAAAGTCTGAAAGAAACATCTGTTCAGTGAAGAGAAGGGGCTTGGAAGAACAGTTGTAAGACTGTCATTTTTATTCTATCTTACCAAATCCTGTGAGTTCTTTTATGTATGTGCCTATGGGTGTGTATTTAAGCAGATAGGTATTGTAGGTTTTGTTTTCAAACACTCTGCTTTATACTGGGGAGCTTGGGGAAAAGTCACAGGAACAGATGCCTTGAAGTTCTTGTTCATTTAGGATTAATTTTGGGGCAGGGCTAGCAATAGATATGTTGTCCTATCCATGGGCCATATTAAACACAATGGCTCAGAAGTTTGGAAGTTTCCAGAATCCCAGTTTGGGAAGTCCCTAAACTGCTGGTATATGGTGTCTGCGAGCAAGAAGTCTTGTGACCTCTCTGTACACTGCTATCACAAGTCAAAAAGCTTCTTGGGACTATGTGGATAATTTGTCTCCCAATGGAAGATAATTTCTTAGTTACCCTATCTAGGTGCACACTTTGTTGTGTATGTGTCAGCTGGCCAAGAGGAAAGTGTGGGATTCTCAGGGTTTTTTACTTTACAAATCTCATCTTGATGATTATTTAATCAGATTCACAATCTGCTTCAAGCAGCATAGCAGCTGTCTTCAAACTGGATTGAAAATATTTATAAATAATTACTAATCTTTAGAGCCATGTGAATACAAGTAGTTGGAGTTGTGAAGACTGTAGTATCTGTGGGTGCATTCATATAGAAGACACATTTTCCTGAATGATTTCTTTTTGTACCAGTGTATAGAGTCATTAAGGTTGGAAAAGACCTTTAAGATCATCAGTCCAGCCATCAGTCTAGCATCCACAGTGTTCACTGTGTCCTCAAGTGCTATATCCACGCATTTTTTGAACACTTTCAGGGACCATGACTTCACCACTTCCCTGGGCAGCCTGTTATGCTTTGCAAGCCTTTCTGTGATTTTTTTCCCCCTAATATCCAATCTAAACCTCCCCTGGCACAACTTGATTGAGGCGATTTCCTCTTGTTCTTTGCTTCTTACCAAGCCCTGATCAGCCAAGTATGGTCAGTCTCAATCAGTCAAGGGTGATCAGTCCTGATTTTGGTCTGCTAAGAAAAATGGCAACTGACTGCAGTTATATGTCTGTCTCATTAACATCTAATAATATTGATAGCTAAGATGATGTTTAAACATTGCAGTGCTTACATTGCACGGAAGAGTGTCTTGCTGGCATTGCTAAGCTGTTATCTTGCATCCTTTAAGAAACACAAGAGAATGGGCAAGAGATCCGATGGACTTTTCAAGAGGATCTGTCTCAAAAAGTGACTATAAAAGAGGCTAGGCAGGAAATTGATAAAATAAATGGTAGCAAGTCACAAGGACTGGATAGTTTTCACCAGAAAAGTTCTGAAGTAGCTGAAGGAGGAAGTAGTTGAATTGGTAAGAGATTTGTGGAACCTTTAGCTTTGCTGTTCTGCAGAAAGGCAGCAAACAAGCCACCACTGAACATGATATACCTGGGGAAAGTCAATATCTAAGGGGCTTTTGTAAAAATAAGTCCTGTCTTTAAAACTTCTCTGAGTGCTGTGCTTATGATTCGCTCAAAGTCTCCTGGGACTTCTACAAGGCCTTTGACAAATGCCCACAGGGCTGAGAGAGAAACCAGGCAGACACACTCTTGTGGAAGCTGTCAAATGCTCAGGATTATGGAAAACATTCCATAGCAACATTCACAGCTAGCCTAGAGCCAGACCAGACTTCAGCTTTTAAGTAGCCATGGTCTGGAGCCCACTCAGGTACTGGAAGTGGTTGCGTAAGAGTTCTACACTGAGGCGGAACAGCAACCAGAGTGCCCTCAACCACTGTCAGTATTTTCTTATACATTTCATGTGATGTTTCTAGGCTGTTACTTAGCTGAAATTTACACATTATATTGGATGTTAAAGAGAGTTTGGAAGGGTTCAGATAAATGTGGGAATAAAACATGGCTTATGAATTCAGAAATGTTTTCTGAACCAGCTGTATATTTTAGAAGTGTTAAACAGATATTCAGTTGCTTAGATTTTTTTTTTTTTTCTCTTTTCCTAGGTTATTAAATTTCAGTCTAATTCTTTGTTGGTTTTATGAAGTCAGTATTTCAAAACAAGATCTAAGTGATAATAGCTTTTGTCAATAATCCTCGTCATTGTTGGAAGCATGCAACTGTAGTATGAAATCCAGTGATAGCAATAATTTAAAAGATGGGTAATTAAGAAAATAAGATTGAATGCACCATAGTACAATTGAGAATTTTTGCCTAATCATATATAAATTTCTGAGTACTGGTATAGATAAAGAATAAAATATATAATAGATGGGCTTAAACTACAGATACTGTTTTAACTCTACTGAAAGATTTTTAAAGCCTAAAAATTAGTATTGTTTGATTAGCAAAATACAGAGTGCTCCTCTTGCTCAAAGACTTGTATGTGTCCCATGGGAGGAACCATTTCTAGATTGGGAAATGATGCTTTGAAGAGCAATTCTGCATTCTACAGATAATTAACTACTCACATGTATCTTGTGTAACTGTAACATTTTCATTTTCGGCTGTGTGCTTTGTAAAAGGTAATTGAATAATGAGCCTGATTGTATTTTTGTTGTACTCTGCTGAACTTTTGCTCTAGGCAGCAGCCCTTGTTGCATTTAGTAAATCAGGTCCACCAAGTTGCTGAATCCTTACCAAGGTTTCATTTTGAGGTGAAGAGCAATGTACTGTCATCATACTCTTAAAATATTTTTCTAAAGGGAGCAATCTGTGACCTCTCTGCACATCCACATGTATCTGAGTATGCAACAGTGACAGAGGAACCAGAGTTGCTGACCTCTGTTTTCCTCTATTTGGTGATCACAATCCCTGCTTACTCTACTGTTTTAAACTGCAAATTTGACAAAAAATTAAAAATTACCTAGCTTTTCAATATCAAAGTATGTTTAATTAGGTGGTCTGAGAGCATGGCCAAACTCACACAACATATAGTGAGGCACAATTCTTTGTAGTTAAATCTTTCTCATTGGGTTTCTTTAAAACCAAAATGGAACATTACCCCATTAGGGTGGATCCACGGTCTGTATTTCAGCCTTTACGTCCCTGTTGCTGCTGAAATCCTGATCAGAAAAAAGCACTATCTGTTCCAACTACCATAAATTCTTATCTCACTTGACGAGTGCATATAGGGAACTCCAGACAATAAGTTCTGCCAGCTTGATAGGGAGGCAAGACAGAATTTCTCTTTAGAGCTCCATAAATGTTCCTTTTTTGGATTTTTTTTTTTTTTAAATTTGTGCATACTGCTGCCACTATAAGCAATGTCATTCATTGTCCCAGGGAAAAACAAACAAAAAAAAAGTAATATTATCACAATTATTTTCCACAGAGTTAATTTTCAAGATGAAACAGTTTGGAAGTAAAACTTTATTTTGAGGAAGATCAAATGGTCAGCTAACACCAAGGTGCCTGAACCAAAAATGACTTAACAAACTATTCTTTATAACAAGCTAAGTTGTTTACATTGCCCAAGGGAATATGGAAGGGCTGTATTGGTCAGACTCCTCAGAATGTTAGATGAATTAATAAATCTGTGATCTCTCTGTAAATAATTCACTGGTCACAATGGCATAGTGGGTGTGTATGCTAATTGCAAGGCCATTTTTGTCTCTTGTGGGAGGTGTTCATGGCCATTAACACAACACAACCACAAATACTAGGTTTTTCACTCAGTTTTCAATTTTTGACTTAAGCCCTCTTAAGATAATGCATATGTAGGAGTTTCAGAAACTCTTCTATTCCTATTAAAATAATTCTAGTTCCTGAAGGTCAGCTAAGAGATCTACCCAGGTGGAAGGATTCCACTTTAAATTGTTGCTCATTTCATGGCAAACCTTTTCTAAATTAAACATGCAGAATAATTCCTAGTTATCTGTGGGTAATACAATCTCCTAAGCTGCTATTAAAATTACATTTAAATAAAATTAAAAGCTAATACCTTGAATTTCTGTACTGGTTTTGGTTGGCATAGAGTTAAATCTCTTCACAGTAGCTAGTATGAGGCTATGTTTTTGATTTGGGAGTGAAAATAGTGTTGATAATACAGGGATGTTTTAGCTGTCTTTGGGCAGTGCTTACACACAGCCAGGGCATTTTGTTTTTCACACCATCTGACCAGCAAGGAAGTTAAGGGTGCATAAGAATCTGGGAGAGGATAGCCAGGAAGCTAACCCCAGCTGACCAAGAGATATTCTAGACCTTATCAAATCATGCTCACCCGTAAAGATTGGGTGGATGTTTGCCAGGACTGCCATGGCCAGGGAACTGGTTGGGAATCCATGGACTTGTGGTGAGCAATTGTTTTCGTTACATCACTTGTTGTTCTTGGGTTTGGTTTGTTTCTTTCCCCCTCTGATTTTTTTTCCAACATCCCTTTTTTAATTATTAAGGTGACATTTTCTCAACCCATAATTTTTCTCATTTTTACCCTTCCAATTCTTTCCCTCCATGCCATGGGGTGCAGGGGCAAATATGCAGCAAATATGGAGCTGAGGTGCAGGCCAGTGTTAAACTGTGACACCATCCTAGGAGCTTTATCTTAGGACTTGCATATCAAAGTATCATGATGTGAAATACTCTGGCTTTTAAAATCCACTGTTGATTTACTGTCCTTACATGCCACTTTTGGCCTTCTGCCTTTGAGAAGCAATACCTCTCTCTGTAATGACACTGTAGTAAGTACCACATCTCCCTTTAGTTATGTGTACTTCTAGGACTCTTACTAGCCATGAAGACGTATCATTCTAAGAGGAGATGGCTACCTGGCTGTTTAGACTGCAAGTATAAAACATGTCCTGAGATCAAGGATCAATGGTAGCTGGGATAGCACAATAGTTGTGGAAGAAATTTAAATAATTTGAGATACCTAACTTGAAAACAGGGTAAAAAAAAAAACTTCTGTATAGTTAGATATCCACATCCTAGGAAAGCATCTCTAGCCCCTAAACCAAGAGGTTTTGTGTAGCTGACACATCTCCAAGCTAGCCTTTGCTCAGGAAGCTTACCTGGCTCTTACAGCATACAATGAACCACCCACAACCTTTTGCAGCAGATCATTACTTGTTCACCTGTCCACATAACAACACTGATGCTTTAAATACCCACAATAATCAAGAGTCAAAAATCTGTGCTTCTGCAAATTCTCACCTGCTGGAGCCAGACTGATTTTCTGGAGGTGAAAAGATTCTGAACGAAAAATAATGACTTCTGCACCTTTTGTTATTGCAGGTAGCTGCTAGGGTTACTTCCAAGAAAAATACAGTTATTCTGCTATGTGTAATCTGTTTTCTTGAAGAGCAGAAAGTAAAACTCATTCTTACATGGACTGAGCACTGCTAGCATTATCCGGTTTTGCAGTGGAAGAAGAAATTCTCCTTTCAGTATTTCAGTTTTCCTTGTGATCAGTCATAGGCACTACATTTCATACTAGACAATTTGAGTCAGGAAATATGATTCTTCTGAAAGTTCTTAACTTCTTTAAAGTTTTATTTTCATTCTGAATTATGATTCCTAATTCTAGTGAAAAGTTCTTTGAAGGATTATAAAATCAGACTGGAAGCCAAATAACATTAAAAAAAAAAGAGCATCAAAAGTAACTATTTTTCTGTCTAAAATTATTTTTTCCTCTCTTTCAATTTCCTTTACATGTGTGGTACAAGAGTCCTTCTTTTGTATTACAATTGTACACCCATAAGACAGGTTGTGGTACAGAATCTTCCATAAGAATAATTGGTAGGAACAGTATATGTAATGTAGGATGCAAGCATTTCATAAATTAGTTCCCTAAAGCACAGGTTTTGTTGCTGGTATTATTTTTGTAAACATGCCATTCCTATCCCTGCTGCTCTGATGCTAATGATTGTGAAGAAACTGTAAACTAAAACAGTATTATTTTTAAAGCTTTCTCTACTTCCTTTTCACCTACTTACAGTAGAGTTGGTCCACTGTGCACTCCCAGAAATGCATCATCATTAATAACTTTGAGGTGTTTGTTCTTGTGCAGATAGCTGAAGGAACAAACAAAATACAGTGATTTGGAAGTAGTTATCCATAGGTTACCAAAGATCTTGAGTTTACTTGCCTGCACAGATGTACAAAAGCAGTATATATAAAGGCCATCCATTCCCAACCACATATTGAAGCACAATCAGTTACTTCATTTTCTGTGTTCCCAAGAAACGAAATACAGGTTTTCCATTTTGAAAAGCACTTAAATTCCTCAACAAATACTTTATTTTGCTAATTTATTTATTATCTTTTTTCTAATTCTTTTCTCTCACTGTCATGCACGTTAAGGGCACATGCATACATACTGTATCTTCAAGTACCTATGTGTGAATATGAGGTGAAATAGTTTTGTTTTCTTTTGTCAGAATGAGGTGTGGGAAATTACATGATGGAACATTTAATGAACAAATAGGAAAACAATTGCGTCCGGGTTGTGAGTTCAATAAAATTTTTAAATGCTTTAAAATCTCCATAGTCATGTGGAGGTTTCTATATACAGGCCAAAAGTTAAGATTGAAGTTTTGTATAAGAAGAGCAATGAAAGAATAGGATGTTTGGTACGCCATTGTAAACGTTTACAAGCTAGCTGGTGATGTAGCTAGTAAGATAAAAAGTGCAATCGGAAGGTGGTCACAACAGATGTCAGAGGGTGTCTGTGAAGTTCACAGTCAGGCTGGTCCTGTGACCACTTCCCTGGGGAGCCTGTTCTAGTGCCCAGCCACCCTCTGGGTGAGAAGAACCTTTTTCTAATATCCAACCTAAACCCCTATGAGCTTTATGACAGGTTCTGTCACTGGGTACCACAGAGAGGAAATCAGCGTCTTTCTCTTCTCTTTCCCTCAGGAGGAAGTTGTAACTGCAATGAGATTTCCCCTCAGTCTCCTCCAGGCTGAACAGACTAAGTGACCTCAGCTGCTCCTCACACATCCCCTCTAGGCCCTTCACCATCCAGCCCTCGTTTGGATGTTCTAGTAAGTTTAATATCTTTCTTATATTGTGACAAAAACTGCTCACGGTGAGGCCATACCAGTGCAGAGCAGAGCAGGACAATCCCTTCCAGTGCCCAGCTGGCAAGCCATGGTGTGGAAAAAAATAGGTAAAGATTCTAATCCTGTCCTGGTTGAAGTCACTGGCAAATTTTTCATAACATTCATTGGATATAAGCTTATATTGATCACCATAGTGAGAAATGAGAAGTAAATGCACTTCATCTGGGTTACACAACAGAAAGTCTTAAGGAGCCAAATAATGCTTCTGGCATGTTATTCATTGGATATTACTCATGCCTTAAGCCTTGTTTCTTACAGAGGAAAATAGTTTACATCACCTTCTCAGCTGTTGTTTGAAATAAGCTTTCATTCTTTATAAATACATGGCATTCTAGCATCACCCTGGTGTTTGTGTTTTCTGAGAACTGATATTCATATTCTGTAAATGGCACACTGTAGTTGTGAACGTTTCCTTTAGTGTGCAAATTTCCTTATGATTTTGTCTGTGAAACGAGTACAAAAATTAAAACCAGAGCAACAGTTAAGAATTAATCCAAGATTTCAACATCTAGGTTGTAGTGTTGAAGGACACAAAAACCTGCTTAACCTAATAAAACCTGTCTGTTTTAGTAACTAGACACTGTTATACAACCAGTAAATTGCTTGTCCAATTTTGAAATAGTTTCCCCTGATGTTTGAGTATCATAGTGACTAATAAACCTGAAATATAATAGCTGATATGCCTGATAAAAATCTTCAAAGTTACAAATAGAAACAGCTAGAGACTTTGGGAAGTACAGAACCATGTGTTACTAAGGAGGGGCTGCAGTGTTAGCTGCCAGTTTTCACATCGATGAGTCAGGCCCATCAGAATGTACAATTTCCTGATGCTAATTGGTTTCAGTTGTTCAAGCCCTTTTATTTTGATAGGTACTGCTTTTAAATTGAAAGAATAAGGCTTTGGTAAATACTAATTTGATAAAGCTTATGTAGAGTCAGTTCCTTCTGAAAGCACCATTAATCCTGTTGTTACTTATGGCTAAATGATACAGAATGTCATTTAAATTCTGTGCAGAAGAGAAAACCACAACAGTGATATCAACATATCTAAACAAGTCTTAGTAGTTTTAGGAATCACATCGTTGATGTGTAATATCTAGCCTCAGTGGGGACACTAGAATAACTGTAATTTTGGAGAGTTGGTGGATGGCAGTGAGATCCACATGAGTACCATAGTGCAAACTGCAAGAAATCTGTAGTAGTAAGTGCAGAATCTGGAGTAGGAGATGCTGATGTTTTTGTAGTGCCGTAGGCAAATGAAGGCCCTTTTTCACGTTTTTCAATCCAGTCAGAGCAGTAAACCACCTATACTCGTGTCTAACAGTTTTTACAGACCCAGGGTCCAGGGTAAGTGGGAAGAATGTTGTGTTAAGCCTCAACCACACCAGAAAACACCATGACTGCAGGATGCTGAGCAGGACCTTCTGAGGGCACGAAACACTAACAGGACATTTCAAGTGCTATGTAAAACGTATGTATCCAGCTGGATTATGAAATGAAGCTTAAAGAAAGAGAGAACAGGCAAAAAAGATGCATTGGTAAGTGAGCAGTACTAAGGATTCATCATAGGCTTTTTCCACACAATTGTTTATCTTAACTCTGAGCTGTGCCAAGCATTATAAGTGAACCCTGAAAGTGTATACTAAAGTATATATGTTCTTTTGGAGTTTATTTTTTGTGATAAAATTTTGAGATCGCACACTTTTCACTTTAGTAGTTTAGATGGTTATGTAAAAGCTCATCACAAATATATTTTGCCATTCACTGAAAATGTCTTTTAAAAACTCTTCTTTCCTCACCAATTACCTTACAGAAATAAACATTGATGCAGCAGCACTACTTTGCAGGAGTAATTTATGGACTTTAATGATGGGTTAAGATGAGGGATTCAAGTGTCAGATGACTGCTTTTCAGTAAAAGTGTCATTTAGCCCTTCATTCCTGGTTCGTTACTTCCCTGCCCTTGTAAAACTTACACAGCAATACTGTGGTTTGCTGTTAAACACCGATCCTTGCTGGATGACAAGTTCAACTAGGTAGTGCCACTATTCAGTATGGTAATGGAAACCCTTTATCCATGGTTTTTCACCTAAACCTGCATTGATTTTTTTGGCTCCCTTTAGTTACATAGGCATTTTAATACTGCAAGAGTGGTAGGAAGGCATAATGCATAGTAGAAGATAGCCTCCGAGATTCCCAAAGTGTCTTCTGATTTATGGATGGAACATGAAGTCTTTGAATAATTTGTCAAAAATTTTAATTATTTTTTATTGTTTCACTTTGTTACTTACTTTTGTCCTTGAGATAATCATTCAAAACACATTGAAATTTCCCTCACCTTTTTTTCTATTAGTTTATTTTTGCTCTTATTTTTGTTTTAAATTCAAATGCTCTTGGATCAGATCCAGAGAAAAACAGGTACTTCCTTCATTATACATTGGTAGATAAACAGGAGTTCAAATTAGAAATGTCAGAATAGAGAAAACTAAATATTTGCCTCTTACATTAACTTAATGCTGCTGCTAGAAACAACAAATCTCCAAGCTTGCACTTAGCAAAATTATACTTTATCCTGTCACATGGTAACCAGACTACCTCAGAAAATTAGTTTAGAAAATTCAGTGTAGTTTATCGAACAGATAAGGGCTTTAGCACTCATGTTCAGCTCCCTAGTTTGCCTTGTACATCTAGAGTAGTGCTTGGCTCCAAGTAAATGTCATATGATTTAATTTGGAGAAGAGTGTTTGCTGTAATAAACCATTTTTACTGCTGGTAGATAAACCCATGAAGTCTAGCTTTTTTGTTTGTTTTGTTTTGTTTTAAATTTGATTGACTAGTGCATCATAGCCAATCTCTGGTAGGATTCACTTAGGATCATAAATCATAGAACTTATCAGGTTGGAAGGGACCCATAAGCATCATGGGGTTCAGCTCCTTAGTCCTTGCAGGATGACAGAAAACAAAATTGTGACTATGACCATCATTCAGATGCAATTTGAACTCTGACAGTCTTGGTGCTGTGACCACTTCCCTGAGGAGCCTGTTCCAGTGACTGACCACCCTCTCAATGAAGAACCTTCACCTCATGTCCAACTGAACTTCCTCTGATGCAGGTTCATTCTGTTCTCTTGTGTCCTATCACTGGTCACCAGAGAGAGATCAGCACCTGCCCCTCCACTGCCTCCCTTGAGGAAGCTGTGGGCTGCCATGAGATCTTCCCTTCATGTCCCCCTTCTCCAGGCTGAGCTTAGAGGGATTCAGTCAAGACACTGGCTTTATTTTGCCATATTTTATATCTTGTGATTTCCGCGGGCACTAGTACAAACAATATGTCATCATGGAAAACTTCCTTTTTCATGTGAAAGTTTAAAGTAACTGAACTAGTGTGAATAAAATCAGATCTGGAATAGATCTTTGGTTTAACTCAAACCTTTCAGACTTTAAGAAGTCTAGCTAGCTGCCAAGCTAAAATAGGCAGTTTTGAAAGATTAGGACCATCTAATCTTTCCAAGGATGTAAAGGATGCTCTTATGGAAATCTTATAGAAACCTTATAGGATTTAAGCCGAATTTAAAATAGAGTACTAAAAAAAAATCATATCTATCCTCATCTCTCTGGTTAATTTAAGAGCCCATGATGAAGAAATCTACTCATGGGAATGTCAGACTCTTCAGTCAAGTCTCTCTAGGACAAGAGTAAGCTCTGCCAAAGGGAATGGAGTCTCTAGAATTGAGATTTATTCTCTCTTAATGATTGAGGCAGGTGACTTTGGGTATGGTGTAAAAAGGGTATTCACTCACTAAACATTACTTTTTCAAAAAACACAATAAGAAGTTGCAGGGAAATATGAAATGGTTGATTCTTGTTTTTGAGATGTGTATCTCATTTCCAGTGTAAGTGGCTGGTTCCTCTGAATTGCTCCCAGCACGTTACACCACTCTTTTTTTGCAGATAAGAGATACCTGTGAAAGAGCTGCTACTTAGCTATCAGTGCTACACTTACTAAAACAGTCTTGTAAGAAAAAGTATAATTATCTTCCAAATTGTCTTAGAAGTTACTGATCAAACAAAGTTTTACTGTAGCTTCAGAACAAAACTCACAATGGAATTACTTGCCATGATTTTATTTCTGAGCTATAAATATACATGCTAAATGAAATCACACTGCAAAAGACATTAAACAATGATATTGTTATTGCTGGCTGAAATTAACCTCCTCTCTTTGCTTCCTAAAAGTGATTAAAATAAAATACATATTTCAGAGCCACAAATAAGCAGAGAACTTTGGGCTTTTTTCTTCTGAAAGAAGAGAATTACCTGCTACTTACATAGCATCCAGATTTGTCCCATTAAAAGCATGGCCTTGAATACTGGTAAAACCATTATTGTAGAGTTTACTGCAAGCAAAAAAGCAATTACATGTATTTTGGGCTGTTTCAATACATGAATACCTAACATCTTATGCATCATTTTTCTTGGCAACACCACATTTATGGATGGGTTAGTTTTAATGTCTTGAGGAAGCAGTAGCTACTGTGCAAGGTCAAACAAATGCCAGAAGCATTCTCAAGTGCATGTGAATCAAGGATACCATGTGCCAGGTATGCCATCTTCTACCTCTTTTTACAGCAATGATAGACTAAACCACTTTGCTGCAATTTTCCCACACTTAAGTAAAAGCAAGGAAACAAAATCCTGCTAGGACTGATTAAGGAAGGCTAAAAGAACTAACAACTAGCAAAAAAGGTCTGCTTTTACTATCAGGTGTGCCTTAAATTTTTAGAATTCATTCTTTTACTCCCTTAGAGCAAAATTATTTTTTTTAGAATTCCTTTAGAATTTATCTGTTCACATTCTAATGCTCTTCCTCCCAGTTCAGGTAAAAACTCATTACAGTAATTTCACTCCCATCAGCGGCCCTTTTTGTGGCTCACATTGACTGACTTGCAGAACTGAACTTTAATTAAGAATTTTCTTTCAAATATGACTCTTCTGATGTTCGCCATCCATTAGTTTCCACGGTATGTACCTCTCAGGTTGCAAAAAAAGTTAGACACAGTTATAACCCTGCTATAACTTTACAGGGGGAGAACTTTGCAGACTTTCTCCTTAGATTTTTTTTCAAATATAACCATTCACTGGTACTAGGGTCATAGAAAAACAAAACCACTTTAGTCAAGCCAGTTCTAAAAAGCGGGACTGATTCAAATAGCTGTCAAAGTACAGAATTTATGCAAACTAGAATATAGATGCTGTCTGTCTGTGGTGCTTCTCTGTTGCAAACTGCTAGAGAGTAGGACAGGAATAATTTTATTTTTAAACATTTTGCCATATGCATTACCAGAGAGGTAATTGCTTTGTGACTTAAACTGGAAGAACTTACAGTGTTACAGATTCATTACAAAGCCCATGGAAAGCATTTGCAGGCACTGAAGTCATATAAGGATTATCTGCAATTTCACTGAAAAAGAAGACAAAACATCACAATCAAACATCTGCCCAACAGAGCATCTGGAGATCAGCTTTGTTATTAATTGTTCTCTGCCTTGATAATAAATAGAAGATTAAAACTTATTAATTTTAATGTATTTTAGTGTTAATATAAAATAAATAACATTGCCATATTTATGTTATTATACATTTAAATTTATTTATTCAAATAAGTAAGTTTAAAAGAATAACCTGTTTAGTTATATCTAAGGCCAGAAGATACACACAGGATGAAGAATTGAGCATATTCCAGCATCCAGGAAGACAGCTCATGAGGTAAATAGGTTTTGTAGTTCTGGTGAGGTTTGCCAGCCTGTGTGATAATAGTGGCTAAGGCACAGACAGGTCCCTGGTCTCATGAGCCTAAGAATTAGCAGAATGAGTAAGCATTAACTACAATGTCAGTTGAACAACCCATGTGGCTTTAGAGCTGAAACCCTGCTCTGTAAATTCAGTTATCAGATAATACATTATTCATGACAGAGGCATCGTACTTTACAGAAATGCATCTAGTACATCTCTTTCACTAGTAAGTGAAAGAACCTATTGATTCTTCTCACCTCTAGTCCAAAGGAGTGTTTCACCACTCATTACTTAAATACTTTTTTTTACTCCTACTCTGCAGCCTTAATAAGTACTATATATCTTCAGACTAAAATTCTGTTGTAACAAAAGGGAGAAAGAAAAACTAAAGAGATTTACTATTACTAAACTGGAGAAAGGAGAGAGGAAAAAGCTGGTAGAAACAAAGGGCAGGGCAAAGTCTTTGCCTTTTTTCTGATTTTTCCTGAATAATATTATAGTCTGGAAATGAAAATATTGTGCAAAGATTTCTTTTTCTTCAGCTTGTGGATTTGGTATGGCCTAATAAGGCCCACATATAAAGTCCATGGGCTGAGAAGTCATAACGATTACCCGTGTGCCAGGAATAGCTTCATTCCTTTTCTGTGCATATGCTCCATTTTCACATATATATGTGCTAACACTGAACAGTATTACAGCCATTTTCATTCCAAGTAATTTTCACTGATAGGTGGTTTCCACCACAGGTGATTTGGGTTTGACATTTTGCAGACTGCTTCAATTTTTTCTAAATAAATGTTTACTTGTAAGTTGCTTGACCTGAAAGTCAAATAGTAATATAATGAATGAGTTTCCCTCAACTATACCTTATTCGTTATTTAGAAACCTATTATTTTTCAAGAGAATTTTTTTTTCTTGATGGAAGAAACAAAAAGTCTTTCATTGAATAGCAATATCTAGCAATATGTATCATAGAACTAAATTCCTTGAAAGTACAGGTCTATTCTTTAAAAACTCTGTGCAGAATATAAACCTATATTTATCTTTTGTTAGTTATCACTATCAAAAAAAAAAATCAAGGCAGAAGTAAAACAATGTTTGACTTTCTCCCACTTAGAAAAGCACGGAGTTAGTTGGAAGTAAGAACACAGATGGTTGTATAAACGGCTTTGTTTCATCTAGCTTGTTCGATTCTTGATTCTCTTTATTGTGTAGAAGTAGATCTAGCAGAGTTTTCAATCTAAGCTGAAGCCCTTCTGGTCTTTGAGAAACTCTCTAATAGTTCTTAAGATGTAGTTACATCTCACTCAGAGCTCTGACTGGCTCAGGTTTCAGTTTTGGAGGCCTACAGTCAAGGTGTATGTGTGGTAGAAGAAAGCTTATCTCTGGTCTCAGAAGATCCTTGGAAGGGAAGGTCTCATTGCTTCCTACAGGTCTACACTTTTTAGCAAAACAAGCAACATTTCTCTATTGCTCTGAGGTTCATCTTGCCAGTGGCAGACCATGAATGCAGTGGAAACTGACCCTTGACGAAAAATACCGCTTAGCACTGAAACAATGCCTGTGGTAGATCATCAATCACATCTTGGCAAATCATCTTCTAATATGACACTACTCATTTTTAATTGCTTTTTGCCTAGCCCATCCAGCATTCAAGGCTCTTCCAGCTGAAGAGCTGCTACAAGATAAGATTTCTAACTCCTCTCTGGGACCAAGAAGTGACCAAGATACTATACCTTCTGTCAGCCTGCAAGTCTTCTTCTGAGCTACTCTTCCTCCTCAGCTTGATTACAACCCAAAATTCTAACTTAGATTAACGAAGGTAGATGTTGTCTGTGCTTTTTAAATGGCAAGAAACTCTTGCTTATTTTAGATCTCAAAGCAGAACTCTTTGTTTCTGAAATATCTTTAAGGATAATAGTGGGAGACCTCCTTGGCCCCATTTGCATTCCCATTCTCTTTCTTCAAGAAATTGTTCTGCAGTTTGCTTCACCATGCCAGCCCAAATTTGCTAGAAGAATTTTGTTAGGCTGATCTGATGCCAGCTCAGGTCCCAAGTGTTACACTATTCTGACTTCATATTAATTCAGGTATTGCCCAGCCATTGCAAAACCAAGAACAAAATAAAAGCAAAGGGCCTGTAGATGTTGCATGTCACGAATGTGCTGTGTGTCCATGTCTCTAATTCGGGTCAAACGTATAATGCTGGGTGACCTGGCATTTTCAAGATTTGGTGCTAATGATGATTGAAATATTGCTTGAAGAAAACCGCTTTGTCAGACTTAAATGATACTTTTCTCAAAATCAGAAACCTTCATTATACATTTTCATGTGGTCTGAGGATGGCAATATTCTAACCAGCTGTGAGGACAGATACTTACAGCAAAAAATTCACATCAAATGAATAGATTTTGTTGAGGCCTGGAAATACTTTGAGTCCAGTATTAAAAATACCGCTGAAAGAGAGGACAAACAGAAAGAACTACTGCATCACTGAACAACAACAAACAATGTATTTAAAGTGTTCAACAGGAAGGACGGTTATTGCATCCTATCTATTGTCAATCAATTCATTTATAATCAACTGTCCAAAACAGAAGGATGAAAAATATAAAAAATTTGAAATACCAGACTTATGATAAATTAAAGAATCTAAAAAATGAGAACACACACTAATAAGACAGCCAGGCAGATCTGCAAAGTGAAGCATCTTGTGAGGTTGATAGGAAAAAAATAATTGAAACTGTGGTTTATTTTAACTTGAGAGATTAAGGCTGCTTCAGTTAATAGTCTGAATCCTCTATCTTTCATTGAGGCTAAGAGCTGTTCATATAGATCTAAAAAGGGAAACTGTGTTAAAATGTGAAATTCTTAAAGCCCCTTCTTTATGAACTCTTGTAGAGTGAAAATAACTGTAGTTCTCAATTTTTAAAAGTATCTTCTGAAATTGAATTCTTGATACTTTCTTTTTTATTGCTTTCACATCTATAGAAAAAACCTGTACAAATCTTTCCTCCTTGCTGCTGCCCCCACCTCATACACATGGACACCTTTCTTCCAAATATTACTCAAAATCACAGAAGTTTCTTTAGAAAATCAAGAGAAATTTTCGGGATTTATTTCTGCCATAGAGGTCATATGAAATCAGGTGTCTGTGTGTGAGCTTTTCACATTTGGCTGACAGGTATGCTTTAAAACCCTCTGTAAGTGTCTAGTAAATACTAAAGTCATATGTATATCTGTTGTGTTGTGTATTTCCTACAAAAATAGAGTAAGACAGCACTTATCATAAGAAAAGAGCTAGCTGTGGAATTTTTCCAAGGAATATTAATGTATTCTAGATATTTAATGGATAAGACAAATGGGAAAACTACTGATGAATTTGTGAACACGTTTTCCTTTCTCACAAAAGTAGTAAGGGTTCCAACCCTTACCCTTGCTGACTTTCTGTCATTGGAATAAAGCAACAGGAAAAAACATGACAATTGGTTCCAAAATCAAATGCAAACTATCAAAACTGCTATAAAGGGTCATCTGTGAGTCATCATTTAAGTACCAATTTGTTACAGATACTAAATACTTACAGGTATTTCAAAAGTGGGAGGTTCTTAAAGGCATCTGGATCTATGTAATCCAAGTTTCTAAGATTTCGAATTTCACTGTAAAAAGGGAGGAACATTGTTAATTAATAACTTATCACAACAGAAATCAGCAATGTTAAAATGAAATTTCAGGGACCTAATTCCTGCAATAAGCTTTTTGTAACTGACCAGTACTAGCTCAAGACCAGAGCAATCTTACAATGATGCATTATCATCTGGATAGGTGCCATCCTGGGAACTGGCCTTTTGAAGCAAGGGGGTAAGAAGTACCTAAGATTCAATTATGCATCGTTTGTCTGCATGGTCCTAAAATCAAAACAAATACCCTGTGGTAATGGCTATTACTTTGAACATGGTGAGGGTTTTGTGTCTGCAAAAGGAGAAAAACAAAACATTCAGTATTTGTATATAATAATTCTATGAAATTACAACCATTTATAATTTTATGTGCAGTTTTTCTTCATACTTTCTTCATGTGTCTGACAGTATTTTGTGCTATTTTTTGTTGTGTCTTTTACAGAACTCATCAAGAGATGGCTCAGTCACTTAAATTAACTTTGTTCTGAGACTTGATATGGACACACCATTCACTACAGAGCCATGCCAGGCAGTATAGAGGATAGCATCTCTTTGCTGTATAATAAGGCAAGACATAACATAGACTTCATTCCTTTTATCTTCTGTCCACAGTTATATCTTTAAATACTTCTACTCGAGAGCCATCTTGGTCTGCAAATGGCTTTTTAGTCTGCACATGTTGAAAAACGAGCCTGACACTAATCACAGCTATGGCCATGATGGTGCTTTCTGTAGGTGTGTTTGTGGGGCTGCTGCCCCCCCAGCCACCACCATCACTGCCTGGAGTCATGACTCTTCCTCATTTTTCTGAAATGTTTGTCTCTTCCCTTAATACAATTCCCCTCAATATATCTCATTCCTCTGTTTTCTAGCAGATTTCTTTCTTTACTATCTATAACAACAGTCATGAGTCTGGCTGCACCAAGCAGACTCTGCCAAAATTCTTAGGATTGAGGTAGATTAAACAGACATACCAATTTTCATCTTTTATTAAAAAAGCCCTACCCCATCACATGCAGACTTTAATTTCTTGGACTCTTTACTGTTTCCAGAAGGATATGGATGGTTTTGCATGTTTGCTTCAATTTCTTTATCTTAAATCAGCTCTGGACACTGGTCTCATAACACTGCTGAAACAACTCTCAGCCTTTCTTAAAATAGAAATTATATAGAAAGAATGGTGCCAGGCTTCCTCCTGATACCAGCAGTCGAGCAATGGGTCTGAAGAAAACATTTCTAGCTACTTATAAAAAGAAATTTTGTAAAGATGACAGATTTAGATGGCATGGTGGTGCAGGTTATGTGGGTGATGTGCCAGCCTTAAGCCAGTCAAAGAAGTGCTGCTGCTGGACAGACACCTGATGGGCAGAAACCAGTAGTATTTCATTTAACATGGCCTAACTGTGCCAAGTAACCCATATAATATAAGAATCAGAAAACTGGGATTTATGATTACCTCTGCCTCTGGAATTGTTTTAATAGGATAAAATCAACCCAGTCAAGTTGTTTAAGAAATAGAAGTGGGAAAAGAGACAGAAGTTAGTAGATAAATCACTATGTAGACACTGGTACAAAGACTTTGACCTCTCCATATATTGTTTACTGAAAAAACAGTTCTGCCTCACCTTTCAAGTCATTAGTTTTCACCCTGCTTACTAAAACACTGCAGGGAAATGAGGATTTACCTTTTACTTGCATGTTAAACTGAAACTGAGCCATTAATTGCTACAGTACTGCTACTGTAGAGCTGCATTCAGCTATTCTTCACATCTGTTGCCTACTTTGAACTGTAGCTGTGTTTCTGTATTTAAAAGAAATCCTCTCAGTGTCAGTTTCTTGCTTCTCTCTGATTATTTCATTAGTTATGTAGCTATCACATTCCCAGCAGTGGAATTTGCTTCATAAACACTAACTGACTAGTTTTTTCCATCACTGACTGCTTTCAAAATGTTGGACTCGTGAGCTTCCTGGCCTGATACTCCTCTGTGGACCAAGCATATTCCAGGGAAAGAGAGTCTTCAGTTCAGCCTTTAGCCTGGAAATGGATAATGGAGTATTAAAGAGTCATCAGGTTTTGGTTTGTTGCTATTCATAGTAATCTGCGTAAATTATTTGGATGAGGGTACTGGAAATAAGATGGTACTAAAATTTAAAGAACAAAATAATGTAATGAGATACAATTTTGATTTATTAAGTAACTGGGCCATGAGAGGACATTTGCTGATTAAAAAAGGCAAATGAAAAACTAATTAATCTGGGAATAAAATATTTTAAACAGCCAGATGAGACAGCACAGTAATGAGAGAAAATCTTAAATAATGTGAAGGAATCAATATGATTCAACTAAACATTGGGAAAAGGTTTATATCCCTGCTGTTCATTTTTCTTGGACTGCTAATGTTGGGATTAAAAAAGAAGTATGCTTTAATATATACTATATTTATACTAGCATTTCATCCTACACTTTGTATTACAGCAGTGTCTTAAAGCCCAAAAGGAAGAAAAGGGCCATTGTGGAGCAGACAGCCAGGCTTAGAAGTGTCTAGTCAAAATAGACGAGAGAGGTGTAAAAATAAAAGGTGACAAGAGTGTTACACTTGAGAAAAATGAGGGTGGAAATACAATTTTCCCTACTTCTAGTCCCGTCAAATGTGCCTCCTGCCTTTGACTGGCCTGAATACGTGGCCTCTCATTTTATCTGGGTGGAAAAGAGAAAGATCTTGTGTGCTGTGGAAAAATGTAGGTAACACCAAGACGACCATGACACCCAGCTGAAGTGCAAAGAGTAGATTTATTCCATCATCTTGCTGGCTGGAGGACTAAAAAAAAAGCAAGTAGAAACATAGCCTGTTAGGCTCATATTAGCAGGGGCAAAGCACAGTGAGGCCTGAGTCCTGCCTTACATATCAAAGGGGGCCTGGAACATGTGCCAATCTTCACCAGGCTGTGTTTTACAATCTCCGCACTTCTTATCTCCTTTCCCCACTTATAAAGAGGCCCCAAGCCTATAAGAAGAATGCTTTAAAGTCTTTCATAGTTTTCTGTTATCTCGTGAGAAAAAAAATCACTTCTTTAGTAGACAGAGAACAACCAAAACAAACAAAAATACATTAATTCACTGACACTGTTTTCTAACATCTCCCCAGTGCAAGATTGGTCTCTGAATGAAAACAATTCTAATCCAATTTATTTTTCTCTCTTTTTGTCAATCTTCTCTTTTCCAACCCTTTCCTCCCCACAGATCTTAAAATTCATTTCCATTCATGAACTGTGCTGCTATCCTTGTTTTAAATACTCAAACATCATTAGTCTTAGAGTACTGGAAGGCATTCCTTCCTAAAATCACGGATTTAAAGGGTATCTATTGCTCCATTGATATTGGGGCCTATGAAGTTAAGCCCATAAGGTAGAAAGATATTTGAATAGTTCTGATCTCATCAATTAACAGGAAAAACTGCATTTCACAATTTCTTTTACAGTCGTAATACACTCAAAGGCACATAAATGTTATATGATCCTAATTTTCAAACTGTAATCAAAAGACCGCTGTGGTGTAAAGATTAATCCCAAAAGGTCCATAAAGATAGAAGAGCAAGTTGATTATGAGTAAATTAATTAAGTTTTCACTTTTATAAGTTATCTTCTATGAATTGGTGAGTTGAAACATTGAAACTCGTGAACTTAAAAAGTTACAGTTTATTGAAGAGCAGCTCTAGGAAAACTGTTAGTAGTTTAAGCTGCCTAAAATGCAGATAAAGCCAAAGAATATACTTAAAATGCCTAGTAAGGTAGTTCCAGATATCTAAGTGTCTATGAGATCTGACTTTAAATTACTTTTGAAATGCAACTTTGACACACTCTACAAATAGAACAATCACGACATACAGCAATGTTACAATTCTGAGTCCTGGGCGTTGAGTGCTTTTAAGATACAAGAAAATTTGAGAAAGTTAGTAGGCATTTTTGTTGACCATTGATGCAAAAAAGCAAAAGGTGCTATGAACAAACATTTCACTTGGCAGTCCTAACAAAAATTACTTAACGTGCAAAAAAAAAAAAAACCAAAAAAAACCTGCTACTCAGCCCCAGGCTAAGAGAGTTATTTGTGAAGTATATATAAAAGTATTCAAAGTTGCTTTACAAACTCTACTCTATTCTTGGAAGTACAGAAACCATTTGAAAACTGGCTTATTTGTGCTGTGGACACATGATGTTTGAAATTTTAGTTGTGGCACTCAGACTAGGAATTAAAAATGTACTAGATTCACAATCAAATAACTACCTGACTGACCAAGAACAGCAATTCACTTTTCCTTTTTAATGTCCCAAAAAAACGTTATCACATCAAGAATGGATGTGCAAAGAAAATCACTTGATGCTATAAAGATATGAGTCAAGACTTAGAAATATCTATGAACTTATGTTGAGTTGCAAAGCTATAACTACTTTCAAATCCAAGTAAATCTAAAAATGAAATTAATAGTAAGAACTATTCAAATATTAGGCTAATTAATTAAATGAGACATATGTTTGCCACCTAACTTTTCAGAAAGGTTAATATGCTACTTAAAATTCTATCTGAATTTGGTAATATTAAAAGAAGCACAAACATTTATTTACATATTTAAGTGGAATCTAGATTTTATTTACCAGGCACGTTTTTCACATCTGCCTTGCAATATTGATACCTTCTTGAGTCTGTTTAAGCTCAGAATTCAGAAATTGCAAATCTGGCTTTAGAGTAGCAATATAACCATGTTATACTGAGATACCTACTGAGGATATCCAGGTTAGCAATTGTGACATGTTTTAAATGAGCTTTTTTTTCATTCTCTTGTAATAACCCCTCTCTGCCTTCTGAGACTTACTTTGTCTGTAGCTAACTACCTTAACTTCTCTCACTTGTACATCTACTTCCATGTTTTATTCTCCCTCTGCAGCCAAACCATCCATGGTATTTCAGCTGCATGCACCTCTTTAAGCCTATGCACCACTGGCACCAGAAAACTGGCTTAGATTCCAAACAGTCAACTCCCTACCTCCAGACTTCAGATTTTAACAAGGATTTTTTGCACAGCACTTATCCCAGCTCTGAAATTCACTGCAGGTACACAGCATTCCCCCCGAGATCTCCTCAGTTTTCCCCTCTAGTTGCTTCTCTCTTCTTCCTGCAGCGCTGTACCCCATGGCCTGGCATCACAAGCTGTCCAAGAGAGGTGCAGCCCTGGCCCAGAGGATGGTGGGGCTGCTCTGGCCCTTGGCTCCGTCTCTCTGCAGAGCTGGAAGTGGGCTCCCACCAGCTCTCCAAATGATGTCACATATATGAGGGCAAGCCACTTGAACCATGACCTTTGGCCTTGTTCCCGAATGCTGAGAGGGCTTTTTATGTGATTGTATAAGAGGAGAATGCTTTACGAGTTAGGAGAAGAGAGCAGAGAAAGACCAGGGGAGGGTGAGCCAAGACACAGAGAAAGGAGGAGAAGAAAGAATGAATTTTTCTGAGGTTCTCTTTGCATGAATGTTTCCCTGAGAAACAGAGACCTAATTATGACAGGTTTTTATGTAGTGTAAGGTTACCAAGCTTCAGCTGTACTAGTAAGGCAACTACACAGAGACACTGATTGCTAATCAGACCCTTTCACAATTGCATTTACAAAAAATACATACTTAATTGTATGAGAGACACTGTTCTGAATCCGTAAACAGACATACTTAAAAAAGGTGAATACAAAAAGGGGAAACAAGAAACCGTTGTGAGACCAATTTAACACAACTGGGGAGAAAAAAAAAAAAAGGCAGAAGTTTGTTCTTTATTTATATCTTCATAGAGTGGAAATTTTGCCATTTATTATCAGCAAAATGAGATGTGGCTCATTAAAATACAGCAGGTGATCAGCATCCTTAGTTTGCAGAAGTTGCTCAGTACTTGAAAGGCATGGATGCATAAAAATATGACCTATGCTTAAAGAGCTGAGGTCTGGGAGGAACAGAAAGTCAGGACAGAGGCACATGAACCAAATAACGACTGAGAAAATGTGTTGCTGAAGATCAAGGCTGAAGTGCACTAACAAGCTTGGCAGACAGATCATGATGAACACAGGATGCCTATTCACATAATACTTGGCTTAAAGCAAAGCATTAGTTCCTCCCTTCCATAAACACTGAATTTTCTCTTAAGAAGTTTTTATGTCTAAAAACAAATTTTTTGTGAGTTTTGAGAATGAAACTGTGTGTATAAGTTTCAGTTAGGGTAAAGAGATTATTTACATAAAGTCGCACTTTATGAAAGTTTGAAGAAAAACAAGCTGTAAAAATAAAACTCTGTGAAATTACTTTTCCAAACTGTTAGGGTAATCTCAACCTCCTTTAAAATACTTTGTGATAATTTTAGCCTACTATTATTTTAGCAATATTACTTTAAAACACTATGTAAATTGAGAACATTAAATTAATGCATATCAAACTCAACAGTGATAGGTTTTGACAAATCAGGAGTTATGGAAACAATTCATAAAAATGATCAAACATATAAATTGCTTTATTTCACAGATTATATGCAACTGTCTAACTTGCCAGATGCCTGGATATTTCCTGATTAAATAATAAATGTGCCTTACTTCCAAACAAATTTTATAAACCTGGTAAGCACTTCTGAGTGGTAGAGGTGGCCCTTCTTTGTGGGCTATCTGCAAAGGCTTGGAGTTTTCCTATAACTTTTGTGAGCAGAGTTCTGGTGTTTTGTCTTGGGTAGTATTTTTTGCTCTTGTGCAGAAAAAAAAAAAAAAAATATATATATATATATATCTATATATCTATCTTGTATGTCTGTGTACAGTTTCTCTTTTGGCAGTGCTTTGCGAGAAATAAAAGGGGTCCCACACTACCATACCCTTGTATAGTGGAGCAGGAAACACTCCCTCCATGCCCTCCCCACAGCCTGTGCCAGAGGTGACATGAGAGTAGCTGCCTGTGAACTCTGCTGGCTCCTGCACAGACCTGCAGCTTCCCGGTCATGGACGACACATCCAGGTCTGGAGCTGGAGTGTGATAATGTGCTGATTTTGAAGATTTCTGGAGCATTTTATCTTTAATTTCTAATAAGGGGAACCACAAAAGAGGTACCGTATGAGGAATTTGTAGTGCATACTGGCAGATGCTTTATTCATTGCTGATAAAATGTGCTGCCAGTAAATGTTTCATTAAATGTTCATTTGTGTTAAACAAGAAATTTTAAAGATGCAACAACTGTGAAAGAGGAAGAGAGAACAAGGAAACAACAGGCTTGGAAGAAACATCAACATGATAGGGAATGGTATCAAAGCCAAAGGTAAGTACTTATATCACACCAAAGCCTTGCTGTGAAACTCAGGAATACTTCTGGAACATGTTGTTGGACTGAAGTAGATCTCAGGATTCTGCACTCTGCTTCCAGATATACCAGTCAGGTTCATGTTCTCTTAGAGGAGTCACTTACACTTTCCAGCATTAGTTTCTTTCTTTATCTTCATTAACAATAATTATATTTTTATCTTCTAACTTTGTTAGTCTTTCTGATTCACATGGTGTAAATTAAAAGGAAAAAAATCATAGAAAATACAGCAGTGTTAAATCATCATTTAATTTAATCTCTTTCTCTGAGTGAAGGTTAAATACACCTCTGGAATTTCAGATCATACAGACTTAAAGGCCTGCAGTGGTAGAGAAAATGTCTCCAGGAAAACAGTTCTACTGTTTATTTATACCAGCCATAGGAATACATTTCCTAGAGACTGACATGAGTCTTGTCTAATCTGCTTTAACATTATTATTACTTTTTCAAATATTAGTGTGAAAATGGGTGGTAGCTTTTACCTCTTGCAACAACCTTTAAAAATCAACCTGCCTCTGGCATGTTTTCTTTCTGGACACAGAAGACTTTTCTCTCTGATAATATTTTCTGGATCCATGATGACCAATCATGCTCTCCCATGGAACCTTTGCAAACAAAAATCTCTGAAATATGCCAAACTGTAATTCAGCTGAGCAGTGGCACATTTCCAGTGGCTTTACAGTGGCACATTTTCCAATCCCTCCTTTGGATCAATAATGGAAATGTGGAAGAGTATCAGATACAGGATGGAGCTCTCTTTAATACATTCCATTCTCATTTTGACAGGGTCCTGATGGATGACAAGAATTCTCTGGATGTGTCTTACCAGTTCTGCAACTGCCCTTAAAGCATCTCCTGGTGTGGATTGGTCAGAACATGAGAACAAAAAGGTGTAAAAAACCTTCCCAGAAGGCTTTTTCCATATTATTCTTGTTCCATTTAATAATCATATAAACATTCTTCCTTTTAATAGTGCACTTTCAGAATGATTACTTATTCTTCATGTCTCCAGCTGGTGCCATTTTGCTCTGTGCTTTGGTCCTTCTGATTTTATTTCTGATGCTTATATTACTGTTTTATACTTACCTGCTGTAAATTGACAGAAATAATTCTTAGCTGCCATTTAATTTCAACTTGACATCAAGCTTATGATGCAGTCCCACTAGTTTCTCACTACATTCACCTACATTTCTAAGGAAGGATACAGAAGAGTAAGGGAACAAAAAAGATGCATGGAAAACAAGCACAATAAAACAAGCTCAAAAAAGAGACTGACTCACTCCACATTATGGAGAAAGGAAATGAGAAAAGGAATATTTAGCTACATAGGAGACAGGAATTACAAACTACATCATGTATATTTTTTCCACACATTCCAAATTTATTTCATCACTGTATTCATTTATTTAATTACAGTACTTACATGTGAGTGACTTTGCTTAAACTGTTGAAGGAATGGGCCTCCAGACTCTGAAGTGTTTCATCTATAGAGATGTAACTAAACACCAGCAAACAGAAAAATAAGAGGTCTCAGACACTGGGAAGTCACAGCTAGTGCCCATCATGCCATTTCATTTGTTGTCTCATTATTTTTCTCATCCAGCTATGATGACACTTAGAAAGAGCCTGAGAGTGCAAGATTTAAATCAGGTCAACACCTGGCAGCAGCCATAAGGACCTCTCCCAGCCCTTATATTCTTGCTTCTCCCTCTCTCCACCTTTCTTTGCTCTTTTCCAACCTCAACATCCCCTGTATTGCTGCCCACCAGCTGCCCCTGTTGTCCTCTGCTGCTGATGGAGAGCAGCTTGGTGACACGTGGGGCACTTCAGGAGAGCAGAACCAGGAGCAGGTAAGGCAATGGAAACTGGGTTGAGGCTGTGCTGTGTCAGCTGGCCCTGGGGAGCCCAGGAGGTGCAGACACATGCGAGGTGTGGGGAGCTGTGTGGTGGCACTGGCTGTGGGACAGCAGTGTGCACAGGGTGGGAAAGGCACTGTGGTGCACAGGGGGATCGTGCCTTACATGGGGCTGTGGGCAGAGAGCACTGTGGGGGGCTCCCCTGTGTGGAGGAAACTCTTTGAGGAGCTACAAACTGGGTGTTTGTGAATGTGACCCCAAAGCATCCTCCTAAACCCAGAAAAAATGTTCATTATCCTCAACCTTAAAAATACAGAATGTTCAATAAGTCCTTAAGTCAGCAGAAAATACCAGCTGAAGTCCTTTAAACAAAATTTAGTGTATTTGCATTATTAACAGTGCAAACTAGAAATATCTCTTGTATTTGAATATCCTATAAAACTTTTTTTATTCAGTAATGCCTTTCTGACAGAAATTATCTTTGCAATTAAGCACATAATTAAAATGTTTTTTCTTTAATTCATGTGGAAAAGCAGCACAGGGAAAAATTTCAATTTCTGGCTATCAAGAGTACATAGACATGCATTCATTTAAGAGAAATTGTAGCTTTAAAATTTTTGTTTAAACAAGGTTCATAGGACAACAACTAAATTTTCTATTCAGTACAGATAAAAACCCCCATGTTTATTTGTGGAAATCTTGTAGACACCCTATATCAAAATGAACTGCCATATTTTGAACAGTATACACAGTATATATTCCCCTGTTGAAACTTCAGGATGTTTTCTAGATGAATTTGTAAAACCAGGAATGGTCTGGTAATTTTCATTGCACAGTTTTCATTGCACGGAAATTATGGGCTGGGAGAGGCAAATGAGACATGTGGTACATCAGAGGCCAAGACATACACATAAAAGTTGTAGTTAAAGCACAGATACTGATTCCCTAACCTGAAATTTACATCAAGAAGGTGGGAGTTCATGTTTTGTGGTTGTAGTAACACTTTAAGAAATATCCAGATGGGCACTGATGCTATTCAAATGTAAACTGCCAGTTGGAACTTTTGGAGGCAAAGAAGGGCTGATACCCTTTTATATTGAATCAAACTCTGTTCTAAACTAAATTTATCCTTTTTATATATCGTACTATACACCATGTGAGGGATATTCCTCCGTCTCCAAAAATTCCCCAAACAATACACCATCTATCTGATTAAACTGAGATGCTAAATGAAGCTGCAGATACCCAAGAACAATTAGTTATAAGAATTTTAGGAAGTCTTTATTTCAATATATCTGGATGAAACTATAAAA
This sequence comes from Hirundo rustica, assembly GCF_015227805.2. Taxonomy (NCBI): domain Eukaryota; kingdom Metazoa; phylum Chordata; class Aves; order Passeriformes; family Hirundinidae; genus Hirundo; species Hirundo rustica. The sequence continues at coordinate 20,591,447 of NC_053455.1, forward strand.
TATAATAGGCAGACCATGTTCCCCCCAAAGTAATTTTTGATGAATTCTTAAATGGTAATTCTCAGATATTCAGTCAAATCTCATATAGAATTGAGACTTGCAAGGAACATCAAGGCCAAAAAGAAGAATTCCTATGGCTGCATTAGTAATGAAAAGCTGAACAAGAAAAAAGTGGGCCTGTTCCTGAATGAGGTGGCTTATTTATTTAACAGTGGCCACAGATAAAGCTGAGCACCACGCATTCTGGCTGGATTATATGAGCAGATTGTGGACTAGAGAAATTCACTGCATCAGACAGACATGCACAGGATCACAGATCATGGGCCAGCGACAAAGAATAAACAAATGTGGGACAACTTTTTGTCAAGACTTCTGACGTCAACGAGCAGTACGGTGTAAGGGCAGCTGTTGAGGAATCCATTCAGGGCAGGTAGCTCGGTTTGCAGCTGCAGTGTGAGCTGCAGGATGAGCTCTGGTTGGCAGGAGCCCGAGGCAAGGGGCCGGGAACTGCCGATGCTTTGTATAACAAAGGGCACAGGGACCTGTGGCACAGGTGAGAGACACAATGGGAGCCAAGGACCCCAGAGTTAAGTGCGAACACACTGTGAGGGTATAAAAGCCCAGGGATTCCTTTGTTCGGGGTCTCTCCTTGGAGGCACCAAACTCTGGCTATTTTGTTATTTAGTTATTGAATCAAGATTAAACTACTGAAGGATCTGGACATCTGAGACTTTGCTACAGGAAATGTGGGGTCGAGCTGGTAATGGTGCCAATGTGACTCTCAGAGTGGCTCCTAGGTGGTCGGACAGGCAAGTTTCCTTAACGTAGCCACCTTCAACGGGACAAATGTAGACACAGCTGGTTCTGCTTTTGTGGACCATATCCATGCATATGTTTGCACACAAAGGAAGGGACACAATGAAAGTCTCTCTCACATCACACAAATATTAATGTTTTGGTGAAAGTCCATCTCTAGTCTAGAAATGCCCTTGGTCTCCAATGAGAGTGCTACAAACCATGCTGGCAGTTTAGCAAAATTTTTTAGCCAGGACCGGCAATTGAATATGTTAATTTGCTATGAGTAAAATAATTTTCTGCAATTTGCAAACAACAACAAAAAAAATTTTATAGCTTTATCACATTAAAAGGATAGCTTTATCCTTCATTAAAGGAGGAGTGGTCTTGTTCACAAATGCACAGAATACCTTCCTATAACTGGTTCAGGTTATAAACAATAGAATTATTACCCTCAGTTCTAAACTGTAAGTGGTGAGGTAGCAAAGGTACACAAATATTTTCATTTCATAGGTTTTTATACACAAAGACAGAATTTTGGAGAAGGAGAGTATTTTTAAACAAAAATTTAAAAGAACAGTATCAGAAACCAAACAGAACTTACATCCTAGAGATGTTGGGGAGATTGGAAAAAGCGTCACTTGGAATTTTTCTTAGATGAGTCTCCAAAAACCTCCTAGAGAAACAAAAGTTTGGAGATTAATATCCTTTGGTAAGTACAATTCAACATTAAAAAGTCCTACACAGCTTCATCTTTGCTCCAATATTTTTGTTCTTATCTTGCCTTTTCTCCGTGTTGCCATCTTTGCCTCATTTCTACTCCTGTTTCATTATGTGGCTTGTTTTGTTTGGTGTGCTCCATCAGTCTAAATTGCAGCTTTCTGCATCATCCCTCCCAAGAACTCAGCAGTCAATGGTGATGATGAACCTTCCAAAACTCCAGAGCATGACCAGCAAAACAATTTTCCGATTGAAGTTAATGAATGTTTATTTGAATCATTTCAGGCTCCACAAAGATATCCCATCCCTCATTTTGAGCAAGAAATTCAGGTATGTCAGCCAAAATGGAATTAGTGTAATTGCATACTACCTCCACAAAATTCTCCATTTTCTTTGTAATAAATATTACATTCTTCCTCCCCAGACATTTGATGCAGGGGTGGCATGTACCTTACCCATCTGCAGGATATTTCAGAAAACCCCACAATATTTAAGGGAAATACTTATCAACAGCCAAGTTCTTAACAGAATCAATCTCCAGCAGACTCACTCCTCTAAATAAGAAAGGAGGAAATGCTTTTGAAAAAATTTGAAAATTTTTGATATCTGTTAAACTTACAACCTGTTGTTGTTAATCTTTGGTTTTCCAATACAGTTTGGGAATACACTTACAGAATATCTAGTCAATGAATAGTTGGAATAATAATCAAGAACAAATGATAAATTTTTCCCTGGATGATATTTAACAACAGTTAAAGAAAATAGAAATAAACAAATTAGGATTATTTCCTGATTCTGCTTTGTTTCATAATGTCAAGTATCTGATTACTATAATTGTATTTGATTTACATAGCCAAATATATTATCATCTTGAGATTTATCGAGCTTCTTGCATACAAGAAATAAAACTGTAGAAATAGAGTTTAATAATAATATATGTAGAAATTCTTTAAGATTTTGTCTCAAATTTAAGTATAAATTAAGAGAATGTACATTCCTATAATCCCAAAGGGTGAATCTACTTCCCCAGTCTACCTTCCCTACTCCATATACTTGTTACAAGAATGGGTAAAGACTTCTGCTTTTCCAACAGCAGGTTGATGTTTCTCCTGACCTCAATACACCTGGCTCCAAACAAGCCCCCAGCCACAGGAATGTCAATTGGTCCAGCGGTTACATCCATATAGATGTTATTTTAATAACCATAGCACTGTTAGTAATATTACTTCAGTAAGATACTAAGGTAAGTAAATATATATTTTACGTAGTTACTTCTTCATTTTAAAAGAATTTTTAAATGCACATCTACAAAACACAATAAGTAAAACTATACCACACAAAGAATTTCAGATTGAAATTATATGATTTGTAATTTGAATCATGTCAACAAAAGCTTCATGTATTTTAATGAACTATTCTCCACCAATACAAGGGGAAAAAAATTACCATATGTCAATATGAAACAGAGCTTGTCAATTTGAGACAAAGTAAAAAATTTTGCATCCTAACTTCATTTTTCTGAGAAAATTATAACAAGCAACGACCTTATAGCTTTTATATAGGAGATATAAACATGACAACAAAGTGATGGCTAGGTAAACAGCTATTGACACATTAGTTTCTAGGTTTTTATCTCCAATTAATCTCAACACAAACAAAAATATATTTTTAAAACTATTTTGAAATAAATGCATCGTAGTCTTAGTGGTGCAAAAATAGCTATAAAAAGGCATTTCACATAGTGAAATTAATGCTGAGCTTACCAGAAGCTGATTACCACCTAGTGTCCAGTGCTAGTATTACCAGTGTGGTAGGAATAAGGGAAAGCTTCACATAGCGGAGGAACTCTGAAAGTAGAGAATCGCTTCTGAATATGCAAGACTACCTAGCTGCTTTCCTACAACTAGAAGTCCAACAGAATAACATAAAGTGGCCTAAAAAGTGGCCCAGCCCTAAGAAATTAAGGAAATATTATATTATTTCAAAGTGAAATTGTACAGGTCAGTGTTTGGGACAAGTAGTTACTGAAAGTAAGTTCTTCCTGCTAATGTATCCTCTTTGTACAAACTGAGGTACAGATGGACACTGTCAGGCTGACAGGCAAGAATTTAGGTTGGTTACTTGCTAATTTATAGCAAACAGAAAACACCAATCCATAATGTTGGAGCTTATCCTTGCTCAATTTGTGATCACCCAGTGCTTCTGACTGGATTTGAATACTAAAAAGACTTTACATGAAGGAATGATCCCATCCTCAGTCAGTTTTCAGATGACACGGAGATGAGCAGGAATGTTGATCTGCTGGAGGGTAGGAAGGCTCTATAGAGGGTCCTGTACAGGCTGGAATGATGGGCCAAGGCAACTGCATGACATCCAACAAAGCAAAGCGCCAGCTTGTTGTGTCCCCTCCCTGCTCCTTGTGCACCTCCAGTCTGGTGGGGTAGTACGAGAAGCAGAAAAGGCTGTGGCTCTCTAAGTACTGCCCAACAATAACTACTACATCCCTGGATTACCAACTCTTTTTCTAGCACAAATACAAATTCAATCCAATCCATAGCACCGTACTTTGTACTGTGAAGGAAATTAACTCTATTCCAGCCAAAATCAGGTCACTTTTCTGCAACTTTTTTTTTTTTTTTTTTTCCTTTCATTTGCACCTTGGCCTCTTAAGTCCGTTGCCTGGCAGCACAGCCTGAGGAAATGGAGCATTACCTGGAGTAGAGGATAGACCAAAGATGCACTGAAGTGTACTGGACATACAGCAGTCTATGGGACCAGATGTGTTGCACCTAAGGGCAATGATATCATTCCGAGGCTACCCTATAATCTTTGAAATATCGTGGTGATGAAGGGAGGTTATATCTGAAAAAGAAAAGCAGCATGCACATCTTCTAGTGAGGCAAAAAGGAGGATCTGAGGAAAAACACAGGCTAGTGACTGCTGTGTAGTTACTTTTTGTCTGCAAGCAATTTTATACATTTGAATGTCCTTTTGTAGGTGCTATGTACATAATCAAAGGAAAAAAAAATCCTATATTTTCATCTATATTTCTATCTTAATAATTCCTAACATTCAGTTTGACTTTTTGACCTCTGCCAAGCAGCTGGCAGCAATTACGGGCACTTAGTTGTTCTCTGATTAAACACAATAGCAGCCAGCAATTGTAACCTGTTCTTACTCTCTCATTGTAGGAAGTGAGCCTCTTCAGACTGCTCTTTCCTGAAACTTCATGGTCCTCTTTGAACTTTCTTTGCAGCAATTTATAGGCTTTTAGTTCAATATTTCAGAAACACGCTCTTCTCTATTGTAGTTAGAGTACATTTTGTTGCAGGCCATCAGAAAAGCTTCAATTTCAGGCTAAAAGCAGTAACTACTGGTTTTAGGTCAAAATCAAAATTTAGTTTAAAAGTAATGAAATAGGTACATCTGTGATCACAATAAGAGAAAATATATGAGGCTGTAGTATTTTAATATGGCAATTGGGTGAAGTCCCAGGTGACTGGAAAAGGGGAAACACTGTACCCATCTTTTAAAAGGGTAGAAAGGAGGACTGTGGTAACTATTAACCTGACAATCTCATCACTGTTTCTGGGAAGATCCACCAAGAGGCTATGCTAAGGCATATGGAAACCAGGAAAGCAATTTGAGACAGTCAGAACAGCTTCACTGAGGGCATGTCCTGTCTGACCAACCCAGGGGCCTTCTCTGGAGTGACTACATCAAGGGACAAGGGAAGGGCTACAGCTGTCATTTATCTGGCCTTCTATAAGGCTTTTGACACAGTGCCCCACAACATCCTTCTCTCTAAATTGGAGAGAGATGGATTTGATGGGTGAGATAGATAAGAAATTGGCTGAATGGTCACATTCAGAGTGTTGTGGTCAATGGCTCAGTGTTCAGATTGAGAAAGTGAAAAGTGTTGTGCCCAGTAGTGTGCAAATACATGAGTCTTGTGCCCAGCAGAGAATGATATCTTCATCGATTAGATAAACAGTTGGGTCAAGTGAACCTTCAACAAATTTGTTGATGACACAAAGCTTAGTGGTAGAGTTGATACACCTGAAGGACGGAATGTCACCCAGAAAGACCTGGACAAGCTCAAGATATAGGCCCATGGAAATCTTGTGTAGTTCAATAAGATCAAATGCAAGGTGCTGCACCTGGGTTAGGACAACACCCAGTATCACCACAGCCTGGGGATGAACAGATGGGAGTAGCCCTGCTAGGAAGGTCTTGGGGGTGCGGGTAGATGAGAAGCTGGGCATGAGCCAGCAATGTCCACTTGGAGCCTGGAGAGCCAATCATATCCTGGGTTGCATCCAAAGCAGTGTGGGCGGCAGGGCAAGGGAGGGAATTCTGCCCCTCTGCTCTGGTGAGACCCCACCTGGAGTACCGCATCCAGCTCTGGAGTACTAACCACAGGACGGATGTGGACCTGCTGGTGTGGGCTCAGTGGAGGGCCATGAAGATGATCAGAGAGCTGGAACTCCTTTCTCTGAGGAAGCATTGAGAAAGCTGGGTTTTTTCGGCCTGCAGAAGAGAAGGCACCAGAGACACGTTATTGCAGCCTTCCAGTATTTAAAGGGGGTATCGTGGTACCTCACTCCCAGGGTCAAATCTTGGCTAGCTCCAGACCCCGGTGCATTACCCCGATAATGGACAGAAGGTAAAAGACAGAGGCACTCCTTTTCTTCCTCAGGACCACGGTCCGACAGGTTTACAGTAGAACCCAAACTCCAGGAGGAACAGAAAGAGAGAGAAAATCTCATGGTGGGGATTTTTAAACCTGGGGGGAAAGGGGCAAGCAGAGGATCCACAGCCAAGGGGAAACAACCTAGAAGGGGGGGCATAGGGAGGGACAGACCAGAGGATACCAACACCAGAACCTAGAGGCGGTATAGAACATACCATGTGCAAAATATAATAAAACTATTTTTGTGTGCAAGTAAGATAAACTACCCAGTGCAATATAATAACAAAAAATGAACTAACTATTTAGTGCAGTACAACAAGAGGGCTGCTAACAGAGTTGGGGACACACTTTTTAGTAGTCCCCGTTGCAATAAGGCAGGGTATTATGATTCTAAACTAAAAGATGGTCATTACAGACCAGATGTAAAGAAGACATTTTTTCAATGACCATGGTGAAACCCAGGCACAAATTGCTCATCAAGGTGGTAGATAAATCATCTCTGGAAGCATTCAAGGTCAGATTGGATGGTACCCTGACCAACTAGTTGAAGATGTCCCTGCTCCTTTGAGAGGCAGTTGGACTGGATGATCTTCAAACTATTGTATGAACCTATGCTAAATTATAATATTCTGTTTCATTTTAATTACCTTTACAGGCTTTTCACCCTCAATATTTATGTATCTACTTATTTGTGAGAAAAAAAAATAGCTGCTTTTCATGTTGTGTGAGCCAGTCTTTCTTCGCAAAGAGTGCCATTTAAATTGCCTTTTACTTTAGGTCCATACAGACCACATTCACTGGCTGGAGTTCAAGAGAGAATTAATCTTCTTTTAGTATGTGTCAACAGCTCATTGCCTACATTTAGGCTTAAATTGTACTGTTTCATGTAGCTGCTCTCATTGCTTCAACTTGAGTCCATAGCATTGCACTTTGCAAAATCCTGAGTATCATTTCCCATTGACTTGGGTAAGGTATCAGGGCACGGACTGGATTGCACAATCTTGAATAGAATAGAATAGAATAGAATAGAATAGAATAGAATAGAATAGAATAGAATATAAGCTCTTGACATAAAATGGCCTTTTGCAGATGGCTCTCATTTTTGAGTAAAACAAGTTACTTTTTCTACTCTCTAAATTTTGGCTACCACATAGTAGCCACCTAAGTGTGGTTAACAAGCTGCTACGCTCTTAGCAGCTTCACAATATATATTGCTAAATTTTTTTTGAGACTCTTTAATGTATATTCTGTGAACATGAGGATATGTAAGAGCTGAGTCCAGCAGAACACAAAAACATGTTTAAAGTTGAGGGTTTGAGGAACTGAGATTGTATCTCATTTTCCTTATTCCTGTTTTGGAAGATTAGCATTTCACAGTAGTCTCTCTGAACTGCATGTGGGAAGGTTCAGTCACACCTGGTGATGAAGGCAGATCATTTAGACATCTTTAAAACACTTCCTGAGACAGTCCAGTTTTCAAAATATAATCACCTTTTATAGACTGTTTTGAGGTTCTGTAAACCCATGTTAAGGAAATCATCAAACATTTCTTGATTTTGCAAATATATAAACAGACTGTATGAGTCAGACTCATGAAAAGTTGCCTTCTTAACTGATACTAGCTATAAAAAAAACCCCAAAACACAACTGTAAATTATTCCTTAGTAGTCACATGGATTATTTTTTTTTTTTTTTTTTTTAAGTTAGGCTTTTTCTTTCCTTTCACAGATGTATCAATAAGCTCTGTTTTCCAATTCAAGAGGAGGCTGTTGTGTGCTTCTGAAGTGTAATGGGTTGGAAATGTTATGTCAAAAGAAAACACTGTAATGAAAACTGACTATAGTAGCAATTCAAGATGCAGTGTAGTGTAACAGAGAATCAGTCTGTTAAACCACTATTGAAATCAACTCGAGTTTTTTAACTCCGGTATAAATGACTCTTTTGCTACTATGATGATCAAAACTCATCATCTTCTCAAACAAGAAAATTACACAAATTAATTACTATGGCCTCGTTACCAGTGTCTTCTGCAAAAATGTGTGGTATGCTCATTGAGGTTAATCTCTTCACAGCATTTACAAATGAACTATTTGCAGTCATTCTGCTTTCTGTTGAACAAGATATTTGTGTAGTTAAAAAATGCTGAAGTAACGCTTGTTTCTACTAGTAATGGCAACAGCTTTTTGGTTTGTGTTTGTACAGTTCCTAGCACTTGGTGTGTTTCTGTGCCATGACACAGGAAATTTAAATGTTCCAAATGTACAAGAAATGTTATGATACAATAATTGATAAGGAATGAAAAAAATATTGTATTCAATGTTCGCAAGATATTATTTTGGTCTCTAGTAGTTTCTCTGTTCCCTTAGTTTCTCATTCTTGTTCTTCATCTGCTCACTTTGAGTTGGGCTGTGTATGTACAGTAAAGGAATGCACAGTTTGAAAGTTCCTTTAAGAACCCTTACAACAGTGCTTCAACTTACTGTTAGGATTATGAACAAATCCTTTCACTTTAACATTTCACTTTAACTGAGATGATAACACATACTGATTTTTCAACATAGTGTATTGGACCTACTGTATGTCAAATGCAGGACTGCTGTATGTTAACAGCAGGATTATAGAAGCAATACCATACCTTTCTAAGCAAAATATGTAGGTAAATATAATAACAAGCATCAGAATTGACAAGAAAGTATAGTTTTATGTAAAATATAGGTTTTAGTAAATATTTTATGTTGCAGCTATATACATAGAGTTGTTTAAATCATTACGTGAAAGACAATTGATAAAACAATTTCATGGATTTGGTAAATATAGTGGTGTTTGGTTAAAAAATGCATTATTTTAAGAAGGTTCAAATCTGGCTTTGTCTTCAGAAACAGTCTTTTACAAATGAGAATAAATATTTTTTTGAAAATTAATTAATTGCAACTAAAACATTATTTTGAAATGCGTAGCCATTCTATATTACTTACAGAATATACAGAATATATGGGCATTAATCAAAAGGCAGTATCCTACCTATGGCAAATATACTAGAGCAAATGTAGAACTGTAGCTTAATACTTAATGTAAAGAGCATATTCTTAAAGACTGTACTGGTTTTGTGTCTATTTATATATCAGTTCCACTGTCCTTGCCTAACATCCTCTTGTTGAATTGCAATCAAATTTGATTATGATGATATGAAAATAGCACCTGGGTACAGGATAGAAACCTTATTAACAGAAGGGAAGGGAAGGGAAGGGAAGGGAAGGGAAGGGAAGGGAAGGGAAGGGAAGGGAAGGGAAGGGAAGGGAAGGGAAGGGAAGGGAAGGGAAGGGAAGGGAAGGGAAGGGAAGGGAAGGGAAGGGAAGGGAAGGGAAGGGAAGGGAAGGGAGAGGTTAAGTGTCCTTAGTAAGTGAATGCAGGAGATGTAATGCGCACTGAAGAAGAAGCAAAACTTTATTAGTTTTATTGTCAAAAGAAAATTTAAAGCATAGATTAAAAAGAAATAGATTTATACAATGAAAATAATTGGGAAGTGCATTGAGGTGATGTTGGGATAGTGATACCATCTGAAGGGTCATCATAATGATGCCAAGAAGCGTATTACAATAATTCAATAATTATGATGCAATTAAATTTTTGGAAAATTGTTCCATGTTGTTTTGGTGATCTGTATCTGTAGGTAAACTAAAAAAAGGCTTATACTGTAAAAAGGACACCTCCAAGATCAACAACTCTGCATTCAGGCATTCTGGATAAGCACCTGCATTAACTATATTTGGATAAATACCAATTTAAAACAAACACAATTTTCTGCCTTAAGTTCATGTCACATTTCCACTAAAGAGTTAGAAATAAACATTTATCAGAATTTCTTATGAGTATTTCTTCAAAAAAAGTTTGCCCCATTCTCTTAAAGTAGGGTAGGGAAATGAGAACAGTTCTGACTGAATAATCAGAATGAAACTTTAATTGGAGTTTCAAGATCCTCTGCACTGAAAAGAGCTCATCATCTCCAAAAGCTGGCAAAGTGATCTTAGAATCACCAGTCTCTTAGTCCTACAAACCCTACAAAACTGAATAGCCACACAAAAAAGTTTTTAAATTGGCAATCTTGAGGTTCACACGTTACCACAAAGAAGCAGAATTACTTTGCTTACAGTAACAAACTTACTGCATTTAGGGAAAATTGTAAAGTTTCAACAAAAAATGTGCAGATATGTACAGCTACATATTTCACCTCAAAGTGTTTATTTGTTCTTAAGGTCAACAGAAACCAATTATTTTGGAATCTTTTGTCTTTGATCAGAACTGCTGCCTATTGTACAACAAAAGGATGAAAACATGACAGAATCAGGGGCACACACTTTGCAATCTCTAACAAAATTCTGTGTGTTGTTCTAACTGCCATGTGCAAATAATCCAGTGCGAAACATCTGAAAGAACTTTGAAGAAAAAACGCATATAGGCAACTGTTATGACTCCCATTTAACATATGTAGGGAAAGAAATACTAAGAAATTTGTAGAGATCAAGGGACTACAGAATTAGGCACAGTCCACCCTACTTCAGCAATTCAAATAAGAAAACAGAAGTAAAATAAGCACACTTTATCCAAAGAGAAAACTTCAAAGTTTCTGAAGTTTAAAAAATGTGATTTTTTTTTTTTTGTATTTGATTGGGTTGTGTTTTGTTTGTTTGTTTGTTTGTGGGAGTTGTGTGTGAAAAGAGCTCTATTTTCCTTATTTCCTCAGATAATTCTCCCATTTGCTTTCAAATAAAAGACTATGCAGCACATGTTCTACCGCTTCTGCCATACACTATAAAATCACTACTGTCATTACCTGGAATATTTTCTTGATATGGTAGGGAGTATATGTCTTGAGAAGTTTGCAATGGTCACTCTAATAGGTGCACGTGATTAAATTTCACCCCAAATAAACAGAAAAATATCTCTCACTTGTTTTTGTTAAATACTTTTCCCATGGAAATAAGATCTTCACGGGGTGTTTTTCTCTTTTCAAAACAATGGCTTATTATTTTACAGGCCCCATTACTACAGGTCTTTAAAACTAGAATTCCAGTGGCCCAAGTGCTTTATTTGTGGAGCTGTGTGTAGAGGTACTTCTCAGCCATCTCACCAGCATATTTCAAGGAAAGTATCAAATTTCATTATATGATCTCATTGTTACTATTAACTATTTTGAATGCCTGTACAAAGGCATTTTCTCCTATAAACTGAAACTGCTATATTTTCTAACTTGTCATGGTAGATTTCAAAGAACATACTACTTGGTACATGTTTTAACATTACTGCAATTTCAATCTAAATAAATGGTGCATATAAAAGTATAATAACAAAAATTTTGTATAATTTAAAATCTTATTAACTGAAATTCTGCAGTCTAACCATCCAAAAAATTAAAGGCAAGCAAAAAATAATGGCAATAACACAAGTATTTTTTTCTTTCTTCCTAGGCAAGTGACCAATTTAAGCTTTCACTTTCAGTGTCAAAAATCTGAGAAGTATTCAAATAAGTTCAAATAATTTAATGGTTCTTATTTATATAAAGTCCTGAGAATCATTATCAATACACAAACCAATCAATCTGTTACTGTTTTACCTTGAAATTAAATCAACTGAGTTTGACTAAATTTACACTATCAGAAAGTAATCTATATTTACAAATGAACCTTCTCATATAAAACTTTTGTACCTCAAGAAACAAAGTAAAAGCCAGGAGTGATTCATCTGCTCAGTTTTAGCTGACAGGTGCCATTTCAGTCTCACTAGAGTATTTAACTGACAGATATGACAAAAGATGCTCATCTGGATTGGCAGCAGGAAGCCAGACAAGATCTACTGTGCTTGTAATGTGCCAAACAGGCTGAGGTACCTGAATTACTCTATCACTTGGGCAAGCTCTAAATTTGCTGCTTTATCCCGTACTCCACATTTTCATCTGAAGTATTCTGTCTCCTGGACAGTATACTTGGATTCTCAATTCCCATTGATTTTTTTTTTTTTTTTTTTTCCTTTTTCCCCCTCTCCTCCTGGCTTTGACAAAGAAGCTGAAAATGCACAGAGGATTTTGTGGAACTCTTTGAGAGGTGACGCATCCAATTCCTATTAGTTTTTAATCACAAAATTGTGTTCGATCTATCTTTCCTTCCCCTCACCCCCTAAGCACTTGCCACATAGAATCCAGCCTACTGCTCACTTTGCCCACAAACAGCCCAGTTACTTATTTTCCCATATTTTACACAAAACTCTTAAGATCCACCGGACCATTTCTTCATAGCTCTTTAAGGTTTGAGAGCCACTTTTCCCGCCTCCTCCTGCCACAGGCAGAGTCTGCACACTGCCGCTCCCGCTATCCCGTACCGCCCAGGTAATCGGCAGCACTTCTCCGCTCTCATCACTTCCTCATCTCATAGGACATTAGCTCAGAGCATCTCTTGCCCACAAAGTATGAATACTCACAGCTGGCTTCCCTAAACCACCCCAACGTACTCACAGGGTCTGGGTGTCCTCCGGAAGGCTGGGGATAAAGTAGATGTCCCTGCAAGTGATTTTGTAGTCCTCCCAGTCAGAGCACTCGCAGAAGGCTGAAGGACACCTCTCTGTACCCTGGCTGCACAGCACCAGCACCAGCAGCAGCTGGAAGGCTACCGTGAGGCACAGCATCTTCCACTGTTCGCCCCCGCTCTGCCTCTCTCTTCTGCGAGGAGACGAGGAGATCCCAGAGCTGCAGAGGCAGACCACGCTGCCCCGCCGGGGGAAGCTGCCGGGGAAAGGCGGCACCCGTGCTGTACAACGCCGCCTCCTCACTAAGCGGGGTCAGCAAAGGTCTCAGCAAGCCCTGCGCGCCCTCGCCATCGGGGAGGGTCCCTCTCCTCGCCCCGGCCCCGCGCCCATCCCGCCGGCCATCCTGGACCTGGCCCCCAGTTCCTCCGCACCCCTCCAGCACGGTCCCCCCGGGCCCGTCGCCCGGCAGAGCCCGCTCCCCGGCTCCCACGGCGGCAGCGCCGGTCCCGGGACCCCGCCTCCCCCCGCTTGCAGCGGGCGGCTGGGACTGCGCGGGGCGAGCGGGCTCTCTGCCCTACCCAACCCAACCCACTTTTATTTCTACTTCAGTGATACTTTTTATGTTTCACTGTGTATGGACAAAGCAAAGGAAAAACAGATTTACTGGTGGGAAGATAATAGTCCCGAGATTGGAGTAATTTCAGTAGGTTATCATATAGATTAATCAAATACTCACTCGTCTGCTGTACTTACCTTAACTAATAGGGTAACCTGCATTAGCTGCTCCATCATAATTGTGTTTCAGATTCCTAAACAAGAGGAAGGGTAATTTGTTTCATTGCTTTTTGACTGAGTGCAGAGTATTTCGAGTTACCTTTCATTTATTAGGGAAAAGGAGCATGCATACAGATACTGGCATTAGAAGCTTTGGCGTGGCAACAGTTCTGTGGCAGTGGTCATAGTCCAGAAAGTCTTAATGGAAGGGAAAGTATCCTCCAAGTTATTTCTAAGGGATCAAAAATGGAAACAATAAAAGATTGTATACTAAAAATGGCAAAGCTGTGTATTGGATTATGTAACCTAAAAATGTGTATTATGTTTCATCTGTTGAAAACTGGTTTTTGGGAGATGTGTTATCCTTCTCTTGTAACTCCAAGGGGAGGGAGGAGGATGCCTTCTGATAATGGCCCAGCCATTAATCCCAGATGGGGCAGTGTTTCTTATCTCTTTCACCACCCCTCCATCCTCCAGGGGGACATCTTCTGATAATGGGCCATTAGGGCCCACCAATGACATTCCATCATCCCAGTGGGAGATGCTCCACACAGTGGGGGAGGAGACAGCTGCTCCCAGCTAGATAAAAACTGGGACTGAAGAACACAAGGGAACCTGTTTTTCCACTGGATTCCCGGAGGAAGACTGGACCCATCTCGTCATCACTGGACTTTCTACAGGACCATCTCTACTCCACAGAACCACATCTGTTACTGCAGGAGGACTTATTTGGACTGTTTCCAACACCCTGACCACCAAGGTGCCAGGTCATATCCCTGACTCTCTCAGGGTTTTCCAGGATTTTTGTTTGCTACCTTGCTTGTTTGTTTTGTACTAGTACTTTTTTATATATATATATATATATATATTATTTTTATTTTTAATATTCCTAGTAAAGAACTATTACTTCTATTCCCGTATCTTTGCCCTGAAAGCCCCTAATAGCAAAATTATAATAATTGGAGGAAAGAGGGTTTACATTCTCCATTCCAAGGGAGGCTCTAGCTTTCCCTGGCAGACAACTGTCTTTCAAAACTGAGACAAGCTGACACAAAGATGTTCAGAACAGATTCTAAAATAAGAATTGCTTAATATATGATTTCTGAGTTTGAACCATAAATGAGAGGAGCAAGGGACTCCTGCTGTTGAAGGTTTGATGGCATTGAAGGAAACAGGACGGAACATGTACCTTCAGCCTGAGAAGAGCTCCAGGTCTGGATGCACCTCCTTCTAGGCTTCAAGACTTGGCTGGCATATTCTGAGCCAGGAACATCAACAGAGCTCAGGGAGAAAAAATTACTGTTGCTAACCACATGGTATTTCCATGGACACTGGCTTCACTCAGAAAAGTTACATTCTAAGAAAGATGATGTTTGCATTGTAGTTTCTAGCACGTTTAAGGAATTTTCTGGTTACAAGTCTGCAATCACCTTTCAGTTGTCTCCTCTGTCAGGGCTCTGCCCTGTCCAACCTGCCCTCCCCAGCACTATGTACCCTCTCTGACAGCTCTAGGGCTCTGCATCAGCTCAGGCCTGAGCTATTCAAACATTTAACTCATTCCCAGCCTGATTCCCACCACCCTGTCTTGCTGACTGGTTTTCCTGCATTTACTGGGGACCAGTGTAGAAGGCAGCATTGTCTCTTGTCTTCTCTCCAGTCCTGTCTCTTTGACAGAGCTTGGACCGACATTGTAGTCTTATCTCTAGGTATCTCTTGCTCCTCCTATCTGGATGCTGGATCTATTTTCATTCCTTGCCCTGCTGTGACTGCCAATATCACTGACCCAGTCCTGCTGTGATGCTGCAGGACGGTGTCTTGTTGGCAAGGTCACTCTCTGTGCTCTTGGCACGCTTGGCTCACAGCCTGCAGTCCCCCCATAGAGCAGTATGTCAGAGCTGAGAGCACTGATGGACGTGACTGCCCCTGTCTGGCCTCCACTAGGGCCTTCTCTCAGCCTACACGAAACCCAGGACAGTGCCAGCCTCCAGGGCTTATCAGTCCCTGTCCCAGCACCACCACACTGGGGCTGGTCTCCAACTGCCCTGCCTGGCCATGGGCCCTGTTATGCCAGCCCTGACATGCAGGCTGCCATCCTGGCCCAGTCTTAGCCTGTCCCAATTCCCCGAGGAGGTGACAGTATCTGGGGTTGTGGCTGCCCCAAAAACCACCAGCTGCCCAGGCCCTGACTGGGCTGGTGGGATGGAATGGGCTGCCAGGCCCTGTCTGCTGCTCTAGGAGGATCCCCTGTGACAGCTGGTGCCTGGTCCTGAGGGAGTTGCTAGCCTTGCATTGCCATGCTCTGGCTTCTAGACAGTTCCTGGTCCTTCTGTTCAACTTTTTCAAGAACAGGCCCAGTGATGGGGAAACTAAGAGCATATTTGTAAGTCTACAGATAACTCCAGGCTAGGGAGGTCTCTGAACTCTAGGTCAGAATGTAAATTCTGAATAGAAAAACAGAGGTAGCTACATGCAATAAGACACACCCTGCATGGCAGAAATACGGGAATATATTGCAATTATGCCATTTCATTTTGCATTTATAGAGTTGTCTGGAATCCTTTATCATCAAGAGGTAGACAAACAGGATTATTCACAGGATAGTAAGGAAAATGGGGGATTTAGAAACATGACCTGTATTGAAGGAATGATAGAACATAGTTGCTTAGCTTAGTCAAGATTGCAAGTGTTTCAAGCTGTAAAAAAGAACAATAATCAACAGTTCTGATCACATCAGTTTTGAAAAGTGATGGCATCTAGCAGCTTAGAGCGACTGGCAACTTTTTAACCCTGTAGAATATTAATAACTGTTCCTCTTTTATATACTAAAACCAGTTAATATATTAAAAGTATCACCAACAAGTGTACATCCACAATTATAAATATAATCCTAAGAACAGAAATGCAAAATCCTGTATGCCCTGAGGCTAGAGAAATTAAGTAATTTTTATCAATTAAAATGTCTTGTGCTTTGATTCAAATAAATAAATAGGAAAGAAAATAACTTTTAAATCACAGTATATTGCAGATTTTTTTTCCCCTGGTTCTTTTTCAAAGAGCCCTGCACGCCCCTATTAATTTAAACACAGCAAGAATTGACAAGCATTTTTCCACTGTTACAGGCACTCCCTCTAGTGACAGCTACAGTTTCTCATTTAGTATGTATCACCTCAAGCGACTGCAAGGCTGCAAATTCCATCGTTTTTGTGACGCTTTCTGAAAACAATAACATTATTATCATCTGCCAGATTTGATGTAGTTTCTCACTTACCCTTTCGCTGCTTATATGGTTTATACACAAATCAGATAAACCACAACAGATTCTAACAATGAAGTAATTAGGTTCCTATTGGTGTTCCACATAGATCACCACATACCAACAGCCATATCTAGGAATATCTGCATGAGGAAATGTTTAAACTCACAAAATACATCAGTAAAGAATAGACAAAAAGTTGTTTTGTTTTGTTTGTTTGTTTGTTTGTTTGTTTTGGGTTTTTTTTTTTTGTTTTTGTTTTGTTTTGTTTTGTGACCAATCCACACGTGTTGCCATACTAGATGGTTGGAAGATATGCCAATTCTTACCTATTCCTATTTCAGTATCTCGTATAATTTCTGGCCTGTCAGAAAAAAATACATTAGACACACATTAGCATCATTCATCAAGTGTTTGAACAACTATATGAAGTAATTTTATTGTAGGTTCTTGAAGAATCATGTCCATATAAAAAAAAATCATCTGCTATTTCAAGGTAGTTTTGGAGTTTCATGGTTATGGGATATTGAGGAACTCTTGTGCTTTGCCTTACTGTAAGAAAAATCTACGAAAAACTGGGAAAATTGGAATACTCAGCAGGCTGCAGAATAAAGAGGAGGTAGTGCTGTGCAAAGCCTTATAAAGCATGAGGCTGTTAATTCAAAGAGTGGTCAGAAAGAAGAGCAAGATGAAACTATCTCTTGGCCTTAAGCAATTGGTTTAGGTAAGAATGATGAGAGCTGTTTTCAGGCAGGTATATTTGTCTACAGAAAGAGTTACTGAATCACTGACTCACAGAATCATTGAGATTGGAAGGGACCCTGGAAACCATCCGCCCAAGCCCCTGATCAAGCAGGGTTACCTAGAGCTGGTTGCTCAGAACTGCGTTCAGACAGCTTTTGATTATTTCAAGGATATAGATCCACAACTTCTTTGTGCAACCTGTGCCAGTGTTTGGGCATCCTTAAAATGAAAAGCATTTTCTGATGTCCAGATAGAAAGTCCTGTTCTGTTTGTGCCCATTGCCTCTTGCCTTATCACTGCACACCATCTAATCTACACTCTCCCTTTGAGTATTTATACCCAATGATGAGATCCTCCAAGCCTTCTCTTCTCCAGGCTAGACAGCCTAGCTTTCTCAGCTTTTCCTCAATGGAGAGATTAATTATCTTGGTGTCCCTCATAATGTCAGTAGCTACCTCAGCATCCATGGCTGCATCCCAGGGCCTATAGACTTATGTCTCTCTTTATTTATTTGTTTTCCCCTCAGGCTTTCAGTCCCTGTGCATCTTCATCTAAAGTCAGCTTTCTAGCCACTTTTGACTCATTCTTCTCTGTCTGCATCTCTTGCATTGGGCATGCAGGCTTACAAATAACCTCTACCAAAAATGAATTTGCCTCATAATTCAGACTTCAGACAAATCTTGTATTTTTTTTTTTTTTACTTGGGACATGGCACATACTTCATTTAATAAGGAGACCAGTATGTTTAATAGAAGAATTTGACTGTTTATTACAACAATCATAAATTAAAAACTGCTTTTAAGCTCACTGTACTATATCCTTACATTCCTGTACTGTCTCACCTGCCTTCAGCTCAGATGAGATTAATGCCTCTTAAGCACGACCACAAAGGCACAGGGGCCAGCAGCCACTGCCTGGGCTGCTGCCAGTGTGGGAGACCTGACGGGTATCTGCAGTGTGTTGTAATCATATGGCATTCAAGCATGCCTGCTGCATTGTGAGCTCATGAAACAGACCTGCAGCACAGGAATGAAGGCAGGCACTATGGATTGCCAGCCACGCCTTATTACTGCGCTCAAAGGCCAATGGTCACTGCCTGGAGTGGAGTCGAGAGGCAACAGACATAATATGTATTAAAAACCTCAGCTCACTGCATTTACCTTTGGCTGGAGTGCTCACATATAGGTGATCATATATTCCAGTGACTGTTGGCCTATTGTAAGCTCTGCCCCAGTTTCAGAGGCCCAGGAGACATTTCCTGTAGTCAGTCACAACACTCTTTATCCCTTTTCTCTCTTCAAGGCCAGTCAGAGTAGCAGTGTGTAATATTTGGTCGTTTTTACTGCACACAAGGGTAATGAATACAACATTTAGGAGCAGGGAGATGCGTGGCTTAAGGAAACAATAAAAAGGAAGGGAGATGCCTCTTCGTACGCAACAGCTGCTCTCCGTAGCTCACACGCCTTTTCCCAGCGTTATCAGCCGTCTGCCGGAACAGACTCGCCGGTTTTACCAGGGCAACAGCTTTTGTTTCTGCTCTTCGGAGTCGTTTAGCTGACATATTTGTAAACACCAAGGTGTATTTTGTAAAGATTTAGCGTTTCACAGAAAAACTTCCACAAACGCCAGGTCACTTGCGGAACTGCCCACCCCGGCCACCAGCGCTCCCCGCAGGCCCAGCTGCCTCCCATCAAGGCGTGGCCTGCCCGTCCTTCACCGCGCTGCCGCCGCAAAGCCTCTCGGGAATTGCAGTCCCGCACGCTGCTTTTTCCATGGCCGGCCCGCGGTTTGTGGACTCGCTGTCCCATGGAGCGCTGCGGGGGGCCCGGCGCCCGGCCCGCGGCCCCGGCGGCTGGCGGCAGGGCGGCTAGTTCAAGTTGCCATAGCGGCGAGGTGAGGCGGGCGGAAGGTACCCGAGGCCGGGGCGGCCTCGCCTTGGAGCGCTGTGCGGTGAGGGCTGGGGCTGCGGGAAGGGCCGCGGCCGGGGCGCTGTGCGGGAGGCGGCTGTCCGGCTCGGAGCGCGGCGGCCGCGGGGCTCCCCGGGACAGTCCGGAGGCCCGGCCGGCGGCGCGCCCGGCGCCGTTCTGGGTTCCGCGGTCCTGTCTGCGCCAAAGAGCCGGGAGACTCTCAGAGTTGGAGTCGGGTGTTAGTGAAGTTCCCTGCGTATCCGGCGGGAGGAGGATTTTCAGAGGGCATTGCTTGCTTATGAACAGTGTGAAGGAACCGTTTTCTGTGTCGTGCTGCTGAAGTGTGCTGGGAGCACGGTGTGACAAATTGATGATAAAAAGTGGTACTGATCCCTGAAGGCACAATGGGGAAATATCACCATATGGGATCACCGTCCTGTCTTTTTCGGGCTCAAATACAAGCACTGAAGGAAAGGGCCTTTCAGGTGTCATTTCCTACCTGGAATGACATTTATTTGTTTGTTTGTTTGTTTATTTAAGTCGTGCTGAGTCTCAGCTATAAGGCTTCAACCATTCCTTTAATACTAAGTTAGTTACCTAGTGATAGATTAGTTTATGTGGAGCTGAACAAATAAAACACTTGAGGAATAGTCAAGTTGTGTACAGTGACTTTATCTCTTGTTTACTTGAGCTGGAGAGCTTGATGTGATTGTCAGCTCTACTTCTTACCCTGCAGATCTTGTAAAAAGAGTCCTCAGTGAAGCTGAAATGCTCTGCTTCCTACAGGAAAGGAAAATACTGAATATTGATGCTTTTCATCAGTTCAACAAAAGCTATGATCTGTTTGGGTAGAACTAAAAGCCAGTAAGAGGCAAACGATTCTTACTGTCAAGTAGGTCATATGTTCATATGCTGAAATTAGCTTTTTGGAAAAAGTGATAAGCTTGTTTGTTTCTTTGTTTCAATTGATAGGCAAATATGCATATGGGGCATTTCTACAAATTTCTACTTCTTTGTGATTTTTATTTTTTTTTTAGTCTAAAGTGAAACTTGCACAGTTCCTTTAAAAATGAGGATGTTGTTTTATGTAAAACAACTTCACCTTAAAAATACTTGTGGTTTCTTTTAGGTTGGTCATGAGGACAAAGAGGAATGCTTGAACATAAGTAGTAAGTTTTCTTCAGACAAAATGTCCTCCTTATCCTGTGCTTTCTTTTATGTTTACCTTGATTACTGACCTTTCTTCTGTGCTTTTGCTAGTCTTAATGAGCCTATTTTTGGACAGCTGAAAATAAACCTGTTAATCTTTCCTGCTGTAAATTTTTATTTCCCTTTTTTTTCTTTGCTTTTCAGTGGTTGGGTCTACTTGTTTGTTGGGGTTTTTTCATTTTTTTTTCTTTTACCAAATTACAGTAAAGCCAATATTATTCCATGTTATTATTTCTACCAGTGTTTTATTTATTTTTCTTTTTCTTTGAAAATATTCCATATTTCCTGTTTCCTAGTGCTTAGTGTTTATTCTTTTTTCAGTCTCATTAAGACTTCATTGCAGCGGACGAGAGTGAGGCACTGGAATAACAAATTCTGATACTGTTAATAAAAATGTGCTTTAGTGAGGTAAGAAGAGGAAAGATGAGGTAAATTTACCAGTTAAAAAAATATCAGGGATACTGATGTACTTGAGCACAGGCTGAGCACGTTGATTTGCTCTTCTTTCGTGTTTGAAAGGTTTTTATTCAAGTTTTTATCCAATTTTGCAACCTTTTAAAAATTAAATATAAGGATCTGGAAACGCATCAAGTTGCCTCCATCTAAAATATAAGATTTGAATCCATCCATGGTTTCTATTGGAAATTTCAGCTCTCATGTCTAGAAGAATGACATCTTTACTGTAACTTTTTTGTTGTTGTTGCTAACTACAGGGGTTCAAGAGTTTGCCAGTCTATTTCTTCTTTCACCAAGTCATTCCATGACATTAAGGAAAACTTCTGTAGTGTATAATAGTTTAGGAAAAACAATTCAATCTAACCTACCTTTGAGGGTTGTAACTTTAATCAGTTACTATGTGACTTTACTATATTAGGCATTACTGTCTGTAGTTTTTAAAAATTTTAACCATCTGATGATTGTTGACCTATTTTCCCTCTGTCTTGTCATCCTTGAGATTTAACAATCTCCATTCTGAAGACAGCTTAGTGAGTAGTGTGAGGTAAAGGAGAATGGTTCTGCAGACCAGGATGATTGATAAAACACTGATGACTCCATTGTATGTTTTGGAGGGAGAATTTGCTTTGGGCTGCAATTTTATCATGGGTACTGAACACTTGGAAGCAGTGAGAGTGCATATTTGGATTTAATTTGCTCCTAAGAGGCTCTGCCTCCTGCATCTTGACCATGCTTCATAGTGTGAACAAAGGTAATTGAGGAGCAGTTGGAAGATCTGCTTCAAAATACATCCTGCTGACCCAAACCAGAATGGCTAATGTAAACATAATCTGAGTTTATGAAGTTGCTTTGGGAATATTGTGAAAGACTGTTCAGTTACAGACAGGAGTTAACATATGTTACTTTTTCTGGTCTTCCTGCCTAGGCTTCAAGATACTGATGGCAGATTCATCCAGTGATTCAGACAACTTTCTTACGGGTCGAATTGGAAGGCGACCTTTGAGAGCATCCCACAACAGAGCTCAGAACTATGGTGCTGAAGAAGTTACAGAGAAGATCCATACTTTAGCAAGCACTTTGCAGGTTGTTTACAAAATACAGTTTTAAATTATTTATAGAGCTTGCATTTCTGTAACACGGGGTCAAATTTTCATTTCTAAAGTTGTGGAGTGTACTGTATAGGTGGGAAACATTGCTTTCTGTGCAAACCAAAAACGATTTTGGGAAGTTGATCATACTGCTTTTAAGCTGAAACTGTGTGCCTTGTTACACTTTCATACAGCTGCTAATTCAGACAGTAATAGAATGTTGTAAGAAACAATGATGTGTTGGAGAATACTATTTATAAAGTTAGCAAACGGAATAAGGCCAAATCAGCTTTGTTAGATTCTCACAAGAAGCAATAATTTTCTAGCAAAAACTTTCAGCCTTGTCTTGGTTGTCCTTGTACTGTGTAAAATTTCCAAATTTCTGATAAATGTGTAAGCAGTCAATTGCTTCAGGATAGAGCTTACATTTCAATTGTTTTCTAGATGTGAAAAGGCACTGTGAGAAACATTATTTCTAAACTTATAAGAGATGCATACCTGGGCAAAAAAAATTGGAGGGTGCAGAGGGAGTATCTGAACTTGTTTTGCAAGTGGGAGGAGACATTTAGCTATCCTGACACTATTAGTGCTTGAGAATTTATTCCAATTCTTCTCTAGCTGACAGTTCTGAATACCTAGAATGGGTGGGTATATGTTTTATTGCTTATTGTTTGGCCAGCAGTATTTTTTTTCCTTTTAATATATGAGAAGAGAAAAATCAATATAGAATGGTAAATTTAAACTTCAAAGCTGGAAAAAACCCACCGATCTAGAAAAAAAGATAATAGGTTAATAAGAATACAGTCTGACTGTTTTTTAAAAGGGGTTCTTTGGTATTCTGATTCTGTCTAACCTCTTTCTAGCTACTCTTCTGAAATTCTGATTTTAAGCTAATTGCTTTTTGTGGACTGCTTTTCAGCAGATCTTTCATCTGATCCGGGTGTTTATCTGTTCAAAGAGTACTCATGCAGTGACCTTACCTAGTGTGTTCACCTTCAAAAATTTGTTATTTCTCTGATAACTATTCTGTTCCACAAGCAGATAACATAAAGGTCTTTGGATTAAAAAGTTTTTTCTGGCTGAAACTTGAAAAAGCTTTTTATTTGAACCTGATGCCTTACTGTTGTTCTGAAGTTATAGCATTTGGGGATTTTTTTTCTTTTTCTTCATTTTTCTCCCTTTAGTCATGCTGTACCCCTTCAGGTTCTGGTTACTTGAATAGGATTTTGAATGCTTAGACCCTTTAGAAAGCACTTGTGTTTTCAATTTAATCTTAGAAATCAATAAGAGCAGTAATGTTTGATAAGAGGAGGTTTCTGTTTTGACTTTTTTTTCTGAAACTTTTTATTTAAGGATACCAACAGAAATCTAAGACATGTTGACCATTTGCTAGGACAATACAGAGAATACAACAAGGAACAAACCAAAGCAATAACAACTGTGAGCAACTTTCACTTTATCTTAACTTCTTAGGTCTTTTCCAGTAGTTGAATTAATCGCTGAAAACTTGATATTAATGGATAGAATATATAAGAAGTTAAGTAGCTGTAAACAGAAACTTTTAATATTTATTTGAGCAAACTAAATCATAATATAGTAATATGTTATGTAGTGAAATTCTGACAGGTTTTATAGGCTCATTAATTCTCTGGTTTATAAGCATCCAGTAGATTATATTATGGTACTATGCCAAGTAAAAGATGTGTAGCTGAAATAGAGTATTAGGGAACATGTTTCTTTTGCATGAACAAGTGATAAGATAAAAACTTATTTATAACATGGAATGGGATTGTGATCATACTGGTGTAACTTCTTTTCCTGTCTTTCTGCAACAGTTTCTGGATCTGTTGACCAGCTTGCTCTAAGTTGCAGAAAGGATGAAAATTCTTAAATGAGTCTTCTACAAGTTTGAAAACAGGTGCCTTAGAGAAAGCAAAACAAATTAGTGCTGCTAGGGCAAGAGAGGTTTACAATTTGGTTACAAACAAGCTGCAGCAGGTGCTGTCTTGAAACAGATACATGGGAAATGTAGGAATATTATACATGTGATGGTAAAGAGAGTAGAGAAGCAAGTGTGTAGAAAAGAAAGCTGTTTTCTTCAGAGAAAGAGATCCAACCCAGTGTATAATTCTGCAGGAGTAAAGCATCGGTTAGGGTTATGGTTAGAAAAAGGAGAACCTTTAGAAAATTATGTTTTGTGAATTGTCAAATAAAGGTGTGACAAAGCAAGTGGCTAAGAACCAAAGTTAAAAAATGCAATTGTAAAAAACAAGATGTAAGTTTGAAAAATGAAGAACTAATTTTTGAATATAGCTAGTTCTGTACTCTTAAATTGGGAATGGCTTCCTTTTCCTCGAAGTGAAACTTCTAAACATGGGGGTTTCTGTAAAACTGCTTGGGGAAATTTGATAGCCATATGTAAAATTGATTCCAGGTAGGGCTGGTGGAAAAATTCCAGCAAAAAATAATTTCTTTGAAGTAATTTTCTGGATTTTGCAGGACTGTTAATGAGCATTGCTGGCAAATAGGTCTTATTTTGTTTGTAGGAGACAAACTTTTGAGTTTTCATGGTGGTGCACCATGTGGTGCAACTGTGTTTTAAGAAAGCTGATATTTGAAGCTGCCACTGTTGGAAGCATGTTTTGCTATAATTACAGGAATGTGATATATGAGATATTGAAGAGAAGCTGTTATTAATTCATAGCTGTGCTTGGCTTAAAAATAGCTTTCATTCTCTTAATGACTTTAAAAGAAATAATATTTTCTATGCTTTTTAAAAAGCAAGTTTGTGTTCATATTTCAGTAAATTATAACTTCTCTGCAGTTAAAAGAAACACTGGAGCAATCTATAGGTCAATTAAGGAGCCAGCGACTAACACGAAACTCTGGAATGAGAAGTGCATCTCTCTCAAGCTTATATCCCAGTGACCTGGATGGAGAAGGAACATCAGGTAAAATACTTAAAGGGCTTGAGTATGCTTGAATTATGTCATATAGCTGAGTTATGCAAAGTGGAAATTAAGAAAAATGTGTAGACATAGTCTTAAGGAAAGCCACCATTGATTACTTAAAAGAAACTGAATTTAGAAATCTGGGAGACCTGCATTAAGTTATGCAGTTGTCTATGTGGTAAATTTTTCCAGCTTTTGGTTTCTGTTAGTATTTTCTGCTGCTATCCCAAGAAATCAAAATGAAACGATTCTTTCAGCTGAGAAAATTAATTTTCCACTGCTTGTGTTGTGGGTGCATACAAGGTAAAGCTAAATCCAAAAGATATTGCAGCTTCTGAAGCTTGCTTCACAGCAAAAAGGGAATTTAAATTTTAAATGCATGGGATTATGGATGTTTGGAAACCAGGGAAAAGAAAAAAACCAGAAATTATTTGTGACCCACAAGAGTAGGTTTTTTCTTCGTTTGTCTCAGAATTTTTTTTTTTTATTTTGGGAAAAGGTATGTTTGGGAGGAGTATTCCTTTGAGAGGCAGTATTTAATATATTTCAGTAGAAAACGCTAAAAATTTCATTCTTACATAAAAGCTGTGAAATATGATCGTTTGAAGCTCTGATAGATTCATGTGGAGGAAAAAGTGGTTGGTTGGACAAACAAAATTTGAGGAAAAACTACTTGGAGAAACAATTCCTCTTTCTGGAATACTTGTGTGTCATGGGTAAGAAATGTTTAAATTGAAGAAGAATCCTGAGAAAAGCTAATAGAATCATATGCATGGTATGTAATTCAGTAGTTGTTTTGTCTGTAATGTGGCATAGAAGGATAATGTCAAGATGAAATACGCATTTTTTGTGAAGCAAAATGAAAAATTTCCCCTACAAAATTTTGTCTTCCTACTTATTTTTTTATCTCATATCTCCTACAGGCAACCGCCTCTTCCTGCCCACTTCTCCTCTCAGGGGTTATGGAGACTCACAGGGCAATAAACATCGGCGGTCTCGATCTGCGAGTGTTCGATTTGTCAGTGAGGCAGACAGTGTGGACCAGGTACAGAGCACTAATGGGGCTGCTGTTCCAAACAGGCAATGTGTGGTCACCAGACTCTTTGCTTTTACATTAAATGAGGTGATTCTGAAGGTGCAGCTAAGGATGTTTCAGCTATGATTTGTGCTTTCAGTGTCACCTGCTTTTTTCATTAGGCAGTCACCTCTTGTATCTGTCATGATGTTTCATGCAAATCATTATAGAGGAAAAGATGCAGATGGTAGTAATATCAAAAGTGAAATATGAAAATAGTTTCCCTATTTTTAGGCCATCTAATGACATTAAAAAAAAATAAAAATCTCTGAATAGCCTGTTTAGTCTGGAGAAGATGGAGGGGGGATCTCAGTAATGCATATTAATATCTCTAACATGGGTGTCGGGAGGATGGTCCCAGACTGTTCAGTGGTGCTCAGTGACAGGACAGGGAGCAATGGCCATAAACTAAAACACAAGAAGTTCCACATCAGCTTGAGGAAGAACTTTACAATGAGTGTGGCAGAGCACTGGCACAGGCTGCCCAGGGAGGTTATGGAGTCCCCTTGTCTGGGGACATTCAGAACCCACCCGGACAAGTTCCTGTGTCACCTGTTCTAGGTGACCCTGCCTTGGCAGGGGCTTGGATGGGATGATCTCCAGAGGTCCCTTGCAGCCATTTAACATTGACCTTCTATTATTCTGCTTTATTTAATGGTGTAGGGTCTTAGTGATTTTGCTTTTACTTCAGTGTAGCTTGGATTGATTTTGAACCAGGTAGTTCTTCATCTTAGTTCTTGGTCTGACCTGTGAGTGGGATAATTTGAGCCTGTATTTCAGGCAGATGATGGGAGGAGGTGAGGACATATGTGCCACAGGTAATTTTCATACCCCTTAAGTTGTATCTGCTTGCAGACAGAAAAAATAAATTACCTTAATTGATAAGATTATAGTGTTTCTGTTATCCTACAGGGAGAGAGGAGATTTCACTGCCCGATTTTGCTTTTTCAGCCAGGGTGGCTAGACTTGCTTGAATGAATCTGTGTAGACTGATATTAAAGAAGCTGATTGTAAGGTATTCATATTGACTTCATTAAATCAGTCTCAGTTTCCATATAATTTTAAACTTAACTACAACAGGTTCTCTGAGTTGACTTTTTGGGAAGCTATAGAAATTTTAGACTTTTATTTAACCCTGTTTCATTGTCTTTTCAATGTAGTTCTCCCCTCATTCCTTCCTCCCTTGAGGGAAGTGTGGAAAATAATCCTTGGAAGGAAATAATGTTATATGGAAATCTTTCATCCCAACCATTCAAAATCCTTAGGACTCTTTTAGATTGTTTCTAGATATTTATAAAATATCTTGGAAATTTTATTCAAGGGACTTCCTGCAATGCATACAAAGTTCTGTATATTAAGTAACTATGTAGGCAAATAGCTTTTTTTTCAGTTTTAATGATAACTTCTTGTTTATCCCTTATTCTTGCTTTCAGTGAGTGAATATGGCTTTTTTTTTTTTGTCATTGAATATTTTGTGAGAAGAGTGTAGTGTTTTGAGGAATGATGAACTAGAAGTAGCCATTGATCATGATTATAGGTAGAAATTAGACCAGAGATAAAGCAGTATTTGTGGCTTTTGCTTTTTTCCTGTAACCATTGTCTCTTTATTCCCATTCTGACTTTTTCTAGCTCAAGTAATTTTTCAGCCAAATGGTCTTTTAACACATTTAAGTCCCTCTCCTTCCTCAGCATATACATTTTGAAAATATGATGAGTTGTTTCAAAGTCTCTCAGGTCAGGTTGAAATTTCTGGTTAATCACAGAGGGGAGGTAGTAGTGCCTGTGTCTGAATGTTGAGGGCAGTCAGCTTGGTTGTGGAAGATCCAAGTTTAAATTTAGGGTACAGAACAAAGGAATATTATAAATTAGGGTTTTTCATAAAGATAATCCTTGTTGACAGCAATGGGTTGCATTAGGATGGATTAACTGTCACTTTCTATCCCATGAAGAGTGAATGTCCTATTAATTTTTTAAATTTGCTCCCTAAAACTTTGATGATAAATTGAGAGCCTGCTGAATGGAGAAAAACGGAGGTTTTACAGAGGAAAATAGATGTGTGGGGTGGTGTTGTTGTGTTTTTGTTGTTGTTGTTGTTTTGTTGTTGCTGGTTTTTGTTTGTTTTTGTTTTTTTTTCTCCCAAGATCTGAAAAAAGAGTTTGTAAAGCCTTGGGCAAGGTATACCTATTCTTGGTAGTTCCTGAATATATTATACTGTTACGCTTGTTTTGCTTCAAGTTCCTATGTAATCTTTATAGTAGCATATAAAGCTGGGAAGAACTTGGTTTTACCAATACTAGTATCTATTAACATGAACTATGTCTCTCCTGAACATTACTTGTTCTGGTGTTTCAATTTGCTTTGCATTAGGTTAAAGAGGTGGTATAGTGTCTAAGCTTTGAACCACAGAAAAAAACATAGTTAGGAAACTTGGTTTAGCAAATAAAGTACTGAAAGTTAAACCACAATGAGCAAGTATTGTGAAGGGTGGATTGAAGTAGAAGTGCACAAGCCTCATCCAGTCATCCAGGCTCAACTACTGTTCATGGAGTTTTATTATTTTTTAGGTTATTTTTATCTGCTTTATTTTTAAAAGTATGTGTATATGTGTAGATATGTATTTTTGGAATATCACAGAAAAAAAGGGTTCCTAAGCCTTGGCTTAATTTGTGTACTTTTATTTACAGCTGCATTCTTTCCACCAGTCTCTTCGAGATCTCAGCAGTGAACAAGTTCGCCTGGGAGATGACATCAGTCGTGAGCTTTCGAGAAGAAATCGGTATAAGCAGAATATAACTCCATGTGAAGAACAGTGTGGAAAAAAATTCTTAAGCTCTTTTACTTCAAAAAACAATTCTGAGGAGAATGAGGGATTATGCAACATGTAGATGAAAGCAGGATTATGAATTGCTTTTTTTATGTCATCCTCCTCAGTATTTATAATTGTAAATAACACCTACTAATTCCAATTTGTATAATATATGGGGCTTTCCTCAGCTTTGTAAAATATATGCACAAAATGACAAGGACTAGGGAATTTCTTTTATTACAGCTTTGCTCGTAATTTGTTCTCGTTACTGGAGTCCCTTCAGGGCAAGCTCTCCTGCAGACCATAATGTATATACTTTCTCAACATATAGTGCATTGTTCACTAGCAATAGGAATTAGACTGTTAATTCCTAGTAGGAAACTACTGTTCAAAAGGACTGTGTAGATGTGTCCATAATTTTGTACTTTAGTACAATGTAGTACTGTCCTGTAGTACAATGTGGTGCTGTAGTACTTGTACTTGTAGATTTGCACAT
The DNA here is from genome assembly GCF_015227805.2 of Hirundo rustica. Taxonomy (NCBI): domain Eukaryota; kingdom Metazoa; phylum Chordata; class Aves; order Passeriformes; family Hirundinidae; genus Hirundo; species Hirundo rustica. Next base: position 20,620,930 of record NC_053455.1, read on the forward strand.
AATTTTGTACTTGTTGACCTGATACCTTGCTGATACTTGGATGCTCTGTTTTTCTTCACTCGAGGAATGTGAATGCTTTTTAGCATGAATTTTCCACTTGAGGCTTGTTTCTAATTATGCTATAAATTATTATGAATAGGCTATGATCTATTATGAGTAGGCTGTTGAACAAATTGAAGTAGCAAAAAATTCTGGGGAGTTGTTGCTGCTTAAAATTATCGTGGGTATTGCTTAGCTTTTGCAGTGTAGAATATTGTCTTACTTATATTTTTATATGAAGGACTGATGCTGAATTAAGAAAGACTCTAGAAGAACTTTCTGAAAAGGTCACTGAGTCCCAAAGACAAGAAACGGTGAGTGTGACTACCATTAAAAGGATTATTTGTATCTATTAATCTAAGCAAGATGTGGGCTTCTAGGTTAACGTCTGTGTTGGTAATTGGTATCACATATTGATTTGTATATCTGAACATGATCTTATTTGGGCTTGGTCTTATAGGTTGTTGAAATGGTACCCTTCCATAATGAACTCAGCAAGACAAGTTTTGTATTTCAGGTGCTTGTTTTAAGTACAAATGTTTTACAGGTGTGTATTGTGAATTTTTCTGTTTCAAAATTCACAGCCTTGGAGAAGGATGCTTCTTAACTTCGAACATTGGCTTGAGTGCTATTATAATTGTTGCAGGTACCTTTGGAAAGATAGAAGCTTTCCCATGTTATGATGATAAAAACTATTGTTTCTTCTCCCTCCCTCCCTCCCTGTCTCCCTGTGCTTGTGAATCCTTATCATCTGTATAGCAAAATGGAAGGAGTCTCTTTGGGCTGCACTACTCTCTGAAGGCTTCATGACAAAATGTAACAAAGGAGGCAGGACAGCCACAACAGTCTTTTCTTTTTTGTCTCCTGTATCTGCTGGAAGCAGACTAACTGCAGTCTATGTTACTTAAATCTGAAAGAGATCTGCTGTTGAGATCAAAGTCAAACAGCGTATTGCTGTAGGAGCAAGAGAAGTTGAGAGTCACTCCAGTAATTAGTAGGTGAGAATCCTCTGTGTAGTTCTTGACACATAAGGCTTGCGTGTATGCTTTATGTAAGCATTTACTGTGATATTAGTAGCAAAGGTGACTTCTCAGAGCAAGTGTTATATGTGCGTATTTTCCCACAGGTGATTCATCTTGCTCTGAAATTGCATGAATTGGTACTAAATGCTCTGTCAAGCGCCGTAGTGATGTGTTTGTCACTGACAGCAGTATTGTTGGCGTGGACCACTTGTTGGTACCAGCAGACTTGATAAATGTACTTGTGTAAATTCCTGACTCTAGATTAAGTTGGACAGTGATTCAAGAGACACTGTCTGTGCCAGTTATGTTCTTGATATGATAGAGTCCATCAGGGAAAGAAGACTTGCCTTGTCTTGACTTTGTAGAAAAATATGATAGGGTTGTCTTTGTTAGAATGTTAATTTTCATGTCTCCTAGTAGCCTGGTAGGATAAAGTAAGTTTATCTGAAAAACAATTCTTGATACTTACAAAATGCTGTATTTTTCTTGCAGCAGACTTCTCCGTATACTTATTTTTTTTTCTCTTTCATGTACCAGTAAATTAGCAAATTCAATTTTAACCAAGTTGGTTCTCAAGAAAATAGCTGTTACAGCTGGCTACATTACAACTGTTCAGTACCTTTGCATGGGAGAAATAAATCTTTCTCAGTCCTCTGGATTGGAGGCATCCGCTGTCTGTTCATTAATGAAAGAAATAACTAGCTCTTTGATCTCCTACAGTAGGGTTTCAAGATGTGAAATTGAAGATTACAACTTTTGACCTGAGAGAAGCAAAAAATGAGACAGGTGAAGTATAACAAGGAAGTCTTCTGTAGTTTGTTAATAGTAAGGGCAATATCAGAAGAGTAAATCTCTTAGTTGGGAGGGAAGATTATTATGCAATAAAGCTATGAAAACTGAAATATTTACTGATATTCCTTTAGTGAATACACAAATGCTTCAGTAAGCTGCAGTGAAATGTTTTTTATATGTAGGACTAGTAAGAATTCACCAGGAATATTCTGCTCATTGCTGATTACTGACTTTATGAAGAGCATCAGCCAAATGGAAAGAAGACTGGAAAAAGGAGAGGGGGGAAAAAAGGGGGAAAAATAAAAAAGGCTACTAATTCAAAGACTTCCTTGAAAAAATAAAAGAATTGCTGGGGTTCAGTTTGCAGAAGGAACAGATCATTAGGCAAGATCTAGCCATGTAGGATGAATGGCAAAAAAGTGGTAGTTTAGTATACAGTATTAGAAAAGAAAGTCATCCAATGATAATTCTGTACAATAGAAATCTAATCACCTATTAGTTAGGAGCTTCTGGATCTGAAAGTGATCTGTCTGCTTTCTGTACTGAGTACTAATCCCTCTGTGGATTTCTTTTTTTGGAACTTGTCCAGTCTTTGTTATAACTTGCATATGATCTTGTCTTATAGCAAGGGGTTCTCCAAATAGATTATATATTGTGAGAGGAGCTGCCACTTTATTGGTGATCTGTGGTGGTTTTGTTAGTTGTTGTAGGGTGTATATTTGTTTGGTTTTTAAATCTAACTATTTTTTCATCCCTAATTTTAATTTGGGAGGTTGTTCAGTTTTTTCAGAGGCTTTTCAGTTATTGGGCCGAAAAATTCTGACATTATGCACTATTGTGTCCAGCCAATTCCCCACCACTTAAAAAACCTGGTGGTAGCAACATTGTGCGCTGCTGCTTTACCAGTGTTCTCTGATCCCAAGTGTGGATCCTTTGCCCTTGTTCAAGGTCTGGTGGTCTCCTATTAACCTGATGAGGCTGTGAGATGAGGCAAATGCAAAAGAGGGGAATTTAGTATGGATGTTTGTTGTTGTGCATTATTTGGGTTTATATTGTATTTCATTTTTATATTGGCGTTTGTAATGGTTTCTTCTGTACCCCCCTGTTCCCCTGGAAAATGTATCATCCCGAGGTTTGTCCCTGCTCCTTTTCTCCGCCCATTCTCCCCCACTGGAATGAAATCCAACTCTGTTCCACTTCCACCTTATCCCTGATTGGGTAGTGGCTTGTCCCCGTCTCTAGCCCCTTCCCCCTGGATAAAAGCCCAGAAACGATGTGGGAAGCCTCTGCTGACTTGGGGACCGGGACCAGGATTGGGCTCCGGACCCTGCGGGGGCAGGACCACAGGAGAAAGACTGAATAAAGCCCCATTCCCCCCAGAACAAGTGCAGACTTCTTCCTTTTGCCATCAGCGGGTTCCTGCTCACTCTAAAGGAAAAAGTTCACAGCTGCTCTGGGATCTTTAAGGCCCTAAGGAAAAATCCTTCCAACTGTGGTATGTCTCTCAAGCTAGCCGAGGCAAAAATGAAGCCGGGGCTCCAAGAGAGAGCGGCACCACAGATGTTAGAAGTAAAAGTAATTCTTACGGTATGCATAGCAAAGCATGAGATTAGGCTACATGTAGAAACCAGGGTCTGTTCATCATAGATATTTGACATCCTTTAGTGTGTGTGTATGCATTTAGGAATTCTTCTAGTGAGATTACTTAATTCAGAATTGATTGTCATTGGTGAAAATGAGTTGGGTAAGACAGAATAATTTTTTTCTCAAAAATTCCTTTTGCAAAGTTGTGCGGGAACTTTTGTCCTTTGTGACTTCACTTGGGAGTGTTTATCACCTTGAACATTGTCATCCTTGTATTTATATTCTGCTGCATGATTCTTGGCAATAAATCGTCAACTTGAAATCTTGATAATTTCACAGGATGAGCTCATGGTAGAAACATTGTTTTCAGTTCAGTATCCTTAAGTCTTTATTTTTTTAGAGATGTATATCTAAATTCTTATAGGTTGGTATATTCAAGGCTGTTTGAAAATTGCCTGTATGTAGATGTGTGATGATAAAGCTAAGTCACTACAGTTCTTCTGAGTCACTAGTTCAGAATTTATTTTTATTAGCGTTTATGATCCCTAGAGCCTTTTTGATGCTGAATTTGAATACTTAACACATAACACAATCAAAGCACACTATTTTACCTGTAAAGAGAGCTTTTCCATCCCAATATAAAAAACAGATGACATCGAAGGTGGTGACTCACACATGGTTAGATGCCTCTTTCAAGTCAGGCACTCTCCATGGCCTTTTACTTGAGAATCTGTGTGCAGTTTTGCTAAAAAGCCTTTCTGGTTCTACAACTCTCTGTATCAAAGTCTCTTAGCTAGACATTTTGTGAGATTCCTGTGTTCTTGAAAAGGGTTTAGATGTTCACTAGACAGGCATATAAGCAGGTGAAAGAACATTTACTTACTTTATGTTTATATAAGATAGATCTCTTGGATATTTTGCTGCAATTGCTTGGATAGAAACATCCCAAATAGCACAAGATTCTGATCTTTATAAAAAGCAACTTAATCGGAGCACAGTTTAGTTAAGTAGATGATTAATTGAGATGGTGCTGATATAAAGTGATGGTAGACAGCAATGTCAAGTGAGATGGGTCTTATATGGAGTTACTGTGGTTATGATATCTCAGAGGGCCAGCATTATTGTCAGATAATGAACTGTCCCTCAAAAGACCTGCTACAAGGATTTTGGTACTGCACAGATGACTTGTAAAAGGTATAGTACATATTGTCATTTGCCATGAGGGAAAAGTTTAACAATATTTAAAGTTACATCTCTGAAAAAGTTTGCTCTTTTTGTGATTTTAATACTCCTGTTTCAAGTATGCATTGATAATAAAATGGGTCGTAACAAGAATAGCAGCGAAAATCTGTTGAAATAGATTTCTATTAGCAGGACTTTTGCACTAGAAATAACAGTGGAAAGCTGAAAAACAGGATAGAAATTCAATAAGGGTGGTAGGTTTTGTACAGTAAGCATCCAGCATCTTCCACAAGATTATATTTAGCTGCATGACTTAAATGTCACCCTAGTTTTAAAAAGGACATTCTGTTCTTTCTGTTTAATTGCAGGAGAAGGGAGGAACCTTTTGAGAGCTTAATCTGTTTTCATAGAATTTGCTGCTACCTGAAAGCTGTATGTGGAGACACAGCCCTAGTGCCGTCACTATTATTCAGATTGTCTGTATTGCTGAAAATGCATGCTTGAAATTACATTCTAGTATGTTCTGAATGCAGTTTTTTAGTGCTAGTATTTAAAGTCATTATGTAGAGTCTCCGTATTCTTTGTACTGTCCTTTGGTGAGCTATTTGTCTACACTAAGATTTTTGATAACATTCAGAAGTCAAGATACATACTTTTATGGTAAAAATGTTGTCCTGAGTCAGGGTCATTTGGGACAAAGGAAGACAAGTATGTTTTTAAGTTTACTCTGCATGTACTAATTAATAAATTAACAACTGTTTCTAATTTTTTTAATCCTTCTTGTATGCCACAGGCTCTGTGACAATCTGCAGAAGGTCAGAGAGGCTACAAAAACAGGGAACATAATTCTTGAGGGAGATTAAAGCCTTGCTGAAGTGCCAAGGTGTTAGCAGTACCACACCAATGTACAAAGTACGGGAAACAAATATAGCATCAAAATGTTTGTGTTGGTTGTGGGGTTGTTGTTTTTGTTTTTGTTTTTTTTTTTTTGGTCGGTTGGTTGGTTTTGTTTTGTTTTTGGTTTTTTTTGGGTTTTTTTTGGTTTGTTTTGTTTTGTTTTTGGTTTGTTTTTTTGTTTTGTTTTTGTTTGATTGTTAGAGAGGATTATGTCTGTAACTGAAATCTACATGATAAATATAATGGTGTATAACCCATCTCTTTTAGTACCTTGTTAGAAATAATACAACAATTGTATTCTGTAGTGAGTTGAAGGAAGTCAGAGCCAAGGCAAATCACTTCAAAAAGTTACTTTCTTACTTGTTCCGAGTGATAATTTGTAATGAAGTCTGAACTTCGCAGGGATCTAAAGCCCGTCTAGTGCTGCCTCCTGTGATATTATCTGCTCTACGTGCTAGACCCACGACAGTGAAGAAGTTACTGAACTGTCCTTTGGAATATTGTCTTTGGGGGTGATGTTATTTTGAATCTTCTGTCAAGTCCATATTGTATGTTTTCTTCCTTCATAGCTTTAGTGCTATTAAGAAAGTGCTTCATTGAAAAAGATACATGAGAGAGCTGAGAAAGCTTCTGTCTTCAGAAACACATAGTCAAAACTTCTTTTTAAAAATGTTAAAACACTACTGTTTCATTTCTTTATGTTAGATATGTATGGGGGAAAAATGACAGCTTATTTCCTGGCTTTCAGCAAAAATAGACCAAGTTTAATGACAGTGTTATTTTCTGTTTCTACTACATAGTGTCATTGTTTCTTTTAGCTGGAGTATTTTATGAATTCTGAGAAGTAAGGCTGAGCAGTATTGTCAAAACAAACATCGTGATGTGGCCTTTATCTTTTACACATTAGTTTTTAGTAAGTAATTATTCTGGATTATGGCTGCAGAGCTTTCATAACTTACTTCATGAAAGTGTGTGGTTTGAATGCAGTACCAGGCATCTCCTGATGGTTTTAGGAAAAAATACAGTATTCTAGACTGTAAGCTGGCTGTTCATCTAGCTGCACAAACAAGAAGTGTTTTCTGAGAGATGTATTCTGTGTAAAGAAAAAGAGTGTTTAAGCCTTGTGAAGCCCAGAACATAAGTGTAGCCTTAATTATGTTTCTGTTGCTACATAAGTTGTGTTGCTCATGGTAGAATTTTCTGTCCATGCATATGCCTAGAGCTAAGAGAAGTGCATTTAGTGGAGAAAGATGAGAACTTAATCACCACCACGTAGATCAAAAGCTAATACTCGAATGGTGTTTTATTTTTATCTCCTTTTATCTCTATATTTCTCATTTTATCTAAATATTATTTGGTGATGGATATATTGCTTTCTAGTGGTTGCCTAAAATAATTAGTTTTAAGGTAGGGAGGAAAAGGTACTTAAATATTTTTCTTGCTAATCTTTAACAAAATAAATTTAATTTGCTGCCTCAAGAGGGTGCTGTCTGCTAGCAGCTTGAATTGCAGAAGTGAAGTAATTCTGGTATTCTAGTCTGATTGAGCCTTTATGTTCATAATCCAAGTTGCTTTAATAAACACATGTTGTTTTTTGTATTAGTTTCTACTAGTTTGTGCACAGATTCACAAAATATTGGGAAAAAAGCTTACAGCGATGTAATTATTTTGTGTTGTTACAGCCATTGTCAGGTACTTAGTTGTTGTTTACTGCTTTTTACTCACAGATTTTGGATCATGAAAGAGGCAAACATTGGTCTGTATTGCAGGCTGGAGATGTGAAAGAAATGTCCCTCCAGAGGTTAATCAGGCTTGTGACAGAGAAGCTGAGACTTTGTATTGCAACTTCACATTAGGCTGCTCTAACCTTGATAATGAGATACTTAATGCTTGAGTAGAGCCACCACTGTAGAGAAAAATATGCATACACCTAAAGGAGAATACTGCCAGCAAGATAAGTTTTGTTCTCTGCTTGAGTACTTCTGGAGTACTCACTGCCATAACGAGTTATTTTCTCTACCATTCTAAATCTGCTTTAATAAAATACATATTGTGTTCTCTTTTCATTTTGCCTCATACTCTGTTTACGTTTTTGCGATTGATCTTTTCTCATGTATTAAAAGGCACACTAATTTCCTACAGCATGGGTTTTTCCCTTTTGAAGGTATCAGAACGGGTAGAGAGAAGACTTCAGGAGATAGAAGAAGAAATGCGTGCTGAAAGGCAGCTCGTAGAAAGGCGCCAGGACCAGCTGGGACACGTGTCTCTTCAGTTACAGGAGGTATGCAAATGAAAGCTTCCCTTGTATTTAGGATTTAATTAGGAATGTATTGCATTTGTGAGCCTATACCTGTCAAACTGGCAAAAGTGATCATATCTTTGGCACGGTTTTTTAACTCCCAGTCTAGCTCGCAGTGTTTTGATGACCAGATAATACCAAGCACAGTCTCAGTCCTTCATTATATGGTCTTATATTTAGATCTTTTTGGTAACTGTCACAAATCTTCTGAGAACCTACCCTCTATGCCCTTCCTGAAAACCCAAGGAAACAAAAGCGAGTTATTAGCTGGGTTTTTTCAATTAAAGTGTTTTATTTTCTAAAATGTAAACTTTGCTTACTCGTACAAATGAACACTTTAATTTATTTCAACAAGCAATCAAAAGCACTGGAGTCCCAGACAACTTTTTATTGCATTTCAGTTTCATTCAACAGTACCTGATGACATATAAAATACTGTTTAGGAGACAAATAGAAATATTTAGAATATAAATCAGAATTTGAGACAGCTATTAGCTTTTTTTCTGCTTGTTTTAGAAAATGTATTAAAAAATACTTCTTTTTGATTTTACTCCTGTTTGGAAAATCTGTGTCTTAACATAGTGTGACTTTTTATTTCACTCCACTTAAGATACAATTTGCAATGTTATCTCTGTCTGTGCAATAGGATACTGTAATTGAGAAGAAATATGCAATTCCTTGGTTTTCACTTTTTTAGTGTTTGCAACAGCTTTTGGGGAGGTGTTATACTGTGCAGTGATACTGAGGAACCTTGCTCATGATGCTATGTATTTCATGTAAAGCTAGAGACTGTTCAAAGACGTCGTATTTTAGAAGAAGAGATGCTTTTTAAATATATAGATAAAATGTAACATTTATCAAAAGGCCTGGAATCCTTCTGCCTTTCAGAAAGACTTACAGTTTCATTTTTTTCCCCCAGTTGTTGCCCTAGTGGGTGAAAAGAACTAGAGTGTTGAATTTCAGTTTTCATTGCTCTTTAATATGCCTATGTCCACTTCTAGATTCTTCAGTTGTGCCTTCAGGCTGAGGAAGGGATGCCTAATGCAATGTATTGGTGTGATTAGATAATGTTATCTGCAGAATGGAACAATCTTATCCTTTTAAAGGGATGATGGCTTGTAATCTCTAAAAATACATTGACACTGCCATAGTTTCCTTAGAAAGAAAACTTGAATTCAAGTGAACAAATTCAAATGTAGTTCAAAGAATTTTCATATGAACTTTCATAGATCACATGAATGATCACAGTCTAGGTGATCATGAGCCTTCAGACTGGGTACCTTTATTCTTGGTAGCTCATCCTTTGAATTTCATGCAAAAAGAATATGAAATGCTAAGTATATCCTTGATTTTCTATTCCCCTAAGATGTCCAGTTGTGGATTAAGATGGTTTAATTCTATTTATTTTATTGTTGTAAATTATTTTTCCTGAGGAGCCCCTTTCTAAAATACAGTTTAAGTTGCCATATTTTAGAAAGAATGTGCTTGAATTGCCTTGTGTACTTTTGTGTAGCCTAGTGAGAATGAAGTAAATAAATATTTTGCTACAATAGTTATTTGGATGAAACATGCTTCTGCATAATTTTGAGCTTGTTATTTTGTTGTTCTCTTTCTTGTCCTTTGTGATTCGCATTGTAAGTTAGATGGACTCTTAACTCTGACTGACAGTGGCCTCAGTCTTGCAGTAGTCATTGCACAAACGTAATGTTCTATTGAAGTCTCCTTCTGTTTTCATTTATTTCTCCAAGATGCTTCCCAAGTAACATTACTGGAAAGGAGGGTAGTGTTTGGACTGAGTTTCGAAATCCTGTCATTTAGTATGACCTGAATGATTTACAGAGAAATACTATTCAAAGCATTTGTGGCAGTTTAACGATACAGTTTTTTCATTAGTTTGCCTGTTACGCATGTCAAACCAAATCAAATTTGACTTTTGCATGTAATCAGTAGTTGCTCTAATTAAGAAATATTGTGAAATTTGTGAGGATTAAATGCTATTATTTTTTCAGCAAAGTGCAGTGCCTGTAACTGACCACTATTTGTCAGTGTTTTACCATCTTAAGAGAATCACCTTCCTAAATTGCAATTATTAAATTATATATTTTCAGGATCTAACAGAACATGACGATACATTTATTTTGGCCTTTTCTTTTCTGTCTTTTCTTTCTCTCAGTTTTTTTGAATAATGTGCGAACTTTTTTTTTACTGTAGTGTTACTGTAACCGTAGACTGATTATGAACCAACAAAATAACTAGAAACTAGGTGTATACTGACCATTAAGAAAGCTTGATGGATAAAATTTTGTATCTTTAAGTTTTAAATTTACGTTTATTTTGAATCTTTAACCTGTCTGTGCTGTGTGTAGTTGTATAAAAACTATTTTCTGTACTTTTTATGTATCTTTTACCTTGGTGTGTAATGGTACATTTAAGCAGTAATTTCTGCAAATCAGAAAATAGCAATTAGCAAACAAATTAGTGCAAATCATGTATCTTAATTTTTTCTATATGAACAAATATTCTTTTCTTGCCCAGGGTATTGACATGTATACATGAATTGCTTTAACAATTGCATTTGTTGTGTAAATTAAAACTATTTTGAGATTCCTCAGTGCTTCTTTTTCTTTAAAGATAAAGACACCATCACATTTTACTTTTTGTTTGTGTTTATACATCTGTTTTCTAAAACAAGATCAAGTATCATTCTTAAAAATGTTTTCTTTTCATTCTTTTCTGTGCATTGGATGTCCTGGATGGCTTTACAAAATTGTGTGCTTGGCTTCCTGGGTTCTGGTGAAATGTGTCCATGTGTTCATGCTTGGCATGCTTTAGGTAAACAGAATCATCTGTATTGAACCTTTTGGATCCACTGGCTGTGGTAAGGCAGTGACTACAGTTATGTCTTGAACTAGTAACTTGGATAGGCCAGGAAGCATTTTTTAACTATCTCTTTGTGCAGCTGTATACTTAGATTCTGTTTGCCTCCCACTACAAATACTGTAAACTGCAAGAAGCTGCTGGACAGAGAGTGGAGTAAACTGATGGCCAAAAGTGGTATTGAACATTGTTTTTTGCATATCTTTATCACTAATCTTTTTAGACAAACATAGACTTGATCTGTGCTCTGAGCCACCTGGATATTTAGTGCATCGTTGATACTTGCTCTTTGGCTCTGTACTATGCCACCTGTGGCCAATGGTTTCTGTTTTGATTGTAGTCTGAGTCTGACTCTTGCTTGGAACATGAGCATCCCATACATATCTGTCACTGAAATAGCTAGATATTCTCTTTTTTTTACCTGGCTCATAAGTTCAGGTAGCATACTTGGAGTCATGCTAATCACTAATGTAGCAAGTCAGGGAAAGTATTTTCATTCAGATTAAGATGTGGTACATTTTTGCCTTACTTCAAATTACAGCATGAGGCTGTTCTACTTGTAAGTTTGTCCTAGTACAAAAAACTCACTGATCAGTCTCACTTTGAAAGAGCAAGTTTCAGTTTATGGTCTATAAGCAGCTTTTCAAAAATCTGGTTTTGTTAAAACAAAACAAAACAAAAAAACAACACAGCAAAACCAAACTGAGACGAAAACCCAAACCCTAAGAAAAGTTATTATGCTTATGTTGCTGTAAAAGTTATGATTTGCTCTTGAAAACTTATCATAAGTTGGAAAGATTGAGAACCTGAGTTGTTCGGCAATCATCCCCATAGTTTTCTTCATGTATAAGAAAAATCCATCTATGAAGCAGTAAGTTATGTTTTTGAAGTTTTGGGGCTCAATAGATACTCTGTGTATGTGGATGAGGTATGCTCAGTTGGGGTATACCAGTTACATTTGTATTCTAGTGCTGTCTTATGCTAGTGAACTCTTTATAAGCACCTGTGAGAATTGCTGTCTGTGGTCAAATCAAAAAGTTCATCTAGTCTGACCACCTAGGCAGGCAATGGAACATGTAGCTGATCTTTCCCAAAGCTGTGCTGTGAAGACCTTTGTACATGGAAGTTCCCTGTCTCCTTGTGGCCTCCTATAAACCTGCCCCCTCCAAGGCCTCAGCAGCCTCCTTGTCAGTCTCTTCCAGACCAATCAGGACACTAATGCTTTCAGAGGAGGATCTTGGTAGGAGAATCCTGTTGACTGTAGGCCTGTTCCCGTTCCTTGGTCCTTCAGCTTCTCTGGGCAGTGTCCGCCTGCTGTTTGGGAGCCATCAGGGAGGAGGGTGTGCTTGAACTGCTGTCCTTAGCATCCTTTTCGTAGTTCCCGTTTTTGACATTTGACTTCCTCAACCCCTTCTTTGGGGACAACAAATGAAATCAAAGAATCAGTTGGATGTTTATGTGTTTTGTTTTGTTTTTTTCTTTTACCCCTCCCAAGAGAAAGCTTATATAGTGATCTTTAGTGCAGAAAAAACAAGTGTGTCACAAAACAAGAGAGGCTAATTTAAAAAGGAGTACAGGAAGGAGGCAAAACACAGAATTAACTATTACCCATACAATTTCTGAATTGTCAGTAACAGTTGACATTTGTCTTGCTGTGGATGACCAGATGTTTCTGTTTCCTTATAACATTTTGATTAACTGCTTACCTGGCACCTACTGGTACAATGCATGATTCACAATCCAAGCAGTGCACGTGTAGTATGTTTAATTTACTGTAACATTTCTTCTTTTTTTTTTGCAGTATTTTAGCTCTGGAGTATCTATCTATAACATCTATTTATATGAGCTGTTTTTTTCCTTAAAATAAAATGGCTATGGGCTATTTTTACAATATGCAGAAAATAAAACTGAGGGTTATATATCAGTTATAGTAAAGGATGCATTTTTGTTTGAAATTATTCCTATTTAATAGCCTGAATATCAGTCAGTGAAGTTGAAATTGTGTATTTATTTCCATGGTTTCTTCTTGGAATTATGGATGTGCTGTTGATGCAGAGATATGTTTTGCTTTCATCAGGAATAATCTTTGAAATTTTGAATCTTTGAAATCTTTGCATTTTTGAAAATTTTGCTAGTATTCCTGAATCCAGCCCAGCTGTAATATTTTCTTTATGATTCTGACATCTCTAACCAAATCTGCACATGAAAACATGCGTGTTTGGTACTATGTTTATTATTAATTTAGTCCCAAAAATAAAGTTGGCCTATAGTTGACTGTCCGTAACAATGCTTCTAAATTTGTGAAACTGATGGTCAGTTGCAGTTAATCGACATCATGTATTCCAAGTAGGCTGTTCTGAACTGGTACTACTGGTCATTAAAAATAAACAAAAAAAAAAAAACCCTGAAAACCAAAACAAAAACCCAGTCAACTTGGGTAATGCAAAAATAGCATTAGCTGAAGAGATGGTCTCAGACTTTTGTTCATGTTGCTTTTTGGGACTTCTCCCAAGAGCCTTTTTGAGTGAAATGTGCAGTGTTGAGTTTTATGGCTGACTGGAACGATAGATTTAAATCTCTACTGAATACTTAGGAAATTACCTTAAACATGTTACAGTCTTCTATTATCTGATTAGGGATCAGTATGACTAAAAGTATAACTCTTTGTGGCATAATATTTTCAGAGGCATAGTTATGATTAATGTCTTCCACGGTCTCAGATTTTAATGTAAGCTCTTCAGGCAGAAGAGTAATCCAAACTATACTGAAACCCTTATGTTTACTGAGGTGAGGTTGTAAGAGTGAGGTAAGTATATAAAGCCATTTATTTTCTCCAGAAAGCTACTTTTAAAGCCAAAACTCCTGAAGCTAAATGCCTGGCTTCACTGAAGTTGATTAATATCTTGTATTCTGTTTTCATATGCTGTAATTTCTCTCCAATATACAGTGAAGAGAAAATGCTCAAAAACTGAATGAAATGGCACATTATATAGGGACAGATTTCAGGGGTATTTGTTAAATGAGATATTCCTTTAAAATGCAAAATGAAAATGCTGCTTGGAATCTACAGACTGGGAAAAAGACATTTCTTTCGGGAAAGGCTATTTTTTGTTTTTGTTCTGTTGTTGTTTTAGCATGTAATTATGGAAGGAATAGACATATGCTTCAAGATATGGGATGAAAGTAAAAGATTTGTGCTAAGGTACCTAATTAATTGATTTGTGATTAGTGTGAAAAATGCTTGGTCATGTTGGCACAGATAAAAACTATGCTTTATAAACAGTTACAGAAATTCATGGCAAATTATCAGTATATGGCTACTGATCTCTTTCAGCTGATGTTTCTAAGTGATCTTTAAAATGAACCAATGATTTTGCTATGGCTTGTGATATCTAAACTTGGGTTGTTTATGTTGCAAATATTACATGTCATTAATATCAGTAATGTTTAATACTTCCTTTGTCAGTGATTGGCTGCATTTTGCAAATAGTGTTGGTTTGCAGAGGGACAAAATTTTGAAATTGATATTTAATGCATTTTATTTTTGTCAGATGGTTTAGAAGGTGTACACATGTGGTTTTAGATACTTCAGTCTGAGAGGGAATGGGAAAAGTCCCCATGGATTTACTTTTTGTTATTGTCAAGGAAGGGCACTTCAATGTTGGTAACTTTTGATCAGGAAAGTTTCAGTTCATTCAGTTGTAGATCAGGAAAGTTTCAGTTGATTCAGTTGTAGTTCTGTGGCTCTAAGCCTCTGTCCAGATTCTGAAGAAATAACCTTTTCCTTTATTTTTTTTTTCTTTTGACTTCTAACACTGCCTTATGGTAGTGTTTTCTTGACTACAGTTCATTGTATTTCATAACATGCAATCTTTATGTTAGAGAATATGTTCTTTTTCTCTGATAAGTACATAGCTAATCTGTGGGGGATCTCTTGAGCCTTTTAGACCTTAATCTAAAGGTGCTTGGGGTCAACTTGGGTGTCTGGAGCTCTATACATCGGAAGGATGTTAGTGCTGCTTTAGACTTTGTGTTTGTCCCTGTTCTCTGCATGGGTGTGTTTATGTATGCATGAACTTATATTTATCTTTTCATAACAATATACATTGGCTCTACGTGGAAATATTAGATGCAGAGAGAAAGCATTTGTCCAGATCTTCTTTCTTAAATGTATCAGCAGATTCTTTAATTTTAACAGCCTTGGATGATGGCTTCTGTAAATTTTGTGATGAAGTTTACAATATATTTTTCTCCTCTAAAGGTTTTAAGGAAGCAAGATGCTAAAGCAGATGAAACAGAAGAACTCATGAGAAAAAAACTTGTGAAATATGAAAGTGAAAAGCATCAGGTGAGATTTAATTTTTTTTCTTTTTGTTTGGTTTTAATTGAGTGTATAGTGTCGTCTGTTATGCTTCCTTTCTCTGAGAAACCAGCAGAACAAAACTTCCTTTACTCTTTAAGAATACAAGGTGTGGGATTTTTTCTGCATCAGAGGCACTGTGAATATAGCTGTGCTCAGTTTGTCTCTCCTTGAAGCTCTTCAGTTATAGTATGTTACTTCTAATGACTCTTCCATCCTGCCAGGCAAACAGATTTAAAACTTGGGCATTATCCTTAATTTTCTTTCTCTGTTTTGTCTCTGACTTTGTATGTAGTCTGCTGTTGCTTGTTTGCAGAAGCTCAAAGAAGCTTTTCTTCATCCCTGCAACTAACTCATGCTGGTTATTTTGGACCATAGTTATTATTAATTACTCTTACTGAACTGGTGCCATATTTCACTCTTTCTTTTCATAGAAAACAAAATTTCTTGTATTTCTAGTCTAGCAGGATGCTAGGGCTCTATTACACTTTTCCTAGGTTTTTTTTCCACTTGCATTAAGTTTAGTATCTTTCAAAGTTATACCCCTTTATGCTAAGCCTTTATGTCATGTTTTATGTTACGTTGTTCTCTTCATTCCCTTAATGTTGGTCCTGTTTACTTTGCCCGTTTGCCAGGCTCTCAACATCCTTCTTGAGATTGCTATCTCAACAATAACAATTTCTTCTGTCGAAACCTGTATTTATTTCCAAGTGGATCTTTGAACTATTTATGGAAGAAGTCAAAAAATATTTTGTAGCTTTTGCTTTTGTTTCTTTTCTGTTTTTTTTTTTTTTTAAATGGTCATCAGTTTAATGGCTACTTCTGATTACACATTTTGAATATCTTGTTTTTAGGAAAGTTTTCAGTTTTATGAAATTCAGGGCACTTCAGTTTTTTAGTCATCTTGTTTCCAGAATGATTCAAATATATCATCTTGCACAACACAGAAACCCCACAGGTTTTACCAATTACAGTTCTACCAATGCATGTCATCTTTAATACTTCTATGAATAAACTATTTATCAAAATTAAAATATTAAGTCATTATTAATTTTGAGTTTGAAAGTATGCTTTAAATCCAGGGACAATGTCTTTGAAACTTTGTTAAAACTTATCTTCAATTTTTTCACTTTTAACCCAGTAAAAATTTGCTTTTGTGATTTTTATTCTGGGTAATATAAATGACTTTGTATCTTTATGTGATACAGAATATTGTACAAAAATTATAGACTGTAAGTAAAATTCTCTTTCTGAATTTAAATAAATATTGCAGGGATTTAGTACAAATTAAAGTTTGCTTAAAATTTTGGACAAATAAAAATACTGTGTATATTATACCATATTTTAGATAGATACTTGTATGGATGAATTTGTGTCAAAATTAAATGTTGAAATACACTTTTGTATTATGATGCCTACATTGCTTTTCTTTCTTCATCATCCTTTGAAATGAAAGCTTGAGCAGGAATTGGAGCAGTCCCAGAAAAAGTTGAGTGAATCTGAAGGCAGTAGAGAAGCTCTTTTGCATCAGGTAACTGCTTTACTGTGGTAAAAAACCTAAGGTTTTTATATTAGTTGTGTCTCAGTGTTTTTGTTTAATATTGCTGTCTCATCCTCTGATAATATTGTTTTATGAAGGAAAAAGTGAGATATAGAAAGACAGGTTTAAGTGTGTGTAATATCTGGACTGAGCTTGTTAGACTTTTTCTGCTTTCCAAACTTTTATGTGTATACATTGATATGTATTAATTATAGTAGTGATAGTAATGGTATGTTTTCAGTACCTAAACACATTTTGCGGAATTTCCTTTCATAATATGCTTTAGAACAGCTTCTATATTAGTAATCATTGTTCTGCAAAGCCTGTGCTGTAATTGGTGAAATCAGATAAATCAATGACCTAGAATTATTTGCTATACTGTAACATCCAATAAAAGTAAATAAACAAATACCTGAAAAAAATATCTAGCGTGTTCTTTAAATAGTAGCTATTGAGATATATATATATATATATGATTAAACTTAAAATTTGTAGGAATTTATATTATAGCTTTAGATAAAAGTCCTTTGTCCTAAACATCTTTCTTTTAGAGGGGCTGGATAAAAAGGCTGAAATAACTAGGGGTGAGGCTATTGGCATTCTCATCTTTTAGCATTAGTTCTTTGACTTGTGTACCTAGCAGAAGTTTTAGTTATCTATATTACTGTTTTAAATGTAAGTAATTGCAAATGGAATATAGGGTAATATGATTTAGAGGTATTTTTCTTCAATTCAACTTTTGCATGTTGTATTTTCTCTATTTTCCTACCTGTTGTCATCTTTGTAAGTGCTATACTATATACAATAGGAAGGAAAAATGTGAAGAGCCCCTGTGTTTCTTATGAATAAATGCATTGTATTTTTAAGGAGCACAATTAAAATAAAACATACTGTTTATTCAGTTTGTGTAGACATTTTCAATATCTATGTAAAAAGACAATTGCAACATACATTACGGTAATATTTTGTTTGGTCTAGAGAAATTAATGCTCATCTGTGGTCAACATAAATTAAAAGATTTACTTTAATTTTGAATAATCACTTTGTGGCCTGTAATTAGGAAGTAGTTTGTATTTTTGTTTACCATCTGCAGTACTCTCAAGATTTATTTATAAGTATTTTTTGTGTAATATATTTTTTAGCGCTTAATAAAAGTATGATATTTACCTTTTTGTTCTGTTTTTCATTAAACTTTTGATGCTTTTAGATTGAGGATCTTCGTTCCCAGCTTTTGAGAGCAGAAGAAAACCGTGTAGAATTGCAACATCAAATTTCATGTGCTGCTATGCATCGCCAGAGCTACCAGGATGTACAAGATGATGACAGGAGAATTAGAGCAGGTACAACTAATATTTTGCACTTGAGACCTGCAAACTGGTTAGTAGGCATGGACATTAATTTTATCTTAGCATTGCAGTCTAATTCTTGTATTGTTTCAAGAGAACCAGCCAATTAATTCCTTAGATTTAGGTTAATACATAGTGGCACCTGAATATTAACAGGCAAATAGCAATGACAGTTAATTTATGATAAAATATTTTGATTTGCATGCTTAAAACAAATGAGACAATTTCAACAAAATGAATAGTATTTTTATAGAAGAAAAATGTGTATTATTTTTAAGTAATAATTTCCAGAAAACTTGCGTTTCAGTCAATTTGCTGTTTGAATTCTGCCATCTTGAAAATCATTAACAAGAGCAATTGACTAGGTAGTTAATAAGGCTGGTGACTTTCTGGTAGAATTTCCAAGCAACATGTTCCTGAGTGGTTAGGAAAAATTTTCTGTATGATGCAGTCAGGGCTTCTTTTTGCCCTATGTTAGAGTTTTAGAGCTGGAATAATTTTATTTAGAAGACAAATACTTTAAACCATTTCAAGATATAATTGCATATTAAATTACCACTTTAGCAAGGTCTTCAATTAATTGTTAGTTATCTATCTGTATAGATACTTTTCAAACATAGTCAAAAAAGGCATTAGAGAAACTCTTTATCTTTTTCCTTATTAACATAGAAATGTATTACTCAAGGTAATAGAGAAATAGTGACTATTCTAGAGTCCAGTGTCTATGGGAATGTTTAATTGGTTTGGCTAGTGAAACATTTTCATATTTCTGTACTTCACCTTCTGAATTATCTTGGTTTTTAAAATAGGGCTCTGACTCTGTATTTTACAAATCTCGTAGAGAGCACTGGAAATGGGCTAGATTTTGTATGTGGCTTAGCTTCAGAAATGTAATGCTAAATAATAATTACAATAGTTTTTCTCCAGTCATGTTAATGTGTCTGCTTAAAAGTTAATAATTTGAAACAAGGTGCCTTTCATGTTAATAAAAGTGTATTTTAATTTTCCTATTGATCTTACAAATCAAAACAGTTGTAAAAATATGAAGAAAATAAAAGTGTACTGTAACTGTTAAAATACATGCATACATTTCAATAATTTTTGCTGTCATGTTTCACCTTGCTGTGTTATTTCCGTTTCTTCAAAGATATACGGGAAGAAGACAGAGATTTTTTTCTTTTGCCTCTAGTAGTTACTTATGACTAAAGACTTTTGAATTTCTGATTGAGAGAATTTATAGCTTTCTCTTATCAAAACTTTGGTTGTAGCTGCAGGATTCAGACATAAAATTCACAGATAATGTGACTTTCAACTTGGAAAATATTACTCTGGTGAGATAAAACCTAGGCCTTGAAGCTGATGGCCAAATTTCATTTACACCAGAACTTCCCCACTGTTTCTTCCATTCTATTTTATTTTATTCAGTTTTGTCAGAGCTTTGGTTGTTCGGGGTGGTGTGTTTTTTTTTTTTGAGGAGAGCAGCTGTGTGCAGGGGGAAGAGTGGAAACCACTATAAAATGGCTGAAAAATACAGTTTCATTCAGTAAAATGTTATTAGGTAATGATACAGGTATACCATTTTTCACAGATCTTTGGTCAAAATCAGTTGTTGTAGAATAGTCTTGACTAGAGAAGCAAATTACCAAAAATTAAATGAGATAAAATTAATTTACTACAAGCCGGTATTTCTACTGAGTCTGTTGCTCTGTTCTTGCTGTTTTACAGTAACTGAAAGATATGAGAGAGAGAAGCAAGATCTAGAGAAACAAATTTTGGAACTTAAAGCAAAGCTGAGTCATAATGCTGTAATGTCAGAGGTAGAAGAACTGAAGAGATGTATAGAGCGTAAGGACAAGGAGAAAGCACAGCTTGTAATGCACATACAGGTAAATTAGGTTTTGTTGCTTTTTGCTTGGTGGCACTTTATTGTTTTTAAAATAATTTCTCATCTGTTTAACATTAGGTGATATATCAGGTTAGGGGTTAAGCTTTAAAACTAGGAGTAACTGCCATGCTCATTATTATTGTGTAAGTAACTTTGAAAAGTGATTTGAGTTTGCTGACTTAATTTTCTCTCCCAAGTACCAAATACCCAGAAGGTATTTGCTATCACCCATGATTTCGTGGTTTGGATTACTTCTCTTTCCCATGTGCAAAGAAAAGTTGATCTGATTTTATCAGCACTTACCATTAATAATGGTTTTTTGAACTACTTTTATAAGGTAGTATTTTCTTATTCCCCATTCCATCATTCCTCATAACTAAAGTTCAACATTAAAATTGAGATACCTTGGTCTATGAGAGAGTGCAGTAGAATCACAGCTTCCTTTTTCTCTCTTTTTTTTTTTTTTTGTAATTAGATGCAATATAATAATATAATGACAAGTATTAGTAGTCTTCTTTATGGTAAGCACATAATGTTGTAATCACACAAATGTGATTCTCTATGGAAAGGATAATAGCAGCCTTTTGTACTGGAATTTTAGCTAGAAGACTTTGACCATAAAATGAGATCCAAGTAGGCAGTAGCATTCTTATTTAAGATGGGAAATTTCTGCATTTCTTGCTCTTGTCTAGATTTGTCATTGGTAGTAGTATGCCTGAACAGTAACAATTTTCTTCTGTTTTCTCTGACTGTCAGGGCAAAAGAGTTTGTTTACAAAACCATGTGTATTATTTCAGTAGTCAAGGACTTCACTTTTTGTTCTACTTGTATTTTGGCATTCTGTAAGCAAGGAATTTTGTATTTATTTTCCTAATGAGGGTACTTATCTTTGAAATGATATTGCATCACTTTGGAAATACAAATGTAGGAATTTATTTTTGTGTCTTTTCATAGATTTACAGGACTATACTGTTCTGTTTACTTCTGCTGCTCCTTTACTTTGTCAGCTTCTCTGCTGATTTAAATCAAACTAATACATTGAATTATGTTTGGAAAAAAAGGCTTTCTCAAAATAAGTTCCTACATGCTTTATGAAATTCGGTCACCTAAAGTGTTTCTATAGGGGGTAAGACGAGCAGAACTCATTTCCTGATGTCCATTTGCATTTTTATTCTAGCTGGTCAAGAAAACCCATAACTAACTGAAAACTTTCTGGTTTTTTGTTTTGTTGGTCTGAGAAACTAATTATTTTGGTGACAGGAATTAATGGGGTAAAAACCCACAGAAAAACAATTATTACAAACTTCTGCTTGTAGAACATGCTTTCTTAATGGTCAGAATGATTTTATAATACTAATTTCCTGCCCTCATGCAAGAGTGCTCAGTTGGGGTCATTGTCATTTTTCTGAGTTAGAAATCTTTGACTTCCCTCATTTTCTCAACAGAAAATACTTTGTACTTCTTATCTGCTTCCCACTGCCTTTCTCCTAAAGGGGCAGTAACAGGAAAATAGTTAGTATGTTTTTCTTTTAATGAGACATCAAGGAATGCAAGGATGTGAATTTCTAAACTTGTGTACTAACAAAGCATTTTGTCAAACCTGTTCTAACAGCTGCTCCTATCAGATAGTCTGATTCCCAGTTGGAAGTGACCAGTCATGTTTGACTTGGGTGTAATTTATCTTTGTTTAGTGGGGAGGATCTAACTTGCCTCTGATGTACATGTGATACTAGAAATTTCTTTTGATTTATTCAAATGTCGTTGTGTGCAACAATTTGAGTTGTGTGCGTTGTACATTTTGCCTCCAACAGTTGCCATAAAATCACAGTGGGATGTAAAATGAAGAGGATGAAAATGGTCAAAACATACTTTTAAGCTCATTTTAGAAGTGAGTTCAATCTTAAATTGATTTTTAAATTTAATATTTATTTCAGCTACTGTAGTTTACATAAGGGCGCAGCTGTGAGATCTTCCAAATGTATATAACTTTCTTAAATACATTTTTCTGCATGGAGGCATATATTTATGGCTGTTATGGCTAACTATTAAGATTTAACTATTATGACTGAGAAATAAAGAGAGTGCACAAATTATAAAGATGCAATGCCCTGCTTTCTCCATAACTGTTTTTAGACTCTTGTGCCTGGGAACTTGTTTGATTTACTAATTACTCTTCATTTGAATTTGGTGTTAGCATTCTTGTGGTATTGTCCAGTACAGCAGTCAATTTGTTAAAATATTTCAGTTTCTCTGAGGGAAAATTATTGATATGTTTATTTAATATTAGAATTCTTCAGTCATAAATTTTTTCAGTCTTATAAATATTGATTCATATTCTCACTAAAATTTACTTTTTCTTCTACAAATTAAACTATTATCCAGTTAAATGCCAGTAGTGCAAGCCCAGACAGAATTTTGGCAACTACACCCATATTAACACAGAGATACACATTTATTGTACATTGACTAGGAATTCAAAAGTACATAGCAGTACATTTGGGACTCCAGTTTTGATACAGAAACAGTGTGTGGAGATACTTTATCCTCTTGCTTTACAGGACTGGCTGTAAGAAATGTTGACTTGCTACGGTGCTGTTTTCCACCTGATTTCAAATGCTGGGTCTGTGCTGGCTTAACCCTTTTAAGCAAAGTGCAAACTCTTTGCTAAGATTTATTTTATTTACACATCTTGTAAAAATGAAACATTAAAAGTCACATTTATATTGGTACATCCATGTCAACATCCAAATTTCCTCCTCATGCAAATAATTAGTGTTGATAAATTAGTTGCGCTTCAAGGTAAATATCTAAAACAAATGTTCCTCTTTTTGTATTATACTGTAAATCAATAAGTTGGAGGTTGATTTACTTCTACATAATAAGAGGAATGTTTACAGTTAATTGAACATTATTTTCTGTGTTTAAGCTTAGACTCATATTTCATTAATAAGTTCGTGGGGGCAATAGTTTTGTTAATGAAGTGTGTACTCTGGGGAAATTATATGTAAATAACTATTTTTTAATGATGCACCATTGAGTACTACATTAATTTAGTCTGATATCCTCTATGGTCTCTCCAGAAAGACATGAAATGGGAAGTGATAATAGCACATGTAATCACATGGCTGAAAAAATGATGACCCATTTTAGAAACTCTGTGGAAGGGTAAATGTAATATCTGATTGTATTTTATGAGGCTATTTTTAACTTCTGCTATACTCAATTTAAATCTTTGTCTTTGAAGAAGTATTATAATCTGTTTTCATTTGAAATTGAGGGTGTTTTGATTAAAATTTAGCTAGTTGTAGCTTGTGAGCTTGTTTTCATTATCATTTTAGTGCAGCAAATACTATCCTGAATTGTACTTCAGGTACAATTTACTGCCTCCCAGGAGGTGTTGGCCTGATTTGGAAGGGAAAAAAAAAAAAAAAGGCAAACTAACAAACTGACAAGGAGAGAGCCCTTAAAAACAAACCCGAGTCTCTCTCCTTCCCCCAGCCTTGTGGAAGTATCTTTGTCTAAATAGTCATTCTATATCCATCTGTAAAGTTGCCTATTCTTTCATAGATAAAATACATTTCCCTTGTCCATTTTGAATTGCAGTCTGTTTATTTCAGGCCACATCCACAGTTTTTTTCAGTCATTCTGAAATCTAATCATCTTCTCTAAAGTATTTCAATCCCTTGAGGCTTGATAATATGTTTGACTGGCTGTAGATCAGATCTATCAAATTCATCTTTCATGAATGAAAAGACTGAATGGTATGAAGGCAGTCTAAATAGGGCCAAAACGCACAAGACTAATGTGAATTTCTGCATGATGGTCTTAGTAAGATACAATTTTGCTAGTGTATCTTCAAAAACTGATTTATGAGCCTGTTGTTCCAGAAGGTATGTAGACACTATTTTTCCTGAGTTTCTTATGAGACTTTTCAGAGAAATATGATTTGAGAAATGCAGCACCTTATATTTTTAAAAGGTGTGTTTTCAATTTACTTAATTTTTAAAAGGCTTATATATGCTTCCTACATTTTCAAACATCTTTGCATCTTGTTCTAGAAGCATTTACCAAGCTGCTGTATTCAGTTTGTATTCAGTACTATCAAATATACCTTTTTTTAGCACATTGCTTTCATAAAGGCAGCCAGCATAACAACTGACTCACATACTATAAATTATTGTGGTTGTGGTGAATGGTGTTTTTTCCTTTCCAATTCTCATTTTCCTCTCATCTGTTTACGTTAATCTCCTTATATCTTACTATTTGGTTTATTTCTTATTTGTATAGTGTGTAATATATGGCCAATGATTGCTCTCAGACTTACAGTATAGAAAAATAACAGGAACATGCAGAAGAGGAACAAATGCAGAAAGAATTGAGTAGTATGTATTTTATGTCTTGTGTTCAAATTCTTTACCATTGCAGAGGAAGGGCTTCTCTGGGCTAACAGGACTTTTTCCTGGATAGTCTAGCAGATCTGTTATGCTGTTCATATTTTAAATAAAAATGTGATTTAAAGTTGCTGTATGTTGCTTGATAAAGTTTCATACTACGTATCTTTATGGAACGTTTGTACTTTCCTGTGATGATTCCAGGTGTTAACATCTGACCTGGAAAACAGGGAGAAGCAGCAGGAAAAAATGCTAGACCAGCTAAAGGAGATACAGAATTGCTACAAGGCTTGTGAGAATGGACGTAGACAAACTGAACTCCAGTCTGCTGAGTTAGCTCAACAGGTTGAAGAGAGTACCAAGGAGGCAGAGCGGTATCTCACTGAATTCAAGCATTCAGAGGCACTCAGGCTGGAGATTGAGAAAAAAAGAGAAGATTTGAAGGTGAGAGCCCAGGAAACCATCCGCCAATGGAAGTTGAAGTGTAAGAAACTGGATCGTGAGATAGAAAAACAAAATCAAACTATCAGTGAACTGATGGACAAGAATAGTCAGGTAAGATATTTTTGGTAGGTTTTTGTTTTGGTACCCTTTCCCTTTGTTTTAAAAATGAAGAGGAGTTTATTTATGCAAACTGTGACTTAAACTGCTTTCCACCTTAAGTTCTGGACCTCTTTTTTATAATTTTCAGAACTTTTTCTTTGAAAAATCAATTTGAAAATTGATTCTGTAACGTTTCTGGGTTTTTCATTTATGTTTGTTCAGTATGGCATACCACTTATTCCTCTCTTTTTCCTCTAAAGTTTCTCAGGAAAAAACATGGGGTTTTTTGGTTTTTGACTTAGAAGAATTAATTTATTTGTTCAGCTGCTGACACTATTTTAAAGACAAGCACTCGCATCAATGCTAATGCTTATCATCCTGTACTGGAATAATGGCATAAACATTATTCCATTGGCAATGAGTCTGTGGATCTGTATTTTCCAGTGGCTGGGTCAAAAGTTGCTTGTTCCTATACTGGCTAATAGTGCTTAACTCTATGCTGTGAGCTTTTGTCTTAACTTATATCCTCTGCTGATGCAGTCTATCATATTGTATGGCTTTTATTTTATAGTGCTATACCCTCTTTTCACATATTTTCTCATGGCAACCATCCAGTGTAGGTTACTGAATCTGATGGGATGTGATGGCTCCATCCTCTGCTTTGTTTTGCTCAAAGATTGAAGTTTTCAAGGGCTATATGGAATGCAGTATGGGATGTCTATTAATCCTGTGTTGTTTCTGATCCAGTGATCTGTTCTGAGATTGGTACGTGAATACAAACATGGTCAAACGCAGGAGAAGTCACCATGGGGCTGAGTTGAAATTAATAAACTCTAGCAAATCTAAACTGTGATTCCTGCTGTTGCTATTTCTCTCCTGGATTGCCTATCATATTCCTTACTTTTTATTCTTTCCTCTATCCATGCTGCAACAATTCATTCTATAGTAAGCTTGTATTCGTTAGCCCAAGCAGTTGTCTGGACAAGTAAGATTCTCAAACGTTTAAGAACTTGTTCACTCTTGTCTAAGAAAATGGAGGTTGTAAGCAAAGGAAGAAATGATTTGTCCGTTTGATAGACACACATCATTTCAAAATGATGTGTGTCTATCAAATGGACAAATAAGAAGCCAAAAGCAGAGATGAATTTTGAATAAGAAGCAGTAGATCCCAAAAAGGTTCTGAAATCACTGTTCATGTAAACATTTAGACTGGTCTTTGTAGAGGCACTTGATAATGCTGTTCATATTGTGTCACTGAGACACGCAAAGCAATCACACGTGGACGAGAAATTTCGCAGGGCAGAGAGGTTCCTCCGTGCCAGCTCAAGGCTGAGTCAGGGCGGAGAGAGACCTCCTTGTTTATTTCTTACTTCTTATACATTTGTGGGTCTGGCTGAAGATTGGCTTCTGGGGTTAAACACCCCTCAGCCTCAGTGGCCAGACCAACTGTCAGTTACAATTGTTTTCAAGTTAGAAATATGCAAACAAAGGACAGAGAATGAAAAACAAAGGATTTGTTTATGTTACATATGTGGGAAAAAGGTAGAAACTGCTCATAATATTGTACAGTAACTAAAGATCTGACTCCATTTTATGAAAATTCAAAAGGCTATAAAAAACTCAGAAAAACCAGGGTAACAATATTGAAATTTCTTTGTTAGATCCTTGACATGGATTTTACTACTTTTTATGTGGCAAATATATTCACATGCTAAATGCAGTGCTTAAACTTTGGCTTAAGCTCCATTTAAGAAATACTGTCAGTATTTGTTCTTACTTTTAAAGTCGTGACCATCCTACCAACAAGTTGAAGGTAATTGTCACTGGTGAAGAAAGCTACTTTATTTTATGATATGGAAGATCAAATAAACTGTGTGTCATTGTGAAGGAGAAAGAAGTACAAACGATGTTTCATGTTCTCAATATAAAGTTGGAAACAGTTTACTCATAGAGTAGATCTAGATGCAGCATTTAGTATAAACTTGAGGCAATTAGATGAGCATAATTTGACTAGCTTTGAAATGTAGACAATTAATATCTGAGATAAAATTCTGTAAAAACAATAAAGAAAAGGAAGAAATGGCAGTTTGTTGTCTTTGGTTTTTGTTAGAAGACTTCAAAGGGTTGTTGGAAACTTTTCAAAACCGGGTTGCAATCATAGCTTGCAATTTTGAGATTTTTTTTAAATATTGGCAGACAATGGATGGGCTATAGAGAGGTTGTTTAGGTTTCATGCTTTTGGAGTTACTGGGATAATTTGGTTGATAGTTTTGCCCATATGGTTGTCGTTAATTTTGTTGGATAGTGGAGTTTCTAACATCTTTTGAAATGTATGCTCTTTTAAGTATGTAATGTAGAAAATATGCTTAAAGCAAGTAACTTATGGGTTGTAGTTTGAAATTTTAGTGGATTTTTTTCTGAAAAAAACCCCATGATGGTCATTAGTCCATGTCCTCGATTTATTATATTTGTATTTTACTTTGCATTGCTTATTTTTGATGTAATTTCATATTGTTTTATTATTTTTAACTGCACACTTTTAACCCTAGTTGCCTTTTTGTTCTGGATTATTTCAAGTAATTTTTCTATATCCATAAGAAATGTGCGTTGCTGTGGAATTGGTGAGAATACTCAGTAAAATTTAGTATAAAATTTATTTAAGTCAGTTTAAAGAATCTGATATACCCAAACAGATTGCCCAAATAGGTTGCACAGTCTCCTCAATAGAGATATTCAAGAACCATCTGGTTGCAATCCTGAGCCTGTGTTCTAGGGTAAATCTGCTTGAGCAGGGAGGTTGGACCAGATGACCTGCTGTGATCCTTTCAAGTTTACACATTTTGTGATTCTGTGGTAATTTTAACGTGAAATATATCATCGTTGGAAAAAACACCCAAACCCTTAAGATCCTAGGAAAACAGTGGAATTTTTATTACATTTGATTGATTTTTATCTGGGAGATGATGTAGTTATTTCTTGGCTTTGATGCATAAGTGAACCAAGCATTAACTGCTACTAATTAATCTACTGTGCCTAATTTCAAAAATAAGTTAAAGTTAGTATACTTCATATGTAATATTTTAGAAAATAAAATAGGTCAGCATGTGGAATAGACTGTAGGGTCTGTGCATATATCCAGTAGTCATCCCTGTATGCTGCTGCATTACTCTATTACCTCATTTTCTCCATCTTGCTATTTGGAGGAGCCAATAAAGAAGCACTTCTCAGTCTGCAAAGAGAGAGTTTAAGAAGCAGAGAATTAACCAATACTATTCCTACTTAGAAGGGTAGATCATTTAAGGACAAGTCCAAGTTTGAGACTGCACATGATCTATGTGTAAATTTAAAGAAACACAGTACATTTGAACTGAGTTTGTAGCAAGCAAAATTTTTATATTTTCACATACATTTGTTAATTGTTCCTTGGACATTCCTGATGTCTAAGGACTTACTTCCAACAAATGCCTTTAATTACTTTAGATCAGAATGGATTTTTTTTTTTTTTCTTTCCTAGGCCCTCAAAGAAAAAGATGATCTCAAAAGTCAGCTTCTCTCAGCTATAAACCAAATAGAAAACCTGCGGAAAGAGCTAAATGATGTGCTTACAAAGAGAGCCCAGCAGGAAGAACTCCTCCACTGTAAAGAGGTAAAACTGAATGAAATGGAGTCACACCAGGTATCTCTTGAAGAAGAGATCAAAGAAGTTCAAGGTACTGTAAAAAAATTGGAGAATGAGTTGCAAAAGCAAGTCTTTCTACAAAACCAAATGCAAGCCGAGAAGGAACACTTGAAGACAGAACTTGCAAGTATTAACTTGTTTCATAAAAAAGACCAAGAACGACTCCTAGAAATGCAAGCAGATGTAAAAAATTTGAGCACCATACGTGTGGAACTAACAAACAGAATAGCTGAAGAGGAGAAAGCCAAAAAGGAATTACTTAAGAGCCTCTCAGACCTCCAGAAACAGCAGGAATCTAGTCATGAAGAGATGATTTCAGCTAACAGGCAGCTGAAGATGGAAAGAGAAATTCACCAACAGGAGTTGGCAGATCTTAGATCAGAGCTTCAAATTGTGAAAATCAAACATGAAGAAAATGTTCAAGAACGGATGAAACTCCTTAAACAAGAAAAAGAAGATGCAGAGGCACAGATTAGAATGCTAAAGGTACTTATTGTGAAGAATTCCAGTGTCAAACTTCCTCCCTCCTCCCACACACCCCCCACACAGCCCCTGCCATTGAATCATAAAGGTAATAAAGCATGGGCTTTAAAGCACCTAACATGCATGTTATTGCAGAGCATTATAAAAGTTTAAAGTTCCAGGTGAAAAATGTAATAGTGCCAGTTTTAGGTCAAAACCTTAGTTCAAAAATAGTAAAATATGTATGTCTATGATCAAAATGAAAGGGAATATATGATGCTGTGATATATATGGCAGGCAGGTGAAGTCCCAGGTGACTGGAAAGGGGGAAGCATTGTACCATACAGTCACCTCAGGACACCATCTTTTAAAAGGATAGAAAGGAGGATTGTGGGAACTACTGACCTGTCAGCCTCATCTCTTCCTGGGAAGATCATGGAACAAAATGTTTTAGAAGCTACACTAAGGCACATGAAAGACAGGGAGGGTATTTGGGACAGCAAGCACAGCTTCACCAAGGGCAAGTCCTGTCTGACCAACCCAGGGGCCTTCTCTGAATGGAGTCACTGTATCAGGGGACAAGGGAAGGGCTACAGATGTCACTTATCTGGCCTTCTGTAAAGTGTTCGACACAGTGCCCCATCCTTCTCTAAACTGGAGAGAGATGGATTTGATGGGTGAGATAGATAAGAAATTGGCTGAATGGTCACATTCAGAGCATTGTGGTCAGTGGCTCAGTGTCCAGATGGAGTCCTAATGTACAGCAATGATGAGTGGTGTCCTGCAGGGATCTCTGTTGGTACTAGTGTTTAGTTATATAATGTATCATTCATGACTTGATAATAATTCTTAAGCAGTTGGTAACAGAAACCTTTCAGTGAAAACAGCAATAAAAAATCTAGGTGGTTGTTAGTAGAACGATCATTAAAATCAAATATTTTGACAGCAGTGCTTAACATTGGACTTATTTTTCAGTGTGCATAGCATTATTTAAGTGATCTGTCCAAAAGTTTTTTGTCAAGTGGAGAGAAGGAAAGTGTATTCTGGCTGCTAATAAGAAAAAATAAGTGGATTCTGTGTTTTTCTATGAAAAGGCAAATCCTACAGTTAGCATCTTTTTATTTTTACTGATTGTTGAACCTAAACAGAGGATTTAAAAAATTCACTTCCATATTTCATTTACAGTTCCATGACTTCCCCCTAAATCTACATATATTTTTTAAGAGCAGAAGGTTTGAAGGAGATGAGTTTTCTAAGATATTAGAAAGCCAAGATATTAGGGTAGGCAATTTTTTTACAGCTATACAAAATGATAACACATAAGATTCTCTTTGAGGGACTGTGAATGAAAATAGAAAATCATCTGTGTCTCTAGGAAGATCTGATGAGAACATGTCATCCTGCAGGTGATTTGGTTACTTTTTGTCTGATTTGGATTTCAATTTTAGGTCATACGTTTATTCCAAATTAAGGTAAACTTAACATACTTTTTATCTTTTCCCCCGCCCCCTGTTTTTTTCAAAGTATTTTGATGTTAGAGTAGTGTTTAGGGAAATCCAACAGAAGAAGCTGGGTTTTTTTTAACCTATTATTATTAATATTATTTTTTAGGCTGCTAAGATTTTGTGTCTAGCAATCAGCTGTCTTTACTGTTACAGTAATAATTGACCTTATCTATGCCTCAGCTGTGTCCAACCTTTGTAACTGTTTTTGGGAATGAATATACATATCCTGTCCAAAGATAGTTAAAGCTCCAAAAAATAAAGGTCACTTGAGAGAGACATGAGGAGTGAAGGGAAACTTAATATATTTGTAGGCTCCAAAGCCTTAAACTTAAAAGAGGATGCATTTATGAGTTACTTCCAGGAAATCAAAGGTACAGAGTCCTGTGTTTAGAGGATTAACTTCTGCATAGATTGTAAAAAGAAGTGACTTTCGATTTTTGTTGTTCTTTCCTCTCTTACCTCCTCTGTATGGTACTTTCTGCCTCACTTTTGTCTGGTTTTCTGTAGTGTGGCGCTGGATTGAAAAATTATTAAGTAGCTAAGGATTTTTTGTGATAGTAGGGGAGGTACCATAAAAATATTGTATGATGCAGTAGAACTGGAGAAGAATGAGATAACAATGTTAAGAAGGATCTTACTGTTTCAGTACTGAGATTCTGATGCTTGAACTTTTAATTTGGTTTCTGCTAGAACATCCTAAATTATTCCCAACCAATGCCTCTATGACATCTTATTTGGTATTTAAAAGGATAGATACACTAGGAATAAGAATTCAAGTGGTTTACTTGTAGTGGTCCCCATTTGGCTATGTGGCCCTAATTTTAATACATACCCTCATTTGCTTTAAAAACATGGTTATTTTCATAGAATGATGCCATACAAAATTTCCTACTGCCTGACAGTATGTAAATATTTGAATTATTAATATTTAAAGTTATATAGAGATATATATTTATACATACAAAACTGCGTATATATGTATATTTCCTTTTAAATAGTTTTCTATACATTTTCCAATTGTGCCATCCATTTTTTTCCTGAAGATTATTAAATGTTGAAATTGGGTTCAATAAAAGATCAATTAAATTATAGTCATATCCACCTAGTCTGTACTGGTAAATTAATAAGTATTAACTTGCTCTTCTGTGTCTCAAGAGTAATATAAGTGAAGGATTTTTTTCTTGGATTGTCTCCATCTGCATAGATATTATAATGCAATTACCTTTAGGAGGAACTGAAAAGTTGATTTTTATAAGCATATTCACAGAAAATGTTTTGTGCATTGCAGGCTGGTCTTTGTGTTCTTAAGTCTTTGTAGACTGTGGATGCCAAACTTTTTTCACAAATTGTCCTTTGGAAGAGTTTTTGTAATCTGTTTAGTGTCTAAATTAGTGTCTAGATTTAGTGTCTAAATTAATTCATAGAACTTCTCTCCCTGCCCTTCTGCCTCATAGAAGTTATGTTTATAGTGTAATTAGGAAATAAAATTTTTGCTTTTCCTCAGAAATTTACATTGCAAGTTTATTTTTGTGTTTAACTGCATCCCACACTTCATCCAATATGAAACTGGTTTTGAGTAATGTGTGTGTTAATGTGCTTCTTTGTTATATTTTTTTAAACTTTCTAGATATTATAGAGCATTTCTCAAATCTTTCATTTTCAGTCAGCTATTTTTTTTCACTGGAAACAAATATACATTATTTACTCACTCTTTTGGGGCTTTCTAGATCCTTATATGTTTTCTTCATTTTTCTCTGCCAAGTTTCATGAGTAGCATTAATTGCACAAAATTATAGCACTAAACCCATACAATTCTAGAACTTAAAAATACTAAATCTTTGTTGTTTCCTTTCAGATATAAATTTAGTATTGGTTCCTGAAATTAAATGTTTTAGGCTTTCTGATTCCAAATATTTTAGTAATGGAAAAGCTGCATAAATACTAGGCTTCTCAGGATGATGTAAGCTGATGAGTGTAGCAGAGCTGAAATGAAGAATCTGAGACTTCTGTTTTCTGCTTTTAAACCACTGTATGGTTCTACAACTCTGTGATGAATGTTGTCCATGTTCATATAAGTAATGGCATTGGTAGAACGTAATTTAATTATTTACAGTTATCATTTGGCAATAGTGGTCCACTGATTTAAAACTTCAGAGTTTGGGTGTGTTTTGAAATAACCCATACAGTGACTTTGTAATCTGTTTTCCCTTTACCATCAGATGGAACTTTTAAAAGAGAAAAACATAGTCAAAACTCAGTGTCGACAACTGGAAAAAATAAAAGTTGAGTATGATAAATTGACAGAAGAATTAACCCAAAATGAGGAAGAAAATATAAAACTAAAACGGAAATGTGAGTTTGTAAAACAAGAACTGGAGAAAAAGGTAAAATGAACTGATTTTAAGCATGATTTGTTTCTCTGCTGATAAATACCTAAAATAAATTATGGATTATAGAAGTAGATTGTAAACCTAAAAAACCCCAGCATGTATGTATTAAAGAATATACCCAGTCATGCCATAGTACACAGTTTCTATATGAATGAAGACAAAAATACTTTGGCTGGATTATGAACTGTATTCCTGCAAAGACTTCTAATATTATTTAGGACTAGAAGTATAAATCCTGTTGCTTGCCTGATCTCTAATATAAGTAACTAACAAATATTTAATCAACCACTTCTAGTTTTCTTCATATTTTTCTTCAAAATGCAGTGGAGCTATGAATAATTTAGAGGTAATTTGAAGTAGATATGCAATGTAAACATAGTAAAAGAAAATCTAACTAATGTTGGGGTAGAGGGTTTTTTTGAGGGGGGGGGCGCGTTCTTTTATAGTACAGAGATAGAAAAATGTTAAACCTAGCATTTCTTTGCTTTGCTTAACTCTCAGGAAGTGGTTTAAAAGCTCAGCTGGTCAGACTAGTAAAAAGTACTTGAAATGAAAAATCAAAAATGTATTTTTTCTACCTTGGCATTTTAGTTCCATAATATCTATTATTAAGAAAATAATTACCTAATATTGGGAACATGCTCTCTTTACACCAAAATCCTGTGGTCTCGACTTTTGAAGATAAAGGCAGATGGGGACATCTGTTAGATCGCATTAATGGTTAACTTAAGAGACTATTTGCTATTTTGCTTTTGTGGATTGTCAAAAGGGATGTTAAGATGGGGGAAATATTACCTCTTGAGGAATTCCACACTAGCATACAGTTGTGGCAATGCAGCAGAAGCTTATTGTGTTACAGAGTACTTCCTTTTCTTTTCTTTTCCATGCTTTTTATACTTTTAATATTATGTTCTTAATGCAAATACTAATTCAAAGAGGCATAGGTATTATAGCTAGCTTAGATTTATTTATTTATTTATTTATTTTTAATGAATGGTGAAAGAGCAGAGCATAATGGGAAATTATTGGTTTCTTTCTTTTCCTTCTGTGTACTTCTGAGTCATTAGTGTCTCCTGTAGGCTCTGGATGTAGAAGGAAAAGGAATGTTGGCAAATTCAGAAAATCAAGCAAATCAGAAATAAAAAAAATAAAGTTATGTATTCTGTTTTAGTTGTGGTCTTTGGAAATGAACTTTGACATGTGATGGACTGCTTTGAGTGAATAGTAAGATAACAGAATACTGCTACTGGAAATATATAGAGTGCAATCTTATTACTTTCAGAACACTAATCTAGGTCAAAACTGCTATTTTAACTCTCATCTTTATAGTAGAGAAATACTGGAACCTATCCATCTCAAAAAAATCTTAGGATTTCTTCAGTTTGAAATAATTACTGTCTCAAGTATTTTTGTATTAAGTAAGTAAAAAAAATCAGACTTCTTATCAAGTATGAGTGTTTCACATTTGTAGGCCACCTATATTAAAAACACTTATTTTGCTAGTAGAAGTAACACCTATACATAAATATGTATACAACCTCCTGAAAGGAGGTGGCAAGGTGGATGTTGGTCTTGTCTCCCAATTATCAAGGACAAGAGCAAATAGCCTTAAGCTGTGTGAGAGGAGATTTAGATTGGATTTTAGGAAAAATTTATTCGTTCATTGGAACAGGCTATCTAGGGAAGTGGTTGAGTCACCACTCCTGGAGGCGCTCAAAAGACATGTACATGTGGTGTTCAGGGATATGGTTTGGTGGTGGACTTGGCAGTACAGGGTTTTTAGTTGGACTCTATGATAACTTGAGTTCTTTTCCAGCATCAATGATTCTATGATTCCATATATATCCCATTCATGGAACCTGGGTGTTGGACATTACCTAACTCCACATTGGTGTGTCATAAGAGCAGTGCATGAAGATTTCCAACAAATAGACTTCAAACAGTTGCACCTTGTTACTGTGCAGGCCCACAATTAATAAATTTTTGAAATCCTTGCTTTTCTCACCATTCTTAGTGCAACTTGCACACTTTGAAGTTTGCCTGTTAAAGTGTTTGCCTTTTGCTGCATTATATCCTCCAGATCTCAGCAGCAGACTGTCACTAGAGGACACAAAAGATACTCACAGATCTGACTCTACAAAGATGAAGGCTGAAGAACTTTTTATTATTTACAAAGACTTTGCTTATATAGGTTCTGAATAATCACCAGGGCTTGGACAACAAGGTTATCACCTCTCCATTCCCACTGGCCAGGCTAGAAGTCAATCAATTGACTCTCATCAGAAAAGAATGTGGAAAACATGATTGTTTACAGTATAGTCCGTGAGAATTCAGCTACAGAGCTGTAAACATCTCACAAAAGCTCTCATAATATAACAACAGCAGACAGGTGTGTTTCACTTCACTTATTCTCACAAGATAGGTTTTTCTGTATTATTTATGATGCATAATTCAGTATTTTGTGTAATCTAGCAGCAGTTTTGTTTGGTTTTATGGCGGCTCTATCATAGATATAAAAGAAGAGAATCTGAATTTTGAAAACATATGTAACATATTTAGTCAAGTTTCTGACATTAGATGATAGCATAAAATACTTTCCTCACTCTCCTATGAGATACTCTTTGAGTAGTTTTCCTTTGAGGAAAACAGACTGCCTATAAAATTTTCCTTCTGGGACCTCTTTTCTGATGATAGAGATAAGATGCCTAGAACAGATTCAGGGCAAAAGATAATAATGGGAGTATTTACTCTGGGCTCTTTTTCTGCTCATGAGGAGATTTGTAATAGAACATCTATTTTTGACTCTGAAAATAGGCTTTATGATTGTTGAGTTTGGATTTGGTAGCAGTTTCTTCATAACTGATTTACAGGATAATAAGGAGAATCAAGGGAGGAACTTACAAAGTACTATTAGAAGGTACTATTTTTCCATGGCAAGGAATTGAGGTTAGCATGACTGAATATGGTCTGATTATAAGATTGAAAGATACATGGCTAATGGCATATGTTATATTATTAATGCAATTATTTATCTTTGCTTTGTTTTTCCTTTTTCACTCCAGGAAAAACAGATCAGCAATGAAGAAGATCACTTGAGAAAGATGAGTGAGGCCAGACTGCAGTTTAAAGATCAGCTGCGTCACTTAGAAATGGAGCAGCAATCCATTCTTTCCATGATAGGAAGTGAAATTGATGCTGCTTGTGAGATCTTTTCTCGTGACTCTGTGGAGAAATTCAAAGTAATTCTAAGTTTTAAGTATGCTGCAGGTTTTATTCTTTTCTTATGAAAGCGTGTAGTGGAACTCATACGGATTGTTGTCACTGTTGCATAGATAGTCATTCTAATAGAATTATGGATATTTAGCTGGTAAGAGGGACATTGCTAGGTATCTGAATGGGATACTATGAAGAACTATCCATGCATTAATTCGTACCGCTTTCATGCTTTCATTTGCCTTACCCTTTTTTTTTTTTTTTTTTTAATTAGTCCTCCTTTTGCTTATGTGAAAGGACCTTTTATTAGCCAAAATTTTGAGGTAGGTTTTCTTAGGCCATGTTCTAAGAAATTGCGAAGTCCTTAGGAAAGACCTAAAATGCTTTTAAAATTGGGAGAAAATGAAATAAATGCTGTGTTAAAAAATCACTTGAATGCTTTGATTTTCATGTATAGAACTGAATACTGAACATGAAAAGAGTTTTTAACCTCCTCTTTTGAGGAGCATCTCCTTGTATCCAGAAAATTCAGACTCTAATTTTCAGGAAACTGGTAACTTGCTGTAACTTTTTTTTTTTTGCTCTTTTACTACTTCTCCTGCAATCCCTGTCCCCCTGTTGCTTTTCTTTTGAGCATTCTCATTTGCTCCTCAGGTACAGAAATCACTCTTCCTTCCTTCACATGATTCTACAGTGACTAATCCTCTTAAATCAACATTGTACTTAAAGAGAATGGACTGTCTGACTCAGCTTGTTACCACACTTAACAAGTGCTTGACCTAGTGGCTTTTTAGCCTTAGTTGCAACCCAGAGTACACTCAGATTACATCTTTTTTATGTCTCGCTATTTAAACAGAGAATACCTTGTAGTTCCTGGTCATTTGACTGGGCTGGGCTGCTTTTGAAATGGATTCTTTTCATGATTGACACCATTTCTCCTCTTACATAGGGAGTTGGGGCGTTGCAGCACAAAACTGGTTGAGAATTCTAAGAAAAATGTATTTGACAAACAGTCTTTCACCTTCATATCCTTTCAGATTGGTCTCTTTTTTTTTTAAAAAAAAAAATTTTTGTAATCTGCTGTAGTTGCCAGATTTTGATCATTGAGCCGTGCCTTCTGGGACATTCTCCTCACTTTGTGCAGAGTTTTTGGTTTCTGGATAGTTTTGCAGATCCCTGTTTTTACAATTGTTGTTTTTTTCATTGCTGGCAAGCTTAAACCAGTTCTGAATGTGAATTTTTGACTACACAGCTAATATGAAAAAAAGTTAGCTTTGTGGTCCTGGTATGAATTTTTTTTAAAGGAAAGAAGCTTCATTTATAATATTGTTCCTCTGCCCAGTACTTCAGGTATTGCCAAGGTTTCTAAAAAGTTTCACCCATTACTTCAAGTAAAATGCTGCTGCAACTTGGGTAAGCAGGAGGAATTTGATGGATAAATATTTGTATTGAGAGGAGTCAAGCACTAGGCTTAATCTTCCTTGATAAAAAATGTATTTCTTTGATGAATTTCCAGTAAGCAGAAAATATTTTCTTCCTTCTATGTCTAATTCCCATTTTATGTCTGTTATGTCTTTGTCACCTGCTTTTTCATAGGCAATATCCCTTACACCAACAGTACGGAATGATCCTCATCGCTGGTTAGCAGAAACAAAGGTAAAAGTCAAACCTCCTGAGATTTTACTGAGTAAGGTAATATTCAACATTTGATGGTGAGTGGGAGGTGTCCCTGCAAGTGGCATGGGGTTGAAACTAAGATGATCCTTAAGGTCATTTTTAGCCCTAACAATTGGGTGGAGGGGTGAGTCTGTAAATGGATGGATCTGATTTAGTTGAAAGTCCATTTAAAATGGCACTTCAAAGATAAAAGGAAAAATACAAAAGCATTCCTTTGGCAATTATTCTGATATTTCCAGACTGTTATTTCAACTGATAGAATAATTTTCCAAATGTTTATATCAACAAGAAATAGCCATCTCTATAGCAAAATCAATAGCAATGCTGTTTTCACAAAAAAGAAGACATTGAAGTAAGAGCAATGATAGCCTTTAGATCTGGTTCAAATTTTTTCAGACAAGTAAAGCATGAGAGTATAGTCAGCAGGTTAAGTTTCTGTTACAGCATTATCACGAGGCTAGAAATGATGTTAAATAAGGTTAGTATTTATTCAGTCTAAAATAAATTAAATTGGATTATTGGAAAATTAACAGTTTTTCTTTCCCTGTTGAAGCTTTCAAATCCTATAATGTGGGGGCACACGTGCTTGAGAACATCTTCAAGTTGATGGCTGTAACTCAAACCATGCCTTTCATTTTGCAGCTTTCCTTCAGCTCCCTCAGCGCACACACATCACTTTTCTTACCCAGTATCTTCTAAAAGAAGTAAATTTCTCGTGATCAAAATAGATCACAAACTGTGGAAGACAACTGGTGTTTTTGCTTCACGTAGAAAAGTCAAAGGCACAGGAGAATTGACTTAAGGAAAAAAAAAAATCGTAACTGTTTGCCTTTAAGAGGAAGTTATTCATGGTGTGTGGTCAGTGTAAGAATTGTAGACCAAGAAAGACTTCCACTGTAGATAATGGAGATAAGATTGAAATCAAAGGAGAAGTGTAATGGAGGAAAGATTTTCTTCATTTGAAAAAGTGACACTGACATATTATTAAAAAGAACTTTTAAAGAGCAACTAATAATGCTTTGCATACATTTCTCACCCAAGTTTGTTTAGCTGCTAGAGGGATGTTTAGAATGAGTGATTGCTTAAAATACCATTTTTATTTTCTTTTGTTTTTAAATAGGTTGTGTGAAAGTATTCCATTTGATCACTTCTAGATTTACTATATTGATCACAACCTTATCAATGAGATCTTTTTCCCCTCTGAGTGCACCTTAAATATTGACTTTTGCTGACTAGAAAAGGTTGATGTCACTTTTTTAGAAATGAGAAATACTTTAAATTCTGTCAACATAAAATAGAGAGAAAAAGGTGTTCTGAAAGAAAGGCCTGTGTCTTGGTGTCTGTGTGTGCACTAATTCATTGTGAATTTCCATGTCTACCCTACCAAATATGTCCTTCTGATTTAAAAGAAATAAAATAATACAAAAGAAAATCACTTTTCATATATAATTATCAACCAAAATATGTCTTTTGGATCTCTTGAAAATCAATATATGTTCTCTTAATATATCTGAATTCCCTCTTATTATTATTCAGCCAGCTACAAATGAGTAATCTGTGACTCCAAAGATAATTTGGTCAGTGAAGATTTATGTCCTCTTATTTTTATTAGAATTCTTTACTTTTTATTGTACTTTTTTTTGATGTAGACTAAGCTTCAGTGGCTGTGTGAGGAGGTAAAGGAAAGAGAAAGTAAGGAAAAAAAGCTGCGATGCTACTTGCTGCAAAGCCGAGAACAGCTCAAGCACTTTACACAGATAAAGGAGACTGAACATCAGTCTCTCTTTAAACAGATAAAAAGCCAAGAAAAACTTTTGGAAGAAGTTCACAGAGAAAAAAGAGGTATGCTACTGATTCCATTTTTGTTAATAAAAGGGAGAAACAATTAAAAATTCCATTTATTATAATTTCTATGGCACATTCATTTTATCAACTAGTTATTTCAAACTGCAACGGGCTAGTGATAACCAAGAAAAAATAATGTTTTGTTTGTGGTTTTTTGTTTTCCCTTGCTGACAAAAAAGGCAAATGCAATCAGCCGTGTTTCAAACCAGTACAGTGGCTGAATAGCACATGAGTTTACATCATGCACAGTGGATATAGAAATTATTTCCCAGCTGTACCATCTGGGACATTGCACGACCTGGGCAAAAAGGGATTATACAAGAGTCTGAGGCAGGCTGAGTTAGGCTGCTGTTTGCATAGCTTGCTGTGTCATGGTACGATCTTTCATTTGTATTCTGTTCTCTCAGTTTGGAAGGAAAGGTGTCACCTTTTAGGTTTTCTTCAGAAATCTTGTTCGGGCCTTTATTCAGGACTCCATACTGATATAACTGGACAGAATAAGTATTCTCTTTCATTATTTTATTCATTGTCAATTTGTCCTGATTGATGTAGATTCAGATAAGAGTAAACTTTAGGAAAGTGTAGTTATAGCTTCTCGTAACTGACTTATTGAAAATGTTTCGTGAATTGTAGCAAAAACAAAACTGCCTGGTTTGGCAAGAACAAAGTTAACTCTCTTCTTAGTAGCTGAAACATGCTGTGTTTTGAATTTGATATGATAGTAATCATATCAAATGATACAATGCTGATGATTTACTTGTTGTTCCCTTAGTTGAGGTTCTTTCAGTTTTCCATGCTCTGATAGTGAGAAGGTGCACAAATAGCTGCATGGGAGCATGGCGCTGCCAGGGGAACTGGCAGAGGGATATTCCATATATTAAAACATCATTCCCAGTGTACAAACACAGGAGATCTGTCTGGGAGGAGCCAATCACAGCTGGAGAGAGGACTGGACTTTGCTTGGTGGTGAGCAATGATATTGTACATCACTTGGGGGTTTTTTTGGTTTTATTTCTTTTTTTGACATTTGCATGTTATGACAGTGCATGTGACAGTGTATGCAAGAATAATGGATTTACAGTCTCCATGTAAATTTAATTGGTTTGTTTTACAGTCATGTCAACTTAGATTTTTCTTTCTAATTTGAAAACAATGACCTTCCTTATACCAAATCAGTTATGTTTTAGAAGTTGTAGAAGATAGACAAATAATAGAATGTATATCTGTTAATGTGAGTTTTGAGTACTGTCATTCACCAAGGGATACATTTAAATGTTTAAAAGGGTTTCTTTATTTTAAAAAAGGGTGCAAGACAAAATCTGACTGTTTTTATATCTTGAACAAATACTTCTACATACGGAATGAAAAGCCCAGCCTTGATTATGATACAGGTAATACAATGTAAATAGTTTAATGGAAAAATGACTTGAACATGAAAATTGGAAAACCTACTTTCCCAGAGGGAAAAAAGAAAACACAGCTAAAAGCATAGAAAAGGTGTTCAACCAAAAGGAGAAAGCAATTCATCAAAATGAAAAAAACCCCTATAAATTCAGGATACAGAATGCTGGTTGGCTTTTCTTACTTAAACTTAAAAAATGGAAGTACTTACACAATGCTAAGGCACCCAGTAATGAAATGATGGGCAGATCTCAGGTGTAGTAATAAAGGAAATGAAGGCAGAACGTATTTAATTGAAAAAAAAGCCCTTCACTTTTTAAATTTTTTTTTTAAACACCAAAGTATCCTTTACAGTATTGCTAAATAAAATGGATATTCAGTCAAATTTGATCACGTGGGTGAAAATATTTTCTGCTGGAATGATGCAGATTTTGCATGGATCATTTTATCAGATTCTGTGAATAACCATGAATATCCATGGATGTGGTTGACTGTCCCCACTGACAGAAACCACTTGTCTGAGTACCTGATATAGTCTGAAAATACTCCAATAATTTAAGTTGAAATAAATCAAAACTTATGAAAATGAGACAGAAAAATTGTATACTCAAGAAATTAATTAGTTAATTTCCTTTCTGTGGATCTGAAAATATAGTTTACTCATGGGGTTTTTGGGAGAAGGAATAGAGATTTATGGTGGACGTATGAAAAGTAGGTGGTATAAATATTTAAATTGCTTTGTTGGTGGGCATGTTTAAGGAAGTTTTATTAGCTTAAATAGGTCTACTAAAACTTTTAGCTATGTATTTTTTTGTCTTTTCCCTTCACCAAAGCATTTGTAAATACCTAGGATATTGTAGGCTTTTGAAACCTCCTTATGAATATCTGTAAAAATGTTAACATTATCGCAGTAGTACCTGGCATGGTATCAACTAGCTGTCCATGTGGTATAATCCTGACCAAAACAAGTAAGCTAACATAAAAATTCATGAATGAGAAAATAGAGAATGAAGCAAAATACAGTTGTGAGGCACAGAGTTTCAGGACTGTCTACAGAGTAGCAGAAGTTTCATACTTACCTGGTAATGCTACAAGATCAGCTACATTTGTCTTCCATTCTTGATAAGAGTATTGTAGTGGAGAATTTAGAAATTCAGAAGTCTAGCAATATTTATAAATATAGAAGAACTGAAGAGGATGTGAGTTCTGATTTCAGGTTTGCAGATTGGTACTTTGGACACAGTTCACTACTTAACAAGGTCTTTATCTAGCATGCTACACAATGGGATATTTCAGTAAGCAACAACTTGGATTCCATTTTTCCTCTTAGAGTGATTTTGGTCTTACAATCAAATTTATTTCACTAGCATTGAACTAGGTATTCAATATGTTAACAAAATGGACAAAGATCTGAGGAAATAAAATACGTAAGTTCCAGTTTCTAAACTAAGGATTTAATTTGCATTCTGGAATCACTGAGTATGCCATGGTGTTCATAAGATAATTCAAAAATCAGTTTAGGTAACATGAATTCTTTTTTTTTTTTTAAACGCCTTTGTCAGCAATTGTACCCAAGATCTGGCACAAATTTATTTCATTTATTGCATTTCTGTATGATCTAGCTAGACTGTGTGAAATCAGTGAAAGTCTATATTTGATCCTGGGTGGACGCATTGGTTTTATAAACTCAGATTTGCTTTAATTGTCTTTCCAAGAAAATCTTGGAATATATTGACATGTATATATGCTAGACATAATTTGTTATATAGTGGTGGACATGAAGTCTGCACAGTTCTTTTGTTTCAGGATAAAATACTGGTACATCAGAGAAAAAACGGATAGTCAACAAATAAATGTTTAGCAAAATAAGACCTGACATATTTGTCCAGGCCATATCTGATCCTTTTTATAATGGAACAATGTTAGTATGGCTATAGTGATGTAGGAAGAGGAGGTGCATTGTTCCTATTTACAGACTGATTTAATTTATCTCAAAATATTTTGCCAATACTGTTTTACACAAAGTGCCGGCTGATGCCGGATATTTTCTGTACCCAGTTCCCAGTGTCTACTCAGATAATGCTCTATAATCACATTTGAATATCCTTATATTGCTATATATACACTTATACTGCTAAGTAAAGCCTAAGAAGGTAACAGTTGTACTGAGCTGTGATACACTAATGTTAGATGTTTTTGTCACAACCACAAAACTATACTGGTCAAATGTGTGGTGTTTTTCTTTATGTAATAAGTTTATCACTCATGCATTTATCATTGTGCTTTGTCTTAGATTTGAGGATACAAAAATCAAATTTTGAAAGGCTTACATTTTAGCTGGTTTTAGTGATGGTGTCAGCTCTATGAATCATACAGTTATCTCTAGTTTCATCACTTTAAACAAGTAAAATTTACAAGGATTTTGGTAAGTAATTTGTGAGGCAAGACATCAGTTTATTTTAATTTCTTTTTCTTCTGTTAGATTCAGTCAGGAGTATCTGTTATTCAGCTGCTGTGGATAATGTAAACTCAAAAGAGCTAGTTATATTAAAGTAGATTAAAAATGTAGGTAAAACTTTGGTTTGACAAAACCTAATCTTTCAAATTATATTCCTGGTTTTTTCTATTTTAAAGTCAGTAAGTCCAATTTTTGTTTGAGCCAAGAACACTAAAGCAGAAAGAGTAAAAATTTAAAGTAAGAAACAGTGTAGTACATTGCGTGTAAATATACTGACACTGAGCAATCTCTGTTATTAAACTGAGGAAAGGTAGGAGATTGGGAACCAGTGAAAATCAGAATAGTGTAAAATCTTCCTATTATGACCAAAAATGTTTTATTTAACAGTAAAGTGCATATGCTGTTTAGAAGACAACTTTAAGCCTGATTCTGTCTTTCAGCTTTGTTTCTTTCTTTTTTATTAAATTTGTTTTTCTCATATATTGCATGATACTGCCCTTATATGAACAAGAGTCCTTTCTGTGGCAACAATAAACATCACAAGTATTTTCAGGTCATCTTTTATTGATCAGTGAATGGGAGCATCAACTAGAGAGAACACTCTTTGAAGCATACATGCAGGAAGGAATCTGAAGGATTTCAGAGAAACTCTTCATAGTTCTTGGTTTTCATAGTGAGCTTCAAAATGCATAGAGATGAAATATAATTACTATTAAAATAATTTATTTCTTCTGAATAGTGTTCTTGCCCTTTAAATAATGCTTGGTTTTTTTAATGTGATGGGGGAAGGAGGAGGGAGGACTTCTAAGTTATTTTAAACTTTGC
Source organism: Hirundo rustica (assembly GCF_015227805.2). NCBI lineage: Eukaryota > Metazoa > Chordata > Aves > Passeriformes > Hirundinidae > Hirundo > Hirundo rustica. Next base: position 20,665,142 of record NC_053455.1, read on the forward strand.
CAAAATGAACCTGCGTTCAGAGTCTTAGAAGAATGGAAATAAACCCAAATGATTTAGAAATCTTGCCCTGTGGAATTTTTTAAATCAGAAAACTGGAAATATCCGACCGGACGTGCATTGCTGTAATTATTTAGTATTTTTCCAGAGCCATTTTCATTTGACATTATCTTTTTATGCACTCATAAAAATATGGCTGCCATTGTAAAAAAGAGAAGGTAAGATATGGGATCAAACTATAGCTAAGATGTTTTTAAGACTTCCTTTGATTTCTTTTTTCTTTCTGAATCAAATACTGTAGATGATTACCTGAAACTTATGTACAATTTTTGGTTTGGAAAGCATGATTAGTCCTTTAAATTACTGAATTTGTACTGCTCATTAACAGTAAGAGACTAAATTTATTAGTTTTATTTCTTGGTTTACCTGCATATACTGGAAACTAAATCAAAATGAACAAAGATAACCTGGGGGATGGGGATTCAGTGTATATTAAATAATTAAAATGTATTATTTTTTTTCTTTCTTTTGTGAGTTATGACTTTTTTCTTTAAACCAAGCTAAAATAGCTGATGTACTATGAACTAGTCAGTTTTTTGATTTTTTTTTTTACAGCTGTTGAAATGATGGCATTTGACTCTTTATAAGCACAATAACAGCTTAGCAGTGATTTAACACTGTATAATGAAAAGAATCTTGTAATCAACTGTACAGCTTTATCAGAATTCCTTGAATTAGTATGAAAGGTGCTGTCATGCTTTCAGGTTATGTACTATGTTTCTATACCAAACTGATATCACCATTTTAGAACTATGAAACTTAAAAACCCCAACCAAAAAATCCCTGCCCCAAGCAACACAGGCACTTCCACACTTGTCTTGAATTCAATATTTTTCTGAGAAGTATATAACAGAAACATGCTATCTGTCATTTATTCTGCTTTAGGTAACAATGATATCCTAAAGAAAGTCTTTAATACCTGAGAAGATGTCAGTTTATTTAAATAATATGCTGTTTTATAAGAAATAAAACTGAACCAAGGGCTCTATGTTCCTCTCCTGTTGTGCCTATTCCCTTGGTCAAAGCCATCACAGTCTAAAATACAGATTAATCATGTTGGAAACTTGAACAGAAATGGAAAAAATGCTGTAAAAAATTTAGTGAAGTTTTTGAAATTAAGAGAGTATTTAAAATCCTCCATCTTGCTATATCACAGATCCAATATCTTTCAAAATTAGAGCTTCTTGTAATGGTTTTGTCTTTGGTTTTAGATTTTTCAGGCTGTAATAGGATATGTTTTTCAGTGTAATTCATTGCTATGTTAATAGCTTTTATATCCTTTCAGCTGACATGCTATTTAAAAATCCTTTTTTTTCCTAAAGTGAGTCCTAATGATATTATGTATTTGGAGAATTGAAGTTTAAGTCCTTTGTCAGTACCAAAAATTCCTCACTTTAAGAAGAGCTTCAGTCATAAGGAAAACCAATTCTTAATGTTGACTGTATACAACAAAATAATTTTATTTGCAGAGTATACATTTTAAGTGAATTCTTGAAAAAAAAGGAAATCTAGCTGGTTTTGGATTTATCTATATAAAGATTAAATTAAATAAGTGGTATTTAATCTGTTAGCACATTTTTCCTTCTAGTGGGTTAAATATGACAAATTCCTAGGTTGAGTATTTACTCTGATCAGCATGTTCAAGGTAACAACTGTCTGTATCTAACATCTTTTTATTCCTTCTTGGTTTTGGTTTAAGAAAATGGGAACTGTGATAGGTACTTTTAAATGCTTTACATATTTTGAAGTTAAAGGGGAAAATCCTTAAAAATGTTTTAGAGCCAAGCAAGACAAGCAAATTAACTATAGAGTTCATACAGTATGAGTGATTAGAACAATAAGCTACTAATTGTTTTTACTAAATAACAAGTTCTTCTATGCAGTTTTTTAAAAAATCACAAGTAATAATGGGCATGTATATCTGAATCTTCTTTAGAATAGGCAGAGAGAGCCACAGTATTTTTCTTGTTTGCATCTATTATGTCTCTAGGAAAAGGTCAAAACATAGTCAAGGTCATTATTTGGATACTTCTACCTATTTTAATGGACTTGAATTGCAGGTTATTAAGCTCTGTTAGTAAACTTTGTTGCTGTAAAGTTTTTTTCGGTGGTCTTTTTTTTTTTTTTTTTTTTTTTTTTTTTTTCCTTAAACAGATATAGTATCTGAGTCAAAGAGAATGTGCTTACTCCTGGTAATATATTAAAAAAAAGAAAAAGAAAAGAGAGAGAATGGAGGGTAAAACTTGGTCTCCTGTTCCTCAGTTGGATTTCTTAATTCTACATCACCTCTCTACTCTGAGAATTTTTAAAATACACTTGTTCATATTGCAGTACTTATTTTCAAGTTTTTGAGCAGTACCTTTGTGCAACATTATATATTACTAGTATGTAAATCTCTGTTTAGTGGAAAACTTCTAAGCATAAAATTTATCACTTATTTTTTGTTTCACAGTTCTAACACTTAGATTTTGTTGTGGATATTTTGTTTGTTTGTTTTGGTATACCTGGTGAATTGAGATGCCTACCAATAGAGAAAGAAACGAAGTGCCAACCCAAGAAAACAGATTCATTGAAATATATATGTATGTATTTTGTGCATATATAAATACTACATCAATATTGTACGTACTTCAGCTGTCAGGACAAAACTTTTTCTTCCTGGTTTTAATTATATGTGGTGACTCAGCTTTGGAACATTACTTTCTTGATTAGAACTGAAAATCTAGGAGCAGCATTTTCTGAAAATAAGGCTTGAATGTTGTCTGTATGGAAAATTGCTTCTACTTGCCAAATCAAATGATCAGACAATATACCATTTCTTGCAAGACACTATATAAAATTAAGAAAACCTAGTGAAATAATTCTATTCTAATGCAATGTGCTTAAAATCCATGGAGCACATTTTTATTAAGGAAGAGCTGAAAGGACAGAATTAAGTTAGGGTGCTATTGAATATAATATAATGATCTTATAGCTATTTGGCAAGCCACAGTTTCCCAATCAAGTTCTTAATGTCTATTACAAACCAGTTTATTTTTTAGCAGAAGTATATTTAAATTGATAGAGAACTGAATTTTTCAGATGCCTTGCTTTTGTCAAGCCATGAGACGTGTCATGCAACTTGGGAGAAAGTTTGTTTTGCATGGCTTTGTGTCATCCTTGTGTCTGGGGAAGAAGGGGCTTTCTTTTCCAAGCTGTTCAGAATGTTGAGCTGATGTTTCTCAAGTGTATTAAAAGGATTATAAGTATGTTGGGCTATGTTTTATTAAAGTGGCTTCTTAAGTAAGAGTGGAACATGAATATTATATATACATGCTTATTCTTATTCTCGTAAAAGCTGGAGAAATATTAATACTTCATTCTTGGTCAATGAGACATCTACACAGACTGGTTTAATGAGTTTGTACCATGGACTATTCATGTATTACAGTGAAACAGAGAAAATAGCAAAGAGTACTGAACTTTAAGGTTGGAATGTTTCTAAGTTGTTACAAAAACATTTCAAATTTGGAAATACAAAATACTCTATCCTTTCCGATATATGTATCTTATATACAATATGTATGTAGTATAACATCTTCAGGCTGGCTTCTGATTTTGTAGGAAGATTGTGTTGTGAAGGGAATAAAAACTGAAAGCTTTCTAAGGTTTCTTTTTTGACAGTTTCAAAAATTATTGTATTTTAAAATCTAATTATTTACAGGACACTACAACTCCTATTATGATCTGATCTTAAAACACTTCAGTGTGTGACTTCTAAAATAACTTGATTAAAGTAAGTATTTTGTAGTCTTGCTGTATGCAACAGATTTTGCTCATTATCTGGAAGGAATTTTGATTTCCAAAGAATTATTTACAATAAAGACAGTGTTATTACTAATAAATTATGAAAATTTCCATACTTACTGTAAATGAGAATCAATGGTATGATTATGTGGGCCACTCAGCTGCATGATTACACGTTTTTCATGCGTTGATCTGTTGTTACTATAAGAATGGCAACATAAAATGCTTTTATTTCTCAAAAATTAGAGTTTCATATTTCCTGAAGTGGTTATGTACAAATATAGCGTAACTCAATTTGAGCATTCTATCTGTTGCTACTAATAAGATTTTGTAATTAATTTATTTTTGTTCACTGGGAATTTGGTTGATGATGATTCACTAATTTGTAATAATCTAACTTGAGTAGTAGTGTAACATTATTGGACAGATCCAGGAACCACACTGCATCAGATTAGGAAGAAATGTCAGTACTCATGGGGTTAATTCACTAGGATAGATGCCAGCTGTAATCAGGGCATTTTTATATAACTGTATAAGCTCTGTGAATGGGTGTGGTCATCAGAAGCTGGGTAGTTTCTTTCTCCGTCTGAATCACCAATATGTAAAATATTTTATGACGCCAGGTCAAGAAAAAATAGTATCAGGTGTCTTGTACCTTAAAATTTGTTGCATGTATTCTGTTCTCATCTGATGTGCACCCTGACGTATAGTGTGCAAGTTGCATGTGTACTCTGGTTCCAAGTTACACATCCAACATTATTCTTTTTCCTGAGCAGTGCTTTTAATCTGTGTCCCATAAGAGATGATTCTTTTTTTTTATTAAAATTGCTCTAAAGACTTTGTTTGCACTGCCTTAGTAGGGAAACAAGATCCAAGAGGAAGAGTTTATTCCAGAAAAAGTTGTATTTCAGCTCAAGTATAATGGTTTGCTAGTGTGAAAAATACACATCGAGACTGTGGAAGGACAGACATTTACAATAAACCAAGATTTTATTAAATGAGAAAATATATTACTGATCATGCTAGTGCTTTGGGACAATTGAACTTTGAGGATCAAGTGTGTAGAGGAGGGTGTGTTGCATTGGGACATTCTATTATGCATATAGTAGTGTAGATCTGGAAAAGGTGCTGTCAGAAAGCTTGATAAAGTAGAGAAACTCAGCTTGATTAATTTTAAATATTACCTTGAAGCTGAAGATTATCTATTATTTGTATTTTATTGTCATTATTAAACCTGTACATTGTCATACAGAAAAAAAGGTCCAATCCTTATTTCAATTAAAAGGCCTCTTGAAATAAATATGCTGGCAACAAATGTTGCAGCAAAGGAAAATTGTACTAGGCAAAGGGGTAAAATTGTAGAAGCCACAGAAAAGCATGCAAACTTCTGGATAAGAAGTAAATTTTGGCTATTTTCTTGTTTTTTGAAGAAAGTTTAGAACCATATTTTCACAGTATAAAATGTATTTTAGAGCTAAGGCTTAAACATTTACTTTTGGTCTCTGGAGCTTTTATTTTTGTAATTATACTTTGTCATACATAATATAAAGACATGAGAGAAATTTAGCCATTTAATAAGATTACTAGAGGATATAAAAACCTTAGATAAGTAGTATGAATTTTCAACATGGTTGTACATTAAGAGAGTAGTTTTCTGTTGTTTTCTCTGTTCTCAAGAGGCATGAGCAGATCACTGCACATTATAACCTATCTCTCATAGCAGTTATACCCTTCTGGGGCATTTCCAGTGAAGCACTGGTACTATTTGCTTGGTACCTCTCCATTCCTAACCTAGGAGAGGATGCCCCAGCTATTGAAAACACTTTCCAAGGTTCTGTTTGCCAACATACACCTTATAACGTATGCTGCAAAAGGCATCATGTAAAAACATATCAAACACTTTTACACTTTAGCAGACTTCAGTGTGTTCCTTGCATTTGCATTGCTGAGATTAAACAGTTATAATGTAAATAGGTAAAGGATTAGGTGTATAGAATACTCAGTGTATTCTCCCGTTTACAGTGGCTTTTTCATGGGATTTTGACAATCATTTTGTCCATTTCTTTGGTTATTATTTGAATGTCTCTACTTGTAGAAATGATGTAGTATTGGGAGAATGGGATAAGCAATTCTATAATAAACATAATTTATTTGCAGCTCTTATCAACCTTGTCATAAGATTTGCAGTGTCTTTTATAAAAAATTAATTATTTTTTATAGTACATTATTTATACTGCTCCTACTGGATATACATTTCTACATGTAATCTCCATTGTGAGATTAATGCCTTCTTACCTTTTTAATCAATTAAAACGGCAGTGTAAATTTGGGGTTTTTTGTGATCAGTCTCCAGGAATTCTTTTGATCAGAAATAAAAAGTCAAGTGTCAGTTGAAAATAACACATACTCCACTGCACAAGAGAAAGAAAGGGAAAAAAGCTCTGATGTTGCTGTTCAGTTAATATATTATATATCATTTTCCTCTTAATATTCTTTTATCTTTTGGAGTACTGGAGATATTTCTTCCTCAAATAGGAATAAAAAGTTCTTCTTGAAAAAATTTACTAGACTTGTACTGTAGATTTTTGCAAATGACTATGAGGAAGGAATAACAATTTAGTGCATTTAGATAGTGTTATTTTCAAAATAATTTTTTAGATATTAAGTGAAATGTTCCATTCACTGAAGGTTAAAATGTTTGCCTGCTGAGCTGGTAAGTCTTAGTTGTATATCATCAGTTACCATGGGACAGTACAACAACAGGATTGTCCCACCAAAGAACAAACTCAAAGCCTAAGAGCAGCTGAACAAGCTAGAAGTAAGCATTGCTATTATGACTTTCTTCATAACTGCCAGCTCAGTTTATTGCATCTTCCTCTGTATCATGCGTATTAGACAGGGTGTTATATAATTTCCAGTTGCATTATGTTGGGTGTCAATGTGACATACTGACCTCTGTGCTTCTATGTTTGGTTGAAGTAAATGTTTTCTTAGAAGCCGCTTGCATCCTACTGATACATAGGGCCATCTAGTAGAATTAAAAGTTTTCTTACAGCATTTATCAAGGAGTGAATCCCATGGAGATAGGACTTCTTTTGTGTCCTTTACTCTTCTGACAAAACATCCAAGCTGCTAAAAGAACCTTTTTTTCTGAGATTGGTAGGGAAACTTAATTTCCAGACCAATATCTTTGAGCTTCCCATGTTATCTGTTCTTCTATGCTGTGAGCGTTGCAAATGGATTGTTTAGTTCTGATCTTCAAACGGCCCAATTAAGAAATGCACTTCTAGGCTTGGGAGAATCTCATCTCAAGTAACAAGTGACCTTGGCTAGAAAACCTGTCTTGCAGCTGTTGGCCTCCTTCAGTTTGCCCAGTTACTTCAATTCAAATGAGCTGCGCTAGCTGCTTCAAAATCCTGGATACCCTTAATTGTTGACCATTCCTTAGCTGATAGGTCCAAGATCAGCTCTGTATATATCTGCATCAAGATCTGCAGCTGCCTGTCAGATGTAACCAAAAGGAAATTTTCTGATATGCATAAATATGGTTGGGATGATAAACATCAAAAAAAGAAAATCCTAGGATATTGAGAGAGCTTGCTGAAGAAAGTGGCATTTAATTTCCTGTTTTGTCATTTACATATGCCATACTGTAATTTTTATATAGCTACCCTGTGTATAAACATATCAACATAATTTTCTAAAACAAGAAATGACAAATTATCTTCCTATCTTGCAGTTGGTAAATGAAAACAAATTAAGTTTCAATTTCTTTCTGTGTGTTCCTGGAAAATTTTATTCATTATAAGAAAGGAAATGTTTCTCCATACAGGTGAGAATTGTAACAATTATATATTATATGCAGTGATAAAACAGCATTCAACTGCATTTTCTGTTTAAAGTGTCAACTATTATGAGGACCTCGCTTTGAGACATTTCTTACTCTATTTTCTTTTGTATAATGCTGATTTTTTTTTTTCTTTTAAGGTTATTTAATAGGTTTTCTAATCAAAACTATGGGAGAAAAAGCCATCGTTCAGTTTCCTTATGTAGATCTGTGCTACAGACAGGTTTGATGATAGCTCATGCACACAAATCCAAGATAATTATGACTTAGTGAGTCAAATTGCAGTTTCCCATTCATGGAGACATTTAATATCACTGCAGATAAAAGGCAGAATTTTTATTTCTGTTTCTTTCACTCCCATCAGTGCTCCTTTCTCCATCCCTTCTTCCATGTATCCTCCTCGTTGGACCCCTCTAAGGTCACCTGTTACTCAATATTAGCCTCGTAGGACTGTCTAGTTTTTGCCAGTATGCTGTTCTCATTGTAATGAATTAAGAGTTTTTGGAGGTCCACGTTTGTCATTTTGCCAAAGCAGGACAAAGTAAGCAAGAGCAATGCACAGCCAGAGGCAGGGAGCAAAGAGACCTCCCTACATTTTGCCAAATGTAGCTGCAAATGCAATCTATGATGTGATCTGAGCACATCTGGTGGAAGTGGAGCACTTGGTGCTACCACCATTTTAGCTGGGTTGGACTGGCTTCTGTGGGTCTTGAAGAAGGAGTAATTACGTAGGCGTTAATACCCAAACTAGATTATTTGAAGCTATTAGTAAAGAATTTCATTGTAATATAAATATGCTATTAGATTGTTAGGATTGAAAACTGATGGCTTCTCAGCAGAATTTGTTAAGTAAAATCTAAAGTGTTTATTCACACCCATTGTATGTTAAGATTTTTTTTTAAGGTCTATTCTTGAGATTTACTTCTAGTAGGAACATTATTGCCTGCATTCCAGCACTGGTTGGCTATGTTACTGCTGCATGAGTAATCAATACCTATATATGATAAGTTTCACCTAGGAGTAGAATCAAGTAATTGGCATTTAAGGCCTTAGAAACATTAATAATCATCACACAATGCTTACTGGCAGAAATTCAGAATGTCACTATGACTTGTGTTTTGCTTGAGTTTTTAGTGTCAGAATAACTTCTAAATTCAGTAAATCTCAATTATTTCCTCAGTTATTTTTATTTTTAGGGTTCTAAATCTTTTTTTTTCCTCATAAGAAATTCTGCATAGTTATAATTAAAAAGAGACTTCTCTTTTTGTAGTCAAGTCATGCCACCCTAATGATAGTCTGAAAGAAGAGCTGGAGTAATTTGATAGATATTTCAGTAAATAGCAGCCAAAAGAAAAGTATAGCAACATACTCCAAATCTAGTGTTTAACTGTTTAAATACCATGTATATGTGTGTTCATTAATTCTCTTTGGCATATGTGTCTTTGATAATAAGAAAGATGAAATTTGAAAATACTTTCTTGGCTACTGAAATTAAATCAATATTTTATTAGTATTTATTAGTACATTTAATAGTACTAGGAGCATTTTGCCATGATGAATGTTTGTTTTCCGCTGAAAAAAATTTTGCTCTTTTTGCCTGCAAATAAAAGGTATAATCCAGAATCTGTAATGACTAGAGGGATTTCACCATTGTTATTATTTGAGGTTTGGATTTTGTGTTTAAAGTGCCATTTTAAGGAAAGTGTTCCTTATCTCATGTAAGAGAAAGAGCATAGACAGTAACAATGCTGGCTTTTCCTGCTATATTATTTTCTTTTTTTAATCCTTAAGCATGTTAAATGGAAAAAAAAACATATTGACACAAAGGATGTTACAAATGATGGTAACTTGCAATTATTAGGGTTGTGTTAATATAGTTTAAATCATTAATTTGAGCATAGATTCAACCAACACCTGTATGACATGTTTTTAATTTTTACAGCAACCTTCTGGTTGTGGCAGATTTGTGGATGTAGTTTTTATAACTAGATAATTTGTAATCAGAAAATGTCACCATCCTGAAACTCCCAAACCATTTTCAAACCAGCTATCCAAGGCATTAATTAAAAATAATGGGAAAAAAAATTGTCAGCTGAATTTTTGGTATTTGGTGTGTCCCATCTTAATTTTCATGGCAGAACCTGTGCCTTTCAGATAAACTCTTTACTGGATCAGTTTTCCATTATTTTGTTCACGTTTGGGGGTTTTATTGGTTATACCATTCCTGATATCTGTAGTTCTTGTTTTCAGGCAAGAAAGTTGTTATTTCTGTCTAAATTATTAATCTAGTGTGAAATATGTGTATTTAAAAAAAATTAAATTGTTAAATAGAGGCATAAAGAAAATTCTAGCCTTCAGTGTTTTTTTCCCCCATCAATAGAATCATTTTAGTAAAGGCTTCAGTAAGAAAAGCTGTTGGTGGTATCATCCTACAGCAGTGAGGCAGATTAAAGTCTATAGTGCAAGGACACACGTATATATTTAGTATTCCTGACAATGAAAAGTGGCTGCTTAAGATTAAGACAAGTTGATTGATTAATGAGTCTGCCTAAAACTAAAATTCCAGTGGCCTGAGTTTTTATGCTTTTTATATGCTTTTATATGTCTGTAGAGAACAGTTGAGCAAATAATGCAAACAGAAGGTTTTCTATAGCTCTGCAATTGTGACTCACTGCGAGTTAATAGCTTTATTGCTAGCCCAGCTGTGTTAATCCTGATGTAGTATCTCTCTGGAGTCTGGAAGAGATCCTTGAATCTATTTCTGGCTGCAATTCAGCTTGCTTATTTGGACAACACTTCAGAGAACAAGCAATACCTGGACTACCACCTCTGAATTTGTGATAGTTGGCAGCTATTTAGAGATGACACTCATAATTCTAGATAAAAAAATCTTAGTAATGATTTGTATTAACATACAGACTGTTCCTCTTATATGTACAAAGAATGTGTTTGGCACTTCAAGATTAGCTGATACCAAACACTCATGGCTCAAAAGCTACACTAAGGTCTCCAGATATGATCTGCTGCTTATAGGAGAGCCTCTATTTGAATAATCAGCCACACATTCATGTTCTGTCCCTTTACTGTAAATAGTTCTAGATCCTTCTCTTCCTCATTCTTCCCACACTGTTTCTCTTCCCATAGACAGCCTTCTCATTAGATCTTGTTCTTACTTGAAGTTTGCTTTTTTTCCTCTCAATTCTGTGCATTATGATGCATGCTGCTTGACATATAAAGGAGAAAGAATTTTGTAGTAACAGGCTAGAAGACATTTCAGCTTTATAAAAACTAAATGCCTTTATTGAGAAAAAATCAAAAATCAAATTCTGTATGCTAACTCCTAGCCGTAGTCTGCTTACTTCAGAAGTGAGATTGTTCCAAAGTTCTAAATACTGAGCACTAGTCTCCAAATTCTGTTGTTTGCATGCCCCATCAGTAAAAAAATTGTGAGCATAACCCCCTAATATATGTATATTTATTGACAGTAAAAACATATGAATATGCAACTTTATGATATATAAATATACACACCTAAATTCAACCCCATAGAGCTAGAAGACCTGTGCCTTGATCACATTTTCATAATGAAACTGTCTTTGAATCCGAACAAGATGTTTTTATTCTATCACTTCAAGGTTAGCCTTCTTATTTGTCTGTGTCACTAACTGTTTCTTAATGAAACTTACTGGAACTTACTAAAGTATCTAGGAAGTGATGCTTGTTTTGGGAGTTTGTTCTTTAGTGGTTTTTTTTTTTTTTTTAAACTAGAAACCCTAAGGTCCCTCAGGAACTTTTGGAATCCTCTACAGCATGTCTGCTGGTACATAAGTGTCATTCAAAGGAAAACAAGAGAATGCTTATAGCTGTGCTTTGGGGTGTATCAACTGCATCTATATTCACAACCCTCCCTCACACTCCCCTACAGTTTCAGTTAGGGATCATTATGGTCCTGAACAAATATAATAGACATAATCTCTCTCCCAGCTCATACCTTAGGCAGTTGCTAAGACTTACTGAAGTTTTGGGCTGTCGTCACCTTTTGTACTCATAAGGAAGTTCATAGGAATATTTTGCGTGGATTTCAGTGCACTTTGTTCGAGCTTCACGTCAGAAGATAGAGAAATATTTTCTTTAGCCATGTTGAAATGAAGCACAGAAAATTTCCCAGGAATAGAGAGGAGCCAGGAATAGAACTAAAAGATCTCATGTAAGCTTTGGGAAAAAAAATCTCATTCTTTTGATAAAGGCCGCTTAGAAAGCAGCACATTTTTTGTGCTATAATTTTTTGATTGATAACCTTATAGTTTAGGTTTTTTAATATATTTAATCTCATATTCAGATGTCTTGTGTACTTAAGCTGTGTATTTGAATGTATATATATATGTATCCACTCTTGAACTTTTGAATTCACTGTAAGGCAGACACTGTAATAGTTAGGTAATGACAGATGCAGGGGAGGTTATAAAACTGAAAAGGAGAATTTTGGACTGTTTCTTGGGACAAGTGAAAAGTTGGAAGAGGTTTTCTAAATGAAGTGGGGGAGATACAAGTGAATGATCTACATCAAATACCAACTGAAGTGAAAGGGAGATAAAGAGAAATATCAGGATGAAACACAAGGAAGATTTATTGAAGGAAGCAAATTAGAAATAATAATTATACATATAAAAAAGTCTTGACAGTCCAGACACCATGTTAGAAACAAAAGGAAACTTGTTTTACCCAGTACATGCTTCAGTTATAGAAGCTCGTTGTCCCAAATGATCTGATATCTGAAACAATAAATAGGTTCAATGAATCATTGAACATGCTGAGTTGAAAGGGACCCACAAAGATCGCTGAGTCCATCTCCTGTCCCTGCACAGAAGGGCCCCAAGAATCACACCATGTGCCTGAGAGTGTTGTCTAAACACTCCTTGAACTCTGTCAGGTTTGGTGCTGTGACTGCTTTTCTGGGGAACCTGTCCCAGTGTCCAGCCACCCTCTGGGTGAAGAACCTTTTTCTCATATTCAACCTCAACCTTCCCTGTCACAAATTCAGGTTGTCATTCCCTCAGGTCCTCTCACTGTCACCACAGAGCATAGGTCAGTACCTGTGGATTCTCTTCCCCTCATGAGGAAGCTGTAACTGCAGTGAGGTCTCCCCTCAGTCTCCTCTTCTCCAGTCTGAACAAACCAAGTGACCTCAGCCACTTCTCATGTGGCTTCCACTCTACGCATTTCACCCACTGTCTTTGTAGCCCTCCTGTCTTTCTTATATTGTGGTGCCCAAGACTGTCCCCAGCACTCAAGGTGAGGTTGCTGCAGAGCAGAGCAGGACAATCCCCGTCACCTGGCTGGCAATGCTGTGCCTGATGCCCCTCAGGACCCAGTTTGGCCCTCCTGGCTGCCAGGGCACTCCAGACTCATGTTCAGCTTTCCATCAACCAGGACCTCCAGGTCCCTTTTGATGGGTGCTGTGGTCATCCTCTTGCCCTCCTTGAAAATCGGGATAGCAGTTGCCAACTTCCAGTCAACTGAGACCTCTCCAGATTCCCAAGACTGCTCAAAAACCATTGAGAGAGGCCTCTCAAAGGCATGAGCCAGCTGTTTATTCTTGAAAGAATCCCATCAGGCCATATAGACTTCAAGAGACCCAGGAGTAGCAAATCCCACATAAATTCAGGATTGGCTGTGGGTTTTCTTGGTCTCACAGCCATGGCTGTCTAGCTCAGAGCAGTGGGACCCCAGCTCATCACTGGTGTTGAAGACAGGTAGAGAAACCATTAAACACCTCTGTCTTGTCTCGCTCCCTGTTTGAGAGAGACACATCCTGTAATAGACTGTATTTGTGCACTGCTTAACATATTTCTAAAAAATTCTTTTTAAGAAATAGTCAAGTTTTTGGAGGCTAGCTGGGTCATGGATGGTCCAGATGTAGTCCTGTTTCTCTCAGATGCTGAGGTGTTCTCTCAGATGTTTATTTCTGGAAGCTGCCATTAGAGTAAATAATATTACCTTTTTTATCTTGTCTGCTCATGCTTTTTGTCTGAAGTGAGATACCAACTGCACAATTTTAGGCCTAACCTAGTAATGTATCACTCATTCCTAGAAGTCTTCTAAAAGACATGAGTATAACTTGAATAGAAATTCTCTGAGAATATTAAATTGCACTTCTCTGTTGTCACTCACAGCCCCTAAATAATTACATTTCCCTGCTATAAGCTATTCCTTTTTTTTTTTTTTTTTTCCTTTTTTTTCTTTTTTTTCCTTCTCCCAATAGTGATTTGCTTCTTTGCAAATAAAGGAATACAGACCAGGCCAGATTGCAAATTGGAGATCTGAATGTTTAAAACCTCAGCTTCAAAATATCAGATCTGCCTAAGCCTCAGGAAATAGAAAGAAAACAGTATATTCTGTTTCCTGTATAGTAGTAAGTCTCTTAGGGAATCTAAACAGTGAATTGTTTCCTTCTCTATTAGCTTCTGACACCTTTCTTCTATTTCTTCTTCTGTTATGATTCAGGGTGCTGCTTCAGGTTAAGGTAAGCAAATACATCGCTGTACATTGATGAATTTGCTTTGAATTTACACAGTAAAAATACAGTGTGTAACCTAAAAGTTACTAAAAGAATGATAAAAAGAAATAGAATTTAAAAGAATTTTTAAAATGTTCAAGTTTTGTGTAACGTATATTCTTTTAAAATCTTGATTGTTATTTCCTAACAACTACAGTAGCTAAGAAGTTGCTAGGATCTAAAAAGGCAAAGAATATTGCAAAAGAGACTCCCTTTTTAAAAATGGTATTCTTTTAAGTCTGGAGCTCTCTTTAAATGTGGATGAGAAAATTATTCATTTAGATACAGATAAACAGTTGTTTTGGTCTTGGTGATCATGATTATTGCATTGCTTGCAGTGGTGGAAACTGAACTAAACTCTTTAAAGACAGTAGAATGTTCTCAATATTAATATTACATGGTAATGAACTAGAAAACCTCTAATCAGTATTAAAAATCACTTGAGACTTACTTTTCTGAGGACTTTTTTTTTAAATCTTGCTTGGGATTACATAAACATTTTGAAATACAAATAATTTATGGACCTTGTTCCACACTAGTAAAATTAATATTCTAAGGAATACCTATTTCTCTAAAATTCTTTTTAGGATGATAATAATATGGTTCTGTAGAAATTGCTTTATTGGCTTGCATGTGTGGCAAGTACTGTTTCAATTAAAATAGTGTGAAGCACATGCCAGCAGTGTTTTACATCTCAGTTATTTTAGTGCCAGGGTGATTTATGGTGTCTGGCCTGACAGTAGGAAGGTTCAACCTCATTGAAACATCCTTTTTTACTGAGTGTTTCTGGACTGTAACAATTGTGACAGTACTGTGAAGCCATTCATCACAACCTAACACAGGTACAGGGCAAAACTGCAGTTGTTCTGCCTCTCGTAGCCATGAATATATATATGTATATATGTATGTATGTATATATGTGTATGTATATCTATATCTTGTGAAACACTTTGGTTACAAAGGTTCAGCTAGAAACAACTTGATTCACCCCCAAAATAGGGCCTTCATGTCAGATTCATTGTGTGAAGAACTTGTAAGTGGTATAATATGTGATTAAACTTGGCTGTGTAGATGTGAGCAAGATAAGTAATTTCTAGCTGAGAGAAACTGATTTATTCAGCTGCTTGAAAATTCCTTTGTACTTGATGGAAACCTGCTTGGCTGTCTTGTGCATCTACAGGAATGCTGTAGTATCTGTTCAGAAGTTTTGTGGGAACCATATCCAAACAATGACTGAAAGCTGTAGGATGCGTATTTGAAGTGAGAATGATGGGAAATACTTGAAATAAAATAGCCTTACAATTTTTGGTCAAAGCAAATTTGAAGGTAATATGATCAGGGTGTCTAATGAAGTGATTTCTCAGGAGTTTGGTATACACTTATATAATTTAAAACCTCAATGTCTAGGGTTACAAACCTTGGGAAATCCAGAGTAGTTTTACTTATATATATATAACTGAAAGCCCTGACTTGTGTTTTGGAGAAGAGCTTTTCTTAGCTTGATGATGCAAAAATTATGCAGACATTTTTTTCCAAGCTGCCATTCTTTTCTGGTAATAACCTGGACTTCTTGCTTTAATGCCACAGTAGCTGTATTTTTTGTACGATGTGAGCTGTTCTGTATTTTTCTGTATGATCTGCAACTGCTTCAGAGCAGTGGGAGTATTCAGTCAGACCTACCAGCAGTCTAAAGATATCTAGGATAGCTTACAGCATATTACCTATGAATGCAAAACTGAATTGTGTGAATGTCAGCTTCAGAGCATTCTGAATCACATTTTAGGTTTTTTCACTGTATGAGCAGATACCTATGGCTATAAGAATTGATTCTGTGTGCACTTCTGTATTTGTGTATTCTCATTGGCTAGAACAAGGTAAACATAAATGTTGGTCCAATTTGTAGATTTTTTCTTCATTTTCTAAAATGGGAGGTCATGCAGTGTTTGAAATCAAGAAATTGATACTCCACTTAATATAAAGTCAATATTCTGTTTCCCACCTTTGTTACACTCAGCACAGAGATAAAGGAGTTGAACGTTTTAGTGCGTTAAGGAGTTTTAACATTCTAGTTAGTTATTGACATATTAATGAATCAGCTAGGGCAAATAAGATAATACTGTTGCATTTTGCTCATTTCAATCAATAAATATCTACTTCTAAATTTATTTTCTGATACTTTTCACCAGCAGTAAAAATTACAACTGGAGGGGGTGTATGTCAAAAATCTGTTTGAATAATCCTTTTTTCCTAACTTGTCCATGTGGTATGATGGAATATATAATCTTCATCTCCAGATTAGTATTTGCAGTGTTTTGCAGCATACTGTGGCGGTTCAGTGTCAGGCAAACTGCAAGAGATAATGATTCTGACAGAATGTTTTAAATCATAACCTATATTCTTCCTGTAAGTTTGATTAGTCAAATCTAAGTCCCTGCAGTGTAACTTCAAGGACACTTGGTGTTTAATGATGTATAGCTCAGTGAGATACAATCTTTACATGATTTGGAATTTAAACACTGTAAAGAAATTGTTTTTGTATAACTGCACAAAAGTATGATCCCTATTTTTGTAGACAATATCCTGAGCTTAGTGTTGATTTTGGTTTTAAACATCTGAAGTATATCTGATTTTTTAATAGTTTTAGCTTATTGGGTTGCAAGCTTCATATTTAGCCAGAAATAAAAAGGGAATATGTTGATGAATATCTTTATTTCTCCATCTCATTTTTCTTGTTGTCTTTTTCCATGTGTTACTCATCTTTTGAGAAGAACCATCAATGCCTAAAGGTGCCTTTTGCAATAATGCTATTTCTTCTAGTAAATTTATAAATTGATGTGTTTTGTGCCCCGTGAGTATAATGACATATTGCTTTGAAAAATCCCCAAGTACCTTGTGGTTACATTAGGCCATGAAAGATGATAGCAGGATTGTTGTAGGAAGCCATGCCACTGTGCAACTTCATTTGCGAAGAAAATTTTAATTGGAAAAACTCAGAGGCTGTCTATAGGATGGATGAAAGGAGCCTTCTCTAGGGCCAGTGACCATCTTTGCTCTGTTGCAGATACAATGCATTCTCTGTCTTAACTTTATTGCAACATTATTTTCTGGAACATGACATAAAACATATTTAAGTTTGCACAAGAACTTAAAGGGAAGTGGTGTACAAATGATAAAATAAATAAATGGAGCTTTTTGGATCAAGTAAGCTAAGTTATTCTGTCATGGTAAATCGTGTCCAGGGGAATGATATAATATGCTATATATGACATTTTGTATAGCTGTTTAGTATATATTGCTTTAAATTTCATTTTTTACTTCAGCTTTGGAGAAAATGTCATTATTTTACATGGAATGCTAAATGGAATCATCAGTTGAAATGCAGACCTTGATTTTAAATATATGTTCATAAAGGATCACTCTGCACAAGTGCATATTTTTTCTGTTAACACCACTTCAACACTTACTGGCCCTTTCAGGGACAGTTTTGTGACGTGTCCTGCAGGACAACCGATTTAGGCAGGGGTAGAATAAAGTAAATGGATCCTAGATAACCCTAATTTGAGATACAGGGTTTTCAAATCTAGATACTGTTAGCAGAAATCAGTTCAACTTATTTTACATTTGTAGAAGAAGTTTGAAAGGAACCTTGTAATAGCAACCTTTTCACTTAGAACAATCCTGTCTGTACAATAGAATCTTAATTACTACATTAGAATGAAAATAAAACTAAGTCAAGTATAATAATTAAGGGGTTTTGGTCAGATGGAACATGGGGATAAATTTTTCATAGACTTTTATCATAGACTTATTCCTTGCTCCTAAGTTTTTTTAAAGCTAGTATTACAATACAAATTTTTTATCAACTTATATATAATACTGAAATGCACCCAGAGAAGGCGTATAGGGCAGCTACTTTTCCAACCAAAATTCTTGTGCTAATGTTGATGGCAGTGCACTTGTCTACAGTAATTTATGTGGCAGTTGGATCACAGGACTGAAAAGCATACCAAAGAATAATCCAGAGAAACATAAATGCACCAAAACAAAGTGAAGAAATGGTAATTTTACTGATTTTAAGAAAAGATTTGGAAAAGGTGGCATAGAAGCTAAGAAGAAAGAATAGCAAGTCAATCTCCCAGCTTGTGAAAGAATTAACTACATTTTTTTACAGGTTATCTACATCTCTTTTAAAGGACTGGTGCTTGGAAATAAGCCCCAATCCACATGCAATCAGAAATAATAAGCTATGAAGAAAGAAGGGTGCTCACAGGGAGGTTTCATTACAAGAGAAGGAGAAAAATAAAAGATTAGCGATAGAAAGATGACAAATTAATGTCAGTAGAATATTTAATGCAGTTAGTATTGTAAACCATTGAAGCTTATATTTTTGACTATGTAAGTATGAGTAAACTTTATTTCTTAAGGAAGTAAACACTGGTACTTTCAGTTAGTTGTTCTGTACTTGGATCCTGAAAGAACTGACAGACAGAATTCAGTCCCCTGATGTTGTCAAGACAGTTTCATAATCTCATAACTCTCCTAATTGCTTGCAAACTGGAGCATTCAGAGTCAGTCTGTGGCTTAGATAAAGCAATGCTCTTCTCATGCAAAACTCACGAGTGAAATTCTGATAGTTAAAATAGCAATAAGCCCGCAGCATGTTTTTTTGGTTTTTCCTGCTCTTTATGAGGTTATAACTTTAAGGTTTCTGAGAATTCTAAATATGTTGCAATTTATCAAAAACATGATTTTAATCATAAAACTATGTGAATGAAATAAAAGGGAAAAGCAACTCATGATATGAGCCACAGAATTCCAACAAAATTAATTTCTAATGTGAAATGTTACATATGTGCATTTATGTCTGTAATTGTCACACATGACAATACGAGATATTAGGATTTTATCTTGTAAAGACTATAAGAAACTTTTCTAATATTTTGTCACAGTGAATTATTTTCCTTAGCAAAATTGTTCCATTTTAGTGAGAGGAGGTAATTATTGTCAGTCAAAATAGTCTGCAGTATTCTACAGTAACTTTTCATATATAATTGCATAGCTTTGACAATCAATTTTAGTCAATTTTTAGAGAGAATCACTTTGATTTTTTTTATTCTATTCTAAGAATATACCAGAAGATTTATTCCACTATAGAAAAGTTTATCTGCATCTTAAAGCTTTTTTCCCCCCCAGTCAAACTTTCTGAGTTCTTGAGGCTGTTTTTTAGTCACCTCAACAGCCCATGCTTGGAAACAATCATATGACTGACACATTTCATTTATTTTTTAATCAGCTAAAAGGGGTGTTGTGAAATCTGTAAAATAAAAAACTCAATGAGTGTTTTACACAGTACTTTTTCTATCAGGCAGTGAGACAGGAAGTTGAATTTACAAATTCCATTTTTCATTTTCTAGAGCTACTAGAGAAGACACACAGGAGAGAGGAAGAAATGGGAGCTCTCCAGGTATATATTCTGCTCAATTAACTAGCTACATTTTTGTTACATTTCTTAAAACTACCATATTGTATTACAGCATTGTGATTTTCTAAACTGCCTTATAGCTTAAATTCAGATTTGGAAATCTATGCAGATAAATACAGACCCAATAGCAAGTAGTACTCGTTGCTGAGGTTTTTCACTGGTTGGGTTAAATTCTCTGGACAGTCTATCTTACTTTTGTAAAACAGAATAAAACGGAAAGTAAAGTATTCTAAGTAAGTATTTAAAGCCTCTGAAGCACTGAATGTTCATAGTCACCTTTCTGAGGAAGAGTGGACCGGTCAGTATTTGCTAGGACCTGATGCAATATTATAAATCCTTATTGTCTGTCATCCAGCAGTAAAGCTGTTTGTGCTAAGCACTTTGAATTTGCACTTAAAAAGTCAGATTTCCACTAAGCTTGGCTTTGGAATAGCATTTAAACATTACAGTTAAAGAAAACGTACTCCTTTCACACTGAATGGCTAAGAAAACAAAAGCAGGCTGGAGTGTCTGAATTGTGAGGCTCAGGAGGCTATGAGGGAGGGTAATGTGTGTATTCTTCAGAATACAGAAAGAAAAAAAGAAATGTTTAACAATAAATTGCTGCAAACAATACCCAATGTGAATTTAAAGAATGTTACATACAATATGAAGCGTATCAAAGACCAGTGACTCAGCATTCTGAAGGCAGGACATTTGTGAGGGAATTGATGAAGATTAGAATCATAAGGAAAATGACATTATGTATTGACCTGAGTTTTGACCACAGGAGTTTGTTTGAAGTTAAGCCTTCTCTTCTCATACAACAAATAGAAGGCATTTTGAGGGCCAGTGGTATCAAAGAAGTTAGTGTACAAACAGTTTGATCCAGTAAGAAGAGACAAGTTGCAAGACCCAAAAGTTACACAACGCACCAATCCAGCTGTTTCCTGTTCAAACAAAAATCTTGGCCTGGCTTTCTGGCAGCTCAAGTTCAACAAGGCTGAGAGCTTGTCTGCGCAAGCAGTTTACACAGGTGCATATCTAGTTACATCAATGTAAAAAGATCTTTCATGTGAAGCAATTCTGCATCTGCTTTCATGTGAAGCTTCATGGTTGACAAATTGTTCTAATGATATTACTTCTGACTGAATCAGGAGTAATTTTAGACTGCAGGAAGTTGCATCATAGTAGTATCTTGCATGGCTATTTGTGGCTGCCTGTCATGTTCATGATTAAATTGCTTTATTCCTTTCCCTAATTGGCAGTTCTGGTTAAGTGTGTGAATTGTAGTGCTCTGGCTGCTGTTCTTATATTCAAATGCTTGATAGCAGCTTTTTCTCCCTTTGGATATCCATGCTTTCACAGTCAAGTAGTATATAAATTATCCATTTTAAATTTCCTAATATATTAGAAGCTCGTCTTCAGAAAATTATGTGCTGATAATTTTAAGATTTTATTATATTTTTAGAATTTGGCAACTATATAACACACTTTATTTAACACGAGTCATTTTGAAAACACTCTTTATTCTGAACCATCCTCACTCATTCTAAGACCATTTTGTTCAAAATACTTCTCTTTAACTGAAAAAATTTATATCTGAATTGCTGTTCATTATGACCAGAAATTTGAGATCTGTAAATACCATCTTGTTATGGTAATGAGTATGTGTTTTGCAGAATCTTTAAATAAATATTAGTGTTTGCCACTGCAATTTTGTGGAGAAACAAACATCTCAGAATTAAAATTTCTGAGTTTTCAATGTATTATTTTTTGTCGTAAGTTTGTTCTGATGTGTGGAAATAGTCTGTATCTCAGACCTGCTTCTAAGGAAGAATAAAGACTTTAGCATGTGATACACTACCTTGCCTGAGAAAAATCTGAGTCTGATTTGTGTGAGGTAAGAGTTCTTGTAATGTCTTAATAGTCACATACTCTAAATGTGAACTCACCTAAACACTTGAATACATGTTTTGTCAATTTACTTAAAATACCATACCTAGTCAGGACACAGTACCAGAGTACACTATCTTAATTTTACTAACTTCATATTTTTCTTAAAAATACTTCGCAATGGGAATGGAATGTTAAAATATATACAATAAATTAGCTAATTCTGGGTTCTCTGTGTTTTGTGCTGGATTAAAACTGACACAAGTTTATTTGTTTGACTAACGTCATCCTGTTATTAATAAAACATTATTCAGAGCTATTTCTGGATGAAAGAATAATGATATAGAATTTACTTTTTAGTTTTCTAAGGAAATGCGTAAAAGAAAACTAAGCCTGATGATAAGATTACATGAATTCCAAAACATGTTATATTTACAGTCAGAGATGATCAAAAAAAGAAATCATCTTTTGAGATATGTTAAGAGTAAAATCTGCAACACTGAAAACCTAATGCACTAATTGCAAAAAATATATTGTGGAATGATTTTTTTCAAATCCTTTCTCACCTTGTTTCTGGGTGGTTTTTTAGTTTTGGGGCAAATTTCCAAGTGGGATAGTATGATAAAGACATTCAATTAAGTACACCAGTTCCTAGTCAGTGAGTTTTTTTACAAAAAATCGATGTATGAGACTACCAAACCCCCAAAATGAATCCTGTTCATCACTCTTTGACTTACACTGTGTTTATATTCTTTGCTTGCTAATGGCATCTTTTATTTTGCTTTTAGGAACGTATTATGGCCTTAGAAATGGTAAGTTTCTTAAATTCATTTCCAAACCAATTGCAATTACATTGCTGATAATTTGTCTAAATTATGAAAATATTATATACATATATTTTTAAAAATAAAATTGTTGCAGTTCTGGGGTTTTAACTGTCATTTTGCTTTTTAGAGAAGATGTGATAATTTTGCACTGCAGCTCTTAGTGTAGATTTTTACTGCAGTACTTGTGTACTCGTTATATGAAATACAGTGTATTTCAGTGTTGTCGTTTTTCTGTACAGTTCAGTCCTCATCCCAACCCTGGGAAGAGAAATGTTGTAGATTTTATCCATACAAAAGATGTTATTTTTCTAATACTTCTAGTGGTTGAGGTCCTTGTGATAGATCTAATTATTTCAGTGACTACTCTGTGTGCTTACTTGTTTGGTCTGGGAGGTGCAGGACAGAATCAGTTTATCTGCCCATGTCAACACTGCAACTAAAAGAGTAAAGGAATTAATATATTTAATATGATAATATTAAATAATTAATTAATAATTAATATAATTTAATATGATATTAAGTTGGAAGAACAAAACTTTCTGCCTGTACGTGCCGTGAATGCATTTTCCAGATGTCCCAAGGTAGTAACTGTCAGGTGGAAAAGCTGGAATGAGTTTTGGCTTGCCCTGTAATTTCTGAACCATTCTTCTTTCCCTTCATGTAGCAATGTCCAATAAGACATCACAAATTGTATGTATCAGGCCCATAGTTTCTTTTTATGAGACATCCAGAGAATTTCATCTAAAGAAACCTCTGCTGAGACAATATCAATGCTGCAAGTATAAACTTAAAATTTTGTGCAAATTATTATTTTATTCTTTCTGATCATCTCTTCATCTCTGAAAAGAGTTTCTGATTTCAAAAATATATTTTAAATATATTCACCTGTTAAAAAAAATCTTTCATTCAGCCATGAAAGGCCCTTTGGAAATCAGAGTGCTGTGCTGCAACACCTGCCTTGTGGAAGCAGGAAGCTAACGCTGACATTCAGTTTCCTGGCACTTCACATGGTGCTGTGTGACTGTCAGGTGTTGACAGGACATTAATTCTGTTCAGGACTTTCTCTTATTCATGGTTTGGTTACATGACAACCAGTCAGGCATGTATCCATTGCCATACATTTCTCACAAATCATGAGTTAAACTGTCTGCAAATTCCTTGTCCTTTCTGCTCCCAGAGCTATTTTGACACAGGCAGAGGATAGTTGCCTGCAAATACCCCCATGTCGTGTAAATTCAGTCTTTATTTTGTGACAAATATTTTTGGGGTTTTTTTCTGGAGCTTTTCTCCTTTTTATACTTCCAATGTCTCCTACTTTAAAAAGGAAGATTTGTAAGTTATTATTCAGATAGAAGAAAAGGATAACCTATTTATCATACTATTCCACTGTTCTCCCTTTCTCTACAATCTACTCATTTCTAACTCCTGCTCTTGCCAGTAAAATTGTTGTAGTGGCCATGTGATGAACGTGCCAATTTAGATAATAAAAAAAAGTTGGGAAAGAAATGTAACATGAACCTTTCAGATTCCATTCAGATCTCTGGATGAATGAACCTTCCAGGCCTAGCTTAGTCTAACACAGAGGTTTTGTGAGTTGCTGCAAATAAGGAGGTCCCTTGCCTCTCTCTGAGCCCTGCCAGCTTCTTCTCCTCTCAGCAGACTGTTTGAGCTGGAAGCTCCATCTCCTGTCTACGGTGCCAGGCAGTTCTTGGGTCCTCTATTTCCTTAGCCAGCTTCTGTTTCCAAAGGAAAATGCTGTTATAATGAATCTCCTTCAAGATATTACACATGCTCTGATCACTCCCTTAAGGAGCCTAAGAACTACTAGTACCCATTTAGAAGAAGCTTTTGGATATTTTGTCTCTTTTTCTCAATCAGATCAATTTTGCTGTATGGTTCAATAGATAGGTACACCCCTTCTTGCTCCAGCAAGTTATGCAGGTCAGGAGCATAAGCTGGTAGTTACGGAAGAACAAGGTTTGTTAGACAGATTCACTAGTGGATATAAAAGGTGCTGAAGAACCTAGATGTTTTCTGGAATAATCCTTCAACTCTTGAGAAGAGCCAGAGGAGTAACAAGTATAGGCAAAACTGAGGTTTTGATTATCTAGAGATATGTGTTTTGTTTGGCCTGTTTTGTTTTTTTTTTTAATGCTGTTAATTAACGTGAATGTAATTATTTCATAGCTATTAACAAGTAAAGATCCTAATTACTTTAATAATAAATGATTTAGTCTGACATACTGAGAGAATGAATATGATTTATCTTTAAATAAAATAAGTTTATATTCTTGAGTATACTTTAGTTATTACATGCAAGATTTGGCTCTGTATTATTTATAGAGAAAGGTGTATGATATTTTGGGAAAATCTGCATTGTGTTCTCAGATGAGGCTTCAATGGAAAGTGTATTTATTTCTCATAAAGAGGTCAGGATGCATTTTGTAGGTGCACACTGCTACTGTACTGTGCTTGGGATTTTAGTGTGTTTCTATAAACTACATAGTGTTCTTTGTGAGCATAAGCTGCAAGTCATGTTCCTCTGCCTTACTAGTACTAGTCTGACATAAAAGATTGCAAAATTTAATTTGAAATCAACTACATCCTGAAGTTATTCCAGTGAAGATATGCATTCTATATCCTTTGATCAATAAAACAGCTTGTTGCTTTCAGTAGAGAACCCAGAACTGAGGTTATCACTTTCTTAGAATATTTGGATCAGGCTGTTCTGGACACAGTTCAACTTTTTGTTACAATGTCCATAAATCTAGGTTAACTCCAGTAATTCTGTAAGTATTCAGCAAAATTATTATTTATTATGAATTTTCTGTTCACTATGAGCATTCGTGCATTTTGTTGTAATGCATTTTTATGTTCAAGAAAGTGAAGTTTTGAATACTAGCAAAACAAATTTCTGTCTGCATCCACTCAGCAATGTAAAAGCTATTAGATTATTCTCCTGTAGCAGCAGGCTAAAATTTGCATCAGTTTTCTGGTTTATCATCCAATTTAAAAGAATTGGAAGGATAACAATACCAAATGCATTTTGCAGGGAGGTTATGTACTGCCTGAGACCATCCATTTTTATGTGCTTGTTCTCCCTCTCTGTCTCTCTCAGTGTGCCTTCTATCAATAAGTATGTCTTGCTGTTAGCTCTTGAGATTATTTCATGATTTTCAGACTTTGCTAGTATGAATGTTGAGGAAATACTGAATCAAAGGGTTAATACTTTCTTTTCCTCTTGCTTTGATTCTGTGGTGTCTTGCTAAAACTACCATTACATCAAAGGCTTTCTGGTCCTCCCAGATACAACCATTCTTTGATCTTACAAAAATGACCAAGAGCAGTTTGAGATCCTCTGTCCTGCCTGCCTCGCCCTTTCCTTTCCTTTCATCAGCGAGCCAGTGTGTCACTTCCCTTCTCTGGGCTTCCCAGAGTCTTTCCTCTCCTCATTACCACCAAGTAACTTCTGCTTCCTGAGGGTGCTGGCAGCCTGCTATTTCTTTTCTGCTAATGCTCAGCTTTCTCTTCCCTTCTTCCTTGATGTTGTCTTCTCAGCCTATGTTTCCATTGCTCTTGTTTAATACCCAGCTACTCGTCCATCCTCTGCCCCCTACTACATTTGTTTTTTCAGGTTTCTTCCTAATACTATCACCTCTAACTTTCTAGCCCTCAGAGTGATAAAGCATTTCCTGCGTTTAGATGAAACCTCTTGTGTTTCAGTTTGTGCCCACTGCTTGTAACTGGGCAACTCTGAAAAGAGCCTGGCTCCCTCTTCTTTACGCCTTCCCTTCAGATACTGGTGCACATTGATGAGACCTCCTAGAGCCTTCTTTTCTCCACTCTAAACAACCCCAGCTTTCTCAGCTTTCCCTCACAGGAGAGATGCCCCTGTCCCTTAAAATATTTGTTGTTCTTTTTTGGACTGGCTCTTGTGTGTCTGTTTGGTACAGGAGAGCCCTGAACTGGACCCAGCACTCCAAATGTGGGCTGCCTAGAGGAGAGGGATCACCTCACTTGACTTGCTGGCAGTGCTCCTAGTGGAACCCCTACACGCTCTATCTAAGCTCCTTTCAAAATTATGAAAATGTATTCCACATATTGCAAATATTGAACATTTTTGCCAAAGTTTAATAAACCAAAATCCTTCAGTTTTTAATTAGAGAAACTAAAAATCTCAGGAAAAATCCTTATTGCAAAAGACTTAAGTTATCTAAAGTTATTTATTTCAGTTGAACTAGGAGTAGTAGTGTATAGTGGTCTCAATTATTTTTTAACATAGTAGGATATACATGTTCGATCCATAGAATTTTCATGAGAAATCAGAGAACCATAGAATCACTGAGGTTAGAAAAGACCTCTGAAACCATCATGTCCAGCCTTTGACTGAACACCACCTTGTCAGCTAAACTATAGTACCAAGTGACATGTCCAGCTGTTTCTTGAACACTTCCAGGGATGTTTACCTGGGAATGATTACCTGGGAAAAGAGATCGACCCCCACTTGGCTACAGCCTCCTTTCAGTCAGTTGTAGAGAGTGATAAGGACCCCCTGAGTCTCCTTTTTCTCCATGGCAAACAATCAGCTCCCTTGGCTGCTTCTTATTTGAATTATGTTGGCCTTTCATCTGTGGAATAATGTATCTGAATTCTTCCACAGAATGTAACTTGATAAAATATAGATATGTGCTTTCTTTATTTTTCTTGGTTTGGTTTATATATCACAAAATAAGTTAAATTTTGTTCGACAGCAGACTATTGACTAGGTGTTTCTAATGTGCTGCTAGCTGCTTCATTTTAGGCTTAAATGCTTTTTATTTGATCTAGTTGTAACAGGAGGAGCACAGGCATCAGTTAGACCTATTGATGCCGCCACAGATTTTTTCTCTCATTATTGTGCAGCTTTTTATTAAAATAGGGAAATCCATAAGGAAAACTCTTAATTCTTTTCCTACTCTGACACTGATTTGCTGTGAATCCTAGTTTAAATCACTTCTCTTTGTATTTTAATTTTTCTCACCTGAAAATTATATTTCTTCTTTTGCATGAAGGCTGTGTTAATTGAAGTTTTGCAGTGCTTTCTGGAAGGTTTGATGAAATACTGTTAGCATACAAAGCCTTAACATAAATGATATGTAAAGATTTTTAGATTACAATGCTTTGTAATGTTAAAGATGAGCAACAAGGAAGACTTTACACCTTCTGAGCATGTGTTCTCACTAACATTGCATTACTTTACACACTCTACTTGTGTTATATTTCTTTTAATTTCCAAGAATTATATCTGGATGTCTCTGATCAAAATCTTAGTAAACAATTAAGAATAGATTCTCAAGAACTAGTCCTACGGACCCCCAGAGTACTTGGAGCATTGACTGATGATTCACAGAAAGCTGGCTTGCCAAAAGGAAAGTTTCCTCCATGTTTCCAGCTGCTAGTATGCATCAAACAACTGCAAATTCATAAAATACTTTCCTAATATTTTCCCATGTAAACAATTCCCCTAGTTAGCACAGGGATGTCATGTGCTCATGAATGAGAGAAAAGACAGTCTGTGTCTTTGCAAACAGGAAGGGAAGCATCCATGATGTTCCTTTAATTAAAATGTGGTCCACCCCATGCAGAAACATCTGGAATCTAAATTAAACGTTCAAGTAATTTGACATTGGCAATGCTTTGTTAGCAAAGGTCATTTGTTTTTCATTAGTGTATTTTTTAGTTAAAAAAAATTCTTACTTATTAAAACTCTCATGAAACAATGTAATACAAAAAAAATGCCAATTGAGCATTGAAATTGTAATTTGATAAAATTACATGTGCCTACATTTGTATAGGTCATTTGACTTCTTGATGTGCTGAAATCATCAAAACAGTGGTATAATTGGAGTCATGATATATAATATCATGGAATATCGTGGAATATAAAGATACAAAATACATTTTTTTGTTTTCTCTGAAAGTTCCCTCTCTACATATGATGTACTATTAACAGAATGTCCCAGCAATCATGGAGTTTGCCTGGCATATAAAAGTCAGCAGAGCACCTCAGGCATCTTGAGCAGAACCACCTTCTTAAAAGAGAAGTGTATGATTTATCAGTGGAGAGTGGAGATTGAAGCTGATAATGCAGTTTTACAGATCTTAACATGGAAAGCAAAGGATACTTTTAAATATGCTAGGTGTATACAATTCTTGCTATTTAGGTATTCAATACACTAAGGTAATTTAAAAATAAGCAATTTTAGGTCACCTCTGACATTGTATCTTTCATTTGAATTGTCACTGCCGGCTGATAGGCATTGCAGCCAGTTAAAATGACGTTGCATTTAATCTTTGTATGGTTATTCTTTGGGGATTAGCTAACTGGTACTTAAATTAACTCTCATTTAAAAAAAAAAAAAATCTGTGCAATACAGGTAGTCATTTGTTTATACCTACCTCAGAAAGGAAAGGAGTACTGTACTTGAAAGTCAGTGAAGTTTGGTTTCTGGTTTATGTTTATGTGTTTTCAATATATCGACTATAAAGGCAAACTTCAGGAGTGCTATCTACAAACCTGCTTTGATTTATTTGCATTTAGCATTGCAGCTTTGAGACTAAAAATAAAATGTATCTGATTTTGATTTAGATCTGTCCCTTGAGACAATGTGAAACCATCTATTACCAAGAACACATCAGTATAGCAGGATTAACTGTTCAGATGCAGTTTAAACATCAAAGTGTTTGTATGAAGTCATGGAAAATAAGTAATTTGTTTTGTCATTCTCTGTGAAAACATAGAAGGGCCCTTTTAAAAGTAAATAGTCTTTATTTTAAAACCAGAAAGATTAGTAGCACTCATTCTATTGAAGAGAACTTCTGTTAAGTAAAATGCATTAATACTGCCTTAGTCAGTACAATGGGTGCTTTTTCCTGTTATCAGTACCATCAGTGCACTGGGTCAGTACCTGCTGTTGCTTGTTAGACATAAGCCGACAGATGTGATTGCTATTTAGGATTATTTGTATGCATTATGGCATACAGCTTTCTGGTTTCTGGGAAAAAATTTAACAGTACTTAATTACCCTCTATATCAGGTGCTTCTAATATCCTTTTTCAATTTTATCTGTTCCGCTAAATCTACCTTTTTAATAGAATAGAGTGTAGTCATTAATGATACAAGTATGGCATTTGAACCATCTTGAGGAGGCTGCTGTGATTTTCATTACTTACCAGACCAGTTCCATGGGCCAGCTAAAAGCTCTTTCACATCTTTCCCTCACATTCTTCAATTTATTCTTTCATTGCCACCTTCCTTATTGAACCTCCTCTAAAACCAAACTCAGCTTTTTTTCTGTTTTTATTTGCACATCGCTACCATTCTTTTCATTTGTTTTACGGAAAAGATACACATTTCTATCTCTGAAAATGTTAGTGTGTGAGTTATCCTATTCAAGTCTCTCAGACTGCTCAGAAGACTGTGGGAATTTTAGAATATAAAAAGAACCATTCTGGTCAAGACCAAAGGTCAGTCTAGCCCAGCTATAGTCATCGCAACAATGGCGAAAGTAAAATGCTTAGGGAAGACTGTATAAACAGGACTGACATGTATTTTGTTTCCCATTTATTCATTCTGATTCCAGCTGTTCAAAGCTCAAAAGCTTCTAGACGTAGACGTAGTTTCTTTGAATTTAGAGCCATTCTATGGTCTTTCTCATTCATGAACTTGCCCAGTTTTCTGTTTAAAGCCATATAAAGTTTTCTGTCTTTATGTGACTTCTGATTTTATGTAAATTGGTCATTAGTCCCCTCAGGCATCTCTGTTCCTAGCTGAAGAGTCCTGTTCTTTAGAGTATTGTGCTTATCATTTCTCACTTCAAAGCAGCACTCCGTGGCTTTGAAAATTGTTGTTCAACTTCTCTGACCTTTGAAGATCCACATCTGCACTCAGCAGTCAAAATGCAATTGGATTAATGATCTGGGACAGTTATGTTCTCTGGCCTTTTTTATCCTTTCTTGATTATACTGAGTGTTGATTTTGCTTTTCTGATTGATACTGAGCACTGCATTAGTAGATTCTTGGTAATATGTATCACTACCCCATGATCTGCTGCCTAACCAGCAGTGGTTACCTTAGCCCATCATTTTGAATGTGACGTTAGATTTAAACCTTAGGAGTCTAAAACACCTTTCAGAAATCCAAATAGCCTATACCATTCTTGATCCACATGGTTCTCAACAAAACCAAAAATCCAAGGACTGAATAAGCATCTAACCCAAATGCTGGTCTTTTGCTTTCAGGATTATATTTAATAATGTAACTAATAAGGACTAGTAGAGAAACAGCTCTTTTTTTTTTTTTTTTTTTTTTTTCTCCCATTAGAAAAAGTGCATGAAATAGAGGGGATATATTTAGGAGACACTTTGGAAAAACAGATGATTAACATCTTCCTTAAATCCATTTACAATCAATGTTGACATGAGGTCATGGCATTGAAATTAGAGAAGAAATTGAAAAAATGGGATGGCTTAAGGCATAGACTTACACCTAGGGCCTGACTTCCTTTTTTGATGAGAACAGATTACAGGTCATCTGTATTAAAACAGGGTGGGGAAATAGATAGAGAGATATATCTATATACATAATATTTTTGCATACATATAAGTGCAGAAACAGAAGAATGAATCTCATATCCTCTACCTAATTTAGTTTATTGGTACTGAATATTGACTACAAGTTCAGTCCAAGCTAGCTGTAAATGAATCCCATTATTTATGAAATCTGACCTTTGTTTGTTATGAATATTTCCTAAAACCTTAAAACCAGAATGTTTTGAACTAACAACAAGGCAGACATCATTGCTTTTAAACAGATGGTGTGTCTTCATTTAGGTTACCTTGTTCATTTCTGATTCTCCACTCTTCACTCCTAGTCTCCAGCTTTTTGAAGTTGATGCCAATTGTGCAGAGAGGTTCCCATTGATTTTTCTTCTCCTGTTGTGACTGAAACTTTTAGTCTCTTCAGGTCTTAAGTCTGGGATCTAAATGGATGTTTTTCATGGTGGTCAGATTGACATTTTCCAGAGCTAGTAACAGAGCTTTTGTAGTTAAGGGCAAGTTAACTCGGTTTGCACAGGCTTTACAATGTAATATTTGATTTCAGGACTGATGGATTTTATTTGGTTTAAGATTTTGCTTTAAAGTACCAAGGCACTAATATGGTTAATGAAGCCCATTACTGGTAGATTAAATACCAGACTAGCAGAACCTCATCCAAAGAAGTGTGATTTTTAGAATTGTGGAGGAAATGCTAACTGTTGTTCGGAAAATACAAACAGTTCTGGTTTTACTCGCTCTTTGGCAAATAATAGAAGGGCAGTGTTTGAGAAGCTGCAGAGGCATCTGGCCTGTGGGACATGACTGTTCTTTGTGCATGATCAACCGACTTCATCTGCACACAAAACCAAAACCATTATATTTATTTTCTTCTGTTCTTTGCAGTTTGCAGCAGACCACTTTTTTTTTTTTTTTTTTTTTTTTTTTTGTGCTGGGTGTGAATGTGAAATCTTATTGTTGAGTCCAACCCTAACTCTCCCTAGAGTGGCAATTAATTCTTCAGTAGTACATTGCATATGCCTAATCTGCAAATAGGAAATTTGATTGTTCTGTATTCAGCTAAATGATCGCTACATATATTTTTATTTTAAAAAAAAAAAAAAAATCATAGAATCACAGAATTATGCTGAGTTGGAAGGGGCTCATAAGGATCATTGAGTCTTATTACTGTCCCTGCACAGCACCATCCCCAAGAGTCACACCATGTGCCCAAGAGTGTTGTCCAAACTCTTCTTGAATTCTGGCAGGCTTGGAGCTGTGACCACTTCTCTGGGGAGCCTGTTCCAGTGCCCAGCCACACTCTGGGTGAAGAACCTTTTTCTGACATAAAACCTAAACCTCCCCTGACACATCTTCAGGCCACTCCCTCAGGTCCTGTCACTGGTCACCAGAGAGAAGAGATCAGTGCCTGCCCCTCCTCTTCCTCTCATGAGGAAGCTGTAACTGCAGTGAGATCTCCCCTCAGTCTCCTCCAGGCTGAACAGACTAAGTAACTTCAGTCACTCCTCAAAGAACTTCCCCTCAATGCCCTTCACCATCTTCATTGCCCTCTTCCGGATGCTCTCTAATAGATTAATATATTTCTTAGAATGTGGTGATCAAAACTGCACATAGGACTCAAGAGAGTCATAAAAGGAAATAATGTTTGATAATAATATGACTTTCCTATCCTGAAATCAAGATGGCTGTGAGCAATGAAAATGTCTTTCAGGTGTTTTTCAATACTTCTTAGCATAATTTTTTCCATAATTTTACCAGACACTATAGTGAAACTGACAGTCCTGTAGTTCCTGGGGTCATCTTTCTTTCCCTTCTTTAAAATTGTGACAAGCCTCGCCAGCTTCCAGTAAGCTGGAACTGCTCTGGATTCCCAAGACCACTCCAAAAATATCAAGAGGGGTTTTGTGACGACATCAGCTGGCTCTTTGAGGAGTCTTGAATGAATCCCTTCAGGCCCCATAGATTTACAGGGATCCAACTGGAGCAGCAAATACCACACAACTTCAGGGCTGACTGGGAGCTGATCCTTCTTACAGTCATGGTCCTGCTCAGGGTACTGTGATCCCCTTGGTCGATTATCCATGTTGAAGACAGAGGCAAAGAATGCATTAAATGCCATTGCCTTGTCTCTGTCCCTGTTTGTAAAGTGACCATCCTAATCCTGTAAGGGGATGAGGAGTTTTTTCACTGCCTATTGCCATTAATATATTTTAAAAATCTCTTTTTGTTGTCTTCCACATTTCTGGCCAGCTTCAGCTAGAGTAGAGCTTTGGCCCCATGACTGTTCTCCCTACAGTGACAAGCAGCATATCTGTATTCTTCCCATATCAGTAATGTCTCTTATTCTAGTCCCTGGGGACAGCAGACTTCCCTGTGATCTGGCTCCAGTCTGCATCTTGGGCCCTCCATTCATTTTAGAAAGGTGTTTCCTATTACAAATACCCTTCATTTTCCTGTTAACAGAGAGAGGTCTTGGTGCAGAGTACAGGTGGTGTTGTTTTAGGAGGCCTCACTATCCCAGAGCCTCACATGTATTGTAGAAGATGCCAGTCCTACCTGCCAAATTCTGAGAAGATGAAGGAACCTTCCTCCTCGTACATGCTTTGACCTGCTTCCAGCGTGCATCCTTAACAGACCCTTGGCTAACAGTCCTGCAGGGTTCTGAATCCGTCTGCTTCTCCACTGTAACGGAGTTTCATGACACATGAGACTCCTGAGACTGTGAGACTCTGAAAATAATCTCTCTTCTGCTTGTTTGCTCAAACACTATATAGCCTGTTCACTCCCTCCAGTAGCTCCTTCACCTGGTGACCAGCTCCTCAAGCACAGCTCACTTTCTGCAAAAGAACTGTCAGCCCCAGCCTTGTGAAGAGGCATCAGGCACTCCTGGCCGCCTCTGACCTGGAGAGCTCCATCTCCCATCAGCAGGTCTGGCTGGCTGGAGCCTCTGACACAGTGAGTCCCACAGCTACATGTAATTGAACTTTAGGGCAAGTCAACACCCTAACTGAGGAAGCTTGAACTAGTATGTTAGTAAGGCTGGGGTTTTTAATGTGTGAGATGGCTGAAAGAATGGGTTGGTTTTTAATGTTTTAACTTGTGTTCTGTTCTTTAGAGTACCCGAGTAGCTTTAAACCACCTGGAATCTGTGCCTGTGAAACTGAGCCTGTTAGAAGATTGCAAAGATACTGCAGTGAGAAAGATTTCATTTGACTCTCTCAGTACTTCTAAAATATTTTGGTTAATTAATATTCTCTATGAATGTACAGATAAGTTGTTTAATAAGATATTTACATTTGCATTACGGTTGCATATGTACATATTATATAGATAGAAACATACTGAAATTTATTTTCATGTTTATATGGATCTTTTTGAAGTTATAAATTTAGTTTTAATTATTAACACTGTTCCGTAATGTAGACAAGCATTGATAACTGGGCATAACAGGTCATGTGTTAATTACTGTTTCAGAAGAATTTTATTGACTGGTAAATTCTGATATTACATGTTAAAAAATGAAAATTTTGTAATGAAATTATGCCAGTTGTTTCAATATTTACCTTAATGAATGAAGATAGATGATCTTGACAACTTTTTGTTTTGTTTTGACATAATGACAATACTTGTCACTTATTTTCTCAGCACAACTATCCAGTGAAGATGTGTTTGAACACAATAGGACATATTGACAGTAGTGGTGACCTATACTGTCAAGAATGATAAGGCTCAGATTAGATTTTCAGTGGCTAAGTGGCTAAACCCCTGTACCATACTTACTTTCCATTTATGAAATGGGTGGTTTAATAGAAAAGAGTTTGTAACTTCCTTGCACAATATAAATTTTAAATCGGTATTAAACCACGGATCAACACACACATAATGATTTGCATTTTATTTGATGTGTAAAATTTCTTAATCTGTGGTTGTCATAAACGTTTCAAAACATACTTGTTTGGAGCATTGTTTATTTTGTGTTCCTGCATGAGGTCATCAGTTAATCTACACCATTTTTATTGCTGTCATCATCAACAGATTTGGTAATGCAAGTACTGGTTAAAATGTTTGGGTTTTTAATGGGCAAGTTGAGATGTATAGTTTTAATTTCACATTCCAGGTATCCCCAGAAGAGCTTTTTTGCTCTGACAGAGGTTTGTGTTTACCTTCTGTTTCTACTAAAGGAAAAATTTTGTTCTTAGCAGGCATCTGCAATCTCCTTTGCACTTGCCCTCTCTTGCTTAATGCTGCTACGAAATAACACTGTCATTTTCTGGTTTGGTCTAGTTATAACTTAGCCAATATTTGCAAGATTGGAATGCAAAATATTTGGTTTCAGTTGGGCTCTATCCTTCTCCATCATGCTTAATTTTTTATAGATGGTCTTCTGAAGATGTCCCTATTTGTCCCTATCAACACAGAGTTATGTTTAAGAAATAATTTATTATTTAAGAGAGCTAAGCTTTATGCCTTAGCTTTGAGAAGAATGTCAGTTTGGAGCTTTATTACTGTTTCTATTTGCAAATAACATATTGGATTTTTTTGTACAATAGCTAACAAGTTCTTCCCTCAATGTTTTCATAGGAAGGGAGAAGGAAAGAGGAAGTAGGTTTTGATAGGCCTCTCAAGTTGTCTAGGAGGTTTGTTAATTCAAGTGAATCATTAGCTAGTTCAGTGAGAAGCATTGTTTCCTTATTGAAAATACTATTTTGTCCATATTTTTAGAACCTTATTTTCTTCAAGTGCTTGTTTCTGTAGTGCTGTAATTAATTTTTCACCATTACAGAATTTTTGATAGAATGTATGATATTGCTGAAGTTTGGAAAGTGTTAAAAGAAATCATTCACCAGTTAAGGATGAGGCTATTTCCATTTTAATCTACATGTATTTTAACATTATTTCTCTGTACAGAACATTATGCTTTTGTATGGCCCCTGTAGTTCATCCTCTGAAAGTTAATACTTAATTCATTCTTGCTGTGGTAAAAATCCTTGATGATACCAGTGTTTACAAAAGTCAGAATTTCTAGCTACTAACTGAAATCTTCAAATTAATTTCTAGGAGTCCCATTGCCGAAGGGAGATGATTGAGGAGAGGTATATGAAGTATAAAGACTTAGTGAGTTCTTTGCAGCAACAGCTGGAAGATTCAAAACATAGAGTCAAGCAAGTCAAGGTATGTGTGTGTACTCCACTTTTGTGTCCCAATTACTTTCAATCAGCAACATAACCTTACCTTCTTAACTCCTAGTACAGACAGAAATCATGCATGAATGTCTCTGTTTCAGATAGCTGCCATGGCTGATGTCATGGCAAGTATGTTGACATGGCATAAATTTGATGAATTAAGGGTTGCTTTCATTGTAAGTGCCATGGATACTTTCTAAAAATCTTCCCCCTTTCACAAAAAGATATCTTACTGGGTCTTACTACATTGAAGTGTTTACTTGCTTTGTCAAATTGCTGTCCACGCAATTTTTTATTGCTTTGTTCAGTTTTCTCTTGTCTTTTCAAGTAAAAGATAACGAAACCTGTTTCCTCTATAAAAAAGTTGACAAACTTATAAATCATATATAGTAATTTTTCAGTAGTAGATATTTGCATTCTTTGCAAACAATTTTGTATGATGTCTCTTTCATATATAAATGAAATCCAGGCAAACAGAAGGTAAGTGATTTGCTAAAGGTCACTCACTGGACTTTACAGCAGTGCCAAGTATGAATAACTAACTCCCTACAAAAGTACAAATCCAGTGCTTTTCTTTAGAAACTTTGCCTGTAATGACTTGCCAATTATTAATATGCTTTTTTCCCTTATCAACTTGTTCATTGTCATATCACTGTCATTGTGATAGCATCTTACTTCAGCAGAACTACAATTTTTTATGGGATTGAAATGTTCAGACCTGAAGAATCATACTAGTATTTCTGCTACATATCTCAATCAAATCAGTTTCTTTGGCAATGTATCATACCTGTGTCTCTAAGCAATTGAGCTCAAATCAAGGATCACACACTATCAAGAACTTGTTTGTGTTCCCCATCCTATCTGTAGCTGTCTTTCTTCTGTAAAATGAAGATATACTTACAGTATGTCTTTTAAAAAGTGGAAAAGGTAAAATAAATACAGAATATTTGTGCTTAGTAAGTTACTATTTTAAGAAGGTATTAAGTTACTTGAAAAATCCATCTTGCTCTTCTGTAAGAAAGAATTGAAAGGAGGAAACAGGCACAATCAGTCTGTTGCTGACGATAATAGTCAGTATCTTGAATTTCTCTTCCCTGCACACAAACATTACTAAATCACTGGCTACTGAAATTTGGAAAACATTGAAAAGCTAAGTGGAATGCAATCAGCTGACAGTAGAACATAGCATTGCACTAAGCTGACTGAACTTACTGAGCTTGTGTGATTTCACTCAATAATCAGAATCCAGTACAAAGCTCATTCCAGAACAATTCTTTTTCTTTGGACAACCAAGAGCATTTAATGGCTTCCATTTAGTCAGGCCTAATTGGGTTTTTGCATGGCATACAGTACGCTTTGCTGTCACGGCTGTTGCAAATAGAACAGAATGTTCAAAACCAAGTAACAGACGGGTGCTAATCTGATTTCAGTGATCAGGCTAGCTTAGACTAAAAAAAAACTTTTTAATGCTTGCTTTTCTTACCCTCCTTTGAAACTAACTCAAATGCCTTTTTTTAATTTTTTTTTTTTTATTTATTTTACTCTTTGTCAATTGGGAGTCTGAAATTGCTGGAAGAGGGTAGGTTTGAGGACACCAAAGTTGATTCTTTCTGATATTTTTGGTTCACGCTGCGTACATAGTGCCCCTGCTATACAAAGCAGACAGATATTTGATAGGTGATAAGAAAATCTATGTTTCCTAGAAAATGTTTACATTGATCATTTTACATGAAATTACTTCTCAAGTTAATCTTTCTCCTCAGTTATGTTTTTCTTTCTAGCCTTTCTTATAATACACTTGTTTCAGCTTGCTGGCCAACATTGATCTCAGACAGGCATTATCTAATCTTGTGTCCCAGCCTTTTTCCATTTTAAGGAGGAAAAATTAAACTGAAGTTGAATGTTCCTCTAAAAGCAGTCTTTTTTTCTTTCTTTTGCCACCAGTCAATCTTCCTACTCTTCTGTAGTTTTGTCAGATGGCTTTAAAATGCAGGTTGCTTAGAAGCCCAAAAAAATCATAATTTCTATTTATATGTGTTAAAATGGAAGATTTCCGGTAATAAAAGTAGGCAATAGGGTGGCAGAATACCATCAGGTACAACCATCTTGATTTTACAACTAAGAAGGGGACAAATAATAGTAAATAAAGACAAAATTGGGGGAAAACCCCATTAATATAACATATTAAAAGAAAATAGCAACTGAAGCAACATCAAAACAGAAAAGTAGAGATAAATATTTTGATGCAGAGATACAAATATTTTAGGAGAGCTTCCCTGCCACAGACAATTGACCATCTACTCAAACACAACATACGGATGTAATTGTCAATGAAGCACATGACAAAAAGGCACATTCTCTATATTAATATTTCTGTAAAGAGAAAACCATTTGGTATTGCAGATACTGGTCAAAGCACCTTTCTTTTTTAAAAGTTCTTCTTTTAATGCATTTCTGGAAGCAGAATATAAAGACAAAAACTTTTTTTATTCTTTAAAATTTGTTATTCTGCTATGAACACATTAGGTATTAAGTCTCTCATCAGCACATAAGGGGATTAATATCTATAATTCCCATTAGTCTTAACAGGAGTAAATCCTTCTTCAATGATGGAACAAAAGCTCATTGTATCTCTAAATTAATGTAGATTTTTTTTTGTTTAGTTTTCAAATCTTAGTATCAGCATAAATGATAAATTGCAAGATGTTTTAACAAAATTCCCTGAGGCTGTTTATGATAAGAAGTCAGCAGTAAAATTGTGTGTTTTATGAACTGATGCATTTATTCATTATTACCTCTTCTCATTTCAAGAAACTGAGTAATTTGGATACCAAGCCAAGCTTTTAATCTTATTTTGGATGGTGTTGTAACCGGGGACTACTTGCTGCAGAGCTAATAGAGATTTTTCAGGGATTTTTGTTTAAATGACCTTTTTAAATTTATCTTCTCTTTTTTAGCTTATAGACCAAATGACTTTCCTCACCAAGAAGCTGTGCTGTATGGGTTTAGCCATAAATAGTAACATTGTATTTCAGACTTCATTTTATGGTTTAACAAAAAAAATTCAAAAGCATCTTTAGGTATTTTGATATGAGAAATCAATGAACTTCAAGTTTCCTCAGTGGCAGAGAAAATAGCTTTATATTTATTACTACTTCTGGAACTTAAGTGAATTAATATGAACCATCTGTTGATGAGGAAGTCATCATTCATTGATGTCTGCCCTGCTGATATGGTATGTCCTGAATTGTGTATGTAATGTGAACAGGAAAGAGCATTTTTAAAACTTGTAGTGGCAAAGACTTGCTATGCTGTAAGTGCTTTTTCAAGGCAAAGCAGTTTTTTGCAGACGTTTTATAGTGGTGAAATGGAGATAAAACATGTAAGCAAATTAATTTGAACCTAACTGCAATACTGAGAATTCAAAACAGTCTTTTCCAGTGTGTGTGAAATCGCAGCATGTGCTTGTTGCATGCTACTGTATGCTTTTTATAAAATTATTTTTATTTGCTTCCCATAGGATGTGAAAATGGATGCTGAAATTTCCGATATAGAAGTGGCTGCTCACTCTTCTAGTTGGCGAACTCAAAACAGTTTTTTGTGCAGCTCACTGCTTTCAAGTTCAGGTTGTAAGTATTATATCACAGAAAAAAAATTTACAGGTAACGTATTTTTTTCTCTCTAAAATTTCTTCTTACTTGAAAGAATGAGGCACTACTTTTTGAAAAAGAAGTGCTAGAACCATCTTAAGTATCCTTCTGCGTTTTAGTTTTAGATGCTGGATGGATGTCTTTGCCTGGGGAAGTACTTAATTACATCCCACTGATAGTTGCTTTATTTTTTTTGACGGGGACATACAATATATTTGTTTGTCACCCAAACCTATGCCAAAGAAAAGGGCTGCCCTTGAATTCTGAATCTCTGCATAATGAGTCATACCTGTGTAAGCTGTGTATCTTCTGAGGGACCAGAGATATCCTCAAGCATGGATTCTTTCCAAGATCTTTCATGTGCACCAGTTAGGCTCATGCTTATGTAGCATTTTTGCAGTGAAAGTTGAATTCACTAATTTTACTTCAGTAGTGGTTTTAACTTTTTTTTTCTCTACCCCCTTGTGTGTATACAACTTCTTCATGTGAAGTCATGGGATCTCTGATATAGGTGGGAAATGCTCAATAGAACATAGGACATATTAGGAATGTAGGCACACCTTTGTATGAGTGTCAAAAATAACTTAAAAACCAGGTTTTTAAGGGGTTTTTTTTGAGCATATCAATACATGGATATCAAAATACTTTTCTTCAGAAGGGTATCACCTTTACTTTCTTTTCAATATAACCAGTTTGTGTACTATGAACCTATTTAGAAAGTTGCATTCTGTATATGTGGCAAGTCCTATTTCAGGCTTCACTGCACTTTGAAAGCATTGCATCTTAGAACTAGTACTGTGGTACATTACTGCTCACCAGTAAGTCCTAAGCTGACCTGGTGAGGTTAAAGGTAACTGGTTTCTCTTCCTTTCAGAAAATATGGGTTGGGGTTAGTATCTTTTTGAAGAGCATACTGAATAACAATAGTGGGAATAAAGCATAGGAGCAAATACCTTTGTATCATCTGTACTTCAGGAACATTTTACCTTGACTCTGAGCTGATTTTTCCGTTTTCCCAAACTTCATTCCTGTTAAAGTGTTGCAAATCAAAGTACAGCTGAGCCTGTTTTGGGCATAGAAAAGAAGGAATCAATGCCTCACAGTATGTTCAGGTAAATGGCTTCTAGCAGTCCCTTCCAAACTCAAGAATTCCAAAAGTGATTCACTGAAAAAATTTACTGAAATTTAAAAATGCAGCATAAATGTTCTTAAAGTATTACCATGTCTTTATACTACTTAACCCAAATTAAACAAGCTAGGACTTTGTTGCTTTAAAACTTTTTAATAAATTTTAGGCAGTTTTAAAAGAAATAGGATCCATGTGATCTGAATACCAATCTGATGAAACATCGCTGCATATTTATTCTCTGATTCAACTGTTTTTTACCAGCACTCAGAACTAAATTTTCTGGAAATAAAGAAATAAGTGATTAACAAAAGACAGTGTTGATTCAATTCACTCCTTAGTGCTTATGGCACTAAAATATGTGGATTACTGCACAGACTTTGGTTTGTGACTGATTGTCACTTTATGCTGAAACCAATTTCCACCAGTCAAATGTGTATT
Source organism: Hirundo rustica (assembly GCF_015227805.2). Classification (NCBI taxonomy): domain Eukaryota; kingdom Metazoa; phylum Chordata; class Aves; order Passeriformes; family Hirundinidae; genus Hirundo; species Hirundo rustica. The sequence goes on from NC_053455.1 coordinate 20,706,567, forward strand.
TTGAAGTTGTTGGTCTAGTTCTTGAGGACAGTGAAAATTCTGCAGTGGTATTAGCATTAAGGAGATTTTCCAGTTAGTGGCAAATGAAAATTCAGCTACTTCAGTCATGATAGTCAGAAAAACATAATGAACTTTTAATTTCAGTAATGATATTAATTAATTATCATTTGAGACTTTGACAGTGAAGTATACTTTGACATCTTTGCTCCCAAACCTACTGTAGCTTTTAATAAATCTTCCTACACGTCATCATCTGTTTTCTGTGATTAATTGTCTCCTTCAGAAACAGAAGGATGGACTTTTTTTTCCTTTCATTTAGCTTTTGGAGCCATTTGCAGGCCTTTGTGATTTATGTTTCCCCATTCCATCTCTTCAGTTCATGAAGCCTTACAGACTATAGAGTCAATAACTAGTACTAGAAGCTTCCTTCCCCATGTGGGTCTTCTATGACTTGTAGGGAGCACCTGGAAGGAGAGCAGACTCATTTGATATAATTTAACTTATCTGTGAGGGAGATTGTGGGATTTAAATTTAAAATTAGTTGAAGAAAGAAGGACAAATAGTATGGGAAAATAAATAAGGGAACAACAATCTGTTTCCATATGTATATATATATTTACTAAAAAGTTGCGAACACAGCGAGCAGTTAAAAGGAGAGTAATTAACATCAACATTGTGTTTTGTTTCTGGTACAATTACTGCAATTATAACAGCTTTTCCATTACAAACATATTTTAAAATATGGAAACGTGCTTCTATTTCTGTACCCATTTTCTTGGAAATGAAGAAGTTTAAATGAGAAAATAATTTCTTCAAGGGAACATTTCACTAGATGTGGATTGCAGTCTATAGTATTAATCAGACCAAAATGGTTGATCCAGACAGTCAATACTAGTTGTTATCTAAAGAATATTCCTCAGAAACTGTTTTTACAGCCACTGTATTTTTCTGAAATGTTGAGTATAAAAGTCCCTAGAGTTACACATGCTTTGCATTAGCTTTGTGAATTGAGTCCTGCCCTTCTCTTTGCACATTTCATCACTTTGAGGTTTTAACCTGGATGGTTTCCCAGAAACCATATGTCTTACTGCCTTTCTATTGTTGTTGGGAATTTATGCTCCAGGGCTTCATAAGTTGTGATAGACAACACTCTTGTGTCAACATGGTATGTAGCATGACTGATACCACAGCTGAATAAGACCAAGTTGTCCTGAATGTAGGCTTTATTGTCATAACGATTAACTCTTGCACTGTATGGCTGATGCCTGTCTTTATCCCTCTATGTACACTTTTTCATAAGTTCTTAAGACTATTTTTATTGGCATTTACAAATAATATACTGTACTTACACGTAAAAAGACATTGCAACATCACTACGCCATGGACACCCTTCTAGAACAAAACCTAGGGCTACTTAAGCATAAGAACTTGGAATGACTGGAGACTTGACAGCATCACTTAGAAAAATGCAACAGAATTAGTTAAGCAATGAACTGTATGATTTTTCACCTTGCTTTGAATACTGTCCACAGGAAGTACCACTGATGTAGCATACAGCAGCAGAGCTTTGGACCAATTCTGAAAACTTTATGCTGGAAACTTAGAACTCTGTGTTATACCAAATGTCCCAGACACAGTGATTTCCTTCTTCTGAAAGTGAGAACATCTCACCCCTCCTAACCAAATTGTGAAGTCTTGCTCCTTATTCAATAACTTTTGGTTATGTACTGATACAATTTTACTGGATCATTAAAAATTGTGCTCTGGATATTCAGTAGGACCACTTTTCTTACGTCTTCTTTCTATAAAGAAGGCCATCAGAAGAAGAAGGGTATGCTGTATAAGCTGGTAGCCACTTTCCTTCCCTTAATTTCTACCTTTTGCTAGATGTTTGGCGATTTAATTTTTTTTTCAGCATTTTATTATAAGATAAATTTTGTCAATTCATATTGTCTGGATTTTGATGCAATATATTTAGAAATAAGCACTATAATATATTTAGAAATAAGCACCATGCTGTGAAGGTGAATACACAGTATGACATTGTATGAGCACCTGTTTAGTGTCACTTGGTGACTTAAGTCCGTGCTGTTGGTAAAGTTTTTCCTTCACAAATTTTTTGAGAGGTTTGTCTTATTTTAACAAAAATTCTGGAAAAATAAATGAAAAATACATTTTAGTGAAATAATCAAATTTTTAAAACATGTTTCTACATTTCTTGTGTATAAGAAAGCTCTTGGCTATGCCTGTATTATAGAGTATTAAATATATTTCTCTAGAAAAATAAGTCAGTTTATCTATTCATATCCTTATGACTATTAAATATTTATTAACACTATATTACTTTCTGAATAAATTATAATATCATATAATGAAATACGTGTTTTAAATAAAAACTAATGGTCAGTCAATCAAACCCAAGAATAATAGATTTGAAAAGGCCTCTAAGATCATTGAGTCTAACTGACTTAATGTGTGACTCTGAAGATGCTTAATCACTTTTTTTGTGTGACTTATTTCTAGCACTTAAGAAAGGGATCGTTCCTTTGGATACAACTGCCACCAAGGAAGATTCTACTAATGTTGCTGTTAGTGAAATGAAGCTGCAAGCAGAAGGAGGAAAGCGGTAGAATATTTTGCAAAACCACACCAGTTTTCTCTGTGGTAAATTCCACTGCACTTTTTTTTGTTTGTTTTGAACAGTAGTAATTCCATCTGCTGTAGGAGTGAGCACCCTTAATGATTCAGCAATTGCCAGACACCCAGATGAAAGATGAAATCACCAAGAGTGATTCTGATGAATGCTTGTGATAATTTAGGTGACTGGTACACCAAAGGCTTTCTGGGATTTTGCTATTCTCTTGAATTTTTTTCTGCAGTCCTCCTAGACCAAACTTATTGTATTCCTGAAATACTGTGAAGTGAAATATCTGTGACATAAATCTTTGCTATGAGCTTGTTCACCCCTATACAGGAATTGTTCTGACACTTGGTTTTTTATTGTGTTTAATAACATTATTAATAATGAAAAAATACTCAGAAATTGCCTATTATTGTGAGACAGAGTCATTATACAGTGTTGTACAGACACATTGTGATTTTAGGTCCCTCAGTTTGAAAAAAATCATTCAAGGAAGAAGTGATAAAACAGAATTTTCTCAAAGCGAGTGGAAATTCACATCTTGGTTTCAGGTTCAGCATACGTATAAGTTGTCAGTTTTATCAGATGGCTACAATTAGGCACTTTAAAGAATCTGAATCTCACCCATCTGTGTCAAGAGTGTTGAAAGGCACTTCTATGTTGCTGTGAAAATTTTAAAAGCAGTGTTTAATGTTCATTTATTTATTCTGTTTTGTTCTCTATTAGAGGTGTTTCATATTGATTGTAAAATACTATGGAAATACAATGTTGCACATTTGTATTTCTTCAAATATCACTATTCTAAACAAATTGGACACAATTTTCCATTACAGTGGTCTCAAAGAGCAAATCACATAAGAATTTTCTGTTTTCTAAAGAAATGCAAGTGTTTCTGATGGTTCTTGTTTTATTCTCCTCTCAGCACCTTCTGACTGGATCACTGCTATAGTGCCTAAAAGGATTTGCCAAAGCTATCAGAGTACTGTAGCAACATTAACACCATTCCAGCAGTTTTGTTTTGCAGACTTCTGTCATCTTTAGGAAGCCTATTTCTTCTCTGAAGCACTGTCATCTTTTGGCACTGTAGGTGTCTCAGGTATAATTCACAGGCTATGAGGTGCCATCTCAAAAGAGGTCGTTTTTAATACTCTGGTGAGGTGTTCTGTAGTCCCAGTGGGTGCTCTGGACAGTGTACTTCCTTGACAGTCACCTTGTGCTCAGCTTGTTTTAAACAGAACAACATGTTGAGAACATCAAAATCAGACACAGAAATGAGAAAAGATTGAGTTTATTCTCCATTCAATTTCCATTAACTTAAATTGCTTAAAATTAAGAAAAAAATCTGATTTGATTAAAAAGTTTTCTTTACCTTTTGTTGTATATTATGCTGTGCATGGTGGTGCTGGCATTGGCTTTTTGCAGACTTCTGGCACATCTGCTCATTCAGAGGGTCTAGAAAAACGAAACAAGCACATCCATCTGTTCTGATCTCAAAGGCCACAACAGGGACAAGAAAAAAATCAACAAATAAACTTCTGCTCTCTACAAAGAGTGTGGATGTCATGAAACAGTGTTTAGCTCAAGTGACAGCTACTATAAACTAAACTTACTTTAAGTGCATCCAACATTATTTTGTAATTTGTTTTTTCTATTAGATCAGAGCCGAGGTGGAAATATGGCATTTAAAATATTTTAACTGGTTTGGTCTGCTGAAACTTTAAAAAATTGCAAAAAGAAATGCCACCAGCTTGCAGAACTTATGTTACCTACAAATTATGGCCAAAACATAGACAGGTCACTTTAAAATATATTATGAAGCAGTAAATCATGCTGTCAAAACATCTTATGTGGTAAGGAGGTCTGGTGCATGGATTGCTGATGGATAAATGCATACCCTAACTGTTTTAATAAGTTTAAATGGTTTTTTGACATGAAAGTGCTTGTAGGTAAATAAATGGGGCTTTAAGAGTCTTAGCTGAGAAGATATACCAGGAGTATAATGTCCTCTCTTTTTCCTAAGGAATTTGTAAAAATCTTACCATTTTAATAAGGTTTTCCTGACTTGTAACTTAGAAATCTGAAGTATGTGTTGTTAAAACAGGATCACTGCTGATTTATATTGTTAGAAAACTAAGGATAAGCAGTCTGATCTCCCTCACTGTTTCATCAAGTATTGAATTGACTTGTGCACTATACAGGACAGAAATTACTACTGGGTGAATAATTTTGCCTTTAAAACTTTAAGTATGTTCCATGCTTAGTATATTTGCCTTTGCCTATGTGACTGGGGTTTTGTCAGTTTTATATCCTTTTATAATATTTTCTAACGGCTGGAAAAATAGGAGAGGTCAAACCACAGACCAAAAAAAAAAAAAAAAAAAAAAAAGTAGACTTATGGACTCTGAAACCAGGAAATTCTTTCTTAAATTTGCCCGCCTGGCATGGCAGTCTAGATAGCATGTAATATTTGTCTCTCTTCCACCTTTGATAGAAGTTCATATTACGAAGTGATTTTTGTTTCCTCTTTACTGAAGGCTGGAGTTCCGTTTATGACATTATGTGAAACTGTCCCTTTGTGGTTTAAATAATATTTTTTCCATATTGGTCTGAAATAATACTCTTTTGCACAGTTTCAGTTTTTAAAGTAGAAAAGCAGATTATTTTTAAATAAAACCTTTTGTATATTTCACGTCTTAAAAAATGCTGTCCCTTCTAGTAGCCAGATTTTTTTATACTTTAACCCTTTAATGACCTGTTACTCAATTCTTACCCAAAGCAGTAGTTTTCAGTAATCAAAAATGTGGTATCACACACACACAAAAATGATGGTTTGAATCTTTGTTCTTTTTAGTTTGGTAAATCAGGCAATTTTTTATGTATGTATTAAGTACATTCGGATTTTATAAGCTAGTATCAGGCATTCTCTTTTTTTTAATGCTGTACTGAAATACAGTGCTTCAGTATTGTGCTTTCAAAAATGCATTGGCCCTCTATTTTAGCATCAAATAGTTGTCACATGAATAAGCTCCAAATTTCATGTCCTTCAGTTCCTAATGTTTTACAGCAGACTTGAGAGTACTTAATTACTTTTGAGATTATATTTACTAAATAGACAAAATAATTTATTTTTATTGTGTAATTATGTCATCCTAAGAAGAAATGTCAAAATAAAAATAAAAAATAAAATTTTACAGTGCAAAACAAAGCCATTTTCTTACATTTCCTTCTCAATTTTTTGATGGTAGCCAGTCTTCTTTGGTGGTGAAAGTACTCCTTGGATATTCAAAGCTCAGCCACATTTTTACTAACTATTACAGCAAAGTAAATAAGGAAAAAATATAAAAAACCCATACAACAAACAAACTACTATTGTAAAATCCATTTCTGAGCTAAGGACTCTACATATCAGTTACTCTCTGGCTTGCAAGGCATAGTCTCTGCACTGGATAGCACTGAATGGTTATTCATGAATGAAAATGCCAGTATTACTCTGAAAGGAAATCATTAGGTATTTTCGTAACACTGATGTAACTTTTATGGCTAAAAATGAGAAGTCTTCAACCTGGATGCATTCTCATATCTATAACATGCAGAATTTTTTTTTCATAGATTTTTGTGGCACTCCTTGTTACAGTGGAATTTTGCAGTACCAATGTTAAACTTGTTGTGTCTGCAGTGTGTTAGTAACAGATTTCTCTCTCTCTAAGCCCTTGTCACCCTACAGAAGTAATTGATACTGAAGTTAATGTGAGCTGCAGGTCAATATCTGATGATTCAGCCTTGTCCAAAATGGATGTGCAGGAGGACATCACTCAAAGTCCTGTGAATCTGATGTAATTGTAGAGTTTAGAAGCAGTTGTGAGGAAAACTAGCAGTAGAAGGGATGAAAAGCAATTCATGATTAAATTAAAATTTCAGAACACTTTTATTCTTGATGCCTTAGCTTAAAAACTGCCTTATAGCTAGTATTTATAACTGAATAAAAGTGATCCCTAAATAAAATTCAATCTTGGATAATTTTTTTTTTCATGCTTAAGTACTTTCTTCTCTAGCACAACTCTTTACTCTAAGCATGTCTAGACTGCTGGGAATATGAACTTATTTCCTTTTCTATGTAAATAACTAAATTAGATTTTAAATCTGAAGAATATTTTACTGCTCTGTGCAAGAGTACAACACAGCAAAACCCAAAAACCAAGTCATTCAAAAATGTGCAATGCTTCTGGGAATATTGACAGCAAAAATGAAGGAGATTGCAGTGGTTAAAAGCCAGCAAGATCCACCATTTATCATTTGTGCTAACAATAGCTCTCCTGTGTCTAAAGCTGAAGTTGCACATCTATCATTTCTGTGGCTGAAATAATGAGGGTTTTTGTTTTTTTTTTTTTTTTCCCTAATAATGACAAAATCTGTAGTGTGAGAATATGCAGTGATGATATTTTTAAATTTCTAGTAATTTTATTTAGGAATCTATCGGGTGCTATTTGGAATGAAATATTTTTGGCATGTGGTTGTTAATATGTTTTTATTAAATTATTACATTTAAAAACAAGAACTGCATAGAGATATCTCTTTTAGGATAATTTTACTGTCTTTTTTTAGGGACATGGCTCCTTGATAGGTGTGTTGTTTGAGTAAATACAACAGTTGTTCTTGAGTAGTCTGTTATTTTCATCTCTCTTCAGACAAGAGTTTTGATCTTAGACTGCTTTTCTCATCTGCCTTCAACAGTGCACTAGTGTATCAGGAGACATACCATGATTTCTTCACCTACCCTCCATCAATAATTTTGGTAGTTTATGTTCCCATGGAATTACATTAGTGTTGATGGTGGTTGTTTCTTGTAAGTTCTTTTCATTATGAACTCTCGACACTCTTATTTGTTTACTAAAATAAAAGCTGCTTAGTAAATGGACTAACATCAGGTCACATGCTGTCTAATTTTAAAGATTATTCCACAGGCCAAAGTAAATGTCTTTTTCTACATTTGTCTAGATTTTCTGATTGCCAGAATTGGTTCTACTATTAGTTTGTAGAAGAAAATGGTAAAGGATAGACTTTGCTGCAATAACCCTGAAATATTATTGATTTAAGGCAAAAAATGAGACTACAATGAATTTAGGACATCTAAGTGCTAAGTCTAGAACGTAAAATACTCATATTACAAAGTGTATTTCTTCAGTGTGTTAATATCAAATCATCTTCCTTATAAACAGTTGCTGACACCTAAATATTTTTGAAAAGTGATACTAGAATTTGCTAAAGATTATCAAAGAATTTCTGTGTCACTCCCACTGTTAAACAAGCACGGAACTGGGAAACAGTCCAATTTATGTTTCTGGCATGAGGCTTTTCACAGAAACCACCAGTGATGCGGTTTTGTACTTAGTGTGGAAAATTATGAAGATGAGCTGTGTTTTGCTGCTGGCCAAGAGAACTGTTTGCATCTGTGGCTGTTTGGTGTATGGAGCTCAATGTGTGCACCATTTTTATTGAGGCTTTCGCTGCCGGGTGCAGCACTGACTGCACCATTTCACTCAAACAGCTGCAACCATGAGGACACAGTGGAGCTGGCAGAACGTTTGTGACACGTTTTGACTAACAGAATGTCAACAAGTCCATCAGAAACCTTGGAGTTGTTTGTTTGGTCTTCACTGGAGCTATCTCCAATGCAGCCATAAAGCTAGAAAATGCATAATCCTTTGTTCAGTGTGAGCTACATCAGCAGGGAGGCTCACTAGCCGTGGAATGTGAATCATTTTGTATATTGTCCATTGATGTATTAGAGGTCTGTAAATTAACAAAAAACCTAATCTAGTAAGTTTTTTAAAGTGAGACAAATTATTCTTATTTGATAGTCAAAAAAATCTCTTTTTGGAATATGGAAAAATGAAGTATCCAAGTCAAGAAACACTTCATTTTTCCAGAATGAGAGTAATTTCTTAAATTTCAGTGGAGTGACAGACAAAAATGAAGTTCCTGGATATGTTAATCAACAGACATCAATCCCACTTCGTGTCATCTCTTAACATGTGAGACTTGCTCACTTTGATTTAGACTTAACTATGTTCCATACTTAGGGAAATTCTGTTATGTGTGCTGTGCACTGCATGGCAAAGTTGAACAATTCCACTGGAGGCAGCTGATATGCTACAGAAGGAATACTGCCTCTTGCTGTGTATTTTAACAAATAGCTCAAATGTTCAAATTTCTGCTGTGGTATTACATTACCAGAAGAAATCAACAAATAGAAAAAATATTTAGATCGTAGGTAAGGGTGTCAATACAATAACAGTGTATTACTCAGGCTTTGAAGGTGTATCACTTTTAAGGCTGACATTTCTATATGTGCTTATTAGCAAATGCTGATATTCTATTTTTTTCCCTTGGAGCATATGAGAAGAAAATATGTTATTCTCTTTTGATTTCTGGAACATGTTTCACCATTTCATGCTGCCAGTTTCTAATTAATATGGCGTTAGCTAAAAAAACAACCATCTAATTCTAACCATCTTCTAATGATACTTCATTACAATCACTCCTAATTAACTTAGTTGATACATGAGTCACTTTCCTCCAGATCTTTTGTTTTCATTTCATTTGAATGAAATACAGTGGTTTTTTGCAGTTAGTATCCTAAAACTGGAACAAGATTATTCTTGTGAACTAGCATTTTGGTTGGGACATTCCAAAACTAAGATTTGCCCTGGCACTTCATATGTGTGACACTGAATATATTACATCGTATTTCCCAGTCAACTATTGTCATTGCAGTATAGTATAAAGTAACAACAGAGAATCGGAAGAATTTCAACAAATAATATGGACGTGAAACGTTTTTTTACTGGTGTGAAGTCAGAAAGGTCTGTTTAATACTTCTAAAACTTATTGTATTGGTTAATGTGATAGAAGCAGGCATAGTGGAATGAAAGTCCTCAACATTGAATTATTTCTTGAGATAAAGTCTTTGAATGTTTAGCAAGGAGTCCAGCTCTTCCTGCATGTTGAAGTTCACCTTACTGTAGTAACCAAAACTATTGTAGTTTCCTGCAGACTTGATTTCTGAAACATAAAGGTGTGTTCAGACTTCCAATAGCTGTGTAGGCATCAGGTATATCTTATTGTGAAAAATGAGGTTCACTTCCCTGGTAAATTTTAAGAAATAGGTTTAATAAAATAAAAATAAGACAATTAGGAGACAGATTAAGCAAAATTATTTCCAGCCGGGTGACTTGGCATTTAGCTAAGTTCTCAACCTGCTATATCAGAGATATTCTTTAAATACCCTTTGTTTTGCATCAGTCTGTTGCATATTCATGTTTCTTGGCTGTGTCTTCATTATCATCTCCAGTTGGGGCCTTGGTCCATTCTTTCTTCAGATGGTAGATGCTGATAGTTGGTGTATCTATAGCAGGGTCTTCTTTACATGTTCACTGGATGTTATCTCGACCAAACAAACAGTTTAAGCATACTATATCAACTACTGCCACTATGCCTAATTTTTTACTAATAGCAGAAATAAAAACTTATATCCTTACAACAAAGTTATTAATCACATAGCACAAATTTTGCAAAAAGCTAACTTTATAATATACACTTATAACACTGTCTACATAATTATGTCTCTTTCTGATAGACATTGATATGTATTGACATGTATAAACATGTTCATACAGTGTAAAATTTTACTGCTTAAAAAGAAAGAGCTCCTTTTATGCTTAGAAATCCTGACTTCAGTAAAGCTAGCAGAGGCCTTGTCTGTAATATCAGTGGAGTTACAATTTTGTGCTGAGTTTTAGAAAAGGGGAGAGAAATATTTTCTTTGTCTATTTCTTCATTGCATTATCGAGGTCTGCAAGTTACTATATGTCTTGATCTGATGAACAGCAAATGCTTGTTGAAAAATACATGATCTTATAAAAATCATATGGTAGCAAACTCCAAAACACTTGGAATAATTTGACACTATCTCATTTTTATATTTTAATTTTTTTCAGAATCTGAGAAATGAGATTTCGAGTTCAGTTAGGTTCCTTTATTTTTTTCAAGAAGACTAAATCAAAGTTAGTTATATAATGAAAACCATAGTATACTTCTAAATAACAGCAATCCAAGCTTATGAAATTTGAAAAATTCTGAAATATTGCAGCTCATTTTTCCACTTTAATGTGGTCTGCTACAGCTTTGTCAAAATAATGAAGACATCTCCAAGGAGAGATGGTTCCTCTCTTAATATGTATCAATTGTATTTCACATTCATGGCTAAATGTTTTGTTTCGTATCAGTTTTTCAACAGATGTAGTAATTCAATGAGTACCCAAAATAGGGATTTTTTTATGTGTGTAGGGAAAAGCTACATCTAAATTCCAGCACTATTGGAATTCTTTTTTAACAAAAGACTCATGAAACAAAACCAGTTTTGATTTTTTTTTGTCCTATATTTTTGTAATAAGATGGCTTCATAAGGTATTTGCAGTCCACTTTTTCCATTATCTGCCATCTTCAAGTAGGAAAAAAATTCGACTTGACTATCTTGTAACATGTGTAATGAATTTTTAAAAAGTCTAGAATAATAGAATCATTTCGGTTTGAAAAGACCCTTTAGATCAAGTTCAGCCAAACTACTGCTTGACTATTACTTCCTGTGAGTTGCATGGATGCACATAAAACTAAGGCTACAGGTTTGATTTTCAGAACACCTCATGCAGGTTTAGGAACAGTGCATTGTAGAAGTATAAAAGGAAGAGCTGTTACCATGTTGGTTTGATGCACAAGTCCTTACCAACCTGTGAAGTTTGAGGTACTTGGTTACACACAAGGTGTGACTCATGTCACACCAGAACACCAATTTTATGGTTGAGTTGCTGCTCTGACTTCAGAATGCCTGTGCCTGATTTATACCAGTATGAAACCGGAATGAAATCTCATGTATAAAGCCTGAGTACCGAAGTACTAAGTGCTGAGATCTTGTCAAGTGATTGCAGTATGAAGTATATGAAAGCTGTCTTCTGTGCTCTGAGTATGTTGCTGCAAGCTGAAAACTTGGCACAGTCTGCCGGTATGTTTAAGTTTGGTTAAGGCTCTACTAGGAAAGTTCTTATGTTAATTTAACATAAACATTTGTATCTACTTTCTGCTATTAGACTATAAAATGTTAGCCAATAAGACATTAACAAAAATATCAAACTACATTACACTTTTGCTGACTTGGGACTTACTCCAAGCAATTCCTGAAGGCAGGGTTGCAAGTCTTCATTGCATCTCAGGAGATAGTTGGTACCTTTGCAGGATCAAAATTGCTAGCTGTACTTGTAATTTAAAGTATAACATAAAAACTTGTCATTTTGTAAGCTAACATAATAAATTATTTTTCCAAGCAATGCATAGCATCTGTATTCATTTACCTAACATTGCCAAACTTTTGCAAAGGCCTGTTTTATGTAATTGATCTTTTTTTAGTTTTGTGAAATTTAGATGTGTGATATGGAATTATGTTGCCCTGTTTTCTTGTCTCTAGGAGCAATAGGTGTTTTCTTTCTTCTACTATAATATTTGTTTTAAAACTAAGATGATAATTTCATTATGAGAATAGTTTTCTTCAAAAGTATGTATTCAAAATACTTATTTAAGTCAAAGATTTGTATAGCATTAAGGACCCAAAAATCTGGCAACGTATTATGGTGTTACAATAATAGTAGGTCTTTACATTGGCCATTATTGACAGTGTTTCCAGAGGTGCCCTTAATTAGGACAGGCTGTTGTGCCTGTATTCTCTTAGAGAGTGTAAACAAGATTCATCTGATTGAACTTGAGTGTGGACAGAACACATGCCTCCACCTAAATGAACCTGCCTTTGTAGTCAACAGGATCTGTAGCATCCTTCATCTCAGCCCAAAGTAAGCATTCAGGGTTTGATCAAATTGCAGTGAACTGTTCTAATTATATAGTTTAGATCTCCATTTAGTAAAAAGGAAAATCAGGCATCTGCCTTAGATGCTTATTGCCTGCATTATAGGCACTGTGTCCACCCACAGAGTGGGGTTTATTGATGTGTACTTTATCTGGATTCCAGGGTAAATTCTTTATTACCTTAAATAAGAAACACTGCTGGAGGCAGTGAAATGGGATGCAGTTAAACAAGCAAAGAGATTGGGCCATGACACTGTCTAATGAGACAAAAATTATTGTTGCTGGGGAGTTCAATGCAGCTAAATTTCTATGGAAGCATTTAATAGAAAACAAAGCCTTGTGTTATATTTTGAACACAAAGTAAAACAAAAGCAAAACATCCCAAAAGATATTTCATAATTCCATATAATGAAGTTTTCTTATTCTGGTTTCTCACAAGCTGACCAAAATACAGTTTCTTTATATACTGAGAAATCAGTTATTGAAAGCCTGTAATTATTTTGCTAATTTCATTCTCCTCAATTACATATTCCCTTGCCTTTTTAAATTTAGAGGTTTTGCATGTATTTTACATAGTTTTGTGATCGGCAGACGTTTTATGACAAACTTACTTTTCTTTGGACCATTTTTTTTTCACTGATGATAGTAGAGTTGTTTATTTCTCACATGCTTGTTCATCTCTTCCAACAGCTGTTGCGCAACATTTCCCCCCCTTCCTAAATCTGTTATCCCAGAGGCTCTACCACCATTGCTGAAGGGCTCAGCCTTGGCCCTGACAATTGAGCTCTTGGGATGTAGACAAATACCCTACAGGTTCCTTTACAAGTGAAAACAAGTAGTTTATTCCAGTTTCCTTTTGGATACCTTCCGAATGTGATCCTTAGGTAGAATTTCAAAAGCCATACATACTACTGCCTGGAAAACACTGCCTGAAAACTACTGTTGGAAGCATCAATGGTTCTACAGGCGGCAGGATGCCTGCGTGAGGACAGGTCAATGCTCTTGGCAATGGATACCACTACAGCTCAAACAACACTTCTCAATAGGTAAGGAAAGTAGGTTGATAAAAGGAGTGGACAAACTAGTTTCATAGGAATTCTGGTTGTAGTCTCAGAAAAATACATTTCTTGTGACCTCAGATAAAAGCTCCAGCTGGCCCTCAGTTAGTATGGACCTTAACTTATGCTTGTTTTATAAGCCAGGAACCCACTGAACTATCAAGTGATGGTTCTTCCTGCTCTGACCCTGTGTATCTCCTGGTGCCTCCAATTCAGATAGGAACTAAACCAGAGTACAGGATTGGGTCTACAAAAGATTCCCCAAAACTTGTGAATAAGAGCAGTAGACAATGCTGAAATTTACAATTTGGATTTTATCTCAAGAGCTGAGAATTTTGAAACAGTCTCTGTACAGCAAAGTGCAAGCCACACTCGGTTTTGTCAATTTTATATAGTAATTTTCAATAGTCAGTTTTGTGACAAAACTTCCAAACAGGCAATGATATATCTAACACTGAATCTAGCATAGATCTGCAACCAACAACAGTGATAGAGGGCAGTTTATGATTTCCTTACAGTCCCTTGGAAAAAAACTATACTATGACTTTACTAAGAGATTGTCCCAAAAATTCTCACACATACATCCTGTGTAGAAATGCAGTGTTATTTCTCTTAGTTTATTGTAAACTCTGTTTTGTGGTAGAAATAGAATAAACTCAACTTCTGAGACATCCACCAAATACAGGTGGAAACAGACATACAACAAAATAACAAAATATGCTAGCATAATGTAGGCTAGGATAATATATTTTCAGATTTTTTAGCCAGGATTTTCATTAATTTTATCAGAGTTCCTGAGAGTTGTTCTCTTGACCTCCCTTCTGTTGACCTTACCCTTAGGGTATATGCAACCTCTCATTTCCCAAATCCTTTTGTCTTGTAATCCCCATGCAATGAGTCACATTTGCTTTATTTGTTTGAGACTGATGGGGTCAGGAACCTTTGAAAAAACGCAGGAAGATGACTTCTCCGTGAGGACTAACTAAATGTGCGTAGGCAGAAAAGTTTTCAATATGTGAAATGGGCACTTGGACATCATTAGGTGAAAATAGGACCTTGCAGAGGAGAACAGACACACAGTCATACCTCAGCAGTGATGGAAGCAGTAATTCCTTGGGACCTAGGAGGCACTGTGCATCGTTGGCTGTATCTCAGAAAACCATCATGTTGATCTAAGACTGAGCCTGAAAGAAAGGACTCATTTGTGAGTGGGAGAAAGTTTTTCTACACATACTTTTAATCTTCCTCTCTTTTGCTTAAACATTTCTTAGGACCTATGCCTGAGGCTGGATAACTGAGGTTCTTGTTAATAGATCTGCTGGGATGCATTAGAGTGAAACAACACTGAATGACCAGTGTATGTGTATGTGTGCATATATCTATATATCTGTACCTATATATTTTGGTTGCACTGGAAAGGATGTATGTAGCCATTTTGCTTATTGTATATAGTAATATAGCAATATAAAAGTATGAAGATAGCACATAAGGAAAAGAGAATAGCAGAAAGAACAAGAGATGACAGTGAGAGGAATGCCTGGGTCCACAAGCAATATTTGGTTGATGCAATTTAGATGTCTGTAGGTCAAAGTGATGGTCACTGTCTTGACCCATTGGGGGTGGGGAGAGCCTGTAAAACAAGAAGTTCAATGGATTCAAAAGTTCAGTACATTCAGTTAGGAACACCCAGGTACCTGCCTTGGTGGGGGAGTTTTACACTGTCTGATGCAACACTATGGATCATGCTTAATTCTCCGGTGGAAGGCCCCAGAAATGAGTTGGCGGCACTTCAGGGGTCTTTGATGATTGATGATCCCTTCTAAGACATGATGGCTGTTTCTCACCCCTGCATAGTTGAGCCAATTGTGCCTTATCAGAAAGGATGAACACCTTCAGACTTATGTGTAGATGTCCCAGTGCCTCCTGCTGGGGGTGGAGGGAGGGAAATTTTACACCTGAGCCCCATGGGGAGGAAAGTTTTCACCTGAGCCTCTGGGGAAGGAGGACATTGGCATGGTAAAAAGCATTTTCCCCCCTCGAAGGATCTGCTGCTTATCAACCTTTTCACTGACGTGGCACCCCCTCTGCACCTGTGCTGTTCTTTTGCAGATCAGAGGTTTTGCCACAACACACAAAAATTCCTCCTGTTTGATTGGGGGGTGCAAACCTGGCCTTAGCAAAGCATCTGCTGCTTTTGCAAACGTCCAATTGTTTTAAGGCTTTTAACCTTTAACATTTCTCTCACAATTACAGAAGCCTTCTGCTCAGCATGCACCTGGCCAATTATTTTGTTTGTTCCTGTTCCTGTTCATTCCCTGCTAGCTATTCTAGTTGGTCCCCTAATTCTCTTTACTGTTTCGTGGTTTTAGGTCCAGCCTCTGTCCTTGGAAGAGACAGCTACTCTGGTCTTCTACCAGAAGGCTGTTAATTGGTCACAAGTTGACTAGAGGTTTTTCTTCTTGAGATCACATCCTTATTTAACATGCTCATAATTGTCCAGTAAGGAAGCTTCTTCCTAGTCCTTCCTAGGGCAAATTATATATTCCAGTTCCTTTGGGATCTTTCCAGTTAAATTCACGAAGGAATCCTTTCTTGCTAATTTCTAGCCTTTCCACATATTTCAGTACTGCCAAGTATCTTGAGGCTATGGCTGCAGATGTCACTGGCTGGCAGTAACCCCTGATTTAGCCAACTTTCCCCATACTTTATTGGCAAGAACAGAACTCAGAGGATTCTGCCTAACATGCAAATGCTCTGTTGAAAAGTACCTGAATGCAAATTAAGGCAATATTTTGGGGGTTATGTAAACCCAAGAACAGGGGTACCATTTCAAACAGAATTTTGTCTAATCTAGAATTCTGTCTCCAGATATCAAGAAAATATTGAGAATTTTGAAAATACATGATGTGGGTTTTTAAGGGTATGTTTCCAACACGTAACAATTTTTGTTTCACGGAATTCCTGAACCTGTGGTGATAGTCTCCTAGTTAATTATAGCCTTGAGGTTTCTTTTTGCTTCTATTAATTTGTACTGATACTTTTAGAACTTGTATGAGTTTTATTAACTGTAACATTCTTTAGAAGGGTTCTGTGACATAATCATGCAGTGTGGATGTGATCAGGTTTCTGAATATGTTTCCTGCAAGTTTCCAATTCCAGTCACCTAATTCTTAGTGCAGTAAGAGAATTCTGCCTTCTGAAGATCCTTCTTTTATAATGAAAAATGTTCTAAAAATAATGTGGAAAAGCAGAGATTCAGGTTGTTTCTTTCCTGGTCAGTTTCTGCTGTGGCTGCCTGGTATGTTGCAAGTGCAAGGATCCCGTCTGGATTGTATTTTTTTAACAAGGAAGAAATATCTGTTGGAGTTGTTGGCTACTCAGCAGAGGTTGGAATCTTCTGTAATTTTGCAGACAACATGTGAAACAGATTCTATGACCTTTGATGGATGGTGTGTGCCTTAGGCACAGCCTAGTTTCAAGAGAACACCTTTTTTTCTGAGAAACCAAGACTGTTCTGCTTAACAGATAAGACTGTCTAATAAAATAAATGAGACTAGCTCATTTTGATGGTCGAAGGGAATGGATGGACAGAAGATACCTGGGGCATAGCAAAACTGCATTCTTCAAAGTGGAGTTTCTGAATGAAGTTGGGAAGAATTGATGTACCCTATTCCCTCAAGTAGCCTAGACTAATCAGGTATAGACTAATAACTGTAACTGTGTCTTTTTATCTCACAAGAAGATTATTGTTTCATGTTGGATTGGGTTTTTAATACTGAAATTCAAAGCCCATGTAATCTTTTGTTGGATCTCAACAGACTGCTCTAACACAGGATCATTAAGAATCATAGAATCATTAAAGTTGGAAAAGATCTCCAAGATCATCAAGTCCAACCTTGTTAAATCCAGTTCAGAATGTACCATGTTACAAGGTGTTTCTGCAGTCTCTTAGACAGTAAATATCATATTTACTGTGATTAAAGATAGAAAGTTTAATTCACAGCTTTTGTCTCATTTCAAAGCTGGGAGCAAGTGTGTGTTACTCCATATTGCTCTATAGAAAAGGGCCATCTAGCTCAGTGTCCTGTCTCCAACACAGGTAAGGAATAAATTGCTAGGCAAGAGTTTAGGAAAGTATCTGGCACTGCCTCCTCAAACTGTTCTCCCAACTTCTGGCAAACTGTATCTCAGAAACGTCCTAAAATGAGACTTGCAATTTTGTTCTGTTTTTCTGGTTAGACATGTGGGGAGGCTGCTGCCTTTCTCCAACTAGGAAGGAAACTTCTTCCCTATTAGATGCATGAAAGGAATTACCCTTTGTGAGACAGTACAGAGTGCAAACAAACCTAAATTTTTTTTCAGGCACACACAAAATTTAATCTTCAGAAGAGCATCTGCTGCTGCACACAACCGGGCTCTTAAATCAATTCTCATCTGTGCCTATCTGGAAATGTTTTCTGGAAGGACAGGTTTTTTCAAACTTAATGGTTCTGGGTAAGTCCATTGTTTTGTGGAATATAGGAGTGTTTCTCCTTAAGAATTCCTCTGACCACTGGAGTCTTGACCTACTTCTAGCCTTGCGTGTGCTGCAGGCAGTAGAGAGGTTATTGCAGGGAGGGGCTGTTCTTCAGTGAAGTTGGGGCTGACAGCAGTATCTGCCACAGTGCCAGAAGGACTGATGTGGGTGACTCAACTAGGGTTGTTCTTCCATTTGTTTCAGTACTGAAACAATGTCACAGCAGGATGCTGGAAGCTACACGGGGGGATGAGATCTAAAAGCCGACTTTTCAATGCTCCATTACTCTATTTAGTGTTTGCTTGCCTTCTCTATTGTGTATTAGATGAAGTTTTAATTTTTATTTATTATATTGTTAATGCTACATGCCAAACACTGTGGATGCAATGGAGATGGTCGGTAAATAAAATAATTAGTATTATGCTTGAGAATAATGGTCCCTTGCACAGTGAATGGTGTGAGTGAGCTGGTACTTTTGCAAAATATTTTACTATTCTTAGTCTTTCTGTACCTTTTCTTCCTACGTGCTAAGTCTAGTTAAACCTTCCCTCTTGGTTCTCATGGTAGATAAGGAGTTATATCTACTTTGAATTTTCATTTTAATTTCCAGGTATGTAGAGCGTCTTGGCCAAAGCAGCAAACTTGTGGCTAAACCAGAAAGAATCCTGGTCCTGAGTCTCCTTGGTTTATCTGAAAGACTCTGCAGTAATGTATTTAGGTATTTATGGGTAAAGGTCTTTATCTGCCCTAAAAATGACATTAAATAATCTGACAAGTTGCCTGTGTTGGTAAGCTAAACAGAAAAAGAGCACAGTGGCACTTTTTTCATCGCAAAATGTAAGATATTCTACTCTCCAGTTCTGAATTTTTTTAAACTGGCAGGAGCCTTGAATTATGTCTGTAGATTTTGCTTTGCTAAGTTTGTGTAAGTGAGCAATTGAAGGTAACAGCCATGCCAAGCACAGAGGAGAATTAGATATCAGTTGGGGGAATTGGGAATAAATCAACACAGGAAGACCTTGAAAGGAAATGCACGAGTCACGGAAGGAAAAACCCAAAAACTTCAAAAGACAGGAGCCTGTGATTGTTTACAGCTGTCAGGAAACATCGATTCTGCTACCAACCTTCTTTGTTATTTAAGGGAAGGAAAAAATATGAAAAATTTAATTTTAATTATAAAAAATAACATGCTGGGGAAGTAGGCCATGTCAGGGCCTACTCTGTATCTAATATTTCACATAATTTGCTTGCTGCCCTGGCTGACAGCTGTTATACATATCTGTCATGTGAACTGCAGTTCCCCAAGGCTTTGGGATTATTCAGGTTTGTGCCATAGCATTCTGTTGCTATTGCTTTAAACCTGATTAATGAATTGGAAGTTGAGTTGATTTAGTACTTCAGGTAACAGCATAAAATTAATGGTTGCAGAAACTTGTTCAGTTGTTTGGTTTTTTTTTCCAGTAAATACTGCCTTTTTCTCCCTGTTGTCTTTGACGAAATGCAGAAAAAAACAGTAGGTTAAAGTTCAATATAGCTGTTTCATTAAGCTCTGGAAACTCAGATGTGAATGAGGGGGACAGAAATGGAGTGTAAATTACCCCTCCCCAAAAAAATCTCCAGGCAATGTTGGAACAGGTACTTTAGTTGCAAAGGCATGTAAAATTGCTTCTCTTTTGTTCACCTTCCAGCTAGGAAATTTCTCTCCCCATTTAACAACACCAGCAGCAAAAAAATACAAACAAACAAAAAAATTAAGGGAATGATCAAGGTCTGCCCAAGTAAGAGCAAATACCTTTCCTGTCCTCCCTGGGGCTGCCTGGCATGACAGTGGTCAAGTGTCCCGCTGCCCTGGAGGGAATTCAGAGCATCATCTGTAGTACAGCCTGAGAACAGGAAGGGAGTCTGGGGAGGCAGCACACCCCTGCTGCTATGCTAAAGTGCCATAGATCACTACTGTGTTTGCTGTGCCCCCAGCACAGCTTGCAAGCCCCTGAAACTGAGCTGTGGTTGTGTCACATGAGAAGCAAAGGGCAGGAGGAACTCGGATGGGATCAACAGCACAAAAATCTGAAAACATAAGTGAATCTAAAACACTATCAAGCATTTTAATCATAGAATCATGAAGACTGGAAAAAATCCTGCCCTTTGCATATGTGGAGCAGATAAAAATCAGCAGTCAGAAAAGAAAAGCTGCTCCAAGAGTACCCAAAGTGTGCCATTGGGATAAACTACCAAGAAGCCCATTGGCCTCCTCCTGGGAAAGCTGTCCGTGCCTAAACCTACCCTATAATGACGGAGGCAAGGACAGGAAAGTACAAAACTACTGCCTCTGAAAAACAAATACCATTTTCTAACCCTTTCCACCCTTGCCTCTCCCTGTTGAATGAAAGGAAAAGGCAACAGAGTGTGCGTAAAATTCTTCATGGTGCAAATTGATAAAAAGGCTACATTACCAGGTCAGACTCTATTTTGATTTTCAAGGATAGTGGTATAGATTTTAAAGCCTCAGGTTACTGATAGCACAGTATTAATATGTTCTAAGTCTTGGGTTTGTCATACAGATTTAGTACATCTAGTGAACGGAACTAAACAAAACCAAATAATCTGACAGGTTTATGTAGAACGATGTCTCAGCTTCAGATGTTTCAAACTATGGGTGTTCATTTCCTTGAATATGGTTTCCAAAGGTCTACAGTTCAAAGGCTAAAAAACCTCTGAGCATTTGCTGTTAAATAACACTTTGTATTGTTTATTCTATTAGTGATGGTGATCCATGTGTTTGTATAATTCTTTATATCAGATTTTGACACTTATGTGTCTATTGTTGGATTGGCTGATAGTTACAGAAGGCTATTGCTTCAGTCATTGCTTGAAACACTGGAATGAAGCCTGGCCCTCTTGGACTTTTTAAGTAGCTGGTATATTTGTCTTTCAAAGCAATTCATCTAAATAGGGCAACACAATGAAATTACATGGAATTCTAGATACATTCCACTGCCCAGTCTGACATCTTAATTAGAACTTTTAAAAAGTAATGATTACATTTTGGCTCCCAGAATTTCACTAACCTTTCTTAAAAATTGGCCAGTGAGTATCACTAGCAGCCACACAAAACTATTTGTTTTTTAAAGTTGATCAGACTTTCCATTGGCACATATCCTGGCAAGAAAAAAAAAAAAAAAAGCTGCAAGAAGAAATACAATTTCTACTGGTTCAAAAACACAAAAGCAGGGAAAAACTGATAGGCAGTCTTGATCATGCATAGTACCTTTTTCATCCACCTTTTTTAAAAATACTGCTTTATAAAACCATTTATTTTCCAATATAGTGTAACATGCTTGTGTTGCACAATACTGTGAGTAATTTAAAATACCACAATGATTGCATTGGCTTTCCCTTGCTGCTTCCAAATTTTTTTTGCCGCAGGGACTGTGTAAGTGGAGCTATTGCTGTTAAGTGTAATTTTGAGTTTTTCTGTATTTATAAATTATCTCATGTGCCTTAAAGTGGACTATCATCTGTGAATGAAGGAGGATAAATATCTACTCAGACAGAGACTTTGCATGAAAGACAAAGAGCATCAGAGTTCAGAGATGAGGATTTAACAAGATTCTAGCTAGCATTACTATTTCCTTTAATTTTCTGTTGGTTATTAAAGTGAAATAAATTCTAGACACTTTACAAGCTTCTTGAATGCAGTCACCTAATTTACACCAGTCTTTCAAATAAACACCACCACCCCACCCCCAGTTTCAGTTGTCAGAATTGCAAATGGTTCTCTTAGTATTTTGTTCCAGGTGCATGTCTAAATACTGAACCTGAGAGATTGATGGTTTCTTTTAAGATAATTATACCTGACAACAATTTACATCAAAACTCCACTAGTCAAAGTAAAATGAGTACAGTTTTCTAGAGATTAAAATAAGTTTGTTAAATATTAGTTCAGTTATCAGTTTTGGTGCATAAGAACAAAGTTCCATTCAATGGAAATTAAATTAGAAGTTTCATTCCAGCATGCCAAATGTAAAGCAGCCTCTGAGAGACACCAGCAGCAGGAATGGGCCTTGAGACAACTTCAAACCATATTCATGACCACTTTCATTCTAAGTAGCCAAAATGAACCTAGTCTGACATAAAATTCCATAAAAAGCAGACAGCTGAGATGTGGGAGCTTCAGAACACATTTTTTTTATCTACAGATGCACGTGTATTGTTTGCTAATCTAGACAGCCTTTGTGACTTGGTGAAATTTCAGCTTTCTGTGAGCACTTTGTTTAAAGTGGTTGGCAGTATTTACTGTTTTCTTGAATATCACTTTCACCTCCACAAGTATATGGTACTGTCCATTGATAAACTATTGGAAGAAAAATAGCTGGATAAACACATCATGTGATGTGTGAGCAACTGGTTCGTCAGTCAGGCACAAAAGTTTACAGTGAATAGGGTGACATCAGACTGGTGACTGGTCACTAGTGGGGTTTCACAGGGCTCCATCCTTGTCCCTTTGCTCTTCAGCATCTTTATAAATGGCTTGGATGCATGACTGGAGGAGATACTAAGCAAGTTCGCAGATGATACAAAACTGGGGGGAGCTGTTGACTCCCTTGAAGGCAAGGAGGCTCTGCAGAGAGACCTCAACAAATTAGAGGGCTGGGCAGTCACCAAAATTAAAGGGAATTCAGCAAGGGAGAGTTATGGGATGGCGCAACCCAGGATGTACAGGCAGACTGGGGAATGAGAGGCTGGAGAGCAGCACCGTGGATCCCTGTCACTGGCAAGATGAACATGAGCAACAATTGACAAGAGGATGGATGGATGGATGGATGGATGGATGGATGGATGGATGGATGGGACTCCAACAAACAGAATAAAGCTATCAAACACTTGGAATGCATTTAGGAACCTGCATGAAACAGAGCAGAAAGAATTAGGAGCATCAGAGACTTTTGAACAGCAGAACTGTTGGCAAGATGGCTGCAAAAGGCTGGTTAAGGAGACAGTGAAATAAGAATTGATCAAATGCAAAGTGAGAAAATGATGCTAAATGAGAGAAGACAGAGGATGTGTGAGGACAAATTCAGCTTGATCACCTAATAATGTCTGCTCTGTATACATCCATTGTCTTGTGTTTGTGCGGTAGTTCTAGAAGCTATGCTTCTTGCTAAGGATTTTGAAGCCGGTTGGGAGTTCTAGGAGAAAAATTTAGAGATGAAAACAATGATACCAAAGTGAGAAATCCTTGCTAATCAAGAAAATATATGTGAGACAACAGGTAGAAAAAACTTCACATTATCAGTGATAGAGAAAGAAGTAAGAGTAACAGAGCTAAAAAAAAAAAAGAGTGAAAACAAAAGTTGAGTAAGATGCAGAGAAAAAAGAAGGATGAGGTTTAAGATCTAATATAATACATGAATCAATGCAGTATCTCAGTCAAAAACCAGAGCATGCTGAAATCAATGAGATGACTTATGGAAGAAATACTGATTTTATTAGGAACAAGAAAAAGAACAATTAGATTCTTATTTATCTTGCTAAAAAAGTGAAAAGTCAAATATGCTGAGATATTAAAAAAACACTGCAAATATTATTTTGTTTCTTGGCAAACAGGTAAGTGATAATGCAAGATTATGACTAATAGACCAAAACAGTTTGGAGGCTGTTTATGGAAAGCTTTGTGAGAAACAACAATCAGATTTGTCCTGGAAATGAAAAGTTAACTGTTTTGCACACTAAAATACCTTCTCTCATGTTCCTGAATGAGCCAACCTTCTTCAGAAGCACTCTAAATAAAGGACAATTCTTTTTTAGCCTGCATGACAGGATTTTCAACTTATCCAGGATATATATATAATCTGTACTTCTGCAGCAGGACTTCCACCGAGCAAGGTAACTCAAAGCTTGTCTTAGTTTTCTTTCTGTGTAGAATAGCCTTGCCCACAGTTGTTGATTGCTGGTAAAAGAAGAGGAGCATTTATGAATTGAATTATTCATCTTCGATAGCATACTTTATAGAAAAATAGGACCGGGTCGAAACTTTACTGACAACAGAAGCATAACCAATTTTCACAGCAGAGAATGTGAAAGAGGAGAAAATGGTATCCTTCCAAGCATTAAAGATTTTTTTTGTTTTAACATTTTCTTTGGGAATTCCAAATGCCTTTGGAATTTTGTCAGCTTAATCTAACCAAGCAGTGGATGCTTGCAGAGGTACTGAATAAACACTGTGCTAGAGATAACTGCACATTTTTAACACCAGTAAGCACAAAGAATTAGAGTTTCCAAGCTGAGCAAATGTTAGTTTTCCAGTTGAGTGAATAAAACCTGATGTGCTTAATCCAAACTGATTAGGCAGTGCTTGAGCTTGTACTTTATGTTACTTTATTAAGGTGTTTCTGTTGGCAAATGTTTGAAATACCCACTAGTTTGTTTCTGAGATGCTGGGTAATAACTGACATTTGAAAAGAAGGGAGAAAAGTCTAGGAAATTTAGGTATGAAGCAGAACTTCCACTCTTCAACAAAATTAGTTAGAAATTAAATTAGTTAGAAACCTAAACCTTCTGCAATCAAATGGAAACAAGATAGGCATCAAAGTTCAGTTTCTGGATGTCACATTAAGGTGAAATCTCATTACAGTAAAGTACATTCCAAAATGAGCATCAGTTTCAGGATGGACAAGTAACTAGGATTCTCTTTCTTTATCTTGACTATACTTCACAGAATCACAGAATCACAGAATAATGAGGTTGGAAGAGACCTCTAAGATCATCAAGTCCAACCTATGCCTTAACACCTCAACTAGACTATAGCACTAAGTGCCTTGTCCAGTCTTTTTTTAAACACATCCAGAGATGGTGACTCCACCACCTCCCTGGGAAGACAATTCCAGTGCTTTATTATTCTTTCAGTGAAAAATTTTTTCCTAATATCTAACCTGTACCTTCCCTGACGTAGCATGAGACTGTGTCCCCTTGTTCTGTCAGTTGCTGCCCGGTGGAAGAGACCGACCCCCACCTGTCTACAACCTCCCTTCAGGAAGTTGTAGAGAGTGATAAGGTCACCTCTAAGCCTCCTCTTCTCCAGGCTAAACAACCCCAGCTCCTTCAAACGTTCCTCATAGGGCTTGTGTTCCAAGCCCCTCATCAGCCTCGTTGCCCTCCTCTGGACACACTCAAGCATCTCAATATCCTTCCTAAACTGAGGGGCCCAGAACTGGACACAGTACTCAAGATGTGGTCTCACCAGTGCCGAGTACAGGGGAAGAATGACCTCCCTACTCCTGCTGGTCACACAATTCCTAATGCAGGCCAGGATTCCATTGGCCTTCTTGGCCACCAAGGCACATTGCTGTCTCATATCCAACTGGCTGTTGACCAGCACGCCCAGGTCCCTTTCCGCCTGAACACTGTCCAGGCACACTGTCCCCAGCCTGTAACACTGTAGGGGATTTTTGTGGCCAAAATGTAGAACTCGACACTTAGACTTATTAAACTTCATGCTGTTGGACTCTGCCCATTCATCCAACCGATCTAGGTCTCTCTGCAGAGCCCCCCTCCCTTCCAATGGATCAACACAAGCTCCCAGCTTAGTGTCGTCTGCAAATTTACTAATGAAGGACTCAATGCCCTTATCCATGTCGTCTATAAAAATATTAAATAGAACTGGTCCCAATACAGACCCCTGAGGGACACCACTGGTGACTGGTCGCCAGCTGGATGCTGCACCATTCACCATCACTCTCTGGGCCTGGCCATCCAGCCAGTTCCTAACCCAGCGAAGAGTGCTCCTGTCCAAGCCGTGGGCTGCCAGCTTATCTAGGAGTATGCTGTGGGAGACAGTATCAAAGGCCTTGCTGAAGTCTAAATAGACAACATCCACAGCCTTTCCTGCATCTACCAGACAAGCTACCTGGTCACAGAAGGGGACCAGGTTGGTCAGACATGACCTACCCTTTGTAAACCCATGTTGACTGGGTCTGATACCCTGGCCATCTTGTAAGTGCTGTGTGATAGCACTCAGTATGAACTGCTCCATTATCTTACCTGGTACTGAGGTCAGGCTAACTGGCCTGTAATTACCAGGATCCTCCTTCCTACCTTTTTTGTAAACGGGTGTCACATTGGCCAGTTTCCAATCGCCTGGAACCTCGCCAGTGAGCCACGACTCCTGATAAATGATGGAGAGCGGCTTCGCAAGCTCATCTGCCAGCTCCCTCATCACCCTAGGGTGGATCCCATCTGGTCCCATTGATTTATAAATATCCAAGTGTCCCAGCAGTTCTCTGACTGCCTCCTCTTGGATAACAAGAGAACCATTCTGATCCCTGGCACCACCTACCAACCCCTGAGGACAGTTGTCTTGAGGATAAGCTGTCCTACCAATAAAGACTGAGGCAAAGAAGGCATTAAGCATTTCCGCTTTTTCCTCATCTTTAGTTACTAAGTTGCCTGCTTCATCCAATAAGGAACCGAGGTTGGTTATACCCTTCCTTTTATCATTGATATATTTGTAAAAACTTTTTTTATTGTTTTTAACAGAAGTTGCTAAGTTAAGTTCAAACTGGGCTTTGGCCTCCCTGATTTTTTTTCTACATGCCCTAGCAGCTCCCTTAAATACTTCCTGAGAAATCAGTCCCTCCTTAAAAAGATGATACATCTTTTTTTTTATTTCTAAGTTCCTTCAAAACCTCATTGCTCATCCAGACTGGACGTTTGCCTCGTCGACTCATCTTTCGGCACACAGGGACAGTCTGTTCCTGTGCCCTCAAGATTTCCGTCTTGAAGCACACCCATCTCTCCTGGACTCCTTTGTTTTCAAGGACTGTTTCCCAAGGAACTCTCTTAATAAGTCTCTTAAATAGGCCAAAGTCTGCCCTCCGGAAGTCCAGTGTAGAGATCTTATTGATATTTCTCCTTATTTCACCAATTATCGAGAATTCTATAATTTCATGATCACTGTGCCCCAAGCGGCCTCCAACCTCCACATCACCCACCAGTCCATCTCTATTTGTGAACAATAGGTCTAACATAGTCCCTCCCCTGGTGGGCTTGCTCACCAGTTGTGACAAAAAGTTATCCTCCACACACTCTAAAAACTTTCTAGATTGCTGTTTTTCTGCTGTATTAAGTTCCCAGCAGATGTCTGGTAGGTTGAAGTCACCTACAAGAACTTGAGCCATTGAGAAGCTTTTCAGTCTAAGTCTTTTGATTTAAGTCAGTAAGAATGGAACCCTGACACTTCTTATGTGCAGGATCTAGTGGACCAGGTTCCATCTATGACCATACAGGCAGGATTTTGGAGTCTCTCAACAATAACATAAAAATCATTTTTTCATGCTGCAGCCTAAAAGCTATTGTCAAATTACAAGATTTTGTTCTCTTAAGATTTTGGCTGTCTTAAAAACTTCACTGTTGATGACCCTGAAACCTTCTAAAATTCAGATGTATCACTGTTCTGTTCTTGCAGATCCCTCTATAATATTAATATGCATCTTGTTTTTATCTTTTTTAAAAAGCCCTATAAAAAACTTCACAGCTCTAGGTAACTAATATCTATGGAACGGTCAATCCTTTAGGGTGAGTGACTCAGTTTGCAGAAATGGTATAGTTGACTTTAGACGCCTTCACATAATATTAGTAAAACTTTAATTCATTATTCATAGCTTGAAGTATTCTGAATATTGTTATAATTTTTGCTTTACATTTGTACTGCAGTATAAATGGCAAGGGGTTTTTTTGTGTTATGGAGTAAGTTAGTTTTGAGAAGGACCCTGAAGGTGGTTGGAAAAATGGCTGCATATGGTTTGAATCAGAAGCAGCCATCTGAAGGGAGAAGTCATAAGCAAATCAGCCAGGCAGCTAAACAACAGAATATAATTCCTGCTAAATCTTTGGCACAGAAGTGCCCTCCCAGTGCCCCAAAGCATCTGGGAAATGAGTATGAGATTCAAACCTGACAGATGGTGAGGGCATCCTGCATGTACTCAGACCATGCCAACTGAGGATACCTGATCTTTCATGGTCTGAATTGCACGTGAATGCAAAAAAAAGAATTTCAATCTTCTTAAAATTGAGACCATCTAGATGAAAACAATGTCTGGTAAATCTAGCTTTGCTGGATTTTGATGAGAAACAGAACAGGTTAGATATTGGAACAGAACACTAGAGGCTTCAGAGTGAAAATTGAAAGCTTCTCTCTGCAAAACTGGAATGTTTTCTGATCCATACTCTTTCTTAAATGATCTCATGTTAGCAACAGTGTGTTAGAGAGATATTAACTCTTTCTAAGGCAGATTTTTAATGTGGGATTCTCCAAGTCCTATTTCTTCTGGAGAGCAAACCAAGGTCTCTTGGGGCAGAAAATAAATTTAAATGGTGTTCCAAGAGGTTTGGCTCCCTAGAGCAGAGGTGAATAGGGTAAACAATACATGTCTGCATTGAGCAGCCAAGCAGCCCTTCAGGTGGCTGGCACTTCTACAAGGTGGGCAGTCCCCACAGGAATATTAGTTTGAAATTGGCATAAAACATGTCACCTTCCCTTTCCTAGTGACAAGGCTCATATTAAACAAGAGACTACACTACATACATAGCTATTTTGCTCCAAGATTTTTTAGGTTTTTGAAAATTGCTTCCAACATTGATGTCTTCAGCATGGCGGTTTTCATGGTAATTTTTGAACTTATATGAGTTAATGATTTTACTTGGTTGGTGGGGGTTTTTGGATAACATTTAATTTTTCTGAATTTACTAATTATGTGTATCAGCTTTCTACTTGCCCATGTTGGTATAATTTTGCTCTGTCATAAGGCTTCCTATTAGTCAGTGTGCATTCACCATGTGCCTCTTTAAGCACCTTTGGATAGACACCGTACTGCTTGAAAGCTTTCAACTGTCTTAGATGTCCCTTACAGCTGTTTTTAAAAGAAACATTTTTGGTCTTACACATGTTTTTTACTATTGAAAGAGAATGCAATTGTGAAGATTTTTTGAATTTGTTTTTTTGTTTTTTTCTTTGATGGGTGTTTTTTTCCAGTTTTTTGGTTTTTTCTCTATTTCATAGATTCTGAATATAAGCATGTTAAGACTGATGCTACAATTGTTTAATTATAAAGATTTTAAATGCGATTCTGGGCAACAACTCAAGGGCATCTTCCATTGTGGGATCCTTAATCACTCCCCCATTAACCATTTGTTGATAGTACTAGTGTCAGAGGTGTGATATCCATTCTGTAGACATTGAGTGTGTTCAAGTCTAGAGTTGACCCTTGCAAACATGATCAGTTGTTACTGTTGAGGCAGCAACTGACACTTCTTTCAAAAAGCTGAACTGTCAGTTACAGTTCATAAGCAATGAAATTCGAATTTATAGAAAACAAAGAGCTTTTCTTCAAGCCGTAGATACAGAGAAGAAAGACATCAAATATTTCTTTAACCTTGGAAAAAACATTGGTGAGCACTTCTGATTTCTATTCCCAACCCGCCTTTGAAAGCTTGAGTACTTTTACCAGCTCTGCCATCAAAATCATTGGTATGGATTGCAGTTGAAATCAGGCCACCTTCTGAACATTATGAAGTCAACACTGAACATGAAAAAGTTGTAAGTTAAGAAGCAAAGGTTTCTTTCCCATTATTATAATTTCTTATTGATTATAATCTGAAAATATGGTACATTTTCCTTCTAGTGTGTGTACCTTCTTTCTAAATTGCATTTACTTTCTTTACCAGAAAGTTTATGGAACTGATACAGCTTCTAACTAGCTCTGATTAAAGACATTTCCTTTGTGCCTATGTACTTTTCAGCACTGATTTGGGAACTAGAGGTGTCATCATGGCCAGTGGCATTGCCTGAGCAAGTTATACTCTGCAGGTTTGCATCAATAGAGCTACTAAAAAATTGAAATTTGGTGGATTCTGCCGCAATCAAGATTGTAGGCTGAATAGGACAATTAAATAGAATGAAAAATCATAGCTGATAACTCTCAACTAAGATGAAGAGTTATTGGTAAGGTGCACACATATTTGTTGTTTTATATTCCATGCAGAACATGTCCTAAGTACTTTAGGTAGTACTTTTCTACTTTCTTTTTTCAAGATTGGAAAAAATTACTTCAGTAACTTTGTAACAGAAAAAGTGAAAACTCACAGTCAAGGAAACTAGTATTAGTATGGCAGAATCTGGATAGTTTTGTTTGCATTCTACAGAAGAACTTGGTATTACAGCTTTTGGAATCCAGGTATATTTCTAATGAACAAGAGTCTGGAGACCAGTCTCTTCTCTTCATTTTCTTTATGTGGAGAAGCTTTAAATGACCTTACAGCCTGCTTCCTGTAACTTGTAGGCCAACCTCTGTTGGCTTGTATACTACCTGAGCTCAAGGCTGAAACAATAGTTGAAACTTGGAAGCTGAAAATAACTTTTTACTGTGTAGCTGGTAGAACACATCCTGCCTATGAGCATTGCGTTTAATTTGCATTGTTTCATACCCTGTAATGGAAAGGAGTCCATAAGATCCTGGAATCTGGACCACAGTGTCTGCTTCCATTGTTGTAGAATTCAGTCCTGTGGAGACAAATGCAGTTGTCCTCTTTGCTTTAGTATTAAACAGTACTCCATAATGACATTTTAGAGCTGCAGGCACAGTTTTGAGCTGTGACTGCAAATTGTTACTTGGCTGGTAAAAATCAGTAGGGAGGTGTTAGAGCCATTGTCTGAAGCTTATTTTTGAATGCCCTCCAACTAAAAGGCAAGATGCCAATTTCCTTTGGGTTCTTTTTTTCTGGGTTTCCCTTGGCTTCCCTAATGGATAACTGTTTTCTGATGCTAACAAAAATCTCCAGTATGTCTCTGTTCTGAAGTTTTCACTCTCATTTAAGACATGGTGTAGGGCCTCCAGTGACACACAAGTTTCACATACATAATTATATATTCTGTAGGAAGGAATCTGATTGTGCTTACTGATGAATGTGTTGAGGGAAGAAGAACTTATCCCAAATATCTCAGATTTAACACATGCCTTTAATGTCACATACCTGCAGCTGCTATTGATATTTATCCAGACCTTGACATGACTGATCACAGTTCATTTTTGAATATCACTATTCATTTCTTGCATATTCACAGGGAGCAATAGTGCACAGCTGCCCCAGTGGGAGTAATTGACTTTAAATATGAAGTTCACAAAAATATTTTGTCTGGCTGTTTCTCTGTCTTCTCATCTTCTGTGTAGTATGTGCCTTCTTAGGCTAAAATTTTGTAGTGCAATACTGCCCTAGCAAAGGTCTGTGTCATGTTGTGAATACAGTCAGTACTGGTACTGGCAGAGACCTCAGAAGGATGGTACAGTCCATGTGCTACATACTAATATAACAATATGTTGATAGCTAGGAATTATTTCCCCTACTATTTAGCCTAAATTTGTTCATAAAAGAACAAAAAGTTTAATGTGTTTTTTTCAGCTTTAGGTAACAAAATACAGATATGTCCCTATTTGGAACCTTTAGCTCTTTTAAGTAGGAAACACCTTTTCATACTAATGAAGTCATGTAACAGTGTGTCTTTTAGGAGTGGAGCCTCTGCCTAGGCTCCAATCAGCCTCTCCAGTGGAAAGGCTGCTGGAAGGAACTTGGGCAGGAAATTGATCTCTCACATCCACACACGTCACGAGGCTAGCTCAGCAAAAGAGAAGCAAGAAGGCCCTTTGCATAAGATCAAGTTCCAGCAAGGTTTATTCCAGGTGCCAAAGGGAATCCGGTGCAAAAGAGGGGGATCATGTGCCTTGCTCAGGCTTAATTCTGATTTACAGCATCCAATGACCTTGTGGCACAGGGGCGGAACTGGGGACAGGTCAGGTCAGTGTCCTATAGGGAAGATGGGTCTGGTCACCGGGGTCCCACCACCAATGGATTAACAAGGAAAGAAGAAACCAGGAGAATTTGGGTATCAGGGAGAGGAGGCAGGGGTAGAATTACAGTGTCCTTCCAAGGCCAAAACCTGGGGGATATCTCAATCAGCTTTAGGGACTCCACAGAGTCAGATTGTTTGAAAAAGTAATCTTAGCTTCCTTGCTTTCACTTGCACCCTCCAGATAATATTGGGTTCTGTATCAATCTGTCAGCTTAACTGCTGTGTGCTACTAGTGCCCAGTCTGATAAAACATTAATGACTGACATTTATAATGGCATCCAAGGATTTCAAACTGTCTTCTGCCAAAGGTTACTTTACTAGTCAATCCATCCTTCAACACTTGACAAGGAGTTAAAGACATCAATCAATTACAGAAATTATAGTGTAAGAACATGTGAACAGCCATTCCTTGTCTGACCAATGATCTATGTAATTTATCATCCTATCCATGACACTGCCCAACAGAAAAGGCCTAGAGAGGAATGTATTGAGTGAACTCTGCATTCAGTTTCCCTTAAGCAGTGGTTTAGAATCTGCATCCAGAGCACTTTCAGCCATGATGATACTTCTCATTATTCTGATTCCTGAACCCTTATTTGCTTATTTAGTGTTCAATACATATTGTAATGGTTGCCCCATTGTAATGATTTGTCAAGTGAAAAGCGGTTCCTTGTTTTTTTGCATTAAAACCTTCTACCAGATCACCCATTTTACTTCCCCAGCCTGGAAAGCTATGAAGAGCAGCAGAACAGGATCTGAAGGATCCAATCCAGATCCCACTAGTAGAGGGACAGAAAGTGAAAATACCAAGAATGACCATGACTACCAGAGTTCATGTATTGCAACATCACCTGCAAGTGTCAAGGCCCCTTTGTGCTAGCAGTGGTACAGACTTCTCAGAGAGAGTACAATGCAAAGAATTGATACTCTAAACAGAAGAAGCTGTCAAAGTGGAATAATGAGAAAAACAGGATTATCATTCTTTCTGTTTGAAAAGAGCTAGAAAGTCACAGTTATTGCTGCTGCTACATAGACAGTAGGCTGGGAAATATCCTTGTTCACCATCCTTCCACTTCTACTCAACTTTCTTCAGCTCCTTTAGGCCTTTTCTGCTTGGACTCATATCAGGAAAAGAAACAGAAATTATACAAAAGAGTCAAAATGTGAATGGTCAGCAGAGAAGAGGTTCCTTCATATGTCCTGAACCTTATTGCACCAGGATCTCTGAGATTGGGATGTTCAGAAACCCCCTGCTGCTCCCTGTACGGGACCACAAATAGTACAGAACATGGACTCCAAGATGAAAAGTATTGATTGCTACTCAGGGAAGCAAGAAGTTGCAATGGGCAGGAGAAAGTAGAGAAAGTTCCAGATGAAGTATTCTATTAAGATTCATAAATACAAAAACCTTATGCCCACATCTATTATGTTGATGCTCCCTTGTGTAACACTGCTGTCAATAAAGGTGCATTCAGACATTGAATACTAATTTGTGATGCCAAGTATGAGGCTGAGGTAAAATTTGAGAAAATGTAAGAACAAGCAGTTATGCCAGAATCTGCAGTTCTAAATTTGTAGCATGACTGCACCAGTGAATTTCTTCAAACAAGACCAGAAATATTACATGTAGGCTGGGACAAGAGATGGTAAGTACAGACAATTGCATACTGACATTTCCCTGGAATATTCTCCCAGCAACCAGAAGTCTACACATCCCTCTAAGACATCAATGACTTTTTTTTTTTTTTTCTGTGGGTTGTCCATTCCCTTTTTTGAACCTGCATGACCTTTGTCTTCTATGGCCACAGATTAAACAGCACAGTGATCAAGTACTTCCTTCTGATACTTTTGAATCTAGCCCTTATCATCTTGCTGTTCTCTAGTTATTATATTGAAAAGTATACTAAAAATTCTTCCACATTTTACTCTTTATCTTTTAAACCACTACTATTTTCAGAATAAACGGTCTCAGTTTCAGGTTGTGGAACCTTAGTTGATTAGTGTTTTTCTGGTTTGGGCTTCCTACAATACTACTATGTGTCCTTTCTGATATCTCTTCCAATTCTCCTTCTTTTAAGGAAGAGAGGTCAGACTCACAATTTTTACAATACTAATGAGTCAGGGAATTATAGAGTGGAATAATCCTGTTCTTATGACTGCTAGTGTTCTACAGTCTCTTTCTGACTGTTACAAATTATTCAGATCATGTTTTCATCAAACTATTTAGTAAATCCTCAAGATTTTCATCCTGCCTTGAATTAGTCAGCCCGGAGCAACGGTTTATATGTGAAGTTCAGGTTGTTTTTCCCCATATGCCTTTATCTAAGCTGAATTTCCACTGTCACTTCTTTGCCAAGCCACTCATTATCATGAGGCTTTTCTGAAACTGTCTCACTTCTTTATTGCCTTGAATAGTTTACTGTCAGCACCATTCTTTGTCACCTCAGTATTCTTCCCCCTTTAATTCATTTATGAATACACTGAGGGCCTTAGGTCCCAGCAAAAAACCCTGTGGGACTCCACTGGCTATTTGTTCTTTGGCTGTTTCTGGTCTCCTAAACAGTTCTTTATCCATCCAAGGACATTCCCATGTTGTTTAGATTATTTAAGGATCTTTGGGTGAGGAACATTACTGAATACTTTTTGAAAATACAAGTAGACCATATCAAAGGGATACTCCTTGTCCACATTCTTAATTGCTTCTTCAGAGAAATTAAATAAATTTGCAAGGCACAAATTTGCTATTAAAAAACTCACAAGAAAAAAATAGTGTTGACTATTCTCTATTCATATTCATCCACATGTCCATTAATTTTAATATGTAGGATAAATTCCACTAACATTTCAGAGGGCTGGGAGGCTCATTTGTGAAGTCTTCCTTGGGTCTTTCGGAAACTTCTGAAAAAGAATCAGCATCATGTTGGCCATCTTCTAGTACCAAAGCAGTTTTAGGTACAAGATGCAATATACCACAAATAGTGCCTCACTAGTTCATCTTGAGTTACCTTAGAGCTTCAGGGTGAACAGAAGTTGATGACAGCTTATAATTAATTTCTTATGTCTTTTGCAAGTTTTTTCCTATGTTTTTTTTCTTATTATTTTTACTTGCTTTACTGTGCAATTATTTCACTTGGCATGCCAGCACTGTAATTTATGAAGAGGTGCTTTCACACTTTAAAAGCTGATTTTATTCTGCTTTCTTCTGGTGCTTTCTGAGACTTTATGTGCAATACAGCTTTGTCCTGAAATCAAAAAAATTGTGGCTATTCCATGCTGTGGTTGGAAGCTGCTGATAGGAGGAGTGGTTGTAGAATAAAACAAAGTAAAAAGAAAGAAGCAGTGAAGAGAAAAGGAGTATATGTCTAGTGACTAAGCATCTTGATGTAGCTTTACAGGAGAGCAGAAAATGTTACCTGTGCTCCACCAATGGAGTTTGGATAGACTCATGATGTTTTGCTAAAAGGCATACAGGATGTTTAATGGAGAGTAGAAAATTGAACTCAGATTTTTAGGGTACAGGACTGTACACAGCCAAAGCACCAGATGGATCTCTCTTGGTCTTATAATAAGTGCCATTGCTAGGATGATCTTAGTCCTATCAGCAAGTCAGCATTTTCAGTAGAACAGTGGCTTGAATAATATTACAAATGACGTATAAAGAAAGGAAAATCAAAACAGAGAGGTCAGGGCCAGTGGCTTTCAAGAAACATGCTTCTTTTCTTAAACATTTGGCTGGATGCTTCTAGAGGCAGTTGTGGGAAAAGAGGATTAAATAGGGGAAATACAAGAGATGCAACTGGGATGTGTACAGCTTTGCTTGAGAAAGAAAACTGAAAAAATGTGTGGAAGTATGTGGCGAAGAAAAAGTGCTTTATTCTGCTAGCTTATAATGTCAAAGAAAAAAGGCTCATGTCAATATTTTTCTTTATTCTAAGGATTTAATTTTGCTAGATGCAAATAACAGAAAAACAGACAGAATGAAGGGAACAAAATGCCAACACACCCACCTAAAGAATTAATTTTATTTTAATGGAATTTAGGAATACTACTTCTATGTGTGAAGTTATGGAGTATTATAAACAGTCAGCTAATGAAAAATGTTTACTGGGAGATGTATTTGTTCTTACCTATGATTCTACGTATGGTTCTTATCTATGGTTATGCTATCTGCTGATTAAAAAGTGGGGTGCAGAATTACTGCTCCTGAATTGGGCACTGATTAGTTTGTAACCTCTGGCATGTTACTTTGCATGTCCCAGCTGTAGAAATAGTTGGAAATTATTAAAAACATGAAATATTTTACTGTATGTGCTTGTCACCATCTTACCTTTAAATGATTGGTGTCATAAGTCCTCAGCAGGTTTAGATTTCAGTATATGTTGTGTATTTTTAGTTTCCTCTCTTTCAGTAGTAAGTCTTTATATGAAGATAAGCTATCTCTACCCACTTTGACTTTCATGGTTTATTTCCCTGGGAACTGGAAACTACCAGTTACTAATTTGTATTTAAAGCAGTTTCTTACATACATTTCTCTTCATTTTTGCTTAAGTACTATGGGTTGTATGGTTACTTTTAAAAGCATTTAATTAAAAGTAAATAAAGGACTTTAGAATTGTGTGCTATTATAACTGTTCTGAAGTTATACACATTAAACATTTAGTTTTAATATAAAACATTTAAAATGTTTTTATACCTGTTGTTCAGTTTTGGATCTACCGTGCCTTCGGCACGTCTGAAGTACTATGTAGGAATGGATGGGAAGTTTAGATACAACTCTCTGATATACAGAATTGTCTTTAAACCCTTGCTGCTTGTGACATCTGTGCCTCTGCACAAGACTCTTTAGAAGAGAAAGGAAGATGAAAGAGAAAAACATATGGTCCTTCAGGTAATTATATATATAGGAACTTTTGCACTACAAATATGAATACCATTTTTAGTTGTTGCAGTAACTTGAAAATGATTAGCCAGTTGTGAAATAATATTTATTTTGTATTGACCTAGGTCTTTTTCTTTGCAACTTAGATTTCAGAAGCACCTTTTTTTAATGAGTTTATTCCTGGTTTTGTAGATTTATTTTGACATTTTATGTGCTACCAACTTTAGTGTCGCAAATTTGTAGTTACCATCCTCTTTAAAAGTTGCCCATCCTCAAGCCATCAGAAACAAAGAAAATAATTTTACAGTACCTGGCAACATAATACATCCAGTTTAGCTTCCATAATTTTCTTACCCTGAAACTTTTAAACATGAATCATTTGTTAAATATGCCCCTGGCCTGATCAAAGTGATAAGGTAATACTGTGAAATGCTGGGACCTTCCAGGTTTTCCCAGATAAAGTATAGGACTTTCACCTCTTTCAATGTTCAGAATAAGACTCTTTTGAATCTATTCCAGAAATGTAAAAATAAATAAAAAATCAATTCTTCCTGGAACATAGTACAAAGTTTGGAAGAGCAGCAGAGATAAGATAAGCTTCCTGTGTGTGAAATCCTTTCACTTTTGTAAAGGCTTTCCTGTGTCATGAATTTCCAGTGAAAGTAGTATCAGGAATTGATATAACGTCCTGAATGAAATGGAGTAGATCTCTTTTCCTCTCCTCGTTTCTCAATTCTCTAATCTCTTTCACATTCCTCTGATGGACTGTGCTATTCTGCACATTGAGACCACTGACAATATGGGAGCTGGAGGCAGGAGAAGCACAGATATGCATCCTTGAAGCTCTCTGAGGGTGCCTACTGCTTCTGATGGACAGAGCACATAAGGATGTTATTTTTTCTTCAAAGCTCTGGACACCAGTCTCTTGGATTAGACACAAATTGACCTACTATAACATAGAAACTTTTAAATAGAATAAAAGTGGTATTGTTGAGACAAATTAAGATATAGAATAAAACATCTAACATAAAGGCCACGAGTTTAAAGGTATTTTGTTGCTTCCTTTTTGGATGAGCTCCCAACAGGAAAAAAAAAAAAAAAAAAAAAGCCCAAACAACCCCAACCTAATATTTAGTCTTGTCTTTATCTATGTAACAGGAGAATGTGTTGCATCATTTGTCTGCTGCTTCCAGGTGCTTAAAAAAGCTCAGTGGTTGCTGTCACTTAAACTTGAGTGCTGTCCAAATGTTAAAACCAGTTTCTAAAAAGCTTAGTTCATTCTAGAAGGCCATGCCCTATGGGACAAAAACCAAAGGACCCACTGCCCTACTTTGTCACTTTCATTGGCACTTCCCACTCAGTTTTGTTGGCACAAATCTTTCTGAGACCATGTAATAAAGTGGATCAAGGGCTGAAAAAAACCACTCTTCTTATGGGTTATTTTGAAGCAGGATCATTTCCCTTTTTCAGTTTAAAATGAGATACTGCAAACAGTGGTGAAGGGATATTACATTTCTTTCTAGCAGTGAGTGGTGGAGATGGAATATGTCAAATTTCATAAATTCTGCATGGAAAATTTATTTTGATCTAGGCCACCTGACACTGGTTAGATAAAGCTGTACTACTGAAAGACCACAGAAGGCATATAGGCATGAATATCCTTCATGCATTGAGTTCAAAGCCTAGGAAATCTCGATAGGGAAAGGACATGTTATCATGTCTTCAGAAAAGCTGTGCATGTTTGTTAATAATAATTAAAAAATCCAAACTGGAAAGACATGTAAATAGTGGTCCCTCCTCTAGAGACTTCACAGTACAATTTGGAAGAAGGCAAAATGAAGGCAATCATTAGGAAGAGAAGTATAGAAATAATACAGTTTTGAGATCAGATCCTCATAGATTGTATCAGGTTGTCATATTCATAATCCATCAAAGACATTTGTTGTGGTTTAGGACTGGTACTTCCCCCTTTAGTGCTTCCACAGAGACTCTCCAGACCAAGCTGCCGCTCACTTGTTCACTCTCCCCTTTCCCCTCTCCCTCTCCCCTTCAAGAGGCTGGAGAGGAGGATTGGAGACACAAAAGGTAAAGATCACAGGTTGGGATAAGGACAATTTACTGGAAACAGCAATGAGATAAGAAAATGAAGAGTAACAGCAAAAATACTAATAAGTGTACAAGACTAACAAAGGATTCATGCGTGATTGCTTGGAATGGATGTTACCTGACCCCGCCCTCCACCTGCTCCTCTTCCCCTGCTCCCAGCAATGATGTGTGAGGGAGTGAACAATACTAGTGCTCTGAAAAGATGGTGTGAACACCAATCCAGGCTGTATGTTGATGACTCTTGCTAAGTTTTGAGAGGTGATGGTGAATATATATGCTGAAAATCTATGTATGCTTCGTATTTCTAATTGTGTTTGTTCTTATTTCTGAAAATATCCAGCATTTTTCCAGGGCAGGGAGCAAGCCCTTTGGCAAGAAGCTGAGGAGTAAGCTTTCAGTTCAGCTTCCTGCACTGTGCATGTTCTATGAATAAATAAGTCCTCACTGGTTTAGGCTGACAGCTTTCATTGAGTGAATTTATTTGAGACTGGTCCTAGTGTTTGGATTTGGGTTTTTTTAAGATCTGTAGAACAGATAATGAAGGGAAGTGTTATGAAACAGAACCTGAGCTTATCTTTTGAGGCTTGGTCTTTCCCTCCTGATCTTCACTTCAATTAGCACAGCTACGGTGTGCCACTAAGCAGATAATCCCCCCTTCAGCAGCACGGCTGAATGCTGTTAATCTTTCAAATTGTCTTTAATTTAACACCCCTGTTAGTTAGCTTTGTGTGTGCTTCAATAGCAACTGAGTACATCACTAGTGGAAGAACAGTTTTCTTTCCTTACTTGGGAGAATTAATCTTTGTGAGAAATATGAAGCTGATTCATGTACCACCTAAGGTATGAAATGCAAGTAACTTGCGGGAAGTTTTTTTGGTTTTTTTTTTTTTTTTTTTTTCATTTTTACTAGGCCTTTAAAAAGCATCAGTATCTAACTCAAATGGATGGCTTAAGAGTACTGAATGGGGTAAATTTTTAATCTGCCTAGGTCTCATTTATGGTTTGGCTGTTGCTGCATGTGTAGCAGCAGAAAGAGCTAGTGTACTCATGTGTACCAGGAAAGTTCTTCTTGCTTGCAGGCACGTGTGCATCTGGAAAATGGCTCTGAACAATAAGTGTAGAGTAGCTGTAGTTAAGTACAAACTGCTCTGTAGTATTTGTTCCTTCTCATTCACCTTTGTCCTTTTCTTCTTTTCCCTTTTCATATGTAGTATAATATTTGAGCCAAATTTCAAGTACAGTAAGTACTCTGATGTATATCAGTGCTGATAATATGCTAAAAATTATGAATTATGTCTGTAAAGGCATCCTGCTTGAATGTGTAAGCCAGTGTTTGGTGTTCAGTTCTGACAGGTTTCTGGATGTACTCTGAGAACTAGAGTTATTCTTGAAGAATAGTTCATTACAGTCTGATTTTTCTCTGGGTTTTTTGTTCATTTTTTTTATTGTACTGAAGATCATCTCTGCTGAGGTGGGCTCAAAGAGGCAGACTTGTCCAATGTTATAAACAGACTTTTAAGATGAAAGGTTCTTAGACAGAAATTTCCCAGATCTGAGGTCTTTACCACAGCTGTTCTGCAAAACTTGGGTCTGATTTCCTTGTACTATAAAGCATTTTTTTCTCTTCATCTTTTCAAAAATATGCTTAGTATGAACAAACAAAATTCCTCTCCATGGTCTCTCACTTGTTTGAGTGGCATCATTTGCCTTAATGATGTCACTACTGTGACAGCTTAAACCTGTTTATTTTATAGTTTAGACTAAGGGACTAGGATTATATTAAAATTTTCACCAAAAATGGAAGCAAGAACAGAAAATAATGCACATGCAAATGTAGCTAACCTTTCCATTGGAATTTCCTGATTTTGAAAGTGGTTTACCAGACTTGGATCAGATTTTGAAACATTTATGCCTCTGTATAACTTTGTATATACACGGATAACATTAGTCATTAGATAAATGTCTGCAAGAACATAACAGTGCGTTCACTTTATTTTTTTTTTTTAATTTAATTTTCTAGATTTTCCTTAAAAAAAATGAAATGCTTGAAACTTCTCATAACAGTACTCAAAGTAGGATTACCAAGGCTGAGGGAGGTCAGTAGATGGGAGTTCCCTGAGACTCATTAATCACTAGTAGACAAAAATAATACCATGGACAGATGGTACATGATTGTACCGCTGTTCTCTTGCCCCTCGCTTATTTCTTGCCAAGCACTGAGCAGTGGGATATAGGAGACTAAAAGTCTGCAGGATGAATGTTGTGGGAGGAGAGAGGAGGACTTGCGGTACTGAGAGTGTTAATTGGAAATATGTTGCTCCACAGGTTGGTGGTTGTATAGCATGGGAAGATGGAAAGTTCATTTTAGTGAACTTTCAGAGACCTGGATTGCTGTGGGAAAGGTTACTTTTTGCTCTGAGAACAACAAAATTCAACTATCTTCTCCCAAATGAGCTGATCAATTTTCATCTTTTTTGCTTAGAAATTTTAGGAGTTTCTCCTGTCTCCAAAAACGAATCTCTCTTGCAAAGACTGGATCACCTCAACAAGCTGAGACTGAAAGGTTTTACAGTTATTTTCACTATGTGCAGCAAAACATATATCACAGATCTGACTTTTCCAGTACTGCAAAATGTATTTTATGACTTTCCCTTGTCTCCAGACTTCCTTTAACCCAGTTCTTCCAAACACTAGAGGACGTCTCCCCTCTCACAGCAAGAATTGTGTAATAAGGTCCAGCCCCCTTTTCTTTACAGCTGCTAAAGCTGTTCTTTGCTCTGAGATCTTCAGATCTCAGAATGACCCTTTGGGACCAATAGTAGCAGGTGTTAATTGGAACAATCTTTTGGCCGCTATGATGCACTCTAGGGACAAGCTGAGGTTTAAAAGCTATATGTATGCATGCCAAATCTGAATAGTTAAAGCAGAAAGTTTGATGTTTCACATTTCAGGCTTTGTCCCTTGTACTGATTTTTAAATGTACGAATGGAATTTGTTTTAACAGGGATCCTGGGCAGGAGCTGTGGTGTTCATTCACTTCAGGGTATTGCAGATAACAAGAGGAATAAGAAATAGTTTATTTTTCTCCTTTTTTAAAGCTTCTAAAAAAATAGTGATCCTTATGTTTTAGAATCAATCTGCATTTGTGTCTTTTCAGCATAGTTTGGATAAAATGGGATCCACTTGGGCACTTTTTCAAATATATTACTTATTCTTCACTTATTATAGTTGCATTGGTAGTTAGTATACAGCCACTTAGAAAAGAAAAATTCAGTATATTTCACCATACTCCCAGTATCTTCCTACTTAATTGTACTTTCTGTTCCTGAATAATGAGAACTTGGTACTTGAGTTTGGCCATCTGGCATTTTTGCCCTCTCATAAAGATACAAAGGGATGTGTCTTGTATTCATTCCATTAAAGATTGGTTTTGACATATTTTTGGATGCTGGCAGGAGATCTTGTGATGGAATGAGCAGTGTTTAAGTATGGAAGTCTGGGTTTGCCTCTTCTACCTCTAAGCAAAACCATTTAGACTAAATGTCACTGTAGAGCCTAACCTTTGAGGCAGGCTGTGAGATGACCAGTGCTGGAGACTCTTGCACCTGGAGGATTTCTATCAGTCTAAGAATCTGATAAGAATCTGTTTTTACTCTAAGGAACATCTACATACACAAGTAGTAGTGAATGTATTCATTTTCCATGAGAAAGATTTTTAACAGCTAAACAAAATAAGTCAGAAATGTAAAGCTTGACTTTTAAAAGCCCTTTGTGTCAAACTTCTAAAGGTTTGTTATTCAACAACTTTTTACCAGAGAGCTTTATGAAAATTTTAATGTTTGTGTATTTTTGCATCTTTGGGGGTTTTTTTGAGCAAAACACAGAAAATGTTGATGCAAAAGACTACATTTTGTGGGAATTTAATTTCATTGGCAATTTTTTTTTTTTTTTTTCATGTTGTCATTTCTCTTTTAATCTGCATTTGCTGTAAGCATAAATTCACCACTTTGGATGTTTTGTTTTGTTCCCCC
This sequence comes from Hirundo rustica, assembly GCF_015227805.2. Lineage (NCBI taxonomy): Eukaryota > Metazoa > Chordata > Aves > Passeriformes > Hirundinidae > Hirundo > Hirundo rustica. Next base: position 20,749,607 of record NC_053455.1, read on the forward strand.
ACAGATATAAACAACCAAGTAAGAACAAGAACTGTTTTCTTTTACCATATAGCTTTTGTGATTTTCCTGCTTTTTGAAAAAAACAGCATTTCCCTATTGTATAGTTCAGGATAGGAATATCAGGCTTTACTGGAGACCAACAGCACATTCAATACAGCATCAGAAATAAAAAAAAAAAAAAAAAAGTAAATCTTCACAGTTTTAAAATTACTTCAGTCTTAACCCTCCCCACCTTTTAAAATTTCTTTTGTCTACCACATGTGCTAACTTTTCTGGTGGTGTTTATATGGTTGAGTACTCTAAAGATCTCACAATGAACAAAAAGCTTTTTTCTAAGCCTTTGTAATGTCCACAACTTTTGATCACGTCTTAGAAGAAGCAGTTGTGACTATTTGATGATAAATAATTTACTGGCATGCAAGGGTTCTCTGGGCTTTGCTCCCACTCTTTCATCTTCAGAAACTTTCTGCACAGAAGTATTTTTTTTCTCACTAGAAGTTCAGTGCCTTTGGTGGCATTTTAATTTTATTCTTGGTTTTATTCCCCCCCTTGTAATAAATATGTTGCTGAGTTGATGTAGATTGCAGGGACAGAGAGTTAAAAATGCTTAATGCTGTGTGGATTTGCAGGCTCTGATTTGTTAAGCAGACAACAATGACTTTGCTGTCACTGGGGTTACAAAATCTTGGCATCAGGCTACCAAAGAGACTTTGCCCATCCCACCCTGTCCCCTATTTCTAAGGTGAACTTTGGTTTGCAGAATTGGATTACCTCATAATTGCAGAACGAAGCCAGCATTTCAATCATTGCACCATTTACATTTGCTAAATTGTGCTAAGTTAGCACACTTTTTAAAAATTTTATTTTGCTTTTAATGCATACTATGAACTCATGAGTCTCATAAATCCTGAGATATTCAGAAAGCAAAATCTCCAGGGGACAGTGGTGGAGTGGTGGCCTATGACTTATGATAAATTTTCATGCCTCATGTTCTTGTTAGTCTTGTGGAGGTCATTTCTGCAGATTTGTGTTGAAGACCACAGTGAGCTAGGGCCATGGGTAAGAATAAACAGATCTGATAGGCACAGAGACTGGTCTCCCTCTTATTCCCTTTTCACTGCTGCTCTGTTAAGAGGAGCTGGGGAAGCAGTCAGGTTTCTCTGGCATAGTGATGCTTTCTGTGCACACATCCCATGTTGGATGCTTTCCTTCCTCATGCTTTATACCAACCTTATATGTGGAGATTGCAGTAGGGGAGAGGGAGAAGGCAACCTGACCTTGGTGTGTTGCAGCAAGTCCTGACCAACATGGGGCTTTGTTGAAGCAGCTGGTGTAGATTAGAAGATCCCTTGGGTTGCTTTCATCTATGGAAGGGCAGGGCTGGTGAAAAACTGCCCCCAGGACAGGAGGAATGCACTGGTTTTTCATGGATCTCATCCTCAGCCTCCTCCTTAGTTACATCTAATGAACAATGGTACAGCTGGGAATGCGGCCACACACAGTTTGGAGAATTTCTTTTTGTAACTAGATCTTGGGAAAGATTTCCCTTCAATACAGAATTTCATGGATTTCCTTTGTGTGAGTTGTGAAAATAAACAAACAAACCATGTCCTGCAGTTGGAATGTTTTGGACACCATGAAATGAATTTGATTTCCCTGTCTGATGGTATACCAGGGGCACTGCTTGTAAGAGATACCCTAATGGAATCTGAGTACATTTAGGTGTGGTTCTTTCAGTCAAGTGTCAAGTATCTCGAATGAAAGTATATACTAAATATGGGTGTTATTTCTATATATTTTAATGTATTTTTAACTTTTATGATTACATATATATATTTAAAATATTTCTTAAGTTAATAGGAATTTGGCCACCAGAGCTAATTTAGTGGCTCATGGCACCTGTTTTTAGGAGACTGCCAGCTGTTTACCATTTATTGTCCACAGTAACTGCAACTGCTCAGACCTCAGTGTGTTTCCCACAGCTTTCCTGAACTGGCTGAGCCAGTTCTGCAATACTGAAGAGGCACTGACAAATGTTACTTGATTATTACACCTTGTTCAGGCATAGCAGGTTAGCATATTAGTATTTTTACTGGATTAGTAACAATTTTTTATGATAGTTCAATTTGGTGTCCATCCCTTAAGTTTCTTTCTTTAGAATGAGTTTGCCGGCTGGTCTGGTAATACAAATGTAGTATTTTCTTTAGCATGTATAATATAGAATTGCATTCTCCCACTCCTAGATGTGAAAAAAAAAAAAAAAAAAAAAAACAAAAAACTTATGTCCACAGAAGATGCACAAAAGAATTAATACAGTGTTCTGAATATTTACTAAATATGAATATTACCAAATATTTCTCCATCTTTTGCAGTCATGAAGGCTATTCTAGTCTAATAAAATGCCCTTAGTAAATAAGATAGGAAAAAGAGGACGGCAGAGATATGGGTATGTGTAGAGAAGTTCAGTGTAACAACCCATGGGATTGACTCAGTTTTGCCCCAAGGCCTTTCATTATGTTACATTTTTCCCTCTGTCAAACTGGCACACAGGGGTTTTATGTAACCTGTCAATAATGAGCAGTATAGGGCGATGGAGCAGAAAGCCTTAAAGAAAGTCACGTGATGGATGTAATTGAAAAGAGGAAGGACACAAAGGGGGTGAGGCTTCATGAGAAGGACCACAAGCCTAAAGGTGGCACAGTGAACACATGTGCTTATTTTTGAAGTCAACAGAACACAACATCTCTACAAAGCATCAGAAACACTCCAGAGACAAGAGACTGGGTAGCACCATGCATGTGATAATAGGGAGTAAAATGTGGTATTACTTCTTTCAGCATCCATATCCCAATGGTACAGCTTAAATAACTAGTGTAATTTCAAGTAAGGGTGTATGAGTGCATCACAGATGGCTGAATGCCAGTGCAGAGCTGCATTACATTTTCCTGTTCATGTATACCCCGGTCTGGTCACATCTCTTTCCAGAGAGAAAAAAACAGCCAGAAACAACATTGTCACTTATGGCCTTTACAGGATGTCTGAAAGAATTTCCAGATATGATTTGACCTTCATCTGTTTTCCATGGCTTGGTATAAAGCATGGTTTTCCAATGCTTTCTCATTTTAATTTGAGGTCAGGCCAGTGAAAAGATTACCCCTTCAACTTCCTGCTTTAAAATTATTATTTTTTTAATGTTTGGAAGGTGAGGTAATGTGGAGAACTGATGGTGAGAACTTTCCTGGTACTGGATACCAAGATTACAATGTGCAAATGAAATACTGGCTTCAGGAGTGACTAGGGAGTACAACATAAAAGGCTGTTCATTTGCAAACACGTGCAAAAACACTAGCACTGAGCATGAACTTCAGTGACACAAGTAACTTTTAGACCCTAATATACCTCTAAGCAGTTTGCTGTTATCTAATCTAAAAGGTGTTGCTGGGAAAATTCAATCACCACTGTGGTTTAAAATTCTCATACACATAGTAAAAATGAATCCTGTATCTACAGATAGCCACAAATATATCATATGTGCTGTAATGCATTCTTTTGCTGACATACTAGTTTTCTGAGTACTTTTGAATGGCTGAGGAGTCCCTTTCTAATGTTTTCAATTACATGATAGAGAGGGTAGCCTCTCCCTGACAATTCCACTGTTGTCTATGACCATGTTACAGGGGTTTTTTAAGTAGCTGGTCTCCAAAAATATGTACTGAGGGCTTTAATAAAGACTAAGTGTGACTGCATTGATGTTTTAGAAGTTGATGTCACACCTGAAACAAAAGCTGTAAGGGAAGGACCCTCAGGAAGGGGGTCTGCTCTCGCTGTTCTTAATACTTTGAGCAACACAAACACACTGAAGTATCCACTATGTCTTCTTCACGGTTCTTACGGAGATTGAAACACTAAGCACTGCTTCCTAAACGATGTCCAAGTTGCAGCCACTCTCCTGTTTTCTCCTCCTGTGATTTAACCTTGTGGACTGTGTCTACTTCTCCAGGGTGAGAGTCGTTAAAGGTTTGAGGCAAAACCCTTTAAAATCAGTGTGAGATGTTCTTCTGGCTCTTATCAGGCTTTCTGTTCTTTGGTGTTATGGTAACGTGTGACCCTCAGTTGACTTTTAATTATACACTTGAGGAACAAAGAGGTGATAGAATGAAGCTGATGTTCATTCCAGTAATAAGCTGACTGAACTGGGGAGGATTTACTGCAGCTGGCCAGAGTGTGAGTATTGTGGTGGCTGAGAGTACCCTCTTATGTGCGTGGAAATTCTGAGGAAAAACTGACTCCACCAAGAGCAAAATGTATTTACTAGTGGGAATTAAAGGGACTATGGGATCCAAGGATATCTGTCTCTAGGCTGGGAATGCTTACAGGCAAGAGACGAGGAGCCAACTTATTGGGAGCTTGGGTCAGGACACACAAGCTGCTGCTGAAAGGGGCTGTCTACAGTTGTCTTCCGCACATCCAAACAGGGGATCTCCTCTAAGAGGAGAGGGTTTTGTTTTTCCCTATTATGTTTTCCCATTGCTGGTCTTCCAATTCTTTGATTAAGTGAGCCAAATGGGGACCTATTTACATTAAATTATAAAACTATTAAAATTATATTTAATCCTTTCTGAAATGGATTTGATGCTGGGAATTCCCACTGAAAATTCCCTGCAGTGCGAGTGCTGTGTCCTTCCTCTTCCAGCATGCTGCAATCTTTTTCTTTGTACAGAAGCCTAGAGTAACTTAAAAGCTGGCTTGAAGCTTAATAAAACAACATTAAAAGCATAAGCCTATGGTCTTCACCTTCATCCACTGTATGTCCTCTATAATCAACAGTGATTATGCAGCAATGCCTGTTTTTTTTCCCTACAGGTGAAAATGTTAAATATGCTGAGGCTGTAGACTTTCCTTGTAGATTTTGAGGTAAATTAATGTGTTTGACATGTATGTCCATGTATATTTATGTTGCAGTATCGCCTAGTAGTGACAGAACTTCTTGTTAGACAAAAGAGAAACCCTGAGTGCTTACATATTTGTAAGTCCTACAATTATTTTTGTATTAATTGTAGCTTTGCTTTTGTTCTGTCTCAGATCAAAAAGTATTAAAATTGAGGCATCACCCTGTTTCTTTTGTGAGGGGTGGAGGAGTAAGAGACAGAAAAGCACAAGTGCACACATGTGAGCATATAGGGATGAATATCCATGTACCTTGACAAATACTTTGGATGTGTATTGAATGTGTGAGAATTTAAGAACATAAAATATTCTATAAAACATGTCTTCTACATTCAGTATTATATCTAGGAAGCACATGAATACTTGAACTATAGAAATCTCCTTTAGGTGACTTGTTGCTCCTTTGGTACTTTTACATATGCAAGTAGCCCCAATAGTTGTGGATGGGCTTCCTTAATGAATAGATATGGTTTTTTTCACTGCCTTAATCTGAGAAAAATGAACATTCAGATGAGGATATCTTGCATGATTCAGATAACATTCTGAAATTCCACTTTGATTTTTGAATGTTAGTTTTCATTGAAAATGGTATTATGTTATAGTTCTTTCCTATCATCAGAATTTCCCATAAACAAGAATCTTGCTTAAAGCCAAATTCAACTCTCATAAACTCCAGAGATTAATTTGGCTCATTATGCTATGGACAATTACTATTATATGGATTTTTAATCTGGCTTCTTCCTCTACAATTTTTTGGGGTTGGTCTTTGTTCTTGGACACACTCTCTTCAGTATTCTATTGTTATAATTCAGCTGTAGTTACCCTCTGCTGCTTTTATTTCTGATTCTCATCAATTTAATTCAGAAAAAAAATACTTGGTATAATGATGAAATTTGTCACTAGAACTATTAGATATTAACTCATGTATGCCAATAATATTGTGAAATGTTTTTTTGAAATTGCTACATGCAATGTAAAAATTAACTTCAGAGCTAAGTAAAAACCAAATTTCTATAGTTACATAGCCCTGGATACATTTTCTTTTAGAAAGCTCAGTAAGAAATCTGACTTGTGCCCCTATTTAGAGCTCATTAACAGTTAATATTTAGTTCTATTATGTGGTTCTTCCTTGTTTTTATAGTTAACATTAATGCTTTAATTGCCAATACCTGACCAACAAAAAGCTACTACAGTCCGAGTATTCTCATTAGAATTTCTCTTCTGTGCAGTCATCTATTAATTTTAAACTTGAAAGAAGAAAACTAATTAATGTAGGGAAGTAGCACACTTCTTCAATTCCGGTAAGGTAATTTCTTCCTTTTCACAGAAAATCTTCTGACTGATAGACCTACTGAAAAAAGAAATGCCTCTATCAAAGTCATCCTTAGGATTCCCTGCTTTCCTCAGTTGTTGCCATCAGTTGTGAAGAAAAGTCACTTAGACCAATAGAGTTGGCACTTGTTCTATCAGGACAGAATCTGAATTTTAATTTTGAACAAGGACCCTCTGTCGGAGAGAGAATTAGAGTAAACATTTTGTCATCCCCGTCTTTCACATTGTCTTATGGAATGGTGTTACTTGAGTTTTTTATAGAATATACATGGAAATTCCAAGTACATTTTGCTTCCCATTTTTCTCCTAATGGCTGCAGAATTGAAATGCACTGTATTTTTTCACAGAACTATTTACTTTTCTTTTTGTCATTGACCTAGTCTTTAATTGTTTTTTTTTTTTTACACTGAGAATGAATGTAAGGTTTGACAGCTTAGAAGAAAACAGCATTTTCTTTTCTGTTTGATACTTTTTGCTTAGTCCATTTTGTGTAATTTTCTTTCCCCACATCCTCAGCAAATACACAGCATATCTTCTACACAAGAGCGTTTCCTTGAGACCAGTCTTCCAATTTTTTTTTTTTTTTTTTTTTTTTTTTTTTTTTTTTTTTTTTTTTTGCTTGTTAGGTATGGGATTTTGGTGGTGGTTTTTTTGTTTGTTTGTTGTTTTGTTTGTTTGGTTTGTTTGGTTGGGGGATTTTTGTTTTTGTTATTTGTTTTGTTTTGTTTTTTGTTTTTATTTTGTATTGACCACTCCCCACTGAGCAGGGATATTTACAACACAGAGGTAGCTAGTACAGGAGGGCAAAGTCTGCCTCTGAGATATCAATGACCTGGGAAATAACATGGTCTAAGTATGTTTTTATGGCTTCAACCTTCCTCTGAAGATAAACACTTTCTCTATCAGTTGGAAAGATGGAATAGTTGCATCTGGTCCTAATTATGCAGGTGGTAACGGCAGGGCCATGGCACAGCATTTTCTCCTCTCCTTTGCTTTCATTTTCCAATTCTGGTTGCCTCTGCTTGAAGCAAAAGGCATTTAATGATGTGATGCAACTCGAGGTAGGCAAGGGACACCTGTGTCTAGTTTGATCTCCCTGCAGTACTTCATAATGGAAGACATAGTTCATTACAAAATCTAAATGCTTTGTCTGTAAGTGTGCTGGGAGGATATATGAAGCTGAACAAGGAAGGGAGAATCTTTAGGAAATACCATCTAAAGACTTCTGGTCTCTTCTTTGGATTCTCTTAGTGGTGTATAAGCACCCTCAGTTGCAGACCAGCAAGTGGATTGTGCTCAGTGTATGGATACAAGTTCACAGGAGTAGGTAGGTCAGTCTGTTGATGTTCCTGAGCATGCACATGCTGTGTTCCTGTCTTGCTGAACTCCAGCTCCACTCAGATATACTGAGGGGAATAAAGAGAAACGCATACCTCAATTTATGTCTGCCTAGAATCCACTGGAAATGCTTCTGGAACTGAACTGCGGCACTAAATATGAGAAGACAATTTCCGATTTTCAGCACAGACTCTAGGTAACCACAATGAAAGCAATTGCATTAGATTTGCAAGAAAGTACTCAAGTAAAAAGCTGGGTTGTTATAATTTAAAAATGTTTAGAGAGTGGGTCTATAATGTCAATTATCTACCACTCTATAACTGTACCACTAAAGAGAAAATTATTTTAATGGTGAAATATGATATCTCTTTCATGATTTATTCTCTCAACCTGGCTCATTGTGTTTGTGCCTAGTATGTCTTTCAGTGTAACAGAGAAAGTTAAACTTGGCCTAAAGTGCTTACAGAAGACCAAAAAGTGAAAATAGAGATGGTAGTTTTATAGTTCTTTATACTTAGGTTTTTTTCAAACTAACGTAAGTGTTGGAGTTCAGACTCAGTGGCTGTTTAATGCAGTCTGATACTTTTAAATTCACTATTTGTCAAAGTCACACTGCAGAATTGTTGCATAATTTCACTTTTTCTTAATTAAAATAAATTGATTCTGAAACCTTTTAACATCAAATATAGTTCTGCTGTTTATCCTCCTCTTCAAAAGAAAAGCAATATGGTACTCGTGAGCATCAGTGCTGGAAAGCATCCTATAGCAAACAGAGTTTCTGTTATCTTTTTGGGGTCCACCTAAGGAGGTGGATAATTTTGCAGCAGTGATACTTTTGTGTCAGGACGGTTTGCCTAAAACAATCAGTGAAAATCTTCAAAGTAAGTTAAAGCTGGGGAAATTCTCACTTGTTAGGGCACTTAATCTGCCCTGGTTTCCTGTGTACCTTCAGGGAGAAAACACTGGGAAAGGTTTAGCTTGACAACAAAACATCCCAAAGAGCTATTTGCTTTTCTTTAGTCTCCACAAGAGCAGAAGACAAGAGTTTGAGCAGGTCCCACCCTTAAACAAGATTAAGAGCCAGACCTCATTTTAAAGATTATTTGGCAAAAGAAACACAGACAAGAAAGCTCCTCACAGCTAGTTCGTTTGAATGGTGACCTTTATCTTTCTCCAAATGAAAATGAAAACTCTTCCTACGCTGCATGACCTCCAGTGAGGTTGGTCAGTTGCATCATGATGAGATGATGTTATATATCAACATCTGTTTCTACTGTGTGCTTTTCCTGTATGTGTGTTCCATGTTAAGAAATTTTCTTCTTTCTCTCTCCCATTTTTGCTCAGTGTTGTTTTTTTTTTTTTTAACTATACCTCATCTGTCCTCTCACTGGCCAGAAGTGTGACAGTAAGAAGAAAGCTATAGGCACAAGAAAGAAATGAAGACACTTTTGGTTTTGGACCAGTTTCATAATCTTTTGCAGTTTAATGAATTACCTCTGCGATAACTTTGCAAACTGCAACTGTTATAATCGACTCCAAATAAAACTAACTTCAAAACTGGCATAGAAAGCATAACTTTACATATGTTCCACCTAGGAATGGGTCAGGGAAGGATTTTTTAGTTGCAGTTGGTTAGAATGTTGGCTAGGAAAACATTAACTGTCCATTAAGAAGGAATAAACTTTCAGTATGAAGTAGCATGCCAAATTCAAGTCCGAAATGTGATCTTTTTCCTGCATTCTCTCTCTTAATCTAGATTTTTAGATAATTCTTATTTCCAGTAGCTGTTTCACTTGGAAAACATTGTGCTTGCAAAAGCTCTATTTGCGTAAAGAGCTCTGATTTCAGCTATTATTTCTGATAGTGGACTAGGATATAAAATTCTCAAAGTTAAACATAATATGTAGAACACAAGCACAGCATATATAATTTTTGAAAACAAGTCTTAAAAGATACAACTTATGGGAAATACTGAAACTGATACTTATAATTGTAATTAACCCTTTGTGGTAGCCTTTGTGATCACTCTTAAAGGGATCGTAAGAATGTAAGGATCTTTGCTGCACATTGGCTCCTCTTTACTGACAAAACTGCTTTCTGTGCAATTGATTTTTTTAGTAATTGTAATTTTGATACTTTTTCTTGCAGATCAGGTCCTTTTTTGCTCATCATGTGAAGGTCTACACATCCTCTCCCTTTGCAAAAACTGTTACAGAATCTGCCCTCTAGTCATGACAAATTTCTGAATCTAGTTCTGGGAAGGTGGGGGATTTCTTGAATCAACAATGCTTTTCACTAGTATTGCCACAAGAAAGACCAGGAGAGCACACTTCCTTCATTACCCTTCCAGGACAAGGGCCGTCCATCTGCTTGCATAGTGCACAGTCCAGTAAAGCCCTAGTTCCAAGAGAGACTTTTTGGCACTGGTTATGAGTGGTAAATAGTAAATCTGTCATAGAGCATGATGCAGCCTTGGTAGTGAGACAAACAAATGGAAAAGGTCTCTTCAGTTTCAGGTTTATAGATGCTGCTGATTTAAGCTGAATTCAACCCTGAACCATGATGTCCAGGCAGGAATATTTCACCAGACTGAAAGAGTGGTGAGTCACAAACAAGCCACGTGGAACTGAAGTTTAGTGTATAGAAAAATTATTTTCTAAGGATTGAAAAGAATCCTGTGAAACTTTGAGGTATATGGAGAGATTTTAATTATAGATAAGGTAATAGCAAAAAACCTGGTTTCACTATTTCTTGGGTTAAGAAGTTTGTGTTTGCTAGGGTCCTTCAAAATGTCTGATGGCCAAGAACACAGGGAGTACTATGCATCATGATGAGATTTACAGGAAAATGAGATCTCAGTGCACGTACCAGCTGGAAAAACCTAAACCGCTCTGAAGAACTGCCATAACAAGTACCCTTAAAATGCAAGGTGAGCTCATTGACTAGGTTGCCTTTAGATTGACTCTTCCTGGTGCTGTAAGAATTTGTTATACTAATTTTAGAAAGGTAGGGGTGTGAAAGCTGTTTCTCCTGTGAGAATATTTGGTCACTTACAAGGCTATGCACTTAACAGCACAAATGGGTGGAAGGGCTGGGGCCCCTCTTTCTGCAATACTTTGTAGACAGAAGAGAACTATCTCACAGATTGTTTTCATCCTTTTTACATCTTTCTTATCCCTCAGGAATATGCTAATATGTGTGGAGAAGAACTGAGCACAAAGCTTTAATAGGACACACGCTAGTTTTAAGACATACAGTCATTGAAAATCTATATAAGGGAATACATTTTGACCTTTTTCATACCCATTTCCAGGATTGCATCTCTTCTGATGAGCGATGGTGTTAATGTTTCTTATGCTATTTTGCTGTTTGTTCAGGAGATGCTCTTACTCCTAGTGTGAGGAGCAAAGAGGTAGCAGCCTCTGTGTGACACAGCTTTACTCTCACAAAGGCAGAAATGCTGAGTTTTGCTATTTAAAAAGCTGTAAAATGAAAATGCTTAATGTAGAAGTAGCAGTGCTAGCAATCTTAGCTGTGCTTTTATTAATGTATGTGCACCTCCTGTTGGCAGAGATTACACTGCATTAAAAACTGCTGCAGATGCTTTTTGGGGGATCTAAGCCAGTCCATGTGGGTGGTTTTATTTTTTTTAAACAGCAGCAGGAGATTTCAATCATGCTGCAGATTTCACACTTGAAAGAATTCACAAAAGGTCCCATCCTTAGTCTGCTGAAAGGCTATAAAAAGTTAGGCTTAACTGGTCTGGTGTTGGGAATATATAAAAGGATTTCCATCTAGCAAGCAAACAAAGGTACGTCAAAATGAAGAGAAAATTCACATCTAAGGAAGACCTGGAAAAAAAACTGAAATTAGTTTTCAACTCTTTAAATTAAGCCTTGCCTGAGAGCCTCATTCCAATTGAATCTCTGGAAGGATTAGGAAGTAAACATCTTCAGTTTTCAGTCTATTACAAGATTATATCAGAGCTCATGACGAGTTGTTAAGGTGATGAAATACCTAAAGTTCAAGGCGCCAAACTTCTGCTGATGACTGTATTTGGTAGCTATTAAATAGCTTCTTACTGCAGATTTAGAAAAATGGACTGTTCTGACTTAATCCTCTCCCCTCAGAATCGCCAGAGGTTCAGAGATTTATACGGTTTACCTCTCTCAGTAGCTCAGTATCATCTTTCCATCTTCGTGTGTCCACTTGTCTGTGACAAACACATGAATAAAGAAGTAATGCTCTCTCTCTTCACCCACCCCACTCAGTACAGTTTTGCATCTTACTCAATAACAGCAATTGTGAAATTTCAAACAATGATCCATCAAGTTCATTCTGAATGCCTGGGGCTTCACAGAAAGGCAGCAGCCATGTCACATCTCTGTGCCTTTAGTCCACAGTCTAGTGTTGTGGCTTTGGAATGCAGAACTGGATTACATCCCTGGTCTTTGGTAATCTGCTGAAATAATAATGCATAAATGTTGTTAACCCTCTAGTAATGGGTAAAATTATAGAAGCTGAATGCATGAGTGTTTTCTTCCCAGACTTCACAGCAATCCGTCTCAGATATTTTCCAATACATGTTTGAAAACGCATATTGAAAAATTGGATGTGCTATCTGTTGGGAAAAGTTTCTCCTTTGCATTTCCTCAGTATTTCGCACATGCTTTTCAATAAGGATATCTATAAATTAACAGTTTTACAGAGAGAAAGGAATAAGAGATGCAGCAAGGTGAGAGTAATTTTTGTTTGCATTTCTTAATAGACACCTCAGGAAACTCATATTCCTCATACAATACAACTGTCCAATTCATGTCCACATGCCTCAGATTTTGGGTAGGAAAAGGCAAAGATGGACCATAACAAGGTCTTGTACACACTGATAGTTCCAGTGACTGGGCTGAAGAGTGGGCAGGAGACGGGACATGACAAAATAACCCTCAATTCTCTATCTGAACACTTGCTTTGAGAACTTACTTCATCAGGCACCTAATCTGAGCACCAACTTTGTGACCCGTTCAGACTGCCTATGGAGGTCTAGTAGACCCTCTTTCACATGAAGTCTATTCCAGTTTTATATTCTTTCTTTAATATTTTTGTTTCTAATCTATGTAAATCAGAATGCCTTCATTATTCGTAGGTGCACTTCATCTGGTTCTAAATCCTAAAAATCTCATGCTATGTTATAGCCCTAAACCCCATAGATACTATTTAATTTGAGACAACTCATCACTAAATTCTTTGCAGCTCTCGGTGAGACATGGAATTGCTAGCTTCTGAACAAGCTGACAAATCAGAACCACAGAATATCCTGATGTGGCAAGGACCCACAAGGATCGTTGAGTCCAACATCTGGCCCTGCACAGAACACTCCAAGAGTCACATTGTGTGCCTGAGAGCACTGTTCAAATGCTTCTTGAACTCTGTCAGGTTTGGTGCTGTGATCGTTTCCCTTGGGAGCCTGTTCCAGTGCCCAACGACCCCATGGGTGAAGAACCTTTTTCTGATATCCAGCCTAAACCTGCCCTTACACAGCTTCAGGCCACTCCCTGAGGTCCTGCCCCTGGTCACCAGAGAGGAGATCAGTGTCTGCCCCTCCTCTTCCTCTCAGGAGGAAGCTGTAACTGCAGTGAGGTCTCCCCTCAGTCTCGTCTTCTCCATGCCGAACAAGAGGATAGAAGGGAAGTATCTCTTCACGGTGTTAAATTTCTTGAATTCTGTTCCCTTAATGCAATTTTTAAAAAATTTAAAGCAGTGCAAGATTAAGAATCAATATCCTTTACCCTTATCCTTGGTGATCTTAATGGTACTAAAGTTACATGTTGGAAAGATTTCCTGGAAATTTCTGTGTGTCAGATATTTCCTCTCTCGGCCAGTTTGCCAAATCCAGCCACAACATAAAATGAGTGACTGGAGATGATACTGTTTTCCTTTTGGCTTCTTATGTGGCTATATGACTCAGCAAGAGGTGAATTTCAGATAAATGGTGCTAATACACTTTTAGAAATATGCATGGGCAGCTGAAACTGAATCAGCATTTTTAGTACTTTCTGTGACTCTCCTGATTTTCTATTGCTCACAGGAAAGCACTGTGGGAGAAAAGAAAGCTGGTGAGAGAGTCGTAATAAAAGAGCTGTGACACCTGTTTTGTGTAGAAGCAGCAGCATTAGCATGTTTTATGCAACTGCTCCATCTTCTTCATCTTTTCCTTGGACACTTTTGCTCCTTTCTTCACATCGTCCTATCCCATAAAATCACATTTTTTCTTTTATAGGAAAACTTGTTTTGTTTCTCTCTTTCAGTTCTTTTATTAATTACATTTAGGGAAGTTGTTCATATCACACATTCTCTCTAGGCTTCTGCTTTATGTGTCTAGCCAGATGTGATATGAAATTAGCCTTCATGGGTTGTAAAGCACTTTTAGAGCTAAATTTTGGGCTGGGAAGGAGTATGGTATTTATGCAATGCAAACAAGCAGGTAGAGGTCAGCAAGGCAGAAAGAATGATTGGGAAGTTGGACACATCTAAACTGGCAGTCCAGGAGACCATGTAGGGTAAGAATGAAGTATGCAACATCTGCTGGTTGTGGCAAAGAAAGCTTGGATGTATATAGCTTATAGCCTCTGCAAGGGGTGCACTCAAAATCCACCTTAGATCTAGTCAGAGACAAAAACCTAGTATAAAAGAAGTATAGTTACAGTGTCATTACAATTTTACCATGAGGTCTGTCCTCAGATGTGAGGTTGATTTTTAGATCAAACTACTTGATCTACCTCTTCCCCAGGCTACTTCTCCATGAAGGAGGTGGTAGCTTATGGCCTTCTCACTTTAAAAATGCTTTGAAACTAACAGCAGTGAGGCAAAAAAAAAAAAAAAAAAAAAAAAGCACTATAATTTCAGTAGAGATTTGTTGAACTGTGGTAAAGGAGAAAATATTTTCAAAGTATCTGAAGAAATGGACCACCCTGTTCTCCCATGGAGAAAGGAAAGCCTGGAAAAGCTCCAGCTTGTGTCAGTGGATCTGTCCTAATCTGTGCATCAGCTGACGGTCTGGGTCACTCTTCATGAAGACCATTTCATAAATGGGTGGAAAAGTAACGCACAAGATCTCTGCCTCACCACAAGCTCTCCCTGCTAGAAGCACGCAGTGCTCTAGGCAGCAAATGGGATGCTGAAATCAGAAAAAAATGGCACAATCAGAACCCTGGCATCTGAGAAGCTGTACTTTTTCAGAATTTTCAGCTAGTTTGTAATAATGTTTCAGGACTGGCACACTAACAGGCTTAAATATGTTTTAATCTGCTTATGTAATTTAAGCACCTCTGGGAGTGGTGAGCATTCATTAAATTATTTGTTATGGTGGAAGTTCTATCATATTGAGCCAGATGCTGCTTTCCATAAGATATGCTATTGTGTCTGGCCCAAACTAAGCTGATGAATAACTCCATCAAATTTGATTAGGCTATAAAATATGTCTCTGCTATGTATTAAAATGCATCAGAGCACATCCTTGGCTCTTCTAAGCACCTGAAAAGTAACTTTATCAGCCATGCTACAGCTGACAGTTTTTCCCCTTCCTTTGATATTATTTTTGACTCTTTCTGCATCATTACCTATCCTACAGACAAATGTTCACAGCTGATTTAGCTGAGAAGGAGAAATATAGTGGTGTGAAATGGCTCAGAGGTCTCCTTTATTACTGCACATTGAAGGACATTATCCAAATTAGAACCAACTTGATTTTGTAGGGAACAAAGAAAAATTGTTCAACTCCGTGTTCTGTATTATTTATTCTCCCTCCATTTTGTGAATTCATGCACTTGTCAGCAACATAGCCCTGCACAGTTTGCAAGCAAAGATCCAGTCCTGTGTTCCACCCATGCCCAAGCTGTTGTCCTTGATCTGAAGAGGAGTTTGGAATTTGCTAGGAATATGAAAGCAAACCATCATATAAGGCATATGCTCTCTTGGCATGGGTTACGAATGAGGTAACCCAGAACAGAAATCTCATACGTATAAATACTGTACACAAGTGCAGTAAAATTTCTTTTCACTTCCTTTCTGAAACATTTTCTCTAACAGTTCTACTTCATTTATTTACAGTTGAGAGTATCAACAACTACTGGATAGGCTGGAACTATATTTTCTGTCTTAAATTCTCTGTCAGCGCCCAAGGAAGGATGGTTGTATCTGTTTGCAGAGCACCAAGCACTGTTCCTTTGTGACTTTGTGCTCTGTAATCTTTGCTTGAACCAGTTCTGTTTGACTCTCTTGAACTGACTGTTTATATTGAGGGCAGTATCCAAAGTCTCTGTTATAACCCATTCTCCAGTGTAGCCTTTTCTTTACATTTTATTTCTCCATCTCCCAGGACCACAGCCGGGCATTCTGCTTCCTGCCATTCTGCCCAAGTTCTGTGTCACCTCTTACAGTCTCTGGGCAGATGGAACCTCATCTGTCGCACTCTGCCCACCCAGTCTGAGACACTGATATCTTTGTCTCCTTGTTCTTGAATGTTCTGGATCCTATTCACATCCCTACTGCTGTTTCCCATAGTCCCTACACTTTCATTTATTTAGACAGTAAAATATACAAAAGACAGTGTGCCAAGTCAGAAATCATAAAACACAATAACCGCTAAATAATGTACTTTACAAGAGCTGTGTGTAGGTTTCTGTAGGTGTCAGCAGCTGCAAAATGTGTTGGGTTTGAGTCCTATAAATCCTTCCTTGAGAGAAACATTTATGGTTTGAGCAAAAGCCAGGATATATATTTTTTAAATTAGTTAAATAAATAGAAGCATAAGTTGTTATGTCATATTTTGAAGATTACTCTTCTCAACTTGCAAACATTCAGGCATCTTTTGGAATAAATATAAAGTACTTTTATGGATTGTGGAGGAAAACAAAAACCCACGAGAAACATGATAACCATGTATATCATCTGTGTGATAAACTGAAAGCTAACAAATACTTTCACTGGAAATTTGGCCAGCTTCAAGGTTCTCAGCTGCAACTAGCTGAAATGAAGCTGAAAATTGTCACAGAGCAACCCTGAGCCTCTTATAATCCACTTGCAAACCCAAATAGGTTTAAAAGTGAAGGCCACTGGAATGTGTTTGTCTGCATCACTCTTCCTCAGCCATACAACCGGGCCCCATTTGACGAGGAGCTCCACAGTCCAGCCCGGGCACTGGGGGCTCCCACTGACCAAGAACTTCGGCTCTGTGCTGTCATCCTCTGTGTGGCCATGGTGAAATCAACTCTGGTCACCATGTTCTGTTAGGTTAAATTTTTAATTAATTTGGTACTCTCTGCTCAGCAGTGCTCTGCTCATCTAATCTGGACAACTTCTGAGTAACCTCCAAGTAGAGAATAGGGTGAGGAACCCACCCCTGGAGGGGACCCAAGCTCCCTGGCACAGTGTCAGACCCACAGAGAGAGAGAGAGAAACAGAAGGAAAGCATGAGCTCTGCCTTCCCTCTTGGACTTGTTTTCCAGTCTCAGACTGCTGAATGTAAAAACAGGAGCACATGCTTGGTTCGGTGCCTGTTTTGTGCAGCTCCTGTGTCTTTTCATTTACTTTAGCAACACCAACACTCTCCTTACACTTATACTATTGGAATACAGAGAAATGTAAAAAGGGCAGCAAATACAGTACATAGAACATATGGCTGACCTGACATAAGACTTCACTGGGCCCCTAGATGTAGTGATTGCATCCATTAGACCATTCTTCTCCTAAAACATTTAAAAATGAAAAAATCCATCCTCCTGGTGAAGTGATAGGGTCCAATATCACCTGTAGCCTGTGAATGACAATTTAAGCAGTGCGCATTTAAGGTAGCTACTTTCATTGGATATATTCTCCTGCAGTCAACCTTTTAAAAGTCACAGAATTTAAATAAAAATGCTTATATCTACATAGATCTTTATCACATGCATCTGGAGCCAGTCAAACATTTCCCTAATGAAATGCATCAGGGCAAGGACAAGTTTTAATGACACACAGAAATTTTAAGAAATGTCTTTGATGGAAAGCAAATTTTTCAACTAGGGCAAGCAATAAGCTTTGAGGAAAGGTGGCACATGTTTTAGTAAGCCATTTAAAATGGGATTCATCAGCTCTGAAATAAATATTATCAACACTGCTACCAGTTTTAACAAAGGTGAAAGGAAAGGATGTTTCTGAAATGTCCAACTCATTTAGGCTAAGAACAGTTAATGAGCTCCTGAAATGAGAGGACTTGTACCAATTAATTTCTCAGAATAGCTGGAGTATATTATCCTCATTCTTTTCCCACTGGAGTAGAACGAAATGCCATCATTACCCTGTTTGGGAGCAAGACCAACCCATTATTTACTATCTTATGGTAGCCAAGATGACATAGTATCTTGAGTTCCTTGTATTCATTTTGAGATTGCAGATGGAAAGTTGGAGGGTTCATTTCTGTTTTGCTGTTGTCTCTTATGTTTGTACTAAAATACAAACATAGTCAAAATGTAACAGTCAAGTTTGTGTTTGTTTGTTTGTTGGTTTTTTGGTTTTTTTTTTTTTTTTGTTTGTTTGTTTTAATTAAAAGGCAGATCATAGATGCTTTTGGCTTACCTAAAAGGAGAAGAAATGTTGTTTTGGGTCTCCTTTACTGCTTTGGTGCTGAAAACCATCCTGATTTATAAGCAATGTTCTACTATTAATAGTTTAATCAAATACAAAATATTCCATTGCAATGTCAGAAAGAGTAGTTACATATTAGTAGCTGAAGTATTTTTTGCCCCATATATTGGGTTTCTTAGGTAACTTGGAGGAAATGCGGTTTTACTGATATAAGGGGAAGCAACAACAGGACTGTGAAGATAATTTAATAGGCACCAGGGTAAATCTTGTTTTCTTGAAAAGTGTTCTTTTCTATTAGTCCTTCTCACAGTGAATTTCATGGTAGTCATCATCCCAGTTTGACTTCTCCTGAACAGAAATTCTCTACAGCTAAAAAGCTACAGCATGGTAGAAGTAGAAATAGATTCAGCTTTCCTTGCCAGAACTTCCTTGATCTCTTCCATGTGTTCAGATGTTGAAGGAAGCACCAGCTTCCACAATGATATCACTATTTATTGTATCTGTGGCATTTCTATCTTGAGATCTCCTGAAAGAATGCATTATTTGGGAAAAGTTGAATTGCCATCCCCTTATAACTTAAGCCAATGTAAATATGCCTTTTAAAAAGCACCCGAATACTGACACTCACGTTTGCAGGTCAGTTCATCTCCGAAGGCTGGGTAACTCACGCTGATAGGACAGGCAATAGAAAAAAATCAGATTCTTCTGATTATAAATATATATAAAATTGGTACGTGTATATGTATAGATATATATGCCAATTATAAATACTCCTCTGCTACTCAGTAGGGAACAATTTTTCCAAACATGATTTTGTGAGTTTAATTTCTGTTGTTACAAAAAATCTGTTTATGTAAAAAAAATAAATTACATGATTACATGAAATGATACAGAAAAGAATTATAGTGTAAGAGACCTAATGCAAATTCTGGAGTGTCACTGAGTAGCAGAGCAGGTAAGAAGTTGCTGTGCAAATGATATATGCCATTACAGAGCCTGAAGGGAAAAACAGTAATTCTTTGCTAAAGCATGTAAATGATAAGAAAATATTTTTATGAGGAAAATATCAAAACTATTCACAGAGTTTATAATTCAAGAATGGCACAATTTTAATGACTGGACAGGAGAGTACAAATTACCTGAGACCAGCACAGTTCCAGTGTAGAACACAAAAGGAGTCATTTAGGAGTGCTCCTAACCTCAAAACTACTCCCAGCCTAGGAGGATCAGCTCAAATGGACCAAAACAGTCGGATGATGAGGGCTGAATGGCAGACACACCTGCTGGCATTTTTCTACCTGTCAATTTTTTATAACCTTATAAACAATAGGTAGGTGGGGCAAACACCACAATTTCTACTTTTACCACCCGCAGCAATGAAATTTCTTTGTAGGAAGATCTGAGATGTAAGAAGCTCTGAGATTTCTGGTGAGCTTGGACTGAAAAACAAAACTAGAGCCTCGCTTCCTTGTGGTTACCAATGTTTCCATGGCACCTGTGTGAGTGTTGGCACAGTGGGGGTCAGCACATTCTGCTGACCTGAAAAGGCTCAGTGCTCTTTTAGTTCCGTGCAACATGCTCATGGATCAGAAAGCCTTATAGCTTATGCTTCGTGCAACTAAACATCTGCAAAGTTTAAGCTTCATTGTTAGTAAAGTGAGGGCTGTTGTGATTTGAATTTGTTAGCTGCAGGGAGATACACTTTGTTGAGATATAAAGAAAAAAACCAATGTGGATGTGAACAGCCTCAGAGCTGTATCATGCCCTCAGCTCACTCAGTCTGCATAGCTCTCTGGATCCCTTTCAATATTAAAAGGTCCAGTAGACCTCTAGGGGGATATTCTGATGTGGATGCTTGTTTTAAGAGGATTGAAGAGGAAAAATGCAATGGAAAGTTGTATTGGCATCACAGCCCCAATCATGCTAATGGCAAAGAGCCCTATGATTTAAATAATTTAGGATATTGCCTTTAATTGGTTCTGGTTACATAATCTTCTGTTAATCTCTTTCCTCCCACTGTTTCTCTGAAGGAATGTGCTCTAATGCGTAAATGTTCTGTCCATTTTATTAAGGATGGAGTGCTAGCCATAAAGATAGTTCCTATAAAAATCACTACACAGAGGTGGATTAAATGACAAACACCAGGGCCAAGGGCCTCAATGGCTGGAGTCATGTTCTCTTGTCAGAGTTTAAGCTTCTGTCTTTTGTTTTTGGGTGAAAAAAAGAGTTTCAAAACACAACTACTGTGTAGTTGAGGAAAGTAGTTTTTGAAAACACAAACATGCCTGAGAATTATGTACTGTATCTTAATAGAAAACCAATTCCAAATTTGGTATCTAAGTCAATGCAACAATGCTCTTCATTTCAAAAAGTTCCTTACAGTGCTTTGCAAGCACATATTACCCCCTCCTCCTATCCCCGCCTCCAACACACTCCCACAAGCATCCAGGAAAGAAAAAAGAAATCTCATAACACAGCTGAGGTACTTCAGCTCAGGCCACCTATGGTTATTGACCCAGAGGTCAGGACCAAAGTCCTCAAATTCTGTTCTGTGGACACAAGAAGTAGCCAAAATTTTATTCCTGACAAAATGTTCTTCCCAATCATGTTTTGTACGCTGTAAGTCAGGCAGGCACGTGCAGTTGCCCCTGCTTAGCCCTGGCAATCACACTGCCTGCAGAAATCACTTGCAGTGAATTGTCCTTTCGCTCTCCAGTTTTAGAGCATTGGCTTTGCATGGGCTATTGACTGAAAAAAATTCAGCCAGCAGCTTTGCAGCAACTGCATCCAAGGTGCTTACTTTTCTTTTTTTTTTTAGGGACTTGTCGCTTTTAGGATATTTTTATGTGCTTAAGACAAAATAGAAGTATTTACCAAAAGTAACTGTAGCTTTATGTAATAACCTTTTTACATCACTTAAGGGTTCATCTATAGGAAGAGACTGATTAGTAAAAAAGAGGAAATTACAGTAAGTAATTTTAAGATGAGGGAAATGATAGGAATATCCCCTTTGTCATTTTGGGGCGGGTTGAAGATTGGGAAACAGATCTTTGTCACTACACCTCGCTAGGAATAGAAGACTGTGATGGCCTGGGGGGTACAGTGACCCTTCGCCAGTGTGGTTCAGGTAGAAGAGAATAAAGCCTTCTTCTATGGCTGTCTAGGACAAAAGCTGCCCCTTCCAGCTGGGCACTCATGATGAACAGTTCTCTTTTTTCCTATCATGGTTTAGGAATGGTATATTCCAATGTAGTATTTCCCCTGAAATCCAAGCCACACAGTTTTCTCCTTCCGCCCTTCCCCTCACCCTCCTCTGTGGCAGAATGAAGAGAATTGGAGAGAACTCGGGACACAAAAGATAAAGATCATGGGTTGAGATAAGAACAATTTACTAGAAACAGCAGTGAGATAAGAAAATTAACAATAACAGAAACAAAATAGAGGGTACAAGAAAAGAAGCATTATTGCTCATCCCGGAAACTCCCAACAATAGACAATACATCTGCTCCCTCTGCCACGCCAGCCCCACTGCTCCCTCCAGCTCAGGAACAGCGTTACCCGACTTCTCCCTCTGGTTTGGAATCAGCATTACCCCACATCTCCCTCTGCCATGCTGACTCCACTGGAAGAACTCCTTCTCCTCCTTTTCCCCACCCCAGCAATGATGTGAGGTGGTATAGGATAACCTCCATGTCCTGGCCATACCCCCTTCTGACTACTACAAAAAATTAACTCTGTCCTGGCTGGAACCAGGACACCTCCCCACAGGAAAAGATTAAAGCATGAGTATGCTTTTTTCCCCAGTAGGAGGGTGATTTAGCTTACCTGGTTCTTGGAGTTGGAGTTTGTTTGTGTGCTTACATCTATGTATGCATGCATTTTTGTGACTGTATAGCATAGCTGACATTTTGCTGAGGAGATTAAAGACTTACACACCTGTAGAGAATTTTTGGGCACCTATTTTTATCCAGGCACCTCTGCCTTCTCTGCAAACACTGCACATAGTAGATTATTGTTAGGTGAACTTTCAGCATGAATAATAATTTCAGTACCATTCATCAGCAAGCTGTAGACACTGAATCTGCTTAATGGCTTATTTATTATAAGGGTCCTTAAGATCTTTCTGCAGTCTCTCCCTGGTGCATTTTGGGATATGTCCTTCATGATCCTTAATGTCAGCCTTCTGCAAATATACCGTTTGTGCGTTATATATGGAAACAAAAATGCTTTTAAGTCATTCATCTGCATTTCCTCATATATGTATAGCCCTGACAAGGGCTCTGAAGGTACGGGTGACTTTGTGTTGTTTCACCTTCAGAACAGTTTATTCTTTTGAACGTTTCATCATGTGAACATTGTTCTCTAATACTATTTTTTGAAAATTGGATCAAACGTCTGAATATGAAACTTGGAAATCTAAGCTGGCCTCCAAACTCCTGTAAGCATGCCTTACAATTTTGCTTTGCATGGCTTAAAAATTTGAATCTACTTATTTGCCAGTGAAGTGTGATTCTGATTTAAGTTTTCTGTCTTTCTGATGTATAGGTCAGGAGGGCTCTTACTTTGGAGCACACCCTTGTGAGAAGACAAAATTAATTCTGTTCCTCAGCATCACCTGTGGTTAGAGATCAATGTGTTAGGTCCTGCAGCACTGCAGTGATTTTCATTTGGAAAGGATTTGTTTGAGGTGACCATGTAAAATGAGTGGTGGTGTTGCTCCAAAGCAGTGCCGTGTAGGACCCTTTGCCAGGGATCAGAAAATGCTTTCCTCTTGCTTAGACTTTCTGTGGCAGAATTTTGTGCAAATATAGTGAAAGAAGGAATGTTCAGTGGCTCTGAACACAGCTTTGATATTGATTTTTGTTACTGTTGCATAACATTCAGGGACTCTGTAAGAAGCAGGGTCAAATCAATCCACACGTGTTTAAATACTCAGAAATAAAGCAATGGAAAAATTTTGGGAAAAAATCAGATCTTACCAGAAAATAATGTTTATTAAGAACTGAGCCAGACCAAGCTCTCCTGGTCTTTAACAAAGCCATGATTTTAAGAGCTGTTTTAGTTCTGGAGCAGTAACAACAGACAATGAATACTGAAATTAGCGGAAAGTCAAGGCAGTATACATATCAAAATACGCTTTGCAGAATTTGATTTACACTTAGCAAAATTAATAGTGGAGATCAGTAAAAACCTACATGCTTATGGCTTTTCAATGTAAAAATATATGTAGTCGTCCCAGCATATATATAAATGTGGAGGTTTTTAGATTTTTAGAAATAAGTACATTTATATTATTTTGAATTTACACATGGTAATATGAGGCACAGAGAACATAAATGCCTATATCACTTAGAAGATTAATGAGTAAAATGAGCTACCACCAATCTGTCTTTGTTCCCTGTCCAAGGGAATGATGAACAGGCACTGTGGTCTGTAGGCAGATAGCATGATGTGAAGCCCTCCTACTTTGCCATTCTACAAGACTTTTATTGCTACATAACTGTCTCTTTCACTACGAAAGCTGTGGCCCCTTTATTCCACCTAAAAGTGCTCTCTTTTACCCAAAGAGACAACCTCCTTATACATACTTGTTTTTTCAAGCAGGGTTTGCATATCGAAGTAGATTCTGGTGTGACAGCATCTTAAGTTTATATATGTAACAATATGTATGTTATACACGGCTAGATAAATGCGTTAACTGGCGGGATAGGGACAATTGTAAAGATTGTTTAGTTGAAATTCACACTGGAAATAAGACCCTAGCATAGGTTCTATTTCTGTATCTAAATGTCCTCAATATTGGGCTAGGCTCAGATATAACATTGTCACCTTAGAGCTGTCTCCATAATTTTTTTTTTTTTTTTAACTTGATTCTTGTATATTTTTTACATGGCTTTTTTAATTAGATGGTTTTTAATCATGCCTACTGGCACATAAAAAAAGTAAGTTTTCTGTCAGAAAGAATGTATTTCTTAAATAGCTGAAGTTATACTCTTAAAATCAGCTTTGAGTCTGGAAAAAGCTGTTTTGTGAGGCTTCCAGAGGTTTCTGCCAAAATGCCATGAGACCATTACTTCACATTTGCTTGCAGATTTCTCTGGAACCCAGAAGTGCAGACACAACACAGAAGAGCTGGAAGAAGGAAGAGTTCATCAACTATTTCTGAACTTTAAAAATGAATTATTTCTGGTTCAGTCTGAGAAAACCAGAAAAGTTTGGGTGGGGAGGAAGTTGACTTTATTTCCCAACACTTCTCTGTTCTAAAGTAAATCCTCTTCAGATTCAACATCACTTTGATTAATTAGAAGATAATTATCCATTTGCTGACTAAACAATAGTTTCTTCTGTTGAAACCAAGCAATAATATCTTCTCGCTCATCGTGTTTCATGTATTGGCAGCAGATCGTATGTGCATACTGAGAAAAAGGTTTTGTCCCTCTGGGAATGCATGCATGTGGAGGAAAAAACCATAACTCGTTTGAGAAGGGTGATTATAATGCTGCACACATTACTTGAGGTATGTGCAAGTCAAATACCCACTGACCTGAAGCAGTCATGGTTCAGACAGCCCAGCATGGTTTCCTGCCTGCTGTGACCTGGCATAGCCTAGGACAGCGCGAGGTTTCTCGATGCGTGGCTGGCCGCCACTGCTTCCCTAGGAGTGGAAACTTGAAGGCTGGTGATAAAAGGAAAGTATTTTTGCCATTCAGAGTTAGCTTTTTGAAATCACGAAACAAGGTAGGTTCATGATTTCAAATTAGTGCTTGCAGGTAGTGGCCATCTTTCCCTCCCTTCCACAGATGAGTGGGGAGCACTTTCCTAAGCTGAGGTCCAAATCTCAATGCTTTTCTTAGTGCTGGGCAAACACCAGCCTTACCTACTGTGGTGCCAGTGCAGTGGAGATACCAGGATGCCACAGAAGTGATGCCTGGTTTTCCCTGCCTCTTTTGAACCTTCTCTCAACATTATTCAGGAAGATCTATTATTAGAAATTTGATTTGTGTAAGATAAAATACTTACTAATTTCTAGAAGGGGAGCCAGTTTAGACAGACCTTCATTTTGTTCCCCATGTAAATTAACTTTTTGTCAGTAGCACAGAAGTAGACAAAACTCAAGGAAACTCAATCTCTTTTTTGGTGAAAATAAAATACAATATCTTGCCTGCTTTATAAACAGCCTAATGCTCCTAAAATTAAGTTTTTGGTGTATGCCCAAATATACTCCAAAGAAAACATTTCCTGTAGTATTTTGGTACTCCTGTTTGGCTCCAGCTGACACTGAGAAATGTAGAAGCCATTTCAGACATGAATAATTGTAATAGTTTGCATTTGTAAAGTGATCCAGATACTAACAATAATGGACTGCAGCTGGAGTGTGAGCATGGTAAAATGGCTCTGTTACAAGCACAGTCTTTAAACGAAGTGGTGAAATGAAGACATTAATTATATGAGGTCAGGTATGCTTTGACTAGAGGTGTAGCAGGCTATGAAACTGAAAAGGTTGTTAATTCAATCACTAAAATGATTTAGCATCAAAAAAAGAAAAAAAAAAGAATTTGTGCTAATTTTAAAATAAAGCTAAGATATTTTAATTGCCTAGAACTTAGGCAATTGGAAGTGCAGAAATAAAGGGATGGGTGGGTACATCACGTCTTATCCTTTTTCATTGTATTCTACACACAAAAATAGAGCCAAAGACAAATAATTTAGACAGGTTCCTTTAAGTCATATAGTGACTTCCTCTTAACACTTTAAACGATCCTACTGTTCTTAGACATATTTCACCTTCAACTACAGAATGGTCTAAGTTTTCATAAGTAGAAAACATGAGCATTTTTGTCCCATACAAAGAGGAAGGGAGCAGGGGAAGCTTAGAGATGGTTGGCATGATTTATTGTGTTTGGAAAATAAATTTAGATGAACATATAAATGTTCATGAAGAGGAATAGATGCTTTCCCTTTCACTGAGGATCTTTAGAAACATTTCCAGAATCCTAGTCCATATATATTCTTGGGGGATACACTTAGATACAATAAATGTCAGTTTGCTGTGTGAAACTCACTAACTCACTGGTCTCTGCCTGTTCAACACATGTGGTAATCAGACAATTACTGGGGTTACCCCACTGATAGTATCAAAAAACCCCCCCCACCTATTTCTATAAAAGCAAGTGGGAATTCAATTTCCAGTAAATTCAATTTCATAAACACCTATTTAAGACAACCAGGGTTGAATATTACTCTATTCCATGCTAAAGAATACAGAGAGATATACAGTTTGTCCTTTAGCAGTTCTTGCAGGGTCATAAAGGAATGTATAAGTTAGTGTTGACTTTTTAAACAGTAGTATTAGCCTCGCATCTCAGGAAAACAACAAATCACATTTATGCAGTACTCATAAATCAGTAGAACACAAAGCTGAGCTGGAAAACTTTTACATGACATCAATCACAAACTGTGAAATACCCAATAAAATTTCACAACATACCTGCGGAACAAGTTTTGCAATGTGCAAATAACACAGATTCCCTACTACCAGGAAGAAAAAAAAAGTCTTTCAACACATACAATACAAATTCTACAGCGTACATGAAAAACAAGTTCCATCGTATGTATGGGGGTTTGAAGAATAAATATAGTATTTTAGTAGTCACTAAACCTGAAGTGACCCATTGTCTCATGTAGAATTAGTATTTGGTTTTGTGGTGTTTCATTGCCTCAGGGCTTTATAATGAAGGTGAATTAATGTAAGAACTGGTCGTTTAAATGAATAGTTATATTCCTGACCTGAAATGCCATGATCAGTCTAGAACCTGCCTTGTATCGGCCCCAAAAATTGGCCCCTAACAGGATTCATAAAGCTTCTGAAAATCAGAAATGCAAACAGGATGGAATATAACCATCCAAAACACAGAAATGCTTGTGCTTGGTTTTAACTGTATAAAGTAAACAGGTTAAAGATGTTACAGGAAGAAGGAGGGCAGACAGGAAAGCAGTAGTGTGGTATTAGGAGGTGTTCCTTCTAGGAGACCAGTAAAGCAGCACTAGAACACAGGAGGGGCGTGGCTAGGACTCTGAGGTTGTTCTAAACAACCTCACACCATCTGCAGGGGTGGTTGGGATGGGGTTCCTTCCTCTCAGAAAGCGTGGTGGAGCAGTTGGGTATTGCCATTTCCATCTGGTGAGCACTCGCGCATTAATTGTTTGCCTCTCTTGTACACTGTGTTATTAATACTGTTGCTGTGACTGTTCAGTTTTGTATCTCATTGACGTTTCCAGTCAATTACTCTTAACTCAACCTGTGGTCTTCACCTTTCTCCTTCTACTTCCAATTCTCCTCTCCAGCCAACCACAGTGGGAGGTGGAAGGGGAGGTGGAGAGTGAATGAGCAGCACATGGTTTGCAGTCTTCCACTGGCAACTCTAAATTGGAAAATGCTATTCCTAAACCACAACAGTCATTCATTTTCTAATTCTTTTGAAGTATTTGGCCTTGCAGCTATGGAGGCACATGAATGTGGCTTTAGCCATAGAGTCTCTGGTCACAAAATGTGTAAAAACTCAGCCTGAAGAAGGGAAACATGTATATTTCTTTGCTTTTAACTGAAACAAAAAGGAGGGATGAAAAAGAAAGCCAGAAAGACAAGGGAAGGCAGGTCACAGAGAGAGAAAAGAAAATTATAGGAATGCAGATGTGGAGAAAGCAGCTAAGACTTCTATATAGTTACTTGGGAGCATGTTACAGCATGAAGAGCTTGATTTTTGCTTGGGAACAGGTGTAGAGCGGAGTAATATCCAGTTCTCTGCAGCTTTGAGAAGGGACAATTATATTTTTCCGTCTCAAGCAGTTTCCATGTGACAAAATACTTGGCCACGTATTATGTAATGGTGGAATGCACAAGCCCATCTGAGTGAGCGGTACTGGTCTTTAGGCTAAGCAGCTCACTACCTCAGCAATATTACCAGTGAACTGATGTGATACTATCGCTGTTGGTTACAGTGATGACTATTCCTGTGCCTCCTAGAAATCCTCAAAATCAAGCCAGAGAAAATAAATCCCTATTATTTATACAAACTGTGGCTTCTCTTTGGAAAAAGGTGAGAATTTATCAAAGCATGACCAGCTTTGTTCTTTTCAGATTTCTGTGAGATCTAGTCCAGCTAAATCCAAAAGCCAGTAGAAGGCTATTTTGTATTTATATATTTTCTTTTCAGTGCTGCTTATTAACAAAATAATTTGAGAAACCTGTAGTGAATGAATACTTTTCATGTGCAAGTAGGAATCAGAATCTTGTGCCTTATTCCAGCCTCATCTTTCAGGTTTCCTTTCTGGCCTTCAAGTATACTCTCCTATGTATTTCTTTGTTCCACTCAACAAAGGAGACTCATGTTGAAAGTAGGGCACCTACTTAAGTGTTTAGTTGGATTAGGGTTCTTCAGAGGATTTCCTAATCTCTGGAAAAAAAATGATTAATTGTTGAAGCATTAGGCCTTCAAGGTCTAGACTTCCAAGAAATTCAGCTCTGAATCTTGGCCTGGGCTGACTGAATCATTTTATGATGGCCAGGCCTAGAACTGTGCAGGGTACTGGCTTCTGAGTGCAGACAAAAATAGTAGGAGATGAGTGCTGAGTGAGTAAAATGAGATTTAGGAACTACAAAAAAAAATCCAAAAAAATCCCCAAACAAAACCACAAACAACCAAAAACAAAACAACGCCCCCACCCCATCTCCCAAAAAACCCCCAAACAACCCAGTGGAAGAGCATCCAGTTACAGTTTAAAACTTTTTTCGAGACATAGTCATGGAAGAGAAGATACTGTCTGCTTCTGTCTTCACATTTAACTTAGTGAGACCAGCTTTCAGGATGAGAAAAATTAAAATTGTGTGGTGACACTAAATTTTGAGTTGGCCGTGATGCCTTGACCGTGTTTGTGATGGTAGTATTTTTCCAAAAGGGCTGTGCCTTGTAAGGTAAATCACAAAGTTAACTTCAGCTGAATAAAATTTGGAGGAAAAGTCCCTGATATGGTTAATTGGCAAATGCCCATTTTTTTGCCCATCTGTAAAGCACCCATGTTCAATGTGATGACATTTTCTTTAATCTGATTAGAAGACTTGAATACTATTAAATGTTCCCATGCTTGCCCTATGTGCTGGAAGACCTCTATGCATTTCTTATACATTGCATAAAAACTAAAATTACTTTCCTGCTGGCTTGCACATACTTGGGTTCATTTTAGCCAGTAGTTGCATTTTTTGTAACCTAGTCCCTCAAAGTGTCTTCTTTTCAGAGTTTGCCAAAGGGCTCACTTAGAAATGCTAGTTCTTACAACTCTCACCTCACTTTGTTGTGACTAAGCTCTCCTGAAATGCAATCTGTTCCACAGGGCATTCTTTCTGCAGCTGTCACATGCTGCTGTGCTTGCTCTGTACTTATTGAACTGCCTTATACTCACACAGGACTCTCAACTGTTTTTTTCAAGGCAGAGTTTCTATTCTGTCCTGTGTATTTTTCCTTGGTTGCTAATATCGTATGGTACTCTACAATGACAGAAAAGCTGATAACAATCTTCAGTAGGAGAGATCAGCCTGTCTGAATGCTGATATAAACTGAAATGATGGTATGAAATATGTCAATAAATCATCTTGCAGTGCATTTCACACACATTTTCTGCCAGTGTGAGTAAGCACATTTGCTGGGATGGGTCAGACCTGGGGTAACATGAGTTTTTCTAAGAACTGCTGGTTTCCCTGGTATGTACAAGTGCTTTGTAAGTTTAACCTGTCATATCCGACTTCACCCCTAACACCCTTTTCCCCCAACTCACCACCCTTTAATTGCCTCCTAGCACTGTGTTCATGTGCAGATACAGAGCTCTGAAATTTCACCCAAGGGGAAACTCTGCCAATATTTTTTACCTGGAAAAAATGCTTTTCAAAAAGAAAAGATAAGGAATAGTTTAGTTGTAATCTGGAATTGCACAAATTAATTGGCTGCTCTGAGGCATAGTTATTTGTTGCTTTGGAAGCTGTTTCCAGGTACAGTGTGGAGCAAATCAATCTCTTTCTTGTTTCTGGGAGTTCCCTGTCCTTGCCATGGAATTGCAATAAGCAGTCAGAATGCTGTGGTCAGTGGCATAATTGGGTTTGGTCCCAGAGATAATGGGAATTCAGCCAAAGCCTCTGAGGGAAAGAGAAAGGACTCTGTAAACAGTTGTAATTGGGTCTGACTGAAAAAAGACCATTAATGGTGCTGTGTCTTTTAAACTGCTAAAGCTGCTCTTATACTCTAATTCTCCCCCTGAATGTCTGCATTTTGTGCCAGTTGTTACCCCTGTGACTCTATGGAAGACATAGTTCCCTTCAATTCGATATTCAAGAGACAGGTTGGATCCTTACTTTATTCCTGTACTTTTTTATCTTCTACCTCTAGTATGAGAGGCACAAATGCTGCCAGAAGTTTCGGATGCCCAGTGGGGCAGGTCCCTACTACTACCCATCGCCATTGTGGTTGGATGTAAGTCTGCTGATAAGCAGGGTCCGCATATGCTGCCTGAACATGCTGAAAACACCTGAATTGTTCTCTGCAGAACAGAAATGACAGGGAAAAGTGCAGAGGAAGGCAAGATACCCCCCCAAAAATCAATCAAGATATCTCCATTGTGAAAGAAATAATTGGGAGACAGGAAGAACTGCTGGATGGGTGGGAAAACAGCTAACTGCTGGGAATAAGACTACAGCTTTGGTGTCTTTTTGGTAAGAGAGGAAAAAAATTTTTGTATATATGCATATGCTTTAAAGAAATTCTTGATGTAGGAGGGAACAGAATAAACAAAGCTCATAGATTTTCATGTGAGAAATTTCTTGTGCAAGAAAGTGAAAAACTGTGCTTAGAACAAGGTTGCAGCTACTACATTATACAGCTAAGCCTGTGTGTACCATTGGATGGGCTGGGCTACTTGTGTCTCAGCATTTCTGTGGTTCTTTCATAGGGAAATGATGTTTGCCATGTTTTTCATTCAGTGGATGGCAGATGCAGCAAAGGGAATGACTTTCCTGAGAAGTCTTTTTTTTTGTCTGTAAGAAATGACTAAGTCAGGTGAGGGCTACAATGGCACAGAATGGAATAAGAGGCATGAAGAATGACCTGTGTGCCTGAAAGCCTGTGGCTGCTAGTTAATATGATAAAATATATTGCCTTTGTCTATAGACTTTGTTCTGGATAGACATAAACAAGAGTCATGGTCTAAAATCTAATATCAAGACAGAGTTTTGTTCACATGAAAAACTGAAGCGCAAGAACCAGAGTGCAGCCCTACCCTGTCTGTGTTGGCTCACACCCAGTAGTGAAGGCACTCCAGAAAAGGGCTTTACAGATACCATTTAACTAAAAAAAAAAAAAAAAAAAAAAAAAAAAAAAAAAAAAACAAACCACACAAAAACCCACACCTAAAAAAACTTGGGTTAGACTTGGTGTGTAATATGTCTACTGATCTGGAAAACATAAACATATGTTGGATATCTGTCGTAACAGACCTAGGCACAGAAAGGCAGCCATATTTTTCAAAAGTCAAGATTGTTGCTCAGTTTTCACATAATCTGTACACATTAAAACAGGCACTGTTTTCTAACTATTGAAGAAATGCAAAATTCAGTGGAGCTGGGGAATTACTGAAAGGCTGTAATACTTTTGAAGCCAGACCCACCCATATTTAGGTGGAAAAATGCAGTGGAAGCAATGCAACCCAAGAATTATTTTCTCTGTAACTTCAACTTGAGTTCTCATCCCAAATTCAGTGATGGACTTGTTTAAATTTCTACATATCTCTCTGCCTTCATCACACAGCATCTGAATGTTTAAGAGTGCTTGGAAATCTTTATGATGCCTGTGAGGCAGGAGAAGTATTCTTGTTTTCCTTTTCTTCTAAGGGGGAAAAGAAAGATGTGAATTGCCAAGGGGCATGCAAATATTTGTGCCAGAGACAGGAAACAGGTACATGTTTTCAGTGTACCAGCCCAATGCTTGAAACGGCAGATTTTTTTTTCCCCCCAGCTGTGTCTATTTAGGCACTACATAAATAAGTAGACATGTAGTGTAATTATTTCCTACTATGTGTTTGCTCCATAGGTGTTTTACGTAAGTGCTGTGACATTGGAGCAGGCCTTGGTCAAACACACACCAAACTCACATCCTGGAAGACTCTTTCAGTGATGTAATATGTACAGAAAAGTGGCTCTAGTATCTTCTAGCTTCTTGGCCCTGATTCAGGGTCAAGAGGATATTTCCAACAGTTGCTTTTTTCAACAAAGAGTGCTCTGAAAACCGAGGCTCTGTGAACTGAGCAAGTTCTCAGAGCACACACTTCTATAAGAAGCTTGCTTGCCTACTAAGCAATTCTCAGCAATGTCTTTAGGCTGCAAGCTATTGTTATTTGTTTGTACTGTGGCAATACCCAGAGTCTGCAGTCATGGATCAGGGCCCCATTGTGCTAGGTATTCTAAAGACAAAAACAAAAAGGTCTTTGTCATACTCTTAAAGCAAATCGGAGGTGAGTCTGGGAAAAGAACTTTTCCAAATCCTAAGTTCTAGGGCCAACTTGTAAGCAGTTTATTGCTCTCCACACTTTGGGTTTGTCCTTGGTTTTCTCACCTGCATTGTTTATTCAACACAGATAATAAATGAACTCTGAAAACACAATGGGAAATGCAGACATTTGATGTAGCTACTTATATTTCCTACTGAACACTTAAATAAATAGACATCCAGTGACTGACAGAGGTGCCTCGAGGACTTAGTTGCCATCTTTGGCTCCCTCAAAGTATTTTGTTTTGGTGACTAAAGACTGAAATCTGATGCAGAAATAACACTTGCCAAAACCCAACCTTTTTCAGTATTTCAGATGTGTGTATTTCATTTGCTTCATATATATAGCATTGCTGGGGGTATCCACATCACAAGAGGATTTTTGCACCTCAGGCATTCACCAGCTGCTGGCACTTGAAGTCACATTCCTTTCCGTATCACATCACATTTAGTTGCTGTGGATACTCTTGTGATGCCAAAAACAAAGGATTAGGACTTACTGTAGCCCTTCCTCTCCTAGAGCAAATGTTTCTGCTTCTAAATGTCCTATCTGCATTACAGGCAGGTGGAGCACCGAGAGTCACTGGGGAGGGATGGGGTTGGAGCTCTGTAACCACTCCCACTCTACACGTGGCAACGATGTTCTTGTATCCCCAAAAGGCTTTGAGTGAATAGAATTGGGAGTTAAACTAGTACTGAAGTTACTAAAGTGTAAATACCTGTGAAGTCGTGTCAGCACTTTGGCTCATTATCTTTTCTGGATGTCCTCTATGTATCTCTAGTCTCAAACTAAGAATGAGTATAAACTTTCCTAGGTTTTGGAGATACTGCTAGTGGTGTATGGGTTAATCAAACCCACAAACACAGGAAAAGGGTCTGGAAAGTCCCTTGAGGTGGCTCTTCACTTGTTGGGGAATCACTGTGTAATGCAAGAAGATGGTCTGAGGCCATAGTTTATATTTTTCTGACCCTCAAAAGCAGCTCTGTAGGAATTGAGTCTATTTCAAAATCCACACTCAGCTAGCAAAAGAAAAACATGTAATGTTTCTGGAAAAAAAATAAAAAAAGGAGAAATAGAATATGCATTCTCAGAATAATTCAGCATTTAACACACATAATTCTTGCTTATTTTCATCTATATGCTGATTAATTAAACACATTAAAACCCCTGTTTTGGACTTTTTTTTTTTTTTTTTTTTTAGATATTTTATGTTCAAAATAAAAGTTAAGTTAATACATTTAGCCACTGCTGGTGGGCTTGTTTCATTAGTGTTCTCTGCCATGGATTTAAGAACCGAGAGAACAAACATTTATCAGCTGGAATAAAGACTTTTTTTTTGGTTTCCGTTTGTGTCTTCTGAGATGCATTCCAGGCTTTCAAAGAAGCCACAAGAAAGCTCTAATTTTCTATTTATATGCTCAAACATTATTTTCATTCATATATCTATAACCAGATAAACATTCTGAAAATTCACATTGCAGTATAATCACTTTGTTCTTCTTTTGGGATACTGACTCATAATTAAATAGATGCAGCTGAAAGACAAAAATGTGGCATTGAGACTGTACTGTTACAGTAAAGGAAAAAAAGGATGAAAACAGAACTTCTAAGGACCGCAAAGCAGATTGGAGTAGAAACTCAAAGATCAGGTTAATACTCTAGTGCATCCACAAATACCCTTTACCAACCATGTACATTACAGCCAGTGTTTTATGCTTTGGCCTCAAAATGGGGATAATTATTTTCCCGTGTTAGAAGCTTTTGTGAGAATGAATATCTATTGGTGACTTTAAAAAAAAAATCTGACAATACGGTAATATTCACATAGGTATCAAGAGAAACAAGTAGCTTAATTAACATCTCACTAGAGACAGAAATTCTCCTTAGAAAGAGCAATAGACTGAGTTACTGAAGGTGGCCAAAATTCAATCCCTTGCTGTTTATTTAATGAGCTAACTCACAGTTGGTATTTGCTTTGAATTGCACAGTAAAAGAATCTACTTTAAAAATGCCTTTTTGTTGAGTCTTGAATGTGTTATCCAAAATGTCTCATTTTTAACAAACTTAGAGAGATTTTGAGCCTGACCTGGATTCTGAACCTGGCCAGATTTAACACTGCCAGGCAACATCTGCAGCTCTGGGTTAGGCAGCTGCAGGAGCATTTCCAGGGTAGGGCTGCACACTCCAGGTCTGCAGCCTGACTCAGCTTCACCACCCAGCTGGAAAGGGTCTCAGGCTCTTACTGTGAAGCCATGACATCCAGCACTGGAAGACTGGAGAATGCTTCTTGGATCTACTGGGCAGGCCTATGCCACCACTAAAGCACAAGGCTGTATGTAGGGTCTCCCCTGTTCCAGGGCACAATCCTTTCATGGCTTGCTGTGGAGTTAGGGGACCAGACAGCAAAAAAAAAAAAAAAAAAAGTGTTAGATTTCTTGTTTTATAAGTCCCTGCCTTAAAGCAAACCATTTCCTTCTGGGAGACAAAATGTTTCTTAAATAAAAACATTGTTTTTCTTATAAAATCTGTTAATGCTGCTGAAATGAGAAAGACAATGATTGTAATCATTGCTTTTAAGGTGTCAGAAATGTACATGGGCATATCAAAACATAGTATAGTTTACTTAAAACTGATCACATGTAGCAAGTAGCAATAGTGTCTAAAATATTGTAACTATCCTTTTTTTAAAAATATCTTTGTTTAAAAATAGGATTTACCTTTGGATTTTTAAATAATTTAAAACAGCTACAAATTGGGTCATAAGAAAATACCATTGTATTATTTTATTTTTAGTCCCTTTTCTTCAGGAATAGGATAGCCAAATTCCCTGAGTTCTTTGAAATGTTTCTATTAAGCTTCAAGCTCTCATTTGTTCATGGGCTAATTTTCCATGTCTAACCTCAATTTTATTAGAAAGGAAAATTTCTATAACTTGACTCAGTCCCTGTTTCATGCTGCACTGCAAAGGAAAAACAGCTGTTTTTTCAGACATCTCTCAAGCAAGGTGATGTGTATTTCCACATAACTCTTGCAAATACAGTGCTACCACTTTTACAAAAAAGGTATTGTGAAATACTTACATCTTTGAGATATATTGAGGGTGTTAGGAAATTAGTCTTAGCCAGATTGAAGGTGGACTCTTAAAATAACTTGTAGTGTTTTTGGCCTCTGTAGCATTTCTGATGTGGAAGATCTGCAAAGAGTATAGAATCATAGAATAACTGGGATTGGAGGGGATGTTTAAAGGTCACCTAGTCCAACTGCCTTTGAAACGAACCCCATCCAGCCTGACCTTGATTCCAGGAACAGGGCACCCACAGTTTCTCTGGGCAACCTGCTCCAGGGTTTCACCACTCTCATAAAAAATTCTTCTTTGTATCTAGTCTGAATTTACTATCTTTCAGTTTAAAACTCCAGTGCAACAGGCCTTGCCAGAAAGTTGTCCTTTTCCTTCTTGTAAATGCCCTTTAACTACTGAAAGACTGAAGTAAGGTCTTCCCAAACCCCAAACTCTTCCAGTCCATCCTGACAAGAGAGGTGCTTCATTTTTGTGTCCCTCCTCTGGGCTTGCTCCATGATCCATGTCTTTCCTGTGCCTCGTGAGGATCCAGAGCTGGGTGTAGCAGTCCAGGTGGGGTCTCATGAGAGTGGAATAGAGAGACAGAATCACTTCCCTTGCCCTGTTGTTCAGGATTCTTTTGTTGCAGCCCAGGATATGGTTGGCTTTCTGGGCTGCAAGTGAACACTGTTTGCTTGTGTCCAGTTTCTCATTCACCAGTACCATCAAGTCGTCCTTTGCAGCATAATAAGTGATCTATCAAGGACAAAATATATTTGTTCTGAGATGTAAATTCACATACTTTTTTTCAGGCATTTCCCATTTCTAAAAATTTTCCACTTCTACAGGGAATTTTCCTTAAAACTGACTATAATATGTCTGAAAGTCCTTGAGTTAAGATAGCCAGAGGACCTTAAGACTACTGTCTCTAGCATGTTTCGCATGACTTCCAGATTCCTTCTCATGGGACATCCCTGCAGGTTTCCTTGGACTATGAGATTTCAGAACATCCATCTGGGTCTGTCTGCACTGCAAGTATCAATTTAATTCAGAATCTGCAAGCTCAGGGAAGATGCTTTTAGAGGCAGCACAGAAAACATGTATTCCAAAAACATTTGTTTGTACTCTTGAGCTTTAGAGAAACTGAAGATATCAGTTTCAGTGTGACTCGGGTAAATATTATATTTGAAAATGAGATTTTAACTAATTCAAAGTCCTTCAATCTTTTTGAGTTTGCATACATCATTACACAAATCATTGTTATACGGTAGTGTGTTATCTTTAGATAGAACATGCTAAAAGATACATAATGTAATGCTAAAAATTATAAAGTAGGTTGCTGCTTGGTTACACGTGGTAGAGATCCTAATCTAATACATCCAACAGTGATTGATCTCCAGCCATTGTTGTTTTCAACTGGTAAAGTGTCATTTTTGTGTGTCATTTTGGCTGCTTTTCTGTGTATCTTCAATGAGAGAGAAAAAGACCCACACCTTCTGCTCTTGGCTCACTTTGCAGGTGGTCTGTGAAGGAAAGCTGGTGCATGAGGTGCTGCAGGCACTTGCTGAGCTCCCAGGCACTGAGGGGACCATGTTCTCCCTCTGCCTGCAGTAAGAACATGGTCTGTGCTGGAAAAGACCAGGCCTGCAACAAACAAATATAAATAAAATTTTTATCTTCCTATTTCATGAGCTTCTATGAAATTAAGAGTTCAGCTTTGAGAAAATTGCACTGCCAAACTCTTCTCTGTTGTGAGCAGGATCTTGCTGTCTTCATTCGAGGAGAAGTTTCATATTCTGGCCCTAGCTTGCATTGTTAAAGAAATCTGGACATTTCCTAGAAGCCTGAAGGTTTTTGGCTACTAGAAGTGCTAGAGATTTCCTCATGCTAAGAAAAACCACAGGCTTCTCCAATTACAAATATAATTGTAATTCACAATTAGAAGTTACAATAAAACAACGTTTCCTGCAGAACCAGAGACCAGTTTAAACTTGCAGTCATTATTTGCAGGGCAGGAAAGATGGAACTAGATTTTAACTAGGACTCTATATGAGGCTTATACATTGCCCTTAGTAAACGAAACATTATGCCAAATTTGGACACACTCTTAAAAGACAAAGTGAAGCATTTGAAATAAGAAACGCATTTCTCAAATGTCTTTTTCATCTTCTCCATCATTCAGTCTGAAAGTGCTCAAGACACATTGTTGTCTGTCAGACTAAACAGAGAAAGGAAAGCATTATTCAATTCTTGAAATATTTCAGTGCCCACACATCTTCAGTTCTCATGACTTTTTTTTTTTTTTGTCAAGCCATTTGTGTCAGTGATAATATCTATTCAGAGAAGCATGTGGCAATAGGATACAGTGTTAACTTCTATAAAGTCTTTCATTCCACGTACTTCCCCAAACAAATGCTTTACCAAGTTAAATAACATAACTGTAGAATTAAAATGTTCCAGAGGGAGAGACAAGGAAAAGCCAGTGTTTTCAGTTGAAAGTGGAAGACTGATGGCAGCTTCTAAGGCCTGTTCTGGGATGTAAATGAGGATATTCTTATAACCTCCATTCTGTATTTCAGGGACATTGTTAAGGGCAGGGTGCTCAAGCAGCATTTGGAAGAGGGCATTTTCAAGGCAGGAAAACAGAGCAGAATGGCATTTCATTTCTGTTTAACCACTTCAGGTCTATCCTTTCATGTTTTTTTCTGATTGAGTAAAAAACTTGAAAGGATTCAGTTTTCCATAGTAGTGTACATTGATGTGATTCTTAATTCTGCAATGTGATACTGGTTTATATAAATTAGAGGTGTGATAGATCAAGAAAGTAGAAATACTGGGATTTTGTGAGGTTTTGTAATTGTGAGCTGAAACTTTCTTAAGACAGCCTGTGATATTTTTGATAGACTTAAGTAAGACATTGTCTTTCTGTTCAGACAGAGCTTAACTCCCAGCACACATTTGAACTTAAGTTCCAGTCTGAAGTTTTATATTAATCAGGTCTAAATTCTGCATCTTTAGTGCATTTTTCTCTCTTTTATCTTGTCCCTACTGTATGATACAATTTACAAATATTGTCTCACTACTTAATCTGTTACTGATGAATCACTTTCCTGATAGAAATGTATACAAAAGTAAATGCTAAACTAGAATAGAACGTTATTACATCACAGCGAACTATTTGGCAGCTGACTCATTAAAATAGTCATGGAGATAATTTTTAAATCTCTATAAGTATGAGAATAATTGCTTTATCTCTGTGCTTTCCAAGGACAGTTGTATATCATCAAAGTGATAGACTCATTAGAAATATTGGATTAGTCACATTTAGTGATTTATGGAAGTAGACTGGTCATCCTCATGAGAGCCAACAAGTACAAAGTTCCTCTTTGAGATTGTTAGTCATTAAAAACATACCTCAAAATATGTATGCTTGACTGTCAGACTACCATAAAATTACACTGGGAAATGCCCTGAAATCTAAATGCCTACAGAAAGAAATATGTATTTTTATAGTCACCTGGACATTAAAGAAGCAGTGATGAGATGATGAGCATGTAAATTCCTTGTACAGTGGAAAGAATTTTCAGTTTTATACTACTAGTGTAATTCTCTGAATGAAAAATACAAAAGTTATATGTGAAGTAGAAAAACTATACTTGCAAGAGACAGGTTATATTTAAATGAATTTTTTAAAATGAAGAGGCAGTATAGATGAACATATTTGTTTACATTTATGCATTAAATAAATCTTCACATAATCCTGTAACAGATATTAGACACCTTAACAGTCTCCCAGTAATTTAGCAAGAATGGATCAGCAGTGTAGGTAATGGTATTTAAAGGTTCTTAGTTATTGCTAGGTGTTTAAGGTTCTGCAATCCTGCCTTGAAATTTATGAATATATTTGTCAAACAAATCTATGCTTTAATCAAAATCGAGGATTTTTGATTTGAATCCAATCTCGCTTTGGAAGGAGAACTCCTATAAAAAAGGTCATGACAGCAGCAGCTGGCATGGGTCTGCATGATACCTTTTACAAGAAACTCGATATGGGAATGTCAGCTGGTCAGCAGATTGCATCTGTACATCTCTTGAGCTTCAGTTAGAAGAATATGCAATGGGGTGTGAAACGAGTATTTCCTGCAGTTTTATCCCTGTACTATTTGCCACAAGGTCCATTATCACAAGCCTTTTTTTGTGTTATTTGTTCATCCCTGCAAATATTCTTCAAAGAAAGGTCAGGGAGCTATAGAGCTAAGCTTAATACTGTTTTTGAAATATACTATGAAGTGCTGCACACTAGAATCCAACATGTGAGATGGTCTGATCATTCCCACTATACAAACAGAAATTACCACATTAACTACTCACTCTGATTAGGTCCAGCTGAATCCATAGGCAAAATAATAATTTTCAAAGGTACTAAGCAAAAAGCTATTTCTCTGCCCTCTGAAATAAATTGTGAATGCCCTGAGAAACTGGAAATAACTGATAGTCCTCTTCATGTAAAACCTCATTTATTTTCCTTTTAACATTCTCAGAAAATCACAATCTAACACATTGTAACCATTCTCAAAATCTGGGCCAAAGACTCTGTGCTATACTGCCCAACTGGAGAAGTAAAGAGGAAATAATTCTCTTTTGTACATATTACAGTGTATAGTTATTCAAAGACAGCATTCTTCAATTAAAAGAAAAAAAAAATTGGTATAAGTAGATCCAAGTCCTTCTGGTATTTTTCTCTACTGGTGTATCCATGTACAAGCAGTGATACTGTTGTTCTCATCATTCCAAGAGCATCTCCTATAAGGGTTGGATGTGTTTCAGTGCTCATCATATGACATAATTTTTGCAATGAAATAATGAAAATATTTTTTAAAATCAAAGGTCCAACTAGCTTAGTGTCCTGCCTCTAGCAGTGGCCAAATTTGGATGCAAAAAGAATAATAATAGGGCCAATGTACAGATATTTCTACGTCATGCTTTCCTGACATTCTGGGATTTCCTAATGCAACAATAATATTTCTCCATTAGATATATAAATTATGTGCCCATTACCTAGTTGTGAGCACCCATCTTACAGAAAATAAGTACGTCCAGATAAGCATGTATGCACACACACATAGTTGGTTGTTGTGAGTGTCTTAATACACATGTGGATAATTTCCATTCTAATGCCAAAGTGCACCCTTGGTTTATGTGGGCCATGGCGATATGGAGGCCTACTGTACATCAGTGTGTTTAAAATTTTCACTGATTGTCTAGTAAGTATACCCTTGCTGGGATATGTGTACACAGCAAGGGGCACTTTATATGGTATACAAGTGTAACCAGCCTTGCTACTGCAGTCTTCAAACACTATGGACGCTTGAAAAAACACAGAATCACACAGAATCACAGAAACTTTAAGGCTGGAAGGGCCACCCATGATCATCTAGTCCAACCATCAATTTTGAACTGTAATCACCCCTAAACCACATCCCCAGGTGTCACATCCAGGCACCTCCTGAAAACTTCAAGAGATGGTGACTCCATCACTTCCCTGAGCAACCTGTTTTATCTAATATTTAATCTGAATCTCTCCTGGCATGACTTAAGACCATGTTATTTCATTATACAAAACAGTAATAAAAGCATAGCAAGGGAAATTTTCATTGTCTTTTGAGCCTTAGGTTTGGGCATTTTTTTGACCCTTTTTTCCCCCAAAAGATTTAAAATAAAAATTTGTTTCCAGTCTTGAGGTGTCGTGTAGCCACATTTTCAAATACTCCAAGCTGTGAGAAAAGCAGCAAATACAGCTAGCATTGACACAGCAAGTAATTTTTAGGTAAAAAGCTTCAGTCAGGCTTTCACAGCCACTGCTACATTCCTTCTTTATGATGTTTTACAAGTTCCAGACAGAAGAGGAAGTGCTGAAATGCTCAGAGAAAGGCACTTCTCTGCTCCAGAATGGAGTCCTGTCTGGAACTCAGTGTGAACCACTGGACCTCATAAGAAAGACTGTCCTTGGGTGAGGCTGATTCTGGCTTCTACAAACTTATGGCAGTTGAAGACTTTTGCTAAGATGCAGGGCAATAGACTGTGACCTTTTGTGTGCATTCTTCCCATAATTATACAATAAAAATGCAGACTGTTATTTCTATCTTGCTAAATATCAGCTGTGAGTTTGTCCAAAATCCAAAACAACACACTTTAACTTAATAGCTAAAAGTAGGCAAAAACCTCAAGCTGGAGATCAGGGATAGCAGCATGTCCTACAAAAAGAGGCATAATATGACAATTCTGATAGGAACTTGTGTTTGCCTGTTGGATAGAAAATGGAAAATTTCCAAGACCTTCTAGGAAAACACAGTATGGAGTCATTTGGGGATGCCAGAAAATGTTGACAACCCTCAGGTGGGATAGCCTTTAAGAACGTTAGAGAAACCCCCATGATCACCTTGAGGGAAGGATTGAAGGAAAGGGGGTTGAGGGGAGGATTGGAAGAAAAAGAAGTCATCATTGTGGATTTTCCGTAAACAGTGAAGTAAAAGGTTATGAAATAATAGCAGAAGGACTAGAATTTTTTTCA
The DNA here is from genome assembly GCF_015227805.2 of Hirundo rustica. Taxonomy (NCBI): domain Eukaryota; kingdom Metazoa; phylum Chordata; class Aves; order Passeriformes; family Hirundinidae; genus Hirundo; species Hirundo rustica. The sequence goes on from NC_053455.1 coordinate 20,792,059, forward strand.
TTACTGAAATTATATTTGCCAAATGAAGCATTGTTATTCAATGAGAACAGGTGGTAACAATTCCTGAGAAGATGTGATGGGTCTCATGACCACTTAATCCTGGCTCACCTGCATACCTACAAAGTCAGGGTGGGAGGAGAGCTCTAGGGTCAGTTCAGCAACTGTCTTTTTGGCATAAACCTGTACTTGTCTTCCAGATAATCAGAGAAACTTGGTGAGCAGTGTCTTATATTGACTGATAGTGTAGGAGGTATCATAGATCTTTCTGATATTTAGTTGGTTTTGTGCCTCCACCAAATCATAGCTGCTGAGGTAGGTATGCAAAGCTCCACATTATGCTGGCTGAGTTTTTCCTATGTACTAGGGAATGCTTGCAGAAATTAACCCAGAGTAAATTATCTACCTTGCAGCTATGTGGAGCTTCAGAAGTGCCTGGAGCACTTCAGTAGTTAGTTGGTTTGTGTTTACCCTGGGTCTTATAAACCAGAAGGGAATTCTCTTCCCCTTCTGAGTGTTTTCTAAAGTACTTGTATACCATGTACCTTTCCTGCCACCTCACCAATTTCCTCTGGTTCTCAAAGTATCTTGTACTTTCACAAAAAAGGCTGAATGGTGAACTTTGTCTCATGATAAGATAAGAATTAACAGGCACAGCAGATTTACATGAGTTGGATTGAAGTCAAGTCTGTCAGCACAGTCCATTGGCACAGCAAAAAGATGAAGATGTGAGTTATGATTATCTCCTGTGTGTTGTAATCTTTTGTATGTGGAATAGTTAAGCAGAAATATTAATGGTAGTTTCAATGTATTTCACTCTGATGTATTATGTAGAGTTCACATCTATTTTTGAACAGGTAATAAATAGAGATGTTTTCTCCCTGATGAAGAAATTACAAATTAATTTCTTGCAGTCAAAACCTTTTCCAGACTTAAGTTACATTCTGCAACAATTTTGTTAGGAAGATGTTGATTCAGAATAGAATTTCTAGTGAAGATTAAATGCAGCTGCAGAACAGGTATAGCCTGGTGTGCAGGGCCATCTGCCTAACTACAATGAAAATCCTAAAGTTAAACCTCCTACATCCTATAAACTGTCTTTTCACCCCAATTCCCTCATGACCAAGCATCAGAGGTTCCTTTGACGATTTGTGTTTTCTATAGAAACTGGCGATACTTAAATGTGTTATGGTTTAAAATAATTATGAAGGGAAAAAGATGAATTTTCAAGTATTTTAAAAGAAAATGAACTTAAAGCCATGAATTTGGGAAGTCACGGTTGTGTGTTTTGCCAAGAACAGCAAAATTAATCAAAAACGTTTTCTTTTTTTTTTCCTCAGTCATCTGTTTTAAACACAAACACTCCTATTTCTGGTTATGTCAGCACTGAAAATAGAATAATCAGGTTTTTAATAGGATTTCACTGTGGTGAGAATTAAATCCAGTATTATCCAATGACTTTTTGAAGGAAATTATTAACTCTGGAGAAGTGACTATGAACTTGGAGAGAGCCAACAGAATTACAAGCAAAATTTATGTCTATCCATAATGTTGTTTTTGGCACAAAGAATAATGAATTAGCAAGTGCAAGAATAGGAAACAGTTGAACTTTGGCAGATATTTTTTTGTATTCTGAAGAGGGCTGTGACTAAATCAGCAAGAGAGAGAAAACTCCCAGGTATGTCCACAAAATTGCATCCCCTTAGATGAAGGATGGTGAACTGCAGCTCTTTGGGTGAGTGAAGGTTACAGCCAAAGCAGGTCATGGTTTAGGCAGAATTGGAGTGTACTTTGGAAGTCAATCTGAGTGTGAAAAACAGGGAGATGACAGGAAGCGAACAGAAAAATAGGGAATGGCAATAGTTTGAATATATTACTCCTGTGTGATAAATGAACATACAAGGCACAGGAGGACAAGCTCTGAGACTGGGACTTGTTTTGCAGGCTAGGAATAGACCTGAGTTTGAGCTGTCCTTGGATCTGGCAATGTTACATCCTTCCTAGAAAAGGTTATCCATTCATTGCTTCTGCCATCTTTTCCACATCCACCTGTGGTGATAAGCTCAAAGGGCTCGTACAGTAAAGCAGAAATATTTCCTTATGTGCTTGTTTCACTTTTGAGCTTTAAGGTTGCTCCTTCTTTGCACTCTAAAGAAAGCAGAGCAATGCACAAGTATGTAAATAACTTCTGGGTTTCCAGGTAATATAATTCCCTCACAAGTTAATTAGAGGATGGGCACTCTGGTGAGATTAACTGTGGCTGTGTAATTAGTTTTTTTCCCATGTATGTGCAAGTCTGGTGGTTTTTAATACTTGAAAATGCAGGGATTTTTGCTTTGTTTCTTGCATTCACTATTCTAACATTCTTCTTTTTTTATAATCAAAAGTCGTTTATCAGTTGGTAATTTTGATTTTAAAGCAAATATTTAAACACTTATTTATTTTCTGCTAAACATGGGCCTGAAAGAGCATGTGTTTAAAAAGTAATTTTGGGGTGATGTTGAGAGTTGTGGAGACAAGAAAATCTAGATTGACCTTTTTTTTTTTTTTTTTTTTTTTTTTTTTGAAAAGAGACAGTAATACCTTCTGTGAAAATCACATCTTTGAGGAAAAAAAAAAACCCCTCAAATGTTTTCAGTTTCCTGCTTCCTGCATGTATAAGATTAAAAAAAAAAAAAAAAAAACAAGCTTCCACAAAACAGCTAAAACAGCTATGCCTCCTTTCATAATAGAGCGGATAGAAAGCTTTGGTTTTGACCAAATTAAAAAGGGGACACTGGTACTTGTTGTGAAGCATGTATCCTGTCCTCTACAGAAGAAGGAGAGCTGCAAACAGAGCCTTTTTCTCTACACTGTGATACTCGGCTGGACTCAGTACTTGGAAACACGATTCCGCATGTGTTTAACTTTCGATGCACGAATAATTCAGCTGAAGTCAAGCTCACATGAGATTCCACACGCCCTTCTTGGGAAAGTAGTCATTACTGCTGGGAATATTCCGTGGAGCTACATGTACGAGGGCCACCTATATTGAGAACAAATATAGACAGTGTTGCCAGGGAACCCCAAGAGATTTGAGAGCACACGACAGCAAGAACAGACTGAAAGGGTCTGTCCTGTACTGCTTACACTGCAGAACTACACACTCTGGATTATAATCAGCCCCTTGAGGGCTGCCAGTTTATCCTGCTTGTATTTCACTGCAAATCATTCTTCTCTGCTGGGTGTATAGCTGCTGTGACACTGCTGAGGTCATTTTACTTGAGCCAAGGTAGCAGTCATTACAATGAATAACTTCTTTGGCCAAACATTGACATCTTTATGGTGAAAGTAATTTTTGAGTACCTGGAGTGCAGCACATCCTTATTTATTTTTGTGTCAGAAGTTTTTTAAGGTTTTGGCTACAGCATTAAAACTAGTCATTCAGGTAGATCATATTAACTAGCCAGCTTTCTTCTCTCTGTCACTGTTCTCACAAGTCTACCTTTGCACAAGGGTCAGAATGTTGCTATTTGTGTAGTTCTGGTTGGTTTTGGATCATGTCACCACTTATTTTCTTCTTTTATTAAAGCTTCTTAGAAATCAAGATTCTTGTCTTCTCCCTCAGGGCATTTCTTATTTTAACTCATCTGCTGAAGAGGACAGCTGTAGTTGTTATTCAGGAAGAGAGCCACTGAGCTCAAAGACCATCTATGCAAATTTTCTACTCTTTGCACCTTATTTTATTGTTGTGGTGTTGCCTCTACCTCTCTTGTCTGAGCATTTCTTTCACCATTTTTTCACCTGCTTCTATGCTAAAACGCAGGATGTCCTTTCTGAATGAGCCGAAGTACTACAATAATGACTCTTAGAATCATAAATTTATAGAATGTCCTGAGTTGGAAGGAACCCACGAGGATCATCGAGTCCAACTCCTGGCCCTGCACAGAGCAGCCTTAAGACTCACACCATGGCCCAAGAGCACTGTTCAAATGCTTCTTGAGCCCTGTCAGGCTTGGTGCTGTGACCACTTCCTTGGGGAGCCTGTTCCAGTGCCCAAGAACCTCCTGGGTGAAAAACTTCTTCCTAGTATCCAAACTAAACCTTCCCTGACTCAGTTTCATGCCATTCTCTTGAGTTCTGTCACGGCTCACCAGAGAGAATGTATCTGTGTCTGCCCCTCCCCTTCCCCTCTAGAGGAAGTTGTAAATGCAGTGAGGTCTCCCCTCGGTCTCCTCTCCTCACACAGCTTCCTCTCAAGGCCCTTCACCATCTTCATTGCCCTCCCTAGGATGCTCTCAAATGCCTTTATGTCTTTTTTTTACATAGTGTTACCCCAAACTGCCCCCAGCCCTCGAGGTGAGGCCACCCCAGTGCAGAGCAGAGTGGGACAATCCCCTCCCTTGCCCGGCTGGCCATGCTGTGCCTGATGCACCCCAGGACAGGGCTGGCCTTCCTGGCTGCCAGGGCACTGCTGGCTCATGTTCGATTTGCCATTGATCTGGACCTGCAGGTCCCTTTCCGCAGGGCTTCTCTTGGCCTCTCATTCCCAAGTCCACGCAGACAACCAGGGTTGCCCCATCCCAAATGCAGAATCTGGCATTGGTCCTTGTTAAACTTCATACAGTTGGTAATTGCCCAGCCCTCTAATTTATTCATGTCTCTCTGCAGAGCCTCTCTACTTTCTAGGGAATCAACAGCTCCTCCAGATTTAGTATTGACAATCTTACTTAGTGGTTTTGTTTAGGTTTTTTGTTGTTGTTTAAAGGACTCATGTATTTCGCTGTGTACAAGGCTTTATTTAATGTATACAGTAAAAGGTATCTTTATACATGAGGATTTGTGAACATAATATAAGTGTACATTGGCAAGTGCATTGCTTAGCCTTTGACTGTTGTGTAATTAGCTGTCTGGGCTTTGTGTGTGGATTCTTTAGATACTAAATGTAAATTACAAAAAAAAATTAAGGAGGCAGGACCATGAATTCACGTAGCTTCGTCTCTTGCCTCTAAAAATTATGGATACAGTCCTCTTAAAAGCAAAAATAAACCAGAATTGCTGTGGATGATGAAAACAGAACATCTCTTGTTTCAGACACTAATTTAAGGCCAGGAGGTAAAAGTGAGGGGTAGCTAGGAATGTCTTAACTGCCTTGACATCAAGGCTTTGAATTTCAATTCCTCTGTTTCAATCTTCACTGCTTCACAGCAGTATTATAGAAAGTAATTAATTTGCCTTTAATTGTGGAGCTAGTTTCTAACTGCAAATGAAGAACAATAAAATTTTCTCAACTTTGGCTGAGTCATGACATTTTGATTCTGTTTCAATGGGTGTAATAATTTTCTATTTTGGTCTGGCTGTTTGCTGAAAGGGAAATAGGTGTGCAAATGATTTTTTGGAAAATGCTTTGTAGGGAATTAATGGAAGAGACTGGTACAAAAACTAGACAGATGTTACAAATTCTAGAACAAAACCAAGTTCTGGTCAGTGGCAGTGAAGACCACAACCAGCTTTCACAGACATGATCTGCATTTAAGCAACAGATAAACTTTGTTCTGTTTGACCTGTGACATTCAGAAGTAAGAAGTAAAGATAATGACATACATTTTCATTAGCTTCTTCCACCAAGTTTGCTATTTAAGCCTTTTGTCAGAAGGTAACAGCAGTTTTATTTTATTTAAATTGATATCTTAATTAAATGAAAAGCAGCATTGCCTTTCAAACCTTTACATTTTGTTTCCTTCCCCTGAGATAAGACATCAGAGTATAGTTATAGGTATACAAGGAACAAGTATGTTCAGGAAATGTGTTGTATCTCATCTTATTTCAGAAGTTTCAGCAGTGGACTCCCTCAGTAGGCAGTAATCTGCAATACCAGATATTCCTAATAACCTGAGGAATTCAGTTAAGTTCAATAACATGTTTAAATGATATTGGATATACAGGATCACATCTTACTGACTTTTTAAGAGGTTCATTCTTTCACATACTGGTACAGAAATGAGTTTTGAATGAGTTCTTGTGAACTTTGAAATGTTATGAAACCACATAGTATTCTTCTAAATTTAAATACTCCGGGAGGCTTTCTCTGTGTGAATGGCTGACAATTGAGGAGTGTGTTTGCATGGTATCTTACAGAGACCTTGAGAAGTGTGAGGAAGACAAGAAAGGTACATGCATGTGTTGGCTGTTTTTCATTATATTCCCATGTTTGTTTATTTTTTGTGCTCTAGTGTCTGAACTACTCTTTTATATTATGTGTATAGAACTTCAAATTTGTAAAAATACTGTCACTGGAGAACTTGTCCCAGTTATATAAGCAATTTTGTGTCTCAAAAATGTATACATTTCCAATACCTTAGTGACACAGAGAAATACTATCATTCCCATTTTAAGTGCAGAAAGCGTGCAACTTTCCAGCATGACATAATCTCTCTTTTAGAAGATGAACATTAAATACGCACGTGCTGGATTCAAGCTCAGTTCTGGCATGATCCCTTCCATTGGAAAGGGAGAAATGGTACTTTTTCCAATCCAGAATTAGAATTCTGCTTTAGCCTAGAAGCACTGGTTAAATTTTAATGTATGAGCAACAAATACATGACTAACCAGGTCCTAGGAAAAAAATTAATTCTAAAGGCTGAATCCTTGGACTCCTAAATTTCTTCAAGTATTGAGCTTTGTGACCTTCATTTAAGCTCTTTGAGTTCACACAGCATCATACTTAACCCTTCTTTCCTATTTGACTTTATTCTCTCTTTTAAACAGTGTTACCTTTAAAGCATCTGAATGAGCCTCATGAAAATCAGGCTTAGTTCCTGGTCTTGCCACAAGCCTTCTTCAGCCAATACTTTCTACTCCCTGCTTTCAGTGGGTTACGGATTTAGGACTTTTGGCCTAGTGAATATGGCTGAATTTTTCTGTAACTCCACTACTGCTATGATGCAACTATGAATAATCATATTAATACTGGTTTTGTGTACACAGACATATGCTGAGTCTCTCTCCCTCACACCTGTGTCATGATTTGGACACATGGAAAGAAAAATAAAGTTGTCAGGCTGAGGGATGGTATCTCTGCACAATCTCAAGAAATCATGATGAAGTGCCTAGGCAGGGAAAAGACAGTGCCCTGGAGCTTGTTTCCCATGCGTGTTGGGGTGTTTTCTTCTCCACCCCCTCTCCTGTTTTACTGTTCTTCTTTCTATGACTGCAAAAAAAAAAAAATCTAAAAAAAGATGCCATTAACCAATGCATATGTAAGTGACTTAATTAAAATAACTGCAATTATGCTGAACACAAGAAATTAATGATATCCATTTAAACAATCATTGTTGTCCTCATCAAAAAGATTTTAGCAGTAAGACGGGACACATAGATGAGAACCACATAGATAGCAGAACTTGGTGTTCTGATGATTAAAAACAAAAAATCAAAACTCCCTTTAATCTCAGTTTTAATTATCCTTTAATTATCCTGTCAATAAAACAGTTACTTAAGCATTTTATTTATATTGACTCTGGAGGAAGAAATTCAGCGAATATTATGAAGATGTTTTACAAGTGATTGGTAAGTGACATGGTGATTGACATTGTTCTTGCTGTTGTGGTGGCTGTGGTTGTGATGGTAGTGATGGCTGTAGGCGAAGCTCCTTTTGTATTAGGTGCTGCACAAACATTGTGAGGAGAAATCACAGCTGTGAGGAGAAACAGGGCTATAAGATCGCTAAAACAAAGGCAGAAGAATCTGCATGTTAGCGGTGAAATGACTTCTGTACTTCCAGAGGCAGCTGAAGAATAGGAGGCAGAGTTAAAGCAAAAGACTTAACAGTGATTTAAAACCAATTAAAAAAATCCAGTAGTTAATGAAAACTAATTTTCCATTTTTACACTGGGAAAACTTAGATAAATGGATAGAGGCCACAAAAAGGAACTAGTAAGACACATGAACTAATGCCTGTCAAGGCTAGAATTAGACCTTTTAACTTGACTTAAAATTCCTTGCAGTAAGGAAATCATACTGCATGAAATTATTCATTGTGTGTTTTAGTCATCCATTCTCTGATTAATTTTGCGGACATAAAACATCATCATAAATAATTTTAAGTCAGGACAAACAATTTACTTAGTCTATAGGGTTTTATTTCCCTAAAAGTTTGCTTTTCTTAATTCCCAGATAAAATTAAATGCCTCCAGTAACCATGATCACTACGCTTTTCCACATTTCAGAAATAGCAGGAAATCCCTTAGTCTGTATGAACAATGTCTGGCTTGCCTACCTTTTGCAGAAGAATCCTGAGTACTCAAAGACAAGCCAGTGTTTCTGCACAATACGGTAAAACAGAGATTGCCTTTGGTCGATAATTGCCTCAAATATTTTTTATGGAGTTCAATGACCCTGCCCTTTTAGAGCAGATGGTGTCAGCTGCAGGTAGTTTCACCATGGCTCTCCTTTATTTTTTTCTCTAAAAACTATTTAATTTATCCTTAATGACTCAGCCACTTCTGCCAAAAAGGCTTTTTAGTTTTTTATTCCTCATAATGGGACAGAGAATGGTGTTGAAAGGTATTGTAGCTGGTATAGCCTGAAGGCACTGTGAAGCTGGGTAAAATATTTTGTCTCCTCACTGTTTCATCTTGGCTTACACTCACATTGACTCATTAAAACAAAACGGAAAAAAAAAAACCAACCCACCCAAATATTCCAGCTTGATTTTTATCATCAAAGGGCTTCTGTGCCAAGAAGACACCTGGTTGGTTCAAGAATGTTGTTTTCCAACACAGCCAGATTATTAATTCTTTTTAGGGGCCGGATCAGAGTTGTGAACTCCAAATATCCTTTACCTCTCCACAAACAAAGCAAATATATAGGCTGGCTTTTATTAATTAACCCATCCTGAGATTGCAAGATGATGACAAGAGGGTACAATTGTATTAGAAATTTGGATTTCCAGATGATATTTGGAATCTTCTTGAGCAATTATGGCTTTATCTTTTCATCAACATACCCCAGGATCTTTACTTTCTTCATTTTTCCAGTATAATTTCAGTCTTCTGCCAAGTCTTTATCAGATATCTCTTTGTGACCCTGAATATTTCAAGATGAACTCCTGAACTTGCCAGTTCCAAACACTATGATCATAGCAATGATGCAAGAAGTCAGGAGCCAACTGGAAATTCCATTGCAAAAGTGAAATTCAGAACTACAAGCATATAATAAGCCCAAAGAGACATTTCCAGGGGGAAAAAAAACAAAAAACAAACAAAAAAAAAACACCACCAACAAACAAACTTGGAAGCTGCTATTCTAGGAAATGAAGTGGTGGCTGTCCATTGTTGTTATTGCTGGCTAAATTATGACAGCAGGCTGAACACTGGAGAGCGACACATGCAAGGACCTTATGAGATCTTGCAACAGGATATTTTAACTGCAACCCACCCAAGTAAAAAGGTACCAAAACTGTACTGAGAGGTATCTATGGCAGAATGAGATTGAAGTAACTGCCCTTCAGTGTTATGTTCCCGCAAGAAAGACACTGGGGCTGCCAGTAGGCTCCCCACCTGGTATTCCCGGTGAACTCTGGATGTACATCATATTTAGATCAGCTCTAGGGATATAGCTACTTGCTCAGGCAGTCTCTAGCTTTTCAGTCGCCTCTTTTGATAGCTTTGGTCTGAAAGCAAAGCCTGATAGTTTCTTCTATCGTGATTCTGATGTTGCTTACCATAGATGCATATGGGATTTATAGTGTAATTTGAAACTGAGGATTTTTTGTATCTGTCTGGGTCATATGATTATGGCTGGAACACAGAAGGTTCCACAAGTGCTCTGTCGCATAATGTGGTCATAAACTCTAAAACCAAAGAGTATGTTTGCATAATACTCATTGTATAAGAGAACCTCAGAATATAAGGTTCTTTGTCGCCTTTTATTACTTGTTCTTTCCGTTGAAACTATTTCTTTTATTCACCATGAAATTCATCCTGACCAGGATCTGGTATATATTGTCTGAGCCATTTCATTCTATCATTACAATGTATTTTTCCATTATGACATCCTAGTAAGTATGTTGTTCGGTCTTAAAAACTAAACAAAGTTGAGTCTGGGTGGTAAGTGGATGAATGACGTCCAAGAAAACATCAGTGTTACACAGGAAATAGCATTAGTGATTCATAACAAAATTATGATTCTTCAATTTGAAGTACTTTAGAAATAATAAATCTTGTGTACAGAAGAGGTAAAAAAGCTGAAGAGGTAAAAAAGTTGAATCAATCTCTTCAATATGAACCTTGGGTGTTTCGGTTTTATAGTTGGTTTGAAATTTTTTTTTCTTTGTGTGGGAAGCCTCTCTGTCTCATATGAATTGTATGGTGCTGCTTTACTGTTGCCCTTTAGTAGCACCAAAATGAATCTGTAGTGGCCCTACCTGAGTGTCTCTTGGATATTTGTCATGTAGGATTTATTTGGTAATAAATCCCTTAGCCCACCACTACTGCACTTGCTGTCAATGTGCAAACACATTATACTTCCTTCAGGGTGCAGTGGGTGCAAAAGACTATTATGTGTATAATTAACTTGCTGCTTAAGTGAGCTGAGTAGTAAAGGCTTCTTTAATATGAATCAAACGTGCTGAAGAAAATGTTGCTGCTAAAAAAAAAAATAAAAGGCATTCACTATTGGGAAAATTACTTTACCACTTGTAGAAGTGGAGGATGTGGGATGCTCAGGGAATGAGATCTTAAATGTAAATTTTCTAGTAAGATTGCTGCTTCTCATCAGCTTTCATATTTGTATCAAATGGGAGAGGTGAAGGTGAAAGGCCTCCTCACAGACACAGTGAGACAATGGTTAGGATACATTATTCTCCTAGTTTCCTGAACTTTTGAAAAACAATTTGCTTTTTCCCCTTTCTGTGCAATTTTAGGAGAGGTTTGTTGCTCTGAATGAAAAAGTTAACAGAAGGGGATTTATGCCATTGTAAGTGTAAGATGCATTGACGTCAGCAGGGCCCTTCTCCCCACCACAGGCTTTTGCAAGGTCAAGCATAATTCAACAAAACCTTGCAATCATCTTTCTCTGCCAGTAGAGCAACAAAAATTGGGCCAGGGTAAGTGTGATCTCAGATAAAATTCAGCTGAATTTGTGTTATAGACTTGCATGGTCCAATGCATACTCCTTGCCCAAAGAAAAATTCAGTTGGGATATTCAGTAGGAATAACTGATATGACATCAGTTAGTAATGCCATTCAGATGGACATCATCAGCCTCAAGAAATGGGTCTGCATGAAGTTTGACAATGGGAAGTACAGTGTTTTACACCTGGAGGACCTAGCCCCATGCACCGGTAATTCTGGGTGTCTCGGAAGCAGAGACAGAAACACACCTGGTAGACTCCAAGCTGAATATAAGCCAAGAAGGTGTTTTTGCGGCACAGAAGACTCCTGGTCTGCGTGAGAGACAGTGCTGCAAGCAGCCCATAGGAGGGGATTTTCCTCTCTGCTCAGCATTGCTGTGGCCAGCACTGGGCTTCCCAGTACAAGAGGGCATGGACATGCTGGAGCAAATCCAGCAAGGACCATGAAGCTCTTTAAGGGAACAGAGGATTTCTTATCCTAGGAGAATCTGAGTGAGCTGGAACTGTCCAGCCCAGAGAAGACAACTCAAGGGTGCATGTGTGGGTGATATTGTCACCTATATTCATGTGTTCAGTTCCTGACATGGGCGGGGGGAGAGGTAAAGAGTATGAAGGTACTCTTCTCTGAGTTGCTCAGTGAAAAGAGGAAATAGACACAAACAGAAACACAGGAAAGTCCACTTAACAGAGAAAAAACCTTTTTGTTGTGAAGGTGGTCAAACAGTAGAACAGGTTGCCAAAAGAGGTTGTGGGATCTCTGTCATGGAGATTCAACACCTGACTGGGGAAGGCTCAGAGCAACCTGCTTTAGCTGGCCCTGCTTTGAGCAAGGAGATTGGACTTTATGATCTTTGAGGGTTCCTTTTAATCTCCACCAATCTGTGTAGCTATCTGTAGGTAACTGAACTGTATAAACAGTGGGGAAAACTTGCTGCCATAATATGTATTCCTCAGCAAAACTGAGGTGTCCTGAAGTGATCTTTTGAGAAGAAAATATAGAGGTCAAAAGCCTTTTGAACTCTAGAAATTGTAGGTTGGTTAAATCTTCTGCAAGAGAAGGGGCAGAAGTCACATGCCTTGAAACTTCTACCAGTTGAGAAAATCCTTCCAGAATGGTTGTAGAGAACAAGCCTATTTTGGCATGGGGTGGACTGCACAGGTCTCTGCCTGTGCAGGTAAATTTCTGTGATTCAAATATTTCAACACAAAGGGACACATATTACTAAAACAGTATTTTATTCTGGTTATGTAGATGTACTTGTACATGACAATGGCTCAAAGCAAGTTTTAATGTGCTAGGGGAAAAAAAAAAAAAAAATCATCAAGAGGAGGTGACTAGTTTTGTATTGTTGTTACCCAAACCAGTTTGAGCTAACTCTCTTATATGCTAGATTGTGTGAAGGATTTATCTGGGTAAACAAGTGGGATATAAAAAAGCAAAATGTGTGAAGCCAGGTTTGCTAGTTTAGCTGTGTCTTTCCTGATTCCTGGAATGCTTATTAATTCTTTGCATCTTTTGCCCATCTGCAGGACGTGAAATTGGAGGTTTTGTTGATTTTGATATTGTGCCTTTAAATATGCCTTAAATATTTTTAAAAGGCTGATTAACAATGCCTTCTCAACGTGTGGGAGTTCACTCAGATATTTCTTACCTGCTACCTCTTTTACTGCTTACCTAATACAGCATAAAGGATTATCTTTTACTGCATGGTCCCTCATTAATTTTTATTAGTTGCTGGTCAACTCCTTAACTCAATCCACTCTAATAAATTAAGGTGATAAGACACAATACCCTAATATACTTATTAATTCAAATGAATGGAGTCAACTTTGCTGCACATCTGTTCTCAGTAATCTGCACAAATAGCAGTGAATTATCATTGTCTCTCAGAAATAACATCTACAGTGACATCTTGTTGTTCTTTTTTGCTGGCTGATGAAGCTCATGTTATTGCATTGCACAGGATGCTTTGGAAAATACAGTCGCTGTGACTGTGAACTATGGCTGAACTTTATACATCTTGAAGAGACAGCTCGAATTTGCTTGTGACTCCACAGAACTGTCTGCCTTTACGGCTGGAAATGCTATAATACAAAAGTGTCTCAGAACTATCAATGTATTAAGTATTACTAGAGCCCAAAGGACAAAATCAAAAAAGACAAAGTAGAAGTGGACTTGAGTCTGATGGCTGTAAGTTGATCCTTTGTACAAGGAATTACTTCTTTGAGATCTGCTCTGACTCACTCAGGGTCATACAGGTTATCCATGACAGAGGGGATCTATAGCCCTGTATAGTGGTTTTAACCATAAGGTGCCTGGAGGAGAGGTGCTAAACGTCAACTTACCTAGCCTTCATTAGAGATTGTGAAAGAGGGAGAATATGCAGATCAGCTAAAATTTATTTAAAAACATTTAACATATTTTGTCTTGTCTCAAAACTGTTATATATTTTTTTTCTCCCCTTCATGATAAAAAAAGTAATTGTAATACTTGTGTCTTACTTTAGCTCTGATTTGAACCAGTCATTGCCCATGTTGTAAGATGGGGGCAGTGAGACATACAGGCGTCTGAGAATCTCTCAGGAAGTTCATTTGAGATCATGGACTGGACAAAAGGGGGTTGTGTTTCCAATTTGGGAGCATAAAGTACTAGAATATCTCCCATTTCCTCCCCTTCTCATTCACAATATCTGTTTAAGAATTTTTATCTTCTTCAAGGGTTGTATTCTAGTGGTTAAGCTTTAGTCCTCTAAAATGACTGCGTTAAGCTTAAACCCGGAGCCTTGGCATTTTGCATGTGCTGGAAGAAGCAGAACTTAAAACTTGAATAGTTTCTTCAGGCTGTGGTCATATGAAAATTATTCCCAACTATATAGACAAGCCACTCCACCAAACACTTTCACCCAATTTTGCCCAACATCACAAACAGCATATCTTGGTTTACAAAAATAATCCAGAATTACTGTTTTTTAGTATCTATTCTTATAGTTGACATGTCTGCCACCTCTAATTTATACTCTGCTGTCTTCTTGATATGATACTTGAAAAGTCATGTCAGTCAGGTGAAACCCCAGCTGACCAGAAAAAGGAAATCATTGTACCAGTCTTAAAAAGGGTAGAAAGGAGGACCCTGCGAACAACTGACCTATTAGCATCACCTCTCTGCTAGGGAAGATCATGGAACAAATCCTCCTAGAAGCTGTGCTTAGGCATAAGGAGGACCGAGAAGTGATTTAGGACAGCCAGTACAGCTTTCACCCAGGGCAAGTCCCGTCTGACCAACCCAGGGCCTTCTCTGATGGAGTGACTACATCAGGGTACAAAGGAAGGGCTACAGCTGTCATTTGTCTGGCCTTCTGTAGAGCCTTGGATATGGTGCCCCAACACATGCTTCTCTCTAATTTGGAGCTAGGTGGATTTGATTGGGTGGACAAGGAATTGGTCGGATGGTCACATTCAGAGGATTGTGGTCAACAGCTCAGAGTCCTGATGTATGATGTCCCTCAAGGATCTCTGTTGGGACCAGTGTTATTTAATATAGGCAAAGAGATCAAGTGTACCCTCAGCAAATGTGCAGATGACAACAAGCTGAGGGGAGTGGTTGACATATCTGAATAATGGATATCATCTGGAGAAACCTGTACAAGCTCAGAATGTGGGCTTGGGAACCTCATGAGGTTTAACAGGAACAGGCGCCTGAGTTGGGGCAACCCCCAGTAACAATTGCTGGGGATGCAAAAGGCTGGGGATGAAAAGATTGAGAGCAGCCCTGCTGATAAGGACCAGCACTGATAAGTGCTGGTGGGTGAGAGGTTGGACATGACTTGACAATGTGTGCTCAGAGCCCAGAAATCCAGTTGTATCCTAGGATCAAAACCAGCTTGGCCAGCAGCGCAAGAGATGGGATGCTGCCCCTCTCTCCCCTCTGGTGAAATCCTACTGGGAGTGCTGAATCCAGCTCTGGGGTCCCCAGCACAGGAAGGACATGGACCTGTTGAAGTGAGTCCAGAGGAGGGACACCAACATGGTTAGAAGGATGGAACACCTCTCCTACAAGGAGAAGCTGAGAGAATTTGGATGGTTCAGCCTGAATAAGAAGGCTTTGGGGTGACCTAATTTCAGCCTTCATTACCTGAAGGGAGTCCACCAGAAAGATGGGCAGGAAAACTTTACAAGGGCATGTAGTGACAGGACAAGGGAGAATGGTTTCAAACTGATAGAGGGTATATTTAAATTAGATATTAGAAAGCAGTTTTAACTGTGAGAGTGGTGAGGCACTGGAACCATCATGAGGCTGCTCAGAGAGGTTGTGGGTGTCCCACCTCTGGAAGTGTTGCAGGACAGCTTGGATGGGGCTCTGAGCAACCTGGTCTGCTGGAAGGTGTCCCTGCCCATGGCAGGGAGTTGGAACTAGATGATCTTTAAGGACCATTCCAAACGAAACCCTGATTCTTCTATGATTCTTCAGTACCAACTTTTCCAAACATAACATGTCTTAGTGGTGCGCTTTCCTACCTTTGCCATAGGCAAGTTTATAGGGTCTTAGATGTAAGCAGTAATTCCATGTTCATTTTCATAAAATCTGCTGACTAGAATTCAAGTTTTTGCTGCTTCTGAGCACTTTCAGAATGTCTACTAAACACATTCAGATGTCCATGTATTAACAGTGACCTCTGAGAGCAGAATAAGAAGAAACTGTTCTATCTCTGAGAAACAGAAAGAATGTTTTATATTAATTTACTCAAAATATCTTTGGAAGAGATTGCTAAAAATGGTTAGAAAATTGATGGAATTCACTAGCCAGAAGGATCTTTTCCTGCTTCTAGTAGAGGCAGAAATGACTGGCTGGGATTATTGTAGCACTGCATGGATCAGTTAGATCCAAAAAGGATTTTGCACTAGAGAAATTACCTTTGTGAGTTTAATGGATTTAACTTTAGTATTTATGGATTAAAATTTAGTATGTTTGAAAATAAAAAGCAAAGTTAAGAGATGCATCCCAAGCCTACATGTATTTGTTATTTAAGCAGAAAGTGTGTTGGAAGAGGGAAGGGTGAGTAGTTGTATGGGAAAAGGGATGAAAAATTTTTACGCAAGATGCTATGGCCTTTAGCTGTGAGAAACTGAAGTTTACTCTTGCATGCTTGCTGCATGCAACTCAGACAATTTGGCTAGCATGATGGGGAGAATGGCAACAGGTATGAAACTGTCACCCTAGAGGAGCAGCTCCTAGCAAAGTGTAAACAAACAAGTAAAATGAGGCTGTGAAATTCAGTTGGTGAAGCATAATGCCCTTTTACTGGCCACCTCCTTCTTACAAGGAACAAAATTAAGGTCTCTGATGGGAAGTGCAGCATTTTTCTTGAGGGCAGGAGTGCTGAGAACAGCCCTGTTCTTAGAAATGCAAGGTGTGGTATTTCACAAAAAAAAAAAAAAAAAAAAAAAAATCTTAGTTTTATAGCTATGAGTACGACTGTTGACATGAAGCTGAACAATTCAGGAAAGGCAAACAACTTAGAAAGCACATAAAAATTGCTAAGGGACTTCTCTGGGTAAAGTCAGTGGGACTTTTTGCCTGGTATGTTGAAAGGTTGAAATCTATGTAATAATGAAATAGAAAGGAAAAAGCTGTGATGTATAATTTAGGGCTTGACCTTACAGCTTTGTTTGTGTAAGTGGTTTCACACTTTTCCGAAGGCTTATTCCATGTGTCAAAGCATTATTTTTTCCTAAGTTATGTTGCTGTTTCTTAATTGTTTTCAGACATAAAGGTATTTGGGGACATATCTTTCCCTTGCTGAAGTAATGACCAACACTTCTCACTTATTTCAAGGGTACTTTAATCTTTTCAAGGCTCTTTTAATTAAAATGAATTATTCAGTATATGTACAGCACTTAGAAAGTACACATAGCTACGTAAGTCCTAAGTGTTACTACTATTCAACTCATTATCTTTTACATTTGTCATAAAACTAGCCATGACTTAGCTGCTAAGCTTCTTAGTTCTCAAGGAAAATTAGCATTAGAAAATGCTTTAACTTTTTTTTTTTTTTTTTTTTTTTTTTTTTTTTTTTTAATACCATGGAAAATTACTCCTACCACCGATTATAGCAGTGATGACAGTGTATGAGCACCAACTGAACCAGTGCAGAGATCAGCTGTAGCTCCACCTCTGTAGGAAACTGTAGGCTTATGAGTCTCTATTGCTGCACTTGATCATAATGGTCCTGTTTGGAAGCATGGACTCATGACCATTTGTCATGGATCCATTCTTTTTACAGACACAATACATGCAAACAACACACACTTAGAAAATGATGACTATACACCTATACACCTAACTTGTGTCAGTGGGTCACAGAAGGCACAGGGTAGTGGAAAGTCAGAAGTGCAAGACACCCACAAGGCACTTGTGTTTTGCATATGTGTTCCCAAGAATGGGACATTTCAGCTAATGCTGTCATAAGGAATTTGTTTCTGTACAAGCACATTTGAAAATGCAGGCTTTTGAGATTTCTATGCCGGACTAAATATGTCTTGCTTAAAGTTAGGCATGTGTGTTTGTTGTGGGCTTTAGGAAAATTACCTGATTTTCTTGGGAAGAGGTAGAACTTTAGCTTTTTTCATGTGAAATTAGAATCTTGCTAGCCCCCTAAAACCAGCACTCTGTCATGTTTGCCATTGAATAGTTATAGTAATAAATATGAAATCTATCACTAAATATGTCATTAAATCTGGATTTCTCAGTGTATATATACACCTTATCCACATATATTGAAAATGTTTTTATGTAGAAACCTGAGTTTTGCTGTAAGGAAACATTGTGAATTAATAGGAGTGGGGTAGAATAATATTGTGGATACCTCTAGGGTAAATATTACATGATATTATTTAGACTACAAAAATACTTCTCTTACTTAGTTGTCTTTTGGCTTGGTTGTAACAGAAGGACAAGAATACTTTAGTTCTTGGAGTTTTTAAAAGAAGTAGACTATATCCTATCTGTTGCCGTATGGCTTTTTTATTTATTAAATTAATAGTGTTAATCCTGTACATAGCAAAGATGAGGGCCCATTTTTCACTTGCAGTGAGACTTCATAATCAAAATCACATATAACTTGGTAAGTTTCTTGGTACTTTGAGTCTACTTTGAGGAAATAATAGGTTACTGCCTACGTGACGAAAGGGATAATGAAACCTTACAGGTGAATGGCATTATTTTGTGTCTCTGCTGCATTATTCTAATTACTGCTGCTAGTAATATCTGACACTTACACATCTTTGCTCTGAAGATGTAAAAAGCTTTAAAGCTTTGAAAAGATCACTTAAGCTTCATAAAAATCTATGTTTGATAAAACTCTTTAAGTAAAAATAGGTGTATGGGGAAAGCATGGCAGAGGTTTTCAGTGACTTATTTAAATGCACACAATGAGTTGTCTACTGACTGGGGACAGATTTTTTGATGCTTTATCTACTGATCCATCTAAAATGCTTATTTTCACCAGCACAATTCTTCTGATGTAAAGGGAGTTACATTTGACTTTCTGAATCACTACATTTCCTTTCAAATGCCTATTCAAATATTGTTAGGAGGAAATGAAAACTAATGTTCCTGGGTACATACTCACAGCATTTATTGAAATGGTCTGTCATGCCGAACCTCAGAACCAGCAGCTTTCATCATCTATAAAAACTTCACCTTTCCTAAGAGAAGGCTAGCTGCTGGGAAGTTTTTTTTCTTCAGGTTAGGATGTCAGCATAACAGTCCTCACAACAGATATTTAGGCAACTATAAAGAGCAAAATGTACTTGGAGCAAAGAACACAGTGAAGGGATAAAAAACAAGAATCCTAGACTCTGTACTTGTGTTAAATTTATTTCCAAGACAAAGTTTAGATTTTTTTTTTTTTTTTAATTCAATTGCTGCATTTTATGAACTTGCTTTTTGGGGATACTCTAACATTAAATCATTAAAATCTTCTTTACTTGACCCTCTGTTGTTGAACATTAGTTGTGGCAGCATCAAGTAAATAAGAACCTGAGAATCAAACCTACTATTTTCGTTCTATTTCTGGCTGGAATGATTCTTTGCCTTGATAAAAGGAGTAGAGAGATAAACTGAAATAAAAGGATTACAGAACCCTGAAATTCAAGTTCTGGCTTGTGACTGCAAATTGCTGAAATTCTCTGAGGCTCTGCCCCTTTCTCCACTTTATCCTTTCAAACTTTTCTACTTAAATTGAAGCTCTTTAAGGCAGGGATTTTCTATAATATATACTTATTCAAAGCTTAGCATAGTTGATGATTTAACTTAAACATCATATTTACTAGTGAAATGAACAAACCATAAAGAAATGAGCATGAATCACAACCCCAGTGTGGAGAGCTGTGGTAGGAGATGGATGGGGGCAGCCATGGGATTATACAAGTGTCGCAGACTTACAACCACAGAAACTGAAAACTGAAAGAACATGTTTTTATAAGGTACCCTAGGCCTAAATGTTTTCTAAGAAAAAAATGGTAATGGGATTAAAATGAATTTTTAAAAAAAGACAAAACCAAACAGCAAAAGAACCCAAAGTGGGAATGGAAAAGTGAAACTTCACTAGAACTGAAGCAGAAGTTTCAATAAAGCTGCCCTTTCAATAAGTCTGAAGTCAGTGTCAGCTGAAGACAGAAAGTATTCTTATTTCTTACAATACATGGCTCTTGAGTACTTTCTACTGCTCTCATGTAGTATGTATCCTGTCTATCCCTAATATCTGTGGAAATACAGCTCAGAAATTTAATGATTTTCATGTAAAAAAAGTGGGGGAAAAGCACATAAATTTAAACATCCCTCTATAAGAAGCACAATGGGCACTTTTTGCATTATCACTTAGATTGTTTTAGGATAATAGAATAAACTTTTTCTAAGGCAGCAAAGAAAATGTTCACTATGGACAATGTTTCAAACTGAAGAAAATATGGTAGAAAACCCTGCATGAGCAGATGATCTGATAGTTAAGAGAAGCTAGAGCCCTGGACTAAGGCAGGCTTCAAACAATATTGTTCATGTGTCCCATATACACTTAACAGTTTTTAATAAACCTGTGAAACTGAAGGAGTTTATTAAAGGAATGCCAGTCTTCAAATGGCCTGAAAGTCATTATTTATACACTTGAATATACGAAACCAAGTTATTGCAAGGAGATTTGGACACCTACAATAAGATTTCATCTAAAGATTTGTAGTTTCTGACATGAATATTGAAAACATTGAAATGACAGAAGAGGCCTTGGCTTTCCATCTTTGATATGAGAAGTTCCATATCCTCACTTAGGGAAATAAATTGCCCATTAACTCCTTACCACCTCATCCGAGAAGACCTAGGTATTTTCCTTTTTTCCAGAGATGAATAGCTACAAACTCTTGGATTTCCCAGGAGATGTAAACCTCTAGGATATTTTGGCTGTAAATTCATGCTTTCTAAAAGGCATACAAATGATTGTAATAGAGTATTGACAGAACTGAGAGAATCAAGGTAGGCAACTAGAATCCAACCAAAAAAAATTCAAAGTTGTCTGATCTGAAACTGAGCATTAATGGTATTTGGATATATATAGTTACTAATCTCATGCATCCAAGAGGTTGCTTTTGTGAAGAGGGTCAGTAGTTTGCTGGGAAAAAGGAAATTGTCTCTTCTCAACTGGAAAAGGTGGGGCCAGGGGGCTTTTCTAGAGCTTTGAGCCAAATTACTTAGTAAGGGCTACAGAGATGATAATAAAATTTTATACATACTCTCTATCGCTCCCCCTCTCCCCGGTATTTAATACATTAACGTCATAACTCATTGACAGCTACCCACTTAGCTGCCAGTATACATACATGTATTTCATGTGCATAGTCACCGGAGAGGTAGACCTTAAATTCTAGTCACAACTTTTCTGGGGAATTTGGGAGGTAATTTACAGAATCTACAAACAGATGAAGTTGTTCTCATATTCAAGACATAAAAGTCTCTTTTGCTCTTCTCATGCATTACTCAGAATATTTGGGCTGACTAATTTTTCTTTTGACAAATTCTTCTGATTAACCTTGTTAATAAATCAGCTTCCCTGTTTTTCTTTAAAGAAACTGCCTTATCTTTTAGGGTGGATAGGGTGTTTTGTATGTTCCAAAATTAAGTCTGACTCAGCCAGGTGTGTTTTAGCCTCAGCTTTGCTGAAACAGGGAAACAGTTTTTGTTTTGCATAGAAATTTGGGGATCATTAGTGAAGCGACGTGAGGAATTATTCTAGTCTCAAATTTGTCACTATTATACAACCACACCCATGAGTCAGTTTTTTCATTTTACCATCATACAATGAATGCAGGCTCTTAAAAGGTGCCAGTCTGACAGCTTTGAAGTTTACAGAACAGGTTTTGTAGAGGCATTAGCAGTCCCAGTTCTCTCTCTGCACTTCGATCTTTCTGAACAGCTGCAGCTTGATTATAAGACAATCTCAGATACTTTCTGGTGTATCTCAGTATAACTTGTCATCTATTAGGATATTCTGTTCTTTCCACATCCAGAAGTGACCCAGTTATACGACCTTTTTCTTCTTTAGTGCATTTGAATACTGTTCCAGTTTGGCCCCTATTGGATGAAATGATCACTAATTGTAGCGCTGCTTTGTGGACTCAGTGGGCAGTGACGGTGACTTCCTTTATCTGCTTCAGAGCTTCACTCCAATGTGCCATGGAGAGCTGCTCCTGCGGGCAGTTTGCATTCTTCTTACCTGTTCTCAGCCACACTGCAGATAAACTTAAGGAATTAAGTTTCTGGGGTATTAAATCAACACCTCTCACAGCTGCCAGTTTCACAAATAATCAGCTCTCAGTTATGCAGCATAATGGCAATGATAGAATAACCCAAATAAAACAAAACCAAGGCTTACACAAAAGGTAAATAAATTAAGCAGTAAGGATAGATTAATATGTTCACCTTGGAAATGCCAGCAAGCAAATTCCTGTAGAGAGCAGAGGCAGCTTTTAGCAGGCAGAATGGGGCTGGGCATGAACGGTGCTCCATTCAGATGAGGTGAAGTGGCCAGCAGTGATGGAGGAAGGTAAGGCCTGGAGATCCACACTGTGGATAATCCATTCAGATAACACTGCAACTTGTGTGGAAAAAAAAAAAAAAAAACCCCCACAAAACTTTTTTCATTAAACATATTATTTCTTTTAAGAAAATATGCTGTTGATCCTAATCAAAAAGTGTAAATAGACAGTGAACGCTCAATGGCATTTTAAGTGAGGGAATTGTTGCTGAGAGGTGGGGGTGGTTTTACTCTTTTGGGAAAGAGAAAAAATGCAGGTCTATGAGAGGTACAAATTCTTGTTTGGCTTTATTAAACAAATTTTGCCCAGGGCGGCAAGGCTAAGCTAAACTTTTCTCTTCCCCATCTCTAGCTGTATCACTCTGCAGCTGCATAATTCTCCAGGGATAAGCTCATGGACACACTAACTAGCTCTGAAACAAAAAGCTTCATTCTTTGGTTTTGGCAGTGGAAGCAGTGAGAAGCAGCAAGGCAGGCACACAGGTTGTGCTGAATCCTTTGGGATGATCTCTCCCACTAACCTCCTGGGGGTAGGACCAGAGCAGCAGCCTTGCTTGCCTGTCACTCTGAGGTACTCTGTCACAGCTGTGCTGCAATGAGTAAGTTCATTCAAAATAGTCTTCCTTAGTTGGAGAAAATAAGGCTGAGTAACCAAAATATCAATCCGTTTACTTGGTTTGCACTCTAGTGTCTTGAAACAGTGTGATTGAGTGCCACAATAGCTTACACAGGTAATTAAGGAACAAGCAAGTAAAAACCTACACAAAAAAAAGTAAAATTGTAAAAAAACCACTCTCTGACATGCAGAAAGCTAGTATGGATGCATTATAAAATGAGATTAGATGAAGTGGCCTGAGCTGTAGTAACTCCACCTCAAATTTTCTGTGTCCAGATACAGTTATCAAGAGAGTTGCAGTAAACAAACTTACTAGGAGCTCATGTCCTAATCTTCATGGTTCTGTGGTTGAAACTGGAAAGAAACATGATGCTATGCATGGTTTCGGTTTTGATGGCACTGATTTTTATAAACATTACAGAATATGAACATCTATACCGATACTGTTGACTTTAGCCACATACAAGGTTTAGTAACAGTAAATGCTTTAATGTTGTTGGCTTTGCTCATTCCACCTTGACAAATTATGGATGATATGTTTAATTTCCCACTACTGAACCTGACTGTTCCTTAGATTACGAGAGGACTTTTATTTTCTTTTGCTGATGAAAACTGAGGAACATTGTAGGGCTATGTGCAAATTATATAGGAAGGTATATAGCAGAGCAGGTAACAGAAATGAGCTTTAGCTGAGCCCTATCTCAATTCTTTCATGTGTAAATTCAACCCTGCCTGATTCTTCCTCATGTATCAAATTCGTCCGGTTTTCCTTCAAGAAGGAAGGCTTCAAGACGTCAAGGTTCTTTTAATGTCTCGAGGTCTGAAACATCCAGCCTTTCTTCCTTGTTTCATGACCATCTGCAGGGAAATAGCAACAGACTGTTGGCTTCAAAACTGAGATTATGCTCT
This sequence comes from Hirundo rustica, assembly GCF_015227805.2. Lineage (NCBI taxonomy): Eukaryota > Metazoa > Chordata > Aves > Passeriformes > Hirundinidae > Hirundo > Hirundo rustica. The sequence goes on from NC_053455.1 coordinate 20,815,775, forward strand.
ACATACCTGACTTCCACAAAAGATGCAAGTAGTGAATTCCCTTGTATTTTTGATGTCTGAGAGGAATAAACACGGATCAATTGTTTCAGTCAAGGAGAAAAACTATTAACTACTGTCAAGAAGTAGAGTTAAGCTTTTCATCTCTGTTGAGGGCTGCTGGACTCTACTGTCAAGCTGACTAGAAGTGCCTTGTGCCCTGCAGAGACAGGCTACTTCTGAAGACAGTAATGAGAAAAACTACCTTTTAATGTTTATTTACTTGTAAGATTTATGACTTTATGGATGCATTAGGGAGTTATCATCCATTTTTTGACTGAAGCTCCCAAACACACAATCTGTCGTAGTTCTGTTTAATTCTATCCACACAGTCTGCTTTATAGGCAAGAAAGGTGACACAGTAAATATGAACTACCATCTCACACCAGTGCTCCATGGGCTCCCTGCTCGGCTCCCAACGCACTTCAAAGCTCTGTAGCTGTCTGGTCTCCAGCTGTCTAACAAACAACCTCTTCACCCATGAAGCATGCTGTGGGTAGGGGCAGTTGTTTCACAGGAACCCAGAATACATTGTGTTCCCAGGGTAAGTTCTTGCCTGACTTTACCTCCAGGGAACAGGAAGAGCCTGAGCTGGACTGTCCTCAGAGCTGTTTGCAAACTGTTCTCAGAAACAATGGCTGATGATTCATCTGGCCCTGTCATCAACAATCTCCAGGCCTGCCGTTTAACAGACCTTCCCAAAACACAGAAAGGGACCTTGTCAGAGAGAATCGTGTATTTTTTAGTGGTGGATCTACAGAAGAGTAACTTAGGCTTAAGAATGCTTGTAATCAAGTGATTACATATGCTTGCCCGAGGTCAGACAGTAAGCGAGTTTAGCAGCTCTGGGGACCCTTGTTCCTGTCTTGTGCTCACATGACATGAGCACACTGACTCATCCATGTGTGGGGATATATAAATGCCTTCTTATAACGTGTTTTTGCAAGTTTTAGTAATAAAGCCAGATCTGTGAGGCTGCAATCCTTCTATGGCAACAGAACACTGTCATCACCAACATTTGACTCAAAAATAGTTTGAAAAAGAAACTCATTCTTTTTTGTTTGTTTGTTTTGTTTATGTTAGTAATGCAGAAGGTCACTGGTTTAATGTGTGCAACCTTTTAAAGTTATTTCTATGAGTAAACATTTGCTGGAAGATATCCTGTCTGGGTGATATCTTTTTCAAATGCCTGAAATTAAGCTACCTAAACAAACTTTTCTTTGGTGAGAACAAGACAAGACATTGGGTGTCTTTTCTAGAGGTGTACATCCTAGTATAATGACAGGCCAAGTGATATTACAATGTCTGAAAATTAAAGACCCCAGAGTAGGGAAGATTGTTGGTGTTTACCTTCTGCATTTGGTAGCAGTGAAAGGATAGTGAGGACTGATGTATACTAAAATATATTAATGAAGTAAGCTTGTACTCCTCATCAAGGATGTAAGTTGACAGAGGCTAGATATCATGATTGCATCTCTGGTAATGAAATGTATCCAGTGAGGAGAGCCTATGTGGGCACTTAGTGAAGACATCCACTAAAACCCAAAATTATGGATGCCTGCAACAGGAAATACATTAAATATTTACCTTAGGGGATTTAGAACCATGCTAAAAAAACCCCAGAGTTGTCTACTCTAACGCCCCAAAAAATCATATGAGAAGAGGACTAAGTATTGAACTAAAAAGGTGAAAGAAAGAGAAATGCAAATGAAGAAAAAAACCTCCAGCATGGGGCTGAAGGGGATACTTGTGGTTGTTAAAGTACTAATGGCTCTGCCAGAAGAAATTTTTTGTGTTTTTCCTTTACAAGATTTTAACCAAAAGTTAGTTAAACTTAGTAGACGAGTGGAGGTAAATAGCTATCATAGGAGAATATTGAATATTAAAGTCCTTGAAGCTAGTTGATTTAACAGCATTTAAGGCTGAAGTGTTGGTGGTTTTTTGGTTTTGTTTTTTTTGGGGGGGGGTTTGTTTGTTTGTTTGTTTTTGTTGTTTTTTTATTTTTAATGCAGGGAACTTTAGCTTCAAAACCCCATATCCATAAAAACTTATTTTCTCTCCTTCTTATCTTCTTCTCTTACACATCTCTCTGTAGATGAAGTCAGTTACAGGTGTTCACTTAGGTTACCATGAAAACAACAACAAAAGATATTTAAACACTATACATGCACTTCAGGCAGGTGGGAGAAAAATGTTACAGAAATGTGCTCTTTCTTGGGATGCATCAACTCACACACCTTCCTATAAAAGAGGAAAGGAAAAAGGAAAAAAACCCAAAAAAACAAAAAACACAACCATGAGAAAAAACCTATCAGTTACAGAAGTCTGTGTTGCTATGTCACCTTCCATGCCACATGAAAATTATTCTTCCAAAATTTGGAAGTATTTTGTAAGAACATTCAGAAACATACTGGGTTTTTTCTTTCTCCTTTTCAAAGCAAAGCAAAGTTCCACCCTTGCTCTCTGTGTCTTCTTTTTTTTTTTTTTTTTTTCCTCCTCTCTCTTAAGGGGAAAAAAAAAAAAAAAAAAAAAAAAAAGTTTTGAGAATTTCATTTTTTTCTATTCACTGCAGTCCTGGCCAAAGTAAAGCCCTCTTTTACATTGACGTCAAGATCTTTACTAAGATTAGGGTTTCATTTCTCTATTGCAGCAATTAGCTAGGGAATGTATAAAAGGCTTCAGGGAAGCAAGCTAGGACTCCAGAGGGGAGAGCACTTTGCACCATAGGCAGATAGCAAAGAGAGTGCGGGAGGAGGAAGGCAGGAATACAGAGACGCGGAGTAGGAGGGGGGGACGGGGGAGGCAGAGAGGGAAAGAGAGGGAGGGAAGCAGGGAGGAAGGAACAGAAAGTTTATGTACATAAACCTGTTTTTTTTTTTTTTTTTTTTTAAGTATTGTTGCACCTAGTAGCTAGCTTTGCTGACACAGAAATGAGAGGTCTGTTCAGTGCTTAAATATCCGAGAAACAATGGGATAGTGCAGGAAAGTTAACAATTAACAGTCTCAGCTTAAATTTTGTAACTGCAGGGATCTGGAAGCACAGCTGCCTCTCTCTTCAGCAAAATCAGGTCTCCTGGTTAAGAGAAGAATTTTTGTTAACATCTGAAATTCTGAAAACTAAGCAGTTTGCAGCTGAATGAGTATCGTGCAGTAATGGTTTTAACCAGCCTGCTCATACTTAACTATGTCTGCTTATTTTAAATAGAGTAGCTGTGAGAGGGGTAATGAGGCTTTTGAAATGCCTTTTGCTTTACTGTTTTAAATGAGGGTACAGAGCAATAAAGGGAGCTGAAGGTATCCGGCTGAAGAGAAGCAGCAAGGAAGATGGGTCTGCTAAGTGTGGATTTGTTGATCACGCTTCAGATCTTGCCGGTCTTTTTCTCCAATTGCCTCTTCCTTGCCCTCTATGACTCTGTGATCCTCCTGAAGCACATGGTTCTGTTTCTGAGCCGCTCTAAGTCTGGGCGCGGTGAGTGGCGGAGGATGCTGACCTCGGAGGGGCTGCGCTGCGTCTGGAACAGCTTCCTCCTGGACGCCTACAAGCAGGTGAGTACGCGGGGATGGGGACTGCGGGGAGGGGTGGGCGAGCTGGGACGAGCATCCCGCTCGTCAGCGGAGAAGGGAAGGGAATGACCGTGTGGTGCAAACTATCACCTATCTCACGTTAAGTTTGATGGGAGAAGCGTTAGCTGAAAAGAGTGGTACTTCTAAGGATTAATGAAATTCTAGAGCTGCTGACTCCCTGCGCTAAGCCTCTGGGCAGCCTCGGTTATGCCACCTAGTTTAGGTGTGCCTCAGTTTCCCCAACAGCAGGAATAATACTCTTCATGTTTTTAAAGTATTTCAAGATATTCGTTAAAGAGTTATTGTTCAATACTCTAGATGTTTTCACAGCTGTAGCTTATTATTGCCATGTGAGATCCTCAGATACCATAAAAAGACTGCATCTTCAGATAGAGCTCTACATAGATAGCTGTTAGCTATGCAGTGAGAGTTGTTTTACCTAGCGTAAAATATAAAAATGAAGCATTGTCATTACATTGGCATTTTCTATTGCTCATATGTTAACTTTTAAATTGGAGGAAGTATCCAAGTAATAGTAAATCTGCACAAATTGAAAAAGGTTTTCCTTCATGAAAGCAGTGACAGAGGGACATGCAAGAGATTAAAAAGGAACTTGACTAGCTGTCGGACAGCTGCCTGGTGATTTAAGTTTATAAAACCAGTAACAGTTATGCAATGTGTGCTCTTCTTTTCCTTTTAAGATTTCTTACAAACATAGCCAGGGGTACTGCCCAGGTCTCATGAGGTAGCTAGAATTCCCTTTTATATACTGAAAAAGTGGACCCAAACCCATGATATTTCTTGGACAGACCACCCAAGTTAGTAAGTAGAACTGGATTCAGAGCTCCTTGACTTTCAAAACAGTGCTTAGTCTGTTAATTTGTTGTCTTATTTAGACCATCTAATTTAATGTATTCCATGTGATGTCATAGGGGTCCTGTCCAAATTATATGCTTCTGAAGTACTTCTTTTTGTATTGCCTTCCCCCCAATTCACTTTCACACCTCTACAATAGCTTTTATTTTTGCTCTTAGCTAAAAATGTGAAGAACTGGTGATGTTGGTGTTTGCTGGCTTTGTGATATAGAATACCATCTGCTTAGCCTGAAACTCAAGCCATGGGGACATTAATTTTCAGTGTAAGTCAAATATAAATAACTAGCTTTTGCCAAATGGGTCAACCTCTTACTGCCACCTCAGGAATCATCCAGCTGACTACCCAAATAAAATAATGCTGAATGAAGCCCACTATTCTTCTAGCCCTTCTAATCTTTGTTTTTATTCTCTTCATAGACATTAAGTAAGTACATTTTACAGTGGCCTTCTTAAATGGGTCACTGAACACAATTGTTCCTATTTTACAGACAAGGCAAGGCAGGACTGTTAACACATGACTTGGTCAAGGCTCCACTGGGAGTTGGTAGCATGACTCTGCAACAGTCAAGTTTTGAGTTCTTGTATTTGCAACCTATATGTGGCCTGGGGTCTTGAGAAGTAGTTAAGCTGTAAGAAACCTTATGTCCCTGCGATATTTTCAATCTCTTTTAGCTTAACTTACACAAAATTATTTAAAGGTATTGCATGACTTTCTGTAGCCTTCAAAGTCTTGCTTCATCTTTCTTTCAGTATCATTGATGTTAACCATGGGAGCAACAGGTATGGTGACTGTGCTATTTTTGGTGTTGGCAACGCAACTCATACCTTGAACTTTGGTAATTTTATTCCCTCCCTTATCATGATTAAATCATCTGAGTTATTCAGGTCAATCAGCCCATAAGGTTCCTAGAATGAACTCTTTGCCTTAATGAACTCAGCAGATAAATGCATGTAAACACAATCAAATTTTATCACCTGGTTCCAAAAAGAGGAAAAAGTCCATTCATGGCAGCTACACTTAAGACAAAATGAATTAACCAACAATTCATGGAAAGACTGTTTTACTTAATAGAATTATGGACCATAAAGACAGAAGATCATTGGAAACTCTTGATTGTCATGGAAAGATTGTCAAGTACAGAATTCAAATTATAAAGGGGACAAAATAAACTGAGAAGTAATATTGGAAGAAGATTCATCACCTCCACAACAGATGAGAATCTTTTGTTGTTTCTATAAGGAAAAAAAAGGGAAAAAGTTTCATCTGAAAAGCTGTACTAGTACATTTTTAAAAGATTGAAACATACCCTGATTTGTAACATATTTAAAAAGCATGAGAAATAGTGACATATATCAAAGAATGTCAAAATTTTCCTTAAATCACCCTTTTCTAAATCCTGAATAGAATTACCCTGTTGTGATATCTTATGCTGAGACAATAAGTGAGAAATTAAAATGTTATGGAAGCATGGCAAAATGTAGCTGATAACAAAACCATGATTGCTTGTTCCTCCAATTTACCAGCTGAAGCCAAGTATTAGCAAATTACTTTAAAAGGTACTTAAACTCATTCCACTGAGCAGTATTTATGAGAAAACCACCATTTTTCATGTAGAATAACAGAATTGCAGATGTCTGAGACAACCAGAGCCAGATTGCCAATTAGTAGAAGACTGGATCAAAGAAGTAACTATGCTTGGTTTTACTGTATTTTGTGTCACTCACACAGAATTCTTCCTTAGTACATTTCATAATATTTTTCACAAAATTACTTGATGTAAAATTTCTATTCAAAGAAAAATTTATAGGAAACCATTCCAGAAAAACACTGTGGGCAGATACTGCATTCTGAATCAAGGTAAATTTATTACAAGAAAGGAACTTTGCCTCAAAAGCATGCATTGTCCCAGAACTGATTTTTTTTTTCCCCAAGGCTAGTGTGTACAAGATATGATCTTGTAATGGTTAGAGTATATTTCAAGCAAGCTATTCTGATTTTCTTTCTCATTGTCTAGAAAACCTTATTAATATCTCATCCAAATTTCAACTTCTTTTCTGCTTTTTGTTGTTATTATTAAGTATTATTGCACATGGGTTTTGGTGAGGGCAATCATTTCATAGGCAAGGTTACCTAGCAGCAGCTGAAGGTTTTAGCACCATCAGTGGGGAAACAATGCAAAGTTTGCTGTATTATATGTAGAGTATATTCAGTGTTCTTTTTTATTGGAATATTCTATATGTCTGGTTTTCTCCACATTTTAAAATCCTGCTGGAATCAGAATAATTGCTTTTCTGTTTATTTTGATTTTTAATGTTAATTTTACTTATGAATAATATATTTTTACTTTCTTAGCTCTGAGTTCAATATCTGTCAGACTCAGTGTTGAAATTGTCAACAATGCACCAGCTTTGTGATGTACAGACCATCCTCCTATTATTTTCCAAGAGGCAAGTGTGTCTTACACTACAAGGGAGTCTTTAGGACCAAACTAATCATCATAACAGAGATAAATAGAGCTAGCAGTCAAGTTAGATTAACTTTCTATAATTGAAAGAGTGCAATTTTTTTACATATTATTTTTATATATGTATGTGTTTGTAGGTATTTACAATTTTTGTTTGCATGTGTGAAGATCTATATATATACCCATTTGTCTCTCATACATATATGTATAAAAAACCAAAAGTACACATATATAAGCATACATTTCCAGGAGTCAGTCTCTCTCATCTCTCCGTGTATATATACACATGTGTATGTGCACATACATTCCGATATGAACGCAGTCACAGCTATTGATGAGCGAGAAAAAAACAAGACTTTTTGGGAGGGTGTTAGTGTATCCATGATTTACATAGGCCATTTCTACAAATGCTAGTGAGATATTGTTTTAGCTTAAAGCATGTATACTGAATGTATCACACATCTGCAAAAATCCAGAGAAAAAGCTGGAGAAGTTTTGGAAGAAAAAAGCTTTAAAAGCTTTTTTTTTTTTTTTACCTGCTAAGTTCTATGCTTTATTTAGTAGTAGGATTAATCTGTTTTCTAAGCTTTCTAACCTTCTAGCCTTTCTAACCAAAAGCGAGAAATTGTTATCTCAAAATGTTTTTAAAATAGGTTAAAAAAGGGTTGTACGCGTTAGAGATGCCCAGTGGTGAGGCCTCGTGCTGGGAGCTTTTCCAGTGCCAGATTTAAGCTCTGTGTTGCAGCAAGGCAGAGCTATCATTCATGGTCTCCAGTAGAAAGCTTTAATGTTATCCTTGAGGAAATCGTCCCTCTTCTCCACCTCAGTGTAAGGCAGTTACAAGGAAGACCTTAGCAGCCTCTCCTTGCAGCAGCCCAATATTTAGGGATGCTGTGCTGTCCCTATGGGGGCAACGTGCACACATGCGCATACACAGAGACGTGTGTAACTGTGCGTCATGGGCCTCAGAGGGAGGCTGGTATCCCAAGTGAGGGATGGCGGTGGGTGGGAGGGATGGCTGTACTTGTACGGCTTTTTACTGTCTTTAGAATGGGCCAGCAGCAAGCTCTGGCATGACAGTCCCAACACAGGGGAACGGCTGGCACAGGGTCCTAGGCTGGCACAGGATCCTAGGCTGGCACAGGATCCCAGATCTCTACCTCCCAGAGCACGTAGACCCAGCTCTGGATGTAGCAGCAAGCAGAGTGGCTCAGTAAACACCCAGTGAGATTTTCCTGGGTTTTCAGGCAGGCAGTTAAATTACCTTTGGCTGCTTTTTCCTGCCTGGTAGGTACATGATCTAAAATAAATCAGCATGCAAAGCAAAACAATCCCAAACCTTACGTGTTAAATGCATGCTGCACAACATTATCACAAAGACATATGTGAAAGTAATATAAAAGCGTGATCCTCTACCTGCTCAATGGCTGTCCAGTAACTCTTTGCTTTTTGGGGAAACATTTTAAAGGTTGAAACAAAGACACAACCTTCATACTTAACTATCTGTATTTATTTTGTCTGGCAAGGTAAGGAAGTATCCCTCTCTGCATTTGACAGTGATAAAGGGAATTTGTAAAAGAAAAAGTGTTGTATAATTTCAGGGTTTAGAACTAGACATTGTGTGGTATGACAAATATTTTATTGGTTTTACAGAGTTCAACTTAAGCAGAATTGTTTTCATTGACATTTGCAAATGAAAACAAACTTGAAAGAAGTGAGAAAAACAAAACTGAACCAAACCACAATTAAAACTTCTCCTGAAACATTGGGAACATAAATTCAACGGAATTTGCTCTTGACATTGTAATTATTATTAAAACTTTCTCATTATTATTAATATATAATCATGTTTGTTGTAGTTGTGTCTGAATATCAACCTATGCCAGGGACCCATAGTACTAGGCAGTGTCCCAACAAGAGGAGCAGACAGTTGGTCCCGTGGAACTTAAGAGTTCAAACATTCAAAACAGACAGAGTAGGAAAATAAATACTTTTATCCCACATAGGCTTTCTTCCCATTTCATCTCACAGATCTAAATTTACTTCTTCCACACCTCTTTGCATTGTTGCATTTTCACCCTTATGTGTAAAAAAATGACTGTAAGGAGTGCTTGCCTTGTTGCTGAAGCCTTGTGAACACCCCTTTTTGCTGTGATAGACACAAAAAATTAGCTAATGGGCACTCTTCAGGAAGAGGATTGTATGTGGTCCTTGAGTGCTGGCTCTACCTCTCTGTCAAAACCACCACTGTGTATTCATACTCATAAAACTGAATAAAAAAAAAGAAGAAAAAAAAAACCCATCATCCAAATTAATATCAATTTCCCTTAATATGCTGACTAACAAAATCTGGTGAAGGCCTCTGTCAGGTGTAGGTAGATCCCAGTGGCCGTGGTGTAGTAGGTTGTGCTCCCATCTTGAGCACAAAGCCTTTAAGAAGTTTGCTCTTGGCTCCTCAATCACAGGAGCTAAAATTAACTGTAAGAGTGCAAGGCAAAAGGCTCCTTAATGCTTTCCTTGTGCCATGCATACTCATTTGTGGGACTGGTGGCTTTTAAATGGAGAGAGCAGCATTTGACTAGTTATTTTTATCTGGACTGTGCCTGGTTTGTTTGTCTCCCACTTACCTTCGTCAGCTCCACATACCTGATCCTAAATAAAAGACTCTGGGAAAGCCTGAACCATTTCTAGTCTCTACTCTCTAGTTCGAGTCATTCAAGTTGCCACCTTGCAAAAAGACAAAGAACTTCTGCTCCTCTACTCTACTCCAGACAAGGGCCTTCTGTGTTTCTTACCAACTGCACAACTCTGAGTCATGAAATAAAAAACCCAAAGATAATAGTTTGTAGAACTTGCCAGCCAGAGTCAAATTATGATTTGGATGAAGGTATACCTAGCTGAATGGGATCAAATCAAAGCAGAGAATTTTAAAAAAATGCTGAAGGCTGCAGGGATTCAGTTCATTCAAATCATTGCGCTCCAGTCCCAAACACAACATGTCCATATTCAAATGATTAATATAATAAACTGTTAATTGTCTGGCAGCACCTATTTTTTTTAGGGGTTTGACACAACCTGATGAATCTGCCAAATTATATGAAAATCCCTGGCACAGGGAATTAAGCTGTATTCCAGCGCACAGGATCCCAGGAAGGTTATGCTGAAGTTAATAAAAACAAAATATGAAAAAAGAAAAGGTAAATGAGGACGCAAGGTTTTGTCCATGGGGCTTTACCTAGTCCTTATGGAAAATGTACTACAAACTCCGCAGTATGTGCTATTTCTAGCCTGCAGTTTATGAAAAGGGCTTTCTCTCCTGCTCCTAAGTCTCCTTCATTTTGCAGACTGTGTGCTAAAGCATCGGCAGTCTTGCTCCCTTTTCACTCTGCATGCAAACAGAACAGGCTGTCAGGCAAACACAAAATTCTCACAAATGATGCGAGTCATGCTTTGGTGTTGCTGCTTGCCCCTGCTGATGGCTGGGCTGAATCGCAGACATGGATGGCCTACCTTGCGTGTCCCATGCAGGCTGTGTGGGAGGAGATGCCTGCGGGCTGCTCACTTTCTACCTCATTCAGAAGGCTGGCACTGAATGGCCAAATATTCACGCACAAAAGTACGTGATTATGGGAATGCTAGATTGCGTGTGAGGGGAATTCTGCTGGTTTGTTTCTCAGAATTTATATTTTGCCTGCCTTTGTGTAAGATTTCAAAAGCAGCCTGGCTGAATACATGAGTGTTTTTGTTTGTTTTCTCATTGTGTTGATTTTCTTTTCCAAGAGCTATTTTTTCTTTCAATAAATAACAACAAAGAAGATGGCCAGAGCCTACCATGCAGATGATCAGCAAGGATGATATTGTCATCCTGTGTCAATCGGTTTAGAGTCTGGTGAAATAAACAGTCCCTTGGGAACGTCAGTTCTTCATCAAGACCAATTAGTGGATCTGCCGCTGCTGCTTATGTTTAAGCATTAACGACTGGGCAGGGCTGCTTTTTGGAGTGCCTGACACTGGCATGGAACAAGGCACCGACCTAATTACTTCTCTACAAGAGCAAAAAATGCCTCGTGAATGCCTGCTTGGCAAGGATGTCTCATTAAGGGGAAAAAAACTCAACACAAGCACTCCTAGAAACAAAAATTAAAATGATAGGTAACCTGCGGCCGTGAGACTTTCTTCATGGCTGTGGGAAATGAAGAGAAACTGCTGTAAGGTGATGTATAGCTGTATAGATGGATAGAGGCTTCTTTGTACTTTGTTTTCTGACCCCATATATTTTTATAATCCGTAAGAAGTATGACAGACAGAATGCAAACTTGCATTGTTGAAGAACAGAAAATATGTTGTCATCTTTGGTAGCAAAGTTAAATAGGACTTGAAGGGCATTGCCATATTGGTGTGCATTGGAAGTTGTTTCATTAGTCAATTTCTTCAGGGTTTACAAACTGGCCTAGGAAATTAAAGGGTTTGGTAGACCTGAATGAGGAATTGGTAATGAGGAGCTTATGATACATAGACACTCTTCTGCTTAAAGGAATCAAGGAGCAAACTGTGGTTTCCCAGTTAAAGAGTGGTGGCTAGATATTTTCAGTCATGATAGTTTTGTTAAAATTAAACCTGAGGAATAAGTAGAAACAACTGCTGAGATGTTTCTTTGGTCCTAAGCAGCTCTGTTCCTTCCTGACTTGTAGGTTCCTCTTTTTACCTTTATTTTCCTTCTCCTCTGGAGGATGAGATCAAACATAAGAAATTCAAAGTGGGTTGTTTAATTGTGATTTATTTTAATCAGAGATAAATGACCTGTCACTACTTCTTTTCTTTGACTGGATGAGCACACACTCTTAAATACTGAGGTCCATTATTCATCCAGGGGGTTGGGTGAAGCACAAATAGTTGTATGTCAGGCTTTGCCCAAAAGTCACATTTTGAGCAAGCTAGCTCTGAAAAAACATGTATTGTATGTAGTCCAGGAACAGTTAATCTTTCTAGGTAAAGAGGGATTTAGTACTCATGTAAATATGCATGTATTGTGCTTCTTGAGATGTCCCTTTTTTTGGTAGTCACCAATTTATCACAAATTGCTGAATTGTTTAGTTGGCTTCTGGATAGAGTGCAGCTCTCAGGGTGATTATATGAATGCTACATGATCCTGACCTGTGTATTTCTTTGTTCAAGTACAGCCCTTTACCTGACTCCTGCTTTACCTATCTTACATCACAGAACGGCAGACAGAAATGATCAACAGCTGAAGAGAAGACTACCTGCTAAGGTGTAGGTGGCCTTAAATGCTGTAAGATGCTTAATGCCACTTCCTAAATGCAAGAGCCTGGGTCTCTGAGCCTGTCTTTCCAGACAGATAATTTCTTCTCAAAAACTGGGATGTAGTTATTTTATTTCTTTGAGTTCAGTGGATGGTACACTCATATATGATGTCCTAAACTCAGCTTTTTCAAGCCTCTTGCTTTCACAGGCAAAGCACGAGGTTTATTTTAAACTGTTACCAGTGCTCTAGCAGGTAGCAACACTGCAGATGCAGGTTTACAGAGATGGGGGCAAAAGGGGCTTTGCTTTCCCAGAGCATCATTATTTCTCTTGACTGTGCTGCAGCTGCATATCCTCTTCTTCCAGTGGCATGATCACCACATAGTTGGCCTGGCGAGATTTGTGGGTCTCAGGCCATGTTTCTTTCTGTGGTTCTCTTCCTTGCTGATCTCTCAGTGAGAATGGTGGCATGGCTGTATTTCAGTTTGCCCTATCGAAAAGAGTCAAAATAATGTTCATAATCATGTGCCAACACACTGTGAGACATTCTCATATAGCTGCAAAGTCTGGAAGCAATAATGGCTGTGTCTTACAAACATCTCTTTGATTAGACTCCTGCTTCTAATGTTATTCGATGAAAAAGTGCAGTCACGAGTAACTGCAGTTTTGTTCAAGATAGTTAGGTTTCTGAGGGAGAAATGGAGGATCCAGTATCAGCAATCTACTTGCCTTTGGATTTATGTTCATCAGGAACTGCATGAGTTCAGTGTTCAGCTGTTCACTCAGCTTCTTAGTGCACCTGATTCCTGTATGGCATCTGATACCTATAATGCAATGTAAAATACAAGCGCACCAAAAATCAGTTATTTATTCAGTTTTTACACAGTTCTCATGTAGTGTTAACTGCTTAGACTTCAATTGCAGTGTAGCTTCAGAAAGAAATACATAAGATGTAAAAGACTTCAGAATTTGGCCCTGTGTATTTCCTTCAAAGGAACAATTCTGAACATATTCGTCAGGGGAGAGAGATAGAAAAAGTCAGGAAAATACAAAAGGATAATTGCCTTACTGTACTAGAGGTTGAAGTTAAAGGCAGAGAAATAGGAATTGCTGTGGCAGAGCTCATTAAAACTTAATTGCATTATGAAATAATGTTTTGTGGTTCTATAGTAGTTATCAGCAAAGGATCTTGGAGCCCTCTGCAGGCTCCGCCTTATTCTGGCATTCCTTCCTGTGAGTTGATTTTATTCTGTCTTTTTTTCTATAGACATGCAAACAGAAATGGTCAGGCAAAATGACCTTTCCACCACTGCCTGTTGGGTCTGACTTAGATCTGGAGATGGAGCAGTTAATTTTCACCTCATCCTACTTCAGCCATGATGTAAACTTTCCCCTTTTCCTGCTGTTTTTTCCCTCAATCACCTTGTAAAGAAACATTGCAGTAGAAGGAAATGTGTCACTCCGTCACTGATGAAATTTCTGCAAAGGGGCTAGCAGAAATTTTAGAGAGCACAATCTTGGATGATTCACTGTCAAAGCAGTGTATATATTAAGTGGGCATCTGCAGAGATCTCTTATGCTTGGTACTCTTGAGTATTCTCATTCTTGGACTGAAGGATGGAAGAGAATGTACGAATCTGCAAATCTCTCAAAATTGAGAGGCACTGTGTGTGTTGTGAAGATCAGGAATATAATATAGAATGATTTTTGAGAATTGGAAAAATGGCTTGAATTTCAGGCTGTGGGCTGAAAAGAGGCCTAGGCTTTATAGCACCTTATTGGCTAACCCCTAATCAACAGGCTACCGTTTTTCCAAAACAGTCACGTTGTCTCATAAAAAGCAAACAGCTAGAATATATAAACAGGTGTAGTCTGTGAGCTACTTCATTACACAAAGTAGTTGTCTGATTATGCTGAAAATTAGTGAAAACACTGTTTAAGTTTTGAGTAGCAAGCTTCAAGGATAATGTGAACCAAATGGAGAGAACTCATAGAAAATGCCAGTGGAAAAAACTATGTATCACAGAGGAAAGTCAGAAGAAATTTGAGGTAGTCTGTCTACAAGCAAATACAAGTCTCCAAATACATAAGGGTGGACAGGACCAAGTATGTAGTGGACAGGATAGACCTCTTAACAGATTTTCTAACATTAATGAAGTAGCATATTTGTCAGAAATGCCACATTTTCCTGAATAGTGAGTGCAGGTAGACAAGACCATTTTGAAGCTGCTGCTTTTGATGATTTGCTCTGTCCCCATGTGACTCATTAGGTGTACTCTGAGCAGGTGACTGTTTGAGGGGTAGTCGTAAGGATACTGCACAAGCAAGTCACACTAACTTGCCATGTTTTAATTTGTTCTGCCATCAGGTCAAACTGGGAGGAGAAGCCCCAAACTCCAGTGTAATCCACATAGCCAAGGACAGTGATGGCAGCAGTGGCAGCTGGAAGAATGTTGGTAGCAAGTGTGGAACCAAATGCCACCTTCTGGATTTTGCCAACTCAGAGCGGCCACTGGTGGTCAACTTTGGCTCAGCTACCTGACCACCGTTCACGAGCCAGCTGTCAGCCTTCAGCAGGCTGGTGGAGGAGTTCTCTGGTGTGGCTGACTTTCTGTTGGTCTACATCGATGAAGCTCACCCATCAGATGGCTGGGCTGCGCCTGGAATCTCTCCCTCTTCATTCGAAGTTAAGAAACACAGAAGCCAGGAAGAGAGATGTGCAGCTGCTCACCAGCTCCTAGAGCATTTTTCCTTGCCACCTCAGTGCCAAGTGGTGGCAGACTGCATGGACAACAATGCCAATGTGGCCTATGGGGTTTCATTTGAACGAGTATGCATTGTGCAGAGACAAAAAATTGCCTACCTGGGGGGCAAAGGCCCCTTTTTCTACAACCTTCAAGAGGTCCGGCTTTGGCTGGAACAAAACTTCAGCAAAAGATGAAATCCGTTCTCCACACGAATTATGTCAACAGATACGTCCCTTTAAGGAAAAAAAAGAAAACATATGCGAGTTCGAATAAAATCTTTTGATGATTGCAGGAGAACACATTTGATAACCATGTCAAGTGAATGTTAACTAGGAAAAGAAAATAAAAATCTAGCTCCACAGAAACATTGTCAAGAGAAAAAAAAAATCCTACTCCTGCTCTTGCTATGGGACAGAAGAGGTGAATAGGTTTCTCAAAAAAAGGTGCTGCTGGCAAGCAGGTAGGGTGGTTAGATAAGACCTGTTTCCCAGAAGCCCCAGACCTGGGGTGAGGCAGAGGAAGTGTTTCTGCTTATAAGGCATTCCATGGAAAGGCAATGCTGTAGATTTCATCAGAAATGCTTCTGTGGCCAATACAAGGAACCTGGGGGGAGCAGGGGTTTTGCAGTTACTTTGCATACAAATGCAGTGCAAGGTGGCGATTTTCCATTCTTGGTAGAAAATGTGTCATTCAGAGACTTCAGGAGCCACATGCAACACATGGCACATGGCACACGCTGCTCAGAGCAAGATGAACCTTTGATGGTATTTGTACTCTCTCTGGACACCTCTGCACAGCATATTAACTACGTAATGCTGCCTTACATTTGTATCCAGTGTGCAAGCCTGTGCCTGCTGAGGAAGGTGTTAAAATCCGTGGAGTTGGACCAAAAAGACAAAGGTGATCAAACAAGCCCATTACCATTTGAAAAATGAAATACCTGGGCTAATTATAACACAACTTTGAGAACCATCTAGAGCATGCATCATGAGACAAAACTCAGCTGATGCCAACCAAACCCTTGGTTCTGAGAGCTGGCAACACACATTTATCAATGTTCTCTGGTTCTCGTCTCTGTTTCTTTACCCACCTCCATCTCTTTCTGTCTAGTGATAGGCTTAAAGGTAATTTCACTTATAGTTTTTTTTAAAACAAACAAACAAACAAAAACCCCTTATTTCTCTCTTTAAAAAAAAAAAAAAAAAGTGAGATAATGACCTTGCAGGTGTATTTTGGGGACAGGGGAACATACACACAATTTTACCTCATCAAACTGGAAACCTATCCTGTCATTTACCCTGTTAAATGTAGTCATGCAGACTTTTCCTGTCTTAGATACCTGAACCTAGTTTATAGTTATGTTAATCTGAAAGTTAAGTTGTTTGCAGCCTTAGAATTGATTAGCCGCAGTTCTGCTACTGGAGGAACTCATAGTCTGTTTCGATTATGTTCTTGAAAACCTTCCCAGAAGAGAAACAGGGAGGACAAATAGTTTGAGTTAATGTGAGTAAGTGTAAAAGATGGCAGAATTTTCATATGAATGTGTATGAGGGATTGATTGTTATGTTGAAAGAGATACTGTGAACTTAGAGTATACATTAAGTTTAGGTATTTCTAAAACTAAAATTATTTAATCAAGCCTGATGAAGAGGCAGATTTACAATGAGCTAACTTATTAGAACTAATAAATGAAAACCCATATGGAGATGGACTATCCAAGTTTTCTCTCATCTTTGGCAGAACCATGAAACAGATAAACAAAATAAGTGTCAAAAATCAAATTAGTTCTTTTAATTTTTCATCCTGCCCATCATCAGGAATATGATGTGTTGATGCTGACATAAGAAAGAATAGAAAATACATGTGGTTTATTTTTCTCAATGCCCATTAATATTGTTTATTTCCTCTAGCTTGGCTGTTGGTCAGCTTAGCCAATGTAGGAGGAATTCGGAAATGTGTTTTCAAGCACAGATCTGGAATAATGACAGTAACATGGGTGATTTTTCCCGTGCTCAGGTTCATGCTTCCCATTCTTCTCACATTTTCCTCCACACACTGTTAAACATAGATACACATGCACTTACACAGTTGGTAGTGTGCATTGGAGAAGGGTGCAAGGAGTGGTCCTCAGATCTCCTGGTGAGCCCCACTTCTCAGAAGGCCTGTGTCTGTGTGTGCATTTATATATGCATCCATATGCATATAATACAATTTTATGTATGCATTTACGTATGGGTGCACATATAAATGGTGTCTAAGACCATTAATAATAATTGTCCTGTCCTACCATTCATTAATGTTACTGTAAATCATTGATCAGTGTGGAAGATTGTTACAGATCTTCTTGACTAACTGGGATATATAACTGAATTTTAAAAACCTATTAGCATAGAAACAGCAACGTAGCCAAAATACATGGTTTATTTAATCCAGTGTCCTACCTCTGACTGTATCAGATGCTTCAGGGGAAGGTGCAATAATTTTTAACTTACAGAATTTTTATTAGCTTCAGCCCATATTATTTTTGCCTCATCTAAAGTGATTGTTGATCGCTCATCATCCCTCATAAGAGGCTGATTCTGGGTTTTGAGATTTAAATATTTTGTGAGGATTATTAAAATAGAAAAACCATCCTATTTAAGTTCAAAGAAAACCAAAAGAAAACATTTTTTTTCTTTTATATTTAAATAGGATGCTTTTCAATGTTATTCTCATCTCTTGCTGTTATATGCTAAACCACTAAACATAAACAATCCCAATTTTTCTTCTGTATGTTGGTCATTATATAATCTATATAGAAATTTGCATAGCTTTTGTTTGTTTAAGACAAACAATAACTCATATTCTTATAAAGGTTCATACTCTTTCCTTGTCTCTGAATTGCTTCTGTTTTTGCTACACTGCCCTTTTCCTCAGGTGAGTAAAGATGTAGACATTAATCCAAGTGAAAATCTGTATTGATATACCCAACACAACATCTTTTCGCTATTATATCCTATTCTTCAGTCATATGAAAGTTTTTTTAATCCATAACAACTCCATAGCCTTTGTAAAACTTAAACTAGTAAGACTTTTCTTCTTTTCCTCATTATATCATTGAAGTCTGAACTATTTATATGGGAAATGCTAGCCAAATGTTTAACACAGCTATTGAAACATACCTTTAGTTCAGAGGAAAGAGTCAGAATTAGAATTCACTTTGTTAATACCCATTTGCATATCTAAAGTTATAATTATTTTTCAAGTCTATTCTCTCCTTTTGAATTTCCATTATTTTGTTTTGCAATTCATAGATGCCTCTTCACCACACTGTAGACAGGAATTATAAAATTGGCCCCTGTAAATGGGAAAAACAAATTGATTTTCCACAAATAAAAATACACAATAACTTCATTTCTTCCTTGGCAACATGTATGACTGTCCTGCCTAAAATTTAAAGATGTTTCAGCCTCACTGATTATCAAGACAGAAATACATTTTGGAGAACCTTGGGTTTCCCCAGAAAACTTCTGGTCAGAAAGCAGGGCTTTCTTCAAAGTAAAATGGGCATAAAGGAAAAAAAAAAGGAACAGGACTTTCTAGGAGGCTGACAGAAGCACTTTTTTTTTTTTTTTTTCTTTTCTCTTTTTTTTTTTTTTTTTTTACAAAATTAAAATATTTTATGGACATTTTAAATGAAATGTCATGCATTGTCCTTAACTGATAATAAAAGTGGCCATATGTCAGATACCCCAAATTTTTGTAACAGTTGTTTAGGTCCAGGTAGAGATTTTACAACCTTGCTAGCCTTGTCTATTCTGCTGTGAGGCTGGATTTGCTTCTGTCTCATTCTCACTGTGTCAGGGCACTATACCATATTACTTGAGGTGCTCCAGTGTGACATACATGTTGAGCAACAGCTCAAGAAATAGGTGCCTGAAAGCATTCTGGAAGGCTACTGTATATAATAGAGACCCCAATACTGTGTCTCAACATTAGTATGGGAAACTTCCAGTACTTTTCATTTTGAGCACCGTAAAAAGATATTCTGGGCTATCATTCTACATTGTTCTGTGCTTAGCATCTGTATTTAGCACTGTATAAAAGGAATCTAAAACATTTTATGCAGATGAGAAACGATAGCATTTTGCTCTTTCCTTGTGTAGACAATGACATAAATTTAAGGCAGCAGGAAAACGTGCCCCATCTATTAAAAATAAGAAAATATATTATGAAATATATTGTTGAACTGTGTGAACACTTTAAAAAACAAAATGCAGTGATTTTTAGGAAGGTGATCTTGGTGAGGAAACCTACAACACTTCTCAAAAAGGTATTTGTGCTATGCATCCATGTGTGTGCAGAGGGAAGTTATGTTTCTGCATGTGTGAAAATGTCATTTCTGTGATGTGGAGTATAGATTTAAGAGTTTTAAAGACTTTCATTCAGTACTATAACCAAAGCAATAAGAGATGTCATGTAGGGAATATTGGCCAGTTTTGTACAACTTGACACCATGTCTGTGACAAATCCATAATCAGTTGGGCCCAACTTGGGAGTCTTCAGTGAAGAGAGATTGGGGTGAGACAGGGGAGGCTTGTGTGCTTATGAAGATCGCTAACAAAAGAGTGGTTAACTCAGTTAGCGTTCAGATGCCCTCACACTGGCACTCTGTGCACCTTTGTGTGTCTGTATTTGAAAGAGGCATCTCTTTGGGTCTGTTCATAAGATCACCGTGGTGTAGGTGCCTGTGTGTACTGTGTGTTTGTCATTGTTTAAATGTCAAAAATACACTGCAGGAGAGCCAGCAAAATTTTGTTACAATATGGTGCTCCATGAAATGTGCTTTCTAGATTTGTTTTTCTTGTATTATAATAAATGATAAAGGAAAATATACCTCTTCTGTGTTTTATTCTGATTGCTAATACACAGTGGAATCCTGACATTTGACCAAGGAAACTTAGAACTGTATTTAATACAAAAGCTTATACCACCCTGACTAGATCTTATGCAATACAAGTAAAGTCCCTTATCATTGGTGGAGCTAATTTACTATCTGACTACTCTCAACTTTTTAGAAAGGTAAAGGAGAGGGAAACAGAGAGCTACAAGGACCGTAGTTGAGTCTGCACAGAATTGCACTGTTCCCCCCACAAAAAACCCCCAAACCAGTGCTTGAAGAAAGCATGCCAAACTGTATACAGCACATGAAACCTGGGCAAATCAGTTATGAATGCATCAGCTATAAATGCCACTCCCATTTCAATGTACAGGCAAAAGATCAAAAATAAAATTTAAACCACAGCTGAATAGCTGCTACAAGGAAAAAAAAAAACAACAAAAAAAACCCCACAAAAAACAACAAACCCAAATGAAAAATGTGCATTAACTTTTAAAAAACCTTTGTTTTGTGATTTAATAGTATTTTAGAAATTCTCTCTTCTTTGTCATCTTTTGTTACAATAAGTTTTATAGGGCCCTGCATCTAAAAGCTGCTGGTGTACATAGGTGAGAAAGAACAAAACAAATCACCAAAAGGAAGACCATGAAAAAGGTTATATCATAGCTCCCCAAACAGAAATATTCATTACAGTATATTTTATAGCCCTTGAAACCTAGTGATTATGACCATTATATCAGTTATTGCTATACAGAACTACTCAGTACTCTGGAAGAAATAAAAATACCCTTCAGGTCTTGCTTCTTATTTCACAGCTGTGTAAATCAGATGAAGGCAGATGTGATGAAATAACAGTTTTATTAGAAAATAGGAACATTAATAAATAAATTGTTAACAAAAATTAGACTCTGGATAATCCTGAATATTTGTGAGAATATTTTGGTTTTTTTCTGGAATAGATGATATCTGTGGTAGAAACAAACTGCCAAAAAAGAAAATAGATTATCTGTGGAGCTGTATCTTAAGATGATTGCTTACTGCTCAAGATCTTACTTTCTAGCAGAGAATTTCTGAGGCATAATAAACCTTTCCCAAATACAGTCTTCAAGCAAAGGACCTAAATCTTGGATAAAAACTTAGATTACGGGCAAATCAACTCACTGTATATGCCTGTGTGCTTCCAATGTTCATGTTAGTGAATCAACAAGCTTAAATATGTCTTAGAGGGCTAATGTGAAATGGAAACACATGGAATGGACACCCTGTTAAAATCCTTGAGGCCTAGATTTGTAAGCCTTGTTTTGTGAATTGACTAGAGAATGAGAGTCCAACTTAGGTCATATATATGAAACACTTGAATGTATCAAAAGTTTTAGTTGTCTCTAAGTGCCTGTTATATAAAATTAAAGAAGTAGCAGGCAGGAAAAGTGCTCTTTTTAAGTCAGTATTTCCCATATTTTCAGTATGTATATTTTTGTTTTCCATAGAAGATCTACTGTGACTTAGGTATTGATTAAGTGTGCGGGTAAAAGGAGGGGAAGTTTTTTTAAAAGCCTTTTCTTCTTTAGGAATTGATCAGGTTTTGATGTCCTTTAACCCTGTTCTCTTTTCCTTATATCCTTCCTGCACCTGATTTCCCATATTTCTTGAACCTGTCATATCACTGGTGATTCCCCCATTTCAGTCTTCAGTTTTGTGGAGTTTACTTAAGGCTACAGAGTAGCTAAGGTCTTAATTTCAAGTATGTTTTTCAGGATGTCAGTTGTCAGAAGGCCAAGTGCGAAATTGGGGAATACAGTATTTTGTTTTTATCTGTGTATTCTCCGTGCACATCATCTGCATGTGCGCTTGTTCTCAAACATAATTTTTTGCATGCCATCCTGCAGAGCTGAAACTGGCTTTCTGAACAGATTATAACAACACAAAAAAGCTTCCTGCAAACTGGGAGTGAACAGTTACAGGTTTTCAGCTCAGCTCTAGCTACCAGAGTTTGTATTTCCATATGTCTGCCAGCCTTTTGCAGGAACTCACAACACTCCAGCCTCACACAAAGTGAGGGTCTGAGCACAGTGACTCCCATACATTAGACCTGAGCAGAGGTCTTATGAGACAAATCTTTATGAGGTTTTCTCAGAAAATCACGGGAAATTAGACCAATCCTTCCAAATCAGAAATTCTAGACTATACTTGGAAATGAAAATCACTTGCTTCATGAGAAAGGAAATCTTGTAGCTGATGCTGCTATGGAAGTAGCAGCAGATTTTTTGCTAGCTGCAGAAATTGTCTCTTCTCTGCAGAATTTGTCTCTTGCACATCTTCACAGATGGGCTGAACTGCAGTGCTAAAACTGTCCACAGTAGTTCACGTAAAGACTGAACATGCCTAATGGAAAATACAGCTTTGTCACCCATGCTTCTCAAAGCACCTGAAAAATAGAAGTACATCTCTACTACAGACTGATTTGATAACAGCTAGCCTGGATGCCTGACTGAAAGTGCATGTAAACATTAGAGCTATTTTCTCAGGATATTTCTCTTGCCTGTCACCAACATCTGTATAACTCAGTATAATACCGTTTCTCTGTCATCCAATATCATGGCAAGCAGTCCAGTATCACACGCAGCTCCTCCTGTGTAGATTGTAGTGACCACTTAATTTATTCTGCGTGCCACTGGTGCTGAGCTGAAGTTCGGGTCTTCCTGTTTTTTACTGGGTTGGATATTTCCAAGTCAACAGATGAATAAGTTTCCCAGCACTATTTTCAGCAGTGGAAGTATACAGCAGATGAGGTTGGAGAGAAGAAAAGTTCAACAGATCTTTTTTATTCCAGTGGGACTTAATATTTAATGTTGATTGCAAGAGTTTTCTTATTACATGTTTAGTTATGTATGAAAATCTCAATGAGGCTTCCACTTGTATTTACTTAGAACATCAAATTCTAACTTCAATGGAACTTCCAGTATCTGACACAAGTATTTTTTTCAGGTTTCAGAAATCATAACTGTGACAAAGTCTGGAGATACTCCTTAAAGTTCATGATGGCTGCTTAGAATTTTTTCTGTGAGTTGTTAAGGGAAGCAGAAAGATAATCTTTGTCCTGTACCATGATCCATGTCAATGTGAGGCAAAAGAAAGATTTTCAGGCCACATGGCAGTCCTTTGTGGCTTCTAAGGCATTCCTTAATGCTATGGTCTCTGTTTTGGAGTGGATCACCACTCCTTGAGAAAAAGCCTGCTGGGGTGGCCCAGTGGTGCAATGAGATGTTTTTTTTAAAGGACAGAATTTCCTCTCAACTGACCACTTCAGAGCAACAACAGGGAGAAAAAGTCCATGAGAACTAGGTAAGTTTCCATTCCCAAACTGACTGCGGAGGAGGAAGATCTTCCTGTTGCATTTATACTGTTTTAATCAATTTCATATTTTTTCCCACTACAGAAGTGAATGTGCTGCTTCAGTGATTTGAGCATTTACAATGCCAGAGCAGCCCAAGCTACTTGAATCTTTTTGTGTTCCCTCCCTGCTTCTCCTTTCTTTGTTTGGGGCCAGGTAAATAAAGAAGTCATTACTGAGACTACTGCAGTCTGGATCATTACCCAGAATACCATCTGCCAGTATTTTGTCAAGCTTCCTTCTATTAAAAAGCCATTATATTACATCTGACATTCATTTATGATCAGCAGATAAACCAGTTCACTTGACAGATAAATAGGAATCCAAGTAACTATTTTTTTGATTGTGACTACTACCATATGTTGTCACTCATGATATATTTAATCACTGATCATGCTCTAAATGTTTCTTAAACCTCTTTGTCTTGTCAATAAAAGAAAAAAACAGATTGCAATACTTTGATGTGTCTTTGAGTTTGCTGTAGACTTGTATTTTCCTTGACATGCAATAAAGAATTCAAATTGAATATATATATATGTTATCAAGATATAGCATGCATCCAGGTTTGCTTCTGATATTTGGAGAACAAGAACTATTGTGTAAAGTTGATGATATTTGAATTTTGAAGAAAAATTCAGAAGTAATAGTAGTATTTTTATTAAGGAAAAGGGCTTTCACATACCATCTTAAAGGTTTTTGTGTACAGTGTTGGAATACCTATTTTGAATATAGTGGGCAACAAAAAGAAATTTTATTCCTGTTAGGTGTGTAAGCATGCTTAGATTATGTAATTTTTAGTTTTAACAGAATGAAAAAAAAAAGGTGCTAAATTTCAAACTTAAAGACTGCTTTCTATGACCCTCTTTTTATTTTTCATCTTAGTGTGTTGAAAGAAGTGCAGCGGAGTGTCCTGAGGATAACTCTACTGGAAATTTAGTCACTACATACTACTTAGTTTGTTTTCTGACTCTTGGCAGCCTGAATCAGAGATGCACATGAGTCACAACAGAATGCTAGAATCAGTGTCTCCTTCAGGGCAGTATGTAAGTTTACAAATAAGTCCATGATGTGATTAAAATTTCTTAAGCATTTATGGACTTTAAAAAATTAAATGTGGTTAACCTAAATACAACTGATATAATAGGACTTCACAGTTCATAGTTTCCATTATTCATTACTCTCTTCTGAAACATAATCTTCTGTGAATTCTTTCTC
This sequence comes from Hirundo rustica, assembly GCF_015227805.2. Classification (NCBI taxonomy): domain Eukaryota; kingdom Metazoa; phylum Chordata; class Aves; order Passeriformes; family Hirundinidae; genus Hirundo; species Hirundo rustica. The sequence continues at coordinate 20,840,209 of NC_053455.1, forward strand.
CCCAGAAACATTCCAGACATGAACTCTTTCCAAGGTTGTTGGGGTTTTGTCATTGCTTTTTTTTCTTTTGTGGAAAATGTCAAGACATTTTACATTGCTATTTCAGAATGTGGTAAAGAATAGAGATATATCCACGCAGAGACACATAGACATGAATTTTTCCCATGGTAAAAAAAAAATAAGATGGAATCACACGTAAATAGAAGGAGATGGCCATACCAAGCATAACTGACATTTTTCACATGATATATTGTGCATAAAAATTCTGAAGTAGAAATCTTCAGGAAAAAATACTACTCATGTAAACTGTTGAATACCTGCAGATGAGTATTTTTTTTCTGAGAAAAAGTAGGGTAGGACTTTATCAGTTTTCTAATTGCAATGATGAAGGCATTGGTGAACATGGAGGATGACTTCTTTAAAGGAAGTATTCCATAAGAAGCCAGAGCATGTTAAAAGGAAAATACGTGCCACACAGTGAGTCTCTATTTTCTGAAGATTTTTCTTGCCATGGGTGAAATCAACCCTGTGGCCAGCCAAACTTTCATTATGACTATCTATCTATGTATTTCTCTAGAATCTTGCAGAGTCTAACTTTTTTTTCTTTCTTCTGTGTTCTCCCTGCATCCCTATATAGGCAAATTTGCCAGAATATGAAGGAATGAGTGAAAGAAAGGAAAATCCTACAAGTGAATGTCTTCTTCATGAGAATCCATGAACTGTGGCTCCAGTGGTATGCAGTAAGCCATTATGTTACAATAAGTAATATTTAAGGAGGACATTATAGACTGACATTTTAGACTACAAAAACAAGGTAACTGTGACAAGTTAAGACAAATAAGCTTTAAAACACAAAATTTTCAGAAAACTCATCTGATATTATCATAAGTTTTAACTAGATAACAATAGAAAATCTGAAGTTTAAGCAACAATTTGTTAACGATTAATCAAAAATATTAACATGATTAGGAAGCTAGCACTAAATAATTACATTTCAGTGAGAAGTAAACAATTTGATTATTTTTATTATTTTTGCAAAAAGATTCTCTGAACCTTTAAAGAAATTTAATTTAAAGTGATAATATTCAGAAAAAAGGTAAGAAAAAAGCAGAAAACAGATGAACTATATTGGCAGCAGTCATCAAAATGCCATAGCTTTACTTGCCTTGTTCTTGCCTTCAGCTGCTCAGAGCTTGTGTTGGTCTGCAGTTTAGGAGGAGGGTAAGCATGAGAGAGGACCAAAGAAGGGAGAGAGCCTTGGGATCGGCAGTGTAACAGTAGAATGTTAAAAAAAAATTAGCCCTTTCCTTACCTTAAATAATTTAATGTCATATTCCTGCAGACGTACTCCTGAATCTTCAGTGTCTCCTTTTAAAAAAAAAATCATTGCCTTTATAATGGGCAGCTCTCCAAGCATTTGTCA